>NC_138293.1:9397500-10652500 GCF_965601325.2 Salmo salar
GTGTTTCTCTCGCTGGTTGGTGTTTCTCTCGCTGGTTGGTGTTTCTCCTGCTGGTTGGTGTTTCTCTCGCTGGTTGGTGTTTCTCCTGCCGGCTGGTGTTTCTCTCGCTGGTTGGTGTTTCTCTCGCTGGTTGGTGTTTCTCCTGCTGGTTGGTGTTTCTCCTGCCGGCTGGTGTTTCTCTCGCTGGTTGGTGTTTCTCTCGCTGGTTGGTGTTTCTCCTGCTGGTTGGTGTTTCTCTCGCTGGTTGGTGTTTCTCCTGCTGGCTGGTGTTTCTCTCGCCGGCTGGTGTTTCTCCTGCTGGCTGGTGTTTCTCCTGCTGGTTGGTGTTTCTCTCGCCGGCTGGTGTTTCTCTCGCCGGCTGGTGTTTCTCTCGCCGGCTGGTGTTTCTCCTGCTGGCTGGTGTTTCTCCTGCTGGTTGGTGTTTCTCCTGCTGGCTGGTGTTTCTCTCGCCGGCTGGTGTTTCTCTCGCCGGCTGGTGTTTCTCCTGCTGGCTGGTGTTTCTCCTGCTGGTTGGTGTTTCTCCTGCTGGTTGGTGTTTCTCTCGCTGGTTGGTGTTTCTCCTGCTGGTTGGTGTTTCTCTCGCCGGCTGGTGTTTCTCTCGCCGGTTGGTGTTTCTCTCGCTGGTTGGTGTTTCTCCTGCTGGTTGGTGTTTCTCCTGCTGGTTGGTGTTTCTCCTGCTGGTTGGTGTTTCTCTCGCCGGCTGGTGTTTCTCTCGCTGGTTGGTGTTTCTCTCGCTGGCTGGTGTTTCTCCTGCTGGTTGGTGTTTCTCTCGCTGGTTGGTGTTTCTCTCGCTGGTTGGTGTTTCTCCTGCTGGTTGGTGTTTCTCCTGCTGGTTGGTGTTTCTCTCGCCGGCTGGTGTTTCTCTCGCCGGCTGGTGTTTCTCTCGCCGGCTGGTGTTTCTCTCGCCGGCTGGTGTTTCTCTCGCCGGCTGGTGTTTCTCTCGCCGGTTGGTGTTTCTCCTGCTGGTTGGTGTTTCTCCTGCTGGCTGGTGTTTCTCCTGCTGGTTGGTGTTTCTCCTGCTGGTTGGTGTTTCTCCTGCTGGCTGGTGTTTCTCCTGCTGGCTGGTGTTTCTCTCGCTGGTTGGTGTTTCTCCTGCTGGTTGGTGTTTCTCTCGCTGGTTGGTGTTTCTCCTGCTGGCTGGTGTTTCTCCTGCTGGCTGGTGTTTCTCCTGCTGGTTGGTGTTTCTCCTGCTGGTTGGTGTTTCTCCTGCTGGCTGGTGTTTCTCCTGCTGGTTGGTGTTTCTCCTGCTGGCTGGTGTTTCTCCTGCTGGTTGGTGTTTCTCCTGCTGGCTGGTGTTTCTCCTGCTGGTTGGTGTTTCTCTCGCTGGTTGGTGTTTCTCCTGCTGGTTGGTGTTTCTCCTGCTGGCTGGTGTTTCTCTCGCTGGTTGGTGTTTCTCCTGCTGGTTGGTGTTTCTCCTGCTGGCTGGTGTTTCTCCTGCTGGCTGGTGTTTCTCTCGCTGGTTGGTGTTTCTCCTGCTGGTTGGTGTTTCTCTCGCTGGTTGGTGTTTCTCTCGCTGGTTGGTGTTTCTCCTGCTGGCTGGTGTTTCTCTCGCTGGTTGGTGTTTCTCTCGCTGGTTGGTGTTTCTCTCGCTGGTTGGTGTTTCTCTCGCTGGTTGGTGTTTCTCCTGCTGGCTGGTGTTTCTCCTGCTGGTTGGTGTTTCTCCTGCTGGTTGGTGTTTCTCTCGCTGGTTGGTGTTTCTCCTGCTGGTTGGTGTTTCTCCTGCTGGCTGGTGTTTCTCCTGCTGGTTGGTGTTTCTCCTGCTGGTTGGTGTTTCGCTTGCTGGTTGATGTTTCTTGGTTGTCTTTTCTGACTGTTGCCACAATGTGTCCAATCTGACTTGACTGTTGCCACAATGTGTCCAATCTGACTTGACTGTTGCCTTTTAGCTTTTTATTCATTTGTCTGTCCTCCTTTCTCTCTTTCACACACTTTTTTTCTCTCTCCCCAGAGCCAGCCAGTCTGGTCTCTCTCCCCAGCCAGTAATTCTGGTCTCTCCCCAGCCAGACAGTAATTCTGGTCTCTCCCCAGCCAGACAGTAATTCTGGTCTCTTTCCACAGCCAGTAATTCTGGTCTCTCTCCCCAGCCAGACAGTAATTCTGGTCTCTCTCCCCAGCCAGCCAGTAATTCTGGTCTCTCTCCCCAGCCAGTAATTCTGGTCTCTGTCCCCAGCCAGTAATTCTGGTCTCTCTCCACAGCCAGTAATTCTGGTCTCTGTCCCCAGCCAGTAATTCTGGTCTCTCTCCCCAGCCAGTAATTCTGGTCTCTGTCCCCAGCCAGTAATTCTGGTCTCTCTCCCCAGCCAGTAATTCTGGTCTCTGTCCCCAGCCAGTAATTCTGGTTTCTCTCCCCAGCCAGTAATTCTGGTCTCTGTCCTCAGCCAGTAATTCTGGTCTCTCCCCCCAGCCAGTAATTCTGGTCTCTCCCCAGCCAGACAGTAATTCTGGTCTCTCCCCAGCCAGTAATTCTGGTCTCTTTCCACAGCCAGTAATTCTGGTCTCTCTCCCCAGCCAGCCAGTAATTCTGGTCTCTCTCCCCAGCCAGTAATTCTGGTCTCTCTCCCCAGCCAGTAATTCTGGTCTCTCTCCACAGCCAGTAATTCTGGTCTCTGTCCCCAGCCAGTAATTCTGGTCTCTCTCCCCAGCCAGTAATTCTGGTCTCTGTCCCCAGCCAGTAATTCTGGTTTCTCTCCCCAGCCAGTAATTCTGGTTTCTCTCCCCAGCCAGTAATTCTGGTCTCTGTCCCCAGCCAGTAATTCTGGTCTCTCTCCCCAGCCAGTAATTCTGGTCTCTGCCCCCAGCCAGTAATTCTGGTTTCTCTCCCCAGCCAGTAATTCTGGTTTCTCTCCCCACAGCCAGCCAGTCTGGTCTCTTCCCCTCAGTAATGCTGATCTCTTCCCCCAGCCAGCCAGTGTTGTCTCTCTCCCCAGCCAGTGTTGTCTCGCTCCCCAGCCAGTGTTGTCTCGCTCCCCAGCCAGTGTTGTCTCTCTCCCCAGCCAGTGTTCTCTCTCTCCCCAGCCAGTGTTGTCTCTCTCCCCAGCCAGTGTTGTCTCTCCCCCCAGCCAGTGTTGTCTCTCTCCCCAGCCAGTGTTGTCTCGCTCCCCAGCCAGTGTTGTCTCTCCCCCCAGCCAGTGTTGTCTCTCCCCCCAGCCAGCCAGTGTTGTCTCTCCCCCCAGCCAGTGTTGTCTCTCCCCCCAGCCAGTGTTGTCTCGCTCCCCAGCCAGTGTTGTCTCCCTCCAGCTCCCCCATTGCTCCTGCCTTCTTCTCTGTTCTCTCCTAGCTCCAGTCCTCTTCTCTTCTCTCTCTTCTCTGTTCTCTCCTAGCTCCAGTCCTCTCCTCTTCTCTCTCTTTTCTGTTCTCTCCTAGCTCCAGTCCTCTCCTCTTCTCTCTCTTTTCTGTTCTCTCCTAGCTCCAGTCCTCTCCTCTTCTCTCTCTTCTCTGTTCTCTCCTAGCTCCAGTCCTCTCCTCTTCTCTCTTCTCTGTTCTCTCCTAGCTCCAGTCCTCTCCTCTTCTCTCTCTTCTCTGTTCTCTCCTAGCTCCAGTCCTCTCCTCTTCTCTCTCTTTTCTGTTCTCTCCTAGCTTCAGTCCTCTCCTCTGTCTCTGTTCCCTCCCTGCTCCAGTTCTCAGGTACACTGTGTACAATCTCTCCTCTCTCCCCCCTCTCTTATCTCCATCCCTCCCTCTTCTCGCTCTCCTTTTCTTCTCAGTGTCTCCATTTCTCTTCTTCCTCCTTGTCGTTACTCTCCCTCTCTCCCACAAATGGGGCAGTCTGGGTTGCTGTGCATTGAGTGGGTTAAAAGACAAGTTGTTACGGTAGTTTTTAATGGTTATGATTACAGTTGTTTTTAATGTTTATGATTACGGTACTTTTTAATGTTTATGAGTTTAATGTTTATGATTACGGTACTTTTTAATGTTTATGATTACGGTACTTTTTAATGTTTATGATTATGGTACTTTTTAATGTTTATGAGTTTAATATTTATGATTACGGTACTTTTTAATGTTTAGGATTTCATCCTAAACATCTTTAAAGAGCTAATGTTCTCTGTAGGATTGTGTTTGAATATCAGTGTATGAATATCCACACATTACAGATGGACACACTAAGGAATATTACCTACTCATCTCAGGGACATTATGCGCATAAATAAACCTTACATCAAAGGCAGCACTCAAGGTTGAGCACTCAATGTAGACAGCTGGGGCCTTGGGATGGACTACACTGCTACATGAGTAATGAGAGGTTACATAGTTGGGTTAGGGTATTGTTGCCAAAGTCATTAAGTTGTGTTTGTTTGTCTGTTTATTTGTCCAGAGCCATGCTACGACTCAGTGACTGAGGACGAGGAGCTGACCGCCTCAGGCCTCAAGAGGCTGTCACTACGGAAAGCAGGGTCCATCCTCAAGCTCAAACCCGCCGCCTGGGTCTCCGCCTCTAAACAGGGGGAACGGACTACGGGTTCAGGCCACACCCCCAGCAAGGTGTCGCTCATCGACTTCGAGGAGGAGTTTCCCCCGGCCACACCCTCTCCCTCCCCAGTGGCGGAGCTACAGTTGCCCTCATTGGTCAAGCTGGCCTTGGAGGCGGAGTCTATTCTGGACAGGACTCCTCCTCAGAGCCCATGGTGCTCGCTGCCCTGCCCCTTACACCCCACGCCAGTGGTGGACTGGGACGCCCGCCCCTTACCTCCGCCTCCTGCGTACGATGACGTGGCGCAGGACGAGGAGGACATGGAAGTGAGCTCCATCAACAGCTTGGAGCAGCGACAGCAGGGGGGGATGGGTGCGAGCCACAGCTCCACGGAGGTCATCCCGGCTGGGGAGGAGGGGAAACCCCTGGAGGACAACCTCTTCTTACCCTCCCAGCAGGGCCAGGGCTACACATCCTTCTCCCAATCAGCAGAGATCTTTCAGGAGCTCCAGCAGGAGTGCATGAGGAGGCTCAATGTGCCCACAGGAGGAGTTCCCCAGCCCCCCTCTCCGTCACCGAGCTTAGGCCTCCAGTCCATAGACGTGCACCGCCATATCGTCCTGTCCTTCTCCGAGGACAAGCCCCAGATCCCTCCCCGCATTCCCATCCCGCCTCGCCCCGTCAAACGAGGGGACTACACCCGCTGGTCCGGTGACCTCTCCCTGTCCCCGACTCCAGCTCCCGAGGAAGTCCAGGACCGGCCCCCTCAGATCCCCCCGCGGAACCCCCTGTCCCAGCCAGGCTCGCGCACCCCCAGTCCCATGGGGCTCCTGGTGGGCTCCCCCCAGCAGAGGACAATGGTTTGCCCCAGCGCCCCTCCTCCGGCCACATACGGATCCTACCTTTCCACGTCCCCGGGGAAGATCATGCCCACTACGCACAGCTTTGCCTCGGACCCAAAATACGCCGCGCTCAAGGTCATCCAAGCACAAGCCCAGGGTAAGGACCTGGCCAAGGGGCCATGCATCCTGCCCATTGTCCGTGATGGCCGCAAAGTCAGCAACACGCACTACTACCTCCTGCCCGAGAGGCCGCCTTACCTGGACCGCTACGACCGCTTCTTCAGGGAAGCAGAAAACGTGCCGATCGGTGGCGGCGGTGGTATCTGTGAGGAGAGGCAGCAGGCCAACACGGCCATGGTCAGGCCAATGGTGGTGAACCAGCAGCAGCAGAGTAAGGGAGGAGATGTCAAGGCCAACTTCTCCAACAACAACAGCAGTCTGGGCTGCCGGCCGGGCATGAAGGCCTCTCTCAGCCTGCCTAGGGTCAGCTCTGAGGGGTCAGCCAGCAGGGCAGCAGGTGGAACCACAACAGACCAGGTCAAGATGGTGTGTAGTACCGAAAGCGCCAGTCAGATTTGCTTTTTATAATCTGTAATCAACTGGAAAGGACATAGTCTATTAGACAAAAACACATAGGCCTACCAAAACAAAAACACATAGGTCTACCAAAACAAAAACACATAGGCCTACCAAAACAAAAACACATAGGTCTACCAAAACAAAAACACATAGGCCTACCAAAACAAAAACACATAGGCCTACCAAAACAAAAACACATAGGACTACCAAAACAAAAACACATAGGTCTACCAAAACAAAAACACATAGGCCTACCAAAACAAAAACACACAGGCCTACCAAAACAAAAACACATAGGCCTACCAAAACAAAAACACATAGGCCTACCAAAACAAAAACACATAGGACTACCAAAACAAAAACACATAGGCCTACAAAAAACAAAAACACATAGGCCTACCAAAACAAAAACACACAGGCCTACCAAAACAAAAACACATAGGTCTACCAAAACAAAAACACATAGGTCTACCAAAACAAAAACACATAGGCCTACAAAAAACAAAAACACATAGGCCTACCAAAACAAAAACACACAGGCCTACCAAAACAAAAACACATAGGCCTACAAAAAACAAAAACACATAGGCCTACCAAAACAAAAACACACAGGCCTACCAAAACAAAAACACATAGGCCTACCAAAAACAAAAACAAAGGGGGAGGCATAATGAGGTATGAGTAATGAGGTATGAGTAATGAGGTATGAGTAATGAGGTATGAGTAATGAGGTATGAGTAATGAGGTATGAATAATGAGGTATGAGTAATGAGGTATGAGTAATGAGGTATGACATTACAGTATGTTGGATATGGAGACAAAGAGCACAACTACTGATTCAGAAAACAAGAAACATTATACAAAAAGTATTAAAAGACACTAAAAGTCCAGTTACAATAAATCAACTTTGGCAGAGTTAGAGGATACACCCACCAGTTTTTCTTTACCGTGTTCGTTTATCATTTTGCTGCCAAATCAAACTTCCCAAGTCCCTAGAGGATTAAAGTACTGGGATTCGGTCCACAGACAGCCCTGCGCCAAACTAACCAATCGATCTAAATCAACACTCTCTCAACCAATCAAGTATCCATCAAAGATTATTTTATAAGATTACATTGCACTCTGGAATTAAATTAGAGTTGTATAATACAGTAATTATTTGTCCCAACCCATGTCAACCCAGGTCTTAACATAAGCTATGGGCATAACACTTCAACACCTAGATTGAACTGGAAGCTGACTTGTTGGGGGACCAGTCCACTATATAGTGCAGTACTTTTGACCAGAGCCCCATAGGCTGTAGTTTAAAGTAGTGCACTATATAGGGAATAGGACAGGATTCCCCAACTGGTGGCCGGTGGTTTAATAAGTAAATTATTATTATAATTAGAATTTATTTTCATAATTTTCATTGTTGGACATAACAGACTAAAAACACCAGGAAATCACCTCGGAGATCTGTTCCTAAGTATTCCCACGCATAGTAGATATGATCGTATACAAAATGTAAGCAAGGTTTGAAATTATTATGTTTTAGTCAAATATTATATCTGTTTGGGCTTCTTGTGGTCAATTTGTGATCTACAAATTATTTGTAATCATGTTCCGGTCCGCCGACCACACGCTCAAGACAAATTTGGCCCCCAGCTGAATGTAGATTATCCTTGGAATAGGGTGTCATTTGGTTTTGCTTTGGAGAGTGTTTTGGTGTTTCATGTGCCATCATTGAACAGGAGGGGGCAACAGAGAGCAATTCCTGACCAGTCTTTCCATAACATCAACTCCTGCTGAGGCACTGTTTGTCTGCTTGCTTACAGACATCTTCTCCTTACTGGTGGATTGATTACTTCCTAACTAAATCGAAATTCAATATTTCAAACTGTAACCAAATTCTATTTTATGTATAACAACCAAATGTAATTTGTGCACCGAGAGCACTTGGGAAGATGGATGTACTGAGAAAAGGGTCTTGGAAAAGGTTCAATAAGGAGTCTACATTAAGACAGACAGACAGACATTAAAGCACTCACACGCTCGCTGCATTTCAATTCTGTACCCTTTTCAAAAAGTGTGCACTCATTCACTCCTCTATGCATTTAAAAGCATTGGATTGGTGCAAGCATGGCTGCAGGGAGTTTCCACCCTGTTGCTCAGACCAGTCCATTCCTTTTAAATCCATGAGGTGGAGTGTATGAGTGCAGAGAATACGATTTGAAGCCACTCACTCAGTCAAAAAGACTGATAGAGACCTATTATTTTCCACAATGTATTAGACTTGTAGAACAAACATAATGAGCATGCCACTAAAGTGTTAGTGTCTGAGCATAGTTGAATCATTATTTAAAAAAAAAGTTTTGTATGAGGTTTTGATTGACAGCAGAGGACTGCCGAGCTGATTGGTCAGTGTAGCAGCAGTATTGACCTAATTGGTTTTTTTTTGTAGAGGACTGCAGAGCTGATTGGTTAGTGTAGCAGAAGCGTTGACATGATTGGTTGTTTGTGTGGCGTTTACAGGTGCAGGAGGCGGTACATGGCGTGACAGTAGAGGAGTGTCAGACAGCCCTCCAGAACCACAACTGGAACATGCAGAAAGCTGTGCACTACCTCAAGGTAGGGGCCCTTGGTGGTAGTGCACTATTACCTTGTCACACTATGGAGCCAAACAGAGCTGTACTACGTTGGCCTGGTTACTCATCCACCATAGTTGCTGGAACCTACAATTACAACATTTCTAATCACAGCACTATATAAACTCCCAGTGATGTAGAAACTCCCAGTGATCTATAATCATTGGCAGTATATAGTGTGCGACTTTCTTTATTTTTCCTTAGGAAGTTGTGGAAATAAAACCGTTCTAGCTTACAAAAGGGATAAGTCCTTTTTGCAGAAGTTAACCCATCAAAACATTTGCTGATTTTGAAATATCTGATGACGGAAACATGAATAATACAATGTTTTCAGAGACGATGAGTAGTGAGGGCGAGTTGTAACTGATCCTGTTGTTGTCAAGGTTGAGCAGCTGTTCTGTCTTGGCCTGAAGACCAGGCTGGAGTGTCTCAAGATGCTGGAGATGTACAACTGGAACTTGGAAGTGGCCAGCACTCAGCTCCTGGACTCCTACAGCTCCGTCACACAAAGGTAACATAGATTTCTGGAGAACATAAAGGGATAGTTTGAGATGTTGGTAACGAAGCCCTTTATCTACTTGACAGCCGATCCCGAAGACTTCCAGCTTTTGCGCTAACACTAGATAGCATTTGTTTGCGAAACTACCTGTAACTTCCTTCATACTGGATGCGGAGACATAAAAATGGGTCCATGACTTCATCTGTGGGAAAAATAGATACAGTCCCTTCAGGAAGTATTCACACCCCTTTACTTTTCCCACATTTTGTTGTGTTACAGCCTGAATGTAGATTTTATGTCAATGATCTACACATAATACCCCATAATGTAAAAGTGGAATTTTGTTTGTAGAATGTTTTTTAAATGAGAAAAATCATTCATCCGAAATGTCTTGAGTCAATAATTATTCAACACCTTTGTTATGTCAAGCCTAAATACGATCAGGAGTAAAAATGTAACAAATCGCATAATAAGTTGCATGGACTCATTCTGTGTTCAGTAAAAGTGGTTAACATGGTTTTTGAATGACTACCCCATATCTGTACCTCACACATACAATTATCTGTAATCAAGTAGTGAATTTCAAGCACAGATTCAACCACAAAGACCAGAGAGGTTTTTCAATGCCTTGCAAAGAAGGGCACTGATTGGTAGATGTGTAAAAAAAAATCTATAAAAGCAGATGCTGAATGTCCCTTTGAGCATGGTGAAGTTATTAATTAGGCTTGAGATGGTGTATCAATACAGCCAGTCATTACAAAGATACAGGCGTCCTTCCTAACTCAGTTGCCAGAGAGGAAGGAAACTGCTCAGGGATTACACCAATGGAGCCCAATGGTGATTTTAAAACGGTTGCAGAGTTTAATGGTTGTGTTATGAGAGAACTTGAGGATGGATCAACAACATTGTAGTCACTCCACAATACTAACCTAAATGACAGGGTTAAAAGAAGGCTCCCGAGTGGCACAGCGGTCTAAGGCACTACATCTCAGTGCTAGAGTCGTCACTACAGACCCAGGTTCGATCCCGGGCTGTATCACAACCAGCCGTGATCGGGAGTCCCATAGGGCGGCGCACAATTGGCACAGCATCGTCCAGGTTAGGGGAGGGTTTGGTCGGGTAGGCCGTCATTGTAAAATAAGAATTTTTCTTAACTGACTTGCCTAGTTAAATAAAGATTTTTTTAAAAGAAGGAAGCCTATACAGAATCATATTTTTCCAAAACATCATCATGTGGCAAAGAAATGAACTTTTTGTCCTGAATATAAAGTGTGATGTTTGGGGCAAATCCAACACATCGCTGAATACCACTCTTCAAGCGTGGTGGTGGCTGCATCATGTTATGGGTATGATTTTTGGGGGGGGATAAAAAGAAACGTTATTAAACAGCAAAATCCTAGAAGAAAACCTGGTTCAGTATGCTTTCCAACAGGCACTTTCAGCAGGACAATAACCTAAAACACAAGGACAAATCTACCAAGACGACATTGAATGTTCCTGAGTGGCCTAGTTACAGTTTTGACTTAAATCTGCTTGAAAATATATGGCGTGGAAATGGTTGTTCAGCAATGATCAAGAATAAATTGACAGATTTAAGAATTTTGTATAATATTGTATAATCCAGGGGTGCAAATCTCTTAGAGATTTACCCAGAAAGACTCACAGCTGTAATCGCCACCAAAGGTGCTTCTACAAAGTATTGACTCAGGGGTGTAATAGTTATGTATTTCATTATCAATACATTTATAAAAAAACAAACATGTTTTCACTTTGTCGCTATGGGGTATTGTGTGGAGATGGGTGAGAAAATGTTTTGATTTAATGTATTTTGAATTCCGGATGTAATTTCCCCCAACTATGCAAACCTGTATGTGGGACAATTTTAAGAAGTTTTCCTTTTTAAAACAGAGAGACACCCCTTACTTTCTAAATTACTTCTATGCAAGAGATACATAGATGATGTCTTTGTGCTCTGGGAAGGAAGTCAGCAGGAACTAAATGAATTCCAAACTCTACTAAACGAGAGCTCTGAATACCTCCAATTCACCATGCAGACTCATGAGAGAAAAATGAACTACCTGGACGTATGGATTATCAAAGAGAATGATGCATTACACACAGACTTATACACAAAGCCCACAGATCGCAATACCTTGTTATGTGTGAATAGTATGCATCCCCTTCCCCCCAAGACTGGTCTACCATATAGCCAGTTATGCAGGGTTAAACAAATCTGTGGCCACCAGTCAGATTTTGACAGCAAAGCTAAAAAAAATGACAGATAAATTCAAAATGAGAGGCTACAAGGACAAAACTCTTGATGAGGCAATGATGAAAATATCTCAAAAACCAAGAGCGGAATTACTAAAAACTCAAACAAAGAAGAAAAACAACGCCACTGTCTTTTGCACCAAGTACACCAAGGGTTTCGGAGAAAATGAAAGCAATCCTGAAAAAGCACTGGCATATTCTGCAATCAGACCAAAAAATTGCACACCTCTTCAAAGAACCCCCACTGGTGGTCTATAAGCATGGTCGCAATATTGGATATAGTTTGGTGAGATCTGACATGCCCCCTGAGCCCACTCAGACACTCTTGATACCTATCCCAAATGGGAACTACAAATGTGGCTCATGCGCACAGTGTAATAGCACTATAAAAACGTCTTTCTTCAGACACCCACATACAGGTCGAAAGATCCCTGTGAGGGGAATCATCTCATGCAAGACCAAGGGAGTAATCTGTCTCATCACCTGTTCATGTGGAAAAGCCTACGTAGGACAAAACGAAAAGACAATTAAAATAACGCCCAGCTGAACACTGCAGCTCAATCAGGTGTAAGAACATTGACTATCCAGTAGCAGCTCACTTTGTTGAAGCTAACCATCCAATCTCCTCCCTCAAATGCACAGGCATTGAGCACGTTGCTCTACCAAGGAGAGGAGGTAACATTGAGCACGTTGCTCTACCAAGGAGAGGAGGTAACATTGAGCTCCTACTACTACAAAGAGAGGCTTACTGGATATCCTATCTAAAAACAATGACCCCTAATGGTCTGAATATTGACTTTGATCTCAGGCCCTTCTTATGAACACATTTTCCTTTATGAACAAGTCTTATAAATGTAAAAAAATATTTTCTACAGCTTATTAGCGTACACCTAACATGTTCCCCCTGTTGACGAGGTTCATTATATATTAAAGTTGAACCAAGATTACATGTAACAAAAATGAAATGTGAAATAATGTGAAATTGATTGAAAGAATAATGAATGTTGATGCTAATATGATTAAACAATATTCCATTAAGTTTTATATGATAACAATAGCATAATATATTTAATATGATGTACAATATTCCATTAAGTTTCTATATGATTACAATTGCATAATGTATTTAATACGATGTACCGTATTCCATTAAGTTTTTATATGATAACAATAGCAGAATATATTTAATATGATGTACAATATTCCATTAAGTTTATATGATAACAATAGCATAATATATTTAATATACCATATACCATTTTTTTTTAACAGTTTCACAAATTAATTTTAATTAACTTAATCATTATGACACACCCCTCACTACTGTCATTGGTTGCACTAATTGCACTGTTTGGCTCCATAACCTGGTTCAAGTATTCATGACATCACCCTGAGGAAGGCACAGTGATGCTGAAACGTTGGGAAATACCCATTAAATTGCTGGGAGATTATACATGGACTGTGCGACTTCCTTTATTTTGATAGTTTATAGTTTATTCGCCGTTAGTCAGCACCTCCACACTAACTATTTTCTGTGTGTGCGCCCGCTCATGTTTTTTAAATAAAAAAAATAAAAAATGTTTGATTGAATTCCGGATGTAACACAACACAATGTGAAATAAGTCAAGGGGTGTGAATACTTTCTGAGAGCACTGTAGTGCCAACATGCCAAACTATCCCTTTAAGAGGAGAACTTAGGGCAAACTAACCCTGCTGATGCGGATGATGGATTTTACTCCAGACAAACAGCCAAACACATGGGTCATGTTCAGTAGGGCACACTGTAACTAAACGTTTTGAATAGGAAAATATTTCAGTCTGATTTCTTCCGTTTGGTGCCTAATGAACAAGTCACTGATTCTACTAATTAAGAATCAATTCGGTGTGTTGCTGCTTGGTCCAGCCCAATAACCTAATATACTCATGTCTGTCCACAATTTAAACTGTATCAATTTACGTTAATCTAGCACCAAGTAAAATAGATGGAATTGTGAATGTACTTGGATTTGTTTTTGAAATAATGGGACATCAAAATAAATCTCTCATCCCGTTGCAGGCGGTGACCGATGCTAGGAGCAACAGCAGAACTTGTTTTTATTTGTCATCTGTCTTTGAGGGGACGGAGTCTGCTCCCATCCCTCTTTTATGACTTGCCAGACGCATCCCTTAAGAAGACGGGGATTTGAGTGTGTTCCTGGAGTACATTTGACTGTGTGATGGGCCATGGCTGCAGTCTTGCCTACTGTACACTGAGACCTGGATAGGTGGAGGCTGCTGAAGGGGAGGACGGCTCATAATAATGGCTGGAATGGACTCAGTGGAATGATATCAAACACATCAACGACATGGTTTCCATGTGTTTGATACCATTCCATTGACTCCATTCCAGCCATTATTAGGAGCCGTCCTCCCCTTCAGCAGCCTACACTGAGGACCAGGGGGCTAGCCTCCACACTGAGGACCAGGGGGCTAGCCTCCACACTGAGGACCAGGGGGGTAGCCTCCACACTGAGGACCAGGGGGCTAGCCTCCACACTGAGGACCAGGGGGCTAGCCTCCACACTGAGGACCAGGGGGCTAGCCTCCACACTGAGGACCAGGGGGCTAGCCTCCACACTGAGGACCTGGAGGCTAGCCTCCACACTGAGGACCAGGAGGCTAGCCTCCACACTGAGGACCAGGGGGGTAGCCTCCACACTGAGGACCAGGGGGCTAGCCTCCACACTGAGGACCAGGGGGCTAGCCTCCACACTGAGGACCAGGGGGCTAGCCTCCACACTGAGGACCAGGGGGCTAGCCTCCACACTGAGGACCAGGGGGCTAGCCTCCACACTGAGGACCAGGGGGCTAGCCTCCACACTGAGGACCTGGAGGCTAGCCTCCACACTGAGGACCAGGAGGCTAGCCTCCACACTGAGGACCAGGAGGCTAGCCTCCACACTGAGGACCAGGAGGCCAGCCTCCACACTGAGGACCAGGAGGCCAGCCTCCACACTGAGGACCAGGAGGCTAGCCTCCACACTGAGGACCTGGAGGCCAGCCTCCACACTGAGGACCAGGGGGCCAGCCTCCACACTGAGGACCAGGGGGCTAGCCTCCACACTGAGGACCAGGGGGCTAGCCTCCACACTGAGGACCTGGAGGCTAGCCCGTACTACCACCAAATAGGAGTGGAAGTCGACTTAGAATACAGGTAGTGGAACCATACTCTTAAAGGGACCATGGTGTCTGCTGGTTTCTACCCTATACGTCCTCTTTTCCATTGCTGGTCTCCCCGATTCAGTTATATCACTGCCACAATACACCTTTGACCAACTAGGCTGACCTCTTTTGTGTTATTACTGACATATGAATCAGGGGAGCACTCCCCTACTGTATGTGAGCTTTGCTAAGCTCCTCGGTTTGAATAGGGGCTTGTTTTAGGGAGGTCAGCATTTTTCTGCTGCGCCGCCCGCCCTCCCAGGCTATACTGTGTTTTAGCAGAGGACAAAGCCCACCTGGAAGGAACACAAGAGAGAAAGAGGAGAGAAAGAAGCTAAATGCAGCTGGTCTACTTTTAAGTCGACTCCTTTTTTCTATTCTATTCTAGAGATTTCTACATGATTTCTATAAAGATTTTTTTTATGCACACAAACGGTTACATACATGAATAGTTCAGTTTATATATTTGCAGCGAATATGTGCTAGAAGTTAGTATTTTTAGTTTTTAGTGCTCCGTTTTTAATATATTTGGGGTTTTGAACCGGTTGTTTGAAAAGGGGGACATATTGAAAACATTACATTCTTGAGATTTCAAAAAATATATATATATTTTGTCAGTTATTAAAGCCATGTATGTTGTGCTTTCCCTGAATCGAGTTCACTTATGGTTGTCAGTGACATCAATCTGATCCACTCCTGGTGGCCATGTACAACTTCTGGTGTGTTATATGACACCTGACTTTTCATAGTGCTCTCACACTATCTACTCTAAGCACCTGCCCACACAAAACAACTGTTGAAAATCGACCCACTGGCTTGCCTATTTTACCATGTGTTCAAAGCGCATTGATACTTCTAGTATTAAGAACATTGCCAGCACTCTAGGACAAAAATCCCCCCCCCCCCTCATCTATTAGGGACTAAAACCCTCGGTCAACACCCATAGGTTACGCACAATTTTGACCGGAAAGACTAGATAACACTGGCTCTAGTTGATTACACACCACGTCAAGCACACGTGTTGTAAGATACAACACGTCACCATACTGGACATTAATAATAAATAAAGTGTATAACCTAGAGCAAACTGTATAGTGATATGTGATAGTTTTCGATGTATTTTCTGTACTCTTATCCTGATGCACGCTGTCTGCTGGTTTTCCGTGTGTTATGATTCAAATTACGTTTTTTGGTGAACTGCACATTAATATACTGTACACTGAACAAAAATATAAAATGCAACATGTAAAGTGTTGGTAACATGAGCTGAAATAAAACATCACACAAATGTTCCATACGCACAAAAAGCTTATTTCTCTACCATAAGCCGCCTCCAACATTGTTTTGGAGAATTTGGTAGTACGTCCAATTGGCCTCACAACCGCAGAACACGTGTATGGCGTCGTGTGGGCGAGCGGTGAGCTGACGTCAACGTTGTGAACAGAGTGCCCTATGGTGGCGGTGGGGTTATGGTACGGGCAGGCATGAGTTACAGACAACGAACAGAATGGCATTTTATCGATGGTGTTTTGAATGCACAGAAATACCGTAACGAGATCCTGAGGCCCGTTGTAAGGCCCTTTTTTTTAAGGTATCTGTGACCAACAGATGTAGATCTGTATTCTCAGTCATGTGAAGTCCATAGATTAGGGCCTAATGAATTTATTTCAATTGACTGATTTCCTCATATGAACTGTAACTAACTCAAATCTTTGAAATTGTTGCGTTTTATATTTCTGTTCACTATATAATCATAATATATGCCATTTAAGTAGACACTTTTATTCAAAGCAACTTACAGTATGTATGGGTGGTCCCGGCAATCGAACCCGCTATCCTGCCGCTGCAAATGCCATGCTCTACCAACTGAGCTACATCAGACCACAATAAACCCAATAACTTTTTATAGTTGATTTCAATCTGAAAATCAATCTTACATGAGAAGGCCTAAACTAACTTCAAATGAGTTGAAACTTAAGCACAGACTAACACGGTAAAACTATCAGACACCTAGCAGAACACTCCTACCACGTAGTGGGCTTGCAGAACAGTCCTACCATGTAGTGGGCTTGCAGAACACTCCTACCATGTAGTGGGCTTGCAGAACACTTCTACCATGTAGTGGGCTTGCAGAACACTCCTACCATGTAGTGGGCTTGCAGAACAGTCCTACCATGTAGTGGGCTTGCAGAACAGTCCTACCATGTAGTGGGCTTGCAGAACAGTCCTACCATGTAGTGGGCTTGCAGAACACCTCTACCATGTAGTGGGCTTGCAGAACACTCCTACCATGTAGTGGGCTTGCAAAACAGTCCTACCATGTAGTGGGCTTGCAGAACAGTCCTACCATGTACTGGGCTTGCAGAACTACCTACCATGTAGTGGGCTTGCAGAACACTCCTACCATGTAGTGGGCTTGCAGAACACTCCTACCATGTAGTGGGCTTGCAGAACACTTCTACCATGTAGTGGGCTTGCAAAACACTCCTACCATGTAGTGGGCTTGCAGAACAGCCTACCATGTAGTGGGCTTGCAGAACAGTCCTACCATGTAGTGGGCTTGCAGAACACTTCTACCATGTAGTGGGCTTGCAGAACAGTCCTACCATGTAGTGGGCTTGCAGAACAGTCCTACCATGTAGTGGGCTTGCGGGCTGATCTTTATCCTGTCTTTGCACTGTAGCAATTTGGACTTGTGTGACTGTGTTTATTTGTTTGTGTCTTTATGTCTAAAACTCAAGAGAGAATGTTATGCCAAGTAGTTGTGATCGATGTCTTGATTAGAACACCGTGTCTTGATTAGAACACTGTGTCTTGATTAGAACACCGTGTCTTGATTAGAACACCGTGTCTTGATTAGAACACTGTGTCTTGATTAGAACACCGTGTCTTGATTAGAACACCGTGTCTTGATTAGAACACCGTGTCTTGATTAGAACACTGTGTCTTGATTAGAACACTGTGTCTTGATTAGAACACCGTGTCTTGATTAGAACACCGTGTCTTGATTAGAACACTGTGTCTTGATTAGAACACTGTGTCTTGATTAGAACACCGTGTCTTGATTAGAACACCGTGTCTTGATTAGAACACCGTGTCTTGATTAGAACACTGTGTCTTGATTAGAACACCGTGTCTTGATTAGAACTGTCCCGTAGACACTTTGGCCATGTTCCAAACTCAAACTTTGTCTCCTTGCCTCTTAGTCATTTACCACCACAGATAAGGAAGGTCTGGATAGGTGAAACCAATTTGCCAAAAACTTGCAAGGTTTAATGCAGTGGAACTATCAGTCCTACCTTTCCGCCCCTTAAGATTCACCCAGGCCAGTCCTCAAAGGGCAGAGGTAAAGTGTCCACGTTTATGGTTTGGAACACCGCCTTAGTTGAGCTTTTCCTGTATGCAATAATAAGGCACCTGTAACCTCTTCCGACAGTCAAGGTGACAAAAAAGGGTGCTTCCATTGCTGTGAACTCCTTGATGCACAGAAAAATGCTTAGTGGCACAGTCTGATGTCACGATAAAGCGACCCAGTCCCCATGTCTTACATGATACCAAGCTGCTGTAGTCAGAAGGACTGACACAACATTCTGGCAATATTACCCAAACCAATGTTCTCCTGTTCATGCTGTTTTTAAGTTGATCGCTGTATTACCTCGGTGTTGGTTTGTTCATCCCGATGTACTTGTACTAGAGGTCTTCACGGGTACAAAAAAGTTGGGGCTTTTCCACCCGGACCCGATATGCATAAGTTATTTATTATTTTAAAGGGAGAAAGGTGGCGCTCTAGCAGGTCGAGGAGGGGCCGTAGTGTGAACGACATGGAGAGACGGGAAAGAGAACCTAGTCAGTTGCACAACAGCATTCAACTGACATGTCTTCCACATTTTAACCCAACCCCTCAGAATCAGAGAGGAGCGGTGGGCTGCTTTACCGACACACATGTCATCGGCACCTGGGGAGTGGGTGTTGTTGGGGGGTTAACTGTCTTGCCCAAGGGCAGAACGGCATATTTGTTTACCTTGACAGCTCAGGGATTCAAACCAGCAACCTTTTGTTTACTGGCCCAATGCCCTTAACTGCTAGGTGACACGGGGAGCAGGGAGGGAGAGACAGCAACCAACCAAGCCAACTCACGCTATAGTAGACTAATAGCTGCCATAGCTAGGTTATATATCATCAAATATGATTATGTAGTACCTGTCTTAGACTGCATCAAACCTGGAAGAGAAGCTAACTAAGGCTGCAGTGCTTGCGCTTTCTCATCCTACAGTTACTAATAACAACAATTCCATTCAGAATATTAAGTAGCAGCCTACCTCTTGGCTCTTGGTTGTTGCAGCCTATCCTTTAACTTTTAATTCCGTCAATTTAATTCCATCTTCCACTGATTAGATATCTCCTATCTTTTGCCACACATGGAGCGAGGCAGTAGCCGATTTGATTACTTATGATTGGCCAACAACAAGCGCCACGCTCCACTCTGGTGAAAAGCAAGAGCAGCAACTTAAAAACTACAATTTCTCTCTCTCACTCTACTGTAGCAGTCGCATTCGGATCTGTACATTACCTTCCGGACAAATCAGTTAAAATTACACGTACCAGAGACCCGTGGTAATCATATCAGCTCCGTGATATTATTTAGAATTCTAGTTGTGGACCCACTCGGGTGCCAGATGGGGTGTTGGGTAATCGGGTACATGTGGATCCATTCTGACCTCTAACCTGTACCAATGTGCTTTCCCCAAAAGTGTTTTATTTCCCCATGGTTGTATAGTTGATTTTTTTTCCCCCTTCCCCCTGGGTGTTTGGAATTGTGCAAGAGTACAAATGCAAGTTAATGCCGCCAATCTCAAATGTATAAAATGTATTTTTATTAAAAAAAAGTAACTTTTTTTTACCTTGCTCTCGTTACGTCTGATTATTTTTCTTGGGGCGTCTTGATGAGTGTTGATTGGGTGGCTCCCAAGTGGCGCAGCGGTTTAAGGCACTGCATCTCCAATCCAGGCTGTATCACATCTGGCTGTGATTGGGAGTCCAATAGGGGGGCGCACAATTGGCCCAGCATCGTCCGGGTTTGGCCGGGTTAGGCTGTCATTGTAAATAAGAATTTGCTTTTAACTGACTTGCCTAGTTAAATAAAGGTTAAATAAAATATTTAACGTGCAGCAAGGAAAGTGCCAATTCTTACATAACACTTAGAAGAATGGACAGCTAATTGCCAATTACTCACTTAGAGCTATTTAGTAATAAAGAGCCCGGCAACTCTGAACATTGCCCTGAATGCTCTTCAATTAGTTGAAAGAGAAAAAAAACTATCTCCATATTTTGTATATACTGTAGCCTCAAATGAAAAGGGCTTGGATACTTTTTGGATAGCTAGCTATGGGGCATTTTGCTTAACCCCTGTGTAGTCTTAACATTCTGTATACTCCCCTTGTCCTAAGGGTAAAAAATGACCGGCCTTCACTAAACCACTAAAATAAAACAGCTTAATTGAGTTTTAAACCCTAAATCTATTTTGCGTGAAGAAACAACCCGCCATTCATCACAAATGTTGGGAATATCTGGGTTTTCCCTCTTCACAATGCAGAAAGACTGCATTTAATCAGTGGACACCACCGGTTTTTATTACAACACACCTGTCATAAAGTATAGGGTTATTATTATTTATTATTATTATTATTGCTAAAGGTACTGCATAGGTGTAAACATATTTTTTTTAGCAAGAGATAGCACTTGTATAACCTAATAAAGTAGCAGAAAGGAGTGCAGGGGGGAGCTCATGCTTCTTCTTTCTAACTGTGCCGACCATGGTGATCTTCCTGTTCGGGAGCTGCTGGCTGAGTCAGGCTTGTTCTTTCTAACTGTGCCGACCATGGTGATCTTCCTGTTCGGGAGCTGCTGGCTGAGTTCAATCAGTAGCATACATATTCTCAATTTCTCATTGTGTGTGTGTTTTTGTGGTGGGTAAATTATTTTATAACTGCTGGGTCAAAAATGACCCTAAGACAATCTTTGTACCCTGGTGGTGTACAGCTTTCATGGAAATATGAACATGAAGGCGATGTTTCACTTTTTCTAATGTTGGTGTCACTCTAGGAAAAGTCATCAAATTTCAAGTTGAAAAAATATAATTTAGGAGGTTTTCTCTGCTGTTAAACATAATGGCGGGTCATTTTTGACCCTTAAGACAACACAAGGGTTAAGGGTTGACACAAGGGTTAAGTCCCCTATTACATGTGCTTCTTTTGTTTGCTCGTGAAGGACAGACAAACCTCTGACAAATGGCCAAATCAGTGTTTATGGCTTAATTTCAGTATATGTGCATGAAATGTGTGTAGAGTATTTTCCAGGTTTCTGTGTGTGTCTTGTGTATGTGTGTATCCACCCTTTCATGGCCTTGGTGTGTGAGTGGTTAATCTGAATCAATTATGTGGGTTTCTTGTGAGGAGTGACTCAACCTTTTGACAAATGGCCTTTCTTGTTCTCTACAAGGACGCAGACCTTGTATCCAGTATATATTGAGTGTATGTGACCGACTGGCTCGATTCGGTCTTATGTAGCAAAATTTGAAATTGTGTTTTTGTACATTGGATAAAAGTGAAGACTCAGAGCTAGAACATTGTATATCATACACTACAGTTGAGGAACAATGGGAAAGTAACTCTGCTTTGAAAGTTGATAAACTTGTAACCCCACTTTTGAGAAAATGGCCCTTGAAAGATTTGGTTCACCTGCCGGAGAGCTCTTCTTTGTCTTTGGGGCTCCCAAGTGGCGCAGCAGTCTAAGGCATTGCATCTCAGTTATAGAGGCGTCACTACATCGTCTTAAGCCTTAGCCCCACCCATCTCTTTAAGGATTCACATGCATGAAATCAGCAGCCTGGTGGTCCAAAATAGCGTAAAAAAAAAAGAATTTAGTGTATGTCAATCTACCAAACCATTCAACTATAAAAGCAACTTTCTAAACAATGTTTTGGTTCGTTTCTAGCTTGTTAGCTACAGTAGCTAACGTTACGTTAGCTGGCTAGCCAGTTCAAATAATGACCACATCATACAGCTGACAACGTCTTAACTTTTTAGCTAATTTGTATTCATTATTACAGGACGACAAACTCACAACAAGATCATTTATTTACAAGTTAAATGGCCAGTTAATAACTTACTATTGTGAATGTGAGGAAATAAAAGCAGGGCATTCTACCAGAGAATGTTAGAACTTGGACACTGTCTCGTTGGCCTAATGTTATATCCTCATTTGAGCCAACGGTGGCTAGCTAGCTAACAGTACTCTTTAACTTGCAATGAAAAAAACTTTCTGACAAGAGTAGAAACTTATAATATCTGAAAATGTAGCTAGCTAGACTCTCATCTGTATACATGGATGAACGCTTCTCCCTCTCTGTCACGGATGCCATGGTTACCCTTAGATGTAATCCGGAGACGGGTGTTTTATACAACAGCCTTCTGTGTGTTCTCTTTACGACTCCCTCCGTGCAATCAAATGCTAGAATTTTCTCTATCTCCTTAGCTATCGTACTTTGCTTCCACCGGGAATTCCACTGATTTCAAAACTCTGTCCTCCAGAAAGTGGAGAGCAACACTTGTGCAGTTATTCGTGATACTTTTTTATTTTTATTTTTTTAAAGCTGCTTTAGAAAGGGTTACCTACAAATACGGAGCAGTCCTTTGTTATAGACAAAAGTGTGCTACATGGCAGACCAATCCGAAATCATCTCTCGGCATGTCCAGCCCCTCCATTATCTCAGCCAAACATGGCTAGCGGGAAGGTTTTTCCTTTTTCTGTGGCTAAACCAACTAGACTCGTCATTTTACAATTGTATTTGTATTTACAGATGGCATACAAGTTTGTTATTAAGGCACATAAAAATTCACATTCCAGAAGGCATTTCTGCCAACAACAACAAAAAAAGTTAACGTTCAAATGGCTCTCCTGTGAAGTAGTGACCCGCGACATACACCTAGTTTCCTGAAACGGGTCACATATGGATCCTAGTTTCCTGAAACGGGTCACATATGGATCCTAGTTTCCTGAAACGGGTCACATATGGATCCTAGTTTCCTGAAACGGGTCACATATGGATCCTAGTTTCCTGAAACGGGTCACATATGGATCCTAGTTTCCTGAAACGGGTCACATATGGATCCTAGTTTCCTGAAACGGGTCACATATGGATCCTAGTTTCCTGAAACGGGTCACATATGGATCCTAGTTTCCTGAAATGGGTCACATATGGATCCTAGTTTCCTGAAACGGGTCACATATGGATCCTAGTTTCTCATTATGAATTAGCCTTGTTATAAAACGATGTCACTTCTCACTGGGCACAGATGTCAATTCAACGTCTATTCCACATTGGTTCAAGGTAATTTCAGTGGAAGGACGTGGAAACAACATTGATTCAACCAGTGTGTGCTCAGTGGGTTGTGTTTCAGAGTACATTAAGTGTTTTTCCTTTATACAACTTGTATGAAAAGGTCCCATTTGTGTTTTATGATTGTGGAATTCCTAATGATGTTTTTAAAACAGCTCGCAGTTGAAGAAGATTAAACTTCATTACGCAATAAATATGTTGAAGCTCTGCAGCTATGGAGTCACTTGTTATAAATAGTTATAAAGAGGTTGGCATTTCCAAGGTAGAGGGCCTGGACATATTCTTTCCCTTACTCATGTACTGTCTACACCCACACACACACTCGCACTACCATTTGGGCTGCTGAACTTTTGCTTACTAATGACAAGTGTGGGTCCTCCATTCGTCTTGTTGATGTTTGTGCACAGTATTGTTGCCGTTCCCAGACCAAATCAAAAAAATACCCAACTTCCTGATCATTATGGTATAAAACAAGCATTGGGTTCAGAACATTCCCCCAGAGAAATTATTTAGTTTTTCGCAAATAAAAAAGGGAGGAAGGTAAAGTAGAGGGAGACAAAGAAAGTGTAGCGATAACTGAGAAACTTCTGCCGTTTGGGGAAGTGTGTGTGTGTGTGTGTGTGTGTGTGTGTGTGTGTGTGTGTGTGTGTGTGTGTGTGTGTGGTGTGTGTGTGTGTGTGTGTGTGTGTGTGCGCTCAAATGTGATTATGTTCTTTTCTTTCTGTTGTAGTACTGTACTGGGGGCTGGTCTAGTGGTAGTACTGTACTGGGGGCTGGTCTAGTGGTAGTACTGTACTGGGGGCTGGTCTAGTGGTAGTACTGTACTGGGGGCTGGTCTAGTGGTAGTACTGTACTGGGGGCTGGTCTAGTGGTAGTGCTGTACTGGGGGCTGGTCTAGTGGTAGTGCTGTACTGGGGGCTGGTCTAGTGGTAGTGCTGTACTGGGGGCTGGTCTAGTGGTAGTACTGTACTGGGGACTGGTCTAGTGGTAGTACTGTACTGGGGGCTGGTCTAGTGGTAGTACTGTACTGGGGGCTGGTCTAGTGGTAGTACTGTACTGGGGGCTGGTCTAGTGGTAGTACTGTACTGGGGGCTGGTCTAGTGGTAGTACTGTACTGGGGGCTGGTCTAGTGGTAGTGCTGTACTGTGGGCTGGTCTAGTGGTAGTACTGTACTGGGGGCTGGTCTAGTGGTAGTACTGTACTGGGGGCTGGTCTAGTGGTAGTGCTGTACTGGGGGCTGGTCTAGTGGTAGTGCTGTACTGGGGGCTGGTCTAGTGGTAGTACTCTACTGGGGGCTGGTCTAGTGGTAGTACTGTACTGGGGGCTGGTCTAGTGGTAGTGCTGTACTGGGGGCTGGTCTAGTGGTAGTGCTGTACTGGGGACTGGTCTAGTGGTAGTACTGTACTGGGGACTGGTCTAGTGGTAGTGCTGTACTGGGGGCTGGTCTAGTGGTAGTGCTGTACTGGGGACTGGTCTAGTGGTAGTACTGTACTGGGGGCTGGTCTAGTGGTAGTGCTGTACTGGGGGCTGGTCTCGTGGTAGTACTGTACTGGGGGCTGGTCTAGTGGTAGTACTGTACTGGGAACTGGTCTAGTGGTAGTACTGTACTGGGGGCTGGTCTAGTGGTAGTACTGTACTGGGGACTGGTCTATTATGTTTTGCCCCCCTGTTTATCTGCTCTTTCTCCCCCTCACTTGCCATCAATTCAATTTAAGGGCTTTATTGGCATGGGGAAAATATGTTTACACTGCCAACGCAAGTGAAATAGATCATTAACAAAAGTGAAATAAACAATAAAAAATTAACAGTAAACATTGCAAATGTCATATTATGTGCAAATAGTTAAAGTACAAAAAGGAAAATAAATAAACAGAAATGTGGGTTGTATTTACAATGGTGTTTGTTCTTCGCTGGTTGCCCTTTTCTTGTGGCAACAGGTCACACATCTTGCTGCTGTGATTTCACACTGTGGTATTTCACCAAATAGATGTGTGAGTTTATCAAAATTAGGTTTATTTTTTAATTCTTTGTGGGTCTGTGTAATTTGAGGGAAATATGTGTCTCTATGGTCATACATTTGGCAGTTTCCACCTCATTTTGTGGGCAGTGTGCACAGCCTGTCTTCTCTTGATAGCCAGGTCTGCCTACGGCGGCCTTTCTCAATAGCAAGGCTATGCTCACTGAGTCTGTACATAGTCAAAGCTTTCCTTAAGTTTGGGTCAGTCACAGTGGTCAGGTATTCTGCCACTGTGTACTCTCTGTTTAGGGCCAAATAGCATTCTAGTTTGCTGTTGTTTTGTTAATTCCAATGTGTCAAGTAATTATCTCTTTGTTTTCTCATGATTTAGTTGGGCCTAATTGTGTTACTGTCCTGGGGCTCTGTGGGGTCTGTTTGTGTTTGTGAACAGAGCCCCAGGACCAGCTTGCTTAGGGGTCTCTTCTCCAGGTTCATCTCTCTGTAGGTGATGGTTTTGTTATGCAAGGTTTGGGAATCACATCCTTTTAGGTGGTTCTATAATTTAGCTGCTCTTTTCTGGATTTTGATAATTAGTGGGTATCGGACTAATTCTGCGCTGCATGCATTATTTGGTGTTTTATGTTGTACACTGAGGATATTTTTACAGAATTCTGCATGCAGTCTCAATTTGGTGTTTGGCCCATTTTGTGAATTCTTGGTTGGTTAGCGGACCCCAGACCTCACAACCATAAAGGACAATGGGTTCCATAACTGATTGAAGTATTTTTAGCCAGATCCTAATTGGTATGTTGAATTTCATATTCCTTTTGATGGCATAGAAGGCCCTTCTTGCCTGGCCTCTCAAATCGTTCACAGTTTTGTGGAAGTTGCCTGTGGCGCTGATATTTAGGACGAGGTATGTATAGTTTTTTGTGTGGTTTAGGGCAACGATGTCTAGATGGTATTTGTATTCCTGGTCCTGGCAACTGGACCTTTTTTTAACACCATTATTTTTGTCTTACAGAGATTTACTGTCAGGGCCCACGTCTGGCAGAATCTGTGCAGAAGATCTAGGTGCTGCTGTAGGCCCTCCTTGGTTTGGGACAGAAGCACCAGATCATCAGCAAACAGTAGCCATTTGACTTCAGATTCTAGTAGGGTGAGGCCGGGTTCTGCAGACTGTTTGTTCTAGTGCCCCTGCCAATTCGTTGATATATGTGACCCGTTTCAGGAACTAGGCGTATGTTGCGGGTCACTACTTCACAGGAGAGCCGTTTGAACGTCAACTGTTTTGTTGTTGTTGTCAAAATGCGTTTTGTTTTTTTTGTGACAGAAATGCCTTCTCGAACATGTGAACTATCATGTGCCTTAATAACAAACTTGTATGTCATCTGTAAATACGAATACAATTGTTAAATTACGAGCCTAGTTGGTTTAGCCACAGAAAAAGTATGCAACCTTCCTGCTAGCCATGATTGGCTGAGATGATGAGTGGGCTGGACATGCCGAGAGATCAGTTTGGATTGGTCTGCCATATAGCACACTTCTGTCTATTTGAGCTGCTTAGTATGTCTAGGTAATCCTGTCTAACACAGTTTTGTACATCGCCTGGAATATACAATTTACCTTATTTTATCGCCCAAAAAACATAATACTTCCAGGTCAGCTGTAATATGAATACCATTGTAAAGCACAATTTCTCCCCTTTCCAGCAAAATCAATGATGAGACCTTCACGCTGCCCGTCTCTGCATGATTGAAGAATGCAAATGAGCTCCGTCGGGTCTTTTTTTTTAAATGACGGGTGGGGAAGCGAAACCTACTGCGTGATAGGGAAAGGGGGAGATATGTTGTGTGGGGAAACTGCTTTTTTTACCCGATCTGTCCAACTTATCACTTCTAAAATGTAAATAAAACACTATAAAGAGTTTATATAATGTGTCACTACATACCAATTTGAAGGTTTGTGTTGAATTTGAATCGGGCTTTTAGGGCGCCGCTAAAGTTATCTTCAGAAGTAAACAGCGGCTGTTGTGGCTTTTGAGAGTCTTGTTGGCTTGCAGTGATGACGCAAAAAATGTATGCATTCAGTTGTACAATTGACTAGATATCCCCCCCTTACCCTGTCCCTTTCTTGTTTTTAATCTGCGAGAGAAGCGCTTACACCTGGTGGAGAAAGGCTGTACGACATTTACATTTACATTTTAGTCATTTAGCAGACGCTCTTATCCAGAGCGACTTACAGTAGTGAATGCATACATTTCATACAATTTCATTAAAAAAATTCTGTGCTGGCCCCCCGTGGGAATCGAACCCACAACCCTGGCGTTGCAAACACCATGCTCTACCAACTGAGCTACAGGGAATGAGTTGCGTTATGAGTGCTGTACATCATGACAAGTCACAGTTTAACGTAGTGTCAGAGGGGTCAGTTTTTTCAAGTTTTCTCCAATACTATTGGGTCATTACCATGTCAATCAACACTTGAATAGAAACGTAGTTCACACCCCAGATTTTGATGTCAACACAGTCGCTAAAGTCCCATTAGTTTTCATTGCAGCCTTGTTTGAATGTCGCGGTTGTGCAAATTTGTACGGAATGGGGTTAACCAAACAGTAGTGTAGTAAAACTGCATAAGTGTTGCTCTCCACTTTCTGGAGGACCGAGTTTTGAATTCAGTGGAATTAGAGTATAATAGCTAAGGAGATGGAGAAAATATCTGTCTCCCGATTACATCTTCAAACTAAGGGCAACCATGGCATCTGACAGGAGATGCGTCCATCCATGAACGATGTATACGGGTAAGATTGTCTAGCTAGCTGCATTGTACAAGTGTCCTGGCTAGCTAATGTTAGCTGGCTGACACGCTAGCTAAGGTTATGTGTAGGATCTTATTATTCATTTCTCAGAGCCATTTGCTCTGGGATACGGCCCTGTGGAAAGAAATGTGTGTGTTTTTGGCCCATTTTAACCGCACACTTGTTTGTGTTACATGGATTTTATAATGTTGTATGGTTTTCCCCCAATACCACTTTCCATCAATTTGTACAGCAGGCCCTTGTGCCAAATTGAAATCAACAAAGCATGAGAAAGACTTTGCCTTTGTTTTGGTTTGTTTGTTTGTCAATTAGGGTGTGCAGGGTGAATACGTGGTCTGTCGGACGGTAATTTAGTAGAAAGACAATTTGACATTTGCTCAGTACATTGTTTTCACTGAGGAAATGTACGTGTCTGCTGTTAATGATAATGCAGAGGATTTTCCCAAGGTTGCTGTTGACGCATATCCCCCAGTAGTTATTGGGGTCAAATTTGTCTCCACTTTTGTGGACTTTTGTGGATTGGGGCGATCAGTCCTCTCTCTCTCTTTCTCTGTCATTATGTCTCCGTCGCACTCTCTCTCTCTCGGTCTCTCTCTGTCGCTCTCTCTCCCTCACTGGCTATCTCTCTCTTTCCCCCTCTCTGTCTCGCTCTCTCTCAATTCAATTTACATTTTAGGGCTTTAATGGCATGGGAAACATATGTTAACATTGCCAAAGCAAGTGAAGTAGATAATAAACAAAAGTGAAATAAACAATAACAATTAACAGTAAATATTAAACTCACAGAAGTTCCAAAGAATAAAGACATTTCAAATGTCATTATGTCTACATTATACAGTGTTGTAACCATGTACAAAAGGGAAAATAAATCAACATAAATATGGGTTGTATTTACAATGGTGTTTGTTCTTCACTGGTTGCCCTTTTCTTGTGGCAACAGGACTCTCTCTCTTCCTCTTTCCTCCCTGGCTGTCTCTGTCTCTCTCCCTCATTTGCTATCTCTTGAGTACAGAGTGTGCCGTTCCCAAGTCAATAATAAGATTGAGTGTTACCATGGCGAAATACTGTAAACACCTGAATAACGTAGAATACTTTGTGGATGTGTGCGTGTGTCTGTCTGACTGGGGTATCCTCAGAACGGTGGATGGGAGTCCTCTTAAAACCCTCTCCATGCTCTGAGGAAGAGACAGCGGAGCAGCCGTTGAGTGGATTGGAGTGCCTGGGGAGCCAATCAACGGGAGCATAAAGAAGCGCTCCACCTTGCACCAGAGGAACCTAGCTATGAGGAGAGAGATTGGTAGGGTTATGTGTTGTCAAGCCAAGGTCACCACTGCTGGTTTATTGATCAGGCACATAGCCGGGCAGCCCACCGACCACCACTGACGTATAGGGTCCTGCATGCAAGGTCATTGATAATGAACCTATGCGAGGGAAAGTATAAAAGATTCACATGAAAAGAGAGTATCTACTGTATATCGTATGTGTTTCTGTAATCAATCATTGACTTGTTGTTACCTTGTGTACATTTACAGGTCTTTACATAAAAATACTAATCTTAGGTTTCAAAAGGTGAAAATTAATTGATGGCGTACTGACTGCCGAGCCATCATGGAACGTTACTGACTACCGAACCATCATGGAACCTTACTGACTGCCGAGCCATCATTGAACGTTACTGACTGCCGAACCATCATGGAACCTTACTGACTGCCGAGCCATCATGGAACGTTACTGACTGCCGAGCCATCATGGAACGTTACTGACTGCCGAGCCATCATGGAACCTTACTGACTGCCGAACCATCATGGAACGTTACTGACTGCCGAGCCATCATGGAACGTTACTGACTGCCGAACCATCATGGAACCTTACAGGCCTCAATCACAAGCATAAAAGACTTACTCCTTTATTCATGCTTTATTAAGCATTAATTACATGTTTCTGAAGAGCTAATAAACCAGTAGCATGGACTCCCTCTACCTGTCCTATGCTCAGCAATCCCATCACCTCCTATTTTATATGACCCATATCCTTCCTTTCTATGCGTAATAAGACAGGAATGGCTCACGCGATATGGATAATACCTCATGCGTGTTATTGGCAAGGATGTTTCTTCTACAGTACCTCGCTCCTCTCATGTATGTAATTGGATTCCTGCATGCCGATTGACATTTGATGATTTGTGGCATGGATGTTTTCATTTAAAAATGTATTGGCTGTAAATTGTGACACACACACATACAGGTACAATTACTATGATAGATGTTTTTCATAGCATTGATTTCCATTTATGACTGCGACAGAGTCTAGATATTGTAGTGTTCCTCTCTAAGCGATTTGTGGCCAATATTGCAGTTGAAAGTCGATGGAGATTGTGTACCTTGTTGAAAGCCCCCAAGGCTGAAAACAAACAAATGATGCAGTCCTCGGCTCCCAGAGCAATGACCCCCCGTTACAACAAAGGCAGAGCATCAAATACCTATTGTTACTATTATTCACTGCTATCTGTTCCATTCTATCCTGGTATTTGTTTGTCTGCCACGGAACAGAACACAGCAAACCCAAAAAGCCGAAGGGAACAGATCAGGCCAACGGAGATCATGACAAAACTTACAGAACAGGAAGCAGATTTAGTCGGTGTTCTGTAACAGTAGCACCCATACAGTGTGACCATGCATTAATGCTACTGAACCGATGTACATGACTTGGTGGTGTTAGGCTGTGGCCATGTAGAGATTTCCCCTACGAAAATGATGGTTCGGACAAATGGTTTTTCAATAGGAGTCATACGTTGACTGATGATCGACAACGGAGATGATTGTCTGTCAAAAAAACACAAATGTCCACCTTTTTATATATGAAGGTGTATGAACGTCCAAAAATAGTTTACTCACAGTACCAATCAAAAGTTCAAACCCACCTACTCATTCCAGGGTTTTTGTTTGTTACAATTTTCTACATTGTAGAATAATAGTGAAGACATCAAAACTATGAAATAACACATATGGAATCATGTAGAAACCAAAAACAGTGTAGCCCCCTTTGCCTCGATGACAGCTTTGCACACTCTTGGCATAAGTTTAACCCTTGCAAGACAGACATGGACAATTTTATGTTCATCCGTGTTCAAGCCTCTGTGTAGCCATAGCCTTATGCTGACAGCATAAGGATGATGATATGACTACTGCATTTGACACATTTTATACAGAAGTGAAGAGAGGAAGGCTATCTGGGGGAATAAGGGGAAGAAATTCACTTTTGGCAGGAATTGTGACAGCTATTTGTGTTGATATGTCATTCCAGTGTATTCAAGCCTTTGAAGCTTCCCCATCTCACATCACCCCAATGTCAACATAGCCGCAGCACCCCCATCCCCAAACTACTTCCCGCGGCTATGAATGTCAACATTATCACTGAAATCTTGTGCAGTTTGAGATTGGCTGGTTCAAGGGGATATTGCTGACAGAGTGCAGACACTACAAAAAAAATATGCTATCTAAAACCTAAAATGGTTATTTGGCTGTCCCCATAGGAGAACCCTTTGAATAACACTTTTTGGTTCCAGGTAGAACCCTTTTGGTTCCTGGTAGAAGCCTTTTGGGTTCCATGTAGGACCCTTTCTACAGAGGGTTCTAAATTGAACCCCAAAAGTGTTCTACGTGGAACCAAAAGGGTTCTCCTATGGGGACAGCCGAAGAACCCTTATGGAACCCTTTTTTCTAAGCGTGAACATGAGAAAGGTTGAAGCAAAGATTTTTTTGAAACTTCCCCCATTTGAAAAATAATAATTCTTATTCACGCTTATGAATTGACCATGTTAAATGTGACTACTTCTTAATTTAAAAAATAATAATTACAAGTTAGCTCACAGAATGAAGAGTTTGTTTAGAAGAGAGAAAGCGAGGGGTTATTGCTCAGTTATCCTTACAAGCATTGCAAGCCTTTGACCTTACAGGGTCAAACCAAAGGCATACTTGGCCTTGGGGGGGGGGGGGGTCTAATCATAAAATTAGGAATTGAGTAGTACTGTGTAGTGTACTTTCCAATCCATCAAATTCATGGTATAATATTGAGTGGGTCAACATTGGCCTGTCTCTAATATTGAGGGGGGGGGGGGGGATCCAATCTCAAGTGTACTAAATACCAAGGTCAGAGGTCAATTCCTTGGTCATTAGGCTTTTGTATTTGAGGCAATCTTCCAGCCATTACCCCCTTAGTGCCAATGCAATGCCCGATTTAGCCCTGGTATCGATTGCTCTCTCCTCTCCTCCTCTGGCCCACTCTGTCCTCGCTCTCCCTTCCTCCCACTCTCTCTCCTCTCCTTCCTATGGCCCACTCTGTTCTCACTCTCCCTTCCTCTCTCTTTCTCCCTCTCTCCTCTCCTTCCTCTAGCCAGCTCGGTCCTCTCTCGCTTCGCTTTTTCTACACCCCATTAGGGTTCTGAGTGGCCATCGGGGTGGCCCCAGGCTGGGAGCTGAACCGAAGAACTCAGACAGAGAGACAGAGGAGGGTAGAGAGAGGAGGGGGGAGAAGAAATAGGGAGGAGAGAGGAGGATGGAGAGGGAGAGGAGGATGGAGAGGGAGAGGAGGGTGGAGAGAGGAGGGGGGAGAAGAAATAGGGAGGAGAGAGGAGGATGGAGAGGAGGTTGGAGAGGGAGAGGGTGGAGAGGGAGAGGAGGGTGGGGAGAGAGTGAGGAGGGGGGATAGAGGGGGGTGGGGAGAAACAGAGAGGGGGAGAGAGAAGGGGGAGAGGAAATAGGGAGGAGGAGGGAGAGAGGGAGAGGGGGGAGAGAAGGGTGGAGAGAGAGGGGGATAGAGGGGGGTGGAGAGAGAGAAGGGGGGAGAAGAGAGAGAAGGCGGGAGAGGAGGGTGGAGAGAGGAGGGGGGGAGAAGAAATAGGGAGGAGTAGGGAGAGGGGGGAGAGAAGGGTGGAGAGAGAGAGGAGGGGGAGAAGAGAGAGGGGGGGAGGGGGGGTCAAGAGGGGGGGTAGAGAGGGGGGATAAAATAAGAGGCGAAAAGGGAATTTGATGGGCTTCAATATGCGCTCAAAGGAACAGCTTTTCTCAATCCACACAGACAGATTGACAGATAGTGAGACGCGCATACATGCACAATTGCAGACAAACACACATACAGACACACAGTCACACAGTTTTTCGGTCAATGCTAACAACGATTTCTCATCAATTGGGAAGACAGTCAAATGGTCCAGTCAAATCAATCGTCGTCTTTGCTTCCTTATAATTAGGTTGCTTTGGCTCAGTATCTTTTTCTTGTCTTTCTTCATCTCCTCCTCTTTCTAGCTCCCTTTTCTGTCTCTTTCTTTCATCTCTACATTCTTTCTCTCCCCTGACTATAAGGAAGATGAAGACTGATCGGAATGGACCATTTCACTGCAGTTCTTTTACATTTGTTCTGTCTTCCAAATAGAGGAGAAATCATTGTTTAGCATTGTGTGTGTTTGTTTGTGTGTGTGTGTCTTTTCCATCTCTTATTTCTATTTTTTCTCTCTCATCTTCTCTCATCCTGCACTTTACACCTCCTTCCCATCCCTCATGTTTTTTCTACCTCCCCTCCCTCTGTCTTTCTGCTCAGACAAACAAATCAATGCTTCCTTCACCCCCTTTCTACAGATGTGGCCCTCACCGGGGCTGCGTTCCAAGTGACACCATATTCCACTATATAGTGCACTACTTTTCACCAGGGGCCCATAGGGGAATAGGGCTCTTGTCAACAGTAGTGCCATGTATAAAGGGTATTGGGTGCCATTTGGAACGCACCTCTGGTGTCAGGCTCCTGGTTCTTTTCTTCTGGACAGAGAGAGAGAGAACATTGTCTCCCCAATAGCTCAGCCTGTGCAGAGCAGAGGAGGGCATTCCCATCGGAGGAATAGAGAGGGTACAGCAGAGCGCCATTAGTCCACTAATGATAGATTATTTTGGCCTTAAAACAGAAGTCAACCAGCTCCAGAGCCACATCATACACCAGCCCAATTTGCACAAGCAGAAGAAATGGTCCACATTCTACCAACAACTAGATAAAGACTCCAATACCCACACTTTCTGGCAAAAAAACTAAGCCTCAATGAAAACGACAACACAACACAACACCAGCTTTAGTCCAAAACAGTAGTCTCCTGGAGAACAACCAAGAAATGAGGAAGAGCTTAATAACAGGCTCCTCAAAGAAGCTCCACAACGTCACCTGAACCAGCTCTTTTCTGCCTGCCTCCGAAACGGTCCCTTCTCTACTCCCTGGAAGATGGCACTGGTGACAATATTTTAAGAAACCTGGAAAGACCCACAAAATGTCACCAGCTGTCTGCCCATCAGTGTTTTAAGTAACCTGGAGAACCTTTTTTTAGATATATTTTTTTTTACAAGATACCAAGCGACAATAGAGGCCCTGGCGATTGTGGGTATTCATCAGGACGGTTTTAGCAAAGGGAGATCCTGTCACGTGTGCTCCCTCTCCAGCCTCTAGGTCACCAGGCTGCGCACACCTGTCACCATCGTTACGCGCATCATGCATTATGACACTCACCTGGACTCCATCACCTCCTTGATTACCTGCCCTATATATGTCACTCCCTTTGGTTCCTTCCCCAGGCGTCATTGTTTCTGTTTCATGTCTGTGCGTTGTTCGTGTTTCTTGTTTTGTATTATGTTCCGTTTATTTTATTAAAACACTCACTCTCTGAACTTGCTTCCTGACTCTCAGCACACATCGTTACAGAATAACACCTCACCTAAGGGAAGCATCAGGGAGTGTTTATATGACATTTTTTGTGTCAGAGTAATGACGTCGGGTCCGGGAACTGCTACAGGCTCTCATGCCTCAACCAGATTGCCAGGCTTCCCTGCCTCAGCCAGCTTGTCAGGCTCTCATCCCTCAGCCGGTTCGTCGGGCTTTCATGTCTCCGCCGGATCACCAGGCTCCCCTGCTTCCACCGGCTCTCCAGGTTCTCATGCCTCAGCCGACCGCCAGGCTGCCTCAACTGATCTATCAGGTTCCTGCACTCCAGCTGGCGTGACAGGTTCTCGCGAATCAACAGGGGTGACCGGTCCGCTCCTGATGCCCGGGTTCGTCCCCTTTGACGGCGTCCTGCGGAAGGACCCGTACGTTGGGGGGGGGGTACTGTCACGTATACTCCCTCTTCGGCCTCTAGGTCATCAGGCTGCTGATTATCCCGCACACCTGTCACCATCGTCTCGCGCACATGACTCTGTTTTCATGTCGGTGCTTTACTGTTTCGTGTTCATTGTTTATTTTATTTATTAAAACATTCACTCCCTGAACTTGCTTCCCGACTCTCAGCACACTCGATACAGATCCACAACGGACAACATTTTAAGGATCTCAGAATGCGTTTTAAAAGATTTGAACTAAACAGTTTTTACCCTTGCCGTGTTTTTTGACATAGAGAAGGCATTTGATCAAATGTGGCACCAAGGTATTCTCTACAGGCTCCAGGACAATAAACTCAAAACAAACAATAACACATCTAAACTGCCACTCACACTGAAACTGTATAGACAACATCTGAAGATTTGAGAACACAAAACAATTCCTGGGTGTCACTTTCCAGCATGACATAAAGTGGACAACCCACTTTGCAAACTGAAACAGAGGGAGAAACAATAATCAACCACCTGAAAGCGCTGTGTGGGAGGTGTACCGAGCAACACCAACAAATGTGATGAAAGTATACCAAAGCCACATCAGGCCTGTTTTCCAGTACTCCTCCTCAGCCTTGATGTCCGCATCAACACTACAGAAACACGTGCTACAAATAATCCAGAACACAGCAATAAGAGCAGCCTACCACCTCCCTAAATACATCCGTGTCACCTACCATCATCTCCAGGCTGAAAACAATCAACAAGGACCTGGACCCTGTTGGGACAGAAATATATTCACAAAGCAAAAGACAATCCATCATTAAAGAAAACAATAGAACAAGCAATACACTACCAAAACACACTTCTCTCCATCATACTGAGCACTGCCTAATCCAAACTCCCTTACCCCTAAACTGGAGCTGTATCCAAACCCCAACCCTACTGTACATCCCTCCATGCAACCCCAAGACAAGCCACGGAACAAATCCCCACTCTCTTTTTACTTATGAGCTTTGCTTTCCTTAAGTCTTCAGATACCCTGCCCACTTCACTCCTCCTCCTCCGCAACAGCGACCAACCAAGCCAATCAAGCCAAAATCAATAGATAGAATAGAGCAGACGCTCTGAACTTTCTAACCAGGACCAAGACTACTGCTACTACTTATTGTCCATTATTTTGGTTACCATGGTTATGCCCCCATAAGATGACAATGCCTCCATCCATAGGGCACGAGTGGTCACTGAGTGGTTTGATGAGCATGAAAACGATGTAAGCAATGGTCGTCTCAGTCACCAAATCTCAGCCCAATTGAACATTTACGGGAAATTCTGGATTGGTGGCTGAGAGCGTTTTCCATCACCATCAACAAAACACCAAACAATGGATTTTCTTGTGGAAGAATGGTGTCGCATCCCTCCAATAGAGTTCCAGACACTTGCAGAATCTATGCCAAGGAGCATTGAAGCTGTTCTGGCTCGTGGCGGCCCAACATCCCTATTAAGACACTATGTTGGTGTTTCCTTCTGCTGTGTTTTGGCAGCCAAATACGTGTCCTCCTGTCACAACCTGAGGGACAGCCAGTGAAAATATAGTGTGATTATTAATATTTGCCTTTTTACTCTGTTTTGGCTTTTCCATGCCATTACTAGTCATTACTAGCTGCTATACCATTACTAGTCATTACTAGATATACCATTACTAGCTATACCATTACTAGTCATTACTAAATATACCATTACTAGTCATTACTAGCTATACCGTTACTAGTCATTACAAGCTATACCATTACTAGTCATTACTAGCTATACTGTTACGAGTCATTACTAGTTATACCATTACTAGCTATTCAACTACCTGTCATTACTAGCTATGCCATTACCAGTCATTACTAGCTATGCTATGCCATTACCAGTCATTACTAGCTATACCATTACGAGTCATTACTAGTTATACCATTACTAGTCATTACTTGCTATGCCATTACTAGCTATGCCATTACCAGTCATTACTAGCTATGCCATTACCAGTCATTACTAGCTATACCATTACTAGCCATTACTAGCTATACCATTACTAGCTATACCAGTACTAGTCATTACTAGCGATGCCATTACTAGTCATTACTAGTTATATCAACCAATCAATCAAATGTATTTATAAAGCCCTTTTTTACATCAGCCTATGTCACAAAGTGCTATACAGAAACCCAGCCTAAAACCCCAAACAGCAAGCAATGCAGATGTAGAAGCACAGTGGCTAGGAAAAACTCCCTGGAATGGCAGGAACCTAGGAAGAAACCTAGAGAGGAACCAGGCTCTGAGGGGTGGAGAGTCCCCTTCTGGCTGTGCCGGGTGGAGATTATAAGAGTACATGGCCAAGATGTTCAAACGTTCATAGATGACCAGCAGGGTGAAATAATAATAATCACAGTGGTTGTAGAGGGTGCAAAAGGTCAGCACCTCAGGAGTAAATGTCAGTTGGCTTTTCATAGCCAATCATTCAGAGTCAGAGACAACAGGTGCGGTAGAGAGAGAGAGTCGAAAACAGCAGGTCTGGGACAAGGTAGCACGTCTAGTGAACAGGTCAGGGTTCCATAGCCGCAGGCAGAACAGTTGAACCTGGATTAGTAGCATGACCAGTTGGACTGGGGACAGCAAGGAATCATCAGGCCAGGTAGTCCTGAGGCTCAGATCCTCCAAGAGAAGAGAAAGAGAAAGAGAGAATTAGAGGGAGCATACTTAAATTCACACAGGACACCGGATAAGACAGGAGAAATACTCAAGATATAACAGACTGACCCTAGCCCCCCGACACAAACTATTGCAGCATAATTATTGGAGGCTGAGACAGGAGGGGTCGGGAGACATTGTGGCCCCGTCCGACTATACCCCTAGACAGGGCAAACCAGGCAGGAAATAACCCCACCCACTTTGCCAAAGCACAGCCCCCACACCACTAGAGGGATATCTTCAACCACCAACTTACTGCCCTGAGACAAGGCCAAGTATAGCCCACGAAGATCTCCCCCAAGGCACGAACCCGAGGGGGTTACCAACCTGGACAGGAAGATCACGTCAGACACTCAACCCACTCAAGTGACGCACCCCTTCTAGGGACGGCATGGAAGAGCACCAGTAAACCAGTGACTCAGCCCCCGTAATAGGGTTAGAGGCAGAAAATCCCAGTGGAGAGAGGCGAACCAACCAGGCAGAGACAGCAAGGGTGGTTCGTTGCTCCAGTACATATAACATCACTAGCTATGCCATTACTAGCTATACCATTATTAGTCATTACTAGCTATACCATTACTAGTCATTACTAGCTACGCCATTACTAGTCATTGCTAGCTATGCCATTATCAGTCATTGCTAGCTATGCCATTACCAGTCATTACTAGCTATGCCATTACCAGTCATTACTAGCTATGCCATTACCAGTCATTACTAGCTATGCCATTACCAGTCATTACTAGCTATGCCATTACCAGTCATTACTAGCTATGCCATTACCAGTCATTACTAGCTATACCATTACCAGTCATTACTAGCTATACTATTACTAGTCATTACTAGCTATACCATTACTAGTCATTACTAGCTATACCAATACTAGTTATACCAATTGCAAGTTATTACTAGCTATACCTTTACTAGTCATTACTAGCTATACCATTACTAGTCATTACTAGCTATTCCATTATTAGCTATACCATTACTAGTCATTACTAGCTATACCATTACTAGTCATTACGAACTATGCCATTGCTAGCTATACCATTATTAGCTATACCAATACTAGTCATTACTAGCTATACCATTACTAGTCATTACTAGCTATACCATTACTAGTCATTACTAGCTATACCATTACTAGTCATTATTAGCTATAACATTTCTAGCTATACCATTACTAGTCATTATTAGCTATACCATTACTAGTCATTACTAGCTATACCATTATCAGCTATACCATTACTAGTCATTACTAGCTATACCATTACTAGTCATTACTAGCTATACCATTACTAGTCATTACTAGCTATACCATTATCAGCTATACCATTACTAGTCATTACTAGCTATACCATTACTAGTCATCACGAACTATGCCATTGCTAGCTATACCATTATTAGCTATACCAATACTAGTCATTACTAGCTATACCATTACTAGTTATTACTAGCTATACCAATACTAGTCATTACTAGCTATACCAATACTAGTCATTACTAGCTATACCATTACTAGTCATTACTCACTATGCCATTACTGGTCATTACTAGCTATACCAATACTAGTTATACCAATTGCAAGTTATTACTAGCTATACCTTTACTAGTCATTACTAGCTATACCATTACTAGTCATTACTAGCTATACCATTACTAGTCATTACGAACTATGCCATTGCTAGCTATACCATTATTAGCTATACCAATACTAGTCATTATTAGCTATACCAATACTAGTCATTACTAGCTATACCATTACTAGTTATTACTAGCTATACCATTAGTCATTACTAGCTATACCATTACTAGTCATTATTAGCTATAACATTCCTAGCTATACCATTACTAGTCATTACTAGCTATACCATTACTAGTCATTACTAGCTATACCATTATCAGCTATACCATTACTAGTCATTACTAGCTATACCATTACTAGTCATTACGAACTATGCCATTGCTAGCTATACCATTATTAGCTATACCAATACTAGTCATTACTAGCTATACCATTACTAGTTATTACTAGCTATACCATTACTAGTCATTACTAGCTATACCATTACTAGTCATTATTAGCTATAACATTCCTAGCTATACCATTTCTAGTCATTACTAGCTATACCATTAATAGTCATTACTAGCTATACCATTTCTAGTCATTATTAGCTATACCATTACTAGTCATTACTAGCTATACCATTATTAGCTATACCATTACTAGTCATTACTATCTATACCATTACTAGTCATTACAAACTATGCCATTGCTAGCTATACCATTATTAGCTATACCATTACTAGTCATTACTAGCTATACCATTACTAGGCATTATTAGCTATAACATTACTTGCTATACCATTACTAGTCATTACTAGCTATACCATTACTAGCTATACCATTACTAGTCATTACTAGCTATATCATTACTAGTCATTACTAGCTATATCATTACTAGTCATTACTAGCTATACCATTACTAGTCATTACTAGCTTTACCATTACTAGCTCATTGTTATTATTGGTGTAGTTGCTGATGATATTATTTCCACTATTAACATCATTATTATTATTGCTTTATTACTAACAGTATTTTACTGTCTTATTGGAACATCGTGGTTATATGTTTACTTTGACAATTTAAGTATTTTACTTTCCGTGTCAACAAATGATGTGAGAGAGAGGGAGAGACAGTAGGGTGGGTGGGCGGAGAGCCAAAAGAGAGATTCGGTAAGGGCATTGATGGGTAAACTGATTGAAGCGAACTCATTTTGACTTGTCCTTGCTTCTGAAAGTATCGATTTAATCAAACTTCAGACGGAGGAAAAGGTTGTCATTCCCTGGGGTCCCCTGGGAAAAGAATGGCGCACAAAAAACAGACATCTGGTACTTTTAAAATATGTTTTATTTCATTTTAAGAGTGCAACATTTCAAAATACTCACCTCAGCAAAATACTCACCTCAGACAACAACATTTAATCAATATGAAACTCACACAAACACTATAACCTAAACTACCTGTGTGTGTGTGTCTGTCTGTGTGTGTCTCTGTATATACTTGTCTGTCTTTGCTTCACAATCAGCATATCCTGCCTTTCACTTCAAGATATGAATCCTTGCGTGTTTTTGATTTCACGCTTCAAACAGAAGTCATTTTTGCCATGTAGGAGCTGCTTTCATGTGTTGACTTTGAAAGCCAAAAAATTATCTGAATATTTGGCTGACAGTTCACTCCCTTAGCATTGCCCTTTCCCTTCTTTAAAGACCGCACAGTCGTTATATTACTGCATAAAAGAGATATCTCACCTTTCCACCATCAAAGAGTTCAACCTGCAGCAGGGATGGTTGACTTACTTACACCTTGGTCTATGAGAGACACCTAGTCAGTCGACCTTTAGGGCTTGAAAAGATCCAGCTAGTGGGAAAAAATATGAATCTGTACTTTAGGTTAACAGTATACCAATTTACTCAAGATCTTAAGTTTCCCCAAAGTCTTCGTAGCTACTGTGCCAGAACATTTCTCTTAACGCACAGCAGAGAGAGAGTAATGATTCTAAAATCAATGTTTAACGGTCAATCTTCGGTTTGTGAAGGAACAAGTGTATTGGGCCCAAGGCATATGACAGGCAACTGTAATGCAACAACTGTCAAAATGTATGAAACAGACGGCACGAGGAAAAAAATGTAATTCCTGGAAAAACACATGACACCAGGAAAAAAGAAAGATAGAAAGAAATGAGAGAGGGAGGGAGAGAGACATAAATGAGAGAGGGAGGGAGAGAGAAATAAATGAGAGAGGGAGGGAGAGAGAAAGAAAGGAGGAGAGAGAAAGAAAGGAGAGAGAGAAAGAAAGGAGAGAGAAAGAAAGGAGAGAAAGAGAGAGAAAGAAGGAAGGAAAGAAAGGAGAGAAAGAAAAAAGAGAGGAGAGAAAAGGAGGAGAGAGAGAAATGAGAGAGGGAGAGAAAGAAATGAGAGAGAAAGAAAGGAAGAAAGGAGAGAGAAAGAAAGGAGAGAGAGAGAAAGGAGAGAGAGAGAGAAAGGAAAGAAGGAAAGAGAGAAAGAAAGAGAAAGAAGGAAAGAAGGAAAGAGAAAGAAAAAAGAGAGGAAAGGAGGAGAGAAAGAAGAGAGAAAGGAAGAAAGGAGGAGAGAGAAATGAGAGAGAAAGAAAGAAAGAGTCATTGATGAAGTGTCTCAGAGTCACGTTTTCCGTATGGAATGTTGAAAGACTGCTTTCGAGAGAAACAGTTGGAGCGAACGATAACAAATTGCGCGTGCTTGTTTTGAGGATGATGAAGATGATAGTGCCTCTGATAATGGTCACGGTAGGGATGAGTATGTTATTGATGAATACAGTGATGATGATTACAATTTCAATGTTGATACTGGTGATGAAGATAGTATTGTGTATTGTCCACAATCCACATCTCTTCTTCCTGTTCCTCAGTCTATCTAGCAGGCCACATGGCCAAGCATAATCAAAATAACATACAGATATAGGATCTTAATTTGACCTATATTGTCATAGCAAAATAATCCTGCAGCAACAGAATGTGAACATTTAGTCCATAATGTTGCTTGATTCAGGTGGTTGGGCTATTAGCTGGCCAAAAGTAGGCTACATGAAAAGTGCAATACTGTTAATATAATCATGCGTTCGTGTGGGTTTTCAGTGAATTTATGTAAATCAAGAGGCTCATCTGCATTTCCTGCGGTGCAGGAAAATTCTCAGCAACAAAAGAGTGATCAAATTAAGATCCTACATCTGTACCACATCCTGTCAGGGATTTCGTCGCCGTCAGACGATATGGCGAAATCATCGTTGGAAAAGGAGGACCAATATGCAGCAGAATTGTGTTGGCTCATCTTGAACATTTATTAGACTCAAAATGAACATACAAAATAACAAAACGAACTCACGATATAGACAGTCTTCTCAGGCTCACATACGCTAGACAAGAAACAATCTCCCACAAATGACAAACACAAACACACCCTAATATATGGGACTCTCAATCAAAGGCAAAGAGAAAACACCTGCCTTCAATTGAGAGTCCCAACCCCAATTAATCAACCATAGAAACACACTCACTAGACTCCACATAGAAATACATTGTGGCAAACCTCTTCAAAGTTAGGAGCGTTTGTCACAAATTAAGTGGGAAACTGTCACCAAAGTCAGCCCAGAATGAAAGTTCTTTCGAACATGACAGTACCTGTGTGTTTGTTTCGCTGTCCTGGTCCACCCAGGCCGCAGGTAAGGTCAAGGATAGCAGGGTTCGGTACACAAATCTGGTTCTCGGTAGGTCCAGGTCTAAACGCCAACAGGTAAGTCCAAAACAGTCCAGCTCGTACACGGTAAATCCAGACAATGTAGATTGTCTCTTTCTCTATGGTTCATAGATCCTTCCCGCCCTCTCTCTCTCTGCCTGGTTTTTCTTGACCTTTTATCTGTGGGTCGGCTCCACCTTCTGAGGGTTCCCCTTGCTTCTGGGAATTGTGATCTGTAGTTCTGATCGGGGTGGCCATTTTAGTGATCGGGCAGAGCCCGTTTATTAGTTCTGCCCTCACATATCTGCTATTTATCACTCGACCCCCTTCTTTGCCACAACATAAACATAGACCATAAACCAAAAACCCGGAAATACTAAATCAAACGCCCTTTTACCAAAACACTACCCCGAACCACATAAAACAAATACCCTCTGCCACGTCCTGACCAAACTACAATGACAATTAACCCTTATACTGGCCAGGACGTGACACATCCAACCTCATTCAAAGACAATCCTCCAACTCCTCTTGCAGACAGAGGGTTTTCATTATCATAGCACATCTACTTACTATTATTATTATTATCTTCAGGAGTCAGCTCTTCTGAATATATATTTTGGTTCACTTTTTTATTGGTTCAAGTACACATTTCTATTTAAGAAAGCCTATGTTCTTGGAAAAATGGGAGTCATGCAATAAATATGATAAATATCAGTCGTAATAGGCAATACAGTAGGTTGGATTTTCATCAAAACCAGAAGGGTATACTATGAAGGAAGCTACTCAGGGTTTTCTAAAGCTAGCCAGCTTCAGTTAGCAGCACTGGAGGAAGGCAGCCTAAATATTGTGTTAATCAGAGATAGTGCTGTACTGTATGTGTTAATCCAATCAAATGTATTGGTCACATACAACTGGTTAGCAGATGTTATTACGAGTGTAGCGAAATGCTTGTAATCAGTTTGTATTATGAATTGGTGTTGGCCAGTTTTTTTGTCGACGTATACAAATGTCTGCTGCTCCGTCATTCATTAAACATGTTTTGGGGAACAGTTGGACAGTGAGACCTTTACCCAGGAAGCTTTGCACCGACGAGAATAAAAACAGGCTTATTGAATGGCTTGGTTGCCTCATTCAGACATACTGTGACCAAACCTTTGGCTCAGCATAAATGAAAAACCTTTTTCAATATTTTCTGTGCTAGATGTACTGTAACCCAGGTGTCAGAGTAAGCCGATACATTTATTAATGGAGACGAAGAACTCTTGAAAACACACACTTGAGTGTACGTGCAATAGCATATGCATACACACACACACACACACACACACACACACACACACACACACACACACACACACCACACACACACACCACACACCACACACCACACACACACACAGCTGGGTACCCTGCTTCTAATTCCATTCACTGAGAACCCTGCCTTAATGTGCCTCGCTCGTCAGACACCCTGGAAGCACTGTTCTTTTTTTCTGACACGTGTATCATCAGCGGAGAGAAAAGAAACACCTCTACCGTTCCTCAGAAGATGAGATATTTATAAGAACCTGCTCTAAGAGGACGACGGTGTTTTTTTTCTCGGGAGGTGATAAGAGGTCACGTCAGTGTCGAGGACCCCTCCCCCCCCCACTCCCTGCCTCCACCAAAGCCCTTCATCATCATGTCACATGGTACCACCTGGAAAAGGATTACTAGGCAAGACCACTCTGGTTGTTGACTGGTCCCACACTGGTTGCTGGCTGGTACCAGGACGGGCTCTAATCGAGTAGTGTGGATAAACTAAAGTACAAATGGCAATATTGCCTTTAAAGCCTTAATTGGGTAGGACGGGCTCGTGGTAATGACTGGAGCGCAATTAGTGGATGGCTAACAAATACATCAAACACATGGTTTCCAGGTGTTTGATGCTATTCCATTTTCTCCGTTCCGGACATTATTAAGAGCTGTTCTCCCATCAGCAGCTTCCTGTGTTTTAACCGGCATTTTTAAAGTGTGTTGAAACACTGTGAAATGCACCTTTAATAAATAATATGGGGTAGATTTAACTTCATACCTGAATACAATACGGTAAATAAACAGTAACTACTGTATTAGTACGATTTAGTCTGGTTTTCTTTTCAGTTCTCTGTCATGTTTCTTTACGTGTGCTCACTGTTTGGCCATGCTGTTATTGTAGGAAGGTGGCTGGTGAAACGAAAGATCTCACTAAAGCTTCTTCTGTTGCAAAGCAGTTGGCCTAAACTACTAACTCATTAGACATCCTGTGGGGAACGTACATGAAAGGGAAAATCACGTAAGTCAATTTGCAGCAGAAAATGTCGGCTAAGCAGAGCGAATATTTCCATTGATATTGGAGTTCAAGTGCGTTCTCGGAGCAGTTTGCTCCAATCATCATACTTAGAAGCAAATTATTTGAGAGAAGCAAATTATTTGAGAGAAAGAAAAAAAAAAATGTAAGAAAGTACCCCATAATTAAAAATACAAGTTTTGTCAGGAGGCTGCAAGGTTACAGAACATTCAGATAGAAACATATTACGTAGAACAGATATGATGTCTGCCATGTGTTGGAGTCTGGTTGAGCAGTACCGTATTCTCAACTCAGGCTCTCCTGTCTGTGCTCTTTACCGTCATCTATCTCTATGCCTTTCTTCATTACCAATCTCCCAGTCTTCTATATGTCTAACTGTCCTGGCTATCAGACAATAATACAACACATATTAAAAGAGGTATCATGTCAGCTCTTTTCATTACTTTTCTATCTGCGACTAATGTTCCACCTCACTGAAGACAACCCAGGGTGGTGTTTTGAGTTCAGCAGCTGAATTTGGTGCGTAATCACGACGGAGCACGCTCGTCCTTCAAACCTTGCATTATAAATAAAGCTACCCTGGTGCTCCAGAGACCTATACTTCCAATCCGGTTTGAGGAGTTGCCGAGGTGACTTTAGGTCAACTCAGTTCAACTCGGGATAACCACTACCACGAAAGTGGCTCACCTTTTAGCCAGGTAAATTTCTATGGAAAATGTCTGAGCTGTGAGTTGGAGACAAATGAAATCAGATTCCCTCCCTCTCTAAAAGATTGCGTCATCATCCCCATCATTTGAGGAAGATGACTGATGTTTTATTTATCAAATTATTTTGGTGTTAAAATACCAATCATATTACACATTTAGTAATAACAGAATGCTTTTGAAACTTCATGCACAGCTGCAGTCTGGCACAGTATCAATTTTGAGATTTGTTGGTATTTTGGTCCATTAATAAAATGTTGAAAACTTGTTGAAAATGCATATTTTCTTAAGTTTATCATATAACAGTAATCAACATTTTAATACATTTTAACCACTTTAAAATGGACATACATCAATGATTTCAACACTCATTTCATTAAATTACACATCATTGAAAAGCCCATTTCATAGAGAATGTTACAAACTGGACTATATTTAGTTAACTTACTTTGAAGAGATGGTGATTGGGTCTAAATGGGCGTTTGGCGTTTAGTACTCTTGATTCAGTGTACTTGTCTTTAATTGCCATTTCCCAAAAGTCAGACTCCTCCCACACGCCAACACATTTTTCTCAGCAAATGTTGTGTAGTTATCCTTAAGAGATTTTCTCCAGACTTGCTCAGCGGTAATTGTTGATATGTTGTCAATTTTATTTTCTAGATAACATTTTCTTTGGAAAAATTTGCCAAAAAATGCATTTTATGTACATATTTTTTTGTATTTTACTGATAGAAAGGTGAAAAAAGGTTCTTATCCACAATGTGCTCTGGACAAATCTGGTCCTGGGGTGTCTTAAAACTTCTTCGGGATTGGTGTCCCTTCCACGGGACGGTTGAGATAATGTAGGCTAATGCGATTAGCATGAGGTTGTAAGTAACAAGAACATTTCCCAGGACATTGACATATCTGATATTATCAGAAAGCTTAAATTCTTTCTAAACTAACTGCACTGTCCAATTTACAGTAGCTATTACAGTGAAATAATACCATGCTATTGTTTGAGGAGAGTGCACAATTTTGAACATGAAAATTAGTCACATTTGGGCAGTCTTGATACAAAATGTTGAACAGAAATGCAATGGTTTATTGCATCAGTCTAAAAAATACAAAAGAACGGTTGTTTTTTTCTTTGTATTATCTTTTACCAGATCTATTGTGTTATATTCTCCTACATTCCTTTCACATTTCCACAAACTAAAAAGTATTGCCTTTCAAATGGTCCCGTGTGGCTCAGTTGGTAGAGCATGGTGTTTGCAACACCAGGGTTGTGGGTTCGATTCCCACGGGGGACCAGTACGGGGGAAAAAAATGTATGAATATGTATGAAATGTATGCATTCACTACTGTAAGTCGCTCTGGATAAGAGTGTCTGCTAAAATGTTTAAAAAAATGTACCAAGAATATGCATATCCTTGCTTCAGGGCCTGAGTTACGGGCAGTTAAAAAGGGGTGGATCCTTATACAGTATAGCACTATCTCTGATTAACACATACAGTACAGCACTATCTCTGATTAACACATACAGAAAAACACTATCTCTGATTAACACAGAGTACAGCACTATCTCTGATTAACACATACAGTACAGCACTATCTCTGATTAACACAGAGTACAGCACTATCTCTGATTAACACATACAGTACAGCACTACAACACAATCGCTACAATCTTTTCTGTTCATAAATGTTGCAAGGCCAATGCAGATGACTGATTGACCACGCAGTGGCTTTTATTGTGTGGATTATATATATATATATTTTTTTTTTCAGAGGTTGACACATTTTTTGTTAGGACAAATCCAGTCTGAAATTGTGGAATTAAACTGGAAATAACAAACGTGTGAAGCCTTTTTAAATCTCAAATACACAACAAGTTTGCATTGTCCTGCAACAACAGGGTGATCAAATTAAGATCCTATACTGTATATCTGTAGCATATTACAGTCCCCTGACTATCCATTTCTATTGATCAGCTGGCTCAGAAAAACAAATTAGTCAGGCAAGTTAAAGCAAATAGTGAAGGCTTGACACAGGGGAGCAAGGCTTGATGTATGTGTGTTTTATTCCCATTTCCATTTCAAATCTAGGAGCTTTTTTGAGCTGAACGTGTTTTTGAGGGGTTTGAGAATGGGTGTACAGAACACGCACATAGGTACCAGGGAGCGCCTTGTACAACCAAATTAAATATAAAGGGTAATGAAACCCATTTCCCACCGTCACTGACAAAATTATAGATACATCCCCTTCAAAAACGTTACACGGCTATACAGTTGAAGCAGGAAGTTTACATACACCTTAGCCAAATACATTTAAACTCAGTTTTTCACAATTCCTGACATTTAATCCTAGTAAAAATTCCCTGTCTTAGGCCAGTTAGGATCACCACTTTATTTTAAGAATGTGAAATGTCAGAATAATAGTAGAGAGAATGATTTATTTCCGCTTTTATTTCTTTCATCACATTCCCAGTGGGTCAGAAGTTTATGTACACCCATTTCATATTTGGTAGCATTGCCTTTAAATTGTTTAACTTGGATCAAACGTTTTGGGTAGCCTTCCACAAGCTTCCCACAATAAGTTAGGTGAATTTTGGCCCATTCCTCCTGACAGAGCTGGTGTAACTGAGTCAGGTTTGTAGGCCTCCTTGCTCGCACACACTTTTTCAGTTCTGCCCACAAATCTTCTATAGGATTGAGGTCAGAGCTTTGTGATGGCCACTCCAATACCTTGACTTTGTGGTCCTTAAGCCATTTTGCCACAACTTTGGAAGTATACCTGGGGTCATTGTCCATTTGGAAGACCAATTTGTGACCAAGCTTTAACTTCCTGACTGATGTCTTGAGATGCTGCTTCAATATATCCACATCATTTTCCTACCTCATGATGCCATCTATTTTGTGAAGTGCACCAGTCCTTCCTGCAGTAAAGCACCCCCACAACATGATGCTGCCACCACCATGCTTCACGGTTGGGATGGTGTTCTTCAGCTTGCAAGCGTCCCCCTTTTTCCTCCAAACATAACGATGGTCATTATGGCCAAACAGTTCTATTTTTGTTTAATCAGACCAGAGGACATTTCTCCAAAGAGTATGATATTTGTCCCCATGTGCATTTGCAAACCGTAGTCTGGCATTTTATGGCGGTTTTGGAGCAGTGGCTTCTTCCTTGCTGAGCGGCCTTTCAGGTTATGTCGATATAGGACTCGTTTTACTGTGGATATAGATACTTTTGTACCTGTTTCCTTCAGCATCATCCCAAGGTTCTTTGCTGCTGTTCTGGGATTGATTTGCACTTTTCGCAACAAAGTACGTTCATCTCTAGGAGACAGAACGCGTCTCCTTCCTGAGCGGTATGACGGCTGTGTTGTCCCATGATGTTTATACTTGCTTACTATTGTTTGTACAGATGATACCTTCAGGTGTTTGGAAATTGCTCCCAAGGATAAACCAGACTTGTGGAGGTCTACAATTACTTTTCTGAGGTCTTGTCTGATTTCTTTTGATTTTACCATGATGTCAAGTAAAGAGGCACTGCGTTTTAAGGTAGGCTTTGAAATACATCCACAGATACACCTCCAATTGACTCAAATGATGTCAGTTATGTCAATCAGAAGCTTCTAAAGCCATGACATCATTTTCTGGAATTCTTCAAGCTGTTTAAAGGCACAGTCAGCTTAGTGTATGTAAACTTCTCACCCACTGGAATTGTGATACAGTGAAATAATCTGTCTGTATACAATTGTTGGAAAAATTACTTGTGTCATGCACAAAGTAGATGTCCTAGCCGACTTGCCAAAACTATAGTTTGTTAATTAACAAGACATTTGTGGAGTGGTTGAAAAACAAGTTTTAATGACTCCAACCTAAGTGTATTTAAACTTCCAACTTCAACTGTATGTGCGTGTTCTGTATACCCATTCTCAACCCCCCCCCCCCCCCCCCCCCCCCCAAAAAAAGCACGTTCAGCTCACAAAAGATTTGAAATGGAAATGGGAATAAAACACACATACATCAAGCCTAGCTCCCCTGTGTCAAGCCTTCACTATTTGCTGTAACTTGCCCGACTAATTTGCTTTTCTGAGCTAGCTGATCAATAGAAATGGATAGTCAGGTGCCTGCAATGTGCTACAAATATACAGTATAGGATCTTAATTTGATCAACCTGTTGTAGCAGGACATTTCCTGCTGTGAGAAGGTGGTCATATTAAGATCCAACACTTGTACATATGGGCCATTTGTTGCCCAACCTGTGATTATGTGACCTGTACAAATGGATTATATGGATACCTCTATGAATAATGTAAATTGTAACAGCTTGATTAATCTTTCGTGACCAGCTGTGTTTTGCAATGCTGGCCCTTGGTCACATTTGGTTTCCTGATTTCTACCTCAACATTTTTCACATTTGCAATCAACACCCTTTATTTGGGAGGCTTACCCAAAATGAATGACTTTTCCAGAAGACGCAAACACAAGCTGTGTGTCATGATGAAACCATCAACAATTTGTAATTTCCTGATTGAACAAGTGGTTAAAAAGCAAGCAGGAATAACCAATAATAAACACTATTTTAGATACAGTATAATTTTTAAAGTTGATTCTGAGAATGAACTGCCTGTATCATTAACTCCTGTCCAGACTGATTATGTTGACTTCATCATGGTAAACACACTGCCCCTGAGTTGACCATTCTCCATGACCCCTTGTCTTGTGTGGCTGAGAAAACATTACAGTTTGACAAAGTACAGGGACCAAATACAGAATGGTTTATGTATTAAAGAAACACACACACACACAAAAAAAAAAACACAATGCGTTAAATAGAAAGCCGCAACCCTGGCCCTCATTCAAGATGACAGACGTCAGAACGGAGGACGTCAGTTTGCCCAGGAAGAAGTCTCACCAGGAAGGATGTCATCGTCAGTCACTCTACAGAATATGCCCACCTCCACAGAATATGCCATCGCGAATTTGAATGAGGAAGGTCAACTATTAATATTTCAGCATCCATTTTTCATGGTCTCCTTTTTACCCTCTACTCTCTCACCCTTTTCAATCTGTCAACAGCAGGGATGACTGAAAAGGTGCCCCCTCCACCCACCATCTATGCCAGGGATCATCTACTGGATTCAGCCATGGGCTGATTGTTTTCTTGAGTGGAAGTTTGGGGGTCGGAACATAATTACAACTACTTAGTAGACTGTAAATTGACCGCAGGAAGGCCAAACAGATGTAATGTATGACTAAAACGTAATCATTTCCAACCTTGCTTACATTTGTATACGATCATGTCTCTCTATTATGCGTGGGAATACTTTGGAACAGATTTATTAAATTAAAATCACAGCTGATTTCCTGGTGTTTTTACAGTCTTGTATGCCCCCCCCCCCACCCCCTTAAAAAACGAAAACTTGGGGGGCCATAATAACAACCGTCCACCAGTTGGGGAACCATCTACAATCATCCCCACTAACCAAGGCTATCCTCCTATCCTTCCATGGAGTATGTCTGGGATGTTGCTGGTCTATGGCGTGGTATGGTGACACTATCGTGCTTAGATAGGATTCACATTGTTTACTACTTTGTTGTAATACATCGCCGGAATCACCCTGCAGGGACTTTTCTTCTGCACTGCATACAAAACAACACATTGGTTGGTAGCCTAACCAACACAGTGCCAAAGCTTTCCAGCGAGAGGTTCCCACATCCTTCCCTTGTTTGGTTATGCTGGGGCGGCAGCATAGCCTAGTGGTTAGAGAGTTGGACTAGTAACTGAAAGGTTGCAAGATCAAATCCCCGAGCTGACTAGGTACAAATCTGTTGTTCTCCCCCTGACCAAGGCAGTTAAGCCACTGTTCCTAGGCCGTCATTGAAAATAAAAATTTGTTCTTAACTGACTTGCCTAGTAAAATAAAATATTGCAAAGTTGTTTTGCTGATCATTTGCACAGTTTAAACTTTCTAATCTCTGGTCGTAAAATCTCTAGTTGCCAATGTCTGTCCTTCAGTCTCCTCCTTCCATTGAAAATGACAGATTTCTGGTAGTTTGGCCACTCAAAGAATCCTCTGTTAACATCCTGGTTGGTGCATGAGTACCCATGATGTAAAACACATTTCAAACCTGGTAATACAAAATGATTTGGTCTCTCCTAATTGAGAGACTTAAAGCCCTTTGCAACTGGTAACCATGAATTTCCAGGTAAAGAAAAATTATATTTGAACCGCACAAGATAGCTTGTTTGAATATGTATACAGTTGACTTTCTTCTCTGCATACATTGCGTTATCGATTAAATGAATCCAAACTTGCATCACTGCAGTTGAAGTAGTGTTGTTTTCCCAAAAATCTCTGTTCATCCATTTTCAGCAGATAATTCCAGGGTGGTAAAATTGGGTTGTGAAACTCATGTCTTTTTAGTGATTGAGTGATGTTCTTTTCCTTCGCGCAGCCTGCCATATCTGTGCCTTATGTTCCCTTCCTGACAGATGGAATCAAGAACTTTTGTATAACTTCATTTTCTATGCTTGGATAGTTTGATGCCTTAAGACTTTTGAACAAACGGTACACAAGATAGCTTGTTTACAGGGGGGCAACTTTTACTGGAGTCGGGGGGGGGGGGGGGGCAGTTAAATAAAAAATATAAATAAACAAAAGGACCATGCTGACTCCTCAGAGTGGTCCGGTAGATTGTTTGGCGGTTTCAGCTGGATTTAGGACCGCGTGAACACCACAGAGCGTGCAGACAGGCTGTCTGAAAGCCAATTTATTCTTGATCCGAAAATGTGCTCGGAGGTTCCGTAGGGAGGGTGTGATGCAATTGCAGAGCCTCCGGAGGCATGCAGAGGCCAAATTGAGCTCCGTACCGCATCGCTGTGTCCTTCCAAAATGTAACAATGCAGATGGCTACGTATAGCTCCATATAGCTCCGAATTGATATGATTGGTTGACAGTAAGTGGGGATGGGAGGTTCTGTATAAATACAAACTCACTTCCTTGACAACTTCCTTCACACCAGCGCTACTCAACAGCTCTGCGCTGCTCCGCGAAGCGCAAGAAGTATGTATGCCCTGACTTCTGCAGAGGCCGTATTACCGTAAATGCTGCACTTCCAATGCAGATGTCAGATTGACCATGCAGCGCCTTTGAAGGCAAAGCTTCTGAAAGGCTGGCTTATAGGACCAGTATGGCAGAGACGAACAGAGGCAGCTGCTGTCTGACTGTGTTGCGCAGAGCAGAAACTGGCTACTCTTTATTTGACTAATGTAGCTGGCAAGGTAACTGTTGTGAGACTTAATAGAAGAAAAAATATATATTCCCAGTGTAGTGTAACTGACATGTAACGTTAGCTAATGTTTCATCCCCTCTTGACTGAAGTTCTGTCTGAAGTTAATGAACTAGCTACCTAGCTAGTAGCTACCACAGCCAGTTCAGCTCTAGCCTCTACAGCTATCTGTCAGGTAGCAGTATCTAACAGCTGTTGTGTGTATGGAAATGTTTTGTAGCCTTTGTTTTGTCCCATTTCAACAGAAGTAAATTAACTTGGCTAGTTTTTGTTCAATAATGTAACATTAGAGCTATTATTTTTGCCTCAATCACACTAGACCTGCAGCAAAACGATTGAAGATCGATATTCTGATGTTTTTGACAGCGCAAAGTGAGTTTTTATTTGAGTCAGTATAGTAATGTAACGTTATTGATCTGTCAGTTTCCCTAACTAATTCCCTACTTTTCACACTGACACAGTATCAACAGCTCTACAGACTTCACTGTCATGGTGCACAGTCAGTACACAACACTATGCTCATCATGTCTTAGCAGGACTAGATGGTGACAGGTGTCCCAGCAGGGTTAGACAGCCAAACTTTTAGTTTTTTACTTTTAATCAAAACTCAAATTTACCAACATCTTAGTTTTTTCCTCGCTCAACTTTTTTCATTCAACTTTTTCACCCCAGACGCTTTATCTGGACATGGTACTACAGGATTTCCACTAGCCGAAAAAGCTAAGTAGAACATTAACGTTATGCCATCTAATTTCAGTTGCTGTACTCTTAATATGCAGGAGAACTATCGCCTTATGGTGAGGATAGCGGAGTTGCAAGCTCAGCTTCAGACGCAATCGTTAGGCAAGGGCAATTTAAGTGTAGGAAAGGATGAAACACCATCTGTTCCACCAATAAGTACAGATAGTAATATAAATCCTCTCCAGAGACCCCGCAGCCGGACAACTTTCTCAAGGCTTCTGGAAAGAAATGCTGTCATCCCGTATCGCTCATTCAGCCGACAGATACTTTCAACCGGTTCTCTCCATTAAGCAACGAGTCGGAGTCAGAGGCCGAGCCTTCTCAGGTCTCTCCACCACCCGTTACGGGGTCTGAGCTGCTGAAGCCTCCCACCATTAGCTCTGACAAATTGAAATCCGTAGAGTCCATTACCCACAATATTAGACTTTAAAAGAATAATCCAGTGATCATACACTGTTTACCAGGGTGCAGGGTTTCCGACGTAAAGGCTAATCTGAAGAGGGTGCTGGCTACGGCTAAAATTGGCGAGTGTAGAGAGTATAGGGATATTGTTGTCCACATCGGCACCAAAGATGTGAAACAGTCAGAGGCTGCCAAGCACAACATAACTTCAGCGTGTAAATTAGCTAGAAATATGTGTCGGCATCTGTCCTTGTGCCGGTTATGACCCCATCGATCATCACATTCTTTTGGAGAGATCGGAAACACTAATTGGTCTACACCAGGGGTACTCAACTCAAATGAATTGCACTCACCTGGTGTCCCAGGTCTAAATCAGTCCCTGATTAGAGGGGAACAATTAAAAAATGCAGTGGAACTGGCTTCGAGGTCCAGAGTTGAGTTTGAGTGGTCTACACGGACAAGTTCTTTCCTGGTTTAGACTTTTTTCCATCATCATACCTTTTTGTCCCAAAAGTAAGCAGAAAAGCTAATCCATGCTTTTATCACTTTTAGATTAGGCTCCTGAGTGGCGCAGCGGTCTAAGGCACTGCAACTCAGCACAAGAGGTGTCACTACAGTCCCTGGTTTGAATCCAGGCTGTATCACATCCGGCTGTGATTGGGAGTCCTGTAAGGCGGCGCACAGGACTACCTGGCCTGATGACTCCTGGCTGTCCCCATTCCACCTGGTCATGCTGCTGCTCCAGTTTCAACTATTCTGCCTGTGGCTATGGAACCCTGACCATGTTCACAGACGTGCTACCTTGTCACAGACCTGCTGTTTTTCGACTCTCCCTCTTTCTCTCTCTCTCTATCGCACCTGCTGTCTCGACCTCTGCTATGAAAAGCCAACTGATATTTACTCCTGAGGTGCTGATCTGTTGCACCCTCTACAAGAGCCTGGTTCCTCTCTAGGTTTCGTCCTAGGTTCCTGCCTTTCTAGAGAGTTTTTCCTAGCAACTATGCTTCTACGTCTGCATTGCTTGCTGTTTGGGGTTTTAGGCTGGGTTTCTGTATAAATACTTTGTGATATCTGCTGATGTAAAAATGGCTTTATAAATACATTTGATTGATTGACTGATTGAAGTGGATTTAATAAGTGACATCAATAAGAGATCATAGCTTTCACCTGGTCAGTCTACAGTATGTCATGGAAAGAGCTGGTGTTATTAATGTTTTGTATACTCAATGTTTAACATACTTTGCAATACAATCTTCTCTAAAAACAGTTCAATGTGCTCTGCAATAACATATCAAGAGTTTGATTTCTAAACCAGATGAATTCTCAAACAGCAGCTTCCCAATGCAATGGTGTTGGATGCATCGGAAAACAGTGGTTCTTCCTGTAAAAGTTGCGTCGTACTGCAACACACCTTGCGGGCTGCCGTAGAATTCTATGGCACGTTATTTATTGTTACCATCATTGTTACCATTAATGCTAGTTAGTGCTAGTTTGACCACTGTATACTGTAAGGTATGGATAATGATGAGGAGCCTGTAGGATTATAGAAAAATCAGTTGGGAAAAGTCATGTTTGAGTTTCAAATACTAAATGTTCAGTGAATGTGAGTATATTTAGGTAGTTTAAATCACTCACTTTCCTGCTAACCTTCTAAAAGTCGACCATGCCAAAATCTTGTCAATCCGTTCATTATTCTACTAACTATGACTGAGTGTGAGATGTTTTCCATAATGTACGTTTCAGGAATATAAACTCCGCAAAAAAAGAAACGTTCCTTTTCCAGGACCCTGTCTTTCAAAGATAATTCCGAAAATATCCAAGTAACTTCACAGATCTTCATTGTAAAGGGTTTAAACACTGTTTCCCATGCTTGTTTAATGAACCATAAACAATTAATGAACATGCACCTGTGGAACAGTCGTGAAGACACTAACAGCTTACAGACGGTAGGCAATTAAGGTCACAGTTATGAAAACTTAGGACACTAAAGAGGCCTTTCTACTGACTCTGAAAAACACCAAAAGAAAGATGCCCAGGGTCCCTGCTCATCTGCGTGAACGTGCCTTAGGTATGCTCCAAGGAGGCACGAGGACTGCAGATGTGGCCAGGGCAATAAATTGCAATGTCCGTACTGTGAGACACCTAAGACGGCGCTACAGGGAGACAGGACGGAGAGCACACGTGGTCTGCCATCCTCGCAGTGGCAGACCACGTGTAACAACACCTGCACAGGATCGGTACATCCAAACATCACACCTGCGGGACAGGTACAGGATGGCAACAACAACTGCCAGAGTTACACCAGGAACGCACAATCCCTCCATCAGTGCTCAGTCTGTCCGCAATAGGCTGAGAGAGGCTGGACTGAGGGCTTGTAGGGCTGATGTAAGGCAGGTCCTCACCAGACATCACCTGCAGCAACGTTGCCTATGGGCACAAACCCATCTTCGCTGGACCAGACAGGACTGGCAAAAAGTGCTCTTCACTGACGAGTCGCTGTTTTGTCTCACCAGGGTTGATGGTCGGACACCGAGGCCTGTACTCTGGAGCGGGATTGATTTGGAGATGGAGGGTCCATCATGATCTGAGGCGGTGTGTCACAGCATCATCGGACTGAGCTTGTTGTCATTGCAGGCAATCTCAATGCTGTGCGTTACAGGGAAGACATCCTCCTCCCTCGTGGTACCCTTCCTGCAGGCTCATCCTGACATGACCCTCCAACATGACAGTGCCACCAGCCATACTGCTCGTTCTGTGCGTGATTTCCTGCAAGACAGGAATGTCAGTGTTCTGCCATGGCCAGCGAAGAGCCCGGATCTCAATCCCATTGAGCACGTCTGGGACCTGTTGGATCGGAGGGTGAGGGCTAGGGCCATTCCCCCCAGAAATGTCTGGGAACTTGCAGGTACCTTGGTAGAAGAGTGGAGTAACATCTCAAAGCAAGAACTGGCAAATCTGGTGCAGTCCATGAGGAGGAGATGCACTGCAGTACTTAATGCAGCTGGTGGCCACACCAGATACTGACTGTTACTTTTGATTTTGACCCCTCCTTTGTTCAGGGACACATTATTCCATTTCTGTTAGTCTCATGTCTGTGGAACTTGTTCAGTTTATGTCTCAGTTGTTGAATCTTGTTATGTTCATACAAATATTTACACATGTTAAGATTGCTGAAAATAAACACAGTTGACAGTGAGAGGACGTTTCTTTTTTTGCTGAGTTTACATTTGAACAAAGAACACCATCACAAATAGTGTTTCAAGCAGTATTTGAAGTATCTAAATATAGTGTAACCTACTAATAAATGTACTGTATATCAAGTGCTGTGGAGGCAAGAAATGAGAGCTATACAATCTATGCCAAAAGCCTGGGTCTCTGATGGAGACTTTAAAACTGTCATTATTCCCCCTTCTCTCTAGGAGTATTTGAGCCCAGGCCCTACTGTATAGGTGAATCGAAAGGATCCCACCCTGGTCACCAATGCAGCTGACCGATGTAGAGAGAGATCTAAAGCTTGTGTGGTCCAGATACAGTAACTCTACCATCTATGGTAGTCCCTCACAGTGGTGCTACAGCACCCCCACCACTGTGCTCCAGCCGACCCCAGCGGTGCAGATCCAGCCTGCTCCAACCATGGAGCTCAAGTTAGTATTGGGGCCTACTACACCCGCTCCTGCCATGGAGCCACAGCTATAAACTCCCACCACTGTGCTTCAACCGGCTGCTGCTGCGGAGTCTCAACTGGTCTCCACAGCGGTCCTACAGTCTTCTCCAGAGACAGAGGAGCTACCTGAACATACCCGGGGGGGGGGGACCCCACTGTGTTCCAACCAGCTCCTGCCGCTGGATCCTCAACTGGATCCCACAGTAGTGCCATCGCCATCTCCGGTGACAGAGGTTCTGCCGACCCGTTCTGGACCCAAGATAAATACACTCCTCCCTGCCTGTTTGTGAGCAGGAAGACCTACGGCCTTCTCCAGGGACAGAGGAGCTGCCAGAGCTCACACTGAGAGCTCACTCATACTCCAGCCGACGCCTCCGAATGTCAGTTGGTCCATAATGTGGGAGCCCTGCCTGCAGCTGCTGTAGCTGCAGCTGTAGATTTGATTTGATAAAAGTCCAACCCTGCCACTCAGACCTCTTCAGTCCCTGTCTGGTGGGATCTGTCTAGTCCTACCTTCGGGAATCCAGCCTACTAATGTCCAAAAATGTCTCCCTGCTCCCCCCCTGAGAGGCCCCTCCAGTCGCTGCTGCGATGGCTTGGTCCATGTCTTCTGTTCAGGCTCTGCCTGTTCCTGTTGGCTGCGTCACACACCCTGGTCTGGTCTCTTCAAGTATCTTTCTAATGGGGTGGCCAGGTGTACCAAGAGACAGGACTTCCGTTGGACCAGTAGCCTATCTGGTCTACGTCTCTGCGTCATCCCTCTCAGTGACTGCCTGCCTTCTCCCTTTGTTGTTGATTTCAAATCTGTACAACACATTTGGGGGGCGGCTGTTAAAACTGCCAGCATCAGCCAGCTGTTCTATCACACTGCACTGGGGTTTTTAGTCAGGCAGCTCAGCCCCCATTCAGTTGGTCCTAAACTTCTTTTAGTTCTTATTGGTCAAGGTCACTCCGGTCAATATATGTTATCCAATCAGAAGCCTTTATTCCAGGGTCGTTCAGTGTCAGAAATGTTCTTTCCCTATCATGACGAGCGCACCATTTCCCCTCCTACTACTTGTCCACCTGAGGTGACTTACTTTTGCTGTTCTGATGTTTTATTAAGCGTGCATTTAAACATACGTTTCTAGAGATCTTTCTCTTGTGGGTTTGGACCCAAGTAGTGTCTGTTGTAAATAATTATATTGTGTTGAGCTTGTTTGCTAGCTCACACACTCCCAATAGTGTTAGTGGTAGACATTTTCATTAAGAATGAATGGGCATTTAGCATGCTAGTTAGCGATGTTAGCTGTTTTAGCATTAGTCAATACGTGGTGCTAAAAGCTGGTGGTGGTGCTAAGCTATTTCTATTGATGCAAATCACCCATGCATATGCTGTTTATGTTATGTAGATGTACCCCTATTTTTAAAATGTAGTCTTCGAGATACCAAACAAACAAGTGTATCTGTAGTTGGTGTTTTTTCAACTCTAAAATAAACTAGACTGTGTAAGACTAAACCCACAAAGGAAAGACAACAGGCAAATGCATATGTGGTCTCAATGTCTAAATAGTGACGGCAGGGTGAGTTCAGACTGCAGGACTTGTTGAATAGATCATAGGAGACAAAGTCAGACACAATAATGAATAAAGGTGCTCTAACAAGCATGTGCATCTGTCATGGGTGTTCTTCAATTCTAAAATTACACAAGACAGTGTAAGACAAAATCCACAAAGAAAAGACAACAGGCAAATGAATGTTGTCCCAATGTCTAAATATTGATGGCACGGCTAGTTCAAACTGCAGGAGAATGGTTCTCCTCAAAGTGAGTGAATCAGTTCATGCTTGGTGAGTAGCACTTTGTTGATATCTGTGAGCAGGACACAGAAGAGCTGAATAGATTATGTGAGACATAAGTGAGGGAGGGGGTTGGTGTTCTAAGCTAACTTGGGTGTTAGATACTATATTTATTGAATAAAAAAGGAATCCTATAAATTAAAAATGGCCAATTCGGATGCAATTAATTACCTTAATTTCTCAAAGATCAAATTATATTTCAACTAAATAATGTTGCATGAATGCTAATCTTATCTGTTTCTAAGAACAGAAACTATTTCAGAACAATCTGAGATGGTAGGTGTTGAAATCCTCTTTCTTGTGCTTGTTGATGTGGAACATGTGCTCTTTATGACAGAATGTTAAAATAAGGTGAAGTAAAACAGGCCCCCCCCCCCACCAAGTTGCACTACTGAAAAGGCACCTAATTGTTGGATAGACCCATTACACCTAAGATCAAGAGCATGCTATGTCAAAAACATTCCGGTGCCTTAACTGTCTTGACAATGTTTTAATGTGGGCTTTAATTTGGCTTTGGGCATTGGTGAGAGAGGAAGGGTGAGAGGGAGGGTGGTTTATGAACTAAGCTTGATGAAAAAGATAATTTCACATCATTTCCCACTCTGTCTTTGCGGACTTTGTCACAGTCAGTGAAGTTCTGTCTCACATTAGGCCCCGCAAAACATAAATCTTCTGCTGACTGGAATGAATTTCTCCCAAAGGTACACATCTCATCTCCTGTGAGTGGGGCCCTGTTCCATATGCATGGCCAATGTTCTGCGGCGTCTGTGGCTTTGTCAGCACCTTTGCGACATCACTGTGCCCGTGTCCTCGCTAATAATGTAGCACTACCTTATTTCCTGTTGAAATGCGCTCCGCCCCCCCCCCCCCCCCCCCCCCCCCTTACCAACACAGACACACACCCCAAAGAGATGCATGAGTCTCGTCTGAGCCGGTCATTGTGGAGCTAGTGCGTTAGTGGGGGAGGTAATTACACAATTTCATCCTAGTTCCGGTCCTGCGCCACGTTGTGAAGGAGCATCGTGATTGAGGCCCGAGGTTATTAGCCCCCCTCGTTGCCGCATTGGATAGCGGAGACTAGTGGAGGCCCGGTGTGGGCGGATGGACAGGCGTGCGTGGGTGGTCTTGTTCGAAAGACAACGGAGAGGTTAATCCATAAAGTCTATCTCTCTCTGTGTCAAACGTTTTTTTTCCTTCGTATTCTCTCTCCTCTTCTTTCTCTCTCTCGCCCTGGTGCCCCTGTCCCTTGGTGATGAGGAATGGTTTTTGTTGCAGTCATATCGGAGCTTACTTCATGGGCCAATGGACCATTACATTCCTTCTAGCACTCCGGCTAAAGCTAGTGTCAATGGAAAAGAAAATGGATTAGTACCTACTGTTCAGTCACTCGTGTGTGTGTGTGTGTGTGTGTGTTCAGTTGCTGTGTGTGAGAACTGTTACTTAACCACGCTCTCTCAGCCGTGAACGATGGGAAATCAACCGTGTAGTAGTACTCCCAGTTGCACTTTGGCTAGTGTTCATGCCACTGGACCATGTGCTCCCTGTAACATTTGGGCTAAATCCAATGCCTAACTCCTTTAGGAAGGTCTGTAGATGCAATCGGCTGTGACTTAAGAAGTCTGACACATTCTGTAACAGCTGTTAATAGCTCTCTAATAACACATTTCCCAATGTCTGTGTTCAACTTCACTAGTATTTCATAATCACGGATGTGCTCAAACATTTTCCTGGGCAAAATCAAACTCGTTTTCCGTCCAATATTAAATATTGACTTTTCTACACTGAGCAAAAATATAGAAACGCAACATGTAAAGTGTTTGTCCCATGTTTCACAAGGTGAAATATAAGATCCCAGAAATGGTCCATACGCACAAAAAGCTTATTTCTCTCATTATTTCTCTCCACCAGAGCTGTTGCCAGAGAATTTATGTTACTTTCTCTACCATAAGCCACCTATAACGTCGTTTTAAAGAATTTGGCAGTACGTCCGATCCGGCCTCATGACCACGTGTAACCACGCCAGCCAAGGACCTCCACATCCAGCTTCTTAACCTGCTGGATTTACTAATGATTAATCATTTTCCCTAATAAATTGACTAACATCAGGTGACACTTTGGATTTAGACACACCAAATGATCAATTAAATCCTCAAATGTAACATACTAAAAGGGTGTGATTAGCTAATAATCCTTGTACAGTATATCATTAATGAGTGATTTTCAAGGCAGTAACACCAGTGACATAAAACTGAGGGACACACATTATACTAGTAAGAAAAATAGGATTATTAAATAGAATTCTTTGTTTTTATTGATCTATACAATATATTAAATATTTTTGTTCACTTTCTAGCATTCAATATAATAGATAGATATCTATAAATCCCCCAAACATGTCACTACTCTACACATCACTACTGGGACAAGCCAATTTGCTTACCCTAAGTCAGGGGTCTTCAACCTTTTCTTGCCCAAGGACCTCCTCACAGGCAAACCGGCAAACTAGGGAACCTCATCATGTGTTAGCAAAAAATAAATAATAATAATCACATGCCTTGTCTTATCATCAGGGGAATGATAATGGCAAGGAGAAGTAATCAACATTTAAAAATTAATAGATTTGGTAGATAGTTTTTCATTATTTTGACCTCTGCACATCATATTTGGAAGAGGAAGTGTAGGCCTGAACTTCAGCCTATTAGCTAAAAAGGTAACTCCAAACACATTTTTTGCTAAAAGCAGCGGTTTAGCTGGTTAAACAAAGGTTATCCACATGTTGGCAAAATTAATGTCCAAGTCAAGTAAGCTTACTAGCAGCCAGCGGCACTTGCACAGGTTGTCTATTCGCGGGTGCTTTTTTCGAAGCCTATGTTAAATACTCCAGTAAATTGCTCCAATTAGTATAATTTGCTTACAATTATTTTTTTACCTTTTATTTAACTTGGCAAGTCAGTTAAGAACGGATTTTTATTTACAATGACAGTCTACCAAACCCTAACCCTACCATTAGGAGCTGAGAAATAAAGTTGACATCATTAGAAATAAAATAGTCTCCTCTTTTCTACTGTAGGTATGTAATTCAAAATCAATTTATTCTGTTGTTACTAGCGATATTCGTAAAAACATTGAAATAAAAAAGTTTTTTTTCCACTTTACATTTTTTGGGGTTGGACTCGCTGCAGTACCTCTGCGGACCACTAGGGGGCCACAGACCCCAGGTTGAATACCCCTGCCCTAAGTACTTTAAACCAGGCACATGCACAGCACAGGATAATGGGCTCCTACTAATGACTGGAGCATAATTACTGGAATGGTAACAAATACATCAAACACATGGTTTCCAGGTGTTTGATGCCATTCCATTTTCTCCGTTCCGGACATTATTTCGAGTCGTTCTCCCCTCAGCAGCCTCCTGTGGGGTACAGATAGGGGTGTACCTGATCACCCGCCTCTTTGACCTCCCACACCTGCCCTTTTGGGTGGTGGTATGTATATATATTTTTACATGCCGTTTTTGTCGTTGATGTTCTGAACCAACTCAAGTTTCCCACCCCCACCCAGACCGTTGGTTGATAGCGCCTGTTGGCCTACACTGTACGGAGTTCGCGCCAGGTTTGCACCTGTTACCCATTCTGCCTTGTATGGAGATTGCGTACACCTGGTATTTAAACATGCACGGCTTGAGATGCGTTCACCGGTCCAGTCTGTGTAGCAAGCTACCTAGTTTAAATATCAACAGTCCTGCCACAGCAGCTGCATCATAACATTTTACTAACACTTGAGTTTCATTATCATCAATATTCGGTCTGGCTTACACACAGCAGAGATACACAGAGAGGAGCAGCTGTATCTAATACCCTCCGACCAACTCCATCCCTTCTTCAGTCGGGAGTTTCACATGTGTGTCAGGGCAGCAACAACACAGGTAGTCTAGACTCTAGATAACCACCAGCCAGCCAATAATCATGAGTTAAAGGATTTTGAATATAATGAAGTTATTATTATTAAAGAGCGTTGAAGATAGATTCAGAAAGTATTCAGACCCCTTGACTTTTTCCTTATTATAAAATGGATGAAATAAATAAAAAATCCTCATCAATCTACATACAATGCCCCGTAATGACAAAGCAAAAACGGTTTTTAGAAATGTTTGCAAATGTATATAAAAAAAACAGAAATACCTTATTTACATAAGCATTCAGATCCTTCGCTATGAGATTCAAAATTGAGCTCAGGTGCATCCAGTGATCATCCTTGAGCTGTTTCTACAACTTGATTGGAGTCCACCTGTGGTAAATTCAATTGATTGGACAAGATTTGGAAAGACACACACCTGTCTATATAAGGTCCCACAGTTGACAGTGCATGTCAGAGCAGAAACCAAGCCATGAGGTCGAAGGAATTGTCCGTAGAGCTCCGAGACAAGATTGTGTGGAGGCACAGATCTGGTGAAGGGTACAAAAACATTTCTGCAGCATTGAAGGTCCCCAAGAACACAGTGGCCTCAATCATTCTTAAATTGAAGAAGTTTGGAACCACCAAGACTCTTCCTAGAGCTGGCTGCCCGGCCAAATTGAGCAATAGGGGGAGAAGGGCCGAGAAGAACCCGATTGTCACTCTGAAAGAGCTCCGGAGTTCCTCTGTGGAGATGGGATAAACTTCCAGAAGGACAACCATCTCTGCAGCACTCTACCAATCAGGGCTTTATGATAGCCCGCTTGGAGTTTGCCCAAAGACACCTAAAGACTCTCAGACCATGAGAGTGGTAGGGACTGGGAGACAAGTCAGGATTGAGGGAAAGATGAACGGAGCAAAGTACAGAGACATCCTTGATGAAAACCTGCTTCAGAGCGCTCAGGATCTCAGACTGGGGCGAAGGTTCACCTTTCAACAGAACAACGACCCTAAACACACAGCAAGACAATGCAGGTGTGGCTTCAGGACAAGTCTTTGAATGTCCTTGAGTGGCCCAGCCAGAGCCCGGACTTGAACTCGGTCAAACATCTCTGGAGAGACCTGAAAATAGCTGTGCGGCAACGCTCCCCATCCAACCTGACAGAGCTTGAGAGGATCTGCAGAGAAGAATGGGAGATACTCCCCAAATACAGGTGTGCCAAGCTTGTAGCGTTATACCCAAGAAGACTCTAGGCTGTAATCGCTGCCAAAGGTGCTTCAACAAAGTACTGAGTAAAGGGTCTGAATACTTATGTAAATGTCATATTTAAGTTTTTAATTTTTGGAGATGAGGTGTCGGGGCTCCAAGGTGCTGGTGGAGTTGAGGTGCCAGGGCTCCAAGAAACTGGTGGAGATGAGTGATTGAGAGTTTCTCAGGCCCCCCATTGAGAGTCTTTTTCCAAAAAAACTCAAAGTAAATACGGATTATTTATTTCAAAGCGTAATCATTCAATCGTTGTATCTAATCTTCCCATCTACTGTCTTAGATCTGTAGTCATGCTAAACCATTTCTGAGTCATAATCTTTGGTCTGAAAAAGCTGGTCCTTATTTGCATTGCGATTAAACAGCTATTTAGATCACATAGCCCTCTTGGTGCTGTCTGGCTGTTTTCGAGACTCAGAGTTTATATTCAGCAAATCACCCTCGATTCATCGCCTTTTGTTTTCCCTCAATCTAACTTCCTCTTTTGGTTAATGTTTGTAAATGACAAAGACGAGACATGGCTAATGTCTTTGAGCCCCAAGATTAATTGGCGGTGAACAACGTTGCATAAAAAACCCCTCATCCATATTGTAACTGAATTAATAACATTGCAGCTGTCAAAAAAATAATTCTCCAAAACATCACATCAAATCAAATTGTATTAGTCACATGCGCTGAATACAGCAGGTGTAGACCTTACAGTGAAATGCTTACTTAAGAGCCCCTAACCCGACAGTGCAGTTTCAAAAAATACGGATAAGAATAAGAGATAAAACTAACGAGTAATTAAAAAGGAGCAGTAAAAAATAACAATATATGCAGGAGGGTGCCGGTATAGAGTCAATGTGCGGGGGCACCGGTTAGTTGAGGGCCGTTATTGACATGAGTGGGCCTGACATGACAAGGCCGTTATTAATCCTCCAAACAAAAAATCCCACAGGGTCCATTAGTATTGAAAGCGTCCAAGGGCCAATAGATTATGATTCATCCCTTTGCCCATAGATAAAACCCATGTTGTGTTTCCTCGTGTTCCTCATTAGACGCAGTGAACTGCTGATTCACTATCTGTTCCTGGTCTAGCAGGGTTTCAGCGTCATGTCTACCGATGGTCTATCTGCAGAGTAATGGAAGCCCAGACACTTTCCATGGCTAGGGGTGAATTTACATATGGTAAGAGAGTAACAGAGAGTTTGATGAATGGCTGTGTCGTAGTCCGATGACTTCGGTAGATGTCTGCACCACTTGTTCTGGCCCTATTATATTTAAAGCAGAGTAGAAGTATGTCTGGGTCTGGATACACCCGGGAGATACAGCGCAAGTGCCCACTCTGAGTCGAGGAAATTCTCTTTGCTCATTCAGATAATGACCTGTTTTTTTCCTCTGAGAATGTGTCTACACACATGTCCTATGTATCGTATTTGAATAAAATGTATTTGAATATGTCTTTAGATTGAACATGCATGATAAATGAAGCTGTCTGCAATTCCAGTGTATGTTGGTTTTCACTTCTCCTTGCTACATAACCAATCATTTATTTTATCATCACTCATCAACATTATAATTATAATTCCTAAAACCAGGTCTCAAGCATTGATTACACTTGAGGCCCATGCGATTTCCACAGAGTTGGGTATGGCTGCCTTTTCCTGTTACGCTCCTTGCCTATGGAATAGCCTGCAGACTAAACTTAAACTTGAGACTCTTGTCCCCCTAAACATTTATTGGAGGATTTTAATTTTTGTGTTGCTTGTAACTGTTTCGGGTAATGCAAGTTATTGTGCTGTTAGGGGAATAACCTATGTGTAAATGTAACAATCTGCTGCTGTATTTTTTGTGTTATCTGTGATCGTTTTGTTTGTCTTGTGTAATTTCTTAATCATTGTACCTAAACTGTATGTGTAAACATGTATACGCAGGGTCCAGCTGTAAAAGAGACCTCCTGCGGGGACAGAGGCTGGGATTAAAATAAATAAATAATATAAATATAGGACAAAACACACATCATGACAAGAGAGACAACACAACACTACATAAAGAGAGACCTAAGACAACAACATAGCAAGGCAGCAACACATGACAACACAGCATGGCACCAACACAACATGACAACAACATGGTAGCGACACAAAACATGTTACAAACATTATTGGGGCACAGACAACAGCACAAAGGGCAAAAAGGTAGCGGCAACAATACATCACACAAAGCAGCCACCAACTGTCATTAAGAGAGTCCATGATTTGAGTCTTTGAATGAAGAGATTGAGATAAAAAAAACTGTTCAGTTTCAGTGTTTGTTGCAGCTCGTTCCAGTCGCTAGCCGTCTAAATAAATAATTTACTTAAGTTAAAATACAGCAGTGCTATGAGACGTTGCTGCTCTTAGGGAGTGGAAATGTGTGCCCCCTATATTAAACAATATGTGGAAAAACATGATCAAATGGGACATAGTAACCCAAGGCTAAGTCTTGTGAGTGATACGTGGTGTATCCAGGTCTTCAGAAAGCAGCGTCCATTTTAAGCAGCCTGTAGCTGTACCGTATATATATTCTAGTCATGCAAATAGGGTTAAGCTTGAGGTACAAATGTTATTCCTCAAACTTCCTCCATATCTGACCTTTAACCTTTGACCTGTAACCCCTTCTCATTTAATCCAGATTCAAATCAAATCAAACTTTATTGGTCACATACACGTGTTTACCAGATGTTATTGGTCACATACACGTGTTTACCAGATGTTATTGGTCACATACACGTGTTTACCAGATGTTATTGGTCACATACACGTGTTTACCAGATGTTATTGGTCACATACACATGTTTACCAGATGTTATTGGTCACATACACGTGTTTACCAGATGTTATTGGTCACATACACGTGTTTAACAGATGTTATTGGTCACATACACGTGTTTAACAGATGTTATTGCGGGTGTAGCGAAATGCTTTGTGTTTCTAGCTCCGACAGTGCAGTAATATCTAACAAATAATATCTAACAATTTCACAATATATACCCAATACACACAAATCTAAGTAAAGGAATGTAATTAAGAATATATAAATATATGGACGAGCAATGTCAGAGCGGCATAGACTAAGATTCAGTAGAATAGTATAGAATACAGTATATACATATGAGATGAGTAATGCAAGATATGTAAATATTAAAGTGACTAGTGTTTCGTTTGTTAATTAAATTGGCCAGTGATTTCAAGTCTATGCAGCCTCTCTGTGCTAGTGATGGCTATTTAATTAACGGTATGATGGCCTTGAGATCGAAGCTGTTTTTCAGTCTCTTGGTCCCAGCTTTGATTCACCTGTACTGACCTCGCCTACTGGATGATAGCGGGGTGAACAGGCAGTGGCTCGGGTGGTTGTTGTCCTTGATTATCTTTTTGGCCTTCCTGTGACATCGGGTGCTGTAGGTGTCCTGGAGGGCAGGTAGTTTGCCCCCGGTGATGCGTTGGGCAGACCGCACCACCCTTTGGAGAGCCCATGGATTAATAAATTCCACACTTTCTGCCCTTAACAGAGGCAGTGGATGGCCCAGCTCGACTGACACACAGCTCCGAAAGGTCACACTCCACCACATCAACTTCTCGATAGCACCTTTGAAGATGGGATGGACTACAAGATTTATATGAAGTAGCAGCATGACAGTAGACGTTTGAATGACTAATTATGAAATGTACGTTATTCCTGTTTACGTCATGAATGTATGTTATGCTCAGCAGTAATTGGGGAACAATAGCAGCTGTTATGTGGTTGCTAGACATGGTCTCAGGTATATGTCTAAATACATGGCTCTGCTTTCAGTGTAACTCTGGTATTCATTTTCTCATCTTGTCTCATTTGTTCACATTCTGTCTGGCTTGATTACTGATTGCAACAAGGCAGGGGCTGGCAGAGGCCAAAGGATATTATCGCTGGCTACAGTTGTTAAGACGGTTACTATGGGAACTCTTTGGAGAACAGTTTGTCAGGCCCACTCATTAAGATTTTTTTTGGGGGGGGTTAGCCCTTATTTTACCAGGTAAGTTGATTGAGAACACATTCTCATTTACAGCAACAACCTGGGGAATAGTTACAGGGGAGAGGAGATTAATTGAAAGCTGGGGATGATTAGGTGACCATGATGGTATGAGGGCCAGAATGGGAATTTAGCCAGGACACCAGGGTTCACACCCATACTTTTACGATAAGTGACATGGGATCTTTAGTGACCACATAGAGTCAGGACACCCGTTTAATGTCCCACCCAAAAGACGAACCCTACACAGGGCAAGGTCCCCAATCACTGCCCTGGGGTATTGGGATATTTTTTTTTTTAGACCTGATGAAAGAGTGCCTCCTACTGGCCCTCCAACACCACTTCCAGTAGCATCTGGTCTCCCATCCAGGGACCAAACCTGCTTAGCTTCAGACAGAAGCCAGCAGTGGGATGCAGGATGGTATGCTGCAGGGATTTTAACATCAGGGCCACTCATTCAGAAAACTCCCACTTACCCAAACGTTTAGTTCAGAAACTCAGCATAACAGAGGAACACCATTCATAGACTCCCAGACATAATACTGTCTGACATTCACAAAGTAGACACTATGGAACAGTAATGTAACTTTGCCATTGACCCCCGGAAACACAAAGGTACCATTCTGATGAATAGCCAAATTTCACCTATTCATGGGCTCCTATTAAAGTTATTCAAGTTTCTTCACAAACTTTGCTTAACTAGACCTTTTCACTTCTTATTGGCTGTTATATCCAATTTGTAAGTCGCTCTGGATAAGAGCGTCTGCTAAATGACGTAAATGTAAATGTTATATACCCTTATGTATCAGACCATGATGAGTAGACGAGCTGTTGCGTTAACGTCTGCTGTCTGCCATCAGAGAATTCAGCTCACGCTCAAAGTAGGAAGCATAATGAACGCACCAGGTCTTACTCTTTTCCATCCTTAGGAGAACACGCGGCGGCGTAATGTCGATGTAAACGATGTCGACAGAAGAGGTCGCACCCACTCTCAATCACAAGCCTACAACGCACCTTCCGGACTCCTCAAATCAAATCAAACTTTATTTGTCACATGCGCCGAATACAACAGGTGTAGTAGACCTTACAGTGAAATGCTTACTTACGAGCCCCTAACCGACAGCCAAGCTTCCTGCCATCCAGGACCTCTATACCAGGCGGTGTCAGAGGAAGGCCCTAAAAATTGTCAAAGACTCCAGCCACCCTAGTCATAGACTGTTCTCTCTGCTACCACACGGCAAGCGGTACTGGAGAGCCAAGTCTAGGTCCAAGAGGCTTCTAAACAGCTTCTACCCCCCAACGCCATAAGACTCTTGAACATCTAGTCAAATGGCTACCCAGACTATTCACATTACTCTGCCATCACGCAGCTGATAGGGCGAGTTTATTTGTGCCTTTCCTTCATTGATCATGGCGAAAAAGACAACGTCATGCCCCGTAACTGACAAAGGTTGTGTAGCTTCTACACTGTGTAGGATAGTAGACCCTTTGATAGCAACAAGCTGGGTCATTATCTTGTTGCTTTAGAGCCAACATCTGTCTTGAGAATAGAATACCTTTTTTTTTTAAAAAGGGAACTTCAGGGTATATGCTTTGACCTAACTCAAACATTAGTGTGAATCATGCATTTGTTGCGGAGGTAATTCATAGACAGCTAAATAGGGTAAGGTAATAAATAACAGCTAATAAATAACAGCTAAATAAAAACAGAACAAGTTTTACTTGTCATGTTTTTGTCATTTTAAATTGATTTTACATGGTGCCAAAGTCAAGGGACAGCATTTACCACCACAATTAAAGAATGACTCGGAGGTCCTTTATAGACAGACCGGGCTTGTGCAGTGGCATCCTATGAGCAAATTCCTAGTTTTTCAGTGAAAACGTATTCATGGTTGAGTGCAGAGTGCAAGTAGGGGAATGTGGTTGAATCCTTTCTTGGGTTGGGCTATTACTGACAATAGAAGACTTTCACAAAAATGTATGTAAGGTGCTTATTTTTCAAGTCAGAATTTGGCCTCCAAGTGCGTTTGATTGACTTTGTTGAGTATAAAACGGGATGCTGCTACCATACTGTATATTGTCCAAAGTTAGGTGACAATCAAAAACCCTTAGAACCAATCAAACACTCCAGCTTGTGAAAATCACATTCTAAAGGTTTACAAAATCTGTGATGCATACAGTACGTCCTGTTACCCTAGCTAACAAAATTACGTCCTGTTACCCTAGCTAACAAAATTACGTCCTGTTACCCTAGCTAACAAAATCACGTCCTCTTACCCTAGCTAACAAAATGACATCCTGTTACCCTAGCTAGCAAAATGACGTCCTCTTACCCTAGCTAACAAAATGATATCCTGTTACCCTAGCTAACAAAATTACGTCCTGTTACCCTAGCTAACAAAATTACATCCTGTTACCCTAGCTAACAAAATGACGTCCTCTTACCCTAGCTAACAAAATGACGTCCTCTTACCCTAGCTAACAAAATTATATCATGTTACCCTAGCTAACAAAATTATGTCCTGTTACCCTAGCTAATAAAATTAATTAACCGGAATGTTCTATTGCTGTTTAGGTTTGTCACTGACTGTTGACCTAATAGGGTGTTTCCCTCTCTCTGTTTCACTATCTGTCTGTTATTCCCTTTCTTTTTGTCTCCCTCATTCCCTCCCTCTGTCCCTGAGGACATGATTAAAAGTGTCAGTGGTCCCAGGTGGGAAATCACCCATGTCACTGCATGGTGTGTCGATGGTGGACAGTTTCTCTGGCTCATTGCCGGCTAAATTACTGTTCAGAATGGGGTGGAGGTGGAGGACGGATGTTAATTTAAAGAGCTCAAAATATAGAACTGCACTAAATGCTTAACATTTCTCTGTTCCATCTCTCCACCATGTCCCCCTCCAAGGAGATTTTGCATGCTGGAAATCCTTTTAACAGTGTTTCTAAATTTGAATTCCGTGAGGTCTTTAAGTGCATGTCTGTGAGTGCTGTAGTACGTCGTGCCATAAGGGAAGTTGTGAAGCATATAAATTGGGCCTGTTTATTAAGACCGATTTAAATGTTGCTCTTATCACCAAATGCCCAAGAAACTGTAAAGACTAAGGCCGGGATTCAATCCAAACTGTGTTATAGCGTATATAGACAGTTAAAGGTCATTTTAATTGAGCCGACAACTGCAGCATTCATCCTTCAATGTGATTTTCGACTGAGAACATCCCTAAGGAATGAATCCCTGCGTTAATGTTGTTACTATATCACAAGCAAGATATTGGGAGTGTCTAAAGCGCTCATGGGAAATGATCAGCTTTAAGTACATTGTAATAAGCATAACGTCACACATTCAGTATAGGCCATATAGTGCAGCAACAAAGCATGCACATTTGGCACAGATTTAAGGGGAAAATACCAACTTGGGAAGGATTTCTTGGCTTTTACTCTGGCCTTTAAAACCTCTTAAGGATCCGCCCCTTTTTTTCAATTTTCGCCTAAAATGACATACCCAAATCTAACTGCCTGAAGCTCAGGACCTGAAGCAAGGATATGCATATTCTTGATACCATTTGAAAGGAAACACTTTGAAGTTTGTTGGCCTTTAAAAGGCCCAGTGTAGATCCAAAAAATATGTTCCTGTGTTTTATATATATTTTGACACTATGAGGTTGGAATAATACTGTGAAATTGTGAAAATTATGATAATTCCATTTTAGTGTAAAAGCTGTTGGAAAAGATAGCCTGGAATTCCAGCCGGTTTTGGTGCGCTGTAGTTTTGGCCCTCCATGGTGACATCACCATGCGATAAATTAGGTAATAGACCAATAATAAATCAAATCATCAAATCAAGCTTTATTTCTTCTGCACATTTCCGACATGGAATGCAAAGCAATGTGCTTTACAGGAAAACTCTAACTCAAATCAATGAAAAGTAAAAGCTGAAATATTTACTACACAACAAACATTAGATAAAAAACTCAATAATGACACAGACTGAACAACTAAAAAGTACCTGAAGGAAAAGCAAAGCTAAAGAGGTGTGTTTTATGATGTATTTTAAATATGTCCACAGTTTCGGCGCCCCTCGGGTTCTCTATCAGGCTATTCCAGAGGCTGGGGGCATAGTAACTAAAGGCTGCTTCTCCATGCCTTTTGGTCCGAGGCTTTGGGATAGTTAAAAGGCCAGGGACAGAGGACCTGAGGGACCTACTGGGTACATAACTTAAAAGCACGTCTGACATGAATTGGGGTGCACAATCATGGATTGATTTAAAAACCAATCAATATCAAAGAGACTTCCAAACCTCCCTGCCAATAACAGCTGGTTTTCAGTTTTCCCCTCCCGACTCAGACCACTCCCAGACAGTCCTATCAAAATTCTTGCTTGAGAAATGTTTTGCTAAAAATATTGTTTTGCCAATTTTAATGAAATCTATTACAGTAAGGTACTTAATTGTTACCCAGAAATAATTTGTTATTGATGTAAAAATGGCTGCATTGGGCCTTTAATAATCAGGGTGTTTTGATGCTTGTGTTTATTTGTGTCCAGAACTCCCTTGAACTAACACACTTTACTTAAACATGATTTACAAGCTCTGGCTTTGCTACTTTATTGAGGAAAAATGTACTTACTATGACTTTGATATGTGTTTGTACCACCTAGCTATCTTAAGATGAATGCACTAACTGTAAGTCACTCTGGATAAGAGCGCAGGCTAAATGACTAAAATGTAAAATGTAATAAATCACACCTGTCACGGGTGTCGTAGGGTTGAGACCAAAACGCAGCGGGTATATGTACACTCATCTTCTTTTATTAGGACAAAGAAGGGAAACCAAAACAAAACACATATACAAAAAACACAACAACGATAAACAGTCCTGTAAGGCATAAAGCTAAACACAGAAATAACCTCCCACAAAGTGACAGGTGAAAACAGGCTACCTAAGTATGACTCTCAATCAGCAACAATGATGTACAGCTGTTCCTGATTGAGAGTCATACTAGGCCAACACAGAAATACAAAACTAGAACAGCCCCTTAGAAATACAAACACAAGAACATACCCAACACCCCGGAACACATAAATCAAATATCCCTCTATAATACACACACACCCCGAACCACCTAAATTAACTACCCCCTCTACATCGACACTTACACCAATAAACCCCAGAAACACTCTACACAAAATATCCCTCTATCTAAACACATACACAAAACCATGAAAACAAATACCCTCTGCCACGTCCTGACCAAACTACAATAACAAATAGACCCCTTTACTGGTCAGGACTTGACAACACCAGACCAGACTGCCACCCAACACAAAACAAAAGTCCTCTTCCAAAGACTTCTTCTCAGGGCCGGCCCTAGCCATAAGAAACCAAAACAAGTAGAATACAGTGACCTGACCTACCAGGTAAACCCTAAATCCATAACCATGGGTACCCTCCTAGATATCATCCTGACCAACTTGCCCTCTAACCTGGCCTTCCCTGTGGCTCAGTTGGTAGAGCATGGTGTTTGCAATGCCAGCATGGTGTGTGCAATGCCAAGGTTGTGGGTTTGATTCCCATGGGGGGCCAGTCCCCCCCCCCAAAAAAATTAAAAATAATGCATGAATTGAAATGTATGAAATGTTTGTATTCACTACTGTAAGTTGCTCTGGATAAGAGCATCTGCTAAATGCCTAAAATGTAAATACAGCTCTGCTGTCTTCAACCAGGATGTCAGTGATCACTGCCTCATTGCCTGCATGTGTAATGGGTCCGTGGTCAAACGACCACCCCTCATCACTGTCAAACGCTCCCTAAAACACTTCAGTGAGCAGGCCTTTCTAATCGACCTGGCCCAGGTATCCTGGAAGGATATTGACCTCATCCCGTCAGTAGAGGATGCCTGGTTGCTCTTTAAAAGTGCTTTGCTCACCATCTTAAAAAAAGCATGCCCCATTCAAAAAATGTAGAACTAATAGCAGATATAGCCCTTGGTTCACCCCAGACTTGACTGCCCTTGACCAGCACAAAAACATCCTGTGGTGTTCTGCATCAGCATCAAATAGCCCCCGCGATATGCAACTTTTCAGGGAAGTCAAGAACCAATATACTCAGTCAGTTAGGAAAGCTAAGGCTAGCTTTTTCAAACAGAATTTTGCATCCTGTAGCACTAACTCCAAAAAGTTTTGGGACACTGTAAAGTCCATGGAGAATAAGAGCACCTCATCCCAGCTGCCCACTACCCCGGCCAACATCTTAGCACCCTCTGCAGCAACTTGCCCAAGTCCCCCCCGCTTCTCCTTAACCCAAATCCAGACAGATGATGTTCTGAAAGAGCTGCAAAATCAGGATCCCTACAAATCAGCTGGGCTAGACAATCTGGACCCTCTCTTTCTAAAATTATCCGCCGAAATTGTTGCATCCCCTATTACTAGTCTGTTCAACCTCTCTTTTGTATCGTCTGAGATCCCCAAAGATTGGAAAGCTGCCGCGGTTCAAAGGGGGAGACACTCTAGACCCAAACTGTTATAGACCTATATCTATCTTGCCCTGCCTTTCAAAAATCTTCGAAAGCCAAGTTAACAAACAGATCAAAGACCATTTCGAATCCCACCGTACCTTCTCCACTTTGCAATCTGGTTTCCGAGCTGGTCATGGGTGCACCTCAGCCACGCTCAAGGTCCTAAACGATATCATAACTGCCATCGATAAAAGACAGTACTGTGCAGCCGTCTTCATCGACCTGGCCAAGGCTTTCGACTCTGTCAATCACTGCATTCTTATCCGCAGACTCAATAGCCTTGGCTTCTCAAATGACTGCCTCACCTGGTTCACCAACTACTTCTCAGATAGAGTTCAGTGTGCCAAATTGGAGGGCCTGTTGTCCAGACCTCTGGCAGTCTCTATGGGGGTGCCACAGGGTTCAATTCTCAGGCCGACTCTTTTCTCTGTATATATCAATGATGTCGCTCTTGCTGCTGGTGCTTCTCTGATCCACCTCTACGCAGACGACACCATTCTGTATACATCTGGCCCTAATTTGGACACTGTGCTAAAAAACGTCCAAACGAGCTTCAATGCCATACAACACTTCCGTGGCATCCAACTGCTTTTAAATGCTAGTAAAACTAAGTGCATGCTCTTCAACCGATTGCTGCCCGCACCCGCCCGACTAGCATCACTACTCTGGACGGTTCTGACTTAGAATATGTGGACAACTACAAATACCTATGTGTCTGGTTAGACTGTAAACTCTCCTTCCAGATTCAATTAAGCATCTCCAATCCAAAATTACATCTTGAATGGGCTTCCTATTTCACAACAAAGCATCCTTTAAAAAGCATCCAAGAATACCCTCGTAAAACTGACTATCCTACCGATCCTTGACTTCTGCGATGTAATTTACAAAATAGCCTCCAACACTCTACTCAGCAAACTGGATGTAGTCTATCACAGTGCCAGCCGTTTTGTCACCAAAGCCCCATATACTACCCACCACTACGACCTGTATGCTCTTGTTGGCTGGCCCTCACTACATAATCGTCGCCAAGCCCACTGGCTCCAGGTCATCTATAAGTCTATGCTAGGTAAAGCCCCGCCTTATCTCAGCTCACTGGTCACCATAGCAACACCCACCCGTAGCACGCGCTCCAGCAGGTATATTTCACTGGTCATCCCCAAATCCAACACTTACTTTGGCCGCCTTTCCTTCCGGTTCTCTGCTGCCAATGACTGGAACGAATTGCAAAAATCACTGAAGCTGGAGTCTTATCTCCCTCTCTAACTTTAAGCATCAGCTGTCGGAGCAGCTTACCAATCACTGTACCTGTACACAGCCAATCTGTAAATAGCCCACCCAACTACCTCATCCCCATATTGTTACTTATCCTCTTGCTCTTTTGCACCCCAGTATCTCTACTTGCACATTATCATCTGCACATCTATCACTCCAGTGTTAATGCTAAATTGTAATTATTTCGCCTCTATGGCCTATTTATTGCCTTACCTCCCTACTCTTCTACATTTGCACACACTGTACATAGATTTTTCTATTGTGTTATTGACTGTACGTTTGTTTATGTGTAACTCTGTGTTGTTGTTTTTGTTGCCCTGCTTTGCTTTATCTTGGCCAGGTCGCAGTTGTAAATGAGAATTTGTTCTCAACTGGCCTACCTGGTTAAATAAAGGTGAAATAAAATGAAATAAAAACAGTACAATTTTCGAAATGTGGTTGTGCATCAGCAGTTTTTATTATGTCAGTTACTGACAGTCACTGATTTAGCCATGCCAGCGGGGGAAAAAAATGTAAATTAGTCTACCCAGCTATCTAAACTCATAGTAATCATGGTTCAATTATCGATTGGGCATGCAGGGCATGTGCTCAGGGGCCCTGACTTCCATGGGGGCCCCATTCATTTTGTAAGTCACTCTCACTCAGATATTATATTAAGTCATGAGTCATGGTAAAATTAGTAGAATTGCATGAAATCAGTTATAAAATTGCCATATTGGGGGGGGGGGGGGGCAAGAAAATGTATCATAGGGCCCCCAAAAGGCTAGGGCCGGCCCTGCTTCTTCTTGTTTATGTGCTTCTGAAATGGCATTGGCTCCCTGAGGGTAAAGTCAGAGCTGTTCCGTTAATTGCTACATATTGTTTTGCCTGCTCCGTTGTGGCTTTAATGCTGCGTTGTTTCCAACTCCTCATTTTCCGTTTCCTTGACGAAGAGTAATGACTAACCGTTGGGAGGATGATGCTCAACACTCACCGCTCATTTCATGAGCTCATATCATATGACACATTTCAGGTGAAATGACCAAATAAATAATTCTATGTCCATAGGTGACTCTAATGGGCTGTTACACACAGGACAGACTTGATCGTATACTCTGTATTGTGCAATTCTTGTTTTTACCTCATAACTGCTGGTACAGCAAAGGCGCACACACACAACACACAGTAATACAACAATGATAATAAATCTGTTTTTGTTGGAAGCGTTGATGAGATTACACCATCAACAGAATAAATGTATCAGGTCTTGAGACAATGCTGTACATGGGTTTACAGTAATATCCCATCATAATTTGATTATTAGTGTGATAAGCGATAGTGACCTTGTTGAAAACCCTGGCAAAGTGATTCTTTGCAGTGCTACCCAATATATATTTCTGCTTGCTCAGCTTTGACAAGAGAAGCAATGACTGTGGGTATTGAGCCTTGATTGCACATTGATTCCAATAACCTTAACTTCAGTTTCACTGGTGATGAGTGATGGATTTAGTAGTTTACTTCCATAACAGAAGTATCCTTTGGGACATAAAATGGCTGTCAATGCAGTGACCTTGTTGTAACAGACAGGCTTGTGTTCCTGGGCTGAATTCTGACTTGAGATTCATGTGCAGGGACACAAATTGTTCTGTCAATCATGAATTGACACCCATGAATTACACACGTGTATTTGAAGTCAGGATTTGGGCCCATTTTTGTCAACACAGAGAAGACACACTGTCATCACCTCTTAGATGTAAAGTCCTCTGTTTTAGGGACCTGCATGGTTCTTGTACCGGTTCCGACTGACATTTTGCGCTTATAAATTCATCTGTGGACATTATGGATCAAAAAGGCTCGCATTGAGCGGTAGCCCTGATTCTCACAGACACAGGAGTATGTCTCTTATTGTAGCGCAGCAGGAGAGAGTGGTTTCATCACTGTAGCACATTCAGATCAATTTATAGCCATTTATCTAAAATAATGAATAGATTATAAACACATTTATTTATCATAGATGTACAAGATTAATATGAGATTAAAGGCGAGTTCCTATCAAGTTCAGGAAGCCAAGCTAGAGCTCTGTGAGACGTTCATAGCGATGGAGTCAGACGATTTGATCGAGAGACCGTTAGAAAATATGCAAATGTTCTCTAACACTAAACACACAAATATGTATTTTGCAGTTATAAGAAAGTCTAATTTCTTATTTTAAGCCTTATTCATACAGTTTTATTGAATAGGAAATACATAATAAAATATTGAATATTGAATATTTTTTCTCATATTCGTACTGTGTATTTGAGCTTGTGTCATCAAAAGTGACTACACCTCAGCAATTTATAACTATTTTTACCATAAAGGTGAGATTTTAACCTTTCTTGGAGTATGCAGCATTATTAGTTATTTTTTATGGCCCCTCTGATGATAAATAATTACTTTTGGTAATTACGTAGATTACATTTTCTATTACATTTTCTATTACATTTTTTATTAAATTTTATTTAAAAACAATCATCTGAAGCGATCTATCTCACATTTGTCGAAATGTTGGAACATCACAGGTTCAATCACAGACTTGAGACTATGTTGAGCCAGGTGTAGAGTTTCAAAACGTGGTACCTTCCGAAGCCACTTTATTTCTGCCTTCACACTGCGGACTCAAAATGGCTTTCTAAATGACTGGTGAGACAGATGTTTAGATAATGACAAGTCATATATATATACTATTTTGATAGCAATGACACTTGTTTTTGTTGTGAAAATGTCTGCCTCTGAGCTATGCCTAAGGGGCTATTTGTCCCAGGTACTGTATGACTATGCCAGGTACAGGGCCTACAGAACGTCTACAGCCCCTTGAACTTTGTTACAAAGTTGGATTGAAATAGATTTAATTGTAATTTTTGTCATTGATCTACACCAAAAAATCCATAATGTCAAAGTGAAAATATATATATATTTTTTTTACCAATGAATAGAAATTAAATAACAAAACTATAGTTGTTGCATAAGTATTCACCCCCTTTGTTTAGGCAAGCCTAAATTATTTCAGAAGTAAAATGTGGCTTAACAAATAACATAAGTTCTATGGACTAAGTCTGTGTGAAATAATAGGGGTTGGCATGTTTTTGAATGACTAAACATTCCTCTGTCCCCCATGCATACAACATCTGTAAGGTACCTCAGTCAAGTGTTGAATTTCAAACACAGCTTTTTCAAAACCTCATAAAGTCGGGCAGTGATTGGTAGATGGGTAACAATAACAAATTATACATGGAATATCTCTTTAAGCATGGTCAAGTTAATAATAATTATGCTGTGGATGATGTATTAAACCACCAAGACACATCAAAGATACAGTCGTCCTTCTGAACTGAGCTGTAGGACAGGAAGGAAACTGCTTAGTGATGTCACCATGAGGCCATTGCTGACTTTAAAACAGTTACAGAGTTCAATGGCTGTGATAGGAGAAAACTGAGGATGGATCAACAATACTGTAATGACTCAAATCAAATCAAATGTATTTTTATATAGCCCTTCGTACATCAGCTGATATCTCAAAGTGCTGTACAGAAACCCAGCCTAAAACCCCAAACAGCAAGCAAAGCATGTGAAAGAAGCACGGTGGCTAGGAAAAACTCCCTAGGAAAAACTCCCTAGAAAGGCCAAAAACCTAGGAAGAAACCTAGAGAGGAACCAGGCTATGAGGGGTGGCCAGTCCTCTTCTGGCTGTGCAGGGTGGATATTATAACAGAACATGGTCAAGATGTTAAAATGTTAAAATGTTCATAAATGACCAGCATGGTCAAATAATAATAATCATAGTAGTTGTCGAGGGTGCAACAAGCACGTCCGGTGAACAGGTCAGGGTTCCATAGCCGCAGGCAGAACAGTTGAAACTGGAGCAGCAGCACGGCCAGGTGGACTGGGGACAGCAAGGAGTCATCATACCAGGTAGTCCTGAGGCATGGTCCTAGGGCTCAGGTCCTCCGAGAGAAAGACAGAAAGAGAGAAAGAGAGAATTAGAGAGAGCATATTTAAATTCACACAGGACACCGGATAAGACAAGAGAAATGCTCCAGATGTAACAGACTGACCCTAGCCCCCCGACACATAAACTACTGCAGCATAAATACTGGAGGCTGAGACAGGAGGGATCAGAAGACACTGTGGCCCCATCCGATGATACCCCCGGACAGGGCCAAACAGGCAGGATATAACCCCACCCACTTTGCCAAAGCACAGCCCCCACACCACTAGAGGGATGTCTCCAACCACCAACTTACCGTCCTAAGACAAGGCCGAGTATAGCCCACAACGATCTCCGCCATGGCGCAACCCAAGGGGGGGCGCCACTCCAGACAGGAAGACCACGTCAGTGACTCAACCCACTCAAGTGAAGCACCCCTCCCATGGACGGCATGGAAGAACACCAGTAAGCCAGTGACTCAGCCCCTGTAAAAGGGTTAGAGGCAGAGAATCCCAGTGGAAAGAGGGGAACCGGCAAGGCAGAGACAGCAAGGGCGGTTCGTTGCTCCAGCCTTTCCGTTCACCTTCACACTCCTGGGCCAGACTATACTTAATCATAGGACCTACTGAAGAGATAAGTCTTCAGTAAAGACTTAAAGGTTGAGACTGAGTCTGCGTCTCTCACATTGGTAGGCAGACCATTCCATAAAAATGGAGCTCTATAGGAGAAAGCCCTACCTCCAGCCGTTTGCTTAGAAATTCTAGGGACAATTAGGAGGCCTGCGTCTTGTGACCGTAGCGTACGTGTAGGTATGTACGGCAGGACCAAATCGGAAAGATAGGTAGGAGCAAGCCCATGTAATGCTTTGTAGGTTAGCAGTAAAACCTTGAAATCAGCCCTTGCCTTAACAGGAAGCCAGTGTAGGTAGGCTAGCACTGGAGTAATATGATCAAATTTTTGGGTTCTAGTCAGGATTCTAGCAGCCGTATTTAGCACTAACCGAAGTTTATTTAGTGCTTTATCCGGGTAACCGGAAAGTAGAGCATTGCAGTAGTCCAGCCTAGAAGTAACAAAAGCATGGATTAATTTTTCTGTGTCATTTTTGGACAGAAAGTTTCTGATTTTTGCAATGTTACGTAGATGGAAAAAAGCTGTCCTTGAAACAGTCTTGATATGTTCTTCAAAAGAGAGATCAGGGTCCAGAGTAACGCCGAGGTCCTTCACAGTTTTATTTGAGACGACTGTACAACCATCCAGATTAATTGTCAGATTCAACAGAAGATCTCTTTGTTTCTTGGGACCTAGAACAAACATCTCTGTTTTGTCCGAGTTTAAAAGTAGAAAGTTTGCAGCCATCCACTTCTTTATGTCTGAAACACAGGCTTCTAGCGAGGGCAATTTTGGGGCTTCACCATGTTTCATTGAAATGTACAGCTGTGTGTCGTCCGCATAGCAGTGAAATTTAACATTATGTTTTCGAATGACATCCCCAAGAGGTAAAATATATAGTGAAAACAATAGTGGTCCTAAAACGGAACCTTGAGGAACACCGAAATTTACAATTGATTTGTCAGAGGACAAACCATTCACAGAGACAAACTGATATCTTTCCGACAGATAAGATCTAAACCAGGCCAGAACTTGTCCATGTAGACCAATTTGGGTTTCCAATCTCTCCAAAAGAATGTGGTGATCGATGGTATCAGAAGCGGCACTAAGATCTAGGAGCACGAGGACAGATGCAGAGCCTCGGTCTGACGTCATTAAAAGGTCATTTACCACCTTCACAAGTGCAGTCTCAGTGCTATGATGGGGTCTAAAACCAGACTGAAGCGTTTCGTATACATTGTTTGTCTTCAGGAAGGCAGTGAGTTGCTGTGCAACAGCTTTTTCTAAAATTTTTGAGAGGAATGGAAGATTCGATATAGGCCGATAGTTTTTTTATAATTTCTGGATCAAGATTCGGCTTTTTCAAGAGAGGCTTTATTACTGCCACTTTTAGTGAGCTTGGTACACATCCGGTGGATAGAGAGCCGTTTATTATGTTCAACATAGGAGGGCCAAGCACAGGAAGCAGCTCTTTCAGTAGTTTAGTTGGAATAGGGTCCAGTATGCAGCTTGAGGGTTTGGAGGCCATGATTATTTTCATCATTGTGTCAAGAGATATAGTACTAAAACACTTTAGTATCTCCCTTGATCCTAGGTCCTGGCAGAGTTCTGTAGACTCAGGACAATGGAGCTTTGGAGGAATACCCAGATTTAAAGAGGAGTCTGTAATCTGCTTTCTAATGATCATGATCTTTTCCTCAAAGAAGTTCATAAATGTATTACTGCTGAAGTGAAAGCCATCCTCCATTTGCGAAGGCTGCTTTTTAGTTAGCTTTGCGACAGTATAAAAAATAAATTTCGGATTGTTCTTATTTTCCTCAATTAAGTTGGAAAAATAGGATGATCGAGCAGCAGTGAGGGCTCTTTGATACTGCACGGTACTGTCTTTCCAAGCTAGTCGGAAGACTTCCAGTTTGGTGTGGCGCCATTTCCGTTCCAATTTTCTGGAAGCTTGCTTCAGAGCTCGTGTATTTTCTGTATACCAGGGAGCTAGTTTCTTATGGCAGATGTTTTTAGTTTTTAGGGGTGCACACTCCACAATAATTACCTAAATGACAGAGGAATAAAAATATACAGAATATTCCAAAACATGCAACTTGTATGCAACAAGGCACTAAAGTAATACTGCAAAAAAAAACAGCCAAAAAAAACACAGCAAAGGAATACACTGTTTTGGCCTAAATGCAAAGCCTTACGTTTGGTGCAAACCAAACACAACACATCACTGAGTAACTAACTGCCTCCTTATTTTCAATCATGGTAGTGGCTGCATCATGGTATGAGTATGCTTGACATCGGCAAAGACTGGGGAGTTTTTCAGGATGAAAAGAAATGGGATGGAGCTAAGCACTGGCAAAATCCTAGAGGAAAATGTGCTTTCCACCAGACACTGGGAGATTAATTCACCTTTCAGCAGGACAATAACCTAAAACAGAAGGCCAAATCTACAATGGAGTTGCTTACCAAGAAGACAGTGAATGTTCATGAGTTCCCAAGTTACAGTTTTTACTTAAATCAACTTGAAAATCTATGGCAAAACCTGAGAATGGTTGTCTAGCAATGATCAACAACCAATTTGACAGAGCTTGAAGAATAAATAAAAAAATAAAAATAAAAAAAAGGTAAATATTGAACAATCAAGATGGGGAAAGCTCTTAGAGACTTACCCAGAAAGACACAGCTGTAATGGCTGCCAAAGGTCCTTCTACAAAGTATTGACTTAGGGGTGTGAATACTTATGTAAATTAGATATTTTTTTGTATTTAATTTGCAATACATTTGCAAACATTTCTAAAAACATGTTTTCACTTTGTCATTATGAGGTATTGTGTGTAGATGGATGAGAAAAATAAGAAATGTAATCCATTTTAAATTCAGGCTATAACACAACAAAATGTGGAATAAGTCAAGGGGTATGAATACTTTCTGAAGGCACTGTAGATAAAAAATAGGGATCAATCCATGTTCCTTTCCCAAAATGACATTCAATCATCTGTTGGGTTATCAATCATCAACTCTATCAAAGTTGTAATATTGTCAGACAGCTTCTACACTTCTAGACATCCACAAGAACAGACATGAAGCCACTAGCACTTTTTAAACATTTCATTTCAAATGTCTTACACATGATTGCTTCCAGCGAAAATACTTCTAATACTCTATGTGTTTCCCTTTGTTACTTTATATCCCAGAAATCAGCTGATGTGTAGTCCTCTCAAGTGTTACAAGCCTTTAATACATGAGCTCAGAAAAACATGAGTGTCCAGATAAACTGGGTGCTGTGTTGATCCCATTTATTAGGGGTGTTGACGTTAAATCTATATGCTCCGTGGCACTTTATTTTTGCGTTCTGGCCCCTGACCCCTAGCCCCTGAGGCAAATTAAGTTGCAGCTACTCGCTTGAGTGGTGATGATTTTTAAACAGAGGGAAAGAGGTGAGGAGGTCAGGCAAACTTATTGGAAATGGACTCTCTTGTCTATCGGTCTATCTCCCCATCTAATGTTCATACACAGGATATGCTCTCTTATACATGTTAGTCATTTAGCAGACGCTCTTATCCAGAGAAACCCACAGCAGCAATTAGGGTTAAGTGCCTTGCGCAAAGGCACATTGACAGTGCAAGGGCACATTGACAGGCTCAGGGATTCAAACCTTTCAGTTACTTGCCCAACGCTCTGAACCCCTAGGCTACCATACTAGGCTACCATACACGCATTCTTCTGTTAGTCCATGCTGTTGGAGTGGTAATTGATAACGCACAATTATCTGCATATACTTGCTCATATTGGGTAATGTGTAATGTATGTATTGCGTTGAGTGTATAATGTAATGTGTCTATTTTATATACAGCAGTACTGTGTGTCTAAGACAATTCTCTCCTTGGGACATTAAAGTTCATCCTATCCTACCATTATCACTGAGTTAATCCTACACTGCTGCTATTCACTGTCTGTAATCTATGCATAGTCACTTCACCCCCACCTACATGTACAAATGACCTCTAACCTGTACCCCCGCACATTGACTCAGTACCGGTACCCCCTGTATATAGCCTCATTATTGTTATTTTATTGTGTTACTTTCTATTATTTTTTTACTTTTGTTTATTTGCTAAGTATTTTCTTAACTCTTCTTGAACTGCACTGTTGGTTAAGGGCTTGTAAAAGTAAGCATTTCACGGTAAGGTCTACACTTGTATTCGGCGCATGTTGCAAATAATGTTTGATTTCATTTCATTTGATTACACAACATTCCATCATCCTCCCCGAGCTGATACACACAGAGCCATGTGAAGGCCTGGTTGATGTGAAGGCCCGAGCTGATACACACAGAGCCATGTGAAGGCCTGGTTGCTGTGTTGTTAATGACTAACCTCTATGTGTACTCCTCTCTGTCACTCACAGACTCAATATCTCTGCCTGTTGTACTCTTTACGTGTTCTCTCTCTTCTCTCCTGCTATTTGTTTCCGCTGACCCTCTCTCCTTGCCTCTGTTGTGACATGTTTTTGTCTCTGACAATATGGCAACGGAATGCCCACATGCATACAGAGATCCAGAGATTCTACATGAGAGTAATTTAAATGAAGTGCAACATCAACGGGTAACACTTTACCTTGAGTCTTAAAAGCCTCTACTTCACAATGCAAGTACAAACATGCCACGGCTGCCACAATATTTTCCAGCCATGGCTAAAACAGAATTTTCATTATAATTAAGTAAATAAATGCTAAAGTAAGGTAAGTAAACCAGAAATATATATTTTTTCTTCAAACAACATGAGCTGCCCTGAATGATTGTAAGAGGAATCATATCAAGCACTTATTACGGTATCATGGCACCTAAATATAGCCTAACAGTGTATTTTGTGGTGTATTGGGGTTGTGCCGCAAAGCATCATAGGGGTTCTATGTGTTAAGACTGAGCATAAATGGTTGAGCTGATTCCTATCTGATTCCTGTCTCATGTGTTATCATTATTGAATTGATATAAAGACGTGGTTATGAAACCCACGAGACATAACAAAAGATTGGCGATCAGTAAGTCTGCACCTACAGGAACTATTTTTACAAGTTTAAAACTGTTATTTTCCATGCTACAGTCTAGGCTAATGTTAGCACAGTGTATTGCTAGCTAAGAGAGAAAGAGTTAGCATCGTCATGGACGGCAGAAAAGGATTTGAGAAGGACGTTGGAGCGGGAAAACAACGTGATTAGAAAGGAAAGGACAATTATTCAACTTTGAACTTTGGAATTTAAAACTTCTAAATGAGCGAACTTAAGGATGAAACATCAGTGACTGAAGTGAATGAAGATCACGTGACTGAGGAAAATATTGCCGTGGTTGAGGACAATAGAATCAGTGACAATGTTTGCTGCTGCGTTCAACAAGCTATCAGAGTACTGTGAGTTTAATGACGTTCTAAATGACACAAATTTTGATACAGACTATTACGTGGGCTACGGAGTGAAGCTACAAGAGACTATTGACTGAAAGTAATATGACTTTGGCGAAAGGCCATTGAAGTCAGTGTGTCCACGGAACGAGCTGCTAAAGAGGCTCAGCAGTTGAGTTCATCAGGAAAAGTGTTGCAACTGAAAATCAGAGACAGGCAAATCAAGGCACAAGCTTCCACTGTGGCAAAGAGGGATATCAGGTATCTACATGCTGGTGTAAGGACATGGATGGCCCAGCCTGTGGTAAAGGACATGGATGGCCCAGCCAGTGGTAAAGGACATGGATGGTCCAGCCTGTGATAAAGGACATGGATGGCCCTGCCTGTGATAAAGGACATGGATGGCCCAGCCTGTGATAAAGGACATGGATGGCCCTGTCTGTGATAAAGGACATGGATGGCCCAGCCTGTGGTAAAGGACATGGATGGCCCAGCCTGAGGTTAAGGACACGGATGGCCCAGCCTGTGATAAAGGACACGGATGGCCCAGTCTGTGATAAAGGACATGGATGGCCCTGCCTGTGATAAAGGACATGGATGGCCCAGCCTGTGATAAAGGACATGGATGGCCCAGCCTGTGATAAAGGACATGGATGGCCCTGCCTGTGGTAAAGGACATGGATGGCCCAGCCTGTGGTAAAGGACCTGGACAGTCCAGCCTGTGATAAAGGACATGGATGGCCCAGCCTGTGGTAAAGGAAATGGATGGCCCAGCCTGAGGTTAAGGACATGGATGGCCCAGCCTGTGATAAAGGACATGGATGGTCCAGCCTGTGATAAAGGACATGGATGGCCCAGCCTGTGGTAAAGGACATGGATGGCCCAGCCTGAGGTTAAGGACACGGATGGCCCAGCCTGTGATAAAAAGGGCCACATCGAACGAGCCTGCAGATGAAAAAAATCCTCAGAGAAAACATCAAAGACTGAAAACAAGAAAAGAGTAATTCCAATGAAAGAAAAAGCGACACGTTCACGTTGTTGATCAGAACAGAAGTGAGTGGCTCATCAGATGAGGAAGTCACACTGAATATACTGACTGCTGCTGGGAGGCCACACGGCGACTATGTCTCTCCTTTACTAGAGGGGCAGCCGGTGCCTATGGAGATTGACACAGGGACAGCTGTATCTCTTGTGTCAGACACAGTCTACAAAAAGGCACTGAAACACCTTTTCACTTCAGCCAGCACACATCATGTTAAAGACTTACACAGGTGAATCTGTTGCCGTGAGAGGCATCACTGAGATCAGAGTTCAGTTCAACGGAAACAAATTAAAAAGCTGCCACTTTACATTGTGAAAGAAGACTATCCATCACTACTGGGACGTTCATGGTTGGAGAAAGTCACCTCTGGACTGGCCATCGGTGCGTACAATGATACATGGAGACACAGGTCTAACCTCCATCTTAAAGAAACATGGAGGAGTCTTTCATGAAGAGCAGGGTATCATGAAATACATTACAGTGAAGATTAGCATTAAACCTGCCTGCGGGGCGGCAGGTAGCCTAGTGGTTAGAGTGTTGGACTAGTAACTGAAAGGTTGCAAGATTGAATCCCTGAGCTGACAAGGTAAAAATCTGTTGTTCTGCCCCTGAACAAGACAGTTAACCCACTGTTCCTAGGCTGTAATTGAAAATAAGAATTTGTTCTTAACTGACTTGCCTAGTTAAATAAAGGTACAAAAAAAAAGCCTGTCAGCAAACCAACATTTTTGAAAAGCACAACCAGTACCTTATGCTATCAGAATGAAAGTTGAGAATGACTTGTACGCTTTACTCAAGAACAAAGTACCGGAGCCGGTCAGTGTGAGTGAAGGGAAAACACCCAACATACCAGTCCTTATGAAGGATGGTGGAATCAGGATATGTGGACCCTGTGTTGTCCGCTGAGCAGCATCCGCAACCACGCATCAACAACCTTTTTGCAGGCTTAGCTGGGGGTCAAAAGTTCAGCAAAATTGACCTCTGCCACGCCTACTTGCAGATGCACGTGGATGAAAAGTCAAAGGAGCTGCTGATCTTCGTCGTGACACACACGATGCTCTTCAAGTACTGTCGTCTACCATTTGGAATCACAAGTGCGCCAGCGCTGTTCCAGAGGACGATGGAGCAGATCTTGAGTGAATCGCTAGGAGAACAATGTTATCTGGATGACATCCTCGTAACTGGAAAAGACAAAGAAAACCATCTTCGAAACTTGGATGCGACCTTACAGATGTGGAAGGACTACGAACTGTGAGGTCGTAAGGACAAATGTGCGCTAGTGGTTAGAGTGTTGGGCCAGTAACCGAAAGCTCGAATCCCCGAGCTTACAAGGTAATCTGTTGTTCTGCCCCCGAACATTGCAGCTAACCCACTGTTCCCCGGTAGACCGTCATTATAAATAAGAATTTGTTCTTAACTGACATGCCTAGTTAAATAAAACATTAATTTAATCAACGGTTGAATACCTCGGACACGTCATTGACGCCACAGGCCTTCACAAGGCTATCTTGGATACCCCAAGTATCGCAAGTCAGAGTTGCTTCTGCAACAATGATGGACTTTCCAGGTTAACATTACCTGTGGTCAAGCCAGAGTCACGTCAAGTTGACATCTTCTACTTCAGACAAGTGGAAAACCCATCAGTCACTTCAACCCAAGTTCAGAGAAACACCATAAACAACCTGATTGTTATCTGAAGTGATGGACATTATCATTAAAGGTAAAGTCGAAGGAGATGCTCCGGAACTGAAACCTTACCTTTCCAGGAGAACTAAGCTGTCAGTACATTTGTCTGCTGTGGGCGAGGAGAGTTATCATTCCGCCTTCGCTGAGGAAACCAGTGTTGCAACAGCTACACTCAGGTCATTGTGGAATGGTTTGCATAACGGAAATCGCATGAAGCTATTTCTGGTGGCCTGGATTGGATGGAAGCATTGAGGAGAAAGCGAAAACATGTTCCTCATGTCAGAAGGTTTACAACGTACCTCAACTTGCACCTCTTCATCCGTTCGATTGGCTTGAAGAGGCGTGTCAATGCATACACATTGACTTCACAGGCCCATTTAAAGACAATGTTTCTCGAGCTCATAGCAAGTGGCCAGACTTTGTACAGACCATGAAACATGCCTTAAAAGTGTCTCAGGGTCAAGGGTCACTGCAACAAGGCTTGAACAGCTTCCTGCTATCCTACAGCAACACGCCTTACACAACCACCAAGCCTTCACCTGTATCGCTGTTCAGGAAGAGAGAGCTACGCACAAGCTTTGACCTACTCAAACCTCCAACCGCAAAGGAGACAGTGCGACGTCAACAGAGTCAAGTCAAACGTTGTGAACTGAAAAGCACAAGACAGAGCTTTCAATTCTTGACAAACTGTCTTAGCTAGGAACTACACCTCAAAGGACCAAAGTGGGTTCTTGCTATAGCCATTGATCAGACTGGTCCTGTATCCTACATGGTCCAGACTGCAGAGGACGTCATCTGGAGAAGGCACACAAATCAGTTACTGTTGAAAATAGCCAACCGACAGACCCACCAGTCGTGAGTGGTCCAGAACTTTTCCTGGGTGACACCCTGACCCAGCAGTCGACACCTAGGGCCTCACCGTCACCGTCTCAAGACTGTTGTTCATAATGGGGACAATTTAACTTCTTCGGGAGCGGTGTCTCATCCACGCAACGGTTGAGGTAACGTAGGCTAATGCGATTAGCATGAGGTTGTAAGTAACAAGAAAATTTCCCAGTACATAGACATATCTGATATTGTCAGAAAGCTTAAATTCTTGTTAATCTAACTGCACTGTCCAATTTACAGTAGCTATTACAGTGAACGTTTACCATGTTATTGTTTGAGGCGAGTGCACAATTCTGAACATGAAAAGTTATTAATAAACAAATTACGCACATTTGGGCAGTCTTGATACAATTGTTTTTACAGATGTGCAATGGTTCATTGGATCAGCCTAAAACTTTGCACATAAATTGCTGCTATCTAGTGGCCAAAATCTAAATTGCACCTGGGCTGGAATAATACATTATGGCCTTTTTCTTGCATTTCAAAGATGATGGTACAAAAAAAATACAAAAGAACCATTGGTTTTGTCTTTGTATTATCTTTTACCAGAACTAATGTGTTATATTCTCCTACATTCCTTTCACATTTCCACAACCTTCAAAGTGTTTCCTTTCAAATGGTACTAAGAATATGCATATTCTTGCTTCAGGTCCTGAGCTATAGGCAGCTAGATTTGGGTGTGTCATTTTACTCGAAAATTGAAAAAAAGGGGCGGATCCTTAAGAGGTTTTTTAAGTAGGGGGAGGAGATGTGATGTATTGGAGTTGTGCCGCAGAGCATCATGAGGGTTCTATGTACTAAGACTGAGCACGTTCTATATAAATGGTGGAGCAGATTCCTGTTTCCGGTCCCATCGTTATTGAATTGTTTGAAAGACGAGGTTATGAACCCAACGAGACATAACAGTATTCAACAACTTACATCATGGGACTATACATGTTCTTTATGGTCCGTTTCTATATGTGGATACAGTGTACTTTCCATTTCTCATAACCTTCAACACAGCTTTTCTGGATAGACGGCTTTCATCCTTTCACTAGACAGGCACAGAACCTAGGAGAGAAAAGATATCCTCAAGCAGAGTAAAGACAGCCTTGTGTTTTTTTATGCGACCCACACAACTAGACTCAGAGAAATGTTCTTGAATAAACATTTACAATTATGAGACCATGTTCCAAGATTCCAGGAAATTGCCACGTAATCAAAAAACTGAAGATTGGGGACTCAAGTGTTTCTTCTATAATAACAGCTGGTTTTCAGATTACATATCCCCCCCATTTGGCCTCGCCACCGCTTTGGTGTCCTTCCCCTCCCCACTCAGACCATTCCCAGGCAGCCCTAGCAAAATTCTGTCTTGAGGAATAGTTTTTTTGTCTAAAAAGCAAAATGTATTATTTTTTTATATATTTTTTTTACCATTTTAATGGGAAACTATTACAGAAAGGTACTTAATTGTTACCCAGAAATGATTTGATACTGAGATAAAAATGGCTACATTGGGGCCTTTAAAGATCTCACAACTTCATATAGGTAGTGATATAAGAGGCATACAATACTATTTCTAGCCACAAGAATGTAATCTGAACAATTTGAATAGTTGGACTATTGTAGTTTTTTTGTGTGATTAATTATTTTCAATAAGGAACATATGGGAAAAACGTAGTAGTTGGTTTACTGGTCTGCAGTGAGTGTACATGAACATACTGACAATGGTCACACTGATTAGACTAATAATAGGCTAAGGTTTTGTTATTTGGGTTCTCAGTGGACTCACAGACATGACACTGATTAATGGAGCCATCCAACATCCAGTTGAGAATGTCCTGGATAAAGGTTAAAGGTTAAGCCCAACAACCTTGTGACTTTAGTAAGGCCTTCTTGTACAATGATAGCTCTCTAAATTCTATCTACACTATTGACCTGAAAACCTTGTTGAAATACCATGGAAGGCCCACTGAGATTATTCAACGGAAATGATATTCAGCAGAGGACCTATAATGTCTTAATCCAACCCAATTAGGGCTGCATATTTGTCATATTAAATGTCGCCATGCTATTTTCAAGGGTAATTAAGCTTTTTTTATATATATATATATATTTTAAATACAACGGAAGTGTGGATCCAAGGGAAAGCACTTTCCTTAGTGCCAGGGGTAAGAATAGGAAAGAATATGACCATGCATGTGACGATAGAATAGTGTTACATTACATAACTCACAAACCACTCACAAACCACTACATGTGCAACACCAATGCACGAAATCTACTGAAATACATTACGTACATATATGCACGAAGGAGGAGAGGTCTGCCCGCAATGAATTTGTCTTATGCTGGCGACATCTGGAAAACGTCCATGCCATATGATTCGGGAGTACTTATGTCACCATCAGCAGTTTCCAAGTTTATCAAGGAATATAATAGGTTCCTTTGAGTTTATGCAAAGGGTCACGGAAATATCAGAATGTTGGCAAGTAGAAATGGCACGACTCACAGTTCTATTATATAAATATAGTGATACATTCTAATTATATGTGTTCTGCGTATTAGAAAGTGCTTTAGGTGCCATTCTAAATGTTGCATTTCTAAATGCTGTGTTCTAAGCGTTCTGTCATAGGCCCCTTGATGCTAAGTGTTGCTTAATTAACACACCATTACATGCATATTCTTTATATATTGTAGAATATAGTTATTTTTTTTATGAGTGAGTTGTAAATTATGAAAATCATACATTAGTCATCAAGTTGTCATTTCTGCAGTTTTTCATTATGTCATCAAATCAATAGGCTACTAGAGGCTATATTTAATCCGCATCGCGGAAGGTCAGTTTTACAGCATGATTGAATGGTGAGGGATTTAGTGGAGACTGCATTCACAGTAAACGCTGCATATGTCGGCTCAATCGGAAATGACCTTACATTTCTATCGCGGAATCCGCTTCCGCTTTACAGACTGAATAGAGCCCTAAGGCTGTTTTTGTGTGTGTGATATTTTTTATTATTATTGTAATGACCTGACTAGATCATAGAGGAACAATTGTCCAGACAGAGGATTGAGGTGACGAATTGACGGTTTATTAACCCAACTTCACACAGGCTACTGTTTGGCCGTAGCCCACGCCAAATAAATGAAGGATACCCTATAAAACAACCGTGACCTTCTCTTGACCTTCTCTATCCTAACACATAACACACAGCTGTCTGTGAGGGGTCGCTACATTATTAAACATATCAATACAAAATAGGATTTAGACAGACAATAGGCAACATGCTTTTCAAATCTATATACTGACAGAGATAATTCAAACAATTGCAAATAAAGTAGCAAGGAATTCACAGTTCTCTCAGAACAGGTCAATTATAACTGTCCACGACATGAGAGTCGTGCTTCGTGCTCCATGCAGGCTAGCGGGTAATCTTTCAAGAGAGGCCGTTTGTTTTTACATTTCACAAGTCAGTCAGGGAGTCATGCTGTAACGGCCGTCGAAGGGAGTAGACCAAGGCGCAGCGTGTTGAGTGCTGATCATGTATTTATTTTACTGAGAACACAATAAACAAAGAAACAAAACCCGACAGCCAAACAGTTCTGTCAGGTTAGCAACACTAAACAGAAATTAACCACCCACAAAACCCAAAGGAAAACAGGCTGCCTAAGTATGGCTCCCAATCAGAGACAACGATATACAGCTGTCCCTGATTGAAAACCATACCCGGCCAAAACAAAGAAATACAAAACATAGAAAAAAGGACATAGAATGCCCACCCTAGTCACACCCTGGCCTAACCAAAATAGAGAATAAAAACCTCCCTATGGCCAGGGCGTGACACATGCGATTCCATTCAGAAATGCATTATGCCCATTATAGCATCAGTGGCTTTGAGGGAAACAACAAGGAATCCAAAGGAACTGTTTAAATCAAGCCTGAACCACCAAGTGTGCTCTGCCACTGTACTACAGTATATCTCAATAGCATCCTTAGAACTCTACCTGTATGTCAAGTCAGAATGTACACAGAAACAATGGGATGCGACTGTAGAGAAATACAGCTCAAAAGGGAAAACAAAAAGTTCACAAATAATGTAATTGTGCACCACTGTGTGTCCATGAGCTGGAAAAACAGTACGTTGTTAAGACCTGGTTGCCAGACCTGTGCATTCGGAAAGTATTCAGACCCCTTGACTTTGTCAACATTTTGTTACATTACAGTCTTATTCTAAAGTGTATTAATACATTTTTTCCCCTCCTCAATCTACATACAATACCCCATAATGACAAAGCAAAAACATGTTTTTTTTATGTTTTGCAAATTTATTACAAATAAAAAACAGAAATACCTAATTTACATAAGTATTCAGACCCTTTGCTATGGAGACTCGAAATTGAGCTCAGGTTCATCCTGTTTCCACTGATCATCCTTGAGATGTTTCTACAACTTGATTGGAGTCCACGCTGTGGTAAATTCAATTGATTGGACATTATTTGGAAAGGCACACACCTGTCTATATAAGGTCCCACAGTTGACAATGCATGTCAGAGCAAAAACCAAGCCATGGGGTCGAAGGAATTGTCCGTAGAGCTCCGAGACAGCTCTGAACCACCAAGACTCTTCCTAGAGCTGTACGCCCGGCCAAACTGAGCAATCGGGGGAGAAGGGCCTTGGTCAGGGATGTGACCAAGAAGACGATGGTCAAGGACAACCATCTCTGCAGCACTGCAGCACTGCAGCAGGCCTTTATGGTAGAGTGGCCAGACGGAATCCACTCCTCAGTAAAAGGCACATGACAGCGAACTTGGAGTTTGCCAAAAGGCACCTAAAGGACTCTCAGACCATGAGAAACAAGATTTTCTGGTCTGATGAAACCAAAATTGAACACTTTGGCCTGAATGCCAAGTGTCACGTCTGGAGGAAACCAGGCACCACTCATCACCTGGCCAATACCATCCATACGATGAAGCGTGGTGGTGGCAGAATCATGCTGTGGGGATGTTTTTCAGTGGCAGGGACTGGGAGATTAGTGAGGATCGAGGGAAAGATTAACGGAGCAAAGTACAGAGAGATCCTTGATGAAAACCTGCTCCTGAGCCCTCAGGACCTCAGACTGGGGTGAAGGTTCACCTTCCAACAGGACAATGACCCTAAGCACAAAGCCAAGACAATGCAGGAGTGGCTTCTGGACAAGTCTCTGAATGTCCATGAGTGGCCCAGGCAGAGCCCGGACTTGAACCCAATCGAACATCTCTAGAGAGATCTGAAAATAGCTGTGCAGCAACACTCCCCATCCAACCTAACAGAGCATGAGAGGATCTGCAGAGAAGAATGGGAGAAACTCCTCAAATACAGGTGTATTAAATCCAGGTTATTTAACCTTTATTTAACTAGGCAAGTCAGTTAAGAACAAATTCTTAGTTACAATGACGGCCTATCAAAAGGCAAAAGGCCTCCTGCGTGGACGGGGGTTGAGATAAAAATAAAAATAAATTCAATAAAAATGTAGGACAAAACACACGTCACGAAAAGAGAGAACACAACACTGCATAAAGAGAGACCTAAGACAACAACATAGCATGGCAGCAACACATGACAACACAACATCGTAGCAACACAACATAACAACAACATTGTAGCAACACAACATGGTAGCAGCACAAAACATGGTACAAACATTATTGGGCACAGACAACAGCACAAAGGTCAAGAAGGTAGAGACAACAATACATCACGCAAAGCAGCCATCACTGTCAGTAAGAGTGTCCATGATTGAGTCTTTGAATGAAGAGATTGAGATAAAACTGTCCAGTTTGAGTGTTTGTTGCAGTTCGTTCCAGTCGCTAGCTGCAGCGAACTGAAAAGACGAGCGACCCAGGGATGTGTGTGCTTTGGGAACCTTTAACAGAATGCGACTGGCAGGACAGGTGTTGTATGTGGAGGATGAGGCCTGCAGTAGGTATCTCAGACAGGGGGGAGTGAGGCCTAAGAGGGTTTTATAAATAAGCATCAACCAGTGGGTCTTGCGACGGGTATACACAGATTACCAGTTTACAGAAGAGTATAGAGTGCAGGGATGTGGCCTATAAGGAGCATTGGTGGCAAATCTGATGGTCGAATGGTAAAGAACATCTAGCCACTTGAGAGCACCCTTACCTGCCGATCTATAAATTTCATCTCCGTAATCTAGCATGGGTAGGATGGTCATCTGAATCAGGGTTAGTTTGGCAGCTGGGGTGAAAGAGGAGCGATTATGATAGAGGAAACCAAGTCTAGATTTAACGTTAGCCTGCAGCTTTGATATGTGCTGAGAGAAGGACAGTGTAACGTCTATCCATACTCCCAAGTACTTGTATGAGGTGACCACCTCAAGCTCTAAATCCTCAGAGGTAGTAATCACACCTGTGGGGAGAGAGGCATTCTTCTTACCAAAATTCTAAATACCTGCTTTTGCTTTGTCATTATGGGGTATTGCATGTAGATTGATGAGGAAAAAACTATTTAATCAATTTTAGAATAAGGCTGTAACATAACAAAATGTGGAAAAAGTCAAGGGCTCTGAATACTTTCCAAATGCACTGTATATAAAATACTTGCAAATACTTGAGGTTAGTTTGGAGCTTTTCCAGTATACAATGGAACGATTGAAATAGTCTCAAAAAGTATGTGCTAGTGTTTGTGGCAATGTTTTACTTTCACCCATCTATATCCTAAACCACACAGGCTCTGTTAAGATCAAAGCTCTGAACAGGAGCTCTAATCCTAACAAAAAATGGTATGAAATGTCCTATCTTCTCAGTCTGAGATCCTCCATCACCTACTATGACAATAAAACACACCTTACTGATAATGAACCGACTATAGTGGATCTGCAACTTTAACTTTGTTTTACTGATAAATGATTAATGGCCCCTAACAACAAATACAGACTGAATAGTAAGCACAAAACAGGCACAGGCTGTATGTAGCCTATAAGTGATTTACATTTGATTTAACCTTTTAAGAAGTGATTAAGTGCTACCACTGAAAAGGCAAGTAAAACAATAGGAACAGTCTTGGCCTGATACAGAAGACTCTTCTCTCAGGGGATTCTGTAATTGTCCGCACTGTTGTTGATTGTTGGCGATTTCATGAACTTTGACGTCAAATTGGCAGTGACTTCAGGACACACAGGCTGCAGGACCATGGACAGCGCACGCATCCAACAGGAACGTGTGTCGCTTACTACCGCACAGAATAACATGAGCCTATCACTGCACTTAGCCTAAAAGTTGTTTTAGTCAAAATAAATTGAGAGTCGGCAACATATGGAAGGTGTAGCCTATTGTAGCCCACTTGTCCTGTAATGTCCCAAGGATCCCGGATAGCATAGCACAGACCCTGTGAGAACGTGATGTTCACCGGCGCAGACGTCAGCTGTGAAAGTGGTACAGCAATATAAACACTGACTGAGGGAGTCTAGTCCAGCCGTGTGTGTGGATTTTAAATAGACTACCACACGGTGGAGCACAGCTCCGTCAAACTTTGTGCTGGTTTAAACCCTGAACTGGAAAACAAAGTTATATATTCCCAAAGAGCGCGTAGCCTATTTTGATCCACTTTTGGAAAACAAATTCCTCAAAGAAACAAGTGACTCTGCCATCAACTTTAATATATTGTTTGCCAACTCAGAACCCCACATTTTTCAACTTTCCTAAAAATGCCAAGCACAAATTAGCTCTTGTTCAATCCACTGCGCGCACTTGTGTAGCGAAAACGGATTGCGATGATCGTGTCCAACGTGAGCTTCAGCGGCTGCACGAGGGCCAATAGCGCGCTTTGTACGGGTGCTGCAGACAGGCACCTGGAACACAATTTATCCCGCACCACTCTCAGCCCGACCGGGAACCTGATAGTCTCTGTGTGTTTGGGCTTTATTGGTACCTTCGGATTCCTCAACAACCTCCTGGTTCTCGTCCTCTTCTGCCGTTACAAGGTGCTCCGCTCGCCTATCAACTTGCTACTGATTAACATTTCATTCAGCGACCTGCTGGTGTGTGTGGTGGGAACTCCGTTCAGTTTCGCCGCAAGTACACAGGGAAGATGGCTCATAGGAGAAAGTGGGTGTGTATGGTACGGCTTTGCCAATTCATTATTAGGTAAGTCTACTGTAACCTTGCTTCATTAATGTTTGGTTATGTTTAAAAATGTGGTTTTAAAAGAGCTAGTCTACCCTAGATGTGGTGTGCACTTTTGGAATCTGGCCAGCACAATGCGTAAAGAGGGGATAGATAGCCTATGCTTGGTAGTATTATTTTATAATTTCATTTGAATATTACAATTGCACGTCGATAGGCTTCTTACTGTGGTTTGCAGGTCGAGGTTAATGATGGGTCAGAAATCTTGTCGCAAAATCCCTTCTGAAGTCTGTCAATCATTTATTTGTGATAGCTAAAATATTCAAAATAAATGAAATATCATAACTTGTCATACACATTTTTAAAACAGGCTAGTAAAAAAATATCTCTGGTCGATCAATCTGCATTATGTTGTTCATCATTGTAAGTATAGGCTACAGTACATGCAAATGGATCTTCCGTCCACTGGCGTCCATATACATTTAAAGGACTCGTCATATTTGCAAAACGCGTTTAGACATTTTGTTTAGTCATTATAACTGTTTAAAGCGCCCCTCCGAACGTATCGTGAGTCCTATACTGTATGTTATAGTGTGTTCTAGTAGTTTTCAGGGACTGTCAGGAAGGCTACTATCAAAGTTGCCATGAAATATGTTGACTTCAAAGGATAACGAAAAGGTATTTGAGGGCACAGGCAGGTCGCTGTCATGTACTCTCACCGACCTTGTATTTTTGTTGGGTGACTGTGCAAGACATGTTGTAAAGTCGACAATAGACTCACTCACCATAGGCCTCCTCGCCAAGAATCATATATAACATTATAATGCTCAGAAGATACCTAAAGCTTCAGTCACAATCAGCTGTAAGCAATACGACCAGAGGGTGTGTGGGATATGGCCAATGCCTGGACACAGCCCTTAGCCGTGGTATATTGGCCATGGATCACAAACCCCCGAGGTGCCTTATTGCTATTATAAACTGGTAACCAATGTAATTAGAGCATTAAAAATACATGTTTTGTCATACCTGTGGTACAGTATACGGTCTGATATACCACATCTGTCAGCCAAATCAGCATTCAGGGCTCCAACCAGCCAGTTTATAATTACTGATAAACCATGCTGTGTAATATGTTCGCTTTTTACCAGATATTCAGGATACCCTTGACTTAATGTCATGTGATTTCAAGCAAGCTGAATTGTGCAATGTTATCAGTTCTGTGATGCTGTTTCACTCCCTCACAAATGTCTGGAGTTTCCCTTGATTATTTGATTTAGATCTGTGCCATGCTGGCTTAGTCTCATGAGATAAATTGTCTGCTGATGTAAATACTCCATTCTGGCTTATTCAGAGATATCAGTCGACCTCTTTGTGTTGTTGGTTTTTAAAGTTGTGTTTGGAGTTGAGCATCCTCATAACTCTCCCCAAAGCCCAACTCTCTTGCTGCCTTGCACATTAAACTGTCCAAAGTGCATTAGTCCATCCAACCATGCCTCGATAGGCTGTACAGGAAGAATCATCTTTATTCCTGCAATCTGTTTGCCGATATAAACACAAGTTTAATTCAACTGGCCGTATTTGGGGCTACTCAGGTTGTTCTAGATCAGAGCCTGTTCACCTTCTCTTTTAATAACATCTCAGGTTCTCTGTTATCTTAATACAACAGTATTGAGCAGTTATAGCTCTCGTTAATAGTCTCCGTTAAAAAACCCACCAGCATACAAGTTTTCATTTGTCCAGACCTGCATTCATACCAATTGGCACCATTTTGAAAATACATGTCATGTTTCAATCCAGTATGGCACATCTAAACCAGTTTTTAGCTGCCCCAAATCACAGCCAATCCCAGTCCCTTTCGTGATGACCAACGATAAAGGCTGTACTGTCAGTCCGACATGCTGTCACAAAGAGATACACGTGTTGGTTTTCCATCTGTCCCTTGTGCTGAAGCGATGCAGGGCAGGCAGAGACATTCAGGGGGGAAAATGCTCAAAGTCTCAAAATTGCACATTCAACTTTGTATCATGAATCCAGTTTTTGCCATCCAATTTAGATGAAATGTTCCATTAAAAAGTCTTCCCACACTGGTTTGCCTAGAAATGCTTCCCAGGTAGTGGCAGTGAGCCACGGTGAACAACAGAATACAACCATCACTATTGGCCTGTTGAATATACAGATGTGTTTTTCATGAAAATGATTTTGAGTGATACTCCAGCAGGCAGTAATTCATTTGTTATTGGGAAATGAGAAAGAAAGTTGATATAGTTCGAAAAATGATGTTCTCCTGTCTTCAACAGCTTTCTTCTGAAACTCGAAAAAAAAGTGTTTTTCTGTGGCGTTGTGGGCAGTATCAGAACACATTTATAACTTTCTTTGATATAGGAACATTGTTAGTACATCCCTTCAGGCTACATTGGTGGTTTCTTTGTGACATTGTTAAAACGTTTTATACTCGCAGAACAATCTTGACTTTTTCTCTTCTCAAAGAGTTTTATGTCTCCAAATTGAAAGGAAGCCCACACACCATCATACCAGCTCCTCAGAGATGCATTAGTAATTTTGGATGGGATTTGGTATTTCATTGTGATCATTTCAGACACACTGAAGCACGTCTCTTAGTCTCGCTTTATTGCTTTCTAGATTATCAACTATATCTCAGAGATATTCGTGGTTTCGCATCACTTAAATTAGCCTCTGAAATGGTATCTCAGGCAGCGTTTACACAGGCAGCCCAATTCGGATATATTTTGTACAAATTTAGTTTTTGAGCAATCAGATCCGATCTTTTCACATAAGATATTTTTCAGATCTGATTGTTCCAATTAAAAAATACCAATTAGTGAAACAAATATAAATACAGCCACAGTGCGATCCGCAAGGAGCCAATTTACTAAAACTCTTTGACAAGTATTTGGCATCTGAATCTATCACGTCCTGACCAGTAAAGGGGTCTTTTGCCATTGTAGTATGGTCAGGGCGTGGCAGGGGGTGTTTGTTTTGTGTGTTTTGGGGTTTTTGGTCTAGGGGATTTTGGTTCTAGTTTTCATTTTCTATGTTCCGTTTTCCAGGTTTGGCCGAGTGTGGTTTCCAATCAGAGGCAGGTGTCTTTCGTTGTCTCTGATTGGAAGCCATACTTAGGCAGCCTGTTTTCCATTGGGTTTTGTGGGTGGTTGTTTTTCGTATAGTCCTTGTGTCCTTACGGAACTGTTGTTTGGCGTTGGTTTATTTTGTTTAAGTGTTCACTCGTAATAAAAAAGAAGATGAGCACACTAAAGAAGACCAAGCAGCGAGGTAAGGAGCAGGAGAAGCGTGGAGACAAATGGACTTGGGAGGCGGAACGGTGATTCTGGGAGGAGAAGTTAAGGGAGCTACAGGAGCCTGAGAGGCAGCCCCAAACATTTTTTGGGGGGGTCACACGGGGAGTTGGGCAGTGTCAGGGTGGAGTCCTGAGCCAACTCCCCGTGCTTACCATGGGGAGCGGGTGACGAGGAGAGCACCGAGCTACGCAGAAATGCGCACGGTGTCGCCCATACGCCCGCACAGTCCGGTGCGGTCAGTACGGGCTCCGCAGTGTTGCCGGGCGAGAGTTGGCCGGCAGCCAGGGAGAGGTGCGCCGGCGCAGCGCATCTGGCCACCAGTGCATCTCCTCGGTCCAGCTTACCCTGCGCCTGCTCTACGCACGGCAGCCCTCACTCTCCAGCACAGCCCAGTTCGCCCTGTGCCAGCGCTCCGCCCGTGCCGGGCTACAGTGACCACTCAGCCAGGACGGGGTGTGGCAGCCCTGAGTTCTAGACCGCCGATACGCCTCCACGGCCCAGTGTGCCCCGTGCCCGCTCTGCGCACCCAGTCTCCTGCGTGGAACTGGGGAGACCGGTCCCAGCTCCACGCAGGAGGCCTCCAGTGACGCTCCTCAGCCTGGAGCCTCCAGCGACGTTCCTCAGCCAGGAGCCACCAGTGACGCTTCTCAGCCCGGAGTCTCCGGCGACGCCTCTCAGGCCGGGGCCTCCGGCGACGCCTCTCAGGCCGGGGCCTCCGGCGACGCCTCTCAGCCCGGGGCCTCCGGCGACGCCTCTCAGCCCGGGGCCTCCGGCGACGCCTCTCAGCCCGGGGCCTCCGGCGACGCCTCTCAGCCCGGGGCCTCCGGCGACGCCGCTCAGCCCGGGGCCTCCGGCGACGCCGCTCAGCCCGGGGCCTCCGGCGACGCCGCTCAACCCGGGGCCTCCTGCGACGCCTCTCAGCCGGGGGCCTCCTGCGACGCCTCTCAGGCCGGGGCCTCCGGCGACGCCTCTCAGGCCGGGGCCTCCGGCGACGCCTCTCAGCCCGGGGCCTCCGGCGACGCCTCTCAGCCCGGGGCCTCCGGCGACGCCTCTCAGCCCGGGGCCTCCGGCGACGCCTCTCAGCCCGGGGCCTCCGGCGACGCCGCTCAGCCCGGGGCCTCCGGCGACGCCGCTCAGCCCGGGGCCTCCGGCGACGCCGCTCAGCCCGGGGCCTCCGGCGACGCCTCTCAGCCCGGGGCCTCCGGCGACGCCTCTCAGCCCGGGGCCTCCGGCGACGCCGCTCAGCCCGGGGCCTCCGGCGACGCCGCTCAGCCCGGGGCCTCCGGCGACGCCGCTCAACCCGGGGCCTCCTGCGACGCCTCTCAGCCGGGGGCCTCCTGCGACGCCTCTCAGGCCGGGGCCTCCGGCGACGCCTCTCAGCCCGGGGCCTCCGGCGACGCCTCTCAGCCCGGGGCCTCCGGCGACGCCTCTCAGCCCGGGGCCTCCGGCGACGCCTCTCAGCCCGGGGCCTCCGGCGACGCCGCTCAGCCCGGGGCCTCCGGCGACGCCGCTCAGCCCGGGGCCTCCGGCGACGCCGCTCAGCCCGGGGCCTCCGGCGACGCCGCTCAACCCGGGGCCTCCTGCGACGCCTCTCAGCCGGGGGCCTCCTGCGACGCCTCTCAGGCGGGGGCCTCCTGCGACGCCTCTCAGCCGGGGGCCTCCAGCGACGCCTCTCAGCTGGGGGCCTCCAGCGATGCCGCGCAGCCTAGAGTCTTCTGAACGGGAGCTACGCCCAGAGCCAGAGCCACAGCCACCTCCGTAGTGGGAGGATTGGGAAGGGGGGTGTAGCACAGGGACCGTCATTGACGGTGGCCACCCTCCCTTCCCTCCCTTTAGGTTTGGGGTTGTTTTGTGTTTTTTTTTGTTTTGAGGTGCAGTCGGGGTCTGCACCTTTGGGGGGGGGGGGGGGGGGGGGGTACTGTCACGTCCTGACCAGTAAAGGGGTCTTTTGTCATTGTAGTATGGTCAGGGCGTGGCAGGGGGTGTTTGTTTTGTGTGTTTTGGGGTTTTTGGTCTAGGGGATTTTGGTTCTAGTTTTCATTTTCTATGTTCTGTTTTCCAGGTTTGGCCGAGTGTGGTTTCCAATCAGAGGCAGGTGTCTTTCGTTGTCTCTGATTGGAAGCCATACTGGAAGCCTGTTTTCCTTTGGGTTTTGTGGGTGGTTGTTTTTCGTATAGTCCTTGTGTCCTTACAGAACTGTTGTTTGGTGCTGGTTTATTTTGTTTAAGTGTTCACTCGTAATAAAAAAGAAGATGAGCACGATACCCGCTGCGCCTTGGTCTGTCCTTAACGACACTTGTGACAGAATCTGAGGCACGGAGTGTGGCTGCTAAGCACTGTTGCTACCAGACATCAACAAGGCTCCTTATTCCATTAGCTGTGGCTAAGGAATTACTGTACAAGTCACAGAGTCACTGCTGAAGTGATTATTTCTCTGTTTCAGTGTTATGGACTCAGACTGGTCTTATGCAGGCTTGTCAGGAAAATACTCAGAGGAGGAACAATGTGTCATACATTATCAGTATGTGTCATACATCATCTGTATGTGTCATACATCATCAATATGTGTCATACATCATCAATATGTGTCATACATCATCAGTATGTGTCATACATCATCAATATGTGTCATACATCATCAATATGTGTCATACATCATCAGTATGTGTCATACATCATCAATATGTGTCATACATCATCAATATGTGTCATACATCACCAGTATGTGTCATACATCATCAGTATATGTCATATATCATCAGTATGGGTCATACATCATCATTATGTGTCATACATCATCGGTATGTCATACATCATCAGTGTGTGTCATACATCATCAATATGTGTCATACATCATCAGTATGTGTCATACATCATCACTATGTGTCATACATCATCAGTATGTGTCATACATCATCAGTATGTGTCACACATCATCAGTATGTGTCACACATCATCAGTATGTGTCCTACACCATCACTATGTGTCATACATCATCATTATGTGTCCTACATCATCACTATGTGTCATACATCATCAGTATGTGTCATACATCATCACTATGTGTCCTACATCATCACTATGTGTCCTACATCATCAGTATGTGTCATACATCATCACTATGTGTCCTACATCATCACTATGTGTCATACATCATCACTATGTGTCATACATCATCACTATGTGTCATACATCATCAGTATGTGTCATACATCATCACTATGTGTCATACATCATCACTATGTGTCCTACATCATCACTATGTGTCCTACATCATCATTATGTGTCCTACATCATCACTATGTGTCCTACATCATCACTATGTGTCATACATCATCACTATGTGTCCTACATCATCACTATGTGTCCTACATCATCACTATGTGTCCTACATCATCACTATGTGTCATACATCATCACTATGTGTCATACATCATCACTATGTGTCATACATCATCATTATGTGTCCTACATCATCAGTATGTGTCATACATCATCATTATGTGTCCTACATCATCACTATGTGTCATACATCATCACTATGTGTCATACATCATCACTATGTGTCATACATCATCACTATGTGTCATACATCATCACTATGTGTCCTACATCATCACTATGTGTCATACATCATCACTATGTGTCATACATCATCATTATGTGTCCTACATCATCACTATGTGTCCTACATCATCAGTATGTGTCATACATCATCACTATGTGTCCTACATCATCACTATGTGTCATACATCATCACTATGTGTCATACATCATCACTATGTGTCATACATCATCAGTATGTGTCATACATCATCACTATGTGTCATACATCATCACTATGTGTCCTACATCATCACTATGTGTCCTACATCATCATTATGTGTCCTACATCATCACTATGTGTCATACATCATCACTATGTGTCATACATCATCACTATGTGTCCTACATCATCACTATGTGTCCTACATCATCACTATGTGTCATACATCATCACTATGTGTCATACATCATCACTATGTGTCATACATCATCATTATGTGTCCTACATCATCAGTATGTGTCATACATCATCATTATGTGTCCTACATCATCACTATGTGTCATACATCATCACTATGTGTCATACATCATCACAATGTGTCCTACATCATCACTATGTGTCATACATCATCACTATGTGTCATACATCATCATTATGTGTCATACATCATCACTATGTGTCATACATCATCATTATGTGTCATACATCATCACTATGTGTCATACATCATCACTATGTGTCATACATCATTATGTGTCATACATCATCACTATGTGTCATACATCATCATTATGTGTCCTACATCATCACTATGTGTCCTACATCATCACTATGTGTGATACATTGGCTGATAAGAGATAATCACTTTTGGGGACCAAAACATAAAGTATACACATAATGTACAACATTTTTTATATGTTAGGTATCAGAGATAAATATCTTGATATGCGTGATAAAGTGTGAAGCAAAAGTCTGCACTCGTCAGCACCCACACTGTTAGCTGTGTGACAGCAAATACTGACCAGGGATAACCTCTCACATCAGAGCCAATTCAGAGTTGAGGTAAGCGTGCAACACTCAGAATGTTGCATAAATCATTAATTCATGTCAATGGGAGACTTCCGCAGAAATGTGTGTTGAGGCTAGAATCCTTAGTTGCTACATCAATTTTTGGACTTCTAAATTAATTATAATATAACCATTGATTCTTCAAAAATATAACTTCTAAATGACTCATGAGCTTAGTTCAACTGTCACACCCCATCAAAACCTAAAATATAAGCTTGTTTAACTCCAATGTTTGTAAACAATGTAAATGTAAACAAACACCATAGTAGCACCAAAAGATGGTTAAAGCTGCAATATGTCACTTTTTTGGGCGACCCGACCAAATTCACAGAGACATGTGAGTTATAGATCGGTCCCACGGGGGACCAGTACGTAAAAAAAATAATAATGAAATGTATGAAATGTATGCATTCACTACTGTAAGTCGCTCTGGATAAGAGCGTCTGCTAAATGACTAAAATGTAAATGTAAAATGGTCATTCTCATTGAAAGCAAGTCTAAGAAGCGGCAGATCTGTTCTATGTGCTCTATTTCTATGTTTCCCATGCTTTAGTTAATTTTTTTAGTTTACTTTCGGGTTTTGTACACCAGCTTCAAGCAGCTGAAAATGCTATATTTTTGTTAATGGAAAATATATTTCACAGCATGTCTAGAGGGTACAATGATTCTCTATGTCATACTTGCTTGTTTTGTCACATAAACTGAAATTAGGCGAACTACGGAATTAGAATTTTAGCAACCAGGAAATGGCGGAGTGATTTCTGCATAGTGCATCTTTAAAACTATCATTTTTATATCATGGATGGTCAGTCCTCGCATCCATAGCTCTGTCTATGAATTTGAGAGTGGTTACATTTCTCCCGGCCTATCCCTCAGCTTTTTTAGCAAAACTAGCACGACTCAGGAAATTACCCAGATGCAGTCACAGGAGACGGATAGTGCGGTTCTCAGAATATTTATTATAATAAAGGGGCAGTCAAAGTGAAGGTTGAGGGCAGGGAGAGGTTCGTAATCCAAGGCAGAGTCAATAAGGGACAGAACGTCAGCCAGGCTCAAGGTCAGGACAGGCAGAAGGGTCGGAACCGGGAAGACTAGAAAACAACAACTTGAGAAATGGGAAACACGCTGGTAAGACCTGACAAAACAAGTCGAACTGGCAACAGACAAACAGAAAACGCAGGTTTAAATACACAGGGGATAATGGGGAAAAATAGGAGACACCTGGTGGAGGGTGGAGACCAGCACAAGACAGGTGAAACAGATCAGGGACAAAAACATAGGCGGGGTGACGGCTTTATTATAGTTTCAAGTAGAGACTCTAGCTTTAAGCGTGCAGATCTCAAGTCTGAATACCGTCCTTTAGTTGATGTTGTGAGTTGCCCAGCTTTAAGGGTTGGGGTCAATTCCATTTCATTTCCAGACAATTCAGGAAGTACACTGAAATTTCAATTCCAATTCTCTTTAATCCTTTTCAATTAGGAAAATGTTGAATTTGGTTTACTTTCTGAATTAGTTGGAATTGAAATGGAATTGACTAACCCTGCTAGCCATATTAAGATTATTAAAAATATTTTTTGAATCTGTTAAACAGTTGAATGTTGCATACATCAGTCTTGCCCCTGGACCTAAGCTGCCATTATTCTAGATAAGTGACGTCTGTAATGACTTTAGAATCTGCTGCCTCGACGTAATGACTTTAGAACCTGCTGCCTCGACTTAATGGCCTGAGACCACAGCAGGTTAAAGACTGGAAAACATTATTATAGTCACATCTTTCCTGTGTCTTGCTTAGTTAGCAGCCACAAACTCCTATTTAGCCAGTCCAACTCTTCTCCCCCTCCTTAGTTAGCAGCCACGAACTCCCATTTAGCCAGTCCAACTCTTCTCCTCTTGCTTAGTTAGCAGCCACGAACTCCCATTTAGCCAGTCCAACTCTTCTCCCCCTCCTTAGTTAGCAGCCACGAACTCCCATTTAGCCAGTCCAACTCTTCTCCCCCTCCTTAGTTAGCAGCCACGAACTCCCATTTAGCCAGTCCAACTCTTCTCCCCCTCCTTAGTTAGCAGGCTGGCCTCCCATTTAGCCCGTCCAACTCTTCTCCTCTTGCTTAGTTAGCAGGCTGGCCTTTCTTCCTCTTTTTAAACGTTCTTACCTTCATCGGATATCACGTTTGCATGATCACGAAGCATTGCTGAAGGTAGGAACGTCTAAAAAACATGTATTGACTCAGCGTGTTGAATACTTATTGAATCAAGATATATTAGTGTTCAATTTTTCATAAATTGTTTACAAATGTTAGAGTTTTTCTTCCACTTTGACATTACAGAGTACTTTGTGTAGATCGTTACCAAAAAAATTACAATTAAATCAGTTGAAACACAAAATTTGGCAAAAGTCAAGAGGTGTGAATACTTTCTGAAGGCACTGTGCATTTCAGTTCTATGTCCAAAACTTTAACAATGGGCCTCTATTCATTTTCTTCCTGATTATATTTTCCTTATGGTACAATAGATTCTGACGCTAGGTTATGTATTTTGTACAGCCTTAATCTTCAAATATGAACCCATACAGACTTGGGTTAAACTATAGATTTGTATGCATGAAAACCTTTTGCAAAACAGTTGTGGTGAAATGTGGTGAGCTCTCAAGTATCTATTTGATAGGGAAACTTGTCTGAAAACATTGCACTGATTAAAGATCTCCAGATGTTTAGTTATTGGCCAAAATGGATATCAGAAATGATGGCAACAAATATTTGACAAATGTAGGTATCATTCCATCTTGTGTGGGACAAACCGTATAATACCAGAACATTTACTTTATTCAATTTTTTGGGTGAAAAACAAACACAATGCATGAGGAATTACCCCAAGACGGGGGAACTGCTCAAATGAATTTAATCTTATTAAGTTCATTTAAAAACATTTCAGATCACATTTATTTTGAGTTTATTAGATTAAGCTGGCCTCTCTGATTACACCGGGGTCCTAGTTTAAGAAGAAAAGATGTGAAGTCCTACGAGTTGGTGTCCCACTCCATAAGGCCCTATTTTGAATAATCAGTCCCATGTCAATTACATGCTAGCGAGCTGGCCCAATCTTGGGCAGAGGCATCTGCTTTGCCAACCAACATAACCTATTTACAAAAAGTCCAAATTAACCTTAAATAGGATTTGCGTTATGCCCTGAGGGCCAAGGACAGACGCCGGGTTGGTTCCTCCACATAATGACCGGAATATTAGATTTAATATTCACTATTCACTCTGTGTGAGTCATGGATAAAACACAAATTATTTTAGAGTAATTCTATTTGATTTGAGTAATTTGATTGGCTGTATACAGCTCTCCATCAGCAGAGCATCAGCTTGATTAGATGGTTTGTTGTTTGATTAGGTGGTTTGTTGTTTGATTAGATGGGTTGTAGTTTGATTAGATGGGTTGTAGTTTGATTAGATGGGTTGTAGTTTGATTAGATGGTTTGTTGTTTGATTAGAAGGTTTGTTATTTTATTAGATGGGTTGTAGTTTTATTAGATGGTTTGTTGTTTTATTAGATGGTTTGTTGTTTTATTAGATGGTTTGTTGTTTGATGATATGGTTTGTTGTTTGATTAGAAGGTTTGTTGTTTGATTAGAAGGTTTGTTGTTTTATTAGATGGTTTGTTGTTTGATTAGATGGTTTGTTGTTTGATTAGATGTTAGATATCACTGGGGTCCTGGGGTCAGTGCACGGAGAAGATACTGGGCACTTTATTTTTAATGGAGTCTATGTATAGAAACCATGAGATACTGTAAGTATAAATTGGTTTCATATATATATATATATATATATATATTGCAATTTCAGAACTCATCAATCCACAAATCTCACCAGCCCAGATGGATCAAGAGTATCAATGAAAACATACCAAGTTTTAATTGATAGCCTCATTGTAGCAAGCAAACCCACAATGTAGCAAGACAACCCACAATGTAGCAAGCAAACCCACAATGTAGCAAGCAAACCCACAATGTAGCAAGCAAACCCACAATGTAGCAAGAAAACCCACAATGTAACAAGCAAACCCACAATGTAGCAAGCAAACCCACAATGTAGCAAGCAAACCCACAATGTAGCAAGCAAACCCACAATGTAGCAAGCAAACCCACAATGTAGCAAGAAAACCCACAATGTAACAAGCAAACCCACAATGTAGCAAGCAATCCCACAATGTAGCAAGCAAACCCACAATGTAGCAAGCAAACCCACAATGTAGCAAGCAAACCCACAATGTAGCAAGAAAACCCACAATGTAGCAAGAAAACCCACAATGTAGCAAGCAAACCCACAATGTAGCAAGCAAACCCACAATGTAGCAGCCGTGATCGTACAGTATGAGGTAAACATGTGACTAAAATCTCAGAGCTTTGCCTGCGACTCAGATAGTCAACAGCTGTATATTACACATGTACTCAGGCATGAATGTAATTTATTAATACTGTGAACCAACCTGCGCTGCCACAGCCCAAGTACATTATCCCCCATTGCCTTTATAAGCTGAGGAGAACTATACAGCAAAAATGGTCTAGTCCATATTTTTTAATTAGAGGACTGGTTGTGTCTGCTTCACTGCTATTGGAAATCAATTTCCGTGAAGGACATCCTCATGGATCATTTTCACTTCAAAGTAAATGACAAACAAGATAAAGAAGATGACGGGGGTCAGGTTTCGGGGTGCAGTTGCAGAAAGTATGTGCATGGACAGGTTTTGTGTCATCAATTTGGTGGCTGGTAGCCTAGTGGTTGGAGCGTTGGACCAATAACTGAAAAGTTTCTGGATCGAATCCCCGAGTTGGCAAGGTAAAAATCTGTCGTTCTGCCCCTGAACAAGGCAGTTAACCCACTGTTCCCCGGTAGGCCATCATTATAAATAAGAATTTGTTCTTAATTGACTTGCCGAGTTAAATAAAATAAAATATAAATCATCACGGGTATAATGGGCCCTCATTTTCTATAGTACATTGAAATCTCTCTTTGCAAAGTAATAGCAACCTAAATGAATGCATTACAGTTGGAAGCCAGCATACACTCAAGCGTTATATTGTCTATTACAAACTACAGTAGGTGGTTCGAACCCTGAATGCTGATTGGCTGACAGACCGTATACCACGGTCTGTACAAAACATGTACTTTTTACTGCTCTAATTACATTGGTAACCAGTTTATAATAGCAATAATTTACCTTGGGGGTTTGTGGTGAGATAAGAACAGGCCTTAGCTGTGGGGTGGCAGGTAGCCTAGTGCTTTGAGAGTTGGGCCTGTAACCAAAAGGTTGCTGGATTGAATCCCTGAGCTGACAAGGTAAAAATCTGTCGTTCTGCCCCTGAACAAGGCAGTTAACCCACTGTTCCTAGGCTGTCATTGTAAGTAAGAATTTGTTCTTAACTGACTTGCCTAGTTAAATAAATAAAATATACCACACCACCTTCTGCTTTATTACTTAACTGTATAAGTACTCCCACTGTTTAGTCTGCCTTTTGTTCAAACACCTCAAAGGTAAACCATATGTTTGAAGTCAGGAGTGTTGTCTGTGATGTTGTCTTGACCCCCCTGTATGAACTCCTGTATTGGCCCTGTTCAACATATTCTGAGCACGTGTCTGTGTTTTGGTTCCAAGGAATCGTGTCCCTCATCTCCCTTGCCGTGCTCTCCTACGAGCGTTACACTACCATGATGGGTCCAACCGAGGCCGACTCCACCAACTACCGGAAGGTAGCCTTGGGCATCGCTTTCTCCTGGGTCTACTCACTGATGTGGACCCTGCCACCGCTCTTCGGCTGGAGCCGCTACGGCCCCGAGGGGCCCGGCACCACCTGTTCCGTGGACTGGATGGCCAAGAGCGCCAACAATGTCTCGTACATCATCTCGCTCTTTGTTTTCTGCCTCATCGTCCCCTTCCTGGTCATAGTCTACTGCTATGCTAAACTGATGCATGCAATCAAACAGGTGAGTAGGACAACAACACTTGTTTTCTTAAATTCATGAATTAACTCATAAAACAGTGGCTATTGCACACATAACTGTGTTACAGTGCACACTATTAAATGCATGGACTATTTCTCAGCAGTGCTGAGTTGCAGATACAGAGACATACTGTATGTTATCACCATTGTGGCCCTTTCTAGACCTCCCCCTCCTTACTTAGAACGATACACACTGTGGGGTATTTTTGCAGTGACTTTATTGTTGCAGGAACTTTACCATCTGTCTTAAAATGTCTTTAAAAAAAATTCAACCAAGTTCAGCAGTTAAATACAGTATATGGAATAAACCACAATTGTGTCTAGCCTGCAACCATTACGTATGTTACGATACTTCCAACACGCTAAATCATGATGAACTACAGCAAGTCCTGTTTTCACTTCCACACTCATCTCTGACCGGGGAAATATGAGCAGACAAGCTGTAAAGGCAGCGTTGTCGCTCCCGGGAGGTCTCTCTCACTCAGTGTATCTCGCCCCGCTCTGATTTTTTCCCAGGAGTACATCTTGCTCAACTGTCAGTGCATCATGTCTTAAAATGATAAACACTCAGCGGCTCTTCAACAACCATGAGGAGTGACATGCAGCCATGAATAATAACCACGTTCCATTCTTTTAATAAGCAGATCCCTCCCTCCCTCCTTTCTTTTTTAAATGTTATTTCTTCTCAAAGTATTCCCTGTCAGGCAGGTACTTGACCAATAAAGCAGAGTATCTGACAGCGTTGAATTCCCCAATCTAATAAAGTGCTTGTCTTTGGTCCGAGCCACACGAGGATAGCGAAATCGATTCATCTATTTTAAGCTGTGACAGGCTCCACCATCTCTACCTTATCAATGATAAATAGCCACTCACCGTAGGGGAGGTGAGGGAGGGACATTTGGAATGATGCAGCTTACCCATTGTCGGTGTTATTGTATTTTTTTCCCCGCAACATTGTACATGGAACCTTTGGGTTCCATGTCGAGCCCTTTCCACAGAGGGTTCTACATAGAACCCAAAATAGTTCTACCTGGAACCAAAAAGGGTTCTACTTGAACCAAAAAAGATTATCCTATGGGGACAGCCGAAGAATCCTTTTGGAACCCTTTTTTTCTAAGAGTGTAGTACCCTGAAACCTACACCAAGTCACTCCGTATCATCGATTTAAATCAAATCAAATGTTATTCAAATCAAATCTAATCAAATTTTATATGTCACATACGCCGAATTCAACAGGTGTAGACCTTACAGTGAAATGCTTACGGGCCCTTCCCAACAATGCAGAGAGAATGTGGTATTTGATTGATCAATGCCTATGGATACCATGTAATATCCAGTAGTACCCTTGCTTTTCCTTTTCCAAAGACAGGCTTGTCTGTAGATACTCATGTAGCTAACACTTCGAATGGAGAGCATACCTTGACAATAATCTGTTAAAACACAACACTTTCCGAAAAACGAGTTCCAAAAGGGTTCTTCGGCTGTTCCGTGGGAGAACACCTTGAAGAACCCTATTTGGTTCCAGGTAGAACTATTTTGGGTTCCATGTAGAACCCTCTGTGGAAAGGGCTCGACATGGAACCCAAAGGTTTCTCCAAAGGCAGGGGTTGGAACTAGGGCTGTGGCGGTCACAAAATGTAGTCAGGGTGATTGTCAAGCAATTAACTGTCGGTCTCACAGTAATTGACTGTTAATTAACTTAAACACATTTAGCATCTCCTGGCTTCCACACATTGCCTACAAGCCACTGATGCAGACTTTTGGAACATCTACATTTTAAAAAGTCTAGTAAATCCATGTAATATAGCCTACACCTTCACAATAAATACATTATTTATTTTAGACAGGTCTAAAGAAGCATAATATGAAGAAAATGTTGTTCAGAAGAACAGAATAGCATACTCTGAGTTGCACTTATTTTAGGTCCTGATGGATGTGGGCCACACTAGTTCATTTAGCAGGCAAGATTTGTTTAGAATTCTGTGGCATTATTTTATATATTTTTTTATAGTATGAAGAATACAATTGAGCAAAGCTGAATAAAATAGAAAGGATATTTTCTCCAAACGATTTGAGGGAGTGTGGACATGCGGCTATTCTGTGTTGAGTGATTAACAAAGAAATAGGATTTCCTATATATTTAATTTAGAGTTTAGAGTAATGAATGTAACTTTAGTTGTTCTACAAACGTTGGGCTATATGTTTTGATGTTTAATACATTGTAAGGCTGCATGATGAGACTTTAATGATAATTTGAAATAAGTCACTTGAAAGGCATGAGCTCTGCTTTGTTTTTTTGCGCAGACTGTACACACTTCATCAGTCTCTCAATCACAATTTGACAAGCACTTGATAATGCCTCGAATTTCATGGCGGCATCCCCTTTGTGTGGCCGAAAGGTGCCTTTGGCACGGAGTGCTGTGTTGTTCCCTTCTCCCTGAGGGCTGAGCACTCCAAAGCATCTCTCACTCACATGGCTCTCCATCACGTGATCTGGTCTTTCTCACAGGCTACAAGTGAAGACAGACACATCGAGGACGAAACTGCGAGTTTCCTCATCCAATTCCGAGGTGCATTTTGAAGATATTGGAAGAACTGTCCACATTTACTTTTCGTCAGCCAACAAGATGAGTAGGTCTAACAACAGCAAAGGCATCTAACATATGTCAATTTACTATCCCCCATAGTACAAAAGTTGACCTATTATATTTTGTGCGAGAAATAAATATTACAAACATAGTCTGGGACAGTTCTGGGATGCGATAGATCCCAAATTAATACAACCACTAGCATAAAAAAAAAAAACGTTTTCACGCAATGTGGCTGACGCAACAGATCTGAACGTTTAGCTTTAAATGTTGATAAACTATTAGGCTTTTTCTTTACATTTTAAGTGGAGCAGTGCGCACATGCCAGTAGGCTATCAGTGTGAATGTTCCATTAGCGGGAAAACACCATTATCAGAAGTGACCGCAATGTGATTATGCATGTAGTGCTTTTATTATAAAGGTGCATTTTTATGATGAAAATGATCTTCACGTGCTGCTTATGTATACTAGTAAGGCTCAAACCCATTGTAAAGCGGATTAATGTGCTTCATTTCACAAAGTTATTTGGCCGCTTTAGTACAAACCTTATCAAACATATAGGCCTATGGGCAAGGCTACATGAGGTGTGCGACTATGATTAGAAAAAGTCAACAACAAAAAAATGCCATTGTTTCTTGCCTTATGCTGGGCATCGTCCACAAGTGATAATATATCATTTATAAGTGATAGGCTACTATTGTCACCCATCAGACTATTCTTGATTTAATATTGTCTTTACATATACTAAATAATATATGTGTGAAATGTACATGTCATCTATGCACTTAAATAGTGAATGGAGGACGCTTTTCCCATGGTTGTGGTTAATATTAGGAAAGTTGAGAAATAAATATAGCAGCTGATGGGAGCCTCCTCTTTTTAATAGAGGCCATCACTCGCGCAATTGCATAGCCTATAGAAATACATTTACATTTTAGTCATTTAGCAGACGCTCTTATCCAGAGCGACTTACAGTAGTGAATGCATACATTTCATGCATTCTTTTTTGTACTGGCCCCCCGTGGGAATCGAACCCACAACCCTGGCGTTGCACACACCATGCTGGCATTGCAAACACCATGCTCTACCAACTAAGCCACAGGGAAGACATACAATTCATCAAGTACTGAATGAAATCAATTAACCTGTTAGGGCTAGGGGACAGTATTTACACCGCCGGATAAAAAACGTACCCGATTTAATCTGGTTACCACTCCTACCCAGTAACTAGAATATGCATATACTTATTACATATGGATAGAAAACACCCTAAAGTTTCTAAAACTGTTTGAATGGTGTCTGTGAGTATAACAGAACTCATTTGGCAGGCAAAAAACTGAGAAGGTTTCATGCAGGAAGTGGCCTGTCTGACAAGGTGTCGTTATTCTTGTCTCTGTTTATTGAAGAGTGAGGATCTTAGCTGTCCCGTGACACTTCCTACGGCTGCCATAGGGTCTCAGAAGGCGGTAAAAAGCTGAATCGTGGCTTTGCAGGCTCTGGCTGAAAAAAAGTAGCGCGTTTGGGTAGTGGCTGGTTACAGTACTGTGAGACTCAGGCTCGTGCCCGCGTCGACCGAAAGCTTTGTTTACTTTCCTCTGTTTAGCTAAATGGACATTCCCGGTCGGAATATTATCGCTTTTTTACGAGAAAAATGGCATAAAAATTGATTTTAAACAGCGGATGACATGCTTCGAAGTACGGTAATGGAATATTTAGATTTTTTTTTGTCACGAATTGCGCCATGCGCACGACCCTTCTTTACCATTTCGGATAGTGTCTGGAACGCACGAACAAAACGCCGCTATTCGGATATAACGATGGATTATTTTGGACCAAACCAACATTTGTTATTGAAGTAGCAGTCCTGGGAGTGCATTCTGACGAAGACAACAAAGGTAATGAAACTTTTGTAATAGTAAATCGGAGTTTGATCAGGGCTAAACTTGGTTGGTGTCTAAATGGCTAGCCGTGATGGCTGGGCTATCTACTGAGAATATTGCAAAATGTGCTTTCACCGAAAAGCTATTTTAAAATCGGACATATCGAGTGCATAGAGGAGTTCTGTATCTATAATTCTTAAAATAATTGTTATGCTTTTTGTGAACGTTTATCGTGAGTAATTTAGTAAATTGTTAGCGAATTCCCCGGAAGTTTGCGGGGAATTTGCTAGTTCTGAACGTCACATGCTAATGTAAAAAGCTGGTTTTTGATATAAATATGAACTTGATTGAACAAAACATGCATGTATTGTATAACATAATGTCCTAGGGTTGTCATCTGATGAAGATCATCAAAGGTTAGTGCTGCATTTAGCTGTCTTCTGGGTTTTTGTGACATTATATGCTAGCTTGAAAAATGGGTGTCTGATTATTTCTGGCTTGTGCTTTCGTTGTAAAGCCTTTTTGAAATCGGACAGTGTGGTTAGATTAACGAGAATCTTGTCTTTAAATAGCTGTAAAATAGTCATATGTTTGAGAAATTGAAGTAATAGCATTTCAAAGGTTTTGAAAATCGCGCCACAGGATTCAACTGGCTGTTACGTAGGTGGGACGAATTCGTCCCGCCGGTCCCATAGAGGTTAAGGGTAAATCTCTGAAATCTTGCCATAGATGAGCAAAATCGCCCATGTTCCTAGGGAAAACTAAGAACATTTGTCTCCCCCTGGTGGACTGTCCCTACATTAACAGTCATGGTGTACATCGCGCTCTAATACCACTTCATACTGTCATTTGTCAATGTAAAAAAATTATGTACTATTCTGTGATCAAACAACAAACTCACACTCATCTTTGATCTGATGATAGAGCTGGGACTCTGGCTCCTTGTGGAAAGAACCAGTAAGGAACAGAGGTTCACTTTGGTCCCAGTTGCTCTTAGCGACAAGGTTCAACACTATGTCATCGTTGTCATCCAGGACAGAGAGCTTCTTGGCCAGGCGATTTACTGAGGCCATCCTCGGCTTACTGCTCCTGGAACACACCAATCAAAAATGTTGCCTATAGAAGTGTTGCACAACATGAGCTCATGGGCTCTCATGAAGTGTTTAATTAGATTTTTGATTACATTTGCATTGATGTCAGAGTGATTAGAGGGACAATAGAGTGCTGAATACAAGGCAGTTAGCAAGTTTGATAGGCTGCTAATGACCATCAGCAGCATCAGAGCTTGGAGAAGCCTAATTACCGTGACTAAACGGTCACGTGTAATTTGACTGCCTTCATGACTTGTGACCGCTGGTGTTGCGGTAATACAGTCACCGCAACAGCCCTAGTTGGAACCAAAATTATTTTATTAGCTAATAAAAAATCTCTCTCCCTATCTTCTTATTAATCAAGCTTTTAACGTCAGTACCGTAGCCTATGCTTTGGAGGGCGGAGCGGCAGGTAGCCTAAACATTTTGTTGTGAGACCTGAAAAAAATGCCTGGAATGTAAAATAACATTATCAACCGGTTCCCATGCTTTTAAAAATAACGGTTCTGTTCCAGAACAGTATGGAACATTTTCGTTCCAGGTTCCGTTTCTGTTCCTTGAAAAATTTTCTTTCTCGGTTTTTGGTTCTGTTCCTTGAACCGGTTTCAACCCCTGCTCAAAGGGTTTTCCCACAGGGACAGCCGGAGTAATCCAAAATGAACCTATATAACACACTGTCGTTGTTAGAACCTTAATATCACAAACAGAATTTGTTTTGTAAGTAGTTTTAAGAGGACATGTTATTTTTTTCGCCCACGTCATTCACTTCCATATCCTTCACTGGCAATTAGCCTGCACAGCTGATGATGGTCCATCGAAACTACAACTAAACTATATCGAAAAAACATTTTCACACATATAATAATAGAGTTTAGCCTAAAGACAAGATTAAATTGACCATAGACTGATGGGTGAGAATATTATCAATTGTTAAATCGTATATGAAGACTCTGATGAACAGAAGAGCTTGGAATTGACGCAGGGAAAAGAAATAGACATTTTTATAGTATCAGAAAGAGCATATTCTGCAATATTCAAATCACCTTGCCAAACACCTCTTACAAATGACCTCTTGAGCTCTATTTCAAAATATAATTACTGCGATTACATAAGCTCACAACACTCAAAGAACAGCAATGTTTCTTAAGACATGCATGTAACAAATTAATAATAAATTATCTTTGTAATGATGTCTATTTAATGGATTTGAATACTTGAATTGTGGTGTTTTAGAGATTTTTTGTTGCAGCTGTGTAGCATGTGAGAGAGATAGAAGGGAGCCAAGTCATGCAGGGATTTGTTGTTTGAGTAGAAGGATTTTAAAGTTGATCTGAATTTTGATTGGAAGCCAGTGGTGGAGGAGTGTGGGTGTAATGTGCTCTGAGGATTTAGGGCAGGTGAGGAGTCTCGCAGCTGAGTTCTTGATATATTTCAGCAATAGTCCATGCATGAGGTAATGAAGGCATATATAAGGGTTTCAGCAGCTGAGTCTGTAAGGGAGGGGTGGAGTCTGGTGATGTTCTTGAGAAAGAAGGCAGATTTAGTGATGGTTTTAGTGTGGGCATAAAAGGAAAGATCCTTCACCTGAGAGGCAGGGCAGCAGTCGATGTTGAGGTCAAATTCCTCAACTCCTCTCCTTCTTCAGGAGAGATCTGGGTGCCAACAACATGGCCTCTGTCTTATTGCCGTTGAACTTCAGAAGGTTTGAGCTCATCCATGATTTTATTTATTTTAGGAGGTTGATGAGTGATGATGGGCGGAGGTCAGTGGTGGGTTTGGAGTGAAAATAGATTTCTGTGTCATCAGCGTAACAGTGCAATTGGAGACCGTGTTGGCGGATGATTTGGCCGAGGGGCAGGATGTAGATAATGAAAAGGAGAGGCCCTAGGACTGAGCCTCGAGGGGACAGGAGCAGACATGAGCATGGGTGGATTTGAAATGCCCCAGGGTCACAAACTGCTGCCGGTCTGACAGGTAGGACATGAACCAGGTCTGTTCCGGTGATTTCCAGAGTCTTTTCCATTATTCAAAGGAGGATAGAATGGTAAACAGTGTCAAAGGAAGCTTATAAGTCCAGTATGATGAGAAAGCTAAGATTGCCAGATTCAGTCGCTAGTAATAGATTGTTGGCCACTTTGACCAGAGTTTCCGTGCTGTGATTGTGACTCTAAAGCCTGATTGAAGACGCTCAAAGAGGTGATGAGAAGTCTCCATTTGCTTTAGAGGGTGAGTTGTGTGTTCAATTTCAAATCTATCCTTTGCACCTACCACCGGACACTTCTTGTAGATCTGAAAGGTATGAGCAATTATTAGGCTGGGTCCAAATGTCCCATCCAGACCTTTTTATATCTATACAAACTGTTACTGACATAAACAAGTTGATTTAAATTTGTTGTCATGATGAAACCAATTTAGTACTACATAGCCAATAGAGAACGTTGAGATACTGCCCTATGTATCTGTCCTATAATACAATTCAAATCTGAAGCTTTGTGACAGCCAGTTGTGCAGACTGACGTCGATGGCCAAATGTGACCAATTGTCAGACAGAGGTAGACCAGAAATGCCACATGTGCCAGTTTTGTCTCTGACAGGTGCACACGACGACCGACATGCACAGCCGTTATCAGTGCTACACCAGAACCAACCAAGCTCTCCACAACGGCTGCTAGAGAGCACCAACCAAGCTCTCCACAACGGCCGCTAGAGAGCACCAACCAAGCTCTCCACAACGGCTGCTAGAGAGCACCAACCAAGCTCTCCACAACGGCTGCTAGAGAGCACCAACCAAGCTCTCCACAACGGCTGCTAGAGAGCACCAACCAAGCTCTCCACAACGGCTGCTAGAGAGCACCAACCAAGCTCTCCACAACGGCTGCTAGAGAGCACCAACCAAGCTCTCCACAACGGCTGCTAGAGAGCACCAACCAAGCTCTCCACAACGGCTGCTAGAGAGCACCAACCAAGCTCTCCACAACGGCTGCTAGAGAGCACCAACCAAGCTCTCCACAACGGCTGCTAGAGAAAAAAAAGGGAAATTATCAGGAAGATTGTGGCTGTCTTGTTTTTTTTTTTGTTCTTTGTAATTGGTTTATATCGCAGTTGTGTGGTTTGAGAAAGGGAGTGACAAAAGGCTGCAAGCTTTTTAGATTTTATTAGAGTTAATGTGATTTAGATTTACAGCTGTTATTAAAGTATTCTGCTGTTTCGTAACAGTGACATGGAATGGCGTTCCCAGTGGCCCCCTGCAATTGGGCCCCTTTCCACCCTCCATATTTTTTTGACAGCATCACACTCACTTTGATTGTCTGAAATGCTGTAATTGGTCCCCCACTCACTTTGTGATATGTTGCTGAAGGGTTCGACCCCCTCCTCCACTTCCTCCTCCCTATTGGGTGCAGAGCTTCCAGTTGCTTGATAATATGGCTGTTATAACCAGAACGGGTCCCAGGACACGTGTGTGTGTGTGTGTGTGTGTGTGTGTGTGTGTGTGTGTGGTGTGTGTGTGTGTGTGTGTGTGTGTTTGTGTGAGTGTGTGTGTGTGTGTGTGTGTGTGTGTGTGTGTGTGTGTGTCTCAGGAGACTAAACGAAAAGCAGTGAAGCAAAGAGTGTGTCTGTTTTGAAGGTGTGCAAGTGTATGAAATTGTACCTGGTTTGGGGGATTGGGCGAGGTGAACCCTTTGGAGAGCTGTGTGTGTCTTATTGGAAAATCAAACCTACTTTTGGACTATTTTGTATTAGATGAGGCATTAGTAGTGAGGAGATTCTTGATGCCTGATGCCATTTGCAAGCTATGAGAAGAGCTGTCCTAGTGAATGTAATTTATTACTGATGTGAAATGACACACACACACACACACACACACACAGTACTCATAAAAACAAATGACTACTTTTCCATGGCAAGGTGCCAGGCCATAATCATAGATGTCATTCCTTTCCATTCAGCCGTGGCCACTTATGACTGACATCAACCACTGAAGATGAATCACTCAGCTATTAGGGATGTCTTTAATAATGTTCCTGAGTGTGGAACCACATAATATTTAATTGTCTGCATCGCCAACCTGACATCTTACATTTCAATTTGGCTGCCCCCGCAACTTGAATTATCCTTTATCTTGGCTCTATATTTTCTCTGACGAAATTGCTAGAATTAAAATTGACAGAGGCCATCGGTTCAGTCATTTTGTCAGAGGTATCTGATTGTTTTTGTGAGGACATAAAAAGAGAGTTGAGGTTGTATCATCTGAAACCTTATACTGTATGTGTAATTCTGTGTTATAATTAATGATTTCATTAGGTGATGTATTTGTCTGGAGGTACTTTCATGGTCACCATGAAACATTCCATTTCCCTTATAATCATGTAATATATAATCCATTTGTGTTTTGATCAATGGAACGTTCTATCTCCGTGACTTCCACTAGAATAAAGTCAGAACTACTCTAAAGCTTATAGTGCCACAAGTTTGACAACAAATAAGCTCGGATTCAATGAATAGTCCACATATTTGGATTGATATTTGCAATGTCCTGTTAGTTTATGAAATTTGATTTATTTGAAGCTGACCTAATAGATTGGGAGAAACTTCAGCGGCCAATTAGAGTTAGGGAATGTGCTAATGATCTACCTTGGAGAAACCTTTAGTAGGTGAAATGATCGACATGAAACTGCAGGTAAAGAACCAGGAACAATTTGATTATCAGACAGTCCATGGCTAGGTTCAAACAGTTAGAAAGCATGCTCAATACATCTACTCATTCTCACTGCTAGAGTGAGCGTTGGAACAGAGCCCATATTCCTGACCCGTAGATTCTTTCTCTGCAATTCCCTTTTGCTATTTTTCTCTTCTATGTTTGGTCATCGCTCTCTGTCTGACCCTCTGTCTGACTCTTTCTCTGTCTGACTCTTTCTCTGTCTGACTCTTTCTCTGTCTGACTCTTTCTCTGTCTGACTCTTTCTCTGTCTGACTCTCTGTCTGACTCTCTGTCTGACTCTTTCTCTGTCTGACTCTTTCTCTGTCTGACTCTTTCTCTGTCTGACTCTTTCTCTGTCTGACTCTTTCTCTGTCTGACTCTTTCTCTGTCTGACTCTCTGTCTGACTCTCTGTCTGACTCTTTCTCTGTCTGACTCTCTGTCTGACTTTCTCTGTCTGACTCTTTCTCTGTCTGACTCTCTGTCTGACTCTTTCTCTGTCTGACTCTTTCTCTGTCTGACTCTTTCTCTGTCTGACTCTTTCTCTGTCTGACTCTTTCTCTGTCTGACTCTCTGTCTGACTCTCTGTCTGACTCTTTCTCTGTCTGACTCTCTGTCTGACTTTCTCTGTCTGACTCTTTCTCTGTCTGACTCTCTGTCTGACTCTTTCTCTGTCTGACTCTTTCACTGTCTGACTCTCTGTCTGACTCTCTGTCTGACTCTTTCTCTGTCTGACTCTCTGTCTGACTCTCTGTCTGACTTTCTCTGTCTGACTCTCTGTCTGACTCTTTCTCTGTCTGACTCTTTCTCTGTCTGACTCTTTCTCTGTCTGACTCTCTGTCTGACTCTCTGTCTGACTCTTTCTCTGTCTGACTCTCTGTCTAATTCTTTCTCTGTCTGACTCTTTCTCTGTCTGACTCTTTCTCTGTCTGACTCTTTCTCTGTCTGACTCTTTCTCTGTCTGACTTTCACTGTCTGACTCTCTCTCTGTCTGACTCTCTGTCTGACTCTTTCTCTGTCTGACTCTTTCACTGTCTGACCCTCTGTCTGACTCTCTGTCTGACTCTTTCTCTGTCTGACTCTCTGTCTGACTCTCTGTCTGACTCTTTCTCTGTCTGACTCTTTCACTGTCTGACTCTCTGTCTGACTCTTTCTCTGTCTGACTCTCTGTCTGACTCTTTCTCTGTCTGACTCTTTCACTGTCTGACTCTTTCTCTGTCTGACTCTTTCTCTGTCTGACTCTTTCTCTGTCTGACTCTTTCTCTGTCTGACTCTTTCTCTGTCTGACTCTTTCTCTGTCTGACTCTTTCTCTGTCTGACTCTTTCTCTGTCTGACTTTCTCTGTCTGACTCTCTGTCTGACTTTCTCTGTCTGACTCTCTGTCTGACTCTTTCAATGTCTGACTCTTTCTCTGTCTGACTCTTTCTCTGTCTGACTTTCTCTGTCTGACTCTCTGTCTGACTCTTTCTCTGTCTGACTCTCTGTCTGACTCTTTCAATGTCTGACTCTTTCTCTGTCTGACTCTTTCTCTGTCTGACTCTTTCTCTGTCTGACTTTCTCTGTCTGACTCTCTGTCTGACTCTTTCTCTGTCTGACTCTCTGTCTGACTCTTTCAATGTCTGACTCTTTCAATGTCTGACTCTTTCTCTGTCTGACTCTTTCTCTGTCTGACTCTTTCTCTGTCTGACTCTTTCAATGTCTGACTCTCTGTCTGACTCTTTCTCTGTCTGACTCTTTCAATGTCTGACTCTTTCTCTGTCTGACTCTCTGTCTGACTCTTTCAATGTCTGACTCTCTGTCTGACTCTTTCTCTGTCTGACTCTTTCAATGTCTGACTCTCTGTCTGACTCTTTCTCTGTCTGACTCTTTCTCTGTCTGACTCTTTCTCTGTCTGACTCTTTCTCTGTCTGACTCTTTCTCTGTCTGACTCTCTGTCTGACTCTTTCTCTGTCTGTTTAATTCTCTGTCTGACTCTTTCAATATCCTTCATTCCCAATGAAAGCTTTTCTCCTCTCTGTAATTGCCATTCCACCATGTCTCTTCTCCGGTCCAATTTTTTATGATTTGGGCAACCATTTTCTGTCGATAGGAAGGTGTGAGAGGGATTCACAGCTGTCAAGATGATACCACACACCTATTGCATTAAAATAGAGGAACATTTGGCATGGACACCAGACTGTAGTCTTTCATTAGTTCAGACAAAAATTGCTATTTACCGGGCATGGCTTTGTCATGAAAGTGCTTAGAAGTCTTTATTACAATGACTCCTCTTAATTATACTCTTAAGGTGTCAATGTGCTGTCTGTGTATTTGGTGTATGTCAGTTTGAGTGTCTGTTTGTTTGTTACATGTCCACTGTGTACTGTCATTTGTCAAAGACTTTGGAAAATTACAGGTGTGGTAAGGAGTGGAATGTTAGGTAAGGACACTGGTGCCCAGGCTACTACATTTGGTCATGGTAAAAGCTTTTTTATTAATACAATTAGCTGTAAAATGGGTAAGAGCACCGATTTAGGAATAGAGCGACAGACATTTATCCCTTAACAGTGAATATCCGTTCAGATTTAGTCATTTTTCCTCAATCCCTCAGCTTGAGGTGATTATCATCTCTGCTTTGACACATCTGTGATTTTCACTTAGCGAGGTCTGCCACATCTGTGATTTTCACTTAGCGAGGTCTGCCACATCTGTGATTTTCACTTAGCGAGGTCTGCCAGATCTGTTATTTTCACTTAGTGAGGTCTGCCACATCTGTGATTTTCACTTAGCGAGGTCTGCCACATCTGTGATTTTCACTTAGCGAGGTCCGCCACATCTGTGATTTTGCATAGCAAGGTCTGCCACATCTGTGATTTTGCATAGCGAGGTCTGCCACATCTGTGATTTTCACTTAGCGAGGTCCGCCACATCTGTGATTTTGCATAGCGAAGTCTGCCACATCTGTGATTTTGCATAGCGAGGTCCGCCACATCTGGCCGACCCATAGGGAATACTTCACACTTATTACCACCTGTTGCTTAGTTACCAAAGTGTTTTTGCTTTCATGCTCAGTAACAGAAGTCCCCCTCCCAAAACAAATTATGTTTTATTTTTATTTTCTTCCTGTTTGACCAAGGTTGCAACACAGGACCATTCACTGCATCATGGGTTGATATAATGTAATGGAGAAAAAAAATGAACAAGCTACAGAACGTAAAGTATTGCTGTAGATTTTGTGGGTGTGCTCGTCAGTGCAACATCAAAACGAGTTCTCCCCAAATTCAAAGGATTTTTTTACAGCACAGAAAAAGCTAGGACCACATTGAAGCATCTCAATTAGCTACCTACCCGTCACTATAGAAATCGACAGAGAGCTAAGTTAGCTCTTCATAGTTGGGAGTCGGGAAGCAAGTTCAGGGAGTGACTTTTAATAATAAATAACACAAGGAACAAAACAAGAAACACGGGTAGTGTACAGACATGAAACAACAGAACAGAAACAATAACACTTAGGGAAGGAACCAATGGGAGTGACAGATATAGGGATGGTAATCAGGCAGGTGATTGAGTCCAGGTGAGTCTGATGATGCCGCAATGCATGTAACGATGGTGACAGGTGTGCGTAATAATGAGCAGCCTGATGTTCTCGAGCGCCGGAGAGGGACAATAGTTTAGCATCAGGTCCAAACAAAAAGGGGAAAAAGAGGAAGTTCAAAGAAGCTAAAAAAAGCTCTTCATCATTTTGCAAACATTTATGGTCTGCCAAATTAGCTCTTCACCATTTCACACACCTTTGGTGGCAAAAGTCAAATCAACTCTTTGAGAGTGTACAACACAGCGTTGAGGAATGTTAGCTTTGTTGCTAATATCTCCCTCCACTTCATACAAGCTGTCACCGTCCATCTGAGAGGGTTTCCACTTACAGCACATTCAGTGGGGGTAGGTGTTATTTTAAATGTTTTTATTAATCTATGCATCAGATCCTCCTCTGCAATAAACAGTTCCTAGAATGGGCGAGTTGATTCATGTTAATTCACTTCATTTCTTAGTGCAGCGACTACAGCCTCTGACTCAATGACAAGATTGAGCATTGCCAAAACAAACTCATTTTACTTTCTGTCTTTAGCTACAAAAATATAAAATTTGGTGCCTCACACCGAAGCTCCTTCACCATCTGGCCATACAAAGTGTAGCAGCTCATCGAGTGTTGAGGCCCTGACATTCATTCAACTATTGCGAGTGATGAACGGTTTGCCCCCCTCGTAAAATATCACTGTCATACTTTGGCATATTCAGGAAAGCCACTGCGAATCTTACTCCTGTCTCCACGTCTGTCTTGTGAGAGTAGACATCTTTATTCCCCAGAGAATTCTACATCGGAATTGAAGCACTGGCCTGGCTGATTATCAGATTTTTCTTGCCAACCTATTTCCATCTGTACACTAATTTTGAGTTTTAACCATGTTTAGAGGCTATGCAGCGTTTGTTTACAATTACTTTGTTTACAAACAAAGGAGAAAACAAGGGGTTCGACAGGGATGCTGGCCCTTGTTGACTCAGATGCTTCCCACAGTTGTGTCAAGTTGGCTAGATGTCCTTTGGGTGGTGAACCATTCTTGATACACCCAGCAGAGTTGCCCATTCACCCTCTGAATGGCACATATACACGATCCATGTTCCTTCTTTATTTAACCTGTCTCCTCCCCTTCATCTGCACTGATGGAAGTGGATTTAACAAGTGACATCGATAAGGGATCATAGTTTTCACCTGGATTCACCTGGTCAGCCTATGTCAGGGAAAGAGCAGGTGTTCTTACTGTTTTGTATACTCAGTGTATAAGTTGTATTCTTCATGAATCAATGGGTAAATAGCATGAATTAAAAGTTTAAAAAAAGCGGATGTAGCAATTTCAGATTGCCCCTTAAAATGTTCCGTTTAACAGTGAAGCCATGTCACTTGCTTGTTTCTGGTTTGGAAAACTGAGGGTCTTTGCTAAATCAAAGAAGATTCTAGAAGAAAATAACTTTACAGATTTTAGGATGGCTTAGCCTCCGGGAGATTGTATTATTTTACAGTCTTCCCTGTCCTGAGTCCACAGTGAATAAATAAAGTGTCATTAATAAAAATAACGATAGCATGAAACATTCCATGAAAACTAAATAAACATTTCTATGGACACAATCCTAAAGATGTGCATATCTCCCATTGACATCAGGCGATATACACCAATATGGAAACGATGCGCAACTCGAACGTGGTTTAGTACACTCACTGGCTCTTTGGATGGGATTCATTCGTACTGCACTACTGTAACGCTAGGGCGTAGTGGGTGCAGAGTCAGGAGCAGGAGGCAGAGAATGCAGGGTAGTGTTATTTATTCAACACACAACGGCAAAACACAAGCCGCCCCAACAGCGAACTAGAGCGCACACAAAAAACCAAAGTGCCCAAACACATGGGACAAAACAGGTCGGCGCAACATACGCACTCGCACCTCAAAATACAAATGAGCGTGCATACACAAGCAATACAGCAAACAAATAATCCCGCACACAGAGCAGGCGGGCCGACTGGGTAAAATAGCCCAGCTAATCAGCCCAAACCAAAAACAGGTGCACACAATAAACTAAAAGGGGGAAAAGGAAATCAGTGGCAGCTAGTAGGCCGGCGACGACGACCGCCGAGCGCCACCCGAACAGGAGGGGGAGCCACCTACGGTAGGAGTCGTGACAACTACCAACAAAGCGCCTTTTATTAAAGGCAATTTCCAATGTTTGCAAAGATCGCTTTCATGGTAAACACTGTGGTAAACTCTGTGGGATGCGTGAATGACATTTAAAAGGCACATGATAAAGCAGTACACATAATGTGGTAATTGTTCAATAGTTAAATACACTGTAGCTGCAAAGTGTGAAAGCCTCAATAACAACCTGAGATATTTAGATAGCTACAGATATTTTGTGTTCTGCAGCAATCCAATGTCTATGATAAATACTTCCAAAAACAACTGACATCGCCAATCTGTTATTTTGTTCTAAAAAAACACACCTCTAATGGTTTGCTCTCTGTGTTATTTGAAATAAAATATTCATGAATACAATTAATTTGCTGTTAGAATGTAGCATCCCTACAATGCATTAAAACTGGAGCCATACTGGGACAATGAATAAGAATGATGGCATACTGAATGGGTTTAAAGCCGAAAGGAGGAGATTCTCTCTCTGTTCTGAGGTTGGGAGCTGTGTGTGTGTGTGTGTGCATGTGCATGTGCACATGTGTAAATTAATCTCTGTCTGGTAATGGGTGTCCTGGTGTTTGCTAAACCTGCCTATATTTAGTTTTTACACCATGTTTGTCAAGAGTAAAATTATTATATTATACTATATATTATATGATATATGATATATTATACTATATATTATATGATATATTATATGATATATGATATATTATATTATGTATTATATATTACATATCATATTACATATTATACTATATATTATATTATATTACATATTATATTATATTACATATTATATTATATAGTTGACCAATCTAGATCTAGTGAAGATTTTTTTCATATCCACTTCTAAATCCATTGTCAGAACATGCTCTACCAGCCAGTTGAGAATAGGTTTAAAGGGTTAAGAAAGACCAGAAAGCCTTGGCTTTTGTCACGCTCGTGTTCACTGCAGCTCAAAACAACCACATGAGTAATATTGGTTAATTGAATACTAAGGGGTGTGACAGGCTTTTTGTCCTTGAGTACAACAGCTGAAGCATGTAGACTCTGATGCTCCTCAGGACCATTGTACTCGTGCATTATCTCAGTACATTTATCTAAATAGCTCATCTCCTTAACAACACAAGTAGTACCTAATTGGCCTTTGACCACGAGTTCTTGTTCTTCAAACATATTACTCTGTTCCTGGTTGGAATGAAGGCATGCAGACAGGCAGACACTTTGGCTCTCTGGAAGCTCTCCAGACGGTTGGGTTTGGTGGCAGCAGTGTAGCTGATTCAATATGAACTCATCAACCAGGACAACACTCACGTATAGTTAAACAAGACCCTTTAAGTTTTCAAGGCAGTTCATGAAAGAGTTGGTGGAATCTAAAGATTTTCCTTTCCTTTTTTGTTTTTCCACGGGTGTTTGCTGGAGCGATCTCGGATGCTCCATGTGTCCAATATTTTATTTATTTAACTAGGTAAGTCAGTTAAGAAAAAAATCTGTATTTACAATGACGGCCTACCCTGGTCAAACCCTCCCCAAACCCAGACGATGCTGGGCCAATTGTGCGCCGCCATATGGGACTCCCAACCACGGCTGGTTGTGATACAGTCTGGAATCAAACCAGGGTCTGTAGTGACGCCTCAAGCACTGAGATGCAGTGCCTTAGACTACTGTGCCACTCGGGAGCTCCAATATGTCACTTCGGCTTTTTCATTGTCTATATTTTTATTTGCATAGAGCTGGCGCTCATGGTGCCGGAATGTATCTAAGCACTCCTCCAAGCTGGAATATATCTCAGCACTCCTCCAAGCCGGAATATATCTCAGCACTCCTCCAAGCCGGAGCAGGATATCATCCAGTTCTACAGAGACTTCAAAATCCATCATCAAGTGATAAAACCATCTCACATTTGACCTGTTTGCCTCAGCATAGAGCCTCTTTGAGATTCTGAAAGGTGAAACTAACCGTTGCCTTCTGATTTCAAATCACTGCACCCTCCTGAACTTCACCTCCAATTGACTCTAAACTTCTAACCTCAACCTGCTTTAATAACACCTGGTGTTGCTTTGCCTCAACATAATGCTTTAATAACACCTGACGTTGCTTTGCCTCAACATAATGCTTTAATAACACCTGACGTTGCTTTGCCTCAACATAATGCTTTAATAGTTCCTGGCTGTACTTTGCCTCAACATAATGCTTTAATTATAAGGAATGACGCTGGAGAATAGAAGCAGGTACGGGGAGTTGACATTTAATTAGGAATGGACAGGCAACAGGACAGGAACAGCGTCAGAACTGTGAAACACAAAGACAGATGACAAACAATGCAGCAGCGGGGAACAGAGCTGGGGAACTGACAAATATAGGGGAGGTAATAAACAGGTGATTGAGTCCAGGTGAGTCCAATATCGCTGAAGTGCGTGACAAGGGAAGCCAGGTGTGCATAAATGATGGTGGCAGGAGTGCGTAATGCAGGGCAGCCTGGCGCCCTCGAGCGCCAGGGGGGAAGAGCAGGAGCTCGGCGGCCCACCTGGGCGAGCCGGCCGAGACATGGGTGGTGGGCAAGCCGGCTGGGGGTAAACTCCCCACGAACCGACAGGGGTGTGGGAGCCTGGCACGCCGGCTGAGGCATAGGAGCCTGACAATCCGACTGAGGTATGAACGCCTGTCGATCCCGCTGCGGCGTGGAAGCCCGATGATCCAGCGGAGCATGACGTGGGATGGGAACCTGCTGAGCCAACCGAGGCAAGGAAACCTCTCGAGCCAGCTAGGACGTGGAAGCCCGACGAGCTGGCTTAGGCACCCCCGGTTCCATCGGTGGCGGAATCCAAGCCCGACATCACTAACAAAACAAGAACTCATGGGCCGGCTGGGCGAACAAGACCTGACGATCCGGCTGAGGCCCGATGTGGGATGGCGCCTTCCGAGCCAACCGGGGCAAGGGAACCTCTCGAGCCAGCTAGGGCGTGGAAGCTCGACGAGCTAGCTAGACACCCCCGGTTCCATCAGTGGTGACCCAGAGCCGATGCCACCACCAACTGGAACGCCAGTACTCCCTGATGCTTCGTGTGATGGCTGCTGAATTCTGTAAGGAATGACGCTGGAGAATAGAAGCAGGTACAGGGAGTTGACATTTAATTAGGAATGGACAAGGCAACAGGACAGGAACAGCGTCAGAACTGGGAAACACAAAGACAGATGACAAACAATGCAGCAGTGGGGAACAGAGCTGGGGACCTGACAAATATAGGGGAGGTAATAAACAGGTGATTGAGTGAGTCCAGGTGAGTCCAAAATTGCTGAAGCACGTGACGAGGGAAGGCAGGTGTGCGTAAATGATGGTGGCAGGAGTGCGTAATGCAGGGCACCCTGGCGCCCTCGACCGCCAGGGGGGAAGAGCGGGAGCAGGTGTGATATTAATAACACCTGGCGGTGCTTTGCCTCAACATAATGCTTTAATAACACCTGACGTTGCTTTGCCTCAACATAATGCTTTAATAACACCTGACGTTGCTTTGCCTCAACGTAATGCTTTAATAACACCTGGCTGTGCTTTGCCTCAACGTAATGCTTTAATAACACCTGACGTTGCTTTGCCTCAACATAATGCTTTAATAACCTCTGGCGGTGCTTTGCCTCAACATAATGCTTTAATAACCTCTGGCGGTGCTTTGCCTCAACATAAGGCTTTAATAACACCTGGCGGTGCTTTGCCTCAATGTAATGCTTTAATAACACAGTTTTTTATTTTTCCTTCAGTTAAAGCAATAATCATTCCCTGTGTCTGACCTCTCGCACAGAAGGGAAACACCTTGATGGTGTGACACAAAGGGTAGGAGGGTTTGGTGGGGTCCCGTGCGGCTCTGTTGGTAGAGCATGGCGCTTGCAATGACAGGGTTTTGGGTTAGATTCATCACGGGGGAACCATTACGGGGGTGGGGGGATATGAAAATGTATGGCATCACTACTGTACGTCTCTCTGGATAAGAGTGTCACCTAAAATGTCAAACGATTGTGAGCGTTTGTTGCTGAGCGCAGTTGAGTGTTTAGTCTTCTTACTGAGAGAGCACTTTACAAGGGAGTCTCAGCAGGCCACTATAGCCTCGTGTAGACTAATGTGGGAGACCCAAAGTGTACGATCTATCACATTTAACAGGCTACAGCAGGACTGGCAGGGACTCCATGTGGACTCAGGAATTGGAATGCTGAAGCGAAACAGACAGTCAAAAGTGCTGCGTGTGTGTCTTTCTGGGGTTGGTGTGTGTCTGATGTGTGTTTGGGAACATGTCATTGTGTGGCTGTTTGAGTCTGATTTGAAATACCAATGAATGTGCCTGTGTGTCTTTATTTGTTTTGTTGGGAGGTGTATGACCCTTCACCCCCTCTAATACTGGACAACATAGAAAGACCCTTAGATAAATATATTTTCAGGTGTGAAGAAGGAAACACAAAGCGTATTTAACTTCTTAGGAAAACAGACCTAAAGTTGTAAACCAACATCATTACTTGGTCATCCAAAGTCAAACATTTTTATTTTCCAATAGCACACAATATTTTACATACAGCAGGTTTTTAAAGGACTATAATGAATGAACAGATAATGTTGTGTGTCAATCATTAGAACTTCAAGATGGCCTGATTGATTCCCATCCACATATTCTTCCTCATTATACAGAATTCTGGGAAAGGAAACCTATCCAGAGGTCAGAATAAGCATCGCTATAACGCTTGATTGCGGCCTTGCCTTGGTTTCAGGCCTTGCCTTGGTTTCAGGCCTTGCCATGGTTTCAGGCCTTGCCTTGATTTCAGGCCTTGCCTTGGTTTCAGGCCTTGCCTTGGTTTCAGGCCTTGCCTTGGTTTCAGGCCTTGCCATGGTTTCAGGCCTTGCCATGGTTTCAGGCCTTGCCATGGTTTCAGGCCTTGCCTTGGTTTCAGGCCTTGCCTTGGATTCAGGCCTTGCCTTGGATTCAGGCCTTGCCTTGGTTTCAGGCCTTGCCATGGTTTCAGGCCTTGCCTTGGTTTCAGGCCTTGCCATGGTTTCAGGCCTTGCCTTGGTTTCAGGCCTTGCCTTGGTTTCAGGCCTTGCCTTGGTTTCAGGCCTTGCCATGGTTTCAGGCCTTGCCTTGGTTTCAGGCCTTGCCTTGGTTTCAGGCCTTGCCTTGGTTTCAGGCCTTGCCTTGGTTTCAGGCCTTGCCTTGGTTTCAGGCCTTGCCTTGGATTCAGGCCTTGCCTTGGTTTCAGGCCTTGCCTTGGTTTCAGGCCTTGGTTTTAAAAGCCCCTGAGAGGAACTGGTGTAGTTCTGGTCACAGGATTATGAAATCCAGTCTTCACTCAGAAAGTTTTAATCTTTTGTTAACCATTCCGTTCCTGCTCATCTCTCCCGAGATTGTGAGGCGTAGACGATACATAATGGCAGACCTCTTTTGTTTGGCAGATGCTAACCCACATTGATCTGCCCTCTGCTTTATAAGAGTCTTCCGAGGGAAGCCATGCGGTGGTGCGGGTGGCAGGTTTGTGGGTTGTTGCTTGAGGCATGCAGCCCTAAAGGTGGAATAGGCCTGTTTGTTTTTCTGGGGTTGGTGAGTGAGGCATGCAGCCCTAAAGGTGGAATAGGCCTGTTTGTTTTTCTGGGGTTGGTGAGTGAGGCATGCAGCCCTAAAGGTGGAATAGGCCTGTTTGTTTTTCTGGGGTTGGTGAGTGAGGCATGCAGCCCTAAAGGTGGAATAAGCCTGTTTGTTTTTCTGGGGTTGGTGAGTGAGGCATGCAGCACTAAAGGTGAAAGAGGCCTGTTTGTCTTTCCTCAGCTAACAGTACATGGTCATTTTGCTTTCGCTTCACTGCCCAGTCGACATAGAGGCTCACCTATTCCAAGGCTGGCGTGCCACCGATGCTAATCACCTCCATCTAAAATATAGAGAAGGTGGGGAGGGGGCATATGAACATGTCATTTATCACCAAACTCCTCGGTGATACGACACACGCTGGAAATAGATTGGACATTACATGGGCATGAGAGGCCACAGGTTTCTTGCTCTCCCAGCACTTCCCGCACCTTAAGGGTAATTCATTACAGTAACCTGAGCATTACACTCAAATCAGAGGCCCCAGTTTTCACCTTCCACAAGGACATTCAGGCAACCTTCCACTAATCCAGTATAATTACCTGCAGGTCCATGTTGTCCCTGGCGCTGAAGGAAGCAGACAGCACGGGGGACGCGAGGTATCGACTCACTCCAGCATTAGGGGATTTTCACCGACCGGTGCAAAGTCGGTTGCACACGTTTAATCCATTTAGGTTGTCTACTGCTTTAAATTGACTGATTATGTGGATTAATTAAGCCCATTAAGGCACTCTAATTTGTGGGCTGGTGCCGGCGCTGTGTCTGCAAAGAAAGTGTCTTCTCGCAGTTGTTGGCTTGCTTTAAGGAGACACTGGTGTGGGGCAGTATAGACTTCCAGATTGATTGCTGGCAGGAGTTGTAAGGATGTCGCATTAAATGTACTGTAAACATTGCTAATGTTCAAATACATTTCAGGCAAAAAAAAAGTTGACCATATGGTATTCTCCCCTGCCTTTCACTGACATTACATTGTTTGACAGCGCATGTAATTCCACTTTAACACCCGGAACAACCTGCCATGTTCTGTTCACAGCGCTATATGTAGTCTAGCTGGTCAGTCAGACTACGGAGACATGGCATGGAGACAGGGCTCTGGAATGACCCGTGGCTCTTAATACGTTTATGCAGGCCACAGTTTAAGTTGATTTTACATACAATTAAGCACATATAGAAGTGCATTTGTGAGGTGGTGTCCACCAGTGTTTCCCCTCGCCTATGTTTATACCACAAGTCCTCATAAACATAGTTTTTTTGTTTGTTTTGTGTGTAGCTTGTGAGGGCAACGGAGGTAAAAGGCAATCACATTCAGACCTTCTGAGGGTCCGTCATAGTCTTAACACGGGCCATGCTGTTATTAAAATGAAACTTCCAATGTGACCAGATTTCAGACTGTTTTGTCCCCAGGGAGGGACACTCATTTGACACTTGCTAATTATTCTAGTTTATTGCCATTACAGTGTCAGCCAGAGTAAAACTGGCACACACTGACACAGCACCTTGATTATATTTAATACCACAAAACTATTTTTCTAAATCTAAAATCGAAACAATTTTTTTGCAACTACATAAAATAAATGGACTGCAGTAGCTGCCGAGGAAATTCAAAAGACAATGGGTTCTTTGTTCACACTACAGAGAGGTGGAATACTCATTGAAGGTTAGGGTTATGCTGTGAAGTTACCAACTCAGTGGTCTTGTGGTACTTGTACATCTAGCTGTCTCAGCTACAGAAACAGGAGATGCTACTACTACTACGACTGCTGCTGCTGCTACTACTGCTGCTACTGCTACTGCTACTACTGCTACTACTGCTACTACTACTACTACTACTACTGCTACTACTGCTACTACTGCTGCTACTACTGCTACTACTACTACTACTACTGCTACTACTACTACTGCTGCTATTACTACTGCTACTGCTGTTACTGCTACTGCTGCTATTACTGCTACTGCTGTTACCGCTACTGCTGCTGCTACTGATACTACTGATACTACTACTGCTACTACTTCTACTACTGCTGCTACTACTACTACTGCTGCTACTACTGCTGCTACTACTGCTGCTACTACTGCAACTGCTGCTACTGCTGCTACTACTGCTACTACTACTACTACTACTACTGCTACTGCTGCTGCTACTACAACAACAACTACTACTGCTACTACTACTACTGCTACTACTGCTACTGCTGCTGCTACAACTACTGCTACTACTACTACTGCTACTACTACAACTACTACTACTGCTACTGCTGCTACTGCTACTACTACTACTACTACTACTACTACTGCTACTACTACAACTACTGCTACTACTACTACTGCTACTACTACAACTACTACTACTGCTACTGCTGCTGCTACTACTACTACTACAACAACTACTACTGCTACTACTACTACTGCTACTACTGCTACTGCTGCTGCTACTACTACAACTACTGCTACTACTACTACTGCTACTACTACAACTACTACTACTGCTACTGCTGCTACTGCTACTACTACTACTACTACTACTACTACTGCTACTACTACTACTACTGCTGCTACTGTTACTGCTGCTACTACTACTACTACTGCTGCTACTGTTACTGCTGCTGCTGCTACTACTGTTACAGCTGCTACTACTACTAAAATTACTACTGCTACTACTACTACTGCTGCTACTATTACTACTACTGCTATTTCTGCTGCTACTACTGCTACTACTACTGCTACTACTGCTGCTGCTGCTACTACTACTACTACTGCTGCTGCTACAACAACTACTACTACTACTACTACTACTACTACTACTACTACTGCTGCTGCTACTACTACTACTACTACTACTACTACTACTGCTACTAGTACTACTACTAGTACTACTACTACTGCTGCTGCTACTACTACTACTACTGCTACTAGTACTACTACTGCTGCTGCTACTAGTACTACTACTGCTGCTGCTGCTACTACTACTACTACTACTACTACTGCTACTACTACTGTTACTACTACTACTACTACTACTACTACTGCTGCTGCTACTACTATTACTACTACTGCTGCTGCTCCTAACTCAGTTGTCGGAGAGGAAGGAAACTGCTCAGGGATTTCAACATGAGGTCAATGTTGACTTTAAAACAGTTAAAGAGTGTAATGGCTGTGATCATGTTGTGGGTATGCTTATAATCGTTAAGGACTGGAGAATTTTTCAGGAAAAACAAAAAACTGAATGGAGCTACACACTAGCTACACAAAATACCCCATAATGACAAAGTGAAAACATGTTTTTAGAAATGTTAGCAACTTATTGAAAATTTAATTTACATAAGTATTCACACACCCGAGTCAATACTTGGAGAAGCTCATTTGGCAGTGATTACAGCTGTGAGTCTTTCTGGGTAAGTCTCTAAGAGCTTTCCACACCTGGATTGTGCAACATTTGCCCATTTTTATTTAGCAAAATTCTTCAAATTCTGCCAAATTGGTTGTTGATCATTGCTAGACACCCATTTTCAGGTCTTTCCATACATTTTTAAGTAGATTTAAGTCAAAATTGTAATTTCGCCGCTCAGGAACATTCACTGTATTATTGGTAAGAAATTCCAGTGTAGATTTGGCCTTGTGTTTTAGGTTATTGTCCTGCTAAAAGGGGAATTCATCTCCCAGTGTCTGGTGAAAAGCAGAGTGAACCAGGTTTTCCTCTAGGATTTTGCCTGTGTTTAGCTCCATTCTGTTTCTTTTTTATCCTGAAAAACTCCCCAGTCCTTAACAATTACAAGCATACTCTCAACATGATGCAGCCACCACTATGCTTGAAAATAGGGAGAGTGGCAGTCAGTAATGTGTTGTATTGGATTTGCCACAAACATAATCCTTTGTATTCATGGTAAAAAAGTGAATTGCTTTGACACATTTTTTGCAGTGTTACTTTAGCGCCTTGTTGTAAACAGGATGCATGTTTTGGAATATTTTTATTCTGTACAGGCTTCCTTAATTTCTCTCTGTCAATTAGGTTAGTATTGGGAAATATCTACAATGTTGTTGATCCATCCTCAGTTTTCTCCTATCACAGTCATTAAACTCTGTAATTGTTTTAAAGTCACCAAATCCCTGAGTGGTTACCTTCCTCTCCGGTAACTGAGTTAGGAAGGACGCCTGTATCTTTGTAGTGACTGGGTGTATTGATACACCATCCAAAGTGTAATTAATAACTTTACCATGCTCAAAGGGATATTCAATGTCTGCTTTTTTTTTACCCTTCTATCAATAGGTGCCCTTGCGAGGCATTGGAAAACCTCCCGTGTCTTTGTGGTTGAATATGTGTTTGAAATTCACTGCTCAACTTAGGGATCTTACAGATAATTGTATGTGTGGGGTACAGAGATGAAGTAGTCATTAAAAAATCATGTTAAACACTATTATTCCACACAGAGTGAGTCCATGCAACTTATTATGTGACTTATTAAGCACATTTTTACACCTGAATTTATTTAGGCTTGCCATAACAAAGGGGTTGAATACTTAATGACTCAAGACATTTCAGCTTTTCATTTTTTATTCATTAGTACAAAATTTGAAAAACATCATTATACTTTGTGTGTAGGCCAAATTAATCTTTTTAACATTTTGTCTGTAACACAAAATGTGGAAAATGTCAAGGGGTGTGAATACCTTTTGAAGGCACTGTGTAAGCACAGGCAAAATCCTAGAGGAAAAGAGGTTCAGTCTGCTTCGAGGTTCAGTCTGCTTCGAGGTTCAGTCTGCTTCGAGGTTCAGTCTGCTTTCCACCAGACACTGGGAGATGAATTCACCTTTCAGCAGGACAATAACCTAAAACACGAGGCCAAATCTACACTGGAATTTCTTACCAATAAGACAGTGAATGTTCCTGAGCGGCCGAGTTACAGTTTTGACTTAAATCTTCTTGGAAATGTATTGCAAGACCTGAAAATGGGTGTCTAGCAATGATTTTAACAACCAATTTCACAGAGCTTAAAGAATTTTTTATTTAATAATGGGCAAATATTGTACAATCCAGGTGTGCAAAGCTCTCAAAGACTTACCCAGAAAGACTCACAGCTGTAATTAGGTAAATGAGCTATTTATGTTTCAATGTTCAATATATGTACAAAAATGTCTAAAAACATGTTTTCACTTTGTCATTATGATTTATGGTGTGTAAATGGTGACTTTTTTTTAAATTTAATCCATTTTGAATTCATGCTGTAACACCACAAAATGTGGACTAAGTCAAGGGGTATGAATACTTTTCTGAAGGCACTATACAGGGTAAATAATTCAATTACTGAGCTATACTGTATGCAATTAATTTTTTTATATTTTTAAACTTTTGAGTCATTTAGCACAGTGGTTCCAAAATAGTTGGGCGAGGGGTCGGCAAATAAACTCAGTCCGGCTTTCAACTTTGCACAAGGTGCATTTTCTAAATTGGGTTGTGCATCATCAGTTCCTCTTGTCATGCCAGTCATTGCATACCTTAGAGAGCTATTTATAATTTGTCAGAAATGTCCAGATCAACATGTCAGCTGTTTTTTAGTTAGGTTTTTTTAGTCCATAGATTGTATTGTAATGAATGAGTCACTCAAATATTACATGAATACACATTAGACATGGCAAAGTGTATAGAATTGCAAGAAATAAGCTTTAAAACCTGTTCTCTCCACAAATAAGCGGGGCGTAAACAGTAAACAGTGCTTTTGCCCATATAAATAGACATGGCGGGGTGCGGGGGGGTGATGTTCCCCAATGCTGGAAGAGGGGCCTGTGGGAAAAAAATTGGGAACCCCTGACACTCTTATCCAGATCGACTTACAGTTAGTGCATTCATCTTAAGATAGATAGGTGGGTCATCCACATATTACAGTCATAGTAAGTACAATTTCTCCAAATAAAGTAACTATCAGCAAAGTCAGAGCTAGTGAGGTGGTGGTGGTGGTGGTGGTGGGGGGGGTCCCCTGTTATTGGTAATGGTGAGAGGTTAGCATGTCTTGGGATTATGATCTTTGACCCTCTGTAACTTTCTCACTCATGCATTATTTACCATTAATTTCTCTTGGGCACAAAATAATCTGAAACACAACCAAAACTAACTGCAAATGCATCCAGCAAGTTTGTAGTCACCAGCTTGATGTAGTCATTGTGTGGTATGAATATGGGACCAAATAGAAAACTTTACGTTACTTTATTTCTAAGAACCTTTAGGGATGTCAATAATGTTGTCCTCTTCTTGGCTACAACACAATGCTCCTCGAAGGACATTTTGTTTTCTGTGTTTGTATCTACTCTTTCCAAGGCTTTTAAAGTCACTGAGCAGAGTCATGATTTACCCAATGGGTCTTTTAGTCGAATGTTTTGGGGGAAATCAAAGGATGCTAATGGATTCAATCTAAAGCTCTTTGAACCCATTTAGTGCCCTTTCTTTCCCCAGATGAACAGTTATTTTATGGACCAAAGCATTGTTTAGAGCCAAAATGGAGAGTGGATGAAAAGCCTTGCATCCATTGAAGATTTGACATTTCCTCTCCAATTCTGACCTTTTCCTGCTTAAAATGCTTTTGGTTAAATTGGTCTCTGCCTCTAGGCCAAACTGAAAAAAGTTGCTTATGACGCAGAGACCTGAACAGCAGCATGAATACAGAGTCCCAAGCAGTCCAAACTTTAACCAATTTACTGGTAATTCCCACTGTAAACATAATAATTAGGGTAATGTTTGGGAATAATTTATATCAATATACTTTGAAATGTGATAATACTCCCTTGTTCGCTAGTGCCTAGTTAACCCTAACCCACAATACATAGGGGAGTGGGAAGAGACCTCCAACATTTATCAAATCATTACAGGGTTGTCTTTGGAGAGACAAAGGCAGAGATGGATTGAGTGAATCTTGCTGTCATGATTAGCTGCCATGAGATTAGTGATTGATGGCTGAAACCTGGAAGTTGTTTTAGGCTTCAGTAATGTTTTTTTTCTGATGTTGTTTGCGTGCGTCACACTGTCATAAATGATTCAGGAGACAGGCGCAGGAATGCGTAATAGGGTTTTTTATTAAGCCCAAATTACGGCGTGCCGTGTAAAGTCACGGGGACGAAGACCAAACAAACACATAACAAAACACAGGGTAGAAACCCAAACAAAAGAGCGAGGAGTACCTTGAATAAATAACACACACGCACGATGATTAACACATGGGACGAGACCCCGTAATCATCTGGCAATCCACAATGGCACGAAAGCCAAAACACACAGCACAGGTACTCACATGCACCAATGGACATTGTAACAATAATGGACAGCCCAATGGAAACCAAAGGGCACACTTATACAAGTACTAATCAGTGGGAATAGGGGACAGGTGTGCGTAATGAATGTTCCGGAGGGATCCGTGACAGAGTGGCTGAAAACACTCCGATCCCCTAAATCATGTCAGCACTGAGGCCTTTTGAACCCGTGTTTCTGTCGAAGTGGAAACTTGTTTGTTTGGTCCACGTGTTATTCTTTAAAAATATATATATTTTACTATTATTTATCTTTTTTTTCCTCTGAATTGTTGGGAAGGGCCGTAAGTATGCATTTCACTGTTAGTCTACACCTGTTTACGAAGCATGTGACAAATAACATTTGATTTGATATGACGGGTGGCCATTGGGAAACAACGCAGACAGTGAAATAAAAACAGCTCATGTTTGTGCAGAGCAAGAAGCCCAGCGGGTACTGTGTGTGTGTGTGTGTGTTTCTATGGTGTGTGTGTTTCTATAGTGTGTGTGTTTCTATGGTGTGTGTGTGTTTATATAGTGTGTGTGTGTTTATATAGTGTGTGTTGTGTTTCTATTGTGTGTGTGTGTGTGTGTGTGTGTGTGTGTGTGTGTGTGTGTGTGTCTGTCAATGCATGAGTGTGTTCCTTAGAATCCAGCCATGTCAGGACATGTTACATGTATCCCTGATGTCGCATTGTGCCTAACAGAGGAGGCTGGTGGCAGGAGCTATAGGAGTACAGCTCATTGTAATGTCTGAAATGGAATTCATAATGGAATGAGTCAAACGTGGTTTCCAGGGTTTCCATATATGATGTGTTTGATGGAACGGGGCTCCTGAGTGGTGCAGCGGTCTAAGGCACTGCATCTCAGTGGTAGAGGCGTCACTACAGACCCTGGTTCATTTCCAGGCTGTATCACAGCCGGCCGTGATTGGGAGTCCCATAGGGCGGCGCACAATTGGCCCAATGTCGTCCGGGTTTGGCCGGGGTAGGGTGTCACTATAAATAAGAATTTGTTCTTAACTGATTTGCCTAGTTAAATAAAGGTAAATATATATATATATATTACATTCAAGCCATTATAATGAGCACGTCCTCCTATAGCTCCTCCCACCATCCTCCTCTGGTGCCGACCAACTGTTTACAATTGGGGAAAAATCTATAAAATGAGGACTCCTAAACAGTAGCTAAGCACTTTCTGTGTGTTTGTCAGAACATGCCTGTCTGGGAAAAGCCACTCCATCTCATTCCCTTCATTGTCTTTCTCTGATTCCACTCTAATGCCAGTGTGTTCCCCGTGTCTGAGGTGCAAGAATGACATTCTTAAGGTTGTTCTCTCTCGCTTCCTGTCTTTCTATGCCCCCCCTTTGTTACCTCTTTGTCCTCTGGTATCTTTCTCTTTCATCGACTGCACACGTCGTCTCTCCTTCCCTGCTTATTGCCTCGGCAGGTTACCGCCATCAACACAGCTATGAGCAGGAAGAGGGAGCAGCGTGTTCTCGTCATGGTGGTCGTCATGGTGATGGTGTATCTGATGTGCTGGTTGCCGTATGGGGTCATGGCCTTGCTGGCCACCTTTGGACGCCCGGGCCTGGTCACCCCCGAGGCCAGCATCGTCCCCGCGATCATGGCCAAGACCAGCACGGTCTTCAACCCTGTTATCTATATCTTCATGAACAAGCAGGTGAGATAGATAATCATGCTCATCACTGTTAGAACGGAATGGTCATACTTGCAAAATTCTCAGGTTTTCCAGAAACCAAGGTTGGAGGATTCTGGGAATTTTTGGAAAACCTGCGAATTAGGGGAAAGGTTACATCCTTTTGCAACCTCTAGCAATACTGTGGTTTACATCCTGACATAATTGTAACACAACACCATGGGTTCACCTACATGACTGTCATAACATAACATTACACCATGGGGTCACCTACATCTTCATAACATAACATTACACCATGGGTTCACCTACATCTTCATAACATTATACCATGGGGTCACCTACATCTTCATAACATAACATTACACCATGGGGTCACCTACATCTTCATAACATAACATAACACCATGGGTTCACCTACATCTTCATAACACAACACCATGGGGTCACCTACATCTTCATAACATAACACAACACCATGGGGTCACCTACATCTTCATAACATAACATTATACCATGGGGTCATCTACATCTTCATAACATAACATTATACCATGGGGTCACCTACATCTTCATAACATAACATTATACCATGGGGTCACCTACATCTTCATAACATAACATTATACCATGGGTTCACCTACATCTTCATAACATAACATTATACCATCTTCATAACTAGTTGAGACGCTCGTAATCATCCACATGAATACAAAGTGAAAGAAATAGGGTTATTAGTACACCTTCAGTAGACCTTCAGTACACTTTCAGTACACCTTCAGTACATCTTCAGTAGACCTTCAGTAGACCTTCAGTAGACCTTCAGTAGACTTTCAGTACACCTTCAGTACACCTTCAGTAGACCTTCAGTACACCTTCAGTACATCTTCAGTAGACCTTCAGTAGACCTTCAGTACACCTTCAGTACACCTTCAGTGGACCTTCAGTGGACCTTCAGTACACCTTAAGTACACCTTCAGTACACCTTCAGTAGACCTTCAGTACACCTTCAGTATTCCTGTAGTACACCTTCAGTACACCTTCAGTCGACCGTCATTACACCTTCAGTATTCCTTTAGTACACCTCAGTACACCTTCACCAGTAAACAGCTGTGAGACATGGTCGCAGAACAGCCCCGTAATATCAAAGATCCACCACCATATTTTACAGTAGGTACTCTTTTCTGCTGATGCATTCTCAGTTCGATGCCAAACCCAGCACTGGTGTGCGTGCCCAAAAAATACCAATATTTTCATGTCATCTGACCAAAGCACCGGTTCCAATCCAAGTGCCAATGCCGTTTAGCAAACTCTGTGTTTACATTTCTTTGGCCACCCACACCAGTGGTGGGTTTGGTGTCCAAATGAAGGCAAGGAAAGGAGCGCATGCTTCCTGTGACTTGTTCAATCGCATGCAGCTCAGATAATTTCTTATAGACAAAGATATAGTAGAGTTTTTTTCAGACAGGTTTAAAAAGGCAGCTGTGTGTGTGTGTGCGCGGACAAAGGATTTCGCTCGATCTGCAGCATCTGCTGTATAATATAATGCTTTGCTCTAGTGCTTCTATTGAAAACGGGTGTCAATAATTTTTACCCTTACCTTTTTGAGAAAAACGACATTAAACAAAATCTCTCTAAGTATTTGTTATAGTATAAAATAATATAACTTCCTTTTTTTATATAAAATATAGCGCAGTATTTCAATTTAATTTATCAAGGGTGTCAATCATTTTGGACCTCATTGTATATTCCCTGCGGATCCATTTTGTCTACGATGTTCAACCCTTCATCAGAGCGTAACAGTCAGTTTCTGTATTTCCTCATAAGCAAAAAAACAATCAATCGGAGACAATTAACATAATTAAAGGTAATCAGTTGTTGTTTTGCCATTGAGGCAGGATTTTTCTCTCTCAATACGACCAACTGTCGAAACAAATTGGCTGATCTTGTATGTATAACAACTTGTGAAGCATCCTTGTCACCCACTTCACTTTAGTTTATTTCTGATAAGATCGTTCTAATCAAATTGATTGTTATCACTTAGGCTATACATTCATGTGATGCTATCCTAGTGTTGTTCCCTAATCAGTCAGTAAAACGGACTGATGTTAACCTGGTGTTGTTCCCTTATCAATCAGTAAAACGGACTGATGTTATCCTAGTGTTGTTCCCTTATCAATCAGTAAAACGGACTGATGTTATCCGAGTGTTGTTCCCTTATCAATCAGTAAAACGGACTGATGTTAACCTGGTGTTGTTCCCTTATCAATCAGTAAAATGGACTGATGTTAACCTGGTGTTGTTCCCTTATCAATCAGTAAAACGGACTGATGTTAACCTGGTGTTGTTCCCTTATCAATCAGTAAAACGGACTGATGTTATCCGAGTGTTGTTCCCTTATCAATCAGTAAAATGGACTGATGTTATCCTAGTGTTGTTCCCTTATCAATCAGTAAAACGGACTGATGTTATCCGAGTGTTGTTCCCTTATCAATCAGTAAAACGGACTGATGTTATCCGAGTGTTGTTCCCTTATCAATCAGTAAAACGGACTGATGTTATCCGAGTGTTGTTCCCTTATCAATCAGTAAAATGGACTGATGTTATCCGAGTGTTGTTCCCTTATCAATCAGTAAAACGGACTGATGTTATCCTAGTGTTGTTCCCTTATCAATCAGTAAAACTGACTGATGTTATCCGAGTGTTGTTCCCTTATCAATCAGTAAAACGGACTGATGTTATCCGAGTGTTGTTCCCTTATCAATCAGTAAAACGGACTGATGTTATCCTAGTGTTGTTCCCTTATCAATCAGTAAAACGGACTGATGTTATCCTAGTGTTGTTCCCTTATCAATCAGTAAAACGGACTGATGTTATCCGAGTGTTGTTCCCTTATCAATCAGTAAAATGGACTGATGTTATCCGAGTGTTGTTCCCTTATCAATCAGTAAAACGGACTGATGTTATCCGAGTGTTGTTCCCTTATCAATCAGTAAAACGGACTGATGTTATCCTGGTGTTGTTCCCTTATCAATCAGTAAAACGGACTGATGTTATCCGAGTGTTGTTCCCTTATCAATCAGTAAAACGGACTGATGTTATCCTAGTGTTGTTCCCTTATCAATCAGTAAAACGGACTGATGTTATCCGAGTGTTGTTCCCTTATCAATCAGTAAAATGGACTGATGTTATCCGAGTGTTGTTCCCTTATCAATCAGTAAAATGGACTGATGTTAACCTGGTGTTGTTCCCTTATCAATCAGTAAAACGGACTGATGTTATCCGAGTGTTGTTCCCTTATCAATCAGTAAAATGGACTGATGTTATCCGAGTGTTGTTCCCTTATCAATCAGTAAAACGGACTGATGTTATCCTAGTGTTGTTCCCTTATCAATCAGTAAAACGGACTGATGTTATCCGAGTGTTGTTCCCTTATCAATCAGTAAAATGGACTGATGTTATCCGAGTGTTGTTCCCTTATCAATCAGTAAAACGGACTGATGTTATCCTGGTGTTGTTCCCTTATCAATCAGTAAAACGGACTGATGTTAACCTGGTGTTGTTCCCTTATCAATCAGTAAAACGGACTGATGTTATCCGAGTGTTGTTCCCTTATCAATCAGTAAAACGGACTGATGTTATCCGAGTGTTGTTCCCTTATCAATCAGTAAAACGGACTGATGTTATCCGAGTGTTGTTCCCTTATCAATCAGTAAAACGGACTGATGTTATCCGAGTGTTGTTCCCTTATCAATCAGTAAAACGGACTGATGTTATCCTGGTGTTGTTCCCTTATCAATCAGTAAAACGGACTGATGTTATCCTAGTGTTGTTCCCTTATCAATCAGTAAAATGGACTGATGTTATCCGAGTGTTGTTCCCTTATCAATCAGTAAAATGGACTGATGTTATCCTGGTGTTGTTCCCTTATCAATCAGTAAAACGGACTGATGTTATCCGAGTGTTGTTCCCTTATCAATCAGTAAAACTGACTGATGTTATCCGAGTGTTGTTCCCTTATCAATCAGTAAAACGGACTGATGTTATCCTGGTGTTGTTCCCTTATCAATCAGTAAAATGGACTGATGTTATCCTGGTGTTGTTCCCTTATCAATCAGTAAAACGGACTGATGTTATCCGAGTGTTGTTCCCTTATCAATCAGTAAAACGGACTGATGTTATCCTAGTGTTGTTCCCTTATCAATCAGTAAAATGGACTGATGTTATCCTAGTGTTGTTCCCTTATCAATCAGTAAAACGGACTGATGTTATCCTAGTGTTGTTCCCTTATCAATCAGTAAAACGGACTGATGTTATCCTAGTGTTGTTCCCTTATCAATCAGTAAAACGGACTGATGTTATCCTGGTGTTGTTCCCTTATCAATCAGTAAAACGGACTGATGTTAACCTGGTGTTGTTCCCTTATCAATCAGTAAAACGGACTGATGTTATCCGAGTGTTGTTCCCTTATCAATCAGTAAAACGGACTGATGTTATCCGAGTGTTGTTCCCTTATCAATCAGTAAAACGGACTGATGTTATCCGAGTGTTGTTCCCTTATCAATCAGTAAAACGGACTGATGTTATCCGAGTGTTGTTCCCTTATCAATCAGTAAAACGGACTGATGTTATCCTGGTGTTGTTCCCTTATCAATCAGTAAAACGGACTGATGTTATCCTAGTGTTGTTCCCTTATCAATCAGTAAAATGGACTGATGTTATCCGAGTGTTGTTCCCTTATCAATCAGTAAAACGGACTGATGTTATCCTGGTGTTGTTCCCTTATCAATCAGTAAAATGGACTGATGTTATCCTGGTGTTGTTCCCTTATCAATCAGTAAAACGGACTGATGTTATCCGAGTGTTGTTCCCTTATCAATCAGTAAAACGGACTGATGTTATCCTAGTGTTGTTCCCTTATCAATCAGTAAAACGGACTGATGTTATCCTAGTGTTGTTCCCTTATCAATCAGTAAAACGGACTGATGTTATCCTAGTGTTGTTCCCTTATCAATCAGTAAAACGGACTGATGTTATCCGAGTGTTGTTCCCTTATCAATCAGTAAAACTGACTGATGTTATCCTGGTGTTGTTCCCTTGTCATGTGGGCAGAGTGGATGACTATTGCTCTGTATGCAGTTGTTGTTAGGGACATTTAATTTATTCCCAGAAACATCAAGGCCGTGCCAACTAAGAGGCGGGAAATGTCTGTAACTCAATCGAAAGTACTGCCACATTGCAAAGGGTTGGAACCCAAATTATTTTCCAATCATTTGGTTGTGAACAGAACCGTTATTTGTTTTGTTCCATTCCACTGTTCCGACCAGCAAAATGAAGTCCTAAACCGGTTTGAACCCCAACAAAAAGTTACAGTTCATATCAAATCATATCGTTCCTTTCTGTTCCTTTTTAAACCTCTGAAATCAAATATATATATTTTAAACATTTAGATTGACATTAAATGACTTCACCAATGGATTGAGCAGCTTGCTATGGAGCGTGCAAGCTATGTACATGCATTAGACAGACAAGTGTAGTGTAGGGTGTGGCGTAGGACTGACATTTTCCGGGTAAGGAGAGCGCTGGGCTTGAAGCGCTAGGCATCTTTTTGTTATGACGTGCATTATCTGAATTAGGCCCACAGAATTATACCTACGGAGGAGCGGCTTCTATGAAGGAACTTTGAATGTCTTTGAACTTCAGAGAGTTGACTTAACTAGCGTTGGACCAGAGCTAGCCCCTGATCATGACTCTCAGTTCCATTACATTACACAGCCCATCTGTAAATAGCCCATCCAACTACCTACCTCATCCCCATATTGTTTTATTTACTTTTTTGCACACCTGTATTTCCAGTATTTCTACTTGCACATCATCATCTGCACATCTATCACTCCAGTGTTAATTTGCTAAATTGTAATTACTTTGCTACTGTCACGGTTGTCGTTGGAAATTGAGGACCAAAACGCAGCAGGTATGTGTATCTTGTTTATTAACTTCCAAAAAACGAACGTACAAAAATAACAAAAAAAAACACGAACGATTGACAAACTGGTAAGGCACTCGGCTAAACACAGAACAATCACCCACAAATAACAAACAAACACACCCTCATATATGGGACTCTCAATCAAAGGCAGATAGACAACACCTGCCTTCAACTGAGAGTCCCAACCCCAATTAACCAAACATAGAAACAGACATACTAGACTAAACAGAAATACCTAAACATAAACCAAAACCCGGAAATACTAAATCAAACACCCTTTTAACAAACACACCACCCCGAACCACATAAAACGAATACCCTCTGCCACGTCCTGACCAAACTACAATACTAATTAACCCTTATACTGGACAGGACGTGACAGTACCCCCCCCCCCTTAAAGGTGCTAACCCCGGAAGCACCTTAAAAAACCAAAAACAACAAAAAAAAACAACCCCCAAACAACAAAACCAAAATTCCCCCCCTACTAAAGGGAGGGAAGGGAGGGTGGCTGCCGTCAACGACGGCACTGTGCTACACCCCCCCTCCCCAACCCACCTATATCTGGAGGTGGCTCTGGTTCCGGCCGTTCCAGGCTGTCGGGCCACTCTGGCATCGCCGAGGGGCAGTCGGGCCAGTCTGGCATCGCCGGGGGGCAGTCGGGGCAGTCTGGCCACTCGGGACAGTCTGGGCAGTCTGGCCACTCGGGACAGTCTGGGCAGTCTGGCCACTCGGGACAGTCTGGGCAGTCTGGCCACTCGGGACAGTCTGGGCAGTCTGGCCACTCGGGACTGTCTGGGCAGTCGGGACAGTCTGGCCACTCGGGACAGTCAGGGCAGTCTGGCCACTCCGGCAGTTCAGCGCAGTCTGGCCACTCCGGCAGTTCAGCGCAGTCTGGCCACTCCGGCAGTTCAGCGCAGTCTGGCCACTCCGGCAGTTCAGCGCAGTCTGTTGACGACTGTTGACTGGCGGGCAGCTCTGACGACTGTTGACTGGCGGGCAGCGATGACGACTGTTGACTGGCGGGCAGCGATGACGACTGTTGACTGGCGGGCAGCTCTGATGACGACTGTTGACTGGCGGGCAGCTCTGATGACGACTGTTGACTGGCGGGCAGCTCTGATGACGACTGTTGACTGGCGGGCAGCTCTGATGACGACTGTTGACTGGCGGGCAGCTCTGATGACGACTGTTGACTGGCGGGCAGCTCTGATGACGACTGTTGACTGGCGGGCAGCTCTGATGACGACTGTTGACTGGCCTGATGACGACTGTTGACTGGCCTGATGACGACTGTTGACTGGCCTGATGACGACTGTTGACTGGCCTGATGACGACTGTTGACTGGCCTGATGACGACTGTTGACTGGCGGGCAGCTCTGATGACGACTGTTGACTGGCGGGCAGCTCTGATGACGACTGTTGACTGGCCTGATGACGACTGTTGACTGGCGGGCAGCTCTGATGACGACTGTTGACTGGCGGGCAGCTCTGATGACGACTGTTGACTGGCGGGCAGCTCTGATGACGACTGTTGACTGGCCTGATGACGACTGTTGACTGGCGGGCAGCTCTGATGACGACTGTTGACTGGCGGGCAGCTCTGATGACGACTGTTGACTGGCGGGCAGCTCTGATGACGACTGTTGACTGGCGGGCAGCTCTGATTACTGTTGACTGGCGGGCAGCTCTGATGACTGTTGACTGGCGGGCAGCTCTGATGACTGTTGACTGGCGTGGCTGGGTTTACGCACTTGTAGCCTGGTGCGTGGTGCTGGTACTGGGCTTACCAGATTATGAACACGCACCTCCAGGCTAGTGCGGGGAGCGGGAACAGGACGAGTCGGACTGGGTTGACGCACTTCCGGGTCCGCACGAGAGACAGGAGCTGGAAACCCAGGGCTATGGAGGCGCACAGTCGGTCTAGATCTTACTGCACAACCCGCCTTGGCTGGATGGAACTAGTAGCCCTGTACGAGCAGGGTGCTCGTACAGGGCAGACTGGGCTGTGCAGGGGCCTGATGGTAGCCGTGCGTAGAGCGGGAGTTGGGTAGCCTGGTCCTCGGAGGCGTACCGGCGACCAGATGCGCTGCGCAGGCATCCTCCTACCAGGCTGGATGCCCGCTCTAGCACGGCACCTGCGAGGGGCTGGAATAACGCGCACCGGACTGTGCGTGCGTATGGGTGAGATAGTGCGCTCCTCAGCGCAACATAGCGCTCTCCACCCCATACACTCCTCCATATAACCACGGGTAGCTGGCTTCCGGCTCTTCTTACGCCTAGCCAAACTACCCGTGTGCCCCCCCCAAAAAATGTATTGGGGGTGCCTCTCGTGCTTCTCCCTCAGCGCGTCCATGGCCTCGTACCTACGCCTCTCTGCCTTGGCTGCCTCAATTTCCCACTGCGGGCGGCGATACTCCCCAGCCTGGTGCCAAGGTCCGGCCCCGTCCAGAACTTCGTCCCAGGTCCACTTCTCCCGCCAGTCCAACTCGAATTCCCTCTGCTCCTTCTTCTGCTGCTTGGTCCATAGTTGGTGGGTGATTCTGTCACGGTTGTCGTTGGAAATTGAGGACCAAAACGCAGCAGGTATGTGAATGCTCATCTTGTTTATTAACTTCCAAAAAACGAACGTACAAAAATAACAACAAAAAAACACGAACGATTGACAAACTGACAGTCTGGTAAGGCACTCGGCTAAACACAGAACAATCACCCACAAATAACAAACAAACACACCCTCATATATGGGACTCTCAATCAAAGGCAGATAGACAACACCTGCCTTCAACTGAGAGTCCCAACCCCAATTAACCAAACATAGAAACAGACATACTAGACTAAACATAGAAATACCTAAACATAAACCAACACCCGGAAATACTAAATCAAACACCCTTTTAACAAACACACCACCCCGAACCACATAAAACGAATACCCTCTGCCACGTCCTGACCAAACTACAATACTAATTAACCCTTATACTGGCCAGGACGTGACAGCTACTGTGACCTATTTATTGCCTTACCTCCTTACGCCATGTGCACACACTGTATATAGACTTTTTTTATTGTGTTATTGACTGTACGTTTGTATATTCCATGTGTAACTCTGTGTTGTTGTTTGTGTCACACTGCTTTGCTTTATCTTGACCAGGTTGCAGTTGTAAATGAGAACCTGTTCTCAACTGGCCTACCTGGTTAAATAAAGGTGAAATAAATATAAAATAATTTTATTTTACACATAGTGCCGCTTTGAGTTTTCAAGAGCTCGACCAGAGCTAGCTAACAAGCTGGCTAGCTAACACACTGGAAAAGGCAGGCAGACACTGGAATACGTTTCTGAGTGACACAGGGATTTGTGTAGAGGCTTTGTTATGTTTTTTTTTTGTGGAACTGAAGAAATAAAGTCCCAGAACATAAAAGATCGTCATTAACTGATTCCCGTGCTTTTAAAGGAATGCTTCCCGGAAACAGTGTAGATCACTATCGTTCTCAGTTATGGTTCTATTCCATGGAAAATGTGGTTATTCTCTGGTTTTTGGTTCTGTTCCCTGAACCGGTTCCAACCCTTGTATTGTGTGTGTCGATTTTTGTTATTATGCTCTTTGGACCAGTGAGTCAAATAAAGGGGGTTTGAACAGTGGTCAGGGCAAGGAAGTGAACTGTCATACAGAGAGTTGTTTCAGTATAGCTAAACTCCTGGAGTTGCCTCGAGGGGAGATCCCATTGTTGCATACCTATCAAAAAGGTGATTAATAAAATATCCAGAAACACCCAAATAATTGATCAGTACAAATTGTGATATACTGTATTTTCCCCCCCTGTATTGTTATCAAATGTATTCCACTCACGGACAAATAAAGCAGAGTGTATTTCTGTTGAGTTATTCTGTTAGGAGGTTTTATTTTTGAGGAATACGAGGAATAAATACACAGTGAATAATGAATAACAATGATGAGTAAAAATAATATGGCTACTGTATATACAGGGAGTACCAGGTAATAACATGGCTACTGTATATACAGGGAGTACCAGGTAATAACATGGCTATATACAGGGAGTACCAGGTAATAACATGGCTATATACAGGGAGTACCAGGTAATAACATGGCTATATACAGGGAGTACCAGGTAATAACATGGCTACTGTAAATACAGGGAGTACCAGGTAATAACATGGCTATATACAGGGAGTACCAGGTAATAACATGGCTATATACAGGGAGTACCAGGTAATAACATGGCTACTGTATATACAGGGAGTACCAGGTAATAACATGGCTATATACAGGGAGTACCAGGTAATAACATGGCTACTGTAAATACAGGGAGTCCCAGTACCGAGTCGATGTGCCGGGGTATGAGGTAATTGAAGTAGTTATGTACATACAGCTCCATGAACTTTTTCCTATGAGTCCAGTGCTGTGTGTATCAAGTGCAACTTTTACTCAACAGTAAAACACTGGTGTTCAGAGTCTAAAGCCCTCTATGTCTTAAATGTAGGTTTATTGCTCACAAGCTCGCTATTAATGATATAATGCTATGTAATGACAGTATGAATGCTCCAATGTCTCATCGTGCCTCTTTCAAATCATACATCCCAACAATGGCTGACCTTACAGAATGTTTTGAGCCATCGGAGACCGGAATGTCCTGTATGTCATTTTCAGTCTTCAATTCCTCCCAGCCCGTAACAATGGAAACTGTGAGTTGAGGCGAGTTGAAGACTAAAAATGCTGTACAGATACAAGTAGCGGTATGTGTTTGTCTCACTGAAGACCGTCGAAGACAACAGTATGGCACTGTGTATATGGTGAGTACAATTAGCTACTTCTCTCCCTCTTATTACAGTGAAGGTGGCCATGGATGTTGCAGATGGAGGATTGTTAAAATTGCTATAAAAACGAGCATACAGATGCAGGATCTTCATTTGATCACCCTGTTTTTGCAGGAAATGTCCTGCACAGCAGAAAATGCAAACATGTAGTATATTTGAGGTTTCTAAAGTTTGAAATTTCCACTTTAAAATGTCAGACTTCAATTGTCCTGACTAAACAATTATCAACCCCTACAAAAATACCCATTAATTATAATCCAAACAATAATTCACATTTCCTGTTGCTTATGAGGTAAGGAAACAAATATCCAAATTATTTTGCAGAACTAGAGCATTTTGTTTATAAAGGCCCAGTAAAGGTGCTGCCAAACAAAGTGAAAATTATCTGCGGGTAAAAGAATGAAGCGTTTTAAAGTTTATACATCTGACATTTCTACTGGCAAATCAAACATGTAACATTTCTACCTCAATCACATATCAGTAGTAATGGAGGAGAACAACTGTTGTCCAGCTGTGTAGGTTACGTCTCCCTGCTTTATGATCAGTTCATGTCAGCCAGATTCACATTACAACTCTTGAGGGGTTTAGGTTAAATGCGGAAGACACATTTCAGTTGAAGGCATTCAGTTGTACAACTGACTAGTATCCCCATTCCCTTTTCCATTCCCTTTCTTCCTCAAGTCCTTTCAACAGTTGTTTCACAACAGTTTTTGTGAATAAAATCATCTATATACACTGGCTATACCAAACATTAGGATCACCGTTTTGCCTTAAGAACAGCCTCAAATTTGTCTGGGCATGGACTCTACATGTCCTTTGGGTGGTGGACCATTCTTGATACACATGGGAAACTGTTGAGTGTGAAAAACCCAGCAGCGTTGCAGTTCTTGATACAAACCGGTGTGCCTGGCACCTACTACCATACCCCGTTCAAAGGCACTTAAATATTTTGTCTTGCCTATTCACCCTCTGAATGGCACACACACAATCCATGTCTCAATTGTCTCAAGGCTTAAAAATCCTTCTTTAACCTGTTTCCTCCCCTTAATCTACACTGATTGAAGTGGATTTAGCAAGTGACATCAATAAGGGATCATAGCTTTCACCTGGATTCACCTGGTCAGTCTATGTCATGGAAAGAGCAGGTGTTCTTAATGTTTTGTATACTTCGTGTATTTCCTTTAAAATTAGTGTGCAAAGCTGTCATCAAGGCAAAGTGTGACTACTTTGAAGAATATCAAATATAAATATAGATTTTGATTTGTTTAACACTTTTTTGGTTACTATATGATTCCATATGTGTTATTTCATAGTTTTGATGTCTTCACTATTATTCTACAATGTAGAAAATAGTAATAATGAAGAATGAGTAGGTGTGGCCACAATTCTGACTGGTACTGTATATGTACCCATTGATGTAACTTATAAATGGCTCATGAGCTTAGTTCAACGTCGTATGCCATCAAAACCCATAATATAAGCTGTTTTACTCCAATGTTTGTAAACAATGTAAGTATAAAGAAACACTGTATAGCCTCAAAACATTACAAATATAACTTTGACATCATGGATGGTCAGTCATTTTGGGGCAGTAAGTAGTGGTTAAAGTGTTGGGCCTGTAACTGAAAGGTTGCTGGATCGAATCCCTGAGCTGACAAGGTAAAAATATGTAGTTCAGCCCCTGAACAAGGCAGTTAACCCACTGTTCCCCAGTAGTCCATCATTGTAAAATAAAAATGTGTTCTTAACTGACTTGCCTGGTTAAATTAAAAAGTGGGAGTACGCTTTGTTATTGTTTCAATTACTGATTGCCGCTTTAAAGGTAGTTTTCAATTGAGCCGACATCTGCAGCGTTTACCTTCAATTTACCTTGAATCTCCGTTGTTAACTAGAAGGTTCGGATTGACTCCCGGCCTTATAGAAACTGCTGTGTTTGCGGAGCTAGCCTTGGAGCTAACCAACTCCTCCACCCCTATTCGTTACATACCCCTCGGGTGTTTTTCATCCAGTGCCAATGAGACATCTAGATCTATAGCTTCAATGCACTGAACCAGACCAGAACAAAGTTCATTACAAACTGTCTCACAACTTCTCTCATTCCACCTACATATCTCAGTTCTTTCCATCCTGGTCTTAGACCCGCTATTTGATGTTTCCCTCCTATATCACCCATACAGTATATGGCTTTTTGCTGTCTCTTGCTCTGCTTTCCACCTCTCACTCATCTATCCTATCCTCTCCCCAGTAGGGTTTGTGTTTTGACAGCTGACAAAAACCAGGGGATGCTCAACAACAAGATCATAGAGGTTCTGTCCACCTCATGCCAGTCTCTAGCCTCTCCAATATGACATCATGAGATGGGGATTGTCTACTTTTGCCAACATACTGTGGATCTGTGTTACTGTATCTTGGTTTTGTCTGGATTATATTTTGTGTGTGTGTGTGTGTGTGTGTGTGTGTGTGTGTGTGTGTGTGTGTGTGTCTCTGTTTTTGTGTATTCCGTCTGAAGAGGCAACAGTGCCGTAGGGCTCTCTACTTTTTGACTTCTTTTGAGGAAATGTAGTAGACTATAAGTATACATGAAATATGCTGAGTATACTAAGTACACTACGTTTTCTCAAGGGAGGTGACGTCAGTGCCCTTAAGATGGCGGTACAGGACGGGAGGTTTGTGAAAGTTCGGCCTGGGCCATAGGCTTTTTCTACTAAGGGTCTCTGTCTCCATCTGTATGTGTGCATGCCTGGAATAAAAACAATCCAATGGCCTAATTGTTATGCTTTCAAAACGGGATCTGGAGTTTTTTTTAATAATTCAGTCTATCTGCTTTCAATAAATTAAATATCTGAGCTTTGAGTTTTTGACTTTGGAGTAAAACGTGAGATAGATCATCTGTAGTTTCCTGATCACTTTGTGGGTTTTAAATATAGATGGCGTGTTCATGCAGAATCCAATCTATTTCTGTTGATAGGCAGAAGCATATGCAGAAAAGTACCTTATACCTACGGTAGAACATGGTGGTGGATCTTTGATGTTATGGGTCTATATTGCTTCCACTGGTCCAGGGGCTCTTATTAAGGTCAACAGCATGAACTTTACCCAGTACCAGGACATTTTTGCCCAAAAACTTGGTTGTCTTTGTCAGGAGGCTGAAACTTGGCCGGAGGTGGATCTTCCAGCAAGATAATAACCCCAAGCACACATTCAAATCCACAAAGATATGATTAATTGACTACAAAATCAACATTTTGCAATGGCCAACTCAGTCTCCGGACTTGAACCCTATTGAAAACCTGTGGTTTGAATTAAAGAGGGAAGTTCATAAGAACAGACAAAGGATATCAAGGATCTGGAAAGATTCTGTATGGAGGAATGGTCTAAGATCCCTCCCCAACATGTTTTCCAATGTCATAAAACATTTTAGAATAAGGCTCAGTGTTGTTACCCTCACAAGGGGAGGGTGCTGCAAACAGGGGTGCCAATCATTTTTACCCTTATTTAAAAAATACAATTAAAAAATGATTACTTGTTAAACAAAATCTCTTTCTCTGAGCAACATTTCCACATTTTTTGAGAATACAATATTTGTATTTGTATTATTTATTGTATACAATCTTTTTTGCTAATCTTTATCAAGAGTGCCAATAATTATAGACCTGACTCCATCTAGTCCCTTATTGTAATCATTGCTCATCTCTCTGGGACGGGACTATGATGTAGTGGTTAGGGTACGGTTGAGAAAATAAGTCTCTGTTGTCCTCTTACCTCAGCAGGCTTTTTCCATTTAAGGTTACCAGCACCTCACATTAGAAAACACTTATCCAATTGAAAAAGCTGAAATTGTTCCATTCTTGATTGAGAATGTAATTAATTCAGCATTTAATTCCATTTGGGAAATGCACATATAATTAGTGTCTCTCAGCTTTGTTCCACATGAAAAGGAAAAGGAGGTCTCCAATCAGACGGCTCCGAATTGCTCGTAATTATCGACCATTGCACTTCTCAAGAGAAAGAGAGCGGGAGTCATGTGTCACGGAGCGAATTAATTTCCCTGGTGAGAAAGGCTCAACTTGTATGGACCCCTTGTTTGTCAGTAGGAAGTTGGAGAGTTTATGTGATTGTGCCTGCGGAGATGGGATTTTGTAGCTCACTTTGTTGGGCATGGCGCTTGTAACCACAGGGTAGTGGGTTCGATTGCCGGGACCACCCATACGTAAAATGTATGCACGCATGACTGTATGCTAAATGGCATATATTAACCTCAAGCAGGTACACAAGTATCTCTAAGTAGTCTTTGTGGAGTTGGGTTGGGTAACAACTTGAAGTAGGTACATTAGTAAATGGTCCTTAAACCTTAACACTGCTGTTTGCAACGAATAAAGACTAATGACAGTACATACTCACATAATTTGTTTTCCCCATTTTAAGAAAGGCCATGACTGGATGTGTTTTCTAGCCTGACCATTCCTTCGTGGATCAATCTGATAATATACAGCCAACAGATGATCTACTGTCTCCGTATCTTCCCTTCTGTTTGTCCGTCTGCATGTTGGGTGTGTGTTTGAACGTGGGCATGTGTGTGTGTGTGTGTACACTGGTATGCCAGTTCCACAGGTGCTTCCGAGCGCTGCTGAGGTGCCAAGAGCCTCAGAGGGGTTCCAGCCTCAGGAACTCCTCCAAGGCACCGCCCAAAGCCGTCCGAGGCAGTGCCCGCAAAACCAACCACCACAACTTAACTTTCATGGTTGCCTCCCTTGGGCAGCCCACCAGCGTCGTCCCCCAGCTGGGGAATGAAACCCTGGACTCAGCCGCCCCTGCTTACTCTGACATGTTCAGGCCCACCATTGTGTCGCTAGTGGCCCATTACAACGGCGGCCTGGGGCCGTCAGGGGTTACAACCCCTAGGAACCAATTACAGGGAGGGGAGGAGGATCCAGAGGGGCCGTCAAAGTGGATTTAGTGATGCCAGTATGATGGACAGCAGGCTATAAAATCTGAATGCCTCCGGACTCGTTGGAAGTGGAGCCGCAGGAGCTGCTAGTGCATCTTGAGGAAGGACATCAATCTGTCTGGGTCTGCACAAGCTTATACATTCTGTCGCCGTTAACGAGCTCAAATACGCCTATGGACCGAGAGTGGGGAGAGAATGGTGCGAAGAACCCCTATTTATTTTGTGCAATTTCTAATGTTTTGTAAAATATATTAGTTCCATGACATGTCGATGTGATTTCACCCTCTGTCAGTGTACCTTTATAGTGCAAAAAACAGAGAGAGATGAAGAGTGTATTTTTGTATTGAGCGGAGATTGGAGTCACAGATTGAGGGAACTCAAGTATTGTATTTCAAGTATTTTCAGGAGACACATTTCAAAGGTGTGAAGATGACAAAGCGCTCAGAAAAAAATAAAAACACTAAAGGTAACGAGGAAATTGAACTGTTAATGAATTTTGAGCATTGATCTATTGCTGAATTCCATTTTCTATCAAATATTTTTAATTGGTTTCATCACTCGACACTTAAAACGTATTCAAGTGTAGCTAGTCACACGTTACTTGTTGTATATCATTTGTCATAAACATAGGTAGCATGTCTGGCATGTATATTTCTTCATTTTATGTAAATATGCAAAAAAGTACAAAAAACTACTTAAAACGTATCACCAGGTGATAAAATGTGGAGACTGGAGGTCCAGGGTACTCTTAGAAAAAAGGGTTCCAAAAAGGTTCTTTGGTTGTCCCCATAGCAGAACCCTTTTTGGTTCCAGGTAGAACCCTTTTGATTTCCATGTAGAACCCTCTGTCTGAAATTTCAGGCTGTCTTTTCAAACAGCTCTTACACCAAACTTGGCATTATCATCAATTTCACAGTATTATTCCAACCTCATAGTGTGAAAATCATGTTTTTGATTGCACTGGGCCTTTAAACATCTTTACAGCATTATGATACAATAGTTTGTTGCTTTTCATGTGAAATATGATTGCAGCTTTTATGATTTAGGCCTAGGATTAGCTAGGTGTCGAGACAGAATGTGTCTTACTGTAGACATGGTTAGATATCAACCCACTAAATTAGAATTGCTAACGTTAACATGGGTGTTATTCGCCACCCATCATCTTGATTGGCGATCAGAAATTACCCTTTTTATCACTACCACTGCATCCCTGGTTACATTTTTTTTGCCAGTTTGTGTTACCCACATTTGGTCAAAACAAGGGACCTACAATGACGTGAAATGATTGTATTACACTTCTGTCGCATTGTATAATGCTTCAAACAGCGCAGGCCTCATCTATTTAAAAAGGACTTTGAAGTTATCAATAAAAAGGTCAGAATAATTACCTGGAAATTATACAGTTATAATCTATGAATTACTGCTAGCTACTTCTACTGCTAGCTAGTTTGTTTACTTTGACTAATTGGTCTAATTTGAATGTCAGTTAAGTTCTTTGGCACATCAAACTATGAAAATAATCACGTTTACATCATACCCAATTGGGTCTGAAGAATGTCAAAGTGCATGGCTTGTTATGACATGATGGTACAAAGAGAAAGTAGAGGAGTCGTAAGTGCATGTGATCATATGAGTTTGTATTACTAGCCTTGAGTCTTACATCATTTACTGTAGGTGTTGGACCCCAACTTTTGAGGTTATACCCAGTGCTTCTGGTGGAAATTAAAATGTGGATTGGTGCAGCAGTAAGCAGTAAGGAAGCCCAATGGCCCACTTCATGTATAGTGAGTGCTGTATGAACAAAGCACACTTTCTGAATTATTTTCATTTTAACTGGAGCACATTCTTGTTCAAATCTGAAAAACCACCCGGTAAACATATATATATATATATATATATATATATATATATATTTATATTTTTTTTCATTTTTTTTTTCAATTGAATCTTTATTTAACTAGGCAAGTCATTTAAGAACAAATTCTTATTTACAATGAGCTGACAGGAGTCACACTTTTGCATATTGTTTGAAATGTGTTTGTTTGCTTTGTGTTGAGGTTTATATTAAAATCAGAGAAGTTGATGTTACATGATTTTTTTTATTAACAATAGAATGGTTATGTAGGAGTTATTAAATGCTGGAATTGACCACGGTGAATATGTGTAACCATTTGTAGTGGAATGTTATCTCACTGGGAAAAAAATACATTCAACACTGTACATATATATATGTGTCTTTAACTAACTGACCACAGAGACTGTTAACTATGGACAGACCAATTACAGTACCGTAAATTCCGGACTATAAGCCGCAACTTTTTTCCCCACGCTTTGAACCCCTCGGCTTAAACAATGACGCGGCTAATATATGGATTTTTCCCGCTTTCCATTTTTTTTTTCTAAAAAAAAAAACACATTCTGTGACGTGCTCAGTTTTTTGGCGGCATGAAGCTTTCATTAGACCAATGAAATTGCCGAACAGGTTAAGGTCAAACAAACTTTTTTGTTTACTGTTTAGATTAAATCGAGCGCTCTCAAACTTCCCATCATTCTGATTACGGTAGTCATTTTGACTCAGTGCAAAAATGACAACTAAAGCTTACTGCTCATTTTTTATTTTTTGTTACAAGCCGTGTTTCGTTAAAGCCTATTTATTTTTGTTACAAGCCGTGTTTCGTTAAAGCCTATTTATTTTTGTTACAAGCTGTGTTTCGTTAAAGCCTGTGTAAAGTTCATTTGTTTCAATGTACCGGTAGGCACCTGCGGCTTATAGACATGTGTGGCTTATTTATGTTCAAAATATATATATTTTTTAAATTCAATGGGTGCGGCTTATATTCAGGTGCGCTTAATAGTCCGGAAATTACCGTACGTAAATAATGTTACACCAAAGTGAGAGGAATTTCATACTGTTTTGACGGTTGTGGTTTAATAAAGACTTTTTTTTTAAACAATGTCTTCTGTTATTGATGTATTCTGTAGAGAGCTGCTGTACACACTGGGCCCTTTGAAAGTACAAACAAGTATCTGGTAACTGTAAAATAAAGTGATATAGAGGTGTTACACAATATGCAGACTAATGATAATAAGGTAGCCTTATCTGAGCTGGAACGACCCATAGGGCAGAAGCTTATCTCTGTAGTGTGAGGTATCTTGATGAAAAGTGACACCCCCCTGGACAGATCTAGTCTATCACAAGGCCTGACCCCCCACAATCTATCTCCTTAGTGCCAAGTAGAGAGGCATCAGGTCCTTTAGAGTCTTCGGAATGACTTGACCAGGGATCAAACCCCCAACCTTCCAATCTCAGGGCAGACACTCTAACCACAAGGTCGCTGAGTAGTGTCAACTTACATTTAAATTACACTGTTACGGTAGTAGAGGATAGATATGAAATTCAGACACCTTTTTTCACTTATCCTCCCTTCCATGTATGACCACCTGGTCAAGAAGGCCATATGAATAGCTTTATGTAAAGGCTAGGTTACAGGCAATGAACGGTCTGGCTCTACGTAGTTGCTGACCCTAGATCCACTTAACAGCCCGGCTCTACGTAGTTGCTGACCTTGGGCCCACTGACACCGCCCGGCTCTACGTAGTTGCTGACCTTGGGCCCACTGACACTGCCCGGCTCTACGTAGTTGCTGACCTTGGGCCCACTGACACCGCCCGGCTCTACGTAGTTGCTGACCTTGGGCCCACTGACACCGCCCGGCTCTACGTAGTTGCTGACCTTGGGCCCACTGACACCGCCCCCAGTTAGAGGGGGCTAAGGCAGCTCAAGAGTTAACACACACAGTAAACTTTATTTAAACACACTGAGGAAGACGAACATAGGGATGAAAAGTGGGAATGGTAGTGGTATTGTAACAGAAGTAATGAATAAACACATACCCAATGAATACACCCGGGCACAAATGCACAGATACAGAATCTTACAGAATAAATGGCTGGGGAATGTATAGAATGCATATGTCACCTGCAGCGTATTACATCCCACAGTAAACTCAGAGGGACAACAGTAGTAACTAACTACGAAGAACAATATACTAATGTCACACAACTCCCTTTGGGCATGCACACCATTCCGCCATATTGAGTTGCACCCTCTTTCGCCCTCAGAACAGCCTGAATTCATCGGGGCATGAACTCCACAAGGTGTCGAAAGCCTTCCACAGGGATGCTAGTCCATGTGGACTCCTATGCTTCCCACAGTTGTGTCAAGTTGGCTGGATGTCCTTTGGGTGATGGACCATTCTTGATACACATGGGAAACTGTCGAGTGTGGGAAAAAACAGCAGCATTGCAGTTCATGACACATTCAAACCGGTGCGCCTGGCATCTACTGTGTTCAAAGGCACTTCAATCTTTTGTCTTGCCCATTCACCCTCTGAATGGCACACATTCACAATCCATGTCTCAATTGTCTCAAGGATTAAAAATCCTTCTTTAACCTGTCTCCTGCCCTTCACCTTCACTGATTGAAGTGTATTTAACAAGTGACATCAATAAGGGATCATCGCTTTCACCTGGATTCACCTGGTATTTCTATATCATGGAAAGAGCAGGTGTCCTTAATATTTTGTCCACTTAATGTACATTAGTTTCGTTGTTGATGGGCAGAGATAGAGATGTTGCTCTCTGCAACTGCTTGAGGGAGACATCAACACCTCACAACCCTGAGCTGTGGAGTCAAGAGTAAGGGCAGATGTCCGGCCCCCTAGTAACCCTAGCAACCTATCAGGGCACAGGTCACGCAGGTCAGAGAGAGTTTGAGAGGCAGGTTTATGGTTCCCCCTTGACTCTCAGGTTCCGGTTGTGGGGGATGGGGAGTGGATCGAAAGCTCAGGGTTGTGTGGTGCTGATAACAGTAGGGAATCCGTAAACAGACAATATAATGTACCCTATACTGTATGTGGCCTTCAAAGCTTAAACCACGAGTTTAAACCACATGCTTAAACCACAAGTTTAAACCACATGCTTAAACCACACGCTTAAACCACGCGCTTAAACCACGCGCTTAAACCACGCGCTTAAACCACGAGTTTAAACCACGAGCTTAACCACACGCTTAACCACGAGCTTAAACCACACGCTTAAACCACAAGCTTAAACAACATGCTTAAACCACGAGTTTAAACCACGAGTTTAAACCACGAGTTTAAACCACGAGTTTAAACCACGAGTTTAAACCACAAGCTTAACCACACGCTTCAACCACACGCTTCAACCACACGCTTCAACCACACGTTTAAACCACAACCTTAACCACAAGCTTAAACCACATGCTTAAACCACAAGCTTAAACCACAAGCTTAAACCACAAGCTTAAACCACAAGCTTAACCACAAGTTTAAATCACAAGCTCAAATCACAAGCTCAAATCACAAGCTCAAACCACAAGTTTAAACCACAAGCTTAACCACAAGCTTTTCTGGCAAAATGTTACATATTGATGTAACCCTCAAGCTATCAACATACAGGTAACTGCCAAAATAAAGGAAACACCAACATAAAGTGTCTTAATAGGGCGTTGGGCCACCACAAGCCACCAGAACAGCTTCAATGCACCCTGGCATAGATTCTACAACTGTCTGGAACTCTATTGGACGGATGCAACACCATACTTGGTGTTTTGTTGATGGTGGATTGGTGTCGCTCCAGAATGTGTTCAATTGGGTTAAGATATGATGACTGAGACGGCATATGGTTTATATCGTTTTCATGCTCATCAAACCGTTCATTGACCACTTATACCCTGTGGATGGGGGCATTGTCATCCTGGAAGAGACCACTCCCAACAGGATAGAAATTATTCTCCATAGGTTGAAGGCGATCACTCAGAATGGCTGTGTATTTACTGGTATGTTTGTGTTTTGTTTCGGCTTGCATCTTCTATTTGTTTTGTTCTGTGTGTATTTCTGTAATTTCTGTAATTCAGGTATCATCTGTAAAAGAGACTTTGGTCTCAGCATGACTCCCTACAAAAAAAATGAATAAAAAAATTATATAATCTAGCCCCCAGTAGATCTAATATAATCTAGCTCCCAGTAGATCTAATATAATATATTCCCCAGTAGATCTAATATAATCTAGCCCCCAGTAGATCTAATATAATCTAGCCCCCAGTAGATCTAATATAATCTAGCTCCCAGTAGATCTAATATAATATATTCCCCAGTAGATCTAATATCATCTAGCCCCCAGTAGATCTGATAGAATCTAGTCCCCAGTAGGTCTGATAGAATCTAGCCCCCAGTAGATCTGATATAATCTAGCCCCCAGTAGATCTGATAGAATTGAACCCCCAGTAGATCTAATAGAATCTAGCCCCCAGTAGATCTGATATAATCTAGCCCCCAGTAGATCTGATAGATTTGAACCCCCAGTAGATCTAATAGAATCTAGCCCCCAGTAGATCTGATATAATCTAGCCCCAGTAGATCTAATAGAATCTAGCCCCCAGTAGGACTGATATAATCTAGCCCCCAGTAGATCTAATAGAATCTAACCCCCTGTAAATTGGATAGAATCTAGCCCCCAGTAGATCTGATACAATCTAGCATGACTCCCTGATAAAATAAATGTTAAATAAAAATGTATAAAAAAAATGGCACATTAACAAAGGGAGGCAGAAGAGTATGCCAGCCAGACTCTTGAGAAGAGGGATTTATCCTCCTTGGGGCACTGTGGCCAGGGCCTCTGTAGATTGTACTCCTTGTAATATACCTTGGGGTTGATGGAATCAGGACCCAAACTGATGCTATCAGCCTGGAGTGAAATACACATTTGGAGTTTGCAGCGTGGGGCTATAATTTGGACACTAGTGTTCAGAGAGGCCTTAGCGGAGTAGCGATAAGAGCCACTTTAATAATCCACATGGCTGGCCCGCATTGTCTTAGGTCTTGTGATTTCCCCCAGAAGGCTGCAGGTACTTGCTTATTAACCTTGTGGACAGCCTGATGGTGTCCTCACATCCTGAATGGGCAAAGAAAATTATGAATTCAGTTGTTTTGATAAATAACTGCTCTGTAATGACACAGGTCCTGCGTCATATCTTTACCTTCCCGCAGTTGTAGAACATCAAGGACTCCTCGATGTGGTTAAAGAGGAAAACAAATACAGAAGGAGGAAATTAAAAGGTGATTTTGCCTTTCATTTTGGGGCAATTATGTCCAAAATGCATGTTCTTATCCTTAAACACAGGTTAGACCACTGATAAATATTCTGTGAGATTTGAAATTGCATTTAAATCACAGCACATGGCTAGGAGGCTGTTGATGTTTTCTGTATTCTGCTCCTGTAAATGAATAGGGTCTGACACCAGTAGTGCTCCAAATCTGTCTTGAAGCACTCCAAACAGGTGGAATTTGTCTTCTGCTCATGCCAAATAACTCACTGCCATGGCGATTGGCTGTGTGCCCAGCTATCAGTGGATGGCCAGCAGCAAAATGATGAACCACTGAGTAAATAGAGATGGGGCAGGAAGTTCAATAGCTAATTGATTCATTGTATGTACCACTACAAGAAGTTGCTTCGTTTGGATTTTTTGAAGACAATTATTCCATCTGACCGCTCAGGATATTGCAGCAGCTCTCATGTCCCCCCTTAGATTACTCTTGAAATCAGTTCCAGAACACCTTATTTGTTGGCAATTCAAAGGAGTCCACCAATGTGGCAATCATTATTGCATTGCAGAAATGACATGGGTAAGGGTTTGTCAAACGGGTTAAATTAACATACTGCTTACTTGACCTTTCTCTTTATCAGTTCTGTAGTGATACAGAATACATATGACGACATGGGTGCACAAATCCAATTTCACCTCTAAGGGGGTAGTCTGAACACAAGCAAATAGCCATGGTTATTGGTATCATTGTTGTAGTCATTTAATTAATAAGCTCATCGTTTGGGCATTGTAAAGATACACAATTGTATTCTCTCATGACACAAGGCGAGACCCAGATGCAGATGGTTGGAGTCTTAATGTTAATTAATCGAAAGGGTTAGGCAACAGAATGTCGTGGACAGGCAAAAGGGTCAAAACCAGTTCAGAGTCCAAACGGTACTGAAGGACAGGCAAAAATCAAGGCCAGGGCAGGCAGGATGATCAGCCAGACAGGAAAGTAGTCCAGAGTCAGGCAGGGGTCAAGACTACCAAAAAGAGAATGGCAAAAGGAGTACAGAAAATAACGATGGTTGACTTGACTAAACATACAAGACGAACTGGCACAGAGAGACAGGATACATAGGGATAAATACACTGGGGAAAATAAGTGACACCTGGAGGGGGTGTAGCCAATCACAGGAACAGGTGAAACAGATCAGGGTGTTACGCATGCCTCTAGTAAGAGGGAACGCAACACCCTGCTACAACTCAACTCTCCGTGGTGTGAAAGAGGTATGGACTGTAGGTGCGAGTAAGGATGACAAGAGGCAGATTTACTGTTTACAGGGAATTTATTCCATCGCACGGTAATTTTGGGTAAAAGGGGCTGGATGGAACCAAAGCCAAGAAAGTAAATATCAAAGCCCCCTCCTACCCTCTACTTACCTAACTAGCACCATCTGGTGCACTAACCAAAATACAGGGGATGGTCCACCCAGGTCTTTCCTAGTGTGCATAGACAAACTATTACGGGTAATGTATGCCCACAGGCCTCTTGCCTAAGCACTCCCTAGGTGCCTTCCCCTTCCCCCCTGGGAACAAAGGAAACAGAATAAACAATTTCACAACAAAATTAAGAAAAGAAAAAAACTCAGGACATTAAAGCTCTGAGCAACAAACAGAACATTACAATCAGCTCTCTTAGCATGCTATAACCCTCAGCAAATATCTCTCTCTTCTGAGGAACAGAACACTGTCTTATAAAGCTTCAGAAGGAGTTGTTAATGGGAGACAGCTGCATCCTGACGAGGGGGCGGGGTCAGCTCTCCAATCAGCAATGGGGCCGACCAATCAGCTGCTTAGGGAATTTCAGGGAACGCCATTTCCTGAAATACACACATGAAAATACACAAACCACAACACAGAAACTGGGGAACGTAACACAGGGCGTGACATATTACAAGAAATATATGTGATTATTTATTGACAAATTGAGTACAAAAAAACTATTGTATTTGTGAAATTGTATTATGTTTATAATAAAGAGTGTGTAGTGAGCAGCAAGAAATGGAAGCTAAATGTCACAGCAAAATGGCCCGATGTGTTTCCAGGGCTGATTTCTGGTCCCAGTCCATCCATTTTGAAACCCCACACACTATCCCGGGCCTAAATTCAATACATTCAAGCTTTAACAAGTGATACCCAACACCCGCAGAACTGTTTTTTTGGCAGTGTCGGAGATGTAACTGCGTTAAAGCTGTCAAATTGGTGAGCGGCAGCTCGTGTGGTCATTGCCACAAAGCCCCACCCGTCCCACTCGCATTAAAACTTCAGAACAAGAAAGTGAAGGCTATATAGAAATAATGACACCCAAATGGAAAATCATTCAACAAAATAATTAGTATTTCTATCAGCCTAATCGAGGTGTTGATAATCTCACATTCCAGTGTTCGAACTTGTTAACAAGGCTGCATGGGATTCCTACTAATGCGACTCCATGCAGCCAATGGCTATGTCCGCTTAGCAATGTCCTCTTAAGAGCGTTTGCTAAATGACTAAAATGTAAATGTACAGTGCTGAGAGCCACTGGTGGATCTGACAGCTCTAACACAGTTCCAGCTCCAACACTGCCAAAACAACCGCTATGTGAGTGTCGGCTAGTAGATCTGATAGAATTGAACCCCCAGTAGAATTGAACCCCCATCTAGCCCCCTGTAGATCTAATAGAATCTAGCCCCCTGTAGATCTAATAGAATCTAGCCCCCAGTAGATCTGATAGAATCTAGCCCCCTGTAGATCTAATAGAATCTAGCCCCCAGTAGATCTGATAGAATCTAGCCCCCTGTAGATCTAATAGAATCTAGCCGCCAGTGGATCTGATAGAATCTAGCCCCCTGTAGATCTAATAGAATCTAGCCCCCAGTAGATCTGATAGAATCTAGCCCCCAGTAGATCTGATAGAATCTAGCCCCCTGTAGATCTAATAGAATCTAGCCCCCAGTAGATCTGATAGAATCTAGCCCCCAGTAGATCTGATAGAATCTAGCCCCCAGTAGATCTAATAGAATCTAGCCCCCAGTAGATCTAATATAATCTAGCCCCCAGTAGATCTGATAGAACCTAGCCCCCAGTAGATCTAATATAATCTAGCCCCCAGTAGATATAATATAATCTAGCCCCCAGTAGATCTAATATAATCTAGCCCCCAGTAGATCTGATAGAATATAGCTCCCAGTAGGCTATACAGCCTTTTTGTTAAGCAACATTGCAGACTTGGGATCAGAACAAAAATGTATAAACAGCCCTGCTAGAAAACCTTCCAGAACCTTGGAGCCAATTACCACTGGAGTCTGGAACAGATGTAAGCTTCCTCTCCCCCTTTCACGACTTCCTAAATTGGTACTGGAGATGAGGGCTCCCCACTGAGGATGATAATGAGAAATTTAAAAATAGATAAGCCTAGTTGCCCAATATCCTTGCTTTCAATCAATTAATTTTGGCTGGTTTTCATATATATCTTCTTTTTTTTCAAATGCACTGGGAAGTATCCTATACAAACAGACAGACAAACTATTTCTTCTAGTTTTGTTATCAGTCCAGGATTTTTTTTTAACCTTTATTTAATATTTAACTAGGCAAGTCAGTTAATTAAGAACAAATTCTCATTTACAATGACGGCCTAGTTGTTGTCGAGAGGGACTCAAACACTTGGGATCTTGTTTGACCCACTCATATAACTACTGTTGTTGTGTTGACAACACTGCAGACTACAGCCATACCTCCAATTTTGTATTGGCAGTTGAATGTTTTCCATCTTTCTTTAGCATAGCGTTAGCTAGCTACCTCAGATTGCATGAAGAGTACCAGAGTTTAGGCTTTTGATGGCGATAGGTGATAGATAATGGTAACATAGCCATCTAAAGTAAACCTGATGATGTCATAATAATGACAAACGGATGATTTACTTTAGAAACGCCATTGTAGTTCCAAGACCCGTTCTGGCATCAGTCGGTTATCTTAACAAGCATAAAACTGGAGTGACAGGCTGTGAAATCCATGACTAGAAAGCTCTACAGGGGGAGTGACAAACATGGTCAGGATTAGAATTCCAGGTGAATTAACTCTGAAGTGCTGATCTAGGATCAGTTTGGCCATTTAGATCATAGTAAATATAATTATATGGACACGGGGAGACCTGATCCTAGATCAGCACTCCTCCTCTGAGACGCTTTGTGAAAACAGACTAAACATAACCCAAAACACAGTCAAAACAAACCGCAAATGCATCTAACACGTTTGTAGAGTCACAAACTGTATGTAGTCATTGCTTGCAAGGAATATCGGACCAATTATAAAACTTTTGACTATTTTAATATACTAAAATAAACCTAGTGAAAATGTCTTGACTACTTATGACTTCTTCAAATGAGGGGACTAGATGCCTAAAGTGCTTTTATTTCGAAACAGTAATGATATGTATGAAAATACACAAAAAATGTAAGGTGACATTCTATACTCAAATCTAAGAGGGGAGTGTACAGTATTTTACATTTTACATTTAAGTCATTTAGCAGACGCTCTTATCCAGAGCGACTTACAAATTGGTGCATTCACCTTATGATATCCAGTGGAACAACCACTTTACAATAGTGCATCTAAATCTTTTAGGGGGGGGGGGATTACTTTATCCTATCCGAGGTATTCCTTAAAGAGGTGGGGTTTCAGGTGTCTCCGGAAGGTGGTGATTGACTCTGCTGTCCTGGCGTCGTGAGGGAGCTTGTTCCACCATAGGGGTGCCAGAGCAGCGAACAGTTTTCACTGGGCTGAGCGGGAACTGTGCTTCCTCAGAGGTAGGGGGGCCAGCAGGCCAGAGGTGGATGAGCGCAATGCCCTCGTTTGGGTGTAGGAACTGATCAGAGCCTGAAGGTACGGAGGTGCCGTTCCCCTCACGGCTCCGTAGGCAAGCACCATGGTCTTGTAGCGGATGCGAGCTTCAACTGGAAGCCAGTGGAGAGAGCGGAGGAGCGGGGTGACGTGAGAGAACTTGGGAAGGTTGAACACCAGACGGGCTGCGGCGTTCTGGATGAGTTGTAGGGGTTTAATGGCACAGGCAGGGAGCCCAGCCAACAGCGAGTTTCAGTAATCCAGACGGGAGATGACAAGTGCCTGGATTAGGACCTGCGCCGCTTCCTGTGTGAGGCAGGGTCGTACTCTGCGAATGTTGTAGAGCATGAACCTACAGGATCGGGTCACCGCCTTGATGTTAGTGGAGAACGACAGGGTGTTGTCCAGGGTCACGCCAAGGTTCTTAGCACTCTGGGAGGAGGACACAATGGAGTTGTCAACCGTGATGGCGAGATCATGGAACGGGCAGTCCTTCCCCGGGAGGAAAAGCAGCTCCGTCTTGCCGAGGTTCAGCTTGAGGTGGTGATCCGTCATCCACACTGATATGTCTGCCAGACATGCAGAGATGCGATTCGCCACCTGGTTATCAGAAGGGGGAAAGGAGAAGATTAATTGTGTGTCGTCTGCATAGCAATGATAGGAGAGACCATGTGAGGATATGACAGAGCCAAGTGACTTGGTGTATAGCGAGAATAGGAGAGGGCCTAGAACAGAGCCCTGGGGGACACCAGTGGTGAGAGCACGTGGTGCGGAGACAGATTCTCGCCACGCCACCTGGTAGAAGCGACCTGTCAGGTAGGACGCAATCCAAGCGTGGGCCGTGCCGGAGATGCCCAACTCGGAGAGAGAAAAAAAGTGACAAGTTTCTCAAAGATCTCAAAATAGTGGACACGAAAGAACTTATTAGCTAATAATGATCCATTAAGGAAAGCGTCATCCAATTCAACAACACAGATGAAGCGCCTTATGACTGACATGATCACATAGCCTATTCCTATACTTTAACATTTCTACACACTGTGGATATGCCTTATCACCACAGAAGACAAAAGTCTGTGTCGCAAATGGCACTCTATTATCTTCTGGTCAAAAGTAGTGCATTATAAAGGACGCACACTAGGTCACGGTTGGAAGACGGAAGCCATGGTGACACAAAAGCTCGTAAAATCATACAATGTGGCCCGTCATTGTGACAGAGTGATTTATATTAAGGTCACACTTTGTCTCTGTAATGTTCCACAGTGCAGAGTGGGTTGATTATAGAATTGAATTACATAGACAGTGGTTGATAGGAATTAGCCGAATAATAGACAGAAAAGGGAGATGATTATGCACGGACATGTTAATTGCCACATCTAATATTATGAGACCCTCTCTCTAAACCAGGCCTGGGCATTTTCCAGTCCTCGGATTGGTGTTACACTTTCCCCCCATCCCTAGCAAAAACACCTGATTTAAACTAATTGCATTCTAAACTGAAGATCATGATTAGTTGATTACTGGAGTCAGGTGTGTTATCTGGTGCTGGGGCAAAAGTCTAAATCTGATGGAGGGACAAATTAAATTGTCAGAGAATCATATATATGTATATATATATATATATATTTAGTTTGTTTATTGTTGTAGCATGAGAGCTTTTTCAGATAGCAATGAGCTTTTCAGTGGTATCATACCTTCAGGTAATGATTGATACAGAGGGAAGAGAGGGATGAAATAGCTCTGTTTTTAAACTTCTTTGGGTTGGAGTCTGTCTGGTGGTGAAATGAGCTGAGTGTCTCGGTCAAGAGAATCAGAGTAGGAGGAGACTTGCACTAGAGGGTGGACAGAGGTTAGAAAGATGGGACGTTACAGAAGATATTTGGCAACACTTGAAGGTAAGTTCAATAAAAGGTATATTTTGTATTATTTAAAACTATATATTTTATTAAACTTCCAATTTCCTTAGAGTGGCAAACCACCCTCTGTAGATCCAGGTTGTTACTCATGTCATGCACCTTGGTTGAACTGAGAGCTAGCAAACAGGGTTAGGCTTTGCCTGAAGAGGTCATGCCCCAAGCATGTCAATCTTTACTGTTGGATTTATTATGGCTATTTGAAAATATTAAAAAGTTATTTTTAGAATGAGTTTTATATGTATGTATATTCTATGTACATTTGTCTTAGATGCATGTAAATGTTAGATATGAGCATTTCTAAGGCTGCTGAATTTCAGAAAATGAGTGTGATTGATTGGTTGTGAGATCAAGTTGTTTTTGAAGGTTAGAAATGGTTACATAATCTAAGTTCTAGTAGGCCATTAGTAAGCGTGCTGACATTCGCTTCTTGATCACAACAATCCTCACTAATTTGACTTGTAAAAGCACAGGCAGGTAGATGGTATATGGACATCTGCATTGCAAAACCACTTTAGCTGAAACAAGGGAGCGCATTGATGATTTTAGCAGCATTTGGTTTTAAACATCTATTCACTCAGTGTTCAAGGTACATAATTTTAATTCTAATTATTCATAAGTGTACTTTCCTCGAACTATCACTGGTTGGATATTGACAATGCACCACTTTTATGGCATTGCATAGGTTTATTATTAAATGCACTTTCCTATTCACCTCCTAGACAGAAACCTCGACTCAAATCATTCCAGTTGTCATACTATTAAATTCACTTCACACAACATTGTCAATCTTCACAAAAGCAAACAATTAGAAACAAAACAATTTAATGCATCATGAAATTCAATTTTTAAGTTTATGGGAGTTCAACAAAGTAATGTATGTTTTGTAAGTATTTTTTCAAATTTTATTTTATTTAACCTTTATTTAACTAGGCAAGTCAGTTAAGGACAAATTCTTATTTACAATGACGGCCTACTCCGGCCAAACCCCGACGACACTGGGCCAATTGTGCGCCGCCCTATGGGACTCCCAAACAAGGCCGGATGTGATACAGCCTGGATGCAATGGTGTTAAGAAACAACGTGGGGACAATGTGGATATTTCCTCTTTCATAACTCAAAACACCTCTTCACAGTTCAATGCCAGTGTGAAAGAACTGGCTTTACGTTTTGCTACCACAAAAAGTACCACATAAAGAATGCTGAAATGTTAAAGGGTCGGTAAACCATGGCAGATGTAGTTCTGTAATTAGGTTTTAAGCGCAACATGCTTCAACATTATCTACCTCTGTCCTAACTCTGCTCATTTATTTTATTTCTGTGATTGAACCTAACGTCATTACAAACACACTCTTCCTTTCTCTTCTACTCGGGAGAGGAAAAGGTTGAGAGCCGTGCGTCCTCCGAAACACAACCCAACCAACTGCTTCTTGACACAATGCCCACTTAACCCAGAAGCCAGCCGCATCAATGTGTTGGAGGAAACACCGTACACCTGTGTCAGGTGACCGTGTCAGCGTGCGCTGGGCCAATTGTGCATGGGTCTCCCTGTCACGGCCAGCTGCAACAGAGCCTGGACCAAGAATCTCTAGTGGCACAGCTTTAGACCACTGCACTATTTGGGAGGCAGCACATATCACATTTAACTGATGATTGTCTTCATCGAGCCAATTTAGTTTCTATCCCATTCACGGAGGTTAGGAGCTCTGCTGCTGATTCAGGCTTCGCTGTCTGGACGGGACAGATGCCTGCAGACACTGCAGCTCTCCAAGGGCTGGGACTACAAAACTTCCGGGGTGAACCTGTTTTATCCATGTCAATAGTAAAATTATCGTAGTGAAATACTGGCACTTTTTAGCCGCCCACAGAAAGTATCGTTCCGGTCAAAAGGTCAACAAAGAGGTCTTTAATCGCTCACTTGATTTTCATTGTTTAGCCTGCCAACATGGACATGCTTTCCAAAATCCTTGTTTATTCCATTTCCCCTTTTCTTCTGTAATGTGGTCCCATGTGGCTCAATTGGTAGAGCATGGTGTTTGCAACGCCAGGGTTGTGGGTTCGATTCCCACGGGGGACCAGTACGGAGAAAAGCATTTATGAAATGTATGAATTCACTACTGTAAGTCGCTCAGGATAAGAGTGTCTGCTAAATGACTAAAATGTAAATGTAATAGCAACTGACCATATTGTCAATCAGTACAGTAGGATAATCTTCTTGGGCTCTACACTCCACAGCTCCTTGGCACAATTGCTCAATTATTGTCTCCTTTGTCTAAAATTAACAGTGCAATTTGTGTCAGCTTTTCCACTCAAGTGTTATAAGGGCTCCATCAATTATTTTAAACAAAAGTTATATAAAAGCAACAACAAAAAAATGTCTACTCATACCAACCAAAATGACGGAAAATTATCCAAATGATTAATTTTATCTACGTTGTTTGTATGTTTCTGTACAATGCATTCAGAAAGTATTCAGACCCCTGGACTTTTTCCACATTTTGTTACGTTACAGCCTTATTCTAAAATGGATTAAATAGTTAAATCTATACACAATACCCCATAATGACAAAGAAGAAAACGTTTTTTATAAATGTTTGCAGATGTGATATCAGTTTTTAATTTGTAATACATTTACATAAGTATTCAGAACCTTTATTCAGTACTTTGTTGAAGAAACTTTGGCAGCGATTACAGCTTCGAGTCTTCTTTGGTGTGACACTACAAGCTTGGCACACCTGTATTTGGGTTGTTGCTCTCATTCTTCTCTGCAGATGCTTTCAAGCTCTGTCAGGTTGGATGGGGAGTGTTGCTGCACAGCTATTTTCAGTCTTTCCAGAGATGTTCGATCTGGTTCAAGTCAGAATCTGTCTGGGCCACTCAAGGACATTCAGAGACTTGTCCCGAGGCCACTCCTGCATTGTCTTGGATGTGTGCTTAGGGTTGTTGTCCTGTTGGAAGGTGAACCTTCACCCCAGTCAGGTCCTGAGCGCTCTGGAGCAGGTTTTCATCAAGGATCTCTCTGTAATTTGCTCCGTTCATCTTTGCCTCGATCCTGACTAGTCTCCCTGTCCTTGCCACTGAAAAACATCCCCACAGCATGATGCTGCCCCCACCATGCTTCACCTTAGGGATGGTGCCAGGTTTCCTCCAGATGTGACACTTGGCATTCAGGTCAAAGAGTTCAATCTTGGTTTCATCAGACCAGAGAATCTTGTTTCTCATGGTCTGAGAGTCTTTAGGCGCCTTTTGGCAAATTCCAAGCAGGCTGTCTTGTGCCTTTTACTGAGAAGTCACTTCCGTCTGGCCACTCTACCATAAAGGTCTGATTGGTGGAGTGCTGCAATGATGGTTGTCCATCTTGAAGGTTTTCCCATCTCCACAGAGGAACTCTGGATCTCTGTCAGTGACCATCGGGTTCTTTTTCACATCCATGACCAAGGCCCTTCTCCCCCCTGTTCGCTCAGGTTGGCCAGGTGGTCAGCTCTAGGAAGAGTTTTGGTGGTTACAAACTTATTTCATTTAAGAATGGAGGCCACTGTGTTCTTGGGAAACTTCAATGCTGCAGAAATGTTTTAGTACCCTTCTCCAGATCTGTCTCTCGACTCAGACTTGTCTCGCAGCTCTACGGACAATTGCTTCAACCTCATGGCTTAGTTTTTGCTCTGACATGCACTGTCAACTGTGGGACCTTATATAGACAGGTGTGTGCCTTTCCAAATCATGTCCAATCAAGTTAATTTACAACAGGTGGACTCCAATCCAATTGTAGAAACATCTCAAGGATGATCAATGGAAACAGAATGCAATTTCTCAATTTCGAGTCTCATAGCAAAGGGTCTGAATAGTTATGCAAATAAGGTATTTCTGTTTAGAATATAATACATTTGCAAACATTTTCGCTTTGTCATTATGGGGTATTGTGTGTAGATTTGATGAGGACTTTTTTAAAATCCATTTTAGAATAAGGCTGTAACGTAAAAAATGTGGAGGAAGTCAAGGGGTCTGAATACTTTCTAAATGCACTGTAACTAACGCATGTGTCTACGTATATAATTTGTTTATGGAGCGAATATGTCTAAGTTGTTACGCCTGGAAAAATAAATCAATAAAAATCACCTCTGGTGCTGTCTTGGTTGGACCAGGGCTCTCTTGAAAAATAGATTTGATCTCAATAAGACTAACCTGGATAAATAAAGAATACATTAACAATATAAAAGTATATACTTTGAGTTTTTCAAATAGTCTCTTGTTCATTTTGTTACCACAATCTTTTCTAACTACCCTTCATGGGTTTCCCCAACTGAAATTGGATTCCTATTGCAGAGATAAATGAAACCCCCTTTTGCCCCAGTTTGCTCATTTTAGTCACAGATATCTCTCCTTCAAAAAGTCCCTTTGGATTTTGCCAGTGACATTTACGATAACTAATTTCAGCGTATTCTCCCTTGTGCCCCTTGACCCTGACACTAAGGTTTCATCAAGACTCGCTCTCTCCTCTATGGTCGTCATCCCCCCTCTCTTCCTTTCCTCTTTCCCCCCACATTTGTCACTAAGCACCACTGCCGGGCTCCTGCCCAGCAAGTGGAATGGAACGATGGAACAATCTTAAATCATTCCAGGGCCTCGTAGGAGTGGGGAAAAACTGGAACGAGTGAGAATATCAGGAGTTGGAGAGGGATACAGTGGGGATATCAGCAGTTGGATACAGTGGAGATATCAGCAGTTGGATACAGTGGAGATATCAGCAGTTGGATAGAGTGAGGATATTAGAAGTTGGATCACTTTCCACTGGGCAAAAACTGGTTGAATCAACGTTTCAATTAGGTCTGTGACATGGTGAAAGTAGACGACGAGGAGGCACAACGGTAAGTTTAGGCTATTTACTCCATGGTGCAGGCAATGAACATGAATGACGTGTCTGCAGGTTGACTGAACTTTAACACCAATGGGTGCCCACTACCACTATATCCAAACCTCCCCCCCCCCCCTCCCCCAGTCACATAGTGGGTTCCCCATAACGTTGTGAAGGTGGCACCCTAATTGCGTCCGGAAAGGACTCAGCTGCAAGTTGGTGCTGAGTATCAGGGTTTAACTTTGGAGTTGGCACTCCGCTTGGTATCCAGGCCAGGGAGGAAGGAGGTGGCAGCAAAGGGGTGCTGCTGCTTCGTAGCACCGCAGCTGATCCACTTGGTAGAGGTGTAACTGACCATCAGGAGTCCTGTAAGAGACAGGTCCAGAGGCTTCTTCCTCGACTGCAGGGACCCACTTAAGGCCTCCAAAGGAGTTTTGAGGAGTACATCACATCAGTCACTGGCTTCATAAATAACTTAGGGCCTCCAGTGTAGCTCCTCCAAGTGCATAAACTTGTTGTATACATCGTCCTCCTGCCTAAGACTCATGTCACTTGTGAAGTCTGGCTGCAGCCGGTCTTGACAGTTGTCAATCGCCTGTTCATTAACAGCTTGGCTGGACTCTTCTCAGTAGAGATCGTGGGCGTAACATGCATGAACCTTGACAGTTGGGTCTGCCAGTCACCCACTGAGATACTAGACAGAGCCTCCTTGGTTGTCTGAACCATACGTTCAGCTTGGCCATTGGAGGAATGATGTTATGGGGATGTGGTGACGAGTCTGATTCCGTTCCGCCCAGTGAGCTCCTTAAACTCAGCAGACGTGAAGGCAGCTTGGCATGACTCCTGACAGATGACGCAGCTGTGCACCACCGCCTCAACTTCCATGTCCATCCCAGACCACCACGCATAGCTTTGTGCCAGTGCCTTCATCCTCACTATTCCAGGATGCATATCATGCAGCATGGAAACGACCCCCACTCTCGCCAGGAACCACCACCCGGTTGCCCCTCAACACAAAGTTCTTCCAACGAGACCAGTATGGCCCAAACTGTCTGCTAGGAACCTCCCAGAGGCCCATCCATACAGGATCCTTCAAGGTCAGTGCGGCTATCCTAGAAGCATGGAGAGGGGCATCAGGCACCACCCCTCCAACAGCATTACTTCCCAGGGAGGTGGTGGCTCAGACATAGGTGTGGCGAGTGGCAGTAGACTAGCCAGCTGCTTTTGTTGGATGATAGCAGAGCTCATAACTATGGGGTCCCAGTATCAAGCTCTATCTGACTTCATAGGATGGAACAGGCCCAATAAGGGCTTGTGGTTGGTGTAGACCACAAAATGGCGACCTGACAAATACTGATGGAACTTCTTGACCGAAAAAATTGTCACCAGGGCCTCTTTTATCCAGCTGCTCATAGATCCTTTCAGTGGCAGTTAGAGTCCTAGATGCGTAGCACAGAGGTGCCTCCCGACCATTATATTCCACATGACTCAACAAGGCACAGAGACCATATGGAAACGCATCACAGACCAGTAACATCGGTTTTCTATCATCATAGTGGGCTAGCAGCCCATCTGCTAGCAGCATCCTCTTAGCCCCTTTATAGGCTTCCTGTTCCAATAGGCCAGGGTTTCCAAAACTCGCCCCCCCCAGGCACAATGGATGTAACCCACTTAGAGTGCTTCACTGGCTTGAAAACCCCCTGAGTCAGCAGTTTATCCAGAGCCTCATCTACCTTCAGCCGGAGAGTGAAGGGTACTGGGTGACCTTTAAGGACTTAGGGGGCTACTTAGGCTTGATGGCTATGGACAAAAGGGGCCCCTCTGCAAAGCCCAAGCCTCTGGAAAGCTTCTTCATGCTGCTTGATAATCCAATCCGGAGAGTTTTGAATGTGATTAAACCCCCGTGACCTCGATGGCCAAAGGCACAAACGTAGCCCAGTTATCTGGCTCCAGTGGCCTGAATGAGGATCAGGGGTAACCTGCTGTGGTCGCATCTATAGCTTACGTCCACAACATCTTACCCGGAACTCTAACTGGACCTGGGACCATTGCCTTAAAACACCATTGCCTTGCAAGAGCTCTGTGTACACAACACATGGAAAGTTTCCTCGCTAATCAGTGAGCATCCAGAGCCAGAGTCCAGTTCCGGTTCTGTATGGCCCAGTTGATAGAGCATGGCGCTTGCAATGCCAGGGTTGTGGGTTTGGTTCCCAGGCCACCCATAAGTGAAATTGTATTGACTGCATGTCACTTTGGATAAAATCGTCTGCTAAATGGCATTTACTGTATATATTTCCATGACATGCTTTTGGCCATTTTGTAGCACTGTGGCCATACAGGCCTTCTTCCTCTCGGGCTGTGGCCCTCCGTGGGTACTATAGACAACATATTCCTCAGGGTCTGGTTCACAGTTTATCAAATGTGTCTGCTGTGTGGCCCTAGTGGGCATGGGTCAGCTGCCAGAGACTGGGACTTTTTCAAACATACTCGAGCTATATGTCCCCTGAGTTTATGATAGTGACAGGTTGCAGCACTAAACCTACAGCTGTTGGAATTATGGGCACTCCCCCCCACTTCTGAAATAGGCCCCCTCCGCGCGCACAAGCCGACTACGTACAGTGAGATGAATGTCAGACAGTCGGAGAATCTGGTCTCACAGTGTAAAGCAGTCAGCATTATTTGCATCAGTCTAAGTCACCAAGGATTTTTCCCTCAGCCACTCTAAATGTCAGATTGGGTTTAGCCAATAGGTGCCGTTGGAGAGACTCATCTGATACCCTACAAACAATTCTGTCACGCAACATCGGCTCCTGCTGATCTCCAAAATCCAGTGCACCGAAAATCTACGCAGACCAGCAATGAAACTGGAGAGTTTGATTTGCCTTGTGTTTACAGTTATGCAAATAAAATCTCTGCACTATGTCTGACGGAGATGGTCTGAAATGCCACTTCACATGCCACTGTATCATCATAACCCTTTGCAGAAAGCAGGGCCGGAGACGAGCACAAACTCAGCCACACAGCGCATTTCTTTTTCGGCATTATCAATGTCATTAGCAACTAAATAATATTAGAGCTCTTCAACGTACTCCTCCCAGGAGCCATCCTTTTTCATCACGAACCCAATGAACATGAACTGAAAATCCTGAAGTATCCCTTGAACCACTATACTTAATACACAACAGTTTCATTTCAACAGAACAAATCTATGTGATGTTGAATCAACATGGAAAACTGATTGGATTTGCAAAAAGTCATCACCCACTGCACACAGACTGGTTGAATAAACGTTGTAACCACGTCATTTCAATTCAATTACATTGAACAAACGTGGAATAGACGTTTAATTGATGTCTGTGCCCAATGGGCAACGTAAGGGCATTTCCTATTTCAACTTTTAATCTAAATCCAATGATATGGTAAAATGTTTTGTTGAATTCACGTTATTGCAAACTCAACCAAATGTAAATCAAAACGAGACATTAAACTAACGTCTGTGCCCAGTGGGTTGGGCCGGAGGGGAAAAACTGGAGATAGAGTGAGGATATCAGGAGTTGAATCACTCAAGCCAGAGGAGAACATTTCCAGGGAAAACCGATAGTGTTCCACTCTCCATTAATCTCTCACTGGCTGACGGCTGGTCTAAATTGTTGAAGCAGAGGCAGTGATTTACCTTCCTCCTACTCCTCTCCTCCACTGCTCCCTGATCTTCATCAGTCTCATCCTACCCCCATCTCCCTGTATAGACACACCCATCAACATGTGATTACACCCCTCTCGTGATGGATTAAGTAAGAGTTGCCATGAGTTTTGGGGGACCCCCTGAAACCCAAGCCCCTTAATCATCCATCAGTGGAATAATCCATTCCCTGGGCAGGAATCAAGTCCGGACTATAGTGATGTGGTTTCATCTATCATGGGGAACAAGATATTGTCATATGATATCAATCCAGACATGTTTCTTTTATACACCGAGCGTACAAAACATTATGAACACCTGCTCTTTCCATGACCTGGACTGACCTGATGAATCCAGGCGAAAGCGATGATCCTTTATTGATGTCACTTGTTAAATCCACTTCAATCAGTGTAGATTAAGGGGAGGAGACGGGTTAATTAAAGAAGGATTTTTAAGCCTTAAAACAATTGAGATCATGGATTGTGTATGTGTGCCATTCAGAGGGTGAATGGGCAAGACAAAATATTGAGGTGCCTTTGAACAGTATTGGAAAAAGAACGTAATTGTTATACTTCAATAAAAGTAAAGATATCTTCATAGTCACTTTTAATTGAGTCATTTTCTATCTTTTTTTTCTTCTTTTTTTCGTATTGCCAGGGGAACACTCCACATAATTTATATGCAAAGCATTTGTGTTTAGTGAGTACCAGATCAGAGGCAGTAGGATCACCAGGGATGTTCTCTTGATAAGTGTGTGAATTGGACCATTTTAATGTCCTGTCAAGCATTTTTAAATATAACCAGTACTTTTGGGTGTCAGGGAAAATGTATGGAGTAGAAAGTACATTATTTTCATCAGGAATGTAGTAAAGTAAAAGTTGTAAAAAATATAAATAGTAAAGCAATGTACAAATACTCCAAAAACAACTTAAGTATTTTTACTTAAATATTTTACATCACCACCTTTGAAAGGGTTATGGTAGTAGGTGCCAGGTATGGTGGTGGTAGTTGCCAATTAATATATCTGTACCCCACACATGCAATCATCTGTAAGGACCCTCAATCGAGCAGTGAATTTCAAACACAGATTCAACCACAAATACCAGGGAGGTTTTTTCAATACCTTGCAAAGAAGGGCACCTATTCGTAGATGGTTAAAAATGTAAAAAGCAGACACTGAATATCCCTTTGAGCATGGTGAAGTTATTAATTACACTTTGGATGGTGTATCATTACAAAGATACAGGTGTCATTCCTAACTCAGTTGCCACAGAGGAAGGAAACTGCTCAGGGATTTCACCATTAGGCCAATTGCGACTTTATAACAGTTAGAGTTTAATGGCTGTTATAGGAGAAAACTGAGGATGAATCAACATTGTAGTTACTCCACAATACTAACCTAATTGACATAGTGAAAAGATGGAAGTTTGTAAAGAACACAAATATTTAAATGCATGCATCCTGTTTGCAACAAGGCACTAAAGTAATACTGCAAAAGATATGGCAAAGCCGTTAACTATTTGTCCTGCATACGAAACGTTACATTTGGGGCAAAACAAATATTACATATTACTGAGTACCACTCTCCATATTTTCAAGCATTCTGATGACTGTATCATGTTATGGGTATGCTTGTAATCATTAAGGACTGGGGAGTTTTTCAGGATAAAAAAAGAAACGGAATGGAGCTATGCACAGGCAAAATCCTAGAGGAAAACCTGGTTCAGTCTGCTTTCTAAGAGACACTGGGAGATTAATTCACCTTTCAGCAGGACAATAACCTGAAACACAAGGCCAAATATACACTGGAGTTACTTACCAAGAACACAGAGAATGTTCTTGAGTGGCCGAGTTAGTTTTCACTTAAATCTACTTGAAAATCTATGGCAAGACCTGAAAATAGTTGTCTAGCAATGATCACGAACCACTGACAGAGCTTTAAACATTTTGAAAAGGATAAGAGGCCAGTGTTGCAAAATCCAGGATTGTGGAAAGCTCTTAGACTTGCCCAGGAAGATTCACAGCTGTAAACGCTGCCAAAGATGCTTCTACAAAGTATTGACTCAGGAAAGTGTGAATACTTACAGTACCAGCCAAAAGTTTGGACACACCTGCTCATTCAAGGGTTTTTCTTTATTTTTACTATTTTCCACATTATAGAATAATAGTGAAGACATCAACACTATGAAATAACACCTACGGAATCATGTAGTAACCAAAAAAGTGTTAAACAAATCAAAATATATTTTACACAGCCTGGAGGTGTTGGGTCATTGTCCTGTTGAAAAGGCGAGGCGAAGGTCAAGAGCTGTACGTCCTCCAAAACACGACCCCTCCAAGCCGCACTGATTCTTGACACACTGCTTGCTTTACCTGAAAGCCAGCTGCACCAATGTGTCGTAGGAAACACCGTACAGCTGGCGACAGAAGTCAGCGTACATGCACCCAGCCGGCACAAGGAGTCGCTAGAGTGCGATGGGACAAGGACATCCCGGCCCGGGACAAACTCTCCCCTAACCCAGACGACACTGGGTCAATTGTGCACCGCCCCATGGGTCTCCTGGTCACGGCCGTCTGTGACACAGCCCGGGATCTAACCTGGATCTGTCGTGACGCCTCTAGCACTGCAATGCAGTGCCTTAGACTGTTGCAACACTTGGGAGGCCCCGACCTGAACTTCTTGACACACCTGTCAATGCCATGAATCCCAAGGCATCATCTGTCATACTGGAACAATGGTATTTGTCACAGACATTGTTATTCATGTCGGTTTAGGGTTAGACATTAGGATTAGCAGTGTGGTTAAGGTTCCCGAGTGGCACAGCGGTCTAAGGCACTGCATCTCAGTGCAAGAGGTGTGATTACAGTCCCTGGTTTGAATCCAGGCTGTATCACATCTAGCTGTCCCATAGGGCGGCGCACAATTGGCGCACAATTGGCCCAGCATCGGCCGGTTTTAGCTGGGGTAGACTGTCATTGTAAATAAGAATTTGTTCTTAACTGACTTGCCTAGTTAAATGAAAAAACGTTAAGGGTAGGTTTAAAATCAGATTGTATGACTGTGGCTGTGCCAGCTAGTGACCACTCTGCAGAGCTGCCTCCAGAATGGGATTCCTGACGGAAAAACGCTAACCTACTTTTAATCAGTACTTTTGCAATTCTGGCTTGAAGGGCAGCACACCTAAGGTTTGAAAAAAAGAATAACTATTATCCTCTCTATCATTGGCTGACAAAGCCTTGACGTATTTAATGGTGGCTTGCTCCCTCAAACAGACTAGTCACTGATGTATTTGTATATTTATGTATTTATGTAAGTACAGCTAGAAGAACAGCTGGCAAGGCAAGATGGATGTTTTTTTATTTAAAAAAAAAAAAAATATATATATATATATATATATATATATATATATATATATATATATATATATATATATATATATTGTTTGAGCTCTGAGTCGAGAAATTGAAATATTCCCAGTATAAATATCTGTAAGGACTCTTTACCGTAAATTAAAAACACAGTACCATTATATTTATTTCACAACAATTATTAACAGTTAATCACTATTCTGATCAACTGAATATATTTGTGGTTTGCGCATCAGACAAACCCACATGAAGTCCCTCCTATACTGCAGCCTATTACAAGTAAGCTACGCAGCAAGACAGCATCTTAATTGCGGCCACTACAGGAGTCCTTCCTTTGTTGGGTGACCTTCCTCCATGAGCCAGGGAAAAAAAAGATGTAAAAAAAAGGGAGGGTACGCCTAGGGAACGGCGCTGTGGGTTATTGAAGGGCCTTCACTGACAGTGACTGTTTGTGTGTTCCCTCCTATCCGCCCCCTCACTCTTCCCTCTCTCTCTATCCAACCCCCTCAAGCTAAAAAAACTTCCCCTGGAAGACATGGCTTGAGAAAATTAGACAGCGGGGAAATCAATGTGTCGTCCCTGGGGCCTGAGGGAAAAGGACAGTTGCTGGGGCGAGTTTGGAGAAAGAGAGCCTGTCATTTTCCGTTGTTTAATTAATTTCCTGGGTCCCTGAGGCTGAAGGCTAGAGGGAGGGAGGGAGGGAGGGGAAAGACTGATAACAGAATGAGAGTTAAAGTACGAAGGTGAAGTGAGTTATAGTGGTTTATATGGTTTGTTGCAATTAAAAAAATCCCAAATACATTTTCACAGCTGAGAAACTATTTGCATAACTGTCTGTATTTCCAACTGAAAGCTAACTTAAGTCAAATTATTAAAGTTTTGTAAGTGTACCTTATAGAAATTCACGGATTCTAAATGTTATGCTTCCACCCGTCCTTCCGAGTGTTAAACTTCTGAATCAGTTAGGAAACTCTCCTCCTGAACTAGGGAGGGACCTGCCATTGGTTTACTTTAACCAATCAGTTAGGGATCTCTCCTCCTGAACTAGGGCGGGACCTGTCATTGGTTTACTTTAACCAATTACATTCTACGTTCTGTGTCTATCACCATAAAATGAAAGGACATTCTGGAAATTCTGGTTTTGGAAGGAAGCAGGCTAGCTGATGTTGTACAGATCAACTGAAAGTACTATAACATGCTATACCAATCGAGAAATAGTGCAATAAAGATGTCCATCACAGTATCCATACCATCAAATCATCACCCCTCTTAGGCTGTTGTGCATTGCTTTAGACAAGCCGGTCCTTGTCTAAAGGGTTGTGTTGTGTTCATTAGGCATGAAAATGAAGGAAACAGTCAAACAGAGTGAAACGGGATGTCGTTATCTGAACATGTCCACTAAAAAACAGTAATTTCTATTTTCCATTGTGTTGTGCCCTAATGAACACGACATTACCCTCTTTGCTTTAGACCTGAGAGAGCAGATAGGTGGAATTCAACTAATCATTGAGATAGATAAATGTGTTAAGTTGGTGCGATAGGTCAATTAGTTAAATTGGTGTGGTGATTAGCAGTCAGGAATGGTCGCCTGGTTGGAACTGAACTCTGCACTATATCACTGAAACTCCAGGACCACAATATGTTACTTTAGAATCGAGGTAAGACTGCCCACAACTCTCAATTCAATTCAGTGGGCTTTATTGGCATGGGAAATATATGTTAACATTGTCAAAGAAAATGGAATAGACAATAAACAAAATATTCCCTCTGTGAACGTCTCAAGAGCTTCTGCAATTACTTTGTGTGAGATCCTTTTGCTATGATTATTGGAGGTCTCTCTTATCGACAGAAATGTTCTGAAAGTTTTCTTTGTGAAATGTATTGGACATCCAACTTAATTTCTCTCAGTGAGATAATAGACTGAGTATTTTTTTTTCTAAGGGAGACAATTCTGATCTTCAGTGCACTACTGGAAAGTGCTATGAATGCTGGAACCCTTCTCTACTTACCCAGTTCCCTCCTCTTCATGATAGCTCTAAAGAGGATCGTATATGCTACAATGGGCTACTTATAACAGACATCATCAAAGGGATGCATAATTTCATTTATTGGCCCAAGATACTCTAACTCGTGTGCATAACCCAACTCTAGAACCAAATGACTGCAGTGTAAACTTGATTTAGTCAGGGGCGAAAATCTGATATCAACTTTGGAGGGGACAATTACATGAAATTTTCTCAAGAGCAATTCCTGAGGGGGACACCAAAAGTAGTGCTGTAACACATAGCCTACATTGTAATATGGTAAATGTATATTGAGGAACCAAAGAAATAAGGTGTTTGCCGTACTCCTAACTACCGGTACCCAAAACTACACAACTAATCACAACAGCAATACCATTGCCTTTAACAAATCTTAGTTCAGTCACCAGTTTAAGTTGAGAGTGGGGGTATCCATGGCATTTTCCAATTATGTTCCTATTTTACAAGTCAAAAAAATGGAGAACCTTTCATAATGTTGCCAAACAAAGACTCAACAAACTTACCTGAGACTCTCTGCCAGTCTGTCCCTGCATATCTGTCCCCAGCTCTGCTGTCTGTGTGCCATCTGTTGCCTGCTCTGCTTAATGACATCATTGTGAAACATTTCCATTAGAATTTCATTTCTTTCTTATGAACATTTTATCAACTAGTCTTTGAGATATTAGGCTACTAGGGTTCTTACTATGCATTTTGGTGTATTGAAAAATACTCTGATGTCCGTCTTTTATTTTCTGCCATTTTTCTACCTGGCTGGCTGGCTGGCTACACACAGTGTGTATGTTATTTACAGTAGGAGATGGGCTTCTATCATCTTCAATCATTCTATTTGGGATTCGATCTAAAAGGTAGCTAGCAAATGTGAAACGGATTAAAATGACAAGAGTTGACAGCTGTATGAGTTCACCATTTACACAACATATGCTGCAACCTTTTGTAATTTTAATAGTTTGTTTCATATTGGCTGGCTTCCAACAATAGCTGAATTTGCAAAGCTAGCGAGCACCAATTCAGTTTCAGTGGTGTTTGCTATAATCTTTGCTACCCGGGTTAAATAAAGGTGAAATAAAATAAATAAAAGTTCCCTTGCGACAATTTAGCTTTTGCAACGAGACCATTAAATATATTTAAGACAATGGTAGAAGAGAGTGTAGTTTGGATTTCAGTTTATCGCTAACCTTATCACAGGGACTTTGAAGCACTAACTTACATCATCTGCATGCTGATCTTGGAATAAATTGACGATAGCAAAGATTCCATCTTTGATGACGCCACATAAATGGAATAGGTACTAGCTAGCTTAATAGTTAATATTTGTGCGCTAGCTCTGCATATTCAACTAGTGTGTGTGCGCGATTGACTGGATTAACCTCACGTCAGTTACGTGCATTGAGTGCCTTTCAGACAGTAGATACGACCTCTCTGTTTCCTAGCAAGCTAAGGAACTGGCAGTGGATCAAACCATTGTGAGGGAAAGGGTGGGGGGGTCGCAATCTTTTGAAACTTAAAAACGCGCTATTAAGTGTCTATAATCAGCACAATTGCTTTCATTGCGTATTATTAATATTATTTAAATTACATAGTTATGTTTCAGTGATATATTGGGGGGGACAAATCATATTTTTCCCAGGATGGGGGGGGTCCCCCCCGGGATTTCCGCCCCTGGATTTAGTGGAAAAACATTTAATTGACTTGGTGTTAGGTCTTCCTTTCCTAGGATGTACCATTTTGATAGTCAGTTTAGTCACCAAAAGGTAATTATTTTTAAGCAAGTAGCAGAGAGTACCAGTTGTACCATATAATTTCTGAGCAAAGAATGCATCTGTTTTAGGACAGATCATGATCTTCAATGGAGAAATTATAGGGCCATCTCAATATGACCCTATTTTCACTGCATTTCATAGCGTTCCAACTGACCTTTGCACTTTGTTGTACTGGTCTTTTTTTGTCACAGTACATGGATGTTGACTATTCTTGTTTGGGAAAATTACCTCACCTAAACCAGGTTAAAGATATTATTATGTATTTATTTGACCTTTTTATTTTATCAGGGAGTCATACTGAGACCAAGGTTTCTTTTTAATAGATGAGCCCTAAATTACAGAAAATACACACGTCAATATAAATCCAAAATGCAAGCAGAAAGGAAAACACAGTCATAAAAAAAAAACACATTCATCAGTAATACGGTCCTCAATCAGCCTTCTGAATTACCCTAGAGGAGATATTCCCAACCTGGGGTACGCGTACCCCTGCCGTCAAATAAAAGGTGATTCACGTTTTTAAAAATGTAACACTTTTATTCACATTTTCAAACAGTCCATTTATATTTTCCAACTGGGCTATACATTGGGCGAGTTTTTTTCTCTTGCCTGAGTAGCCTCGTTTCACTGCCAAAAATAAAATTAAACCATCTAGTGTTCAGCGAAATAACAACACAATGTCAAATACAGGTAGCCTAGTCAAATAATTAACATTCAATCACATTAACCGTTACTCTCTCACGGGAATTCCACTAACGGTCCGTATGTAGCCAAACGTAGCTGTTGCTTGTGTTGGTATCTGTACTGATGGCGCAAAAGCTATGACAGGGAGACATAGTAGAGTGGTAACGCGCGTGCAAGCAGTTGCTCCCAATGCCACTTGGGTACACTGCAGCATCCACAAAGAGGCTCTTGCTGCCAAGGGAATGCCTGACAGCTTGAAAGACGTTTTGGACACTACAGTTTAAATGGTTAACTTTGTTAAAGCAAGGCCCCTGAACTCTCGTGTATTTTCTGCACTATGCAATGATATGGGCAGCGACCATGTAACACTTTTACAACATACAGAAGTGCGCTGGTTATCAAGGGGCAAAGTATTGACAAGTTTTTTTTAATTGAGAGACAAGCTTAAAGTTTACTGACCATAATTTTCACGTGTCTGACCACTTGCATGAAGATGACGTTTGTCACATGACTGGCCTATCTGGGTGATGTTTCTTGTCACCAGAATGATCTGAATCTACGATTACAGGGACTCTCCACAACTATATTCAATGTGCAGGACAAAATTGAGGCTATGATTAAGAAGTTGGAGCTCTTCTGAGTCTGCATTAACAAGGACAACACACAGGTCTTTCCATCATTGTATGGTTTTTTTGTGTGCAAATGAACTCAAGCTTACGTACAATGTCAAATGTGAAATAGCAAAGTACCTGAGTGAGTTGGGTGCGCAATTACGCAGGTACTTTCCCGAAACGGATGACACAAACAACTGGATTCGTTATCCCTTTCATGTCCTGCCTCCAGTCCACTTATTGATATCTGAACAAGAGAGCCTCATCGAAATTGCAACAAGCGGTTCTGTGAAAATTTAATTTAACCAGAAGCGTCTGCCAGATTTCTGGATTGGGCTGCGCTCAGAGTATCCTGCCTTGGCAAATCGCGCTGTTAAGACACTGATGCCCTTTGCAACCACGTACCTATGTGAGAGTGGATTCTCGGTCCTCACTAGCATGAAAACTAAATACAGGCACAGACTGTGTGTGGGAAAACGATTTAAGACTGACACTCTCTCCAATACAACCCCCTTTCAAGCACACCCTTCTCATTAACCTGTGGTGAGTTATTCACAATTTTCAATGAACAAATAAGGTTTTATTTGTAAGATGGTTAAATAAAAAAATATTGACTATTATTATTTGTGCCCTGGTCCTATAAGAGCTCATTGTCACTTCCCACAAGCCGGGTTGTGACAAACTCACACTCATTCTTATGTTTAATAAATGTAGGTGTGTGTGTGTGTGTGTGTGTGTGTGGCAGGCTTGCTATGATGGCAAAAAACAACATTTGAGAGTGCGCTGACCCTGGTGCTAGAGGGGGTACTCAGCTGGAAGCTGAGTGTTTTGAAGGAGTACTGGACTATAAAAAGTTTGGGAACCACTGCCCTAGAGGCACCACAACATTACATTTAAGAATATTTGGAAGATTGTTCCACAAATAAGGTGCAAGAATACTAAACTTTAGACATGAGTTAAGATGTTCGGTACAGTGGGATGTCTAAAGTTTTCAGTGAAGATTTTAGGTACAGTGGGACTTTTTTGTAGAAGGGTTTTATAAATGAAAACATACATTGCTATCAACCTACGTGACATTGAAGAGGGCCAACCAACTTTCTGGTAGAGAATGCAGTGATGAGTACTAATATTGTCACCCGTAATAAGGGCAGTGCGCTATGATAAACAGCATCTAACGGCTTTAATGAAGTGGCAGTTGTGTTCATATAGACGATGTTGCCATAGTCTAGGACCGATAGGAACGTCGACTGAATAATCTGCTTTCTACAATTTATTGAGAGGCAGGACCTATTTCTATAGAAGCACATTTTTTTTCTTCTCAGCTTCTTAACTAATTCATCAATATGCTTTTTAAAAGACAGCTTTTCATCTATCCAGATGCCCAGAAATTTGTAAGCAGGGACACGATCAATATGGACACCATCATACATATGTTGAAATCAGAATTATTTTTAAGTGCTCTAGAGAACAACATATACTTAGTTTTACCTGTGTTCGGGTCAATAAAGTTTTTCTGTAATACAATGAAGGAAGACTATAGTTAGAGCCTGGTCAACCGTGGGGGCAATGGCATACACAACACTATCATCGGCATACAAGTGCAGGTTAGAGTATTTTACAGACATGTCGATATTGTTCATGTTAACAGTAAAAAGAACAGGACCCAGAATTGACCCCTGCGGGTCACCTTTCGTAATATCCAGGAAACCTGATTTAACACCATCAGTAGATACACATTGAGTTCTATCTGTCAAGTCCTTTTTAATGAAATGAGTGGTAGCGGATAACAGTCCTTTACAGTAATGTCATTGAGGCCCCGGTAGTCAATGCATGGGAACAGGGTCTTGTCTTTTTTCTCCACGAAGAAGAACCCTGCGCCAGCGGGAGAGGAAGAAGAATGGATAAATCCAGCAGTTAGGGAGTCCCCAATGTAGGTCTCCATAGCCTAGGTCTCTGGTTCCGACAGAGAGTACAGATGTCCCCGGGGCGGCGTGGTGCTAGGGAGAAGGTCAATCCCGCAGTCATAGGGGTGGTTCGGCGAAAGAAGTGGCACGGGACTTGCTGAACACCTCCCGGAGGTCCTGGTACTCAGTGGGAATGGAGGAGAGGTCTGGAGCAACTTCCAAGGTGCCAGGAAGACAACCCGGGGCAGTTGCGCCGACTTCAGACAATGGGCTTGACAGAACGGACTCCAGCCCATGATAGCACCCGTAGACCAGTTGATGAGGATTTGTCACTGGAGCCAGGAGAATCCCAAAACCACGACAATCTGGGGAGACTTGATGAGCAGGAATTGAATGGTCTTGCTGTGATTCCCTGACACACATAGGTTGATGGGAGTGGTGTTATGGGTTACCTAACCTATAGAGCGCCCATCCATTGCTCTAACATACATGGGAATAGAGAGGGGCTGAGTGGGGATGTTCAGCTCGGAAGCCAGTGTGGCGTCCAAAAAGCTCTCATCGGCCCCAGATTCAATGAGGACCCAAAGAGATTTGGACTGGTTTCCCCACAGCAGAATGACATGAAAAGGGGTGCGAGGAAGGGAAGCAGAAAAGTTCTCCATATGGCCGATCAAAGTACTTGCTCCTACTGGTGAGCCTGGTCTTTTACCGGGTAAGAGGACACAAAATTACCAAAAGTCCCGCAATACAGACAGCTCCTTGTGTTGATCCTGTGTTGCCGTTCCGCTGGTGACAGCCCAGCTCTGCCTAGTTGCATAGGCTCGGGAAACAGTGCCTCGGCTGTCTAAGGTGACTCTCGAAGGTCGGGAACCCTCGGGTGCTCTCGGCAACGGGACCGTCGAGGACTTCCCGGGATGTCTCGGAAGCGAGGTGGAATACCTGGATGTGCAAGGGAAATCGAATTTCCTCTCCATCTGTCATTCCCGCAATTGTCCATCGATGTGGATGGTCAAATCGATGAGGGAGTCAAGATCCGTGGGTAACTCCCGAGCAGCAAGCTCGTTCTTAACCACCTCCGAAACGCAGTGCAGGAACATGTTGAAAAGTGCTTCCTGGTTCCATGCACTCTCCACTGCCAATGTGCAGAAATCCACCGCATAGTCGGTCCCTCTGCCGGAGCGGGATTAGCTTCCGGGCAGCTTCTCTCCCAGAGAACAGGGCACCAAAAACCTTCCTCACCTCTCCCACAAACCCCTCCAGGCTCACGCAAATGGCCAGCTGTTGTTCCCAAACAGTGGTAGCCCAGGTGAGAGCCCTCCCAGACATCAGTGTGATGAGGTAAGCTGTCTTGGAGTGATCTGAGGGGAAAGAGGAGGGCTGAAGCTCAAAAATGAGGGCACACTGAGCTAAAAATGCCTGACAGGAGCTCGGCTAGCCATTAAAGCTTTCCGGGTGGAGGTAAACGGGGCTCCCGGGAAAGTGGAGTTGGCGGTGGGGCGGCGCTGCTAACTGCCGATTTACTGAGGGGTGGTGGGGCTACCACCATGGCAGACTGCCCCTCAGACAACCTGTGGAATTGTTCCAGCAGCATGTCCAACGCCTGGTCATGGCGCTCAACCAATGTTTGGACCCCCTCCATAAGACCACGAAGCAATTTCTCATGCCTACCAATGGAGGCTCCTTGGGAGGAGATGGCGTTGCGCAGTTGGCCCGGGTCTGCTGGGTCAGTCGGGCCAGTTCGTACTATCAGGTATGAAGGTAAGACCCAGATGCAGACAACGTCAAATTAACAAAGGTTTAATAATCCAACAGGGGCAGGCAATAGACAGGTCAAGGCAGGCAGGGGTCAGTAAACTGGAGGTGGGGCAATGGCACTGGATGCCAGGCAGGCTCAGGGTCAGGGTAGGCAGAGGTCAATTATCCAGAGGTGGGGCAAAGGTACATGTCGGCAAGCAGGGTCAGGGGCAAGCAGAGTGGTCAGGCAGGTGGGTTCAGAGTCAGGACAGGCAAGGGTCAAAACCAGGAGGGTGAGAAAGAGACTGGGCAAAGCAGGAGCTGAGAAACACTGCTGGTTGACTTGACAAACAAGACAAAGTGCAACAGATGAACACAGGTATAAATACACAGGGGATAATGGGGAAGATGGACGACACCTGGAGGGGGGTGGAGACAATCACAAAGACAGGTGAAACAAATCAGGGTATGACAGATTGCCAGTCTACTACAGAGTCAGTTTTTCTTGCTTTGGGCCAGGCCTGATTTTTTTCATCTTAATGAGCTCCGATATCTCAGAAGAAATATAATTCGAACCCTTGGTTTTCTGCCAGGAATAAATATGGAGGAGAAATGTTCTAGAGCAAACACATGTCATGTACAAACCCTTGAGGAGAAAGATTTTTACATTTTCTCTTTTTTAATTAAACGAGGATGCTATTTCGTATCTAATACATACTATGGGACAATGATCACTGAGATGCAAATACTCCACTCAACAAAAATGTATGTTTTTTTTTAGTAAGAATTTAATCAATCAATGAGGAGTTAAAAGGGTTTAACTCCTCATTGAGGAGGGGGGGGGGGGGGGGGGGGGGGGTAAATCCTAGCAACAAATAAACTCATTTCTTGGGAACAGAAATATTTAAAGATTGGGATGCCATGAAATTAGATTTTAAATGTATGGCCACTCCTCCCCCTTAATGTAATATTTCACATCTAAATACATTATAATCATTTACTTCAATATCTTTATTAGATACAAAACCATTTAACCATGTTTCTGAGAGAACCAGCATGTCAGGACATGAGTCCTGTACCCAAATGTCAATTTTGTCCATTTTTTAAAAAAATCATATTTTGCATGTTTAGGTGCACTAGCCCAAGCCCCCTACGAGCCCCCTACGAGATTTAAAGTCAGAGGGTATTCAGCTCATTCACATAAGAGCTAACAGCCACAGGGTCATCTGCAGCTATTTGTTGAGTGAGGTGAGACTTTGCCAAGGCCCCTGGTCAACCATGTGAGAGCAGAGTAGACTGAGCATTTGACAGACTTCCCTCAAGTTGCTGGATGCTGGGGCGGGAAGAGCAGTGTTGGCAGAGCTCAGTCCACTCTGATGAAGCTCCAGCCAAGCAGTGGAGCTGCTGCAGGGGATCGGAGGGGCTGCCAATGCTCCATTCTGGGTGTGCACAGGAGGCCTTGGTGTGGCTCCTTTTGCAGGGTTGGGCCTGCCATGGGGGGCAGGAGTTTCCCAGGCCTGTCCAGGGAATGGGAGTAGGGAGGGTAACCAAAACTAGAGGGAGGTTGTGGGGGGAATTGAGGAGGGTGGTGTGGAGGGCAGTGTGGCGGGCAGTGTGGCTAACGAAGCTCCAAAATCTCAGCATATGAGGGCTGATGATATGAATGATACATGGTGTTTACTGCATCATGTGGTGCACTACCGTCGTTGGGCCATAGCACACAGTCCTGAGAGAGGCTGGCATTTACCCTCTGGATGGTGTCAGGGTGGAAGAATGATGATATGGCTTGAGGAGCCAAGCTGTGCTGGAGACTACATATTGGGGAGCAGAGGGAGTGGAGACTGTAGTAGATAGTGACAGTGGAGAGGTTTTAAGTTCAGCAACAAGAGGTATTACTTGGTCGAAGTAGTGGACAAATTGATCCAGACTGGCCCCCTGAACCTTGAACCATCACAATGTTGTTGTTATAAATATTCATGTTAAATTTGGGGGTGGAACCAATGTACAGTTGCCTCATTGTTCTCTTTTCTGACATTTTAAGTTAATTGTTGGGTGTATGGAGAAGCATTAGGATCATCCATGAAGAACAGAAGGACTCCTTTTATTTCCTTGTTCACTTTTACAGCAGGATTAATTATTATTAAAAAAAATCCCTACTCACTTGTAACATTTTCAGGATACGCGATGTCAAGGTCAATGCTTAAAAACTGCATCCGTCTTCATCTCCATGGTGACCTCTTTAAACAATGCACTCTGTTCTGGAATGATGTGCATGTGCCTCTTGATTAAAGCACTTGTTTAAATAATGCATCTATAGATAAATGCACTTTTTAAACAATGCACTTTTATGTATAATAGAAATAAAGATATTAAAGGTGCATTTGTAAATTCGCTCTGGCTATCTAATCTGAATTCAGAGCATTCTTGTCTGAGTGTTTTATTTTTATTAATTTTACTTCACCTTTATTTAACCAGGTAGGCTAGTTGAGAACAAGTTCTCATTTACAACTGCGACCTGGCCAAGATAAAGCAAAGCAGTGCGACACAAACAACACAGAGTTACACATGGAATAAACAAACATACAGTCAATAACACAATAGAGAAAAAAGTCTATATACAGTGTGTGCAAATGAGGTAAGATAATGTGCCAGAGTGCAGAATAACTGATGCATTTAGGAATGCTCAATACCAGTTGGATATGGCCGGTGTAAATGTCGTCAGAAAAGCGTAAATAAATTGTTGCCAGCAGCACAGTTACAGACACCAACGCTCCGAGAGTGAAACGCTCAGAATTTATGAACAGACAATCTGACAACGCTCTGAATTTACGAACGCCCAGAGCGCACTCTGAACGGCACTCCAGAGTGAATTTACGAACCCACCCTAAATGTGTTTTTCAACAAAAAAACACATTACAGATACTCTCTCAATGTTCAGAATGTTTCTACCTCCTTTCTAGTGTCACTTTTGGTATTTTTATTAGGATCCCCATTAGCTGTTGCAAAAGCAGCAGCTACTCTTCCTGGGGCCCACACAAAACATGAAACATGACATAATACAGAACATTGATAGACAAGAACTGCTCAAGGACAGAACTACAGTTGAAGTCGGAAGTTTACATGCACTTAGGTTGGAGTCATTAAAAGTCGTTTTTCAACCACTCCACAAATTTCTTGTGAACAAACTATAGTTTTGGAAAGTCGGTTAGGACATCTACTTTGTGCATGACACAAGTAATTTTTCCAACAATTGTATACAGACAGATTATTTCACTTATACTTCACTGCATCACAATTCCAGTGGGTCAGAAGTTTACATACACTAAGTTGACTGTGCCTTTAAACAACTTGGAAAATTCCAGAAAATTATGCCATGGCTTTAGAAGCTTCTGATAGGCTAATTGACATCATTTGAGTCAATTGGAGGTGTTCCTGTGGATGTATTTCAAGGCCTACCTTCAAACTCAGTGCCTTTTTGCTTGACATCATGGGAAAATCAAAAGAAATCAGCCAAGACCTCAGAAAATAAAATGTAGACCTCCACAAGTCTGGTTTATCCTTGAGAGCAATTTCCAAACGCCTGAAGGTACCAGGTTCATCTATACAAACAATAGTACTCAGGTTTAAACACCATGGGACCACGCAGCCGTCATACGGCTCATGAAGGAGACTCGTTCTGTCTCCTAGAGAAGAAACGTACTTTGGTGCGAAAAGTGCAAATCAATCCCAGAACAACAGCAAAGGACCTTGTGAAGATGCTGGAGGAAACGGGTACAAAAGTATCTATATCCACAGTAAAACAAGTCCTATATCGACATAACCTGAAAGGCCGCACAGCAAGGAAGAAGCCACTGCTCCAAAACCAGACTACGGTTTGTAACTGCACATGGGGACAAAGATTGTACTTTTTGGAGAAATGTCCTCTGGTCTGATGAAACAGAAATAGAGGTGTTTGGCCATAATGACCATTGTTATGTTTGGAGGAAAAAGGGGGAGGCTTGCATGACGAAGAACACCATCCCAACCGTGAAGCACAGGGGGTGTTTTGCTGCAGGAGGGACTGGTGCACTTCACAAAATAGATTGCATCATGAGGATGGAAAATTATGTGGATATATTGAAGCAACATCTCAAGACATCAGTCAGAAAGTTAAAGCTTGGTCACAAATGGTCTTCCAAATGGACAATGACCCCAAGCATACTTCTAAAGTTGTGGCAAAATGGCTTAAGGACATCAAAGTCAAGCTATTGGAGTGGCCATCACAAAGCCCTGACCTCAATCCTATAGAAAATTTGTGGGCAGAACTGAAAAAGCATGTGCGAGCAAGGAGGCCTACAAACCTGACTCAGTTACATCAGCTCTGTCAGGAGGAATGGGCCAAAATTCACCCAACTTATTGTGGGAAGCTTGTGGAAGGATACCCGAAACGTTTGACCAAAGTTAAACAATGTAAAGGCAATGCTACCAAATACCAATTGACTGTATGTAAACTTCTGACTCACTGGGAATGTGATGGAAGAAATAAAAGCTGAAATAAATCATTCTCTCTACTGTTATTCTGACATTTCACATTCTTAAAATAAAGTGGTGATTCTAACTGACCTAAGACAGGGCATTTTTACTAGGATTAAATGTCAGGAATTGTGAAAAACTGAGTTAAAATGTATTTGGTTAAGGTGTATGTAAACTTCTGACTTCAACTGTACATACATTTTTTTTAAAGGCACACGTTTTCCTTGTTTGTCTGTTCGTCTGAAAGCTTGTTTCCCTCAAGGCCTGAACTATCCTCCAGAAATCCATGAGAAATCCTCCTTCTTACTCCCTCTGTTGATTTTGTGTTTGTTTATCTAAACTCAGCAAAAAAAGAAATGTCCCTTTATCAGGACCCTGTCTTTCAAAGATAATTCGTAAAAATCCTAATAACTTCACATATCTTCATTGTAAAGGGTTTAAACACTGTTTCCCATGCTTGTTCAATGAACCATAAACAATTAATGAACATGCACCTGTGGAACAGCTTACAGGCATTAGGCAATTAAGGTCACAGTTATGATAACTTAGGACACTAAAGAGGCCTTTCTACTGACTCTGAAAAACACCAAAAGAAAGATGCCCAGGGTCCCTGCTTATCTGCATGAATGTGCCTTAGGCATGCTGCAAGGAGGCATGAGGACTGCAGATGTGGCCAGGGCAATAAATTGCAATGTGAGACAGCGCTACAGGGAGACAGGATGGACACAAACTCACTTTCGCTGGACCAGACAGGACTGGCAAAAAGTGCTCTTCACTGACGAGTTACGGTTTTGTCTCACCAGGGGTGATGGTTAGATTCACGTTTATTGTCAAAGAAATGAGCGTTACACTGAGGCCTGCACTCTGGAGCAGGATTGATTTGGAGGTGGAGGGTCCATCATGGTCTGGGGCGGTGTGTCACAGCATCATCGGACTGAACTTGTTGTCATTGCAGGCAATCTCAATGCTGTGCGTTACAGGGAAGACATCCTCCTACCTCATGTGGTACCCTTCCTGCAGGCTCATCCTGACATGACCCTCCAGCATGACAATGCCACGAGCCATACTGCTCGTTCTGTGCATGATTTCCTGCAAGACAGGAATGTCAGTGTTCTGCCATGGCCAGCGAAGAGCCCGGATCTCAATCCCATTGAGCACGTCTGGGACCTGTTGGATCGGAGGGTGAGGGCTAGGGCCATTCCCCCCAAGGCCACTTGCAGGTGCCTTGGTGGAAGAGTGGGGTAACATCTCACAGCAAGAACTGGCAAATCTGGTGCAGTCCATGAGGAGGAGATGCACTGCACAATACTTAATGCAGCTGTGGTCACACCAGATACTGACTGTTACTTTTTATTCCATGTCTGTTAGTCACATGTCTGTGGAACTTGTTCAGCTTATATCTCAGTTGTTGAATCTTATTATGTTCATACAAATATTTACACATGTTAACCTGTTTAGGATAGGGGGCAGTATTTTCACTGCCGGATAAAAAACGTACCAGATTTAATCTGGTTATTACTCCTGCCCAGAAACTAGAATATGCATATAATTGTTTGATTTGGATAGAAAACACCCTAAAGTTTCTAAAACTGTTTGAATGGTGTCTGTGAGTATAACAGAACTCATATGGCAGGCCAAAACCTGAGAAGATTCTAAACAGGAAGTGCCCTCTCTGGCCATTTCTTGGCCTTCTATAGCCTCTTTATCGAATACAGAGGATCTCTGCTGTAACGTGACATTTTCTAAGACTCCCATAGGCTCTCGGAATGCGCCAGAACGGGGAATGATGACTCTGCAGTCCCTGGCTGAAAAACAGTAGCGCATTTGGATAGTGGTCGATCTGAGAACAATGAAACGGGTGCGCGCGTGCACGTGAAGAGTCCATTTTACATTTTCAGTCTTTGAACGAAAACAACGTCTCCCGGTCGGAATATTATCGCTATTTTACGAGAAAAGTTGCATAAAAATTGATTTTAAACAGCGTTTGATGTGGTTAGATAAATGAGAGTCTTGTCCTTAAAATGGTGTAAAATAGTCATATGTTTGAAAAATGGAAGTTTGGGGATTTTTGAGGACTTTGTAATTCGCGCCACGCCCTATCATTGGATATTGGAGCGGTGTTCCGCTAGCGGAACATCTAGATGTAAGATTAACCTCTTACATCAAGACGTTCCGCTAGCGGAACACCTGCTCCAATATCCAATGATGGGCGTGGCGCGAAATACAAACTCCTCTAAAATCCGAAAACTTCCATTTTTCAAACATATGACTATTTTACAGCATTTTAAAGACAAGACTCTCGTTAATCTAACCACACTGTCCGATTTCAAAAAGGCTTTACAGCGAAAGCAAAACATTAGATTATGTCAGCAGAGTACCCAGCCAGAAATAATCAGACACCCATTTTTCAAGCTAGCATATAATGTCACAAAAAACAAAACCACAGCTAAATGCAGCACTAACCTTTGCTGATCTTCATCAGATGACAACCCTAGGATATTATGTTATACAATGCATGCATGTTTTGTTCAATCAAGTTCATATTTATATCAAAAACCAGCTTTTTTACATTAGCATGTGACGTTCAGAACTAGCATACCCCCCGCAAACATCCGGTGAATTTACTAAATTACTCACGATAAACGTTCACAAAAAACATAACAATTATTTTAAGAATTATAGATACAGAACTCCTCTATGCACTCGATATGTCCGATTTTAAAATAGCTTTTCGGTGAAAGCACATTTTGCAATATTCTCAGTAGATAGCCCAGCCATCACGGCTAGCCATTTAGACACCGACCAAGTTTAGCCCTGACCAAACTCCGATTTACTATTACAAAAGTTTGATTACCTTTGTTGTCTTCGTCAGAATGCACTCCCAGGACTGCTACTTCAATAACAAATGTTGGTTTGGTCCAAAATAATCCATCGTTATATCCAAATAGCGGCGTTTTGTTCGTGCGTTCAAGACACTATCCGAAGTGTAAATAAGGGTCACGAGCATGGCGCAATTCGTGACAAAAGATTTCTAAATATTCCATTACCGTACTTCGAAGCATGTCAACCGCTGTTTAAAATCAATTTTTATGCCATTTTTCTCGTAAAAAAGCGATAATATTCTGACCGGGAATCTGTGTTTAGGTAAACAGACGAAAGAAAACAAAGCATTCTGTCGACGCGGGCACGAGCCTGAGTCTCACAGTACTGTAACCAGCCACTACCCAAACGCGCTACTTTTTTTCAACCAGAGCCTGCAAAGCCACGATTCAGCTTTTTGCCGCCTTCTGAGAGGCCATGGGAGCCGTAGGAAGTGTCACGTAACAGCAGAGATCCTCTGTAATGGATAGAGATAATCAAGAAGGGCAAGAAATTGTCAGACAGGCCACTTCCTGCATGGAATCTTCTCAGGTTTTGGCCTGCCAAATGAGTTCTGTTATTCTCACAGACACCATTCAAACAGTTTTAGAAACTTTGGAGTGTTTTCTATCCAAAGCTAATAATTATATGCATATTCTAGTTTCTGGGCAGGAGTAATAATCAGATTAAATCGGGTATGTTTTTTATCCGGCTGTGAAAATACTGCCCCCTAGCCATAACAGGTTAACCTCCCTGGGCTAGTCAACAGCCAGTGGAATCGTGTGGCGCGAAATACAAATACCTCATAAATGCTATAACTTCAATTTCTCAAACATATGACTATTTTACATCATTTTAAAGACAAGAATCTTGTTAATCTAACCACACTGTCCGATTTCAAAAAGGCTTTACAGCGAAAGCAAAACATTAGATTATGTCAGGAGAGTACCCTGCCAAAAATAATCACACAGCCATTTTCAAAGCATGCATATATGTCACAAAAACCAAGATCACAGCTAAATGCAGCACTAACCTTTGATGATCTTCATCAGATGACACTCCTAGGACATTATGTTATACAATACATGCATGTTTTGTTCAATCAAGTTCATATTTATATCAAAAACCAGCTTTTTACATTAGCATGTGATGTTCAGAACTAGCATACCCACCGCAAACTTCTGATGAACTTACTTAATTACTCACGATTAACATTCACAAAATACATAACAATTATTTTAAGAATTATAGATACAGAACTCCTTTATGCAATCGCGGTGTCAGATTTTAAAATAGCTTTTCGGCGAAAGCACATTTTGCAATATTCTGAGTAGATAGCCCGGCCACCACGGCTAGCTAATTTGACACCCACTAAGTTTCGCCCTCACCAAACTCAGATTTACTATAAGAAAAATTGGATTACCTTTGCTGTTCCTCGTCAGAATGCACTCCCAGGACTTCTAATTCAACAACAAATGTTGTTTTGGTTCGAAATAATCCATAGTTATATTGAAATGGCTCCGTTTTGTTCGTGCGTTGAGGTCAGTATCTGAAGGGTGACGTGCGGGCGCATTTCGTGACAAAACATTTCAAAATATTCCATTACCGTACTTCGAAGCATGTCAAACGCTGTTTAAAATCAATTTTTATGCGATTTTTCTCGTAAAATAGCGATAATATTCCAACCGGGCGACGTTGTATTCGTTCAAAGAGAGAAAGAAAAACATGGAGTCCTCTCGTGCATGCGCATTCCAGTGTTAGTGTTCCCTACCTGACCACTCACAAAATCTCCTGCTGTTCTTCGCCCAGAGACAGCAGACATCTCATTCCACTTTCTGGCGCCTTCTGAGAGCCAATGGAAGCCTTAGAAAATGTCACGTTACAGCAGAGATGCTGTATTTTTGATAGAGATGCCCTAGAAGGACAGCAAATTGTCAGACAGGGCACTTCCTGCATGTAATCTTCTCAGGTTTTGGCCTGCCATATGAGTTCTGTTATACTCACAGACACCATTCAAACAGTTTTAGAAACTTTACAGAGTTTTCTATCCAAATCTATTAATTATATGCATATTCTCGTTTCTGGGTAAGAGTAGTAACCAGTTTAAATCGGGCACATTTTTTATCCGGACGTGAAAATACTGCCCCCTAGCCCCAACAGGTTGGTTGATAGTGAAAAATCCTGATTCATCTGAATCAGGGTTAGTTTGGCAGCTGGGGTGTAAGAGGAGCGATTACGATAGAGGAAACCAAGTCTAGATTTAACTTTAGCCTGCAGCTTTGATATGTGCTGAGATGATGACACACCAAATGCGTTTGATGGATTGCGGGAAAAGAGCCGGAATAAACTTTTGTAGGCTGCAATCCAAGCTATGTCTTCCAGTTCGACAACTGCTGTCGGCATCCAAAGAGTATCCAATTTGAATAAATGCTTTTGGGTAAGGACGACAGCATTAGTGTAGTCAACAGGCGATAGGGATATCACTTATTATTGATATCTAGGCTAATCAAATTCTACTGGTCACATTCACATATTTAGAAGATGTTATTGCGGTTATAGCGAAATGCTTGTAATGCTATATGCGCATTGATGAGAATCACACTGCTGCTCTCTCGTTTAGTATATGTTTATTTTAACCCAATAATGGTTCAATTGAAGGAGTTTAAGCTGCCTATCAATCATGGTTTTGCGATCATGAGTGTATTCATTAAGGAAACCGTTTACTGTTTAAGAACCAAACTGAAGCAAACAGAGCAAAAGGAGAGTTTCTATTGGGCAAATGCAGGTAGGTCTCTCCCCGTTTCGTTCCGTTTAATTAAGAAACGTTTTGCAACAGAATTGGCATAATGAGTGGACCCCAGTGCCACAGCTGCATAATGCAGATCCCAGCCTATGGAATAAAAGTCTGAGTTCCTCCTAAACTCACCTGTGATATTGTGCTCCATACTGTCAAAAACAAGTTTAATTTAAGAAGACCACGAGTGGGGCTTTTATTGCTCAATCTAATTTCTGTTTATTCAAAGAAATGTCCATAGGCCTAATGGACACATGCCGAAACTCGCACACTTTTGATAGACTTAAACAGCTGCAAATTATGGAGATATCGAAGTGTAACCAAAAATAAATAAATAAATAGGCCTTTAGCAAATGCAGCATATGGAACTAATTTTTAAAATGCCAATAGCACGATCAAGGGATATTACATTAATTGGAATGACTGGAAATCTGACAGACTCATTTTTTTTTAATGTAGAGATATAGCCTAATTGTATTATTATCTGTAGTAGAAAGCAATGGGTTAGAAGAAGCCTACATTACCCCATAAAGTAAAATACAACATCCTTTTATGGCCAGCTTTGTAAACTCTAACATTGATTTATCCTGCAATGGACGTTGTTCAATTGGTAATAATTTGTGTCTTCTTCCAATGACTCTTAAGCAGGTTGACATTCATTGGGATGAGTCTTGTCCTTGAGGCAGAACTGAGCGAGCGATTTCTGCTAGATGTGCCAGCTTCAAATTCAAAATTGGCTATTTAATTGAAGGTTAGGTTTAGGCATTAGTATTAGCAGTGTGGTTAAGATTAGGGTTAGGCTTAAAATAAGATTTTATGACTTTTTGGCGGTGCCAGCTAGTGACCACTCTGCAGAGCTGCCTCCAGAACAAGATTCATTACAAAAAACGCTAACCTGCACCTCTTAAGGGGAACGTAATCTAAAAGTAACTGAAAGTAATCCGATTACCTTACTGAGTTTGGGTAATCCAAAAGTTACCTTACTGATTAAAAGTTTGGACAGGTAACTGTAATGAATTACATTTAGAAAGTAACCTACCCAACCCTGGTTATTCGTGCTTCACCATTCTGGCCATGTAGTACACTCTTCCCCATTACATATTATGGGCCAAGATGGCTGTCAGTCAGTCATTGTTCAAACTCACCCAAGATGGTCGGTCTCTGATGTCACCATGTCTAGGCCTCTACCATTATGGCCGTTTGTTGCTAGCACCAGTAGCTACTCCTAGCCACTAACTGCTTATCCCTTGTATACAGTCCCTTATGCTGGCCTTTAGCCTGAGGCCTGCTAGCCAGTAGCCTAGCATGCTAACCCACTGTATTGTTTATACTGTATGCTACTACACACTGTGTAGTCTAGCATGCTAGCTTCTATTGTTTACATTGAGTGCTACATTTAGCCCATTAGCCTGGGTTGCTTTTAGCTGCTGTACAAGCCCTTTCCATAATGTCTATGCTTTGCTAGCCTCATCACCGTTGTTACTGCTGTGTGCTATGTTAGCTTACCACTATTAGCTACCTAGTCTGGTACTACTGCTCTGTAATACTGCTCTGTAATACTGCTCTGTATTTCTCTCTGTTCTTCTAAACCACTGTCACTTTCACTGGTCCACTTCCTGTTTGCTGTGTTTGTGTGTGCCAGTGTTCTGTACACCTGTCTCCTACTAGTCATTTGATCTAAACCGACACCTGATCTAAACCGACACCTGATCTAAACCGACAACTTTTCGAGACCACCATAACATGGTGGCGCTCTTTTTCAGTCATGTTAGCTCATTGGATAAGCTATCCAATCAGCAGTCTACACACCTTAATATTTTTAATGACCGGTATATGCCCACACCACACTGTGGAAATGCTGCTTATTAATATACTTCATTAAAATGTTTTGGAAGGAAAACTATTTCACTGATATTGTAATTAATTAAAGGTCATATTTCATAGAAATACTGGACAGTTACTTTATTTATTTTTCCTTGATTTAACTAGGCAAGTCAGTTAAGAACAAATTCTTATTTTCAATGACGGCCTAGGAACAGTGGGTTAACTGCCTTGTTCAGCGGCAGAACAACAGATTTGTACCTTGTCAGCCCGGGGATTCAAACTTGCAACCTTTCGGTTACTAGCCTAACGCTCTAATCACTAGGCTACCCTGCCAACCACAGAGTATATTAATATTGCCGGTAATGTCATGCACTGGTGCTTTAAAGGGATTTCTTTGAGGGACCTATAGAAGAAGGTTAAATGGATGTTGAGCGGTGCACCTTAAGTGTGTTTAATTCATGTACTAATCAGAGTAATGGCTTTATCATCAAGCTGCTGAAATCAAGTAAAGCAATGGTCCTCTCCACAGCTCCTGGAAGAGGGATTAATCAAAGCTGAGCTCCAATGATTCATGAGTGTGTGTGTGACGAAGAGAGAGAGATTCTGTGTTTGTGTGTGTGTCTTAGGCGGGGGTGGGGGGTGCTGAGAGATGCAATCACACAAATTAGCTATCCAAAATACACCCACAAAGCATTTATTTTATTTTATTTATTAACCCCTCCACCACCCCCCTCTTCAGAGGACATATATATATATATATATATATATATATATATATATATATATATATATATATATTACAGCTTTTCTGCTACATATACATACATTTTGCATACACATTTTACATACGTGGTACTTTTATATAAAGCAGTCACAAAACAATAATACATTACCAAACATAAGCTCTTTAATCCCAACCCTCAGCCACTCTCAGCCCATCCCACCTATCACCATACACCACCCTCGTTTGGTTTCCATGTGCCATATATTTTTAAATTGTGCTGTGATGTTTTACACAAATTTTTTACTTTTCTAATCGTATAGTATCCACAGATTGTGTGCTAAAGACCTTTCCTACGAGTATTATTATTATATTATTTATTGACTGACTATGGCTTTCCAAATTGCCCAACACTGCAATTTGTAAGGTTAATTTGAAGTTTATGTTGTGATTTTTTTAACCATTCCTGAACCTTTGACCAGAAACAAGCTACATAGGAGCGCTACCAGAATAAATAATCTATTGATTCTGTCTCTTCGCAGCAAAATCTACAGAGCGGAGTTTGTTGTATGCCCCATTCTGTTGGTGGCAAGAATTGTATATAATCATTTAAATAGAAAAACTCTAGGTGTTGATTAAAGTGTAGTTTTTTTGTACCAGTTCATAAACCATGTGCCATGGAATTGGTACATCGAAAATCTCTTCCCATTTATTTTGCAACCTGTATGGTGCAGCTGTCAACGTTTTTGTCCTGAAATGAAACTGGTATATTCTATTTTTGCCAGTTCCTTTCAACCAATTTGTATCTTTAATATATGGCAGGCAAACAAGTACCCTTTTCCACTTGCCTCCTCCATTTTTGTGGTAATGCTGCAATCAGTTGGTTGTAAGTTTGGATTGAGCAGATAGCTGCATATGTGACATAACTCCTCCGTTTCAGTTCATAATATCATTAATAAATATAATACCATTTAAAAAAATATGCATAAAGAATATTTGTTTTTATGAATCAGTATATTTGAGTTTAACCATAACATTTGCTGTAATATTTGTTATATTATTTTCTGGAGGATAAAACTGATGACTTGTTTAAGAAAGGTTGACACTTTAAACAACATTTATTTTTCAATTATTCGGAAATGAGAAGTTGTAATCTGTATAAAGGCAAAAAGGCCATTTTTGAACAAAGGATGAGCCTTTCTTTATAATCTACTGGAGAACCATTTTGGGTTTAAGTATAACTTATTTATGAGTGAAGCTTTTAGTGAGAGTTTTAAAGATTGAATATTTAATCATTTCAGTCCCCAAAACTCATATTCAGTATATAAATAGGCACGTTTAATTTTTTCTGGCTTAGCATTCCAAATAAAATGAAATATTTTTTTGCTCATATGATTTAAAAAATGAGTAATCTAGAGTAGGCAGTGCCGTAAGTAAGTAAACTGTGATAGGACCAAAGAGCTAATCAATGTGATTTTTCCATAAGTAGACAAGTATTTACCTCTCCATTGTTGCAGAATATTATCTATTTTTGCTAACTTTCTATTGAAATTGATTGTTAATTTATATTTTGAATACCAAGTATATCTACTTCACCATCAGCCTATTTTATTGGTAAACTTCAAATTAGTGTAAACACTGTATTTTTTTAACGATCCAATACGTAATATGGTATCAAGGCACAAGGCGAGACCCAGATGCAGACACAGGAGGCAGATGGTTGGAGTCTTACAATGTTTAATAATCCAAAGGGGTAGGCAAGATAATGGTCGTGGACAGGCAAAAAGGTCAAAACCAGATCAGAGTCCAGGAGGTACAGAGTGGCAGACAGGCTTATGGTCAAGGCAGGCAGAATGGTCAGGCAGGCAGCTACAAAGTGCAGAAACAGACAAGGGTCAAAACCGGGAAGACTAGGAAAAGAGAAAAGCAAAAGGAGTACGGGAAAGACACGCAGGTTGACTTGACTTAAACATACAAGATGAACTGGCACAGAGAGACAGGAAACACAGGGATAAATACACTGGGGAAAATAAGTGACACCTGGAGGGGGTGGAGACAATCACAGGAACAGGTGAAACAGATCAGGGCGTGACAATATAGTACACTTATCATAATTAGGTTTTAATCCAGAGAGGCTAGAAAAGTGATCAAGATCTTCAGTGAGACTATGCAGGGATCCAGATTGCGGACTTAAGAAAAAACTAGAGTCATCGGCATACATTGACACTTTTGTTTTTATCCCCTGGATTTCAAACCTCTTGATGTTCTTGTTGGATCTAATTTTAATAGCTAGCATTTTAATGGCCATAATAAATAGATATGGAGACAACGGACAGCCTTGTTTTACTCCTCTTAAAACTCAATACTTTCTGAGAAGTAACCATTATTTACTATTTTACATCTGGGGTTGCTGTACATAACTTTAACCCGTTGTATTTGAGATTCACCAAAATTAAAGTAATCCAGACATTTATAAATTATTGTCATACTTTATCGAAAGCCTTTTCAAAATCTGCTATGAAAACCAGGCCTGGTATCTTTGATGTTTCATAATGTTCAATTATTTCAAGTAATTGTTGTATATTGTCTCCAATATATCGTCCATGTAAAAAAAAACGTGTTCTACTGTATGCATTTCGTCAGGATTTTCGCACCACAGCAATGAAGTGTTAAGAGGCCTCCAGTTTTTTAAATGGATTGGATCTTTATACTTAACACCTGGGTCCTGTTTTAGTAGTAATGAAATCAGACCTTCTTGTTGAGTACCTGAAAGTCTACCATTTTGTATAAGAGTAATTAAAACATGCTAATAATGGATCTTTGAGTACATAAAATAAAGGTCTGATATCCCTCTACTGGTATACCATCAAGCCCTGGTGTTTTTCCAGACTGAAAAGATTTTATTGCCTCAAAAAGTTCCTCTAATGTAATTTGGCCTTCACACAGGTCTTTCTGTAAATTTGTTAATTTTACATTATTGTTATTATTATTAGGAAAGAAATCCTTACAGTTAACATAATTCAGTAGTTGGATTAACGAGAGTCGTATCTTTCAAATGGTGTAAAATAGTCATATGTTTGAGAAATTGAAGTTATAACATTTTTAAGGTTTTTGTATTTCGCGCCACGCTCTACCATTGGATATTGGTGAGGCGTTCCGCTAGCGGAACGTCTAGATGCAAGATTAAGTACCTCAATGGATCGTAAAGGAAATCACTCTACAAACGAATTTGTTTCTTGTGAGCTCAATAGATTAATATATATATTTTCGAAGAAGTGTGGATCTGACTGGTTGCATCACTGCCTGGTATGGCAACTGCTCGGCCTCTGACCGCAAGGCGGGTAGAGGGTAGTGAGTACGGCCTAGTACATTACTGGGGCCAAGCTTCCTGCCATCCAGGACCTCTATACCAGGCGGTGTCAGAGGAAGGCCCTAAAAATTGTCAAAGACTCCAGCCACCCTAGTCATAGACTGTTCTCTCTGCTACCGCATGGCAAGCGGTATCGGAGTGCCAAGTCTAGATCAAAGAGGCCTCTAAACAGCTTCTACCCCCAAGCCATAAGACTCCTAGACATCTAATCAAATGGCTACCCCACCCTCTCTTTTACACTGCTGCTACTCTCTGTTATTATCTATGCATAGTCACTTTAATAACACTACCTACATATACATATTACCTCAATTACCTTGACTAACCGGTGCCCCTGCACATTGACACTGCACTGGTACCCCCTGTATATAGCCTCATTACAGTTATTTTACTGCTGCTCGTTAAACTTGTTCCTTTTATTTCTTATTCGTATTTTTTAAACTGCATTGTTGGTTAGGGGCTTGTAAGGTCTACACCTGTTGTATTCGGCGCATTTGACTAATAAAATTTGATTAGATTTGGTTTGATCATCATTATTTGGCCCATATAGATGAATTAGCCAGATCTGTTTTTGGTCAAATAGCATTGTTTAAATTAATACATCTTCCTCACGAAGCATAGTTACCTATCGCTCCACAAATCCGTGGGAAAAAACTACGTCAAGGTCTTAGAGCAAGTGACATCAACGCTACTAGCGTGCACCGCTAACTAGCTGGCAAGAAAAAGAATGTGAACCCTTTGGAATTACCTGGATTTCTGCATAAATTGGTCATCAAATTTGATCTGATCTTCATCTAAGTCACAACAATAGACAAACATAGTGTGCTTAAACTAATAACACACAAATTGTGTTTTTCTTGTCTATATTGAATACATCATTTAAACATTCACAGTGTAGGTTGTAAAAAGTATGTGAACACCTCAGCTAATGACTTCTCCAAAAGTCAGGAGTCAGCTAAACTGGAGTCCAATCAATGAGACAAGATTGGCGATGTTGGTTAGAGCTGCCTTGACCTATCAACAACACTCACAAAATTTGAGTTTGCTATTCACAAGAAGCATTGCCTGATGTGAACCATGCCTTGAACAAAAGAGATCTCAGAAGACCTCAGATTAAGAATTATTGACTTGCATAAAGCTGTAAAGGGTTACAAAAATATCAGTCCATGCTAAGACAAATTTCTATAAATGGACAAAATTCAGCACTGTTGCTACTCTCCCTAGGAGTGGCCGTCCTGCAAAGATGACTGCAAGAGCACAGCGCATAATGCTCAATGAGGTTAAGAAGAATCTTAGTGTCAGCTAAATACTTGAACCTGCTAACATCTCTGTTGACGAGTCTACGATATGTAAAACACTAAACAAGAATGATGTTCATGGGAGGACAACACGGAAGAAGTCACTGCTGTCCATAAAAAACATTACTGCACATCTGAAGTTTGCAAAAGTGCACCTGGATCTTCCACAGCGCTACTGGTAAAATATTCTGTGTACAGATGAAACTACAGTTGAGTTGTTTGGAAGGAACACACAACTCTTATGTGTGGAGAAAAAATGCACAGCACACCAACATCAAAACCTCATCCCAACTGTAAAGTATGGTGGAGGGAGCATCATGGTTTGGGGCTGCTTTGCTGCTTCAGGGCCTGGACAGTTGCTATCATCGACAGAAAATTAATTCCCAAGTTTATCAAGACATTTTGCAGGAGAATGTTAGGCTATCTGTCCGCCAATTGAAGCTCAACAGAAGTTGGGTGATGCAACAGGACAATGACCCAAAACACAGAAGTAAATCAACAACAGAATGGCTTCAACAGATGAAAATACACCTTCTGGAGTGGCCAAGCCAGAGTCCTGACCTCAACCCGATTGAGATGCTGTGGCATGACCTCAAGAGAGCGGTTCACACCAGACATCCCAAGAATATTGCTGAACTGAAACAGTTTTGTAAAGAGGAATGGTCCAAAATTCCTCCTGACCGTTGTACAGGTCTGATCCACAACTACAGAAAATGTTTGGTTGAGGTTATTGCTGCCGAAGGATGGTCAACCAGTTATTAAATTCAAGGGTTCACATACTTTCCCCACCCTGCACTGGGAATGTTTTCACGGTGTGTTCAATAAAGACAGGAAAACGTATAATTGTTTGTGTGTTATAGTTAAGCAGACTGTGTTTGTCTGTTGTTGTGACCTAGATGAAGATCAGATCAAATTTTATGACCAATTTATGTATTTGGCTAAGGCGAATGTAAACTTCCGACTTCAACTGTATACAGTGTGTATGTACTGTATGTATGTATAGTATTTTACTGATCTAGGGATGTAGTTTACTATTATGTATTGATTTTTACCTTACTTTTTTTCACTCTTTATGCGATGTGCAATGCAGAGAACACCGGAAGAACAATTATAATTTAATTACCACAGTGAATTATTGTAATGTTTGTTTGTGTCATTTAATCCCATAAGAAATGGGTTGCCAATTGGCGATTTGACACCAATTCTTTTTTTCATTCATTCATTAATTTCATTCATTCATGTGGGTTTGATAAACATGCCTGCTTCAATCCACACAAGGATACTTGTATTGTACTGTGACAGTGTGCCAGGATGTTGTTGTCTGTTATTTAAGCAATAAGGCCTGAGGGGGTTCAGTATATGCCAGTATACCATGGCTAAGGGATGTTGTTTATTTATTTATTTATTTATTTTATTTCACCTTTATTTAACCAGGTAGGCTAGTTGAGAACAAGTTCTCATTTGCAACTGCGACCTGGCCAAGATAAAGCAAAGCAGCTCAACACATACAACAACACAGAGTTACACATGGAATAAACAAACATACAATCAATAATACAGTAGTAAAATCTATATACAGCATGTACAAATGAGGTAGGATAAGAGAGGTAAGGCAATAAATAGGCTATGGTGGCAAAGTAAATTACAATATAGCAATTAAACACTGGAATGGTAGGATGTGCGGAAGATGAATGTGCAAGTTGAGATACTGGGGTGCAAAGGAGCAAGATAAATAAATAAATACAGTATGGTGATGAGGTAGATTGGATGGGCTATTTACAGATGAGATATGTACAGGTGCAGAGATCTGTGAGCTGCTCTGACAGCTGGTGCTTAAAGCTAGTGAGGGAGGTAAGAGTCTCCAGCTTCAGAAATGTTTGCAGTTAGTTCCAGTCATTGGCAGCAGAGAACTGGAAGGAGAGGCGGCCAAAGGAAGAATTGGCTTTGGGGGTGACCAGTGAGATATACCTGCTGGAGTGCGTGCTACGGGTGGGTGCTGCTATGGTGACCAGTGAGCTGAGATAAGGCGGGGCTTTACCTAGCAGAGACTTGTAGATGACCTGGAGCCAGTGGGTTTGGCGACGAGTATGAAGCGAGGGCCAGCCAACGAGATCATACAGGTCGCTGTCACGTCCTGACCAGCAGAGGGAGTAAGTGTATAAGTTTTGGTCAGGGCGTGGCAGAAGGAGTTGTGTTTTGTATGTTCTGTCTAGGTTGGGTTGTTCTATGTATAGTTAATTGGGGTGGACTTCCAATTGAAGGCAGGTGTGTGGTGTTGCCTTTGATTGGGAGTCCAATATTAGTAGGGTGTGTTTGTCTGTGTGTTTGTGGGTAATTGTTTGTGAGCACTGCGTTGATTGAGCCTGCTACACTGTCTAGCCGTGAGTACTGTTTATTGTTTTGTTTTTCCTGTGGATGCCTTTCGTTTTATCATTAAAAGAATGAGTATCCACATACCCGCTGCATTTTGGTCTTCCCTTCAACACCACGACGAAATCCGTGATAGAATTACCCACCAAACCAGGACCAAGCAGCAGAGGAACGAGGAGGAAGGATGGACATGGGCAGAATTAAGGATGAGCGTTTCCAGGGCTATGGAGGAGTTTAGTAAACTCGAGAGGCAGCCCCAAGATTTTTTTTTGGGGGGGGCACAAGGGCAGTTTTGCGGGGCAAGAATGGAGCCCCAGGCCAGCTCCCCGCACTAGCCCTGAGGTGTGTGTCTCCCGGCTGGCACGTCCAGTACCAGCCCCACGCACAAGGCTTCTAGTGCGTCAGTCCAGCCCCGCCAGTCAAGAGTCGCCAGAGCTGTCCGTCAGTCAAGAGTCGCCAGAGCCGCCCGTCAGTCAAGAGTCGCCAGAGCCGCCCGTCAGTCAAGAGTCGCCAGAGCCGCCCGTCAGTTAAGAGTCGCCAGAGCCACCCGTCAGTCAAGAGTCGCCAGAGCCGCCCGTCAGTCAAGAGTCGCCAGAGCCACCCACTAGTCAGGAGCTGCCAGAGCCGGCCAATCTGCCCGGAGCTGCCAGAGTGGCCCGACTGCCCGGAGCTGCCAGAGTGGCCCGACTGCCCGGAGCTGCCAGAGTGGCCCGACTGCCCGGAGCAGCCAGAGTGGCCCGACTGCCAGGATCAGCCAGAGTGGCCCGCCGGCCAGGATCAGCCAGAGTGGCCCGCCGGCCAGGATCAGCCAGAGTGGCCCGCCGGCCAGGATCAGCCAGAGTGGCCCGCCGGCCGGTCACGGCAAGAGTCGCCGGCCAGTCGGGCGAGGTCAGGTGCGCCTACTAGTATTCCGGAGCCGCCAGGGGCGCTAACGAAGTGGGCGACGACGAGGGTGGAACGGTGTCCACATCCCGCACCTGAGCCGCCTCCAACATAGGTGGGTTGGGGAGGGGGGGTGTAGCACAGTGCCGTCATTGACGGCAGCCACGCTCCCTTCCCTCCCTGTAGTTAGGGGGATTTTTCGGTTTGTTTTGGGTTTTCTGTGTTTTTCTTTTGAAGGTGCATTCGGGGTCTGCACCTTTAGGGGGGGTAATGTCACGTCCTGACCAGCAGAGGGAGTAAGTGTATACGTTTTGGTCAGGGCGTGACAGAAGGAGTTGTGTTTTGTATGTTCTGTCTAGGTTGGGTTGTTCTATGTATAGTTAATTGGGGTGGACTTCCAATTGAAGGCAGGTGTGTGGTGTTGCCTTTGATTGGGAGTCCTATATTAGTAGGGTGTGTTTGTCTGTGTGTTTGTGGGTAATTGTTTGTGAGCACTGCGTTGATTGAGCCTGCTACACTGTCTAGTCGTGAGTACTGTTTATTGTTTTGTTTTTCCTGTGGATGCCTTTCGTTTTATCATTAAAAGAATGAGTATCCACATACCCGCTGCATTTTGGTCTTCCCTTCAACACCACGATGAAATCCGTGACAGTCGCAGTGGTGGGTAGTATATGGGGCTTTGGTGACAAAACGGATGGCAATGTGAAAGACTGCATCCAATTTGTTGAGTAGAGTGTTGAAGGCTATTTTGTAAATGAAATCGCCGAAGTCGAGGATTGGTAGGATGGTCAGTTTTACGAGGGTATGTTTGGCAGCATGAGTGAAGGATGCTTTGTTGCGAAATAGAAATCCAATTCTAGATTTCATTTTGGACTGGAAATGTTTATTAATGTGAGTCTGGAAGGAGAGTTTACAGTCTAACCAGACACCTAGGTATTTGTAGTAACCAAGCGAGGCAATCAGTTGAGAAACCAAGGCTGTTGAGTCTGCCAATAAGACTGTTGTGATTGACAGAGTCGAAAGCCTTAGCCAGGTCGATGAATATGGCTGCACAGTAATGTCTCTTAACGATGGCGGTTATGATATCATTTAGGACCTTGAGCGTGGCTGAGGTGCACCCATGACCAGCTCTGAAACCAGATTGCATAGCGGAGAAGATACAGTGAGATTCGAAATGGTCGGTAAACTGTTTGTTAACTTGGCTTTCAAAGACCTTAGACAGGCAGGGTAGAATAGATATAGGTCTGTAGCAGTTTGGGTCTAGAGTGTCTCCCCCTTTGAAGAGGGGGATGACCGCGGCAGCTTTCCAATCTATCCGAATCTCAGATAATACGAAAGAGAGGTTGAATAGGCTAGTAATCGGGGTTGCAATATTTTCAACATATAATTTTAGAAAGACAGGGTCCAGATTGTCTAGCCCTGCTGATTTGTAGGGGTCCAGATTTTGCAGCTCTTTCAGAACATCAGCTATCTGGATTTGGGTGAAGGAGAAGTGGGGGAGATTTGGGCGAGTTGCTGTGGGGAGCGCAGGGCTGTTGACCGGGGTAGGGGTAACCAGGTGGAAGGCATGGCCAGCCGTAGAAAAATGCTTATTGAAATTCTCAATTATTGTAGATTTATCGGTGGTGACAGTTTTTCAGGACTTTACAGTGTCCCAGAACTTTTTTGAGTTTGTACTACAGGATGCAAATTTCTGTTTGAGGAAGCTATCCTTAGCCTTCCTAACTGCCTGTGTATATTGGTTCCTAACTTCCCTAAATAGTTGCATATTATGGGGGCTATTCGATGCTAATGAAAACGCCACAGGATGTTTTTGTGGGCAGACAGGTCTGGAGTGAACCAAGAGCTATATCTATTCCTAGTTCAATTTTCTTTGAATGGAGCATGCTTATTTAAGATGGTGAGGAAGGCACTTTTAAAGAATAACCAGGCATCCTCTACTGACGGGATGAGGTCAATGTCATTCCAGGATACCCCGGCCAGGTCAATTAGAAAGGCCTGTTTGCAGAAGTGTTTTAGGGAGCGTTTGACAGTGATGAGGGGTGGTTGTTTGACCGCAGACTCATTAAGGATGCAGGCAATGAGGCAGTGATCGCTGAGATCTTGGTTGAAAACAGCAGAGGTGTATTTGGAGGGTGAGTTAGTTAGGATGATATCTATGAGGGTGCCCGTGTTTACAGGTTTTGGGGTTGTACCTGGTATGTTCATTGATCATTTGTGTGAGATTGAGGGCATCAAGCTTAGATTGTAGGATGGCCGGGGTGTTAAGCATGTCCTAGCAGTTCAGAAGATAGATGGGGGGCAATCAATTCACATATGGTGTCCAGGGCACAGCTGGGGGCAGAGGGTGGTCTATAGCAAGCGGCAAAGGTGGGAGACTTGTTTCTGGCAAGGTGAATTTTTAGAAGTAGAAGCTCGAGTTGTTTTGATACAGACCTGGATAGTAAGATAGCCTGCAGAGTTCTATCTCTGCAGTAGATTGCAACACCGCCCCCTTTGGCAGTTCTATCTTGGCAGAAAATGTTATAGTTAGGGATGGAAATTTCAGGGTTTTTGGTGGTTTTCCTAAGCCAGGATTCAGACACGGCTAAGACATCCGGGTTGGCAGAATGTGCTAAAGCAGTGAATAAAGCAAACTTAGGGAGTAAGCTTCTAATGTTAACATGCATGAAACCAAGGCTTTTACGGTTACAGAAGTCAACAAATGAGAGCACCTGGGGAGTAGAAGTGGAGCTAGGCACCGCAGGTCCTTGATTAACCTCTACATCTCCAGAGGAGAAGTAGGATAAGGGTACGGCTAAAGGCTATAAGAGCTGGCCGTTTAGCACGTTGGGAACAGAGAGTAAAGGGAGCAGGTTTCTGGTCACGATAGCATAGATTCGAGGCATAATGTACAGACAAAGGTATGGTAGGAAGAGAGTACATTGGAGGTAAACCTAGGCATTGAGTAATGAAGAGAGAGATATAGTCTCTGGAGACGTTTAAACCAGGTGATGTCATCACATATGTGGGAGGTGGAACAACATGATTGGTTAAGGCATATTGAGCAGGGCTATAGGCTCTACAGTGAAATAAGATGGTAATCACTAACCAGGACAGTAATGGACAAGGCATATTGATATTAGGGAGAGGCATGCGTAGCCAAGTGATCGTATGGGTCCAGTGAGTGGTTGGGCTGGCTGGGGACACGGCGATTCAAACAGTTAGCAAGCCGGGACTAGCAAGCTAGCAGTTAGCAGGCCGGGGCTAGCAAGCTAGCATAAGGGCCTTAGAGGGACGTCGCGATGGGGGAAAAGTCTGTTTTTGTCTCCTCGTGCGGCGACGTCGATAGACCAGTCGTGGAATTAGTAGGGTTCCAAGTAGTAGAGGGGTCCAAGTCCAATTGGCAAAATGGGTATAGTGGTCCAAGAAACTGGCCGGTGGATCACCTAACAGTCCAATGTGCTATAGATAGCTAGCAGAATGGCCTTCAGGGGACGTTGCACCTGAGGGGCCTGTTGGGATCCTCGGGCAGATTATGTCGGTATTCCAGTCGTGAAAGATCAGCGGGGTTCCGTGCCCCGTACAGGCAGTCGAAGGGGTCCAGATATTGTAGCTGAGGAGTCGGCTTCAGGAGTAGCCCAGGAGCCCTAGCTGGGAGATGGGTCTAGCATGGGCTAGCCCCAGGCTAGTTGGTGCTTGCTCCGGCACGGAAACGTTAGCCAGGAGCAGTCAACCCAGGTTGCGGTTAGCTAGCTACCATGATCCAGATGAAAGGGTTCAGAGTTTGCGGTAGGAATCCGGGGATATGGAGAGAAAAATAAGTCCGGTATGCTCTGGTTTGAAACGCGTTGTACGAACTCGCGAGGTGACCAGGCACGACGTGAAGCAACTGCACTCCGCTGTGTGTCTTGGTCACATCATACCCGCACATCATGAGTTAAATACACAGCAGTGGAGGCCGCTGAGGGGAGGACAGCTCATGATAATGGCTGGAACAGAGCGAATGGAATGGCATCAAACCAAAATATGAAACCCAATGTTTTTAAAAACCCAAGCAGATTTGTTAAAGTTTGTGCTGGCTTATAAGCACTTTAGTTGTTTTTCACAGCCCTGGTACTAAAAATATTTATTTGGATCTACTTCCATTTTGGACACAGTTCCATATAATGGAAACAGATTATTGCATTACATTGTTACTTAAATCACTGGTGTTATTCACACTATCGAATTAAGAAATAATAATTGGAAATTGTAAAAAACGTATCTTATTCAATTATTCATACCTCTGTTCCAAATTGTCCTACTGTTTCCCTTACAGCTTGAGTTCAGTGAGTACCACTCACTTTCACTGGCGGCTTATCTATGGGTCCACAGGAAGCTTATCTTTAACCCAAACACCAGATTGCAGCCTCTAATTTAATATAAGTCCCGAGGCTCAATCCCTCTGATCGTCATGGGACCTTGTATTGAAACCTTAGCTCCTTCAAATTATCAAGATATGGCATTATAGGAGTGCTGTTTGCATTTTAGTCTACCCTAACAATGTTACTCTATATATGTATTACCAATTTCCGTTGGATATTCACTTTCTGCTTCACGCTCATTAAATGTCTATTATTTTGAGATTAATATGTAATGCGCCGAAATTATAAAATACATTGGGCAATTCAGAATGGGAGAGATAAACCTTGGAAGGAATTTCCTTTTAGAGGTAGCTCTCAAGACTAGAGTTTGTTTCTGGAATCAACATGTATTATAACTAGGCTAGCACTGCCTATCAGTCCACTGTCATTGGAGTGCTCTGTCCATACTGAGTCTGGCACCTGAGACAGGACAGACTGAGAGACAGAGACAGTTTCCCACTCCATCTCGGGGAGTGGTTACATTTTTTTGGGGGGGGGGGGGGGGGGACCATTCTTGAAAGGGCTGCAAACCAGTTTGTGACTGCATGTGAAAGGTGGAATGCTACGTTGTCCCATGCAATCATAAATGTCCTCATGTTTCCTCCCACCTGTTCCCTTTCTGCTTCTGGCACCAGTTGTTGGTGGAGGTCATCTAAAAACAGGGACCAATATGGAATTTCAAATCAAATTTATTTATAAAGCCCTTCTTACATCAGCTGATATCTCAAAGTGCTGTACAGAAACCTAGCCTAAAACCCCAAACAGCAAGCAATGCAGGTGTAGAAGCACGGTGGATACGGTAGTCCTGAGGCATGGTCCTAGGGCTCAGGTCCTCCGAGAGAGAGAAAGAGAGAAAGAAAGAGAGAGAGCATACTTAAATTCACATAGGACACCCGAGAAATACTCCAGATATAACAGACTGACCCCAGCCCCCCGACACATAAACTACTGCAGCATAAATACTGGAGGCTGAGACAGGAGGGGTCGGTCGACACTGTGGCCCCTTCTGACGATACCCCCGGACAGGGCCAAACAGGCAGGATATAGCCTCACCCACTTTGCCAAAGCACTGCCCCTACACCACTAGAGGGATACCTTCAACCACCAACTTACCATCCTGAGACAAGGCTGAGTATAGCCCACCACATTTCTGCAGGACCAAACCAGCACTCGAGATTGCAGCACACGTTGTGATATTTGCTCCTCCTCTGACCCGGCACATCAATGGTGGCCCTTTTCCCGATTACGTTTCTTCCCCGCCAACGTGTTTCTGCCAGGTTAAACCCTGCCTCGTCTACATAAATTATTTAATGTGGGGTCTGATTAGCCTCCAACTCCATGACTCTCTGAAAGAAATCAAACACAGTATGTGTAAATGCTTTTCAGTATGTCCTACTGTGTGTACTGTAACCCATGTTTACATGTTGAGTAGCATTGTGTAAAACTCACTATAGAACAAGACATATTGGATAGACACTATACCTGGACGTATTGGTACCAGAGTTCCCTGACCCCATAGTGTAAAACTCACTATAGAACAAGACATATTGGATAGACACCATACCTGGACGTATTGGTGCCGGAGTTCCCTGACCCCATAGTGTAAAACTCACTATAGAACAAGACATATTGGATAGACACCATACCTGGACGTATTGGTGCCGGAGTTCCCTGACCCCATAGTGTAAAACTCACTATAGAACAAGACATATTGGATAGACACCATACCTGGACGTATTGGTGCCGGAGTTCCTTGACCCGCTCACTGTTCCTTTCAAAAGGAACTGTGTACAACTGTTTCATTCCAACTCTGTGTTTGGTCAGAGTCCGAGCCAATGGTAGTCAGACTGATGCTTTCCACACTGTGAAATACCAGGTTGTCCTCTACAGTTCTAGTTTGAATTTCTCTCAGTTTTACTACATTGTCAGCAATGACCAATCCTATAATGGCATGCTATTGGTCTTCACTGAGGAGCTTTCCTCTTCCCTCAGAGGGAGGAAGATGTTGTGCCCTTTATAGGAACAAAAATACAACATATGTATTTGCATTGGGACTGGTGGACTACAGTTACTGGGGGACATAGCAACAGTAATGATAGAAGAAGCCCTTGTGAAATGCATTACTTACCTGTTGGTTTGTTGAAAATTCCGGATAATTGAAGCCACGGTTGACCGTCTGAGATTAGGCTGGACTCTTTCACCAGCCTCTCTCAGTGATAGACCATGGTTTTAGGCTGGACTCTTTCACCAGCCTCTCTCAGTGATAGACCATGGTATTAGGCTGGACTCTTTCACCAGCCTCTCTCAGTGATAGACCATGGTTTTAGGCTGGACTCTTTCACCAGCCTCTCTCAGTGATAGACCATGGTTTTAGGCTGGACTCTTTCACCAGCCTCTCTCAGTGATAGACCATGGTTTATCACATGGACTATGATGGTGGCTCTTATTTCATCAGTAACAGCTCTTACTCTCCTTTGAACACGACCATGCATTCTTACTGCTCTCCCCCTACCTCTCCTTCTCCCTTGTCCTGGTCCAACTACTCCTCTGCCTGGTCCAGCTACTCCTCTGCCTGGTCCAGCTACTCCTCTGCCTGGTCCAGCTACTCCTCTGCCTGGTCCAGCTACTCCTCTGCCTGGTCCAGCTACTCCTCTGCCTGGTCCAGCTACTCCTCTGCCTGGTCCAGCTACTCCTCTGCCTGGTCCAGCTACTCCTCTGCCTGGTCCAGCTACTCCTCTGCCTGGTCCAGCTACTCCTCTGCCTGGTCCAGCTACTCCTCTGCCTGGTCCAACTACTCCTCTGCCTGGTCCAGACATATTTGTTTCTCTCTGCTCCTCTGTACTGTTCTGTATCCACATTGAACAAAATCAATCCAAAGAGTCCCCTTTGTACTGTGTATGTCCATGTAATTGAAAGAACTTCAACACCTGGCTATGTCTCCGATTGAGATTGTAATCAGCTGTGGTTGGTCTATTTTACACAACTTACAGTAAATCAGCTATTTGTCAATGTTTCAATGATCTGTTCATTCAAAAATGCTTATCAGGTTTTGAACATCAGGTCTTAATTTATGTCATGCTGTGTGCAAGCATTTGTAAATAAGACAAGAAAGATCCATAATTTTGGTATTGGGTAAGCTTGTATGTAAAGAAAATGTAAGAAATTTAGAAACCTGTTAATTGACTGCATATTCTGTGAAAACATGAATTCTGTTAATGGTATTGTCCACAACAGACGGATGTTGTGCTAATTGCGTTTAGAGTTTTGAAAATGTGACTACAGATTGGACAAAAGGATGTTAGCGATTGTAAAAAGAAATGTGGCGATGATATTTTTTGTTGAAAGCTGTTTTGAAAGCACAGAAAATGCGCCAATCTTTGTCTGAGACTTTATTTCCCCGACCCTTTAGACAGTCACAGTGCTTTAACCTTATCAAATGATCTGTAACGGAGCCACTGAACATTTCTTCAAATATTTTTACACCCCTTAAGTACGTCTATGTGTGGGTAATCAAGTTGTATATATTTTTGTATTGTTTTCTCCGTTTTTTTTTTAAATTGTTACTTTATCAAATCTCTAGTTAACCCATTATACACACACATACAATTTCCTCTCTCTTTATCCAGGCTGTCATTGTAAATAATAATTTGTTCTTAACTGACTTGCCTAGTTAAATAAAGGTTAAATTAAAAATAAATCCAAATACGCCTCTCAACCGACACAATTCTACCAACTTCATTAACCGTACCTTCAATGCAGGCCAACCGATTCCTTCTGTAAAGAAGTCTAAACTATATATATTCAATGTAGCCTATCCAATTCCTACTATAGTTGTTTGCGACTGCTTACACACTTGTTGCGGAATTTGGCTCATTGGGTCAAAACTCTGCACACAAGCCAAATAAGACACAATACTTGGAGATAAACATCTCACTTCTATGTCAAAATGAAACTCTGCAATCAAAACCTAACAGTCCTTCTTCAAAATGGCATTTTTGCAACAAAATGATACACGCATGCACCATTTGAATTACTCTTTCAAAGCAGCAACACACTGATGTACTTTGTAATTTTCTCATACAGGCTTCTGTGAAAGATTGTTCCAGTACAGTACATCGATTCACATTTCAATGAACACAAAAATAGAAAAGCTTCAGGAAAAAAATATCCAGCTTATTGTTTTGCCATAGCAGGTTTTTATAACAACAAAAACACAAAGAAAAGTAGAATTACAGTACAGTATTTGGGGCATCAGGTAGCCTAGTGGTTAAAGCGTTGGACTAGTAACTGAAAGGTTGCAAGATCGAATCCCTGAGCCGACAAGGTAAAAGTCTGTTGTTCTGCCCCTGAACAAGGCAGTTAACCCACTGTTCCTAGGCTGTCATTGTAAATAAGAATTTGTTCTTAACTGACTTGCCTAGTTAAATAAATACAATTAAAAAAATACTATGTTACTGTAAACTCCCAGAAACAAAAAGAATTACATCGCAATGGTAAACAAAAAATAGTATTGGGTGGATGGTTTATGGATCCTGTCTTCTGTTAGAGTCTGGCCACATGACAAGCAATGCCATCCCTGGCTAGGCAATGGGGGAAAAAAATAACAATCGCCTTGTGTGCCGTATCCAATTCTGGACTGACCCCACCTCCATGCCTCTTCAATTGCTTGCAGAAGGGGCATGTGGTTGGCGGTCATACACTTTCCAATGCCAAGTCGAAAGTAATTCCTCAATTGGATTGAGAAATTGGGAGTAAGGGGGCAAGTATACAACTGAAGTTATTGTGGTTGGTGAACCAGTCCCTGACCAGAGCAGCCCGGTGTAAACTAACATTATCCCAGATGACCACAAACCTGGGCTGCTCTGGTCTGTCCTGTACAACTGCATTATGTAGTGCATCCAGAAATATGATTATGTGTGCAGTATTGTAGGGACCTAGTGTGGCATGGTGATGGAGAACTTCTTGCAGACTAATGGCGGTACACAAGGTGATATTTCCACGACGCTGCCCAGGGACATTCACAACGGCTCTTTGTCCTATAACATGTCGGCCCTGACGCCTGGTTTTAGATAGATTGAATCCAGCTTCATCAATGAAAATGAACTCATGAGGCTGTGCAGCTGCATCAAAGTCCAGGACTCTCTGCAACAGAAAATGCATACACTGAATATGGTGTAACTCAAAACACAGGACTACAATGTCTACATTTTCACACAAGAATGGGGTGGGGGGTGGGTTGGGTCAAACACATTTGGTCAAAACTACAAGCTACAGGCAAGGCATGTGCCCCCACAGACAACCCCCCTCCCACCCCCAGAATGGGGGTACCTGCCTAGGTCACATACTGCTTTGTCTGAATGTATCTATACAGTGCCAATAAGACACAATCTACTGCCATTACTGTATTACAGTATAGTACAGTGACACTTACTTGCACGTTATCATAGCGAAGGTCGTTGACTCTAACGCTGTTCCTCTCAAATGGAACCCTGTACAGCTGCTTCATCGTAAGTTGGTGTTGACTCAAGATGCGGCAGAGTGTCGACATACTGACACGGTTGATATTATGGAAGGTTGTGTGATCTGCGATGATTTGCTCTCCTAGTTGATGTAGGCGGATGGTGTTGTTTGCCAACACTGGATTGACAATGGCCAGTTCCTGTTCATGGGTGAACAGACGTTGTCTTCCACCCTCAGGAGGTTGTCTGGAAGTTCTGTAGAAAATGCAAGAATATGATGTCATTGGCTCGTAATCATTCACGACTCAGATGACTCAGTAGAAATCATTCACAACTCAGTAGAAATAATTCACGCCTCAGACAACAGTAGAAATCATTCACGACTCAGACGACTCAGTAGTAATCATTCACGACTCAGACGACTCAGTAGAAATCATTCACGACTCAGACGACGCGGTAGAAATCAACCACGACTCAGACGACTCAGTAGAAATCATTCATGCCTCGCAGTTTCTGCTGGATCGACAGACGCTACAACATCATCCATCACCCTATGACAGCCCTTTGCTGGTTCATCTATCTCATGCGGAAGGGTTTTCACAAAATTCTACCCCTTCAGCCATTTACCCAGCAGTCTGTGAGGTTGCACATATAGGGCTCTAAGGGTGCTCGAGCACCTACCATTTTGCCCTCCCAAGAGACATTTTGCCTTCATATAAGAAAAGTGCCCTTGCAGATTGTTGATGTTTTTATTTTATTCTCTCTTGTAACTGTAAATGTAACGAATTGCCCATCAAACTAGCCAATTTCACAAGCTTTTGAATCTTAGAAAATGTCTGTACTGCTTCTGTAGCAGTTCCCCAAAGGTCTGTCCACGGCCCTGGCAATGTTGCTGTGAAGAGAGCCCCTAAACAAGATCTTGCTTAAGGCCCCCAAAAAGCTAGAACCGGCCCTGAGTGAGGCTGTGGGAGTGAGGGGGCGGTGGGTTGTGGTGGCTAAAGGACAGCTAGCTAACTGTGAGGATAATCTCCATTAATGTGCTGATGAATAGGTTAAGGCACTGGATTCTCCATCTGTGCTGATTGGAGAGGACACGTGGAAGCTCCCTCTCGGTTGGCTGCAACCCAGCTGCCCTATCTAGGTGGCAGCAGTAGCTACAACTCAGTCGAGACTTTAAGTAGAACTCCTGCTGTCTTTCTTTATGTGGTCCATCTCTCATTCTCTCTCTGTTTCTCAATCTATCTCTCTGTCAATAAAGATACAGCAAGAGCAACATTTTGAGGCCCCATCTCCCTTTTCTGTCTCTTTTCTATCAATCTCTCCCTCTCTGAAACATTTGTCTGAGAGACAACAGCAGGGGTGTCCTAGTGTGAAATCTGTACGACAGTCCAAACAATAGACAAGGCCATCTGCTGTCTCAAATGGAAGAAACAAACAAACAACAACATCAATTTTTCAGGTCGTGGTTCAATGCTAATCAATGCTAATCAAATTGGCATCTATCTGGGGGGGTTTCGGGAACACAATAAAGAACTGTGACACAAAAGACTTCCACTAACTCAAAGACAGAATAAAGCAGATATTTTTGAAAGTAGCTCAACATACCCGACTTTCCCCCGACCTTGATGAAGTAGCTGAAATAATTGAATGGGCAGGAGATATCCTCCCCTAGGTGTTGACTTCACACAGGTGCCATCTTGGCTGCGACAATTTCTAAGCCAAACAAGTTCATCAATAAGTGTCATGCCACAATAAATAACACCTGGCCAACATTGAAGAACACCCAAGTAGTGTATCTCTTCATCTTTTGCAGAGAAGTTAGTTTCTCTGTACTGTGGTTCTGAGAGAACAATTCTCTAGTTTGCTGGTATATATCAGGGTGGTCCTGGAAGATGGCCAATCTAATCAATATGCTCTTGGTATTCTGTTATCTCCCTTCTATCTGATCTTAGGAAAAAAACAACCAACCCCAACCTCTCAACATCCTAAATATTTTAAAAGTTTACCTCCTTGTTCAAACTTTTAGTAGACCCTAAAGCCATACTTTTCATTGCTAACTAAAGTATAAGAAAGCAGGAAGCGTACATCTATCAAACCCAAATGAAAAAAAGATTGAAAGGGTCTTGGACAAGGTGGGTGGGGGGATATTTCCAACATTTAACCAGAGCTCTAATGTTTGTAGACAGCCAAATACTTTACCAGTAACTTGAGGGGACAAAACATTAAGAACACCTGCTCTTTTAATTACGTAGATTTGACCAAGTGAATCTATGATCCCTTATTGACGTCACTTGTTAAATTCACTTAAATCAGTGTAGATGAAGGGGGGGGGGGAGACAGGTTAAAGAATCATTTTTAAGCCTTGAGACAATTGAGACATGGATTGTGTATGTGTGCCATTCAGAGGGTGAACGGGCAAGAAAAAATATTTAAGCGCCTTTGAACGGGGTATGGTAGTAGGTTCCAGGCGCACCGGTTTGTGTCAAGAACTGCAACGCTGCTGGGTTTGTCACGCTCAACAGTTTCCCGTGGGTATCAAGAATATTCCACCACCCAAAAGACATCCAGCCAACTTGACACAACTGTGGGAAGCGTTGGAGTCAACATGGAACGCTTTTGACACCTTGTAGAGTCCATGCCCTGACGAATTGAGGCTGTTCTGAGGGCAAAACTTGTAGGGGGGTGCAACTCAATACTAGGAAGGTGTTCTTAATGTTTTCTACGTCCTTGGGAAGGAGAGTGAGTATATCTTTGGCACCTGGTCACATAGACCTCAACACGCACTTCCCCCGGCGAAGTTGACTGATGAGCTGTGTGACTAATGATGTCTTTATAATCTCAAAGAAAGTCACAGGGGCAGAGGCAACTGTCAGAGGAAAAAAAGGGGATTAAAGGTTGAGCTTGGAACTGTTTCATCAGACAGCCACTGTCGGACTTACCATTAGGCAGAAGAGGCAACTGCCTCAGGCCTCACTCAACCCCCCCATGATTGGGTTGAGTCACTGATGTAATCTTTCTGTGGTTTTGCACCCCCTCAGGATCGTGCGGTGGAGGAGATCTTCATGGGCTATACTCAGCCTTGTCTCAGGGTAGTAAGTTGGTGGTCTTTTGATATCCCTCTAGTGGTGTGGGAACTGTGCTTTGGCAAAGTGGGTGGGGTTGTATCTTGCCTGGTTCGCCCTGTCCGGGGGTAACGTTGGGCGGTGCCACAGTGTGTGTGCCCCCCCCCATCTCAGTCTCCAGTATCTATGCTGCAATAGTCTATGTGCCGGGGGGCTAGGGACAGTTTGTCCTATCTGGTGTAATTCTCCTGTCTTATCTGGTGTCCTGTGTGATCTTAAGTATGCTCCCTCTTATTCTCACATCTCTCTCTCTCTCTCTCTCTCTCTCTCTCCGCTCTCACGGAGGACCTGAGCCCTAGGACCATGCCTCAGGACTACCTGGCATGATGACTCCTGGCTGTCCCCATCCCCAGTCCACATGGTCTTGTTGCTGGTCTAGTTTCTACTGTTCTGCCTGCAGCTATGGAACCCTGACCTGTTAACCGGATGTGCTACCTTTTCCTGGACCTGCTGTTTCGACCTTGCCTCTCAATCTCCTCTCAATCTCTCTCTCTCTCTCTCTCTCTCTCTCTCTCTCTTTCTCTCTCTCTTTCTCTCTCTCTCTGTCTATTTCTCTCTTGCTCTCTCTCTACCGCACCTGTTGTCTCTAACTCTGAATGATCGGCTATGAAAAGCCAACTGACATTTACTCCTGAGGTGCTGACCTGTTGCACCCTCTATAACAACTGTGATTATTATTTGACCCTGCTGGTCATCTATGGACACTTGAACATCTTCAAGAACGATCTGGCCTTAATGGCCATGTACTCTTATAATCTCCAACGGGCACAGCCAGAAGAGGACTGGCCACCCCTCAGAGCCTGGTTTCTCTCTAGGTTTCTTCCTAGGTTCCTGCCTTTCTAGGATGTTTTTCCTAGCCACCGTGCTTCTACATCTTGCTTGCTCTTTAGGGTTTTAGACTGGGATTCTGTATAAGCAATTTGTGCACACTGCTGATGTAAAAAAGGACTTAATATATGCATTTGATTGATTCATCAAGGGGCCTCATGAGCTTGGCGTTATGAAAAAAATATATACATTTTTATTTGTATTTTTGTAAATAATTTCACTTCTTGAGGCCCCCCTGTGCTCCTCCCCCTGACAAACGACCTGTTGTTGTGGATTGCTCAGCTCATTGCTCTCACTCTGTCTTGATTTAGCAGTTTGGTCTGTGGGAAGCTTTAAAATTGCAAAGGACATTTGCAGGGAGGGGGGGGGGGGGGGGGGTTTCCTGGCTACTGTGCCCAGGTTAATGAGGACACACTGTTGAGAAAAATGGACCTCCAAAAAAGTTAATGAATCCATACAGCTGAATAACAATAATAGATCAATACTTTTTTCCATACATACATTTCATATTAATATAATCCAAGTTTTTCTCATAATAGTAGAAACAAGTTTCATTAATCACCCATGGACCGGTTCACATTTAATAATGAATTATTCCACCCTGACTATAGTTATCTTGCTGGTACTGCCGTGCATTGTTTCACGTGATATGATTGCAAATGTGACTTTCATTGAACGTAAGCTAGAGCAAAAATTCTGTGATGAGGTGGTTTTAGAAGAGCAGAGGAAAGAAAAAGAAAGAAGATTACATTTTAACCGAAAAATGACTTTCTTTAGTAAAAAGACTGATAATGCTGCCATCATCGTTGAGGCAGAGGCAGAAAGCACGACAACAAGCCTATAGACAGTGTATTCAAGTGAAGAGGGCACGACAATGCCTATTCCCCCATCAGGAGACTGAAAAGATTTGGCATGGGTCCTCAGATCCTCAAAATGTTCTACAGCTGCACCATCGAGAGCATCCTGACCGGTTGCATCACTGCCAGGTATGGCAACTGCTCAGCCTCCGACCGTAAAGCACTAGTGCGTACGGCCCAGTACATCACTGGGGCCAAGCTTCCTGCCATCCAGGACCTCTATACCAGGTGGTGTCAGAGGAAAAATTGCCAAAGACTCCAGCCACCCTAGTCATAGACTGTTCTCTCTGCTACCGCAGAGAAGTCCAAAAGGCTTCTTAACAGCTTCTGTCCCCCAATCCATAAGACTCCTGATCATCTAATCAAATGGCTAAATGGATTATTTTCATTGACCCCCACACACACACACATTTTTGATCTGCTGCTACTCGCTGTTTATTATCTATGCATAGCCACTATACCTCTACTACATGTACATATCACCTCAATTACCTCGACTAACCGGTGCCCCTGCACATTGACTCTGTACCGGTACCCCTGTATATAGCCTCATTACTGTTATTTTATTGTTGTTCTTTAATTACTTTTTTCTTCCGTTTATTTAGTAAATACTTTCTTAACACTTATTTTTCTAAACTGTATTGTTGGTTAAGGGCTTATAAGTCAGCATTTCACTCTAAGGTCTACACCTGTTGTATTTGGCGCATGTGACAAATACAAATTGATTTGAAGTGATGATGCGGCATTGTGGCTTGAAGCGATGTGTGACAAACCAGAGGTGTGATCTTGTCAAAAAGGGGCCAAAACAGATCAGAGTTATTGTATTTCCCCAGTCCCTCAGTAGATTTAGTAGTGACAACTATGAACAAGTTATGAATAACGGAGAAAAAATGACACGAACATGGCTAGTGTATTCAAGTAGAGCTGATGCATATTTTTGTTTTTGTTGTTGCATATTGGGAAAAAGAGACTCTCATTTGAGCAGTGACGGTTTTCGTTACTGGAAAAATATCAGGATTGATTTGAAAGCACGTGAGTGGCGCAGCGGTCCAAGGCACTGCATCTCAGTGCAAGAGGTATCTCACTGCAGTCCCTGGTTCAAATCCAGCCTGCATAACTTTTGGAAGTGATTGGGAGTCGCATAGGGCGGTGCACAATTGTGTTTGGTTGGGGTAGGCTGTCATTCTAAATAAGAATTTATTCTTAACTGACTTGCCTAGTTAAATAAAGGTGAACATTTATTTAAATAAATTGTACTGAGCATTTACAAAACACGGAGAGCTGGCACCACCTTGTGCAAAGATTGAAAACAGGCACAACGATTGATGCAATTTGCCCAGGAGTTAATGGCACTTGAGTTAAATCACTGGAAGATGGTTTTGAGGAGATTGCTCGCCATTTTCTGTCATTAGGCTGAACGAAACCAGGCCTTTCGTGGACACTTAAAGGATCATCATGAACCTAGAAATGGCAACTTCCTTGGGCAGGTGGAGTTAATGGCACAATTTGACCCTGTAATGAGTGAACGTTTGAAAATCAGGAAATAAGTGACCATTATCTAAGCAAGAGTATCCAACATGAACTGATACCTATGGTTGCACAAAAAAAACTATAGAGCCAATTGTTGAGAAGATTAAGAAGGCAAAATACTTTGCTGTCATCATGGACCCCAGATATAAAGCCATACTGAACAGCTGTCAGTCTTATTACATATCGTACATTGAAGAGCACTTTGTGGGGTTCATCAATGTCCATGGCACAACTGGGAGGAGACTGTTCAACCCTTTTTTTTTTTTAAAACCCTCTGAACAAACTCAAACATCTCTGACTGCCGTGGCCAGTCATACGTGAATGGCAGCAACACGCAGGGGGGTAGAACCAGGGGGTACAACGAAGTTCTATGACACAATGCAAATAGTCCAGGTAGCGATTTGATTACCTGTTTGGGAGTCTTATGGCTTGGGGGTAAAAGCTGTTGAGAAGCCTTTTGATCCTAGACTTGGCGCTCCGATACTGCTTGCCATGCGGTAGCAGAGAAAACAGTCTATGACTGGGGTGGCTGGGGTCTTTGACAATTTTTAGGGCCTTCCTCTGACACCGGCTGGTATAGATGGCCTGGATGGCAGGCAGCTTAGCCCCAGTTATGTACTGGGCCGTACGCACTACCCTCTGTAGTGCCTTGTGGTTGGAGGCCGAGCAGTTGCCGTACCAGGCAGTGATGCAACCCGTCAGGATGCTCTCGATGTTGCAGCTGTAGAACCTTTTGAGGATCTGAGGACCCATGCCAAATGTTTTCAGTCTCCTGATGGGGAATAGGTTTTGGTTATGCCCTCTTCCCGACTGTCTTGGTGTGTTTGGACCATTCTAGTTTGTTGGTGATGTGGACACCAAGGAACTTGAAGCTCTCATTGTGTCACTGGGCAGCTCACGGCTGTGCTTCCCTTTGTAGTCTGTAATAGTTTGCAGGCCCTGCCACATCTGACGAGCGTCGGAGCTGTTGTAGTACGATTCAATCTTAGTCCTGTACTGGCGCTTTTGATGGTTCGTCAGAGGGCATAGCAGGATTTCTTATAAGCTTCCAGGTTAGAGTCCCGCACCTTGAAAGCGGCAGCTCTACCCTTTAGCTCAGTGCGAATGTTTGCCTGGTTGGGGTATGTACGTTCTGTCACTGTGGGGGACGACGTCCTCGATGCACTTATCGATAAAGCCAGTGACTGGTGTGGTGTACTCCTCAATGTCATCGGAAGAATCCCGGAACATGTTCCAGTCTGTGATAGCAAAACAGTCCTTTAGTTTAGTATCTGCTTCATCTAACCACTTTTTTATAGACCGAATCACTGGTGCGTCCTGCTTTAATTTTAGCTTGTAAGCAGGAATCAGGACGATAGAATTATGGTAAGATTTGCCAAATGGAGGCCGAGGGAGAGCTTTATACACGTCTCTGTGTGTGACGTACAGGTGATCTAAAATGTAATTCTCTCTGGTGGCACATTTAACATGCTGATAGAAATTAGGTAAAGCTGAAGTTTCCCTGCATTAATGTCCCCGGCCACTAGGAACGCCGCTTCTGGGTGAGCGGTTTCCTGTTTGCTTATTTCCTTATACAGCTGACTGAGTGCAGTCTTCGTGCCAGCATCCATCTGTGGTGGTAAATAAACAGCCACGAAAAAAATAGATGAAAACTCTCTTGGCAAATAGTGTGGTCTACAGCTTATCATGAGATACTCTACTTTAGCCGAGAAAAATCTAGATACTTCCTTAGATTTCGTGCACCAGCTGTTGTTTACAGATGTACACAGACCGCCCCCCCTCGTCTTACCGGAGTGTGCTGTTCTATCTAGCCGGTGCAGCGTATATCCCGCCAGCTGAATGTTATCCATGTCGTCATTCAGCCATGATTCAGTGAAACATAAGATATTACAGTTTTTGATGTCCCGTTGGTAGGATATTCGTGATCGTACCTAGTGTAATTTATTGTCCAATGATTGCACGTTGGCAAGTAATATTGATGGTAATGGCAGCTTTCCCGGTCGCCGTCTGAGGCACCCCACTCTGTGTCCTCTGTACCTGCGTCTTTCTCTTGCCAATGACGTGGATTTCAGCCTTGTCGGGTGTCTGAAATAAATCCTGTACGTCCTGCTTGTTGAAGAAAAAAATCTTTGTCTAATCCGAGGTGAGTGATCTCTGTCCTGATATCCAGAAGTAATTTTTTTGCCGTAAGATACGGTGGCAGAAACATTATGTACAAAATAAGTAGAAAAAAACCCACATAATAGCACAATTGGTTAGGCGCCTGTAAAACTGCTGCCATTTCTACCGGCACCATTTCTCAATTGGAGCTGGATATAAGGGCTGCTGTTAAGGCCATCCCCGACTGCATTTCTACACCAACAGAATTGCTGGACTACATATATACGGAAAACCTGCTTGATTTGTAAACCGACTTAAGCATCGCCTTCTGCGTGTTTGTGCATGTGTGTGTGTGTGTGTGTGTGTGTGTGTGTGTGTGTCTGAAGCAGGACCAGAGCCTAAAGCTCTGGGCAGGTCTAAAGATGTGTAGGAGATCAATGATTGGGTCAAGCAGCTGACTGACTACAAGGTAGATTGCATCCTGACAAAGCCCCTGGGTGGAAGCGGTGGCTTGGTTGATCTGGGTGTTACCTACTTCAAAGGAACTAGAGGGCTGGGGTTTCATCTCCTGATGTTGTTTTCACCTTTCACCTGTGGGCTCTTATTTGCGTGTGTGTGTGCGTGTGTGTGTGTGTGTGTGTAGATGGATAACTCGGTTCAGTCAAAGTAGAGGGATGGAGAACTTCCAGCTAGATGGGGAGGCGCTCACCCACATTGCCATGATGACCCAGGACCATTACCCAGTGAAATTGGGCATCAACTGAGACCTGGGTTGCACAGTAAGTACACAGTTCATTTGTTCTCACAGCATAACATTTTTTTCATGAACATATTTTCCAATTCATCTGATCTCTCCCCTTCTTTATTTTCTCCCTGCCTCTTTTTCTCTTTCTCCTTCCCTCCCTCTCCCTTTCTCTCTGCAGACTGTTCAGATGCAGGGCTCCTGAGTGGCGCAGAGGTCTAAGGCACTACAGCTCAGTGCTAGATGTCTCACTACAGTCCCTGGTTCAAATCCAGGCTGTACCACATCTGGCTGTGATTGGGAGTACCATATGGCGGTGCACAATTGGCCCAGTGTTGTCTGGGTTTGGCCTGGGTAGTCTGTCATTGTAATATATGAATTTGTTCTTAACTGACTTGCCTAGTTAAAGGTAAAAAAAAAAGCAGAATATTTGTGCTCCTCCCTGATGAGGTCACTACCAACATGAGCCTGACAGCCAAGTTTTTCAAGGACCTTTCCATGAGCCTTTAGTCTGTGCAGGTGGCCCTCACACTGCCTTCCTAGAGTTCAGCTACACTGCTGCCTCTGCTCACTGACCAGGGGGGGTACTCATTCATCCTGTCTTTGAATGGTCATTCCCCTCACTTCTCAACCCTTAGGACCACTAAAACTCAAAACCTTAGGAGTAAAATAACTATAATGAAAAAATTATGAGGGAAGATAATAGGTGTGTCCAGTGGCGATATTAGCAGGTAAATCTTGGTGGGGCAAAAAAAAAAAAAGTGGGATGCATGCCAGCAAAGCCACTACACAACACAACACTAAACAATACATTAATTGCACTATAACGGTGACAAACGGCCCACAAACTGTTGGGGCCTACAAAAAGCTGTCCCAACAGCAGTCCCAACATCTTACCACTGCTACACCTGGCTATCAGCGGAACCTTGTCTGGCAGCGAAACAGTTCATTCAGCCTCATTTACTGACTTAAAAAAAAACATACCTGATATGGCTGACTTGCTTCAACAAATGTGGCTTCTACTGACAATTGAGATGCACAAACTATGGCATAAGGGGATGACAAGCAGATAAGAGGCAATCCGTAATTTCGATTAAGACATTAATGAGCGACGACAGACGCAGTCAATATAACTATTTGTTCAGCACTTTTGAAATGTACAGCGACAGAATTCAGAACATGGGCCGTTCTTACAGTGTTCTCCCTCTACACCAAGTCAGAACCTTAGGATAAATAAAGTGGGCACATAAGCAGACAATGAAACCTCTTACAATATTCAATGAATACATTTCTCTAAAACAGGTTAAAGGCTTCATGTGCACCACCAAGTTAGAACAGTAGGCAACATTAAGAGGTGAAAATAGACCAAATTATTAGGGTGAGGCACATTGAATGCCGTTTGGGTCTTTGCGTGTCAAAAAATATACACTTCAAATAACACTATTTGACGCGTTAAATAAGCTCTTAATATGCCACATCAAAAAACACAATTCCAGAATGTTGTGTGTGCTGAATTTGCACGTGCAAGCCAAGAGTAATCAATACTATCAGTAGCACTGTCAAAGTTGTACAAAAAAAGTCTGCAAACAAGCACACACCGGCCATGAATGATGTGTTTACAATACCGCGTTGGTGAAAATAGACCAAATTATTAGGGTGAGGCACATGGGCTACTCACAACTTAATACACAACATACACTTAGTATTAGTTTCTTAGCTACAGTTTACATATCTCCCTGGCATATTACATCATTTATGCAGCAGCATAACATTACAAGACATTTTTGGACTCACCTTGTGCTGTACTCACTTAAACAGGAAGGTGGCGCGGCGGTCCTGTGTGGGCAAATGTTGTGATCAAATTTTGTCATCTAAGTCTGGCATTCTCTGGATTTATGGACACACAGCCACTCCACTGAATAGCAGGCTAGTGGTTGCTTTGCAATGCTTGCAGTTAGCCACTGATTCCTTCCAAACCACTCATTGTTGAATTTGCGATTTCCAACTTGTTGTGTAATGTTTATGTCCAATGGCCGATGAGCACCGATCTATAATTTCTCTTCATTATTTCTCTTCATATGACAAGGATTAAAAAGGATTTGCCAGTAGATTGTCGATTTGATTTATAATAATGGCTGCTAGCTAAAATGTTGAAAGTATGATGTTGACATGATCAGTCCAATCAAAGCTACTGTACATACTGTACTGTACGTAGTGGAGCAGGTTAAGAGTTTCAAGTTCCTTGGCATCCACATCACCAACAAACTAACATGGTCTAAGCACACCAAGACAGTCGTGAAGAGGGCATGACAAAACCTATTCCCCCTCAGGAGGTTTTACAGCTGCACCATCGAGAGCATCCTGACGGGTTGCATCACTGCCTGGTATGGCAACTGCTCGACCTCCGACCACAAGGCACTACAGAGGGTAGTGCGTACGGCCCAGTACATCCCCGGGGCCAAGCTTCCTGCCATCCAGGACCTCTATACCAGGTGGTGTCAGAGGAAGGCCCTAAAAATTGTCAAAGACTCCAGCCACCCTAGTCATATACTGTTCTCTCTGCTACCGCACGGCACGCGGTACCAGAGCGCCAAGTCTAGGTCCAAGAGGCTTCTAAACAGCTTCTACCCCCAAGCCATAAAACCCCTGATCATCTAATCAAATGGCTACCCAGACTATTTGCATTGCCCCCCCCCCCCCCGACCTTCTACGCTGCTGCTACTCTCTGTTATTATCTATGCATAGTCACTTTAATAACTCTACCTACATGTACATATTACCTCGATTACCTCGACACTGGTGCCCCCTGCACATTGACTCTGTACCGGCACACCCTGTATATTGCCCCGCTATTGTTATTTTACTGCTGCTCTTTAATTATTTGTTATTCTTATCTCTTACTTTTTTTAGGTATTTTCTTAAAACCCCATTGTTGGTTAAGGGCTTGTAAGTAAGCATTTCATTGTATGGTCTACACCTGTTGTATTCAGTGCATGTGACAAATACATTTTGATTTGATTTGATATAATGTGATTTGACTTCATTTTATCTGTGGCCAATGACCTTGAGCCTTCTTGGAAGGGCTCTTCTAATGTAACTCTATGGCAGGACCCAGTGGGCTTAAATGTTCAATGTCTACCCTTACTAAGGACTTAGATTTGGCCTGTGACGTAGTGTCCCCATGAGTGACAGAACACTGAGCCAATCACGGTGCAATGCTCCTATTTTCTACTGGCTTGCCCCACCACCACAGAAAGCACTGAGCTAGGCTGAAACACCTGCATTTTGGAGCTGCCTTACTCAAGAAAACAAAAAAGAGACCATGTTTGTATGCGGCTTTATTAACTGAAAGACATTTATTTTTTTTACATTGTTTACAAACTGATATGTGACACATATTAATACCAATATATATATATATATATATTATTATTATTATTATTTTTTTTTTTTATGTATTTATGTTTCCTAAAAATGTGTGGCTCAAAACAGGTGGGGCTCTCCCTCTCTCCAGGTCTATCTGATTGGGTGCAGCCAAGCTCAGCAGCCTCAATCACAAGGTGGGGTACACACACACACCCAGCAGTACTTAAGATGATCCTAAGAGAGTCAGTAAATATAATATGTATTAATATTATTAATCATATCAAATACATTTCAAATAGTTATATTCTGTCTCCTCTTATCTATTTCCCTGCGTCCTTGTCTTCTATGTGGTGATGCAAAGACCTTTATTAGTCTGCGTTTTCAATATGCTTCGTTCACATAAAAGACACGGCTCTTTGGGGGGGACTGACACACATAATTCATTTTACACTTAAAGGAAACATTCCCCACTAGACACTATTTGGGGGGTTTCCCCAGTCTCCTTATATAATTATTAATGATGAGAGGGGTGTTTTAGACATAGGTATGCACTATAGCTGTATTCTTTTATCAACCAATGATGCCATTGGTTGATTGAGCCTCCTGTCTGAGTCATGTTCTGTAGCAATTATTGTGGCCTTTATGTTTTGCGGAATGCACGATCACTCTAGCAGCGAGTAGATATGGTTGTTCTTGGTCATTAGAGCCGTTGGACTCAACGATGTTCCTATCTGCAAGCAGTGTTGCCAGCAGGGGCGAAAATCTGATATCAACTTTGGAGGGGACAATTACATGAAATTTTCTCAAGAGCAATTCCTGAGGGGGACACCAAAAGTAGTGCAGTAACACATAGCCTACATTGTAATATGGTAAATGTATATTGAGAAACCAAAGAAATAAGGTGTTTGCCGTACTCCTAACCACCGGTACCCAAAACTACACAACTAATCACAACAGCAATACCATTGCCTTTAACAGGTTATTTACAGTAGGAGATGGGCTTCTATCATCTTCTATCATTCTATTTGGGCTTCGATCTAAAAGGTAGCTAGCAAATGTGAAACGGATTAAAATGACAAGAGTTGACAGCTGTATTAGTTCACCATTTACACAACATATGCTGCAACCTTTTGCAATTTTAATAGTTTGTTTCATATTGGCTGGCTTCCAACAATAGCTGAATTTGCAAAGCTAGCGAGCACCAATTCAGTTTCAGTGGTGTTTGCTATAATCTTTGCTACCCGGGTTAAATAAAGGTGAAATAAAATAAATAAATAAAAGTTCCCTTGCGACAATTTAGCTTTTGCAACGAGACCATTAAATATATTTAAGACAATTAGAAGAGAGTGTAGTTCTGTTCAGTTTGGACTTCAGTTTATCGCTAACCTTATCACAGGGACTTTGAAGCACTAACTTACATCATCTGCATGCTGATCTTGGAATAAATTGACGATAGCAAAGATTCCATCTTTGACGACGCCACATAAATGGAATAGGTACTAGCTAGCTTAATAGTTCATATTTGCGCGCTAGCTCTGCATATTCAGCTAGTGTGTGTGCACGATTGACTAGATTAACCTCACGTCAGTTACGTTCATTGAGTGCCTTTCAGACAGTAGATACGACCCCTCTGTTACCTTGCCAACTAAGGAACTGGCAGTGGATCAAACCATTGTGAGGCAAAGGGTGGGGGGGTCGCAATCTTTTGAAACTTAAAAACGCGCTATTAAGTGTCTATAATCAGCACAATTGCTTTCATTGCGTATTATTCATATTATTTAAATTACACAGTTATGTTTCAGTGATATATTGGGGGGGACAAATCATATTTTTCCCAGGATGGGGGGGTCGTGTCCCCCCCGTCCCCCCCGGGATTTCCGCCCCTGGTTGCCAGTAAGGAAAGTAGCTATTGGCTGTCCTAAAAGTACCTAGAAGTCGCTAAATGACCTCATCGCCTAATTTGCATAATTGGCCATGTGCATGTAATTGTGATTGACGCTGTAGGAGAGAGGAATACCATCGCTGTAGGAGAGAGGAATAACGTCGTGGGAGAGACAAAACATGAGTAAAAAACACCCTAAATATGTTTAGAACTACGAATGAACTTTCTTCTGTTGATTCTTGTTTTTTTTTATGTCACAATTCCAACCCTCCTCCTTTATCCGGGCTTGGGACCGACAGAGTGACCCAAAAGAGACACTCTGGCAGAGTTACTTAGTTTATTATTTTATTTGATTGTTTTTTAGTTTAGTTTTCTTAATTTGGTTTGTTTTTAACCATAACATATAAAAAAAAAATGGTATACAGTCTACATTAACAATCTAAATGGACCAAAAAGAGACAATAGAAAAAACTATCAATGGCAATGTGAGAGAATTATGGTATCTAGTCTGGCCCTAATTCAGGTTAATTGTTTTTTTTTTCAGACCCCACCCCCCCTCCACACACACACACACACACACACACACACACACACACACACACACACACACACACACACATATACACACACATATACACACACATATATACACACATATATACACACACACACAGCTGGCTCATAGAAAGAGTGGGTAATTGTAATTTTGGTCAAGGCTCTCTATGGCAGATTCAGCAACTGAGGGAGCTGACTTAAATGAGTAAGCAGCTGATGTGCCAAAAAGCTGTAAAACATTATCAGGCAGCTGGTGCTCATAGCAAGCCTCACCAGACAGCTTCAGTCCATATCGAATGTACAGGATGGAGTTAAGGGTCTACAAGGTCATCCAATTTCTAATTTGCTTTTTACCACACTCATCTGACTGAATACTCTCTCAACTTCAGCATTCGAGTGTGGCGAGGACAACACAGACACAGCAGCCATGGAAAGTTCTTGAAACGGGTTGATATCAGCTGCATCCCTGAACTTCCAAATCTCCCTCCAGAAGCCCAGTGTGTTTGTCTCATTCCATTTACTAAGATGGATGGCACGCCATTGCTGGACAATCTTGTCTATCTCTGCAGGGGAGTAGCCAAGGAGCTTGGCTATTTTTTCTATTTCTCCAGGGCTCTTATTGTGCTTTAGAGTTTCCTCCACATTGAAAAATGTCATGTACTGCAATGCTTCGATGTTGTCTGGCAGTCTCACTCTCAACTCATTAGTGAGGGAGATGGTGAAGGCTACACACCGCTTTCGGACATTGTTTTCATCCTCAGGCACAAGGTGGATCTCAGCTGCCTTTGACTCAAAAAGGTAACCAAGGTACGGTTTGGGACTTTTGTATCCATCTATTGGCCCTTTGAGTACATCAACATTTGCCAGTGGATTCAGCACCCTGCTGCTCACAGACTTGATCAGGCTAACCAAACTGTCAAGTAGCTTAAGAGGATCTACTTGCTCTCCCTCAAAAGCCTTGATGGCCAACTGTACCTCACCCAGCACTGACTTCAAAAAAGTCAGATACAATATGTTTTGAGGATCACTGTACATCGAGTATAAAATCTCAGGCATGTAGCAGTGTTCACTGGACTTGGTGACTGTGAAATGCAGCCTAAGCTCCTCCCACTGGTCCAAAATGCGTGAAACCGCGGGTTCAATGGAGAGCCAACGTGTGGCACACACCTTGGTTATCTGTAAAGGTTTCTCCCCACAGTTGATGGTCTCATATATGGCCTTGTAGGCCTCCCTGCACTTTGGAGACACTGAAAACCAGTTATAAGTCTCTCGTACCAAGTACTCCACGCTACGGGGGATGGTGTCATTGGAAGCATGACTTACAGCAAGCTGCAGAGAGTGGCACACATAGCGAATAAGAACCAGATATTTGAGGCCATAGTCCTCCTTCAGCACTTTATGGACCCCATTGTTATTAATCCCCGTCATAACAGAGGCATTGTCAGTCCCTATCCCCAGGAGTTTCTCTTTTTTTAAGACGACACTTCTCGAGGAAAGCCACAACAGCACGAGCTATAGATTTGGCATCTCCTCGCTCCAACTCAACAAGCCCCAGAAATGTTGATACAATTGTCTGCTTGGTGTCACTAAAGTACCTTATCACAACCCCCATGTACTTAGAAACACTTACATCCATGGACTCATCGAGGAGGAGGCTGAAACGCTGGTCACCCACATCTGCGACCAACTTTTTCAGAAAGTATGGTGCTAGAACACCATTAATCATTTCTGTGCACTTTGTCATGTGCATTTTGAAGTGGGTAGCAGCAGTGGAGTCTGAGAAAACAGCTCTACATGCTTCTTCTCCAATGTGATCACAGGCCAGCATGGAACAGTGTTCAGCGATAGCTAATGTCATGGTGGCCTCAGCCTTTTTTGCAGAGTCAATTTTTTTAACCATAAATGGCAGCTTGTTTTGGATGGAACTGTTATAAGGCCTTGCCTTTTGAGTATGCTTTTGAGTTGTCATGTGTTTTTTTACATCACCAAGTTTGGCGTAGAAATCAGCCTTACAATACAGGCAGTATGCCCGTGTATCATCTCCAATAAACAGCTTCAACCAGCCTTTGAATTCAGGGTTTGATTCCCACTCCTTTCTGTATTTTTGAGTGTACAGTTTAGACTGAGACATGATGAGCTAGCCAGCTAGATGTTTAGCTTATGTCACAGAGAGGCACACACACAGTGGACAAGGTGAGTAAATAACTGAGGCTGTATGAGTCAAATGCAGTAATTTATTTTTGTGCTGTGATTTATTTTAGAGAAAGAACATTTTACATTTTCATCCCGCCCTGAATGTAAGCCAGGGCGGGATCAGCCAGCGGCGGCTTCCCGCATGCGGGATTCATTTGTAGTCTGGACGCGGAGGGGTGAACATCTCCTGCTCTGACTGCAGCTGGGAGGGACTGCTGCACGAGGACTGGGCCGCCTGTGAGTGCTTTGGGACGGGGGTGGGGCCCACGGCAGCACCCGCTGCCCGTTGAGAAGAGTAAAACCGATACGTGCTTTCACATCAGAGTCTCCAAAAGTCTCCAATAACACCAAAAGATTTCACTAGATTCGTTGCTGGTCAATTTTAAAAAAAATGTGTCGCTAGAGGGGTCTGAATACTTGCTAAATATAGAGACAAAGTCGCTAAGTTGGCAACACTGTCTGCAAGGACATTGCAGGATATCATTTTCCCTGGCTTTGTAAAGACTACAGCCTGACAGGAGCCATACTTCCTTGTTACCATCCTTGAAGGCAGGCTTTTCAAAAAGGGGGGCGTGTCACATCCTGACCAGTAAAAGGGGTTATTTGTTATTGTAGTTTGGTCAGGGCGTGGCAGGGGGTGTTTTTCTGTGGGTTTTGGGGTTACATTCTATGTCCTTTTTTCTATGTTTGGTATTTCTTTGTTTTGGCCTGGTATGGCTCTCAATCAGGGACAGCTGTACATCATTGTCGCTGATTGGGAGCCATACTTAGGTAGCCTGTTTTCCTTTGGGTTTTGTGGGTGGTTATTTTCTGTTTAGTTATCTTACCTGACAGAACTGTTTGGCTGTCTTTTGTTTATTTGTAAAGTGTTCTAATTTTCCATTAAATTACAAAGATGAGCACTAACCACGCTGCGCCTTGGTCTACTCCTTCAGACAGCCGTTACAGGGCGGTACTAGTTTACAGGTTCACAGGAGCTATGTTACTGTGCACTCACTGTCTAGCTGGAAAAAAAGCGAAATAATTAGCTACAATGGATGCTTCTGATGATTCCTCTTTCCAAGAAGAGCTGCATGACTTTTACAAACATACAGCCCTGTTTATTTGAGCCGGAATACAGTGAAGAGGAGTTGAGACAGCGAGAACCAGCAAGCAGCGGCGGCAGCATAGGCCAGCCGGACCAGGACTCAGGAGGGTCAATATAATGTATCTTTTTACACAAGGCATTGTTGTTCAGTACAATTTGGTAATCGATTCGGTCATAACGGGGCTTGCTAGTACCACTACAAGCCAAGCTAGCCAAGTTTAGCTAGGTAGCTAGCTGTGTTTGCTATACCTAAAATGTACTGTAGTCTAAAGTTATAGCTAGCAATCTAGCCTAGCTAGCCTCAGAACCTTTCATTAAGAGAAAAACAGGATTTATTTTTTGTGACGATGGCGTAGAGTAAAGGAATGACTTGATGACTCATATTAGTCTTGGAGTAACTATACAAGTGTTGTAGCTAGCTAATGTCTGTCTGTGTGATGTTTCATTCTACACCATGCTGCAACCAACTGTAGGAATACAGACGGTACACAACGATTGCACATGAATGTGTAATGGCGTTTTTGTCTTTCTCTCACAGACAATACGGCTTGAATACAAAGAAGTTGATGACTAATGAGAAGATGTGAAAGGTCCCATTACAACAATCTGTCCTTGTATCAAAGTGATCTGACACTTCACTGCACCACATGCATGTATTCCCTTTGTAGAACTGTAGTATTTATTATAACCGTTACTAGTATATTTATCTTCTACTGTATATATGTCATACATTGCCATAACTGTTTCTGCATACTGCTGTGCAAACTCACCCCGGTCTCCAGAGCAAATAAACAGTCTTGAATACAAGCCATGTCTACTTATTTGCTATATTGACGGAATAATCTACGGTTTTATTAAAACATATTCACTTGCCAACAAATTAAAGTTCCAAATTCCTGCATTGTTTTTATCAGTAAGACTGAAGCTAGTTTATCCAAATACATGTAATTAATATCACAATGAATTCATCAAGAAATTGAAGTCAACACTTTATTGGTTTCTGATGCAGTTGGAATCATTTAGTCACTTGTCAGTATACTTTTGAAAAATTATGACATAAAACACCATTATATACGTATGTACAACAGCTAGCAATATCTAGACCACAATGCAGTTGTGAGCATACTACGCATTCTATATTATACTACATCAGTCTGAATATGGATGTTGGTGGAACGTTCCAGGCAGGATCCAGAATATTATTCAGCTGGTGAACGTCTTCTTGTGTTAGGTTAATGGCAGCTAGTTTAGTTTAGCAGGCTTTTGCGCTGTGAGTATGTTAGGTTTTGGGGGGGCTGTGACCATTGGCTCCTTGTTGACAACCGTCTGGTCCTTTCTGCACTCCACAGCCAGGTGTACAAGCCTCTCGTACAATTTTGTCACCACCCACTGCCTCCACCTCTTGCAGAAGATTTGTTTGTACTGTAAGTCACCTGGAAAGACATGAAGAGGATGTGTAAAACATGAAGACTGATCATGAGGATATGTAACCATACAATAAAACATGTTAATCTGTAAAAAAAAAATGTTTTTAAAGTACAGTAGACTGGTATGTTTTGTTACACTCAGTCAATAATGGGGCATTTAGATGTGAAAGCAAACATATGAAAGGTTTGAGGGGTGCTTGACTTGTAGACAGTCTAGTTATGTATTGTTGTGTATGAGCACCTACAGTTGTGCTGTTGTAGACAAACACTGCCAACAATAGAGTATATTAACCACCCCTCTCCCCTATGCCAAAGAACTGACTGCAAGGGTTAGAAAAGTTTGAGGAGCACTTGTCTTGTAGACAGTCTAGTGTATTAGTGTTTTTATTTACATTTAAGTCATTTAGCAGACGCTCTTATCCAGAGCGACTTACAAATTGGTGCATTCACCTTATGATATCCAGTGGAACAACCACTTTACAATAGTGCATCTAAATCTTTTTTGGGGGGGGTTAGAATGATTACTTTATCCTATCCCAGGTATTCCTTAAAGAGGTGAGGTTTCAGGTGTCTCCGGAAGGTGGTGATTGACTCCGCTGTCCTGGCGTCGTGAGGGAGCTTGTTCCACCATAGGGGTGCCAGAGCAGCGAACAGTTTTGACTGGGCTGAGCGGGAACTGTGCTTCCTCAGAGGTAGGGGGGCCAGCAGGCCAGAGGTGGATGAGCGCAGTGCCCTCGTTTGGGTGTAGGGACTGATCAGAGCCTGAAGGTACGGAGGTGCCGTTCCCCTCACGGCTCCCTAGGCAAGCACCATGGTCTTGTAGCGGATGCGAGCTTCAACTGGAAGCCAGTGAAGAGAGTGGAGGAGCGGGGTGACGTGAGAGAACTTGGGAAGGTTGAACACCAGACGGGCTGCGGCGTTCTGGATGAGCTGTAGGGGTTTAATGGCACAGGCAGGGAGCCCAGCCAACAGCGAGTTGCAGTAATCCAGACGGGAGATGACAAGTGCCTGGATTAGGACCTGCGCCGCTTCCTGTGTGAGGCAGGGTCGTACTCTGCGAATGTTGTAGAGCATGAACCTTTTATGCCAATAGAGCATGCATCCTAACCTTCACACACACAATACCCCTTGTATAATACAGAGAAAACTACAGTAGAAGTTGTTGCAATCAAATCAAATTTATTGGTCCCATACATGTGTTTACCAGATGTTATTGTGGGTGTAGCGAAATGCTTGTGTTTCTAGCTCCGACAATGCAAGTAATATCTAACAATTTCACAACATATACCCAATCCACACAAATCTAAGTAAAGGAATGGAATTAAGCCCTTGCTTAGTGGTGTTGAAGACTCTGGGGCCTTTCAGAACAGTTGTATATATATATATATATATATACTGAAATCATGTGACGGATCATGTGACACTTAAATTGCACACAGGTGGACTTTATTTAACTAATTATGTGACTTCTGAAGGTAATTAGTATTTATTTTTTAGAATTTTTTGAAACAAGTAATTTTTTTCACTTCACCAATTTGGACTATTTTGTGTATGTCCATTACATGAAATCCAAATAAAAAATCAATTTAAATTACAGGTTCTAATGCAACAAAATAGGAAAAACACCAAAGGGGATGAATACTTTTTCAAGTCAATGTAAACATTAATAAAGTGACTAGTGTTCTATTTATTAAAGTGGCCAGTGATTTCAAGTCTATGTATATAGGCAGCAGTCTCTAATGTGCTAGTGATGGCAATTTAACAGTCTGATGGCCTTGAGATAGAATCTGTTTTTCAGTCTCTCGGTCCCAGCTTTGATGCACCTATACTGACCTCACCTTCTGGATGATAGCGGGGTAAACAGGCAGTGGCTCAGCTGGTTATTGTCCTTGATGATCTTTTTGGCCTTCCTGTGGCATCGGGTGCTGTTGGTGTCCTGGAGGGCAGGTAGTTTGCCCCCGGTGATGCATTGGGCAGACCGCACCACCCTCTCGAGAGCCCTGAGGTTGCGGGCGGTACAGTTGCCATAACAGGCGGTGATACAACCCAACAGGATGCTCTCAATTGTGCATCTGTAAAAGTTTGTGAGGGTTTTAGGTACCAAGCCAAATTTCCTCAGCCTACTGAGGCTGAAAACACACCAACTATGACAACAAGACAGGGACCATGTTTATGCCTAGCTCCAGTATATTTCTTTTCTTTTCATGGAATCATCAAAATATTTAGATTTTAGAAGGTGACTTACTTTAGTTCTTGATGCTAAGCTTCATGTTGATGATTCTGCAGATGTTGATGGGATCTGACTCTAAATAGAAGGCAGTCACATTTGCCTTTATGGTATTTAGTTAGCTAGCTAATGGTTTTCTAACATAACATAACAAAGCTAATGTTAGCTTGCAAAGTTACAAATCACATTGCCAGATAGCAGCTGGCTAATTACATTGATATGGTTTGGAATGTCTAGCCAGTGTATTATGAAAGCTAGTTAGCTCGATTTGGATAAATAAATGTAGTTCACTAGCTTGTTAGTTAGCTAGGTTAGTGTTAGGTTAATGTTAGCTACTTTACCTCAGCTTGTTTTCTTTTCTACTGTGCAGACAGATGCCTTCCTCTTTGAAGTGAAGGGGAAAATCGATGGAATAGCATCACTTTTCAATGATCGACGACATGGAAAACCCATCAGTTGAGACAGTTGAGACTTCAGACTGGCTTCTGCCTGGGGCCTCCAAATCCCTAAGTCCGCCCCTGCAGACAGCTTCACAACTTCTCTGGAAGAGCAACCTGGTCTCAGAGCATTTTGTATTTTTCTGAATGTAAATCCGCTACACTCCATTTAGTATGCTATTTTACGTTTCATATGGTATGTATTAATTTGTGGATGTCCATCAGCCATTTTGTATGATGTTTTTTACAAATTACAATTCGTATTATATGTTCCGAATTTGCAAAACGAACAATAGGTTACGAATTTGCTAAATGTATATGTTACAAATTCTTGCTAGATGGCTAGCTGGCTAACGTTAGCTAGGTTAGGGGTTAGGGGAAGGGTTAGCTAACATGCTATGTAGTTGCAAAGTAGATAAAAAAGTAGCTAATTGGCTAAAATGCTAAAGTTGTCCATGATGAGATTTGAACTCGGAACCTTTGGGTTGCTAGACATTTGCTTTATAAGCCCACTCAACCACCCTACTTTAGTTTTTGCCCTAAGTAACCATCTGTATTATGTAACCAAACATAACAAATCATACTTAAATGGGTGTCTTGGTGTTACATTTACTATGTTACGTCTAGCCTATGAGACCAGGCTGGGAGGAGAACTGTAGCCTCATGTAGAGCCGTAGAGCCGTTGCACTCGGTTTGACTGTTGGAGCCGTTAGATTTGTGAAGCTCATAGATCGTGTGGATGACGAGCACAGAAGTGTCAGGAGAAGGCCGTGTTCTGAGATGTATGTGTTTGTTGCCTTGGAAACCCCCGGAAGACAACAAGTATTGTTTCAGATGACACAGCTGTTTGCTCAGAGCAGTACTCAGAGCATACTTTTTAGAGTATGTTATAAACACTCCTCAGACTATGACTGCAACATACTGAACATAATAATTATTTTCCAGGAGCAACAAACATATGTTTCTTTGGAGACCAAATTACTTTTTTGTTGTTGAAAAAATAACATAATAGTTTACAACATGTTAGACTGTCTAAAAACATCTCTAAATAGTTTACAACATGTTAGACTGTCTAAAAACATCTCTAAATAGTTTACGACATGTTAGACTGTCTAATAACATCTCCAAATAGTTTACGACATGTTAGACTGTCTAAAAACATCTCTAAATAGTTTACGACATGTTAGACTGTCTAAAAACAACATATTCAAACAGTTTACGACATGTTAGACTGTCTAATAACAACATCTCCAAATAGTTTACGACAAAGGGCAGGACCTGCATTCAAACACACTCACAGTAGGCCCATGCATCTCCCTCAACCATGAAATAAACACTTCAAACAAAATGAAATATCCAAAATGAATCTTTTCATTCTTTGTCCACTGGTTGGAAAATGACTTTTCCTTACCCTTGTCATTCTGTCTACCGTAGCCATTGTTTGGTGAGCAGGTTAACTCCCTGTGTTGTAAGAGCAGCCTGTGGAAACAGCACCACTGTCTGCTCAACCTTTTTTATATATTGTTTGTATTTTTTGTATTTTATTTTATTTTTGTATTTAACCTTTATTTAACTAGGCAAGTCAGTCAAGAACAAATTCTTATTTACAATGACGGCCTACCCCGGCCACACCTGGACGACTCTGAGCCAATTGTGTGCCGCCCTATCAGACTTCCAATCACGGTCGGATGTGATAGAGCCTGGATTGTGAGAAAGATATTACTTCTTTCAACTTTGTATACTCTTTTCAATCACCAATACTGTGCCAACTTAAAGGGATAGTTCACCCCAGACACTTTAGGATGATTTGGACAAAATATTGGGGGTGTTGACTTGCATTGGATTTGAGTGGATTTCTGCCACAAATGCTAAAACATTTGATTTTGGAGACAATGGTCAGGTAACAAAACCAAAGCATAGGATTGCGGTCTTTCCTTGTCCTAAGACTGCTTAGACGTTAAGGAAACCAACATATAATTTTGTAATTTTGGTAAACTATCCCTTTAAAGGTGCACTCTGTGAAGCCATAAGATTTTTGTTTGTAAACAGATGGGTGAGTATTGGCAAATGGGACAGCCACTGACTGATTTATCAGAATTAATTCTATGGTGCTATCTGCAGAATTAAAATAACTCTGATAACTTATTGAAATAACAGAATCTCAGAGGCAGTTTCTGTACATGTTCTGGAATCCACCCATTTCATCTCAACAGAGATTAAGAAATGCACCTTTAAGTTGATGGGTTTGGATTTCTGAGCTTTAACTGTTATTAATCATTAGTTCTATTATTAATCATTAGTTATATTATTAATCATTAGTTATAATAGAAACAGGATCGGTGCCATACTTAAGCTTGGGAGGGGCTGAGTTCAGGGAAAACAGTCACATGTGGCAGTACTGATAAGGGGAGGAACTCTTTAAGGCCCATATTACTCAGCTCCCTGACAGGCGATAATGATGCAATGTTTAGCGATAAGGAGGTAACTCCACCCAAAGTGGGGTATGTATACTACCACGGGTGGAATCATGTCTTTGTCGATTCAGCTGTTCGATCCTCTGGGAAGAATAAACTTAGTTTAAGCTTTCACGGTGTCCATCTAATAATTAGAACCTAACAAAGGCATGTACATGTTCCGGAACCCACCCATTTAATCTCAACAGAGATTAAGAAAGGAAGCGTTGAGGCATAGCACTTTGCTAAAACGCTACAATGTACCCTCCGTCATTACACACTGAGCAAATCAGTGGTTTGATTGGATTGCTCCAGAGTTTGGATTGCCCTAGATGCCAGATACTGTCCAAGTCTTGGACCCTATAGGAAAGCCCACAAGGATCCTTAGGATTTCTTGAGATAAATTGGTTACGGCCTTTTTCTTCTTTTTTTTAAAATCAATCTGGGGTGGTTTTGAATTTCCCAAGAGTGTATCGAGGGGAAACTCATCCAGTACCTCACAACCACAGGGCAGAGATAAAATCAGCAGGAGAAAAAGAATCCTCTACAGACTGTTGACTTTGGAGGGGAAAATATAACTGGTGCAAACATAGTTACCATAGAGGGAATGAAGCATAGAGGGCAGAAGAAACGGGTTAAATAGGTTAAGAGCCTGAATGACATTCTGGTAAATGGAGACAGTTTCACTTTTTGGCTTTTGTTTGGTCCTAGTGCAGACACTTAATAAATTAGGCTCTTTTTAGTGTTCTTTGATATGTCTAGCAGGAGCAGATGCCAAGGTTACAAAGTGATGTTCAGAAAGCGATTGAACAGACAAATGTATGACCCATGAAAGATGGGATCTGAACATAAGACAGACAATATTTAACTCTACATTCACAGGGCTTCTGGGATCCCCTTTGCAAAATAGGGTGATTGCCTTTAAAACAAAATGACTGATTCATGTCCACAATTACCTGTATTGTTTTTCCGACATATAATATTAAAGAGTTTATCGTTTCATGCCCATTTCTGTCCTTGACTATGCTATAGATGGCTTGGATTCTGTACGTACTGTAGCGATCACTGTTCTATGGTTGAAATGCACAGCTGCCTATTTATGTTCAAATTGATAGACATGCTCTCTCTCTCTCTGCCGTTTCTCCCTCTTTCTCTCTCATAAAAATCTCCTTCTCACCGGACTGTACAGGTGAATGAAGTCGCATCAAGGCGATATCAAGATAAACATAAAAGTAGTTCAAGGTTGACAGGAAGTAGTTCAAGGTTGACAGGAACATGAGAGTCATCCATCAACCGCTTGGCTACTTACACTACATGTCAGCGAGACCTCAGGGTTCTCAACATGTCTGACTCACCAGGATGGTGAACCAAATCGTTTACGCCCCAAACAAACTGAGCCGTTAAAAAAAGACAAAAGCCACTCTCGTTTCATTAACAGCACTTGACCGGTCCAGTCTCCCTTTACGCGCCACATTTTAACTACCGTACCTCAGAGAAGTGGCGATGTGGTGAGAAAGAGTGGCCATTACAAATTCATCACTTTATCTACCTTATGGAATAGGCCACAACCTTCTCCAACTCTCTGCTATATCTGACTCTATATTTATTGTTTTACTCCACAATTGACCTTTTTGACACAAATGTATTGTATTTAATTCACATGATAATGACAATCGGTGAGCCACATAATGTTTTGTTGTTGTCGGAGATTAGACAATGTTTATAGAGATGTCTCCTCTAGGTTAACTCACCGAGGTGCAGCCATCTGGATAAATGCTAAAAAAACGGAGCCGTATTTTTTTTTACTTGAACTTCTTCTCCGAGGTTGTAAATCACTCCCTTTTAAAGATAATTTGACGTTCAATTGCCTTCTATTTGCAATAATCCAGCAGTAATGTAGGCAGAACCCTTGTCTCTACAATTACGCAATTTCTATTCACATCGTATAGCAACCAAAAAGGCAATGATAAAATCTATTGCACTGACCTGTAAATTCACCATGATCTAATGAGGCCATTAAACACAATCATTTGGTGCCCCAAGCAGCTCACATACACATCAACCATCTTAAAATTCCGCAAATTATCCCATTGATTTAGTAGTAAATTAACTTTCCATTACATGTCTATGTATCGATAAATATTAATGAATTATAGCAGCTTCATCAAATGGCAACAGTCAGCAGATGATTTTTCCTGATTGGGTCTGTGTTGAAATTGTCACACGGTGTCAATGAACCCCATCAATGCATGAACACTGAATGATGTATTTCAACAGAGAAACATTGTATTTGCAGGCTGTATTGTTTAGCTTAATAGCAGGTAGTGTTACAGTCTGGGTGAGGACTTCAGTTCTAGAACATTCAAACGATACTTTTTAAATCTCTTTTGTCTCTTTCTGCTCAGAACAGAAGTTGAAGAATCACTGTTCACAACCTTTGTTACGGGGGAACATGTGTGAGTGGAGGACCTGAACGTTGTTACGGGGGAACATGAGTGGGTGGAGGACCTGAATGTTGTTACGGGGGAACGAGTGGGTGGAGGACCTGAACATTGTTACGGGGGAACATGACTGGGTGGAGGACCTGAACGTTGTTACGGGGGAACGTGACTGGGTGGAGGACCTGAACATTGTTACGGGGAAACGTGTGTGAGTGGAGGACCTGAATGTTGTTACGGGGGAACGTGACTGGGTGGAGGACATGAACATTGTTACGGGGGAACGTGTGTGAGTGGAGGACCTGAACATTGTTACGGGGGAACGTGAGTGGGTGGAGGACCTGAACGTTGTTACGGGGGAACGTGAGTGGGTGGAGGACATGAACAGCGTTACAGCGTGATTGACATTTAAAGCCAATGTTCCCGCGTTAGTGGAGACTGCATTCACGGTAAACGCTGTTTATGTCAGCTTATTCGGAAATACCTTTAACCACGGCTCCAAACCCAGCAGATTAGATTCCCGTGTGCGGCAATTGTTTACCCCCTCTCATTATCCGTTACCGTAATGTTACATGGGTTAAACCTCAACTTGTCACAAGCTAATGAGCCTTGCATCTTGGTTGCAGATTTGGGAGACCAGGTTGCACATGTCAAGGCATTATTGGACGTTTTTACTGCAGCTTTGCAGTTCGAAGTTTGCGTCTTTTGGATAGTCGTCAGTTTTTGCAATACATTCGTTAGATCATGTCGGGAATTATACACATGTCTAGGCCTTGTCAAGCAGCCCTCAACACTCATGGTACATACTGTATTATATTATGGCCTAAAGACAGAGGTATGAACAATGTGGCTCCTTCTTCCACTAATAAGGACTTTAAAGTTACGTCTTGTGTCATCTTAGTGGGGGAAAAAGACAAGACTTTTGAGGCAGCAGTCTCAACATCATAAGACAGCCCAATTAGGACTTTTGGGCTGAGATCACAAGTCATGTGATGGGCATACTGGGATAACAACCCCAAATTAAAGGAGGGTGAAGAGAGAATATTTGAGAGGTTACTCTGAGCCGGGAGTGTTTGGCTTCACGCCTGGTTAATCTCGCTCCATTCTACGCTCCTCTCTCCATTCTACCCCCCCCCTCTACATTCTAACCCCTCTCTCCATTCTACCCCCCTATCTCCCTTCTACCCCCTCTCTCCATTCGACCCCCCTCTCTACATTCTAACCCCTCTCTCCATTCTACCCCCCTATCTCCCTTCTACCCTCCTCTCTACCCCCTCTCTCCATTCTACCCCCCTCTCTACCTTCTAATCCCTCTCTCCATTCTACCCCCTCTCTACCTTCCAACCCTTCTCTCCATTCTACCCCCTCTCCCTTCTAGCTCGCTCTCCATTCTACCCCCTCTCTACCTTCTAATCCCTCTCTCCCTTCTACCCCCTGTCTCATTCTACCTCCCTCTCTCCATTCTACCCCCTCTCTCCAGTCTCCCCCCTCTCTCCCTTCTACCCCCCTGTCTCATTCTACCTCCCTCTCTACATTCTACCTCCCTCTCTCCATTCTACCCCCTCTCCAGTCTCCCCCCTCTCTCCCTTCTACCCCCCTGTCTCATTCTACCTCCCTCTCTACATTCTACCCCCTCTCTCCAGTCTACTCCCTCTCTCCCTACTACCCCCTGTCTCATTCTACCTCCCTCTCTCCATTCTACCCCCTCTCTCCAGCCTACCCCCTGTCTCCAGTCTACCCCCTGTCTCCAGTCTACCCCCTGTCTCCATTCTACCCTCCTCTCTCCATTCTACCCTCCTCTCTCCATTCTACCCTCCTCTCTCCCTTCTACCCCCCTGTCTCCATTCTACCCCCTCTCTCCATTCTACCCTCCTCTCTCCATTCTACCCCCTCTCTCCATTCTACCCCTCTTTCCATTTTACCCCCTCTCACCCCTCTCTCCCTTCAAACCCCTCTCTCCTTTCAAACCCCTCTCTTGCCGATGTAAACGTTGTGAACAGAGTGCCCCGTACTGGGGTTATGGTATGGGCAGGCATAAGCTATGGACAACAAACACAATGGCATTTTATCGATGGCAATTTGAATGCACAGAGATACCGTGGCGAAATCCTGGGGCCCGTTGTCCTGCCATTCATCCACCGCCATCACCTCATGTTTCAGCATGATGATACACGTCCCCATGTCACATATATCTGTGCACAAGTCCTGGAAGCTGAAAATGTCCCAGTTCTTCCATGGCCTGCATACTCACCAGACATGTCACCCATTGATCATGTTTGGAATGCTCTGGATCGATGTGTACGACAGCGTGTTCCAGTTCCCGCCAATATCCAGCAACTTCGCACAGCCACTGAAGAGGAGTGGGACAACATTCCACAGGCCACAATCAACAGCCTGATCAACTCTATGTGAAGGAGATGTGTCACACTGCATGAGGCAAATGGTCACACCAGATACTGACTGTTCTTTTGGTCCACAACCCTATTTTTTATTAAGGTATCTGTGAAGAACAGATGCATATCTGTATTCCAAGTCATGTGAAATCCATAGATTAGGGCCTAATTTATTTATTTAAATTGACTGAATTTCTTATTATGAGCTGTAACTCAGTAAAATCTTTGAAATTGCTGCATTTTGTGTTTATATTTATTTCAGGAATATGATGGTATCTATTCTATTACTTGAGTCCATTACCACCACCACCATCTCATTCACTTTGATTCTTTCCCATAGAAATAGCATTACACCTACCACAGAACACTGATTAGAATCAGAAATTCCTGTTCTAGTAATCCTATTTCTATGGCGTATTGTTTTTCTCACCATACTGCAGGCTATGTGTTGATGACTCCTCTACAGCGAGCAGTGTCTTTAACACCCCTTTCTCATTCACTGTCAGGTGTTGCTTTGTCCACATTGCAGCACACAGCCTGGCCGCTGCAATGTTACTTTACATGAAGCATGAGAGCTGTCTTCTCCACAAATCACAGTAGTGCACATGCAGGCCTGAGAGGTAGATAGTGGACTGTTGCCGAGTGCATGTTTGAAGAGAGTAGCCACGCAAGCCCTTCCGACCACACTGTGGTATTCCGGGAACCACTGCAGCGGCCAACACCATTCATCAGTGCCACACGGTAGGTCACATCCCATTAGTTAGAATACACTGCCTTCCGTACCGATTCTCACCACTGAGAACAATTTAACTGGAGGAAAGGGCGGCTGGTGGGATGGCCGGCGGGAGGCCAGCGTGAGGGAACAATACAGAGCGGATAGTTTGCTAGAGGTTGAAAATGTATCTTCGAAAAAAGGAAGATGGTCAAAGTTGAAACTGTCTAACTGTCTAATAGTCTAGTGCCATCCAACTCTGGACCTTGAAGTTCCACGGCATTGTTCCCCTCTAATCAGGGAGTGATTTAGACCTGGGAAACCACGTATGTACAACTCATTATTAGCTAGGACAGAAAACCAGCAGGCTCCGGACCTCATAGGGTAAGAGTTGACTACCCTTATCTCTCCTCTCTACCCCCCTCTCCTCTCTACCCCCTCTCTCCTCTCTACCTCCCAAACTCCTCTCTACCCCCCCTCTCCTCTCTACCCCCTCACTCCTCTCTACCTCCCTCACTCCTCTCTACCCCCTCTCTCCTCTCTACCCCCTCTCTCCTCTCTACCCCCTCTCTCCTCTCTACCCCCTCTCTTCTCTCTACTCCCTCTTTCCTCCCCACCCCCCTCTCTCCTCCCCACCCCCCTCTCTCCTCCCCACCCCCCTCTCTCCTCCCCACCCCCCTCTCTCCTCCCTACCCCCCTCTCTCCTCTCTACCCCTCTCTCCTCTCTACCCACCTCTCTCCTCTCTACCCTCCTCTCTCCGCTCTACCCCACTCTCTCCCCTCTCTACCCCCCTCTCTCCTCTCTACCCCCCTCTCTCCGCTCTACCCCCTCTCTCCTTTCTACTCCTCTCTACCCCCTCTCTCCTCTCTACCCCCTCTCTACCCCCTCTCTCCTCTCTACCCCCTCTCTACCCCCTCTCTCCTCTCTACCCCCTCTCTCCTCTCTACCCCTCTCTCTCCTCTCTACCCCCTCACTCCTCTCTACCCCTCTCTCTCCTCTCTACCCCCTCTCTCTCCTCTCCACCCCCTCTCTACCCCCCTCTCTCCCTCTCTCCTCTCTACCCCCTCTCTCCCCTCTCCTCTCTACACCCCTCTCTCACCTCTCTCCTCTCTAGCCCCCTCTCTCCCCTCTACCCCCTCACTCCTCTCTACCCCCTCACTCCTCTCTACCCCCTCTCTCCTTTCTACCCCTCTCTCCTCTCTACCCCCTCTCTCCTTTCTACTCCTCTCTCTCCTTTCTACTCCTCTCTCTCCTCTCTACCCCCTCTCTCCTCTCTACCCACCTCTCTCCTCTCTACCCCCCTCTCTCCCCTCTCTACCCCCCTCTCTCCTCTCTACCCCCCTCTCTCCGCTCTACCCCCTCTCTCCTTTCTACCCCTCTCTCTCCTGTCTACCCCCTCTCTCCGCTCTACCCCCCTCTCTCCTCTCTACTCCCTCTCTCTTCTCTACCCCCCTCTCTCCCCTCTCTCCTCTCTACTCCCTCTCTCCTCTCTACCCCCCTCTCTCCTCTCTACTCCCTCTCTCTTCTCCACCCCCCTCTCTCCGCTCTACCCCACTCTCTCCCCTCTACCCCACTCTCTCCCCTCTCTACCCCCCTCTCTTCTCTCTACCCCCTCTCCTCTCTACTCCCTCTCTCCTCTCTACCCCCTCTCTCCGCTCTACCCCCTCTCTCCGCTCTAATCCCCTCTCTCCTCTCTACCCCACTCTCTCCCCTCTCTACCCCCCTCTCTCCTCTCTACACCACTATCTCCCCTCTCTACCCCACTATCTCCCCTCTCTACCCCACTCTCTCCCCTCCCTACCCCTCTCTCTCCTCTCTACCCCCTCACTCCTCTCTACCCCTCTCTCTCCTCTCTACCCCCTCTCTCCTCTCTACCCCCTCTCTACCCCCTCTCTCCTCTCTACCCCCTCTCTCCCCTCTACCCCCTCACTCCTCTCTACCCTCCCTCTCCTCTCTACCCCCTCTCTCCTTTCTACCCCTCTCTCCTCTCTACCCCCTCTCTCCTTTCTACTCCTCTCTCTCCTCTCTACCCCCTCTCTCCTCTCTACCCCTCTCTCTCCTCTCTACCCACCTCTCTCCTCTCTACCCCCTCTCTCCGCTCTACCCCCTCTCTCCGCTCTACCCCCTCTCTCCTTTCTACCCCTCTCTCTCCTGTCTACCCCCTCTCTCCGCTCTACCCCTCTCTCTCTTCTCTACCCCCCTCTCTCCCCTCTCTCCTCTCTACTCCCTCTCTCCTCTCTACCCCCCTCTCTCCTCTCTACTCCCTCTCTCTTCTCCACCCCCCTCTCTCCGCTCTACCCCACTCTCTCCCCTCTACCCCACTCTCTCCCCTCTCTACCCCCCTCTCTTCTCTCTACCCCCCTCTCTTCTCTCTACCCCCTCTCTCCTCTCTACTCCCTCTCTCCTCTCCACCCCCTCTCTCCGCTCTACCCCCTCTCTCCTCTCTACCCCACTCTCTCCCCTCTCTACCCCCCTCTCTCCTCTCTACACCACTATCTCCCCTCTCTACCCCACTCTCTCCCCTCCCTACCCCTCTCTCTCCTCTCTACCCCTCTCTCTCCTCTCTACCCCCTCTCTCCTCTCTACCCCCTCACTCCTCTCTCCTCTCTACCCCCTCTCTCCTCTCTACCCCCTCTCTCCTCTCTACCCCTCTCTCTCCTCTCTACCCCTCTCTCTCCTCTCTACCACTCTCTCCCCTCCCTACCCCTCTCTCTCCTCTCTACCCCCTCACTCCTCTCTACCCCTCTCTCTCCTCTCTACCCCCTCTCTCCTCTCTACCCCCTCTCTACCCCCTCTCTCCTCTCTACCCCCTCTCTCCCCTCTACCCCCTCACTCCTCTCTACCCTCCCTCTCCTCTCTACCCCCTCTCTCCTTTCTACCCCTCTCTCCTCTCTACCCCCTCTCTCCTTTCTACTCCTCTCTCTCCTCTCTACCCCCTCTCTCCTCTCTACCCCTCTCTCTCCTCTCTACCCACCTCTCTCCTCTCTACCCCCTCTCTCCGCTCTACCCCCTCTCTCCGCTCTACCCCCTCTCTCCTTTCTACCCCTCTCTCTCCTGTCTACCCCCTCTCTCCGCTCTACCCCTCTCTCTCTTCTCTACCCCCCTCTCTCCCCTCTCTCCTCTCTACTCCCTCTCTCCTCTCTACCCCCCTCTCTCCTCTCTACTCCCTCTCTCTTCTCCACCCCCCTCTCTCCGCTCTACCCCACTCTCTCCCCTCTACCCCACTCTCTCCCCTCTCTACCCCCCTCTCTTCTCTCTACCCCCTCTCTTCTCTCTACCCCCTCTCTCCTCTCTACTCCCTCTCTCCTCTCCACCCCCTCTCTCCGCTCTACCCCCTCTCTCCTCTCTACCCCACTCTCTCCCCTCTCTACCCCCCTCTCTCCTCTCTACACCACTATCTCCCCTCTCTACCCCACTCTCTCCCCTCCCTACCCCTCTCTCTCCTCTCTACCCCTCTCTCTCCTCTCTACCCCCTCTCTCCTCTCTACCCCCTCTCTCCTCTCTCCTCTCTACCCCCTCTCTCCTCTCTACCCCCTCTCTCCTCTCTACCCCTCTCTCTCCTCTCTACCCCTCTCTCTCCTCTCTACCCCCTCACTCCTCTCTACCCCTCTCTCTCCTCTCTACCCCTCTCTCTCCTATCTACCCCCTCTCTCCTCTCTACCCCCTCTCTCCCTCTCTCCCCTCTCTCCTCTCTACCCCCTCTCTCCTCTCTCTCCTCTCTACCCCCTCTCTCCTCTCTACCCCCTCTCTCCTCTCTACCCCCTCTCTCTCCTCTCTACCCCCTCACTCCTCTCTACCCCTCTCTCTCCTCTCTACCCTCTCTCTCCTCTCTACCCCTCTCTTTCCTCTCTACCCCTCTCTTTCCTCTCTACCCCCTCTCTCCTCTCTACCCCCTCTCTCCTCTCTACCCCTCTCTCCTCTCTACCCCCTCTCTCTACCCCCCTCTCCTCTCTACCCCCTCTCTCCTCTCTACCCCTCTCTCCTCTCTACCCCCTCTCTCCTCTCTACCCCCCTCTCCCCTAGTGTATTGAGATCATCAACAGATAAATTAATCATTCTCCAGCACAGCAGTGTATTCTTGTTGAGGTCGCATTCATGGCGCCATCAAATAACAACTGTTTATCGAACGTGTGTGTATTCAGCTGTAACTAAAAGTTTAATATATTCAGTTAAGTAGCAGGTTGGATTAATCAACTTGAATTAATAAATCCTCTCCTTAAGCTCGGCTTTGTCTTTAGTGCCATTCAGAAAGCCAAGCAAATAAGACAGTTATTTCAGTCAGCTTTTCTCTCTATTGTCCCATGAAAATAAAAGCAGGAATGGTGACATTTTTGTTGTTGCCATCCTCCCAGTTTGATGCAATTTAAATAAAGGGTTCATCGGTGACTTTTTGTAATTATACAAATCATTAAATGAGGTGTAAATTCCCGCTTTTTCAACTTGGCTCAGCTGGAGCCGAAACAACCGTGGAAACCGAGAGACCTTCCCCACCCTTATTTTGTTTGACATCCATGGATTGTCTTTTTTACCCATAATTAATTAACTCTAGTAAATAGGGCAGAAAACGTCCTCATGTGTGGTCATTGGTAAAGTGTCTGATGTGGCGGCTTTCTCTCGCATCACTAAGGTCTTCGATTTTCTCAGTCTTGTCAGCTGTAACCAACACAAACCCCATTACATATAGTCTTGTAAATCCAACCCTAGCAACAGCAGCAGCTTTGGATGTAGGAGGTAACCGTTTGCCTAGGGAGACTACATTACATAGGACTGACTGGTGAAAACCATCCTTGTACAGATAACAATCTCTTAGGCAGAAGTTGCCCGTATGCTCAGATCTACAATCAGCTTCTCCAATATGTATTCTTAATAACAAATAATAATTGATTGGATTTATATAGCGCATTCTTGGCTTTAAACATAAGGAGCTGATCTGACTTTGGATCAGCACATACTACAGGCGAGGGTCACCTGAGACCTAGGGGATTAAGTACCAACCTGACCAGGAGTCTACTTTGTCCCTTTCTATCTTCCTATCGTCATGACTCTTCTATATCCACCACTGTCAATATTCTGTTACAAATGGTGCTGTGTTGTAACCAAAGACACAAGTCATATAGAACTCAGCTCTAGGACAGGAAAGGGGAGAACTGGCATCCACCAGAGACACAACTAACATCAGAAGTATGTGATTAAAACAAAATATAGAATTTAAAGTAACTGCGTAAATTGTGTGCCCTGTGGGTATAAAGTTGTGACAGCGAAACAAGTGCATGGCGTACAATAACTCAAATTAAAGATGAGAATTCAAACGAATCATATCAACCAGGAACAACTAACAGTGATCCAAAGTGACACTCATTCATTATAATAAACTTTGAATCACTTTGTTTGGCTCTAAATTTCCCGATTGGGGGGGGGGGGGGGGGGCTCCGATGGTGTTAGTATGGAGAAGGGCTGATGCCTTGGTGTACTGAATACCACAATAACGACTTTAGATACATTTGTATATTGAAATGGGCTTGGTCCCAAGCCAAGCCCACCCGTTTATGATAGGGTATTCTGCCTGGTGGTACTGGTATTTATTTCCACGATATTGATGTAGACTCGGCTTTAAGACACCCGGGCAGTCTCATTACAATAACGTGTAACAAAACCAAGATTGTCTCCCAAATCCTCAGGTAAAGAAAGAATGACAGGATTACTTTTAATGAGGTCCTACCGGGAGAGATGCTCTGGCCAAGCTAGGCCTGATTCTGGACTCGCTGTGATGCCCTTCAAACTCAAATATGTCCCACAGCAAAGGACAGGAAGCACGTTTCTCTCAATAACTCACACTTAATTCCTGCGCCTTTGTTGAGTGGGGGCTGAAGGACTTAGCTCTAAGATGGGAATGAGGATTTGAGATAATACTCAATACAGAGTTCATTTTTCATACACATACATTGTTCCGTGTTGATTTACCTGGAAATGCATACGGTTTACCTTGACCTTCAAATGCATTTTCCCCTTTGAGATAAATACAAAATCAAATTTCACAGCTGGTGGCCCGGGGTCAGATTTACGACGTCATTTAAGCAACAAAAAAAAATTCAAATGACAGGAACATTGATGTTTGGCCATGTCATCAAAATAGATTATGGAGAAAATGACACCGGGAATAAATTCCTATTCAAGCTGCCAAGCGTTGTTCCTTCTGCCCTTCTGCTCCGTCTCTGTCAGGATGTTTCTGTCAAGATGTTTCTGTCAGGACGGTGATGAACCAGGGAAACGGTGATGAACCAGGGAAACGGTGATGAACCAGGGAAACGGTGATGAACCAGGGAAACGAGGGAAAATGGGAGAAGTGAGAGCACCAGGGACAGACGAATTCTCTCACTCTCCTACCTCTCACACTTGAGCTCCTTCGACTCTCTGAGTCCATCGGGAGATCAATACTTAATTTAGTCTAGCGTTGAGACACCTTTTTTAAGAGTATAAACTTCATTTAAATTCCTTAAATAACATGGGCCTAATTTGCAAACGCTTTGGTTTGTGCGGTTCTACGTAGCTTGATTACCTCTCCTCATTACCAGATGTCTGATGCTGGGCTCTTTAGCTCCACTTTCTATTTTAGGGGCCAGAAGTGCAATATGAGGTGTTTTTTGCAAACCATCATTTGAATGAGTTTATAAGATGGTTGATTCGTCTCTATATGAAGTCACCACAGTACAGGAGCCTGCACCAGACTGGGTGCAGAAATGCTGCATGATCTCTTTAATGCAACCAAATTAGTGGGCTTCATTAGTAAATGTCTTACTTTTAAATAGTGTTATTGATGGCAACAAACTTTTTCGTTTGAGTAAATGTTGTATTTGATATTTCAGGGTTAGAAATTAGCTCGGCGAACCACTTTCATCCTCCACTACAGTATCCACCCTGAGTCACTACAGTATCCACCCTGAGTCACTACAGTATCCACCCTGAGCCACTACAGTATCCACCCTGAGTCACTACAGTATCCACCCTGAGTCACTACAGTATCCACCCTGAGTCACTACAGTATCCACTCTGAGTCACTACAGTATCCACCCTGAGTCACTACAGTATCCACTGAGTTACTACAGAATCCACTCTGTCACTACAGTATCCACTGAGTCACTACAGAATCCACTCTGAGTCATTACAGTATCCACCCTGAGTCACTACAGCAGTGTAACTTCATTGGAACCCAGACCCAACGCCTAAAGAAACTTCAGTATTTTAAGATTTGGTTTTGCGTCAATATTTAATGACAATGTCCGTGAAAGGCAGAGCTTGCAAGGTGTGTATGGTTTTAACTTGGCCTTCGACCTCCGATATAGAACAAGCATTTTGAGTGAACCCACTGTCGTATTCTTTTTTTATCTGATTGCTTTGGGACCTGTCTGTTAGCTTTGGGAGCTAGAATGAGTCTCATGTCTCCACAACATAATGTAAACATACAGAGCTCCTCAGCAAACTCCCTGGCATCATAGAAGGGGAGCAATCAGCCCGCAAGCCAATCAGACGCTGTGGTCAGCTAGGGTTCTCTTTTAGAAGGAAAAGAGGCTCTTCCCTTTATCAAAGTACCTTTCCACAGACTGCATTTTTGCTGTTCATCTACTGGTTGAACAGAAGAAAAAAATGGTTAATCAGACCATTTCTGCCTAGACATGCAAATTGGAGTTGGGGGGGGGGGGGGGGGGGGGTAAAATGACACAACCAAATGATTCAGCAACTACTGTCCCTGAAATATCCCAAAGTGCACAGAGAGGTAAAAATGATTTCCTGCTGAAAAAGCCATCCTGTCATCACTCATACACTTTCCTCAATGTCACAACGGCACAGATCTAGAGGTACATCTTGTTTTCAGAGGCTCTGATATTTCTACCCGTGCATCATGGGTAGAAGATACCCAGTCTGTTTGCTAAACCCAGCGGTTGTGGGATCATTTTACTCTCATATCCTCGTTACACCACTTTGTTTTCTACAGGAAATTAAATATTCTGGCAACCATTTTTTAAGAACAGGTAGTCCACTCGTTTTACATCCTAAAAGTTCCTAAATGATCGGTGTAAAAAGAGTATTGATAAGGGGCTTAAAATGAGTTTATTATGCCTGGCAGTTTTTTATGCTTGAGGCTTTATATCATGTTTTACAGCATGGAACCCCTTGGCCAAAAGATGTGGTGCACTTAGGCCGTAACCTTTCAATCATCAAGGGTTCACCATCATCAAACTGCCAAGTTGTGAGTTTATCGACTTGGCAGGACGCTGATTAGGTCATCAACATTTATCTATGTAATGAAATTCAAATGTCATATTCAAAATGTAACGAAAATACATTTCCCATTCTAACAATATCAAAGATATTCTGTATACATATAAATAGTTTTGCCTGCTGCGTAGACAAATGTTCCTTCATACCAGATCTCTGTAAACAGTTCACCTGGAGTATATATTGGAGGAACTACTATCACGGATTCCCCCGGTACTGCTGCTCATTCCGTTCACCAGCTCCGGAGGTCTACGTCACCGGCCTTCTAGGCGTCACTGAACTGGAATCATTACCACCAACCCTGGACTGTCTTGTCTCATTACACACGCCTGGTTCCCATTCCCTCTGATTAGTATGTGTATATATGTGCCCTCTGTTCCCCATTGTCCTTGTTGATTATTGTTCCATGTCCGTTGGTCTTGTGAGTACCTGTGCTCTGTTGTATCGGCTTGCGTGTTACCGTGTTTGTGTGCACTTGGTATTACGGGTCTCGTCCTGTGTATTGTTATTACGGGTCTAATCCCATGTATTGTTATTACGGGTCTAATCCCATGTATTGTTATTACGGGTCTAATCCCGTGTATTGTTAGTACGGGTCTAATCCCGTGTATTGTTATTACGGGTCTAATCCCGTGTATTGTTATTACAGGTCTAATCCTGTGTATTGTTATTACGGGTCTAATCCCGTGTATTGTTATTACAGGTCTAATCCTGTGTATTGTTATTACGGGTCTCGTCCCGTGTATTGTTATTACAGGTCTAATCCCGTGTATTGTTATTACAGGTCTAATCCCGTGTATTGTTATTACGGGTCTAATCCCGTGTATTGTTATTACGGGTCTAATCCCGTGTATTGTTATTACGGGTCTAATCCCGTGTATTGTTATTACGGGTCTAATCCCGTGTATTGTTATTACGGGTCTAATCCCGTGTATTGTTATTACGGGTCTAATCCCGTGTATTTATTAGAGGTTTACAACTCGCTCTTTGTTTGGGTTACAGCCCTGTGTTTTTTATTCATACATATGTGTTTGTTTTGGGCTTCGTCCCCATCATGGTCATGACGTACTCTATTTTGGGTAGTGAAATAAAAAATAAAAAATCGTATTCCTGCATCTGTCTCCTATCATTATTCAAAGTGACAACTACACTCTTAGAAAAAAAGGTCTTATCTAGATGTAGACGTAAAATGGTTCTTTGGCTGTCCTCATAGGAGAACCCTTTGAAGAACCCTTTTTGGTTCCAGGTAGAACCCTTGTGGGTTCCATGTAGAACCCTTTCCACAAAGGGTTCTATCTGGAGCCAAAGAAGGTTCTATCTGGAACCAAAAAGGGTTCTATCTAGAACCAAAGACGATTATTCTATGGGGACAGCTGAAGAACTCTTTTTGGAAACATTTTTTTCTAAGAGTGTATGCGCAAACGCTTAGCCTGACACTATGCAAACAATGAAGGAAAACAAACTTTTAACCAGAGAGTGATGATGTGAATCTTATAATGCATTTGTGCATGTTGTATTTGTAACAATTGAATGAAAAAACAACTATATTTTCAGTTACACTCATTGATTTCATTAATCTGTGTTTCTGTTTTGTGTATCCCCTGAATACAACAATAGTGTTTACCTGTGAAGATATTCTTAAAAGGGTGCTAAAGTAACCAATAAATATAGATTTTAGAATCTGATCTAAAAGGAGCCATCCAAATATAATATACAGGGGAAAGCTGACACTGTAACAATTAAATGAAAACAAAACAATATCAAGAATGGGACCAAATGAAAACATAAGCACTTTGAAAATAAATCCAGGGGGTTCATCCAAGTTAAATTGAGGCATGTTAGTGAGTGGTTAGGGTAAGGTTAGGTTCAGATGTGTTAGTGAGTGGTTAGGGTAAGGTTAGGTTCAGATGTGTTAGTGAGTGGTTAGGGTAAGGTTAGGTTCAGATGTGTTAGTGAGTGGTTAGGGTAAGGTTAGGTTCAGATGTGTTAGTGAGTGGTTAGGGTAAGGTTAGGTTCAGATGTGTTAGCGAGTGGTTAGGGTAAGGTCAGGTTCAGATGTGTTAGCGAGTGGGGTTAGGGTAAGGTCAGGTTCAGATGTGTTAGCGAGTGGGGTTAGGGTAAGGTCAGGTTCAGATGTGTTAGCGAGTGGGGTTAGGGTAAGGTCAGGTTCAGATGTGTTAGCGAGTGGGGTTAGGGTAAGGTTAGGTTCAGATATGCTAGCGAGTGGGGTTTGCAGATAGGGTTATCAGTTAGGGTAAGGTTAGGTTCAGATATGCTAGCGAGTGGGGTTTGCAGATAGGGTTATCAGTTAGGGTAAGGTTAGGTTCAGATATGCTAGCGAGTGGGGTTTGCCGATAGGGTTATCAGTTAGGGTAAGGTTAAAAAAATCAAAAACATTCCAAATGAAAAACACACCTGGATTCAAAACACCGCCACACGTGACATACCAGTCCAGTGTGTATTTGTATTTATTAAGAATCCCACTTAGTTTCTGCCAAGGCAGCAGCTACTCTTCCTGGGGTCCAGCAGTTATATACAAGTTACGCACTCTGCCACCCCCAACCAACCAACCTTGCACTTCTGTTTCCATGTAATTAATTACAGTGTATGTACTAAAACATGATACAGTAACACAGTCAAACCTCTTCAAGCATCTTCAATCCATAGGAGAAATCTCAAATATTTCCTCATAGCTCTATGTTTGTGTTGAGGTTCAATGCCAGCATTAACAAACCAGATTAAAGCTACAGTATCTAGGTCCAGGCTGAGACCATAATTAGTTGATCAAATTGATCAGGAATATCAGTGCTTGGGTGGAACAAAAGATTGTAGACCCAGTAGCTCTCCGGGTTCGGAATCGGAGGAGACGCTGGCTGCAACTACTGAACATGCAAAGGTTCATTGCGCAATAATAATGTAGGAATTATTATTAATAATTATAATTACATAATTATTAATAATTATTAAATCATCATACTTATTAAATCATCATTATTAATAATAATAATTATTAAATAATTAATAATAATAATTACATTATTCATAATAATAACAATCTTGTCCAAGCTAATTGGACTCACACACACCATATATTGTTTTGTTTGTGAGCTAAGATGTCTGAATATTTACCCTCATTAGTTGTTGGCCATTTTAGTTTTAAGTTCTGACTGTAGGACACAATGTCATGACATTTTACATTTCACCTCTGTCGGATGTTGTTGACTAAGGGTTTTCTAAATGACTTTCACACATGCTCTTGCCCAAGGCAAGAAGCATAATTCCTCCATGGTTTTACACCAACAGTTCATGAAAACAGACGTGGCTTCACCGTTCCTAATGTTGTGTCCATATGTATTTGCAAATCCCAGCTAACATATTTCATCTCTTGGGATTGAAGATCACTATAATAGTTCAAGTGTATCTGGAGTCATATAAGATGAGGACTTGGCTATTGTTTGTTGTTAGTAGCAAATTCTGGTAACAATTTACATTAAATTGCCCTTCCACCTGTGAAATACCGTTGCACTTACTATAGTAGCGATATTGTTGATACAAAGTTCTCCATCATGACCCATCATGGCCCATCATGACCCATCATAACCCATCATGGCCCATCATGGCCCATCATGACCCATCATAACCCATCATGGCCCATCATGACCCATCATGGCCCATCATGACCCATCATGACCCATCATGGCCCATCATGACCCATCATAACCCATCATGGCCCATCATAACCCATCATGGCCCATCATGACCCATCACCCTGTGTGGCTCAGTTGGTAGAGCATGGTGTTTGCAACGCCAGGGTTGTGGGTTTGATTCCCACGGGGGACCAGTACGAAAAAATAAAATGACTAAAATGAAAATAACCCATCACGGCCCATCATAATTTTTGGTACTGCAGATCTGAATCAAACTACTCCTTTGGGATTTTTCCAGGTTATGAAATCATGACTCTCGCGTTAGCAGAGATCATTCCCTGTGGTGATTTTGTGTTGGTGCAGTTTAAATACAGTATGAGCATATACAGTCACCGGACAGTTTATTAGATACACCCATATAGTACCGGGTCGGACCCCCCTTTGCTTTCAGAACAGCCGGAATTCTTCTGGACATTCTACAAGGTGTCAGAAACTTTCCACATGGATGTTGGTCCCTGCTGACGTGATGACATCACGCAGTTGCTGCAGATTGGACGGGGTACATTCATGCTGGGAACAGCCCGTTCCATCTCATCCAAAAGATGCTCTACTGGGTAGAGGTCTGGGGACTGACCAGGACACTCAAGTAAACTGACCAGGCCACTCCTCAGTTGTCCAGTGTAAGTGATCGCGTGACCATTGGAGGCGCTTCTTCTTGTTTTTAGCTGATACGAGTGAACCCGCTGTGGTCGTCTGCTGGATCGACAAGTTATGCTTTCCGTTCTGCAAACCACTGCTGTACCGCGCCATTATTTGTCTGTTTGTGGCCCGCCTGTTAGCTTGCACGATTCTTGTCATGCTCTTTCAACCTCTATCAACGAGCTATTTTCGACCCAAAGGACTGACGCTGACCGGGTGTTTTTTTTGTTTGCCACACCATTGTCTGTAAACCAGGCCTAGACTGTTGTGCATGAGAAGCTCAGGAGGGCGGCAGTTTCTGAGATACTGGAACCGGCACTCCTGATACTGATGATCAAACCACTCACAAAGTCACTTAGGTCACTCGTTTTTCCATTCTAGCATTCAATCCACTTGAGTGGGTTGAGTCACTGACGTGGTCTTCCTGTCTGGGTTGGCGCCCCCCCCCCCCCTTGGGTTGTGACGTGGCAGAGATCTTTGTGGGCTATACTCGGCCTTGTCTCAGGATGGTAAGTTGGTGGTTGGAGATATCCCTCCAGTGGTGTGGGGGCTGTGCTTTGGCAAAGTGGGTGGGGTTATATCCTGCCTGTTTGGCCCTGTCCGGGGGTTTCATCGGATGGGGCCACAGTGTCTCCTGACCCCTCCTGTCTCAGCCTCCAGTATTTATGCTGCACTACTTCACATGCTGTGATGTTTAACATACAATTTCAATCTATCTAATCGAATAGAATCCACAGATTGCGAGTTGAAGATAAATACTTATACTAAGAGTATTGGTGTATTATTAATTGACTGACCCGGTCTCTCCAGATCTCCTAACAGTACTATTACTAGGGTCAATTTTAGATCAATGTTCTGCATTTTTAGCCATTCCTGAACCTGAGACCAGAACAGGCTACCTGAGGGCAACACCAAAATAAATGGTCTATTGATTCTGTATCCTCACAAGAAAATCTGCAGAGCTTTGATGATTGAATGTCCCAAATATTCAACATTTTGATCGAGGCAAGAATTCTATATAATAATGTTAGCTAAAAAGCACAAAGTCCTTGCGTCATTTTATATATCAACTCATACACCCTGTACCATGGAATCGGTACATCAAAAATCTCTTCCCAACTATTTTGCAATCTGGATGGCACAGCTGTCAACATCCTGGTCCTCAAATGGAACTGGTATACTTTCCTATTTACTCTATTTTTATTCCTCTGCCAGTTTTGATCCTTTATATTGGGCAGACAGACCAGTTGCCTACCTCCTCCCGCTATCACCTGCCTCCTCCATGTTTTGGGGCAATACTGTAATCAGTTAGTTGTACTCTTGGATTGAGCAGACCTTCCCATACAATTCTGATAACTCCATGAAAGACATAACTCTACCATTCCAATTTACAATATAATTTCAAAACAAAAAAAACATTTTCAAACATCTTTCCCATAAATACAGGTATTTTTTTCAGCCAGCACATTTGAGTTCAGCCATAATATTTGTTCTGTCTTTTCAGGGGGATGAAATTTAAATTGCAGCCAGCTCTGCAATGCTTGTTTGAAAAAGAGAGATATTTTGAAAAAAGTTTCATTTTCAATTAATCGAAAGTGAGACATGGCAATCTGCACAAAGGCAAAAAGGCCATTTTTAAACAATGGATGAGCTTTTCTTAGTAATCTAGTAAAACTTTTGAATAAGTGAAGCTTTTAAGAGAGGTTTAGTGCTTTTAGATTTAATAATATCAACCCACCTAATTCATATTCATTATGTAGATAGGCATGCTTTATGGTGTCTGGTTTAGTGTCCTAGATAAAACGAAATATTTTTTACTCATATGATTTGAAAAACAAAGGAGTAGGCAGCGCCATAAGTAAGTGAGTAAACTGAGATATGACTAAGGAGTAAATCAGGGCAATTTTTCCATAAATACACAGGTATTTACCTCTCCATGGTTGCAGGATCTTGTCTATTTTTACAAATTTTCTTTTGAAATTCATTGTGGAGAGCTCATTTCTATCTTTGTGATATGAATACCAAGTATGTCTACTTCACCGTCAGCCCATTTTATAGGTAAACTGCAGGGTAATGTAAAAGTTGTATTTTTTTTAAGATCCAATACGTAATATTGTACACTTATCCTAATTAGGTTTTAGTACAGAGTCCAAATAACAGGGGTTGACACATCTTGTTTAATGACTTCCCCTTCCTCTGTCCCTCATACATACAACATCTGTAAGGTCCCTCAGTAAAGTATTGCATTTCAAGCATAGATTCAACTACAAAGACCAGGGAGCTTTTCGAAAGCCTCATAAAGAAGGGCCGTGATTGGTAGATGGGTACCAATAATAAATCAGACATTGAGTCTCTCATTAAGGACAAGTTAATAATTATGCTGTGGAAGATGTATTATGATGGCTGCAGTTTTATTGGCTCTTAACCAACTGTGCTATTTTGTTAGTTTTTTCGCATTGTTTGTAACTTATTTTGTACATAATGTTGCTGCTACCGTCTCTTATGACCCGAAAAGAGATTATGGATATCAGAACAGCGATTACTCACCTTGAATTGGATGAATCATTTTTCTTTAATGAGTCGGACGGGAAGGATATACTCCAAACACCCGAACAGGCCCTCATCCTCGAACATTTGCAGGAGAAAGAAACTGAGATTTTGCGGAAAAAGATCGGGGTGCCTTGTGAGGATCAGGCAACGAGTGGCTAATCTGCCTTTGCCATCCGTCCTGCTAGCTAACGTTCAATCACTGGAAAATAAATGGGACAAACTGAAAGCACGTATATCCTACCAATGGGACATTAAAAACTGTAATATCTTATGTTTCACCAAGTCGTGGCTGAACTATGACATTAATAACATACAGCTGGCGGGATATAAACTCTATAAGCAGGATAGAACAGCAGCCACTGGTAAGACACGGGGCGGCGGCCTATGAATATTTGTAAACAATAGCTGGTGCACGATATCTAAGGAAGTCTCAGGGTTTTGCTCGCCTGAGGTAGAGCATCTCATGATAAGCAGTAGACCACACTATCTACCTAGAGAGTTTTCATCTGTATTTTTCATAGCTGTCTACATACCACCACAGACCAATGCTGGCACTAAAACCGCACTCAATGAGCTGTACACCACCATAAGCAAACAGGAAAATGCTCATCCAGAGGCGGCGCTCCTAGTGGCCGGGGACTTTAATGCAGGGAAACTTAAATCAGTTTTACGAAATATCCAACAGCATGTTAAATGTGCAACCAGATGGAAAAAAAACTCTAGACCACCTTTACTCCACACACAGAGTATCAGAAATCAAGGTAAGACCCAAGTGCAGACTGTGTGAAGTAGCAATGTTTATTGTAGCCACAGGGGCAGGCAAATGACAGATCAAGGCAGGCAGGGGTCAATAATCCAGAGCAGAGGCCAAGGTAAAGGACGGCAGGCAGGCTCAAGGTCAGGCAGAGGTCGGTAATCCAGAGGTGGAGCAAAGGTACAGGATAGCAGGCAGGCTCAGGGTCAGGTCAGGCAGAAATCGATAATCCAGAGGTAGAGCAAAGGTACAGGTCGGCAGGCAGGCTCAGAGACAGGCAGTGGTCAGGCCGGCAGGTACAGGGTCAGGACAGGCAAAGGTCAGGCTTGCGGGTACAGGGTCAGGACATGCGAAGGTCAAAAACCAAGAGGATGAGTAAAAGAGAGACTAGGGAAAAACCGCCATCGATAAGAAACAATACTGTGCTGCCGTATTCATTGACCTGGCCAAGGCTTTCGACTTTGTCAATCACCACATCCTCATCGGCAGACTCAATAGCCTTCGTTTCTCAAATGATTGCCTCGCCTGGTTCACCAACTACTTCTCTGATAGAGTTCAATGGGAGTGACACAGAGACACGTACAAAGCTCTCCCTCGCCCTCCATTTGGCAAATCTGACCATAATTCTATCCTCCTGATTCCTGCTTACAAGCAAAAATGTAAGCAGGGAGGACCAGTGACTAGTTCTATAAAAAAAGTGGTCAGATGAAGCAGATGCTAAACTACTACAAGCACAGACTGGAATATGTTCCCGGGATTCTTCCGATGCCATTGAGGAGTACACAACATCAGTCACTTTATCAATAAGTGCATCGATGACGTCGTCCCCACAGTGACTGTACGTACATACTATAGGTCGACCGATTGGTCACATACACGTGTTTGGCAGATGCTATTGCGAGTGTAGTGAAATGCGTGTGTTGCTATCTCTGACAGTGCAGTAATAAATAACAGTTTCACAACAATACACACAAATCTAAGTAAAGGAATGGAATTAAGAATATATATAAATATTTGGACGAGTGATGTCAGAGCGGCATAGACTAAGACACAGTAAAATAGAATACAGTATAGAGGTCGACCGATTAATCGGCATGGCCAATTCATAACAATCAGTAATTGGCATTTTTGGACGCCAATTATGGCCGATTACATTGCACTCCACGAGGAGACTGCGTGGCAGGCTGACTACCTGTTACGCGAGTGCAGCAAGGAGCCAAGGTAAGTTGCTAGCTAGCATTAAACGCATCTTATAAAAAACAATCAATCTTAACATAATCACTAGTTAACTACACATGGTTGATGATATTACTAGTTTAACTAGCTTGTCCCGCGTTGCAAATAATCAATGTGGTGCCTGTTAGTTTATCATCGAATAACAGCCTACTTCGCCAAACGGGTGATGATTTAACAAGTGCATTCACGAAAAAAGCACTGTCGTTGCACCAATGTACCTAACCATAAACATCAATGCCTTTCTTAAAATTAATACACAAGTATATATTTTTTTACCTGCATATTTAGTTAAAAGAAATTCAGGTTAGCCGGCAATATTAACTAGGGAAATTGTGTCACTTCTCATGCGTTCTATGCAAGCAGAGTCAGTGTATATGCAACAGTTTGGGCTGCCTGGCTCATTGCGAACTGTGTGAAGACCATTTCTTCCTAACAAAGACCGTAATCAATTTGCCAGAATGTTACCTAATTATGACATAACATTGAAGGTTGTGCAATGTAACAGCAATATTTATACTTATGGATGCCACCCGTTCAATAAAATACGTAACGGTTCCGTATTTCACTGAAATAATAAATGTTTTGATTTTGAAATGATAGTTTACGGATTTTACCATATTAATGACCAAAGGCTCGTATTTCTGTGTGTTTATTATATTATAATTAAGTCTATGATTTGATATTTGATAGAGCAGTCTGACTGAGCGGTGGTAGGCAGCAGCACTCTCGTAAGCATTCATTCAAACAGCACTTTCCTGCGTTTGCCAGCAGCTCTTCGCAATGCTTGAAGCACAGCGCTGTTTGTGACTTCAAGCCTATCAACTCCCGAGATTAGGCTGGCAATATTATAGTGCCTATAAGAACATCCAATAGTCAAAGGAATATGAAATGCAAATGGTATAGAGAGAAATAGTCCTATAATAACTACAACCTAAAACTTAAAAAAAACTGGGAATATTGAAGACTCATGCTAAAAGGAACCACCAGCTTTCATATGTTCTGAGCAAGGAACTTAAACGTTAGCATTTTTACATGGCACATATTGCACTTTTACTTTCTTCTCCAACACTTTTTGTATTATTTGAACCAAGTTGAACGTTTCATTAATTATGAGGCTAAATAGATTTTTATTTATTTATTATATTAAGTTAAAATAAAGGTGTTCATTCAGTATTGTGATAATTGTCATTATTACAAATATATATATAAAAATCGTCCGATTAATCGGTATCAGCTTTTGTTGGTCCTCCAATAATCGGTATCGGTGTTGAAAAATCATAATCAGTCGACCTCTAGTACATACCCCAACCAGAAGCCATTGATTACAGGCAATATTCGCACTGAGCTAAAGGGTAGAGCTGCTGCTTTCAAGGAGCAGGTTTTTAACCCGGAAGCTTTTAAGAAATCCTGCTATGCCCTCCGACAAACCATCAAACAGGCAAAGTGTCAAAACCGGACTAAGATCGAATCGTACTACACCGGCTCTGACGCTCGTCGATATGGCAGGGCTTGCAAACTATTACAGACTACAAAGGGAAGCACAGCCGAGAGCTCCCCAGTGACACCAGCCTACCAGATGAGCTAAATAACTTATATGCTCGCTTCGAGGCAAGTAACACTGAAACATGCATGAGAGCATCACCATCATTAAGTTTGCCGATGACACAGCAGTGGTAGGCCTGGTCACCAACAACGATGAGACAGCCTATAGGGAGGAGGTCAGATACCTGACCGTGTGGTGCAAGGACAACAACCTCTCCCTCAACGTGATCAAGACAAAGGAGATGATTGTTGACTACAGGAAAAGGAGGACTGAACACGCCCCCATTCTCATCGACGGGGCTGTAGTGGAGTAGGTTGAGAGCTTCAAGTTCCTTGGTGTCCACATCACCAACAAACTAACATGGTTAAAGCACACCAAGACAGTCGTGAAGAGGGCAAAACAAAACCTATTCCCCCTCAGGAGACTGAAAAGATTTGGCATGGGTCCTCAAATCCTCAAAAGGTTTTACAGCTGCCTGGTATGGCAACTGCTCGGCCTCCGACCGCAAGGCACTACAGAGGGTAGTGCGTACGGCCCAGTACATCACTGGGGCCAAGCTTCCTGCCATCCAGGACCTCTATACCAGGGGGTGTCAGAGGAAGGCCCTAAAAATTGTCAAAGACTCCAGACACCCTAGTCATAGACTGTTCTCTCTGTTACCGCACAGCAAGCGATACCGGAGCGCCAAGTCTAGGTCCAAGAGGCTTCTATACAGCTTCTACCCCCCAAGCCATATGACTCCTGATCATCTAATCAAATGGCTACCCAGACTATTTGCATTCCCCCCCCCCCACCTTCTGCACTACTGCTACTCTCTGTTATTATCTACGCATAGTCACTTTAATAACTCTACCTACATGTACATATTACCTCAATTACCTTGACACCGGTGCCCCCGCACATTGACTCTGTACCGGTGCCCCCTGTATATAGCTTCTTTATTGTTATTTTACTGCTGCTCTTTAATTATTTGTTACTTTTTTCTCTTACTTTTTTAAGGTATTTTCTTAAAACTGCATTGTTGGTTAAGGACTTGTAAGTAAGCGTTTCACTGTAAGGTCTACACCTGTTGTATTTGGCACATAACAAATACAATTTTATTTTATTTTTATTGTAATTTTCCTAAGTCCCTCTTTGTGGCACCTGAACAGTAGACTATGATTGATAATGTCAAAAGTCTAAATAAACAGCCCCCACAATCTTTTTATCATAAATTTCTCTCAGCCAATCATCAATCATTTGTATAAGTGCTGTGCTTGTTGAATATCCTTCCTTATAAGCGTGTCGAAAGTCTGTTGTCAATTTTTGTACTGCAAAATAGCATTGTATCTAGTCAAACACAATTTTTACTAAGGGTTGGTTACAGGCTGATTGGTCGGCTATTTGAGCCAGTTAAGTGGCCTTTACTATTCTTGGGTGGTGGAATGACTTTTGCTTCCCTCCAGGCCTGAAGGCACACACTTTCTAGTAGGCTTAGAATGAAAATAGGAGTGGCAATATCATCCGCTATTATCCTCAGTAATTTTCCACCCAAGTAGTCAGACCCTGGTGGCTTGTCAGACAACAATACTTTTTTCCCCTCTTCCACACTCACTTTACATAATACAAAATTACAATGCTTGTTTTTCATCATTTGGAAAGTTATACTTGGATGTGTAGTGTCTGCGTTTGTTGCATGTCATGCCTAAATTTACTAATCTTGCCAATGAAAAATCATTAAAGTAGTTGGCAATAATTATTTAACCTTTATTTAACTAAGCAAGTCAGTTAAGAACCAATTCTTATTTGCAACGACGGCCTATCTTCCACTTTGACAGTATTTTGTGGAGATCATTGACAAAATAATTCCAATTAAATCCATTTTAATCCCACTTTGTAAGAATAAAATGTGAAGAAATCCAAGGTGGGTGAATACTTGATACCCACTGTATGATCTACATCAGTAAGTTAATTGCTTATCGAACTAAATTAAATAACATTGCCTACTTTGGGGGCTATTAAAATTAAGTAGGCATCAATCCCATCTCCGTACACAGGGATTTGACAATTGGTTTTACAAAAAATACGTTTTTTGATTAAGATAAAATTGTATGAGAGAAACTTGTTTTTGGCCAATTCTTGTGCTAACCTATTATTTTCTGTGAGAAACAGATTTTGAGAGGAAACTAAAAGTTTTCCTACTTAATCAACAGTCGGAAAATGAGCAATCAACGTGTTCATAGACCGACATTGTTACTCCCAAAGCCGCGAGACTAAGATTGGTTTGAGAAATGAATAGAAAAAAATGAACAATAAATGAACGATTCAGTCAGTGAGGGTGCACATTTTAATTTGGACAGCTCCTTACCCACAGAGAGGAGGCTGTGATTTGAATGGTGTATGAGGTAGTTGGGTTGGCTGAATATCAAATAGGAGAGTTATCTCTGATAATATTGGCAGATAAGGTTTATGGCAGTGCTTCATAGGTCTATCTGATACGATGGTCCTAAGGGACAAAGGAAAATTCCAGAATAAGATGACTGACTAATCAGTTCTGAGATCATGTCATGATGAAAATTCTGGTAGCACTTTGTTGTAATTTGGAGATTTGATCCACATTTTTATAAAGCCACACACACAGTTTTTAGTAACTAATGCATTGATTTCACAGAGAACAAATAAAAGTGAAATGTAAGGTTTTCAAATTAATTGCGATTAAAATTCCAGATAGCTGACAATTTAGAAAACTCAATAATGAACACTGCTACTGCAAAATGTTTCCAAAAGACAATTTGCCACCACAAATGTGTCAAATTGGTCTTCCAACACCAAGTCTACATGACAAGGCAAACAAACAAAGAGAGCTTTGTGTGTTGTTTGTCTTGGAACAAGATTATTCACATCATGGGGTTTTGCGCTGCACACATTTGAAAAGACAATGAAAATGCAACAAGAAACAAACATTGGCACTCGTTCATCAAAAGTTTCACCAGGTAAAAAAACAAAAAACACGACATGCTGTTTATGGGGAACAATCGGTCACCTTAAATACCCCTACCATTGACAGTGTGACCAGACTGTCAGAGAGTCGGAGGGTGGACTGCCAGGGTTAAGGGGGGAGGGGCTCTGTAAATCATACTGCCGTTTTGGATCAGCGGGTTCATAAATAATGTGGGACAGAGATAAATATAGTATGACAGGCAATCAGTTACACATGTCATCCAAGGACACTAGCCACAAGACAACTGGACCGTGACACACTGCTGCGCTGAGTGAGGTTCGTTGTCTGAGGGGACGCCACTGAACACTCGTCTCTCCGAAGGGGACAAACATAGACAAGGTAAGAGACCGCAACCTCTGACCTTTGAAGCAGGTTTACAGATATTGGCGCAGCATGTGATGTGATGATGTAGTTGTCAGCTATTTGGGGGAAACAGTACTTTATCATTAATCCTTTAACAGATCAAAATGGCAATATCTGTCCAGGGGGAAAACTACACTGGGCCAAAATATAAACGCGACATGTAAAGTGTTGGTTCCATGTGTCATTAGCTGAAATAAAAGACCCCAGACATTTTTCCATACGCACAAAAAGCTTATTTCTCTCAAAGTTTGTGCACACATTTTTTACTTCCCTGTTAGTGAGCCTTTATCCTTTGCTAGGATAATCCATCCACCTGACAGGTGTGGCATATCAAGAAGCTGATTGAATAGCATGATTATTACACAGGTGTACCTTGTGCTGGAGGCAATAAAATGCCACTAAAATGTGTAGTTTTGTCACACAACACAATGCTACAGAATTCTCAAGTTGCAGGGAGCGTGCGATTGGCATGCTGACTACAGTAATGGCCACCAGAGAATTTAATGTTCATTTCTCTACCATAAGCCACATCCAATGTCATTTTAGAGAATTTGGCAGTACGTCCAACGGCCTCACAACCGCAGACTACGTGTAACCACGCCAGCCCAGGACCTCCACATCCGGCTTCTTCACCTGCAAAAGTCTGAGACCAGCCAGCCGAACAGCTGATAATACCGTGGGTTTGCAAAACCGAAGAATTTCTGGGCAAGCTGTCAGAAAACCGTAATGATCATGCTGTTTAATCAGCTGTCAGGTGGATGGACTATCTTGGCAGAGGAGAAATGCTCACTAAGAGGGATGTAAACAAATTTGTGCACAAAACTTGAGTGAAATAAGCATTTGTGCGTCTGAAAAATTTCTTGGATCTTTTATTTCAGCTCATGAAACATGGAACCAACACTTTTTGCATTTATATTTCTGTTCTGTGTATTTACGAGTCCTTGTTTTTGGAATGGGGGGGGGGGGGTGCTGCCTTGTCCCAATGTGAGAGATCACAGTGTGTGTTTGTTTAATGTACCATTGGTGTCAAAGTTTATAGGTTGAGCGGTTATATAGAAAGAGCCATGAAGCTGCTGGGGAGCCTGCTTCTGGCCGGGGACTTGAGCCTGGCTCAGGAGGAACATGGAGTAGAGGAACCAGCCGAGGAGGCGGCTGCAGAAAATGACGAGGCGGCAGCGGAGGAGGTGGCAGAGCCCGAGAGTCCTGGGACTGAAGTTGGACCACCTGACAACCGGCAGCCTTGTGCCATGTGGATGGGAGGAGTGCCAGGCACTTCAGGGTACAGTGAGAAACAAGGGAGAGACGGGAGAAATGGGCATGATAGCCCACGAGGAGAGAAAGGAGATACAGGTAAGACTGTGCTGCTGCCAGGTACATCTTCTAAAGTTCACAGTAAATCTAATCACAGTAACCCACAATGACTTACTTGTCATTTTTATCCATGAGGCACAGTCAATTAACATCAATATAGACATCTAAATCCTCCCTGACTCTGGTCTTTGTGTGTACAGGTGAACCAGGTGAGAATGGAGAGCCTGGCGACAACGGCCCTCCGGGTCCTCGTGGGGCGTAGGGCGAGAGCATCCTGTTGTATCACTCTTCCTTCAGAGTGGGCCTGACAGATCCCGTCCCTGCCTCCAACGTGGCCATCCACTTCAACAAATTCGTTCACAACGAGCAGCGCCACTACGATGACGTGAGCGGGAAGTTCCACTGCTCCCTCCTTGGGGTCTACTTCTTCACGTACCACCTCACCGTCTACACCAAAGGTCCCCGGGTGAAGCTGTTCAAGAACGACAAGCTCATCATGTTCACCTATGACTAGTACCACAAGGGCAATGTAGACCAGGCCTCTGGGGGCTATCATACTGAGGCTGGAGTCTGGGGACGAGGTGTGGCTGCAGATCTATGGAGGAGGTTTGGGGGGGTGGGGGGGTGTATGCAGACAACACCAACGATTCCATCTTCTCCGGGTTTCTTTTGCATCCCGACATGGGAGCATCGGAGGCTAGGAGGAGACTTCACTCTGTTGAACTTGGTAGATACTGAGGTTATGCAGGTCTTGAAGGGAGATATTGAGACTAAGGTAGGCTGTATAATCTTTTTCCTGACTGCTCTATAGGCCTCCGTTGCCCACTGGCTGGAGTCTGAGGGGGGAGGGGTAATAATTTGTTTCTTACATTATTACATTTTCAAAAAAGATGCACTGAATATTTTAAACTTCTCAAATGTTGGTTTTAAAATGTTGGTTCTATATCTATTGGATTCCAGCATTTAAGAGACATTACTAATGCAATACTTCATTTAATATACAATTGAATAACAAAGTTGTGCAAGGAAACAGCTTATGTTCTAGATGGCTTTATGACTGTGTCACATCATATGGGGCCAGTGTCTGTGAAAGAAACAAAGTGGAATTATGTTTAAAAATAAATAAAAAATTCAAATGTATAAAAAATTAAAAGCTTAAAACGTCTTGAGTCATGAAATATTCAACCCCTTTGTTATGGCAAGCTTAAATATATCACAACAGAATGTGGAGTAAGTCTAGGAGTATGATTATTTTCTGAAGGCACTGTTAAATGCTTATGAAATAATCTCACATTCATTGCTTTAGCCACCATCACATCATTAATAAGGGTAACTATTCATGCATGTGTCCACTGATTGGATTTATAAGAATATTTGGAAGACAAATACACAACCTGAGAAAGAGGACGAGAGGTCAATACAGTACTAAAGGTTAAGAGGACGAGAAGTCAATAGAGTACTACAGGTTAAGAGGTCAATACAGTACTAACGATCAATGGAAAGTGTTTTTTCTGTAATGGGGAATTATTGATTAATGGGTCAGACATATGGGAGGTATTTGTCTATACAGTGAGCCTGAAATAGGAGACTTGTTATTTGGCTATTGGCACAGTTTTATTGCAAGGAATTCTAATTGGTCAACCACAGGCTAGGGCTGAGTTATAAACTACATCCTGTCCCTTTGTTCACTGGAGGGAAGCACTGGGGACAGGGGAGCGTGAACATCTACCATCTACCTCTCTGCATGATTCGCCCTCTTTGAATAAGAATAAACCTTTTTTCCTCCCCCTGATTTGCTTTGGGGTCTGTGTTATTGAAGAGTAACAACTGCTAAGAGATTCATACTGTATTTCCTGAATAAAACTACAAATCTAAATTCTGAGGAACATCACAATGCAAACCACGTGATGAGCTCACAGTTTAATCAGATGGCAATCAGCAGTGAAAGAGAAGGAATCAAGTCTATTCAGTAACTATGCAAAATGTGGGCCTCCCGAGTGGCGCAGCGGTCTAAGGCACTACATCGTAGTGCTAGAGGTGTCACTACAGACCCGGGTTGGTCCCAGGCTCTGTCGCAGCCGGCCGTGACCAGGAGACCCATGACATGGCGCACAATTGGCCCAGCGTTAGGGGAGGGTTTGGCCGGCCGGGACGTCCTTGTCCTATCGCGTTCTAGCGTCTCCTTGTGGCGGGCCGGGTGCATGGATGCTGACTTCGGTCGCATGGTGTTACCTCCGACACATTGGTACAGCTGGCTTCTGGGTTACGCAAGCAGTGCGGCTTGGCAGGGTGGTGTTTCGGGGGACGCATGGCTCTCGACCTTCACCTCTCCCAAGTCTGTACGGGAGTTGCAGCGATGGGACAAGACTGACTACCAACTTGATTAAACTAAATAAATAATAAAATATGAAAAATTTCCACGGAACAAAAATGTAAATGCAACATGCAACAGTTAAATTCATTAAGCCCAAAATCTATGGATTTCACCTCACTGGGAATACAGATATGCATATTTTGGTCAAAGATACCAACAACAAAAAAATACAAAAGGTAGGGGGATGGAATAGAAAACCATCTGATATCTGGTGTGACCACCATTAGCCTCATGTGACGCGGCATTTCCTTTCGTTTCGAGTTGATCAGGATGTTGATTGTGGCCTGTGGAATGTTGTCCCACTCCTCTTCAATGGCTGTGCGAATTTGCTGAATATTGGCGGGAACTGGAACACGCCGTCATACACATCGATCCAGAGCATCCCAAAAATGATCAATGGGTGACATGTCTGGTGAGTATGCAGGCCATGGAAGAACTAGGACATTTTCAGCTTCCAGGAATTGTGTACAGATCCTTGCGTCATGGGGCCATGCATTAGCATGCTGAAACATGAGGTAATGGCGCCGGATGAATGGCACGTCAATGGGCCTCAGGATCTCGTCACGGTATCTCTGTGCATTCAACTTGCCATTGATCAAATGCAATTGTGTTCGTTGTCCGTAGCTAATGCCTGCCCATACCATAACCCCACCGACACCACGGGGCACTCTGCTCACAACATTGATATCAGCAAACCGCTCTCCCACACAACGCCATAAACACCGTCTCCCATCTGCCCGGGACAGTTGAAACCGGGATTCATCCGTGAAGAGCACTTCTCCAGCATGCCAGTGGCTACAACGCCAAACTGCAGTCAGGTCAAGACCCTGTTGAGGACGACGAGCATGCAGATGAGCTTCACTGAGACGGTTTCTGACAGTGTGTACAGAAATTCTTCAGGTTGTGCAAACCCAGTTTCATCAGCTGTCCAGGTGGCTGGTTTCAGACAATCCCACAGGTGAAGACAGATGTGGTACTGGGATGGCATGGTTACACATGGTCTGCGGTTGTGAGGCCAGTTGGACGTACTGCCAAATTCTCTAAAACGACATTCCTGCAGTCAGCATGCCAATTGTACGTTCCCTCAAAATGTGAGACATCTGTGGCATAATGTTGTGTGACAGAACCACACATTTTAGAGTGGCCTTTTATTGTCCCCAGCATAAGGAGCACCTGTGTAATGATCATGCTCTTTAATCAGCTTCTTGATATGCCACACATGTCAGGTGGATTTAAAATATCTTGGCAAAGGAGAAATGCTCACTAACAGGGATGTAAACAAATTTGTGCACAACATTTGAATAAAATATGCTTTTTGTGCTTTTTCAGCTCATGAAACATTGGACCAACAGTCTACATGTTGCATTTATATTTTTGTTCAGTGTAAATTAAACTCCAAGGGAATCTAGGAGACAAATATGAAAGACAAGGTCATTGCTATTGCTAGCTGAATATTGCCATCTTGTGTCCAATGAAGGGATCAATTGAGCGTCATGTCATTTTAAAAACTAGCACAACTGTGCTTCTTAGGCACTTTGCAGCATTACCAATATGCTGAATTAATGCAGCAATCACATTTTAATGACAAACACGTTTACACCGTACAGTAGTAAAAGTGACATTCTGCATTGTCAGTTGGAGGCAAGGCAGTGTTGTTTTTCAGTCACCATCTCTGGAATAATGCAACGGCTTTACTGCAAACGTCAGTATAAAACAGTGATAGCCAACAGGCAAAAACGAGAATATCAAAAGATGTGGTAGAATAACGTATTTTATTCTCATATACTTTTAAGAAATAATATACAAAGCTATGGTCGCCCCATCCACAAAAACCTCTAATCCCCAACAATCGGATAAGTGAGTTCTCCAGTTCTGAAGACCAAGGTTTTGTCCGGTGTCTTCCCAATTACAGTATGTCACTGATTGATCGGAGAGGTCTGAGGATGAGGAGGGAGTAGCTAAGTCTGGATATGAAAGAGTGAGACAGCATTGTTGTGTAAAATAGTTACGTTTAATTACTGAGTCCAAAAAAAAAAAAAAGTTTATAACTTCAGTAAGACAAATGTAGCAAACGTTAACTACCGACACCATTTAACTAGTGCTGTACTGGATTAGCTGGTATAGCCAAGAGAAAGGTGAGTCCCATGAACATAAGATCATCTCCACCCTCTCTTCCATCATCTTCACAAGAACGCAATTAATAATGTGCAACAATAATTTAGGTTTACATAACCACGTGAAACTAAAGACCCCTTTTCACAATCTCGAGAGAAACTGCACATAAGGAATTAATTACTCAAGATGAAGACAAAAACAGACAAGCTTACAAAACAGAAAAACGTCAAAAGTTCAGCAGAAGAGGGGAAAAATGATCAAGTACAGATCAAAGGGGGGTTCTGATGCAGAGGTCATGGACGACGAGAACGCTGCCCTTTATCGCATGATCCCATTGGGGGTTCGTGATAGGGACTGGGAGGTGACAGTATGTTCTGAGAAGTCTCCTGGCCCAACGTAAGAGGGGTCACAGGTAACTAAGTCTACAGACTATTCCCATCCAGGGGGAGGGAGTGTGGACCGACACAGACAACTCTTGTCAAGCAGCTAAGAATCTTTGTCAGCTCACATTTTAAAAGTACTCAGCGAACAGGGAATGCTAAATTCAGGATTCCTCACTGAATAGAAGCAACTGTATGAGTCTGGAAGGAATCAAAGTTGGCTTTTAAGAATATGCTGTTAACCTGTGGGCTGTTCGATATCTTATCTGCAATGTGATGCACCACTTCAAGTCTATGCTGAAGAAGTGTTGGCAATCAGTTGGTGATTCATACATCTCAAGTCAATCGGAGTCCATTCAGTTCACTCTCAACTTCAGTTAAGCCACAAGTCTGAGGAGAAAAAGATGCATTCCCAACCAAAACTGGCTATCAACCGCAACAAACACAGTCCAACAGTTTCTCGAATCCAAAGGCCGCCAGCCAAGTTTATCAGGTAACAAAAAGGTATGACCTGTAGGTTTCCCAGAATCCACTGGTTTGGGTGTCCATGAAAAGCTCAAGGCTTCTGTATTATTTTAGCCTGCGGTTTCATAGAACAATTTACATCTTGGATGCCTAGACGAAATCTACACTTTTTCGGGGGCGTGGGCAGTGGTACGCTTCATTGCGTGACCCATGACGTCTTCAACAGGCCCAGTCTCTTGTCCGTATCCTCAGACGCCCTCTGGTTCATGACGGTACGGACGTGTTCAGACTGGGGCACATTGGGCATAGATGACCGCGTTGCAGGCTTCGCCCGCAGCCTAAAGCGGTTCACCGTCTTGTCTCCCACACAGGTTCTCAGACCATGTAAGAGTTCTGGTTCTTCAGCTTGTCCAGTTCTTTGCTCTGCTGTCTCAGGAACAGTATTCTGGGAGAAAATTGACAGTTTTAAGAAAATAAACAATTTATTGTGAAGACGCATTCCTAGTGTGTGTGTGTGTCCTGTTCTCACCTCTGTTCCCGCAGCGTGGCCTGGATCTCACACACTCTGACTAAAGATCGGAGGTTTTTGAGTTCGGTGCAGATCTCAGACATGTAGAGACTGCCCATGTTGTGGGCATCCTCCCGTAACCGTGCTGCCTGAAAGAGAAAGGCAGAACCGGGTGAGAGCTTGCACCAAAATACACATCATGAACCTTTAAGCATTGAGGTCAAATTTCAGAGAAAAACATTTTTAAAAAAAAGTTTAAATAAGCCATCTTCAGAAGGAAATACTCATCAGAAATGTATTTTAGTACTGGTTAGTCAGACTACCAAGAAGCCTCCTGCCTAGAGTCCTAGGTCTACCTAATGGTTATAAATGTGTACAGAAGTTTAAGTGGGCATGTCTTGTCTGTGTACCCCGAGGCAGGCAGCTTACGCTCTCTCCCGCTTTCTGACCAGCCAGCTGTAGCGTTGTTTGGTAGTTCAGCTCTTTATAGTAGAGGCGAAGGCTAAATATTGACTAGAAGTAAAAAGGTTCATGAAAAAGGATTGGGGTCCCTCATCTGTCCACCAGGTCTCCATTAGCAGCAGCAAACCAAACAACAGTATCCAACCACCACATGGCATCCCAAACCAAACAACAGTATCCAACCACCACATGGCATCCCAAACCAAACAACAGTATCCATCCACCACATGGCATCCCAAACCAAACAACAGTATCCAACCACCACATGGCATCCCAAACCAAACAACAGTATCCAACCACCACATGGCATCCCAAACCAAACAACAGTATCCAACCACCACATGGCATCCCAAACCAAACAACAGTATCCAACCACCACATGGCATCCCAAACCAAACAACAGTATCCAACCACCACATGGCATCCCAAACCAAACAACAGTATCCAACCACCACATGGCATCCCAAACCAAACAGTGAGCTTAGCCACACCCTCTCTTTTATCAACTCCAAACAGGAAATGGCCTGAGTGGCCTTGGAAGTGTAACTACTGCCATCTAAGGGTACAACATTTAATTGTATGGTAGTGCCGTCAACACTAAATGCAATATAAAACTGCCGTTTCGTAATAATATGCACACAACTCAATTACATGCATATATCCTACTAACATCAAAGCATGACTAGTCCAAGTCGTAATTCAACAGTAGCAGCTTCTGTGTACCACGGCCATATCCACAGTGTGGTATTATTTTGATAATGACTGTATTTAACCCATTAGTCATATAGTTGACAGACATTCAGACATAAAAACGACTAACTCGACATTCACTCATGACGATCATCCCATTGTGCACCCAAATACCTTACTATCTCTACTAGAAACTTTTGAGTCGAACGCACCAATTCCTTTCTAAACAACTCAACATTGAATGAGCAACCCATTGTCCCCACTTCACAGTGGAGGTCCTACCTGCTTCTCGATGTGCTCTGCGGGCCAGTTCTGGATGTGCCTGACGAGGTTCTCATCAAAGTGAGAGGCCAGCGAGGGAGTGAAGGAGCTGGGAGCGCTGGTGAGGCCTGAGGCAGCGTTGGGAACAGAGTGGCCGCCGGTGGAGTTGCCGTTAGGTCCTGGTGGCGGACTCCCCTGACTGCTGGACGAGAGAGACAGCAGAGAAGTATAAGGACCGGGGGGGACAGAGAGAAACGACCTTTATTCTAACACCTAGACACTTGTGTTGATTGGATAAGATGCTACTATCATAGGGCTTCTATATACACAACCCTTCCAGACATAGACAAGTACATCTCAACTAGGTCAGGGGCACAGAGGTAGGTGACATTACGAATAAGGACATTTGGTCCACACTCATCCAGTGATGCTATTCTTCTGACAAGGGTACAAACAGGATTGGTGTGCTTCCATTTCATAAGGCTGTGTATATTGTGGAGGCATACAAGTAATGCTCCGTGTCTACTAAGAACCATTCAACAAATCACATTTTATTGGTTACATACACGTGTTTGGCAGATGCTATTGCGAGTGAATGCGTTTGTTTCTAACTCCGACAGTGCAGTAATTAAGAATATATAAATATATGGATGAGCAATGTCAGAGTGGCATAGACTAAGATTCAGTAGAATAGTATAGAATACAGTATATACACATGAGATGAGTAATGCAGAATACGTAAACATTATTAAAGTGGCCAGTGTTTTCAAGTCTATGTATATAGGGAAGCAGCCTCTACTTTGTTAGTTATGTACCTCCGCTGTTGGAGAGTTCGGGGGTCCTCTGGACGTTTCTCTGCTGAAGCCTGCTGAGAAGCTGGTCCTGGTTTCACTGGGGTAACCTGCAGAGGGACAAAATAAGAAAGAAAATTAAAAGCAAGAAAGAGGGAAGGAGAAGAGGACAGAGATAAAAGAATGGTGAGGTGGGGGGGGGAGAAAGACTAAACACTGAGATCACAGGGTTAAAATGACAAAACCATACACCTCGATCATAACACAATATCATTGAACAAGTTTAGAGTTTCCGTGGAGGTGCTGACCTTTGGTTGGGAGGCGGCGGGTGGCATGCTGAGCAGGGGTTTCTGGGTAAGGAGGTTGGTCTGGGGCGTGCCATTCCTGGGCGACACGTATGAGCGGGGCGAGGAGGCGTCCGACGTTAGTGATATGGGCGACTGACTTGCCTGCAGGGCCGCTATTGGTTCGTGTCCAGGAGGGGAATAAGACAAAAGGTACTATTTTTAATAAGAACAGCCTTAATCTCACATACACAAAGGGTATTACTACATTATAAATATGCCTATAAGGACACGAGTCATTCTAAAGGTTGATTTTTTCTTATGCATCCAAAACTTTAATGAAAAGCAGTGGCTATCGTTGCTTAGAGGACTACCCTGGTTAAATACATCAATAGCAAAGTTTGATAGATTATTCAACAACAAAAACTACCAGACGTTACCCTGAACTGAACGATGCCCATACATCATCTTGAAAGACATTGGTCAAATCTTCAGTTAAAGCTTTCAACAATAACAGCTACCCAGAAAATATCCAATAGGAGGATCCTCCCAACAATAACAGCTACCCTGAAAATATCCAATAGGATGATCCTCCCAACAATAACAGCTACCCTGAAAATATCCAATAGGCGAATCCTCCCAATAGAAGTGTAATTCTATATGTCCTAGTTCTATACATCACAGCCATACCTTGGTTGGAGTGTTGAGCAGCTTGGGAAAGAAGAGCAGTGATGTTGAAAGCAGACGGTCCAGCAGTGAGGAGTTTATGAAGCATAGACTGCAAGGAAGCTTGGGTAACAGCAGCCGCGAGGACTAGAGGAGAGGAGAAAAAACATACAGGACAATGAGAAACACACAACCAAACACACAGATACAGGCACCCATATGTGTGTTATGTATGCAACACTCACAGACCAGTCCATACACATGAATATCAAGAGAGACGGGTTGTTGAGTGACAGTGATTTTCAAAAGGCAGCATTATACAATAAGCAATTGTAGAAAAGAGGTGAGCAGACATGATATTGGACTCTAACCCTACAAGGTTCGGAGCCTGCTTGTTTTCTGTTCTACCTGATAATTAATTGCACACACCTGGTGTCCCAGGTCTAAAGTAGTCCCTGATTAGAGGGGAACAATGAGACAAAGCAGTGGAACTGGCTTTGAGGTCCAGAGTTGAGTTTGAGGGATATAGGCTACACAAAACTGTCATTGAATCGGTAATTTAATGAGATGATTTTATATTTACAACCCATGTGGTCGACGAGATGCGATTTTCTCAGGATCGTCCATGCACAAGAATAGGACCCACCAACCCCTTCCCTCAATTGAGTTACTCCCTTTATCTCGTTATGGTGAATTAAGCCCATTAAATATCTTCTGAAATATCAGACTGAGGATCAAAACGATTGTGGCCTAGATGGAGAACAGCTGGGGACCGACAGATGCATGTTCAGCTAGATGGAGAACAGCTGGGGACCGACAGATGCATGTTCAGCTAGATGGAGAACAGCTGGGGACCGACAGATGCATGTTCAGCTAGATGGAGAACAGCTGGGGACCGACAGATGCATGTTCAGCTAGATGGAGAACAGCTGGGGACCGACAGATGCATGTTCAGCTAGATGGAGAACAGCTGGGGACCGACAGATGCATGTTCAGCTAGATGGAGAACAGCTAGGGACCGACAGATGCATGTTCAGCTAGATGGAGAACAGCTGGGGACCGACAGATGCATGTTCAGCTAGATGGAGAACAGCTAGGGACCGACAGATGCATGTTCAGCTAGATGGAGAACAGCTAGGGACCGACAGATGCATGTTCAGCTAGATGGAGAACAGCTAGGGACCGACAGATGCATGTTCAGCTAGATGGAGAACAGCTAGGGACCGACAGATGCATGTTCGAGTCGCGGACAACTGTAGTCTTTTAGTTTCTCCTAACCTGCTATGAAAAGACCCTTCTGAAGCCAAAACCACTGGCTTTGTTGTCATATGATCACTTCAGACATCAGAGAATCCAAATTTGTATTTCACATTTCAGTATAGCAAAGGCTTTATTCAATACCTATGCTACATCTAGTTACAATGATCACATCATACTCCAGAGTTGCCCTTTGAACACCAAGTCATATTTTCAGGCAGAGCTATTTGGACCCAGGTCTGCTAAAGCTCAAGAAGGAGAAATGTGGTGTTGGGTGACTCACCCTCGTTGATCTTGGCCATGTCCATGCTGCCATTGCTCATCTGCAGGGTGGCCTGCAGCGCTGGGAGGAGCTGCCGCAGGAGGGCGGGGTCTTGGAGCAGGCCCGAGGCCTGGGATTGGACAGAGGGGGACACAGGGACCATGGAGGAGGAAGAGGAGGGGGTGGGGTTAGAGCCAGAGGCTTGGTTCAGGCCCGGATTGGTGGAGGAAGATGACTGGGAAGGAGCAGTGTTGGAGGATGGCTTGTCCCCTGAAGTACTCTCTGTGGAGGGAAAGGAAGAACAAGACTGAAGAGACTCTGGCTTGATAGATAGGATGCACCTCTCTGTAGTTCAGCCTGACTTGCTGTCCTCGTCTCCATTTTGTTCATTCTAAAGGTGATAGCCATAACGCATACAGTTGTCAAGTCTTTTCAGATCAGTGCAGAGGAAGGAGAGGACGAGAAAATGAAGTCACTTCATACCATCGACACGCGGCCAAATTCTAAGACTGTAGATGATTTCAAAGGTATAGTCATACTATAACAACAAAATAGTTTTATTTAAAGAGGCAGACATCAAAATCCAGATGTGGTTAGTGTATCTGAATCTTAGACAACTCCCATAAACGACCTCCTCTGTAGATTTCATACTTACTTGTGGTGGCTGTGTCTACAGACTCTCGTCTGTAGTCCCGGTCTTTAGGGAACGTGTTGGACTCTCTCTTAGATGGGTCTTTTTGCCTTTGCTCCCTGGACACAACGAAATACAGAAACTGAAGGTCATTGTCAGGATTACGTTTAATTAAACAGTGTAACTGCTGGTTGAAGACAGTATGGGAGTGTTAATGTCAGAACGTGTACTCTACCAATCTAAGTTAAGGGACCTTTCAGCATGCTATAGTTCAATCGATGAGGTTCAGAAATATGGAATATTGGGCCCCCGGCGGCCATATTGGACTGTATTGCGTTTTAAGGTAGAAACGAAAGAGTTGAGGCTAAAGAGAAGAAGAGTATGACGTTTGAGTGAGACATTGTTTTTCCATTGGTCGAGGCCTTACCTCTCCAGCCAGTCTTTGGGCTTCTCCCACTGGGAGACCTCAGTCCTGCAGTTGTAGTAGTACTTCTTGCCCGAGGAGCTGATGTGCTCCGACCAGTCGTCTGCAGGCTCGTGAGGCTGAGAGAAGAAGGCACAACATAAATGTCAACTAACTAACACTAGTGTAGGTTTAGCATTGTGCACAAACATTGGGTTCAAGTAGGCCTACATTTGGAAAATCAGGATAAAGGCTAGCGGATAGTAATCAGATTCAAATGTGAAATCCGGTGTGGGAGATACAGGGGATTTTAAGTAAGCATTTCGCTGTAAGGTCTACACCTGTTGTATTCGGCGCCTGTGACTGATACAATTTGATTTGACTTGCTCAATAAAGTTTTAGGTCTAACCTTGGGCCTCTCATGCTTATAACCATTTCACAGTTTATATGGGGGGGGGGGGGGGGGGGGGATAACACTAACCTTATTTGGAGTTAGATACAAATATTTTGAATAGAATAAAGCAATGTTATAAGGCTTCAAGCCCTATTAATAAAAGCAAGCTGATCCTGCACACTATTTAGGCTAGTCTGCCTCAGTCAAATGTGGTTGTCAGGGTGTATGTCTATATGCTGAAACTCTGCATATCTGTGTTACCCTGCCTATATAGAGGAAAGATTTACAGCTGGGGCTATGAGGATGTGCCCAACAAGGCAAGCAGTGATACTTGGCTTCTGGGCCAGGCTCAGGGCCATTTATCCGGTAATTTCTTGACACAAGTGAATGCTGAGCTAACCCTTAAGGTCCAGGGGCTGATAACTCAATGAGAAAGTAACTCTAGTCCATTGTTTCTCTGCAGATGAGGGGAGGGGTTTGTTTCTGGTTGTGAATGTAGGCAACAACAACAAAAACTTGTGAGCTGAAAAAAAGTGTGTATTGATGGACAGATTATCATGAGGATGGATGGAGACAAACACCAGAGAACAATCATCCTTTACACAACATCCTGACAGATCCGATTGAGATCATTTGTCACACAAAACTGAACTGTAAACAAGCAGCAGTCGCTGAGCTTGTCCTGTGCCTCAGAGGCTCATGTTTTAGAACCCCAGCCTGGTGGATGTCTACTTTCAGAAATCATTGGTTCAAGTACAACGAGGTATCTTACTGTGTCTGACGCCTTGCTTTGATTTGAGTGCGAGTTGGAGCTGTGGTTGTGAGAATTCTCTTGCGGGGAGCAGCTGGTCCCTTTAAAAGAAACGATATGATGAGAACATTTATGGAGAAGACCACACTGTTAGCAACCATAGACATGACAGGTTAGGCTACCCCCTATCCATTGAACAAAATATGTTTGCAGTACCATGGAATTTACAGCAGCTTTCCATTTCATGAAGCACCAAGGTACAGTATGTCAAAAATGTATACTTTAGTGCGCAAGAGAATCATAGTAATGTAGCTAGCCTAGGTGCACTGCGGTTTCGTCATTCTACAATACTCTCTCATTTGACAAGACAACGTCGAGTTAACTAGTTAAAAAAGCCCCTGTGGAACTTCAGCAACATAACTTCTTATGTTAATCTTGCATTGATGTCTGTGTATAGACTTCACCAACAGTTGTGTGTGGATATCTTCAGTCATGAATTGGGCCTTACAGACTCAACGTCTTGTTGTATACAAGCAGCTATGCATGTTTTGATCAGGTGTCATGTATGCGGAAGTAGTCCAAGAGCTTCAATAGCCCAATTTACAGTGTAAATCAACAGTTTGATGTGGGCTATTTCTAGCCTAGATATGGTGGGGCTGTATAGCCAACTCCTAGGGTTGTTTGGCATAACAAGGCCCACAGGAATTGGCTAAACAGCACAAACATATCTAGGACCAGGCTAGGATATCTGAACTGGCTAATCAAAAGCAAGCTTCTCTGTGCACACAAGCAAAAAAATGTTTTAAGTAATATTACCAAAATACAGAGAAAAGGTTCTTTAGCTAGGTTCTCTCTCTTTGGGCTTACCACCATCTTGGCCTCGGAGTGTGTGAAATGTTTTTGTTTTGCTGTGTCCGTCACTGTGCTTATTGACTGTACTTTCATCAGAGTGTCGGAGCATTTTGTAGGGTGGTGTTGGATCTGACAACCCATCTCGCATTTTATCCTGACGGTGAAGGGTGGTAGATTGACTCTTGGGCTGGGATTTGTGGGTCTGCAATACATATAGGCTTGTGTCAGTCAACATAGCAATACAACGTTTCCTCTTTATGGATGAACACCTTTCCACCCACTGACATATGATACTGTAGGCCTACTTCCTACTCTTGACATTGATTGTGCTGTACTTTTCATTCCTGCCTAGCTATGTATGCACAACCTTGTGTAACGTTGTTTCATGCACAGCTAGCTAACTAGCTCCCTTAACCCACATTTGTCAATTTATTGTACTGCAATTTGAGCCATTTTACGTATTCTGAGTTACTACACTGGTTACTAAATCCATCCTTTGTGTAGTATTCAGACTATCAAGATAGATAACCAATGGAGCATAACGATCTAATATATTAGCTATGTAACTGGCCATCAAGGACTGTATTTAAGTTAGCTAGCTATCGCGTAAAAATAAACATAGCTAGCTAACGTTAGTTGGCTAACGACTAGCTGGCTAGCTGGCTAATGTTACGTCAAGGGAAATACAGTCGGCAGCTAGCTTGTTGGTTAACTATTAGTTATTGTTCAACATTAGTTAGCTCGGTAATTTAACTAACTAGTTGTAGCCCAACTTGTGTTCACTGACGTTAACGTAATGTTGCCAAATCCTGAGCCAAGGCTTTTGAGTTGCAAAACTAAAGCCAGGCAAAGGCCTGCCTGGCTTACGAGTTAACGCACGTTAGCTAGCTAACACACTTGCTACCTACGTCGCTAGCTAGCGTGCTATATCCACTTGCTTTACCTGATAGGGTTGTGAATCCCTTCGGTCGTTACACCTGAAATATAGACAAAAGAAAGTTAGCTAGCTATAGGCACACATTTGAAATGTTGATGCTGCAAAAATATACTAGCTAACTAGTTAGCCACTGTAGCTACTGACGTTAGTTACCTAGCGACAACGTAGTTAGCTAGTTGTAACTAACTAGCTAGATAAATGAAAACCTTAGCTACATTATTATGTCAAGGGAAGGGTAAAGCTGTCAAAGAGAAGTGACAAAATGTATTATCGTTTACCCATCGCTGAGTCTCGGTTGTTTCCTTGTATGCATTACCATCAATGCCGTGTTGATGTGTGTGTGTGCGCGAGGGGTGAACTATTGACAACAAAATATTATTATCGTCTTCAGTTAATTGATCTTGGTGATGTCTCGGTAATTAGTTAGCCAGCTGGGAAGCCAGCAACTAGATTTGCACAATTGATAGCTATGTTGGCCTTTGGTCCATTATTTGCTCGCCTAAAATGCACAATCTCTTCTGTGCAGTGCAAGTGAAAGGAAACAGGCGTAGCAATGAAATCAGCCCCGCCTCCACACACTTAGCTATTTCCGGGATACTCCCTTGTCGAAAAAGGTTCGCAAAACCTTCAGCTAATCAATGATTTGCAATGCAGTCAGACGAATTGCAGTGGTTGAAATAACAACAAAGCCCACCTCTGAGAATGCAGATGGCCAATAACATTTGATGATAAAAAAGTATTGATACAAGGGGTAGGTCTTTGCACTTTTCCTGCCCCTGCCCAATATGTTGGATAGTCCAAAGTTAAACAACTCTCTAAGGGCCCAATGCAACATGACAGAATTATAAACCAACCCCTAGTCTCTACCCTAGTGTTTTTCATTCGTCCATGGGGTGTGCACAGTACAACCCATTATAACTAATCAAAGTATTGCAAGTTAATTGAATTTCATAGCACTAGGCTGAGACAAAAGCCCACATACACTGGCCCTTCGGTACCAGTAAGAACACAGGCCGGATAGCCTATTTTTTGATTGACCCTGTTCTGGATAACCTACTAATCAGGACCGATGCTGTCTTTCTGTATCCTTCTCTGTCTGTATATGCCTAATGATAAGGCGAAATCAGACCATCCCTTTATCTGGCCTTGATTTCCAATGCCTGGTCTAGTCCACTCAGGTCTGAAGGAACCAACGATATACAACTGATTGGTAAACTTTTAAGGGGAAGGAAACTGGTGAAAGTCGCATTGGGCTAATATTGTCTGGTTCAGACTGGCTCTCATTGCTTTTACTGTATTTTTGTCTCCTTTTCTGTTTGCATGTGGATGTTCAAATGGACCCGAACCTTCTCTCTGGTGAGTGTTACCCTATTTGGACTGTACTGAGCTTGCTGAATTGCATATTGACAGCAACTTTATTTACACTTATTTTAAATCCTATAGCTCTAGAGAATTAAAAACAAACAAATAAATTAATATTAATGAAGAATAAATGCAGCACTTTAGACACGAACAGTATGCAAATATGTTTTATTTCACCACAGCTAGTCTGATTTATTAAACCTCTTTGGGCTAGGGGGCAGTATTTTCACGTCCGGATGAAAAGCATGCCCAGAGTAAACTGCCTGCTACTCAGGCCCAGAAGCTAGGATATGCATATTATTAGTAGATTTGGATAGAAAACACTCTCAAGTTTCTACAACGGTTTGAATGATGTGTGTGAGTATAACAGAACTCATATGGCAGGCATAAACCTGAGAAGAATCCAACCAGGAAGTGGGAAATCTAAGCCTTGTAGTTTTTCAAGTGATTGCCTATCCAATATACAGGGTAAATTGGGTCATATTGCACTTCCTAAGGCTTCCAGTAGATGTCAACAGTCTTTAGAACATTGTTTCAGGCTTCTACTGTGAATGGGGAGAGAATAAGAGCTGTTGGAATCAAGTGTCTGGAAAAAAGGCATGAGCTCAGTCACGCGCGCGGCCTTGGGAGCGAGCTGAGTTCCTCTTCATTCCTAAAGACAAAGGAATTGTCCGGTTGGAATTTTATTGAAGATTTATGATAAAAACATCCTAAAGATTGATTCTATACATAGTTTGACATGTTTCTACAAACTGTAGTATAACTTTTTGGACTTTTCGTCTGGACTTAGTGCGCACGCACCTTGTGCATTTGGAATAGTGAACCTAACGCGCGAACAAAATGGAGGTATTTGGACATAAAGATGAACTTTATCGAACAAAACAAACATTTATTGTGGAACTGGGATTCCTGGGAGTGCATTCCGATGAAGATCATCAAAGGTAAGTGTATATTTATAACGCTATTTCTGACTTCTGTTGACTCCACAACATGGCGGGTATCTGTATGGCTTGTTTTGGTGTCTGAGTGCTGAACTCAGATTATTGCAAGGTGTGCTTTCGCCGTGAAGCTTTTTTTGAAATCTGACACAGCGGTTGAATTAAGGAGAAGTGTATCTTTAATTCAGTGCATAACACTTGTATATTTTATCAAAGTATTTCTGTAAATTGATGTGGCTCTCTGCAAAATCACCGGAGGTTTTTGAGGCAAAACATTACTGAACATAACGCGCCAATGTAAACTGAGATTTTTGGATATAAATATGAACTTTATCGAACAAAACATACATGTATTGTGTAACATGAAGTCCTATGAGTGCCATTTGATGAAGATCATCAAAGGTTAGTGATTCATTTTATCTCTATTTCTGCTTTTTCTGACTCCTCTCTTTGGCTGGAAAATGGCTGTATGTTTTTTTTGTGACTAGGTGCTTACCTAACATAATCGTTTGGTGTGCTTTCGCTGTAAAGCCTTTTTGAAATCGGACACTGTGGTTGGATTAACGAGAATCTTATCTTTAAAATGGTGTATAATACTTGTGTTTAAGGAATTTTAATTATGAGATTTCTGTTGTTTGAATTTGGTGCCCTGCACTTTCACTGGCTATTGTCAAATCGATCCCGCTAAAGGGATTTGATCCCTAAGAAGTTTTAAGCACAGTTTCTTAGTTTTTCCAATTCTCTTTAAATTATTGAGTCTTTTTTGGGGGGGGCCACACAATACAATAGTTATCTTTTAATTGTTAACTTTAAGTCACAAACTGACTAAGTTGCATGTTAGTCAGCTGTTTAGGAATATAGGTCTTCAGCCTGTATACTTGCTGTCATGTATTCCACAGATGCTGATTGATCTGTCTCAGTGTACAATTAATTAATGATGCTATATGACATGGCACCATGTGGACTGTAGAAAGACTGTGGACTATTGAAAGACTTGCTTTCAATGAGGCTATGTTTACACAGACAGCGTAATTCTTTTTCTTTTTTTTCACTAATTGGTCTTTTGACCGATCAGATCAGCTCTGAAGAAGATCTGATGTGAAAACAGATCTGATGTGATTGGTCAAAATACCAATTAGTGGGGGAAAAATATCAGAATTGGGCTGCCTGTGTGAACGCAGCCTTAGAGTCACAGATCTATAACTCACATTTCTATCTGAAATAAGTCGGGTACCACACAAAATGAAATAATAGACCTTCAAAATCATAGGGCGGCGCACAATTGCCCCAGCGTTGTCCGGGTTTGGCCGAGGTAGGCCGTCATTGTAAATAATAATTTGTTCTTAACTGACTTGCCTAGTTAAATAAAGGTTAAATACATTTAAAAAAGTAAAAAATAGGACATGTCATAGCCTATCTTATCCACTTGGTGGCAGCAATACCATACAAAGGAACACGGCTTCAGACCACAGCTGTTTCCTTTCATTTCTCTACTCCTTTAAGATCGTCATTAAACATCTGAGGCTGAGACTCCACAGAACAGGACAGGTTCACCGTATGCTCCAGTAAATGTTATCTCTGATAATAGGCCAGATCATAATTCTGTAGTCTTTTGTTTAGGAATGATGTGCCAGCCAATGTAACTATCCAAGTTGGTCAACCAGTACATATCTAATACCGATTGATAATGAAAAAATATATATTTGCCTTGATAGAAAATAAAGGGATGAGTGAATACAGCCAAATGTCACTACTGCATGCAAATATCAACATTCTCACAATGCTATCTTTCCACAGACAAGGTGTATTGCTGAGTCTTTCCACTGGACCAGGAGGTACGTTTGGAGGAGTGTGTTTGTGTGATGGAGTGACCTGTGACCTACACAGTATTAATATTTACCCTGAAAGTCAGACTAGACCAGTGTGTGTAAAGGAAGACATTGACTATTTGGGCATACTGACATGTAGATGTCATAAGATGGTATGTTTGGGAATACCTTACATGGGCTCCCCTAGCCGATGTTTTCACCACACCCTTGGTTTGACCTCTGGCACCTTTTGACTCCTCCCTCATGACCCCTGACCTTGTCCTCTGCTCTGACGGGTTATTTATGACCCTCCCACTGACCCTCTTGTAAATGGAGGGAGAGGAGCGTGTGTGCGTGCGTGCGTGCGTGTGTGTGTGTGTGTGTAACTCTTACATTTACATTTACATTTTAGTCATTTAGCAGACGCTCTTATCCAGAGCGACTTACAAATTCTCTCCTTTGCTTCAGGTGTGTTTGAACTGCAGTCCTTGGTGATCTCTGGGATGAAACCTATAAAGTACAATGCGTTTCTAAAAAGGGTGATCATGGAAAGGAGATTCCACCAACTGGTCAAGGAGAAACTGGCTTTATCTACTGTGATGTCACGGCAATGATACAGTTATGATACACTAATGATATCTGAGAACGTTTATCATGTACAATTACAAAATGTCATAGTGTGTAGCTATGGAAACGCAAGAGGGATGCACTGGGTATTATTCACTAGGAACCAACTCAGGTTGAAACGGGGAGGGACTGCCTGAACCTTTGCCTCGTCTCTTCGTTTTCCCTTGCGAAACGTTTTTTGCTACGGTGTGCACAGTGTACGTTCCTCTTGCATTTCCACAACTACACACTATGACCTACCACTATAATAATGAATAGGACAGATGTACATTGTCTGTGATGTACTGTTATAGTACCCCCCACCGTCACAGCCTGAATCCGGTTTGGAAGAAGGAATGGATATAGAGACAGAAACATTTTGTACAAGAGTACAAGTGTCCCCATACTGTATATCCATTGACTATGTCACTATGACCTATCTGAGGCAAGCTTTGTTTTTAAATGGATATTATTTATTCTATACAGAGTGAAATCATGGCGGACCGTTTCAACATTAAGATAATTAATTTCACCCCAAAGGGTAATGTTTCAGTTTGGCTACAATTAATGTCAACTCTAACATAAAGTGACACTGAATATTCCCACTCTCCCATAATCCTCTTTTTTCTTTTACCCCCTACCCTTTAACTCTCAACCCTTCTCCTGTTCTAGCCCTTTAACTTTCAACCCTACTCCTGTTTCTACTCCTTTAACTCTCTACCCTACTCCTGTTTCTAGTCCTTTAACTCTCAAACATATTCCTGTTACCACTCCTTTAACTCTCAATCCTACTCCTGTTTCTTAAGTACCTTCTCCATATATCTCACTCCTCCGCTGTTGTGTAGTTTGTCCCTTATGGGCACCCATACTTGTTTCTACCATGCGCAGAGTTCAGTAAACATGAGGAAAATATAGATGCTGTCGATACCTACTCATTTAATTTCACTAAGGTTCCAATAACCACCTTGTCCTTGTTCATCCTCTCTTTCCCCATCCCATGTTCTCCTCCCATTCCCCTTACTCTGTTAGACAGCCACTCCAGGCCTGGTTTAAATCATCAATGTCTACTGAAGGGGCCAAACCAAAGAGCTCTTTTTCTTCAAAATGGCTACTGTTTGCTCACAGCAGAAAGTAATGACCTTCAGGCAGACTTATGAATAGTTTGGCTGTTACTGTTACTATTACTGTTGCTGTTAATGTTGATGTTGCTGTTACTGTTGATGTTGCTGTTAATGTTACTGTTAATGTTACTGTTAATGTTGCTGTTAATGTTGCTGTTAATGTTACTGTTGCTGTCGCTGTTACTGTTAATGTTGCTGTTAATGTTGCTGTTAATATTGCTGTTAATGTTGCTGTTAATGTTGCTTTTGCTGTTGCTGTTAGTGTTAATGTTCATGTTATTGTATATGTTGCTGTTAATGTTGCTGTTAATGTTGCTGTTAATGTTGCTGTTACTGTTGCTGTTACTGTTGCTGTTACTGTTGCTGTTAATGTTTATGTTGCTGTTAGTGTTACTGTTAATGTTAGTGTTGATGTTGCTGTTACTGTTACTGTTGCTGTTTCTGTTGCTGTTAATGTTGCTGTTACTGTTGCTGTTACTGTTAATTTTACTGTTACTTCTACTGTTAACTTCTTATGTCTTGGTGGCAGTATTTTGACGTCTGGATGAGAAGCGTTCCCAAAGTAAACTGACTGTTACTCAGGCCCAGAAGCTAGGATATGCATCTAATTGGTCGATTTGAATAGAACACACTCTAAAGTTACCAAAACCGTTCAAATGATGTCTGTGAGTATAACAGAACTGATATGGCAGGTGAAAATCTGAGGAAAATCCATCCGGGAAATGGGATTTCTTTTGATGTGGGAAGTTTTCAATTGAATGCCTATTGAGTTTCTAATGGGTTAGGACCCAGATTGCAGTTCCTATGGCTTCCACTAGATGTCAACAGTCTTTAGACATTGTTTAAGGCTTGTTTTCTGAAAAATGAAGAAGAATGAGACCTTCTGTCAGTGGACTGAGGAAGCATGCAGTGCTGGTTTGCGCACATGACCAAGTGCGCGCCCTTCGTTGTTTTTCCTTTCTATTGAATACGCTATTGTCCGGTTGAAATATTATCAAGTATTTAGACAATTGACAACCTGAGGATTAATTATAAAAATCGTTTGACATGTTTCAACAAACTTTACTGGTACTATTCGGACGTATTCGTCTGCGTGTTTTGACCGCCTTTGAGCCAGTGGATTACTGAACACAACGCGCCAACAAAACTGAGTTTTTGGGATATAAAGAGGGACTTTATCGAACAAAAGACTTTATCGAACAAAACAAACATTTATTGTGTAGCTGGGACTCTTCAAAGGTAAGTGATTAATTTGATGGCTTTTTCTGACTTTCGTGACTCCTCTAATTGGTTGGAAAATGTTTGTATGCTTTTGTAAGCTTGGCGCTGTCCTCAGATAATATGCTTTCGCAGTAAAGCCATTTTTTAATCTGACACAATGCAAGTATTCAGAGACTGCCTACTGAAGGAATGTGAACATTAAAGCAGCACCTGAACAGGGACTTGAACCCTGGACCCTCAGATTAAAAGTGTGATGCTCTACCGACTGAGCTATTCGGCCTCTGCGTTTACTTTTTTTCATACACCTAACCTGCCGGGCAGAGGCACGTGCTGACGAGGGGGCATTGTCAGATGGTACATTTCCCCAGAGAACCAGGCCTCCATTCCAAATGATACAGTCAACGAAATCTGAACTAGGCATCCCCTCCAAAGACGCAATACCTCCAAGACCTTGTGGCGCAATGGTAGCGCGTCTGACTCCAGATCAGGAGGTTGCGTGTTCAAATCACGTCGTGGTCAGGGTTTTTATGTGTGCAATCTCTACCTTCTTTAAACACCGTAGTCAATGAGTCAGCACAAGTACCAATGTGGCTTACAGTACAAATCTCAATCGAAAAAACAACCAAACCAATCCTGCTTTAGATGACAATTGTCTCTCATAAAAGCCTGGCACACTGCAAAACCCAGGTCAGATGATGCTGTGTGATTGATTGACAGACTTAAATCAGTCTTCGAACACAGATTTTAACTTCTTATGGCTTGGGGGAAGTATTTCGACGTCTGGATGAAAAGCTTGCCCAAAGTTAACTGCCTGTTACTCAGGCCCAGACGCTAGGATATGCATAGAATTGGTAGATTTGGATAGAACACACTCTAAAGTTTCCAAAACCGTTCAAATGATGTCTGTGAGTATAACAGAACTGATATGGCAGGTGAAAATCTGAGGAAAATCCATCCGGGAAGTGGGATTTCTTTTGATGTGGGAAGTTTTCAATTGAATGCCTATTGAGTTTCTAATGGGTTAGGACCCAGATTGCAGTTCCTATGGCTTCCACTAGATGTCAACAGTCTTTAGACATTGTTTAAGGCTTGTTTTCTGAAAAATGAAGAAGAATGAAACCTTCTGTCAGTGGACTGAGGAAGCATGCAGTGCTGGTTTGAGCGCATGACCAAGTGCGCGCCCTTCGTTGTTTTTCCTTTCTATTGAATACGCTATTGTCCGGTTGAAATATTATCGAGTATTTAGACAATTGACAACCTGAGGATTAATTATAAAAATCGTTTGACATGTTTCAACAAACTTTACTGGTACTATTCGGACGTATTCGTCTGCGTGTTTTGACCGCCTTTGAGCCAGTGGATTACTGAACACAACGCGCCAACAAAACAGAGTTTTTGGGATATAAAGAGGGACTTTATCGAACAAAACAAACATTTATTGTGTAGCTGGGACTCTTGTGACTGCAACCAGATGAACATTTTCAAAGGTAAGTGATTAATTTGATGGCTATTTCTGACTTTCGTGAGTCCTCTAATTGGTTGGAAAATGTTTGTATGCTTTTGTAAGCGGGGCGCTGTCCTCAGATAATCGCATGGTATGCTGTCGCAGTAAAGCCATTTTTAAATCTGACACAATGCAAGTATTGAGAGACTGCCTACTGAAGGAAGGTGAACATTAAAGCAGCGCCCAAACAGGGACTTGAACCCTGGACCCTCAGATTAAAAGTCTGATGCTCTACCGACTGAGCTATTCCGGCTCTGAATTTACTTTTTTTCATACACCTAACCTGCCGGGCAGAGGCATGTGCTGACGAGGGGGCATTGTCAGATGGTACATTTACCCAGAGAACCAGGCCTCCATTCCAAATGATACAGTCAACGAAATCTGAACTAGGCATCCCCTCCAAAGATGCAATATGTCCAAGACCTCGTGGCGCAACGGTAGCGCGTCTGACTACAGATCAGAAGGTTGCGTGTTCAAATCACGTCGTGGTCAGGGTTTTTAATGTGTGCAATCTCTACCTTCTTTAAACAGCGAAGTCAATGAGTCAGCACAAGTACCAATGTGGCGTACAGTACAAATCTCAAATGAAAAAACAACCAAACCAATGCTGTTGTAGATCACAATTGTCTCTCATAAAAGCCTGGCACACTGCAAATTCCCAGATCAGATGATGCTGTGTGATTGATTGACAGAGTTAAATCAGTCTTCGAACACAGATTTTAACTTCTTATGGCTTGGGGGAAGTATTTCGACGTCTGGATGAAAAGCGTGCCCAAAGTTAAATGCCTGTTACTCAGGCCCAGACGCTAGGATATGCATAGAATTGGTAGATTTGGATAGAACACACTCTAAAGTTTCCAAAACCGTTCAAATGATGTCTGTGAGTATAACAGAACTGATATGGCAGGTGAAAATCTGAGGAAAATCCATCCGGGAAGTGGGATTTCTTTTGATGTGGGAAGTTTTCAATTGAATGCCTATTGAGTTTCTAATGGGTTAGGACCCAGATTGCAGTTCCCATGGCTTCCACTAGATGTCAACCGTCTTTAGACATTGTTTAAGGCTTGTTTTCTGAAAAATGAAGAAGAATGAGACCTTCTGTCAGTGGACTGAGGAAGCATGCAGTGCTGGTTTGAGCGCATGACCAAGTGCGCGCCCTTCGTTGTTTTTCCTTTCTATTGAATACGCTATTGTCCGGTTGAAATATTATCGAGTATTTAGACAATTGACAACCTGAGGATTAATTATAAAAATCATTTGACATGTTTCAACAAACTTTACTGGTACTATTCGGACGTATTCGTCTGCGTGTTTTGACCGCCTTTGAGCCAGTGGATTACTGAACACAACGCGCCAACAAAACAGAGTTTTTGGGATATAAAGAGGGACTTTATCGAACAAAACAAACATTTATTGTGTAGCTGGGACTCTTGTGACTGCAACCAGATGAAAATCTTCAAAGGTAAGTGATTAATTTGATGGCTATTTCTGACTTTCGTGAGTCCTCTAATTGGTTGGAAAATGTTTGTATGCTTTTGTAAGCGGGGCGCTGTCCTCAGATAATCGCATGGTATGCTGTCGCAGTAAAGCCATTTTTAAATCTGACACAATGCAAGTATTGAGAGACTGCCTACTGAAGGAAAGTGAACATTAAAGCAGCGCCCAAACAGGGACTTGAACCCTGGACCCTCAGATTAAAAGTCTGATGCTCTACCGACTGAGCTATTCGGGCTCTGAATTTACTTTTTTTCATACACCTAACCTGCCGGGCAGAGGCATGTGCTGACGAGGGGGCATTGTCAGATGGTACATTTACCCAGAGAACCAGGCCTCCATTCCAAATGATACAGTCAACGAAATCTGAACTAGGCATCCCCTCCAAAGATGCAATATGTCCAAGACCTCGTGGCGCAACGGTAGCGCGTCTGACTCCAGATCAGAAGGCTGCGTGTTCAAATCACGTCGTGGTCAGGGTTTTTAATGTGTGCAATCTCTACCTTCTTTAAACAGCGAAGTCAATGAGTCAGCACAAGTACCAATGTGGCGTACAGTACAAATCTCAAATGAAAAAACAACCAAACCAATGCTGTTGTAGATCACAATTGTCTCTCATAAAAGCCTGGCACACTGCAAATTCCCAGATCAGATGATGCTGTGTGATTGATTGACAGAGTTAAATCAGTCTTCGAACACAGATTTTAACTTCTTATGGCTTGGGGGAAGTATTTCGACGTCTGGATGAAAAGCGTGCCCAAAGTTAAATGCCTGTTACTCAGGCCCAGACGCTAGGATATGCATATAATTGGTAGATTTGGATAGAACACACTCTAAAGTTTCCAAAACCGTTCAAATGATGTCTGTGAGTATAACAGAACTGATATGGCAGGTGAAAATCTGAGGAAAATCCATCCGGGAAGTGGGATTTCTTTTGATGTGGGAAGTTTTCAATTGAATGCCTATTGAGTTTCTAATGGGTTAGGACCCAGATTGCAGTTCCCATGGCTTCCACTAGATGTCAACCGTCTTTAGACATTGTTTAAGGCTTGTTTTCTGAAAAATGAAGAAGAATGAGACCTTCTGTCAGTGGACTGAGGAAGCATGAAGTGCTGGTTTGCGGCCATGACCAAGTGCGCGCCCTTCGTTGTTTTTCCTTTCTATTGAATACGCTATTGTCCGGTTGAAATATTATCGAGTATTTAGACAATTGACAACCTGAGGATTAATTATAAAAATCGTTTGACATGTTTCAACAAACTTTACTGGTACTATTTGGACGTATTCGTCTGCGTGTTTTGACCACCTTTGAGCCAGTGGATTACTGAACACAACGCGCCAACAAAACAGAGTTTTTGGGATATAAAGAGGGACTTTATCGAACAAAACAAACATTTATTGTGTAGCTGGGACTCTTGTGACTGCAACCAGATGAAAATCTTCAAAGGTAAGTGATTAATTTGATGGCTATTTCTGACTTTCGTGAGTCCTCTAATTGGTTGGAAAATGTTTGTATGCTTTTGTAAGCGGGGCGCTGTCCTCAGATAATCGCATGGTATGCTGTCGCAGTAAAGCCATTTTTAAATCTGACACAATGCAAGTATTGAGAGACTGCCTACTGAAGGAAGGTGAACATTAAAGCAGCGCCCAAACAGGGACTTGAACCCTGGACCCTCAGATTAAAAGTCTGATGCTCTACCGACTGAGCTATTCGGGCTCTGAATTTACTTTTTTTCATACACCTAACCTGCCGGGCAGAGGCATGTGCTGACGAGGGGGCATTGTCAGATGGTACATTTACCCAGAGAACCAGGCCTCCATTCCAAATGATACAGTCAACGAAATCTGAACTAGGCATCCCCTCCAAAGATGCAATATGTCCAAGACCTCGTGGCGCAACGGTAGCGTGTCTGACTCCAGATCAGAAGGTTGCGTGTTCAAATCACGTCGTGGTCAGGGTTTTTAATGTGTGCAATCTCTACCTTCTTTAAACAGCGAAGTCAATGAGTCAGCACAAGTACCAATGTGGCGTACAGTACAAATCTCAAATGAAAAAACAACCAAACCAATGCTGTTGTAGATGACAATTGTCTCTCATAAAAGCCTGGCACACTGCAAATTCCCAGATCAGATGATGCTGTGTGATTGATTGACAGACTTAAATCAGTCTTCGAACACAGATTTTAACTTCTTATGGCTTGGGGGAAGTATTTCGACGTCTGGATGAAAAGCGTGCCCAAAGTTAAATGCCTGTTACTCAGGCCCAGACGCTAGGATATGCATAGAATTGGTAGATTTGGATAGAACACACTCTAAAGTTTCCAAAACCGTTCAAATGATGTCTGTGAGTATAACAGAACTGATATGGCAGGTGAAAATCTGAGGAAAATCCATCCGGGAAGTGGGATTTCTTTTGATGTGGGAAGTTTTCAATTGAATGCCTATTGAGTTTCTAATGGGTTAGGACCCAGATTGCAGTTCCCATGGCTTCCACTAGATGTCAACCGTCTTTAGACATTGTTTAAGGCTTGTTTTCTGAAAAATGAAGAAGAATGAGACCTTCTGTCAGTGGACTGAGGAAGCATGAAGTGCTGGTTTGCGGCCATGACCAAGTGCGCGCCCTTCGTTGTTTTTCCTTTCTATTGAATACGCTATTGTCCGGTTGAAATATTATCGAGTATTTAGACAATTGACAACCTGAGGATTAATTATAAAAATCGTTTGACATGTTTCAACAAACTTTACTGGTACTATTTGGACGTATTCGTCTGCGTGTTTTGACCACCTTTGAGCCAGTGGATTACTGAACACAACGCGCCAACAAAACAGAGTTTTTGGGATATAAAGAGGGACTTTATCGAACAAAACAAACATTTATTGTGTAGCTGGGACTCTTGTGACTGCAACCAGATGAAAATCTTCAAAGGTAAGTGATTAATTTGATGGCTATTTCTGACTTTCGTGAGTCCTCTAATTGGTTGGAAAATGTTTGTATGCTTTTGTAAGCGGGGCGCTGTCCTCAGATAATCGCATGGTATGCTGTCGCAGTAAAGCCATTTTTAAATCTGACACAATGCAAGTATTGAGAGACTGCCTACTGAAGGAAGGTGAACATTAAAGCAGCGCCCAAACAGGGACTTGAACCCTGGACCCTCAGATTAAAAGTCTGATGCTCTACCGACTGAGCTATTAGGGCTCTGAGCTTACTTTTTTTCATACACCTAACCTTCATACACCTAACCAGAGGCACGTGCTGACGAGGGGGCATTGTCAGATGGTACATTTCCCCAGAGAACCAGGCCTCCATTTCAAATGATACAGTCAACGAAATCTGAACTAGGCATCCCCTCCAAAGATACAATATGTCCAAGACCTCGTGGCGCAACGGTAGCGTGTCTGACTCCAGATCAGAAGGTTGCATGTTCAAATCACGTCGTGGTCAGGGTTTTTAATGTGTGCAATCTCTACCTTCTTTAAACAGCGAAGTCAGCACAAGTACCAATGTGGCGTACAGTACAAATCTCAAATGAAAAAACAACCAAACCAATGCTGTTGTAGATGACAATTGTCTCTCATAAAAGCCTGGCACACTGCAAATTCCCAGATCAGATGATGCTGTGTGATTGATTGACAGACTTAAATCAGTCTTTGAACACAGATTTTAACTTCTTATTCACTTGGGGGAAGTATTTCGACGTCTGGATGAAAAGCGTGCCCAAAGTTAAATGCCTGTTACTCAGGCCCAGACGCTAGGATATGCATATAATTGGTAGATTTGGATAGAACACACTCTAAAGTTTCCAAAACCGTTCAAATGATGTCTGTGAGTATAACAGAACTGATATGGCAGGTGAAAATCTGAGGAAAATCCATCCGGGAAGTGGGATTTCTTTTGATGTGGGAAGTTTTCAATTGAATGCCTATTGAGTTTCTAATGGGTTAGGACCCAGATTGCAGTTCCCATGGCTTCCACTAGATGTCAACCGTCTTTAGACATTGTTTAAGGCTTGTTTTCTGAAAAATGAAGAAGAATGAGACCTTCTGTCAGTGGACTGAGGAAGCATGCAGTGCTGGTTTGAGCGCATGACCAAGTGCGCGCCCTTCGTTGTTTTTCCTTTCTATTGAATACGCTATTGTCCGGTTGAAATATTATCGAGTATTTAGACAATTGACAACCTGAGGATTAATTATAAAAATCATTTGACATGTTTCAACAAACTTTACTGGTACTATTCGGACGTATTCGTCTGCGTGTTTTGACCGCCTTTGAGCCAGTGGATTACTGAACACAACGCGCCAACAAAACAGAGTTTTTGGGATATAAAGAGGGACTTTATCGAACAAAACAAACATTTATTGTGTAGCTGGGACTCTTGTGACTGCAACCAGATGAAAATCTTCAAAGGTAAGTGATTAATTTGATGGCTATTTCTGACTTTCGTGAGTCCTCTAATTGGTTGGAAAATGTTTGTATGCTTTTGTAAGCGGGGCGCTGTCCTCAGATAATCGCATGGTATGCTGTCGCAGTAAAGCCATTTTTAAATCTGACACAATGCAAGTATTGAGAGACTGCCTACTGAAGGAAGGTGAACATTAAAGCAGCACCCAAACAGGGACTTGAACCCTGGACCCTCAGATTAAAAGTCTGATGCTCTACCGACTGAGCTATTCGGGCTCTGAATTTACTTTTTTTCATACACCTAACCTGCCGGGCAGAGGCATGTGCTGACGAGGGGGCATTGTCAGATGGTACATTTACCCAGAGAACCAGGCCTCCATTCCAAATGATACAGTCAACGAAATCTGAACTAGGCATCCCCTCCAAAGATGCAATATGTCCAAGACCTCGTGGCGCAACGGTAGCGCGTCTGACTCCAGATCAGAAGGTTGCGTGTTCAAATCACGTCGTGGTCAGGGTTTTTAATGTGTGCAATCTCTACCTTCTTTAAACAGCGAAGTCAATGAGTCAGCACAAGTACCAATGTGGCGTACAGTACAAATCTCAAATGAAAAAACAACCAAACCAATGCTGTTGTAGATCACAATTGTCTCTCATAAAAGCCTGGCACACTGCAAATTCCCAGATCAGATGATGCTGTGTGATTGATTGACAGAGTTAAATCAGTCTTCGAACACAGATTTTAACTTCTTATGGCTTGGGGGAAGTATTTCGACGTCTGGATGAAAAGCGTGCCCAAAGTTAAATGCCTGTTACTCAGGCCCAGACGCTAGGATATGCATAGAATTTGTAGATTTGGATAGAACACACTCTAAAGTTTCCAAAACCGTTCAAATGATGTCTGTGAGTATAACAGAACTGATATGGCAGGTGAAAATCTGAGGAAAATCCATCCGGGAAGTGGGATTTCTTTTGATGTGGGAAGTTTTCAATTGAATGCCTATTGAGTTTCTAATGGGTTAGGACCCAGATTGCAGTTCCCATGGCTTCCACTAGATGTCAACAGTCTTTAGACATTGTTTAAGGCTTGTTTTCTGAAAAATGAAGAAGAATGAGACCTTCTGTCAGTGGACTGAGGAAGCATGCAGTGCTGGTTTGAGCGCATGACCAAGTGCGCGCCCTTCGTTGTTTTTCCTTTCTATTGAATACGCTATTGTCCGGTTGAAATATTATCGAGTATTTAGACAATTGACAACCTGAGGATTAATTATAAAAATCATTTGACATGTTTCAACAAACTTTACTGGTACTATTCGGACGTATTCGTCTGCGTGTTTTGACCGCCTTTGAGCCAGTGGATTACTGAACACAACGCGCCAACAAAACAGAGTTTTTGGGATATAAAGAGGGACTTTATCGAACAAAACAAACATTTATTGTGTAGCTGGGACTCTTGTGACTGCAACCAGATGAAAATCTTCAAAGGTAAGTGATTAATTTGATGGCTATTTCTGACTTTCGTGACTCATCTAATTGGTTGGAAAATGTTTGTATGCTTTTGTAAGCGGGGAGCTGTCCTCAGATAATCGCATGGTATGCTGTCGCAGTAAAACCATTTTTAAATCTGACACAATGCAAGTATTGAGAGACTGCCTACTGAAGGAAGGTGAACATTAAAGCAGCGCCCGAACAGGGACTTGAACCCTGGACCCTCAGATTAAAAGTCTGATGCTCTACCGACTGAGCTATTCGGGCTCTGAACTTACTTTTTTTCATACACCTAACCTTCATACACCTAACCAGAGGCACGTGCTGACGAGGGGGCATTGTCAGATGGTACATTTCCCCAGAGAACCAGGCCTCCATTTCAAATGATACAGTCAACGAAATCTGAACTAGGCATCCCCTCCAAAGATACAATATGTCCAAGACCTCGTGGCGCAACGGTAGCGTGTCTGACTCCAGATCAGAAGGTTGCATGTTCAAATCACGTCGTGGTCAGGGTTTTTAATGTGTGCAATCTCTACCTTCTTTAAACAGCGAAGTCAATGAGTCAGCACAAGTACCAATGTGGCGTACAGTACAAATCTCAAATGAAAAAACAACCAAACCAATGCTGTTGTAGATGACAATTGTCTCTCATAAAAGCCTGGCACACTGCAAATTCCCAGATCAGATGATGCTGTGTGATTGATTGACAGACTTAAATCAGTCTTTGAACACAGATTTTAACTTCTTATGGCTTGGGGGAAGTATTTCGACGTCTGGATGAAAAGCGTGCCCAAAGTTAAATGCCTGTTACTCAGGCCCAGACGCTAGGATATGCATAGAATTGGTAGATTTGGATAGAACACACTCTAAAGTTTCCAAAACCGTTCAAATGATGTCTGTGAGTATAACAGAACTGATATGGCAGGTGAAAATCTGAGGAAAATCCATCCGGGAAGTGGGATTTCTTTTGATGTGGGAAGTTTTCAATTGAATGCCTATTGAGTTTCTAATGGGTTAGGACCCAGATTGCAGTTCCCATGGCTTCCACTAGATGTCAACCGTCTTTAGACATTGTTTAAGGCTTGTTTTCTGAAAAATGAAGAAGAATGAGACCTTCTGTCAGTGGACTGAGGAAGCATGCAGTGCTGGTTTGAGCGCATGACCAAGTGCGCGCCCTTCGTTGTTTTTCCTTTCTATTGAATACGCTATTGTCCGGTTGAAATATTATCGAGTATTTAGACAATTGACAACCTGAGGATTAATTATAAAAATCATTTGACATGTTTCAACAAACTTTACTGGTACTATTCGGACGTATTCGTCTGCGTGTTTTGACCGCCTTTGAGCCAGTGGATTACTGAACACAACGCGCCAACAAAACAGAGTTTTTGGGATATAAAGAGGGACTTTATCGAACAAAACAAACATTTATTGTGTAGCTGGGACTCTTGTGACTGCAACCAGATGAAAATCTTCAAAGGTAAGTGATTAATTTGATGGCTATTTCTGACTTTCGTGAGTCCTCTAATTGGTTGGAAAATGTTTGTATGCTTTTGTAAGCGGGGCGCTGTCCTCAGATAATCGCATGGTATGCTGTCGCAGTAAAGCCATTTTTAAATCTGACACAATGCAAGTATTGAGAGACTGCCTACTGAAGGAAGGTGAACATTAAAGCAGCACCCGAACAGGGACTTGAACCCTGGACCCTCAGATTAAAAGTCTGATGCTCTACCGACTGAGCTATTCGGGCTCTGAACTTACTTTTTTTCATACACCTAACCTTCATACACCTAACCAGAGGCACGTGCTGACGAGGGGGCATTGTCAGATGGTACATTTCCCCAGAGAACCAGGCCTCCATTTCAAATGATACAGTCAACGAAATCTGAACTAGGCATCCCCTCCAAAGATACAATATGTCCAAGACCTCGTGGCGCAACGGTAGCGTGTCTGACTCCAGATCAGAAGGTTCCATGTTCAAATCACGTCGTGGTCAGGGTTTTTAATGTGTGCAATCTCTACCTTCTTTAAACAGCGAAGTCAGCACAAGTACCAATGTGGCGTACAGTACAAATCTCAAATGAAAAAACAACCAAACCAATGCTGTTGTAGATGACAATTGTCTCTCATAAAAGCCTGGCACACTGCGAATTCCCAGATCAGATGATGCTGTGTGATTGATTGACAGACTTAAATCAGTCTTTGAACACAGATTTTAACTTCTTATGGCTTGGGGGAAGTATTTCGACGTCTGGATGAAAAGCGTGCCCAAAGTTAAATGCCTGTTACTCAGGCCCAGACGCTAGGATATGCATATAATTGGTAGATTTGGATAGAACACACTCTAAAGTTTCCAAAACCGTTCAAATGATGTCTGTGAGTATAACAGAACTGATATGGCAGGTGAAAATCTGAGGAAAATCCATCCGGGAAGTGGGATTTCTTTTGATGTGGGAAGTTTTCAATTGAATGCCTATTGAGTTTCTAATGGGTTAGGACCCAGATTGCAGTTCCCATGGCTTCCACTAGATGTCAACCGTCTTTAGACATTGTTTAAGGCTTGTTTTCTGAAAAATGAAGAAGAATGAGACCTTCTGTCAGTGGACTGAGGAAGCATGCAGTGCTGGTTTGAGCGCATGACCAAGTGCGCGCCCTTCGTTGTTTTTCCTTTCTATTGAATACGCTATTGTCCGGTTGAAATATTATCGAGTATTTAGACAATTGACAACCTGAGGATTAATTATAAAAATCATTTGACATGTTTCAACAAACTTTACTGGTACTATTCGGACGTATTCGTCTGCGTGTTTTGACCGCCTTTGAGCCAGTGGATTACTGAACACAACGCGCCAACAAAACAGAGTTTTTGGGATATAAAGAGGGACTTTATCGAACAAAACAAACATTTATTGTGTAGCTGGGACTCTTGTGACTGCAACCAGATGAAAATCTTCAAAGGTAAGTGATTAATTTGATGGCTATTTCTGACTTTCGTGAGTCCTCTAATTGGTTGGAAAATGTTTGTATGCTTTTGTAAGCGGGGCGCTGTCCTCAGATAATCGCATGGTATGCTGTCGCAGTAAAGCCATTTTTAAATCTGACACAATGCAAGTATTGAGAGACTGCCTACTGAAGGAAGGTGAACATTAAAGCAGCGCCCAAACAGGGACTTGAACCCTGGACCCTCAGATTAAAAGTCTGATGCTCTACCGACTGAGCTATTCGGGCTCTGAATTTACTTTTTTTCATACACCTAACCTGCCGGGCAGAGGCATGTGCTGACGAGGGGGCATTGTCAGATGGTACATTTACCCAGAGAACCAGGCCTCCATTCCAAATGATACAGTCAACGAAATCTGAACTAGGCATCCCCTCCAAAGATGCAATATGTCCAAGACCTCGTGGCGCAACGGTAGCGCGTCTGACTCCAGATCAGGGTTTTTAATGTGTGCAATCTCTACCTTCTTTAAACAGCGAAGTCAATGAGTCAGCACAAGTACCAATGTGGCGTACAGTACAAATCTCAAATGAAAAAACAACCAAACCAATGCTGTTGTAGATCACAATTGTCTCTCATAAAAGCCTGGCACACTGCAAATTCCCAGATCAGATGATGCTGTGTGATTGATTGACAGAGTTAAATCAGTCTTCGAACACAGATTTTAACTTCTTATGGCTTGGGGGAAGTATTTCGACGTCTGGATGAAAAGCGTGCCCAAAGTTAAATGCCTGTTACTCAGGCCCAGACGCTAGGATATGCATAGAATTGGTAGATTTGGATAGAACACACTCTAAAGTTTCCAAAACCGTTCAAATGATGTCTGTGAGTATAACAGAACTGATATGGCAGGTGAAAATCTGAGGAAAATCCATCCGGGAAGTGGGATTTCTTTTGATGTGGGAAGTTTTCAATTGAATGCCTATTGAGTTTCTAATGGGTTAGGACCCAGATTGCAGTTCCCATGGCTTCCACTAGATGTCAACAGTCTTTAGACATTGTTTAAGGCTTGTTTTCTGAAAAATGAAGAAGAATGAGACCTTCTGTCAGTGGACTGAGGAAGCATGCAGTGCTGGTTTGAGCGCATGACCAAGTGCGCGCCCTTCGTTGTTTTTCCTTTCTATTGAATACGCTATTGTCCGGTTCAAATATTATCGAGTATTTAGACAATTGACAACCTGAGGATTAATTATAAAAATCATTTGACATGTTTCAACAAACTTTACTGGTACTATTCGGACGTATTCGTCTGCGTGTTTTGACCGCCTTTGAGCCAGTGGATTACTGAACACAACGCGCCAACAAAACAGAGTTTTTGGGATATAAAGAGGGACTTTATCGAACAAAACAAACATTTATTGTGTAGCTGGGACTCTTGTGACTGCAACCAGATGAAAATCTTCAAAGGTAAGTGATTAATTTGATGGCTATTTCTGACTTTCGTGACTCATCTAATTGGTTGGAAAATGTTTGTATGCTTTTGTAAGCGGGGAGCTGTCCTCAGATAATCGCATGGTATGCTGTCGCAGTAAAACCATTTTTAAATCTGACACAATGCAAGTATTGAGAGACTGCCTACTGAAGGAAGGTGAACATTAAAGCAGCGCCCGAACAGGGACTTGAACCCTGGACCCTCAGATTAAAAGTCTGATGCTCTACCGACTGAGCTATTCGGGCTCTGAACTTACTTTTTTTCATACACCTAACCTTCATACACCTAACCAGAGGCACGTGCTGACGAGGGGGCATTGTCAGATGGTACATTTCCCCAGAGAACCAGGCCTCCATTTCAAATGATACAGTCAACGAAATCTGAACTAGGCATCCCCTCCAAAGATACAATATGTCCAAGATCTCGTGGCGCAACGGTAGCGTGTCTGACTCCAGATCAGAAGGTTGCATGTTCAAATCACGTCGTGGTCAGGGTTTTTAATGTGTGCAATCTCTACCTTCTTTAAACAGCGAAGTCAATGAGTCAGCACAAGTACCAATGTGGCGTACAGTACAAATCTCAAATGAAAAAACAACCAAACCAATGCTGTTGTAGATGACAATTGTCTCTCATAAAAGCCTGGCACACTGCAAATTCCCAGATCAGATGATGCTGTGTGATTGATTGACAGACTTAAATCAGTCTTTGAACACAGATTTTAACTTCTTATGGCTTGGGGGAAGTATTTCGACGTCTGGATGAAAAGCGTGCCCAAAGTTAAATGCCTGTTACTCAGGCCCAGACGCTAGGATATGCATAGAATTGGTAGATTTGGATAGAACACACTCTAAAGTTTCCAAAACCGTTCAAATGATGTCTGTGAGTATAACAGAACTGATATGGCAGGTGAAAATCTGAGGAAAATCCATCCGGGAAGTGGGATTTCTTTTGATGTGGGAAGTTTTCAATTGAATGCCTATTGAGTTTCTAATGGGTTAGGACCCAGATTGCAGTTCCCATGGCTTCCACTAGATGTCAACCGTCTTTAGACATTGTTTAAGGCTTGTTTTCTGAAAAATGAAGAAGAATGAGACCTTCTGTCAGTGGACTGAGGAAGCATGCAGTGCTGGTTTGAGCGCATGACCAAGTGCGCGCCCTTCGTTGTTTTTCCTTTCTATTGAATACGCTATTGTCCGGTTGAAATATTATCGAGTATTTAGACAATTGACAACCTGAGGATTAATTATAAAAATCATTTGACATGTTTCAACAAACTTTACTGGTACTATTCGGACGTATTCGTCTGCGTGTTTTGACCGCCTTTGAGCCAGTGGATTACTGAACACAACGCGCCAACAAAACAGAGTTTTTGGGATATAAAGAGGGACTTTATCGAACAAAACAAACATTTATTGTGTAGCTGGGACTCTTGTGACTGCAACCAGATGAAAATCTTCAAAGGTAAGTGATTAATTTGATGGCTATTTCTGACTTTCGTGAGTCCTCTAATTGGTTGGAAAATGTTTGTATGCTTTTGTAAGCGGGGAGCTGTCCTCAGATAATCGCATGGTATGCTGTCGCAGTAAAGCCATTTTTAAATCTGACACAATGCAAGTATTGAGAGACTGCCTACTGAAGGAAGGTGAACATTAAAGCAGCGCCCAAACAGGGACTTGAACCCTGGACCCTCAGATTAAAAGTCTGATGCTCTACCGACTGAGCTATTCGGGCTCTGAATTTACTTTTTTTCATACACCTAACCTGCCGGGCAGAGGCATGTGCTGACGAGGGGGCATTGTCAGATGGTACATTTACCCAGAGAACCAGGCCTCCATTCCAAATGATACAGTCAACGAAATCTGAACTAGGCATCCCCTCCAAAGATGCAATATGTCCAAGACCTCGTGGCGCAACGGTAGCGCGTCTGACTCCAGATCAGAAGGTTGCGTGTTCAAATCACGTCGTGGTCAGGGTTTTTAATGTGTGCAATCTCTACCTTCTTTAAACAGCGAAGTCAATGAGTCAGCACAAGTACCAATGTGGCGTACAGTACAAATCTCAAATGAAAAAACAACCAAACCAATGCTGTTGTAGATCACAATTGTCTCTCATAAAAGCCTGGCACACTGCAAATTCCCAGATCAGATGATGCTGTGTGATTGATTGACAGAGTTAAATCAGTCTTCGAACACAGATTTTAACTTCTTATGGCTTGGGGGAAGTATTTCGACGTCTGGATGAAAAGCGTGCCCAAAGTTAAATGCCTGTTACTCAGGCCCAGACGCTAGGATATGCATAGAATTGGTAGATTTGGATAGAACACACTCTAAAGTTTCCAAAACCGTTCAAATGATGTCTGTGAGTATAACAGAACTGATATGGCAGGTGAAAATCTGAGGAAAATCCATCCGGGAAGTGGGATTTCTTTTGATGTGGGAAGTTTTCAATTGAATGCCTATTGAGTTTCTAATGGGTTAGGACCCAGATTGCAGTTCCCATGGCTTCCACTAGATGTCAACAGTCTTTAGACATTGTTTAAGGCTTGTTTTCTGAAAAATGAAGAAGAATGAGACCTTCTGTCAGTGGACTGAGGAAGCATGCAGTGCTGGTTTGAGCGCATGACCAAGTGCGCGCCCTTCGTTGTTTTTCCTTTCTATTGAATACGCTATTGTCCGGTTGAAATATTATCGAGTATTTAGACAATTGACAACCTGAGGATTAATTATAAAAATCATTTGACATGTTTCAACAAACTTTACTGGTACTATTCGGACGTATTCGTCTGCGTGTTTTGACCGCCTTTGAGCCAGTGGATTACTGAACACAACGCGCCAACAAAACAGAGTTTTTGGGATATAAAGAGGGACTTTATCGAACAAAACAAAGATTTATTGTGTAGCTGGGACTCTTGTGACTGCAACCAGATGAAAATCTTCAAAGGTAAGTGATTAATTTGATGGCTATTTCTGACTTTCGTGAGTCCTCTAATTGGTTGGAAAATGTTTGTATGCTTTTGTAAGCGGGGAGCTGTCCTCAGATAATCGCATGGTATGCTGTCGCAGTAAAACCATTTTTAAATCTGACACAATGCAAGTATTGAGAGACTGCCTACTGAAGGAAGGTGAACATTAAAGCAGCGCCCGAATAGGGACTTGAACCCTGGACCCTCAGATTAAAAGTCTGATGCTCTACCGACTGAGCTATTCGGGCTCTGAAGTTACTTTTTTTCATACACCTAACCTGCCGGGCAGAGGCATGTGCTGACGAGGGGGCATTGTCAGAGGGTACATTTCCCCAGAGAACCAGGCCTCCATTCCAAATGATACAGTCAACGAAATCTGAACTAGGCATCCCCTCCAAAGATGCAATATGTCCAAGACCTCGTGACGCAAAGGTAGCGCGTCTGACTCCAGATCAGAAGGTTGCGTGTTCAAATCACGTCGTGGTCAGGGTTTTTAATGTGTGCAACCTCTACCTTCTTTAAACAGCGAAGTCAATGAGTCAGCACAAGTACCAATGTGGCGTACAGTACAAATCTCAAATGAAAAAACAACCAAACCAATGCTGTTGTAGATGACAATTGTCTCATAAAAGCCTGGCACACTGCAAATTCCCAGATCAGATGATGCTGTGTGATTGATTGACAGAGTTAAATCAGTCTTCGAACACAGATTTTAACTTCTTATGGCTTGGGGGAAGTATTTCGACGTCTGGATGAAAAGCGTGCCCAAAGTTAAATGCCTGTTACTCAGGCCCAGACGCTAGGATATGCATGGAATTGGTAGATTTGGATAGAACACACTCTAAAGTTTCCAAAACCGTTCAAATGATGTCTGTGAGTATAACAGAACTGATATGGCAGGTGAAAATCTGAGGAAAATCCATCCGGGAAGTGGGATTTCTTTTGATGTGGGAAGTTTTCAATTGAATGCCTATTGAGTTTCTAATGGGTTAGGACCCAGATTGCAGTTCCCATGGCTTCCACTAGATGTCAACAGTCTTTAGACATTGTTTAAGGCTTGTTTTCTGAAAAATGAAGAAGAATGAGACCTTCTGTCAGTGGACTGAGGAAGCATGCAGTGCTGGTTTGAGCGCATGACCAAGTGCGCGCCCTTCGTTGTTTTTCCTTTCTATTGAATACGCTATTGTCCGGTTGAAATATTATCGAGTATTTAGACAATTGACAACCTGAGGATTAATTATAAAAATCATTTGACATGTTTCAACAAACTTTACTGGTACTATTCGGACGTATTCGTCTGCGTGTTTTGACCGCCTTTGAGCCAGTGGATTACTGAACACAACGCGCCAACAAAACAGAGTTTTTGGGATATAAAGAGGGACTTTATCGAACAAAACAAACATTTATTGTGTAGCTGGGACTCTTGTGACTGCAACCAGATGAAAATCTTCAAAGGTAAGTGATTAATTTGATGGCTATTTCTGACTTTCGTGAGTCCTCTAATTGGTTGGAAAATGTTTGTATGCTTTTGTAAGCGGGGAGCTGTCCACAGATAATCGCATGGTATGCTGTCGCAGTAAAACCATTTTTAAATCTGACACAATGCAAGTATTGAGAGACTGCCTACTGAAGGAAGGTGAACATTAAAGCAGCGCCCGAACAGGGACTTGAAGCCTGGACCCTCAGATTAAAAGTCTGATGCTCTACCGACTGAGCTATTCGGGCTCTGAACTTAATTTTTTTCATACACCTAACCTGCCGGGCAGAGGCACGTGCTGACGAGGGGGCATTGTCAGATGGTACATTTCCCCAGAGAACCAGGCCTCCATTTCAAATGATACAGTCAACGAAATCTGAACTAGGCATCCCCTCCAAAGATGCAATATGTCCAAGACCTCGTGCCGCAATGGTAGCGCGTCTGACTCCAGATCAGAAGGTTGCGTGTTCAAATCACGTCGTGGTCAGGGTTTTTAATGTGTGCAATCTCTACCTTCTTTAAACAGCGAAGTCAATGAGTCAGCACAAGTACCAATGTGGCGTACAGTACAAATCTCAAATGAAAAAACAACCAAACCAATGCTGTTGTAGATGACAATTGTCTCTCATAAAAGCCTGGCACACTGCAAATTCCCAGATCAGATGATGCTGTGTGATTGATTGACAGACTTAAATCAGTCTTCGAACACAGATTTTAACTTCTTATGGCTTGGGGGAAGTATTTCGACGTCTGGATGAAAAGCGTGCCCAAAGTTAAATGCCTGTTACTCAGGCCCAGATGCTAGGATATGCATAGAATTGGTAGATTTGGATAGAACACACTCTAAAGTTTCCAAAACCGTTCAAATGATGTCTGTGAGTATAACAGAACTGATATGGCAGGTGAAAATCTGAGGAAAATCCATCCGGGAAGTGGGATTTCTTTTGATGTGGGAAGTTTTCAATTGAATGCCTATTGAGTTTCTAATGGGTTAGGACCCAGATTGCAGTTCCTATGGCTTCCACTAGATGTCAACAGTCTTTAGACATTGTTTAAGGCTTGTTTTCTGAAAAATGAAGAAGAATGAGACCTTCTGTCAGTGGACTGAGGAAGCATGCAGTGCTGGTTTGAGCGCATGACCAAGTGCGCGCCCTTCGTTGTTTTTCCTTTCTATTGAATACGCTATTGTCCGGTTCAAATATTATCGAGTATTTAGACAATTGACAACCTGAGGATTAATTATAAAAATCATTTGACATGTTTCAACAAACTTTACTGGTACTATTCGGACGTATTCGTCTGCGTGTTTTGACCGCCTTTGAGCCAGTGGATTACTGAACACAACACGCCAACAAAACAGAGTTTTTGGGATATAAAGAGGGACTTTATCGAACAAAACAAACATTTATTGTGTAGCTGGGACTCTTGTGACTGCAACCAGATGAAAATCTTCAAAGGTAAGTGATTAATTTGATGGCTATTTCTGACTTTCGTGACTCCTCTAATTGGTTGGAAAATGTTTGTATGCTTTTGTAAGAGGGGAGCTGTCCTCAGATAATGGCATGGTATGCTGTCGCAGTAAAACCATTTTTAAATCTGACACAATGCAAGTATTGAGAGACTGCCTACTGAAGGAAGGTGAACATTAAAGCAGCGCCCGAACAGGGACTTGAACCCTGGACCCTCAGATTAAAAGTCTGATGCTCTACCGACTGAGCTATTCGGGCTCTGAACTTAATTTTTTTCATACACCTAACCTGCCGGGCAGAGGCACGTGCTGACGAGGGGGCATTGTCAGATGGTACATTTCCCCAGAGAACCAGGCCTCCATTTCAAATGATACAGTCAACGAAATCTGAACTAGGCATCCCCTCCAAAGATGCTATATGTCCAAGACCTCGTGGCGCAATGGTAGCGCGTCTGACTCCAGATCAGAAGGTTGCGTGTTCAAATCACGTCGTGGTCAGGGTTTTTAATGTGTGCAATCTCTACCTTCTTTAAACAGCGAAGTCAGCACAAGTACCAATGTGGCGTACAGTACAAATCTCAAATGAAAAAACAACCAAACCAATGCTGTTGTAGATGACAATTGTCTCTCATAAAAGCCTGGCACACTGCAAATTCCCAGATCAGATGATGCTGTGTGATTGATTGACAGACTTAAATCAGTCTTCGAACACAGATTTTAACTTCTTATGGCTTGGGGGAAGTATTTCGACGTCTGGATGAAAAGCGTGCCCAAAGTTAAATGCCTGTTACTCAGGCCCAGATGCTAGGATATGCATAGAATTGGTAGATTTGGATAGAACACACTCTAAAGTTTCCAAAACCGTTCAAATGATGTCTGTGAGTATAACAGAACTGATATGGCAGGTGAAAATCTGAGGAAAATCCATCCGGGAAGTGGGATTTCTTTTGATGTGGGAAGTTTTCAATTGAATGCCTATTGAGTTTCTAATGGGTTAGGACCCAGATTGCAGTTCCTATGGCTTCCACTAGATGTCAACAGTCTTTAGACATTGTTTAAGGCTTGTTTTCTGAAAAATGAAGAAGAATGAGACCTTCTGTCAGTGGACTGAGGAAGCATGCAGTGCTGGTTTGAGCGCATGACCAAGTGCGCGCCCTTCGTTGTTTTTCCTTTCTATTGAATACGCTATTGTCCGGTTGAAATATTATCGAGTATTTAGACAATTGACAACCTGAGGATTAATTATAAAAATCATTTGACATGTTTCAACAAACTTTACTGGTACTATTCGGACGTATTCGTCTGCGTGTTTTGACCGCCTTTGAGCCAGTGGATTACTGAACACAACGCGCCAACAAAACAGAGTTTTTGGGATATAAAGAGGGACTTTATCGAACAAAACAAACATTTATTGTGTAGCTGGGACTCTTGTGACTGCAACCAGATGAAAATCTTCAAAGGTAAGTGATTAATTTGATGGCTATTTCTGACTTTCGTGACTCCTCTAATTGGTTGGAAAATGTTTGTATGCTTTTGTAAGCGGGGAGCTGTCCACAGATAATCGCATGGTATGCTGTCGCAGTAAAACCATTTTTAAATCTGACACAATGCAAGTATTGAGAGACTGCCTACTGAAGGAAGGTGAACATTAAAGCAGCGCCCGAACAGGGACTTGAAGCCTGGACCCTCAGATTAAAAGTCTGATGCTCTACCGACTGAGCTATTCGGGCTCTGAACTTAATTTTTTTCATACACCTAACCTGCCGGGCAGAGGCACGTGCTGACGAGGGGGCATTGTCAGATGGTACATTTCCCCAGAGAACCAGGCCTCCATTTCAAATGATACAGTCAACGAAATCTGAACTAGGCATCCCCTCCAAAGATGCAATATGTCCAAGACCTCGTGGCGCAATGGTAGCGCGTCTGACTCCAGATCAGAAGGTTGCGTGTTCAAATCACGTCGTGGTCAGGGTTTTTAATGTGTGCAATCTCTACCTTCTTTAAACAGCGAAGTCAATGAGTCAGCACAAGTACCAATGTGGCGTACAGTACAAATCTCAAATGAAAAAACAACCAAACCAATGCTGTTGTAGATCACAATTGTCTCTCATAAAAGCCTGGCACACTGCAAATTCCCAGATCAGATGATGCTGTGTGATTGATTGACAGAGTTAAATCAGTCTTCGAACACAGATTTTAACTTCTTATGGCTTGGGGGAAGTATTTCGACGTCTGGATGAAAAGCGTGCCCAAAGTTAAATGCCTGTTACTCAGGCCCAGACGCTAGGATATGCATAGAATTGGTAGATTTGGATAGAACACACTCTAAAGTTTCCAAAACCGTTCAAATGATGTCTGTGAGTATAACAGAACTGATATGGCAGGTGAAAATCTGAGGAAAATCCATCCGGGAAGTGGGATTTCTTTTGATGTGGGAAGTTTTCAATTGAATGCCTATTGAGTTTCTAATGGGTTAGGACCCAGATTGCAGTTCCCATGGCTTCCACTAGATGTCAACAGTCTTTAGACATTGTTTAAGGCTTGTTTTCTGAAAAATGAAGAAGAATGAGACCTTCTGTCAGTGGACTGAGGAAGCATGCAGTGCTGGTTTGAGCGCATGACCAAGTGCGCGCCCTTCGTTGTTTTTCCTTTCTATTGAATACGCTATTGTCCGGTTGAAATATTATCGAGTATTTAGACAATTGACAACCTGAGGATTAATTATAAAAATCGTTTGACATGTTTCAACAAACTTTACTGGTACTATTCGGACGTATTCGTCTGCGTGTTTTGACCACCTTTGAGCCAGTGGATTACTGAACACAACGCGCCAACAAAACAGAGTTTTTGGGATATAAAGAGGGACTTTATCGAACAAAACAAACATTTATTGTGTAGCTGGGACTCTTGTGACTGCAACCAGATGAAAATCTTCAAAGGTAAGTGATTAATTTGATGGCTATTTCTGACTTTCGTGACTCCTCTAATTGGTTGGAAAATGTTTGTATGCTTTTGTAAGCGGGGAGCTGTCCACAGATAATCGCATGGTATGCTGTCGCAGTAAAACCATCTTAAATCTGACACAATGCAAGTATTGAGAGACTGCCTACTGAAGGAAGGTGAACATTAAAGCAGCGCCCGAACAGGGACTTGAACCCTGGACCCTCAGATTAAAAGTCTGATGCTCTACCGACTGAGCTATTCGGGCTCTGAACTTACTTTTTTTCATACACCTAACCTGCCGGGCAGAGGCATGTGCTGACGAGGGGGCATTGTCAGATGGTACATTTCCCCAGAGAACCAGGCCTCCATTTCAAATGATACAGTCAACGAAATCTGAACTAGGCATCCCCTCCAAAGATGCAATATGTCCAAGACCTCGTGGCGCAACGGTAGCGCGTCTGACTCCAGATCAGAAGGTTGCGTGTTCAAATCACGTCGTGGTCAGGGTTTTTAATGTGTGCAATCTCTACCTTCTTTAAACAGCGAAGTCAATGAGTCAGCACAAGTACCAATGTGGCGTACAGTACAAATCTCAAATGAAAAAACAACCAAACCAATGCTGTTGTAGATGACAATTGTCTCTCATAAAAGCCTGGCACACTGCAAATTCCCAGATCAGATGATGCTGTGTGATTGATTGACAGACTTAAATCAGTCTTCGAACACAGATTTTAACTTCTTATGGCTTGGGGGAAGTATTTCGACGTCTGGATGAAAAGCGTGCCCAAAGTTAAATGCCTGTTACTCAGGCCCAGATGCTAGGATATGCATAGAATTGGTAGATTTGGATAGAACACACTCTAAAGTTTCCAAAACCGTTCAAATGATGTCTGTGAGTATAACAGAACTGATATGGCAGGTGAAAATCTGAGGAAAATCCATCCGGGAAGTGGGATTTCTTTTGATGTGGGAAGTTTTCAATTGAATGCCTATTGAGTTTCTAATGGGTTAGGACCCAGATTGCAGTTCCTATGGCTTCCACTAGATGTCAACAGTCTTTAGACATTGTTTAAGGCTTGTTTTCTGAAAAATGAAGAAGAATGAGACCTTCTGTCAGTGGACTGAGGAAGCATGCAGTGCTGGTTTGAGCGCATGACCAAGTGCGCGCCCTTCGTTGTTTTTCCTTTCTATTGAATACGCTATTGTCCGGTTGAAATATTATCGAGTATTTAGACAATTGACAACCTGAGGATTAATTATAAAAATCATTTGACATGTTTCAACAAACTTTACTGGTACTATTCGGACGTATTCGTCTGCGTGTTTTGACCGCCTTTGAGCCAGTGGATTACTGAACACAACGCGCCAACAAAACAGAGTTTTTGGGATATAAAGAGGGACTTTATCGAACAAAACAAACATTTATTGTGTAGCTGGGACTCTTGTGACTGCAACCAGATGAAAATCTTCAAAGGTAAGTGATTAATTTGATGGCTATTTCTGACTTTCGTGACTCCTCTAATTGGTTGGAAAATGTTTGTATGCTTTTGTAAGCGGGGAGCTGTCCACAGATAATCGCATGGTATGCTGTCGCAGTAAAACCATTTTTAAATCTGACACAATGCAAGTATTGAGAGACTGCCTACTGAAGGAAGGTGAACATTAAAGCAGCGCCCGAACAGGGACTTGAAGCCTGGACCCTCAGATTAAAAGTCTGATGCTCTACCGACTGAGCTATTCGGGCTCTGAACTTAATTTTTTTCATACACCTAACCTGCCGGGCAGAGGCACGTGCTGACGAGGGGGCATTGTCAGATGGTACATTTCCCCAGAGAACCAGGCCTCCATTTCAAATGATACAGTCAACGAAATCTGAACTAGGCATCCCCTCCAAAGATGCAATATGTCCAAGACCTCGTGGCGCAATGGTAGCGCGTCTGACTCCAGATCAGAAGGTTGCGTGTTCAAATCACGTCGTGGTCAGGGTTTTTAATGTGTGCAATCTCTACCTTCTTTAAACAGCGAAGTCAATGAGTCAGCACAAGTACCAATGTGGCCTACAGTACAAATCTCAAATGAAAAAACAACCAAACCAATGCTGTTGTAGATCACAATTGTCTCTCATAAAAGCCTGGCACACTGCAAATTCCCAGATCAGATGATGCTGTGTGATTGATTGACAGAGTTAAATCAGTCTTCGAACACAGATTTTAACTTCTTATGGCTTGGGGGAAGTATTTCGACGTCTGGATGAAAAGCGTGCCCAAAGTTAAATGCCTGTTACTCAGGCCCAGATGCTAGGATATGCATAGAATTGGTAGATTTGGATAGAACACACTCTAAAGTTTCCAAAACCGTTCAAATGATGTCTGTGAGTATAACAGAACTGATATGGCAGGTGAAAATCTGAGGAAAATCCATCCGGGAAGTGGGATTTCTTTTGATGTGGGAAGTTTTCAATTGAATGCCTATTGAGTTTCTAATGGGTTAGGACCCAGATTGCAGTTCCTATGGCTTCCACTAGATGTCAACAGTCTTTAGACATTGTTTAAGGCTTGTTTTCTGAAAAATGAAGAAGAATGAGACCTTCTGTCAGTGGACTGAGGAAGCATGCAGTGCTGGTTTGAGCGCATGACCAAGTGCGCGCCCTTCGTTGTTTTTCCTTTCTATTGAATACGCTATTGTCCGGTTGAAATATTATCGAGTATTTAGACAATTGACAACCTGAGGATTAATTATAAAAATCATTTGACATGTTTCAACAAACTTTACTGGTACTATTCGGACGTATTCGTCTGCGTGTTTTGACCGCCTTTGAGCCAGTGGATTACTGAACACAACGCGCCAACAAAACAGAGTTTTTGGGATATAAAGAGGGACTTTATCGAACAAAACAAACATTTATTGTGTAGCTGGGACTCTTGTGACTGCAACCAGATGAAAATCTTCAAAGGTAAGTGATTAATTTGATGGCTATTTCTGACTTTCGTGACTCCTCTAATTGGTTGGAAAATGTTTGTATGCTTTTGTAAGCGGGGAGCTGTCCACAGATAATCGCATGGTATGCTGTCGCAGTAAAACCATTTTTAAATCTGACACAATGCAAGTATTGAGAGACTGCCTACTGAAGGAAGGTGAACATTAAAGCAGCGCCCGAACAGGGACTTGAAGCCTGGACCCTCAGATTAAAAGTCTGATGCTCTACCGACTGAGCTATTCGGGCTCTGAACTTAATTTTTTTCATACACCTAACCTGCCGGGCAGAGGCACGTGCTGACGAGGGGGCATTGTCAGATGGTACATTTCCCCAGAGAACCAGGCCTCCATTTCAAATGATACAGTCAACGAAATCTGAACTAGGCATCCCCTCCAAAGATGCAATATGTCCAAGACCTCGTGGCGCAATGGTAGCGCGTCTGACTCCAGATCAGAAGGTTGCGTGTTCAAATCACGTCGTGGTCAGGGTTTTTAATGTGTGCAATCTCTACCTTCTTTAAACAGCGAAGTCAATGAGTCAGCACAAGTACCAATGTGGCGTACAGTACAAATCTCAAATGAAAAAACAACCAAACCAATGCTGTTGTAGATCACAATTGTCTCTCATAAAAGCCTGGCACACTGCAAATTCCCAGATCAGATGATGCTGTGTGATTGATTGACAGAGTTAAATCAGTCTTCGAACACAGATTTTAACTTCTTATGGCTTGGGGGAAGTATTTCGACGTCTGGATGAAAAGCGTGCCCAAAGTTAAATGCCTGTTACTCAGGCCCAGACGCTAGGATATGCATAGAATTGGTAGATTTGGATAGAACACACTCTAAAGTTTCCAAAACCGTTCAAATGATGTCTGTGAGTATAACAGAACTGATATGGCAGGTGAAAATCTGAGGAAAATCCATCCGGGAAGTGGGATTTCTTTTGATGTGGGAAGTTTTCAATTGAATGCCTATTGAGTTTCTAATGGGTTAGGACCCAGATTGCAGTTCCCATGGCTTCCACTAGATGTCAACAGTCTTTAGACATTGTTTAAGGCTTGTTTTCTGAAAAATGAAGAAGAATGAGACCTTCTGTCAGTGGACTGAGGAAGCATGCAGTGCTGGTTTGAGCGCATGACCAAGTGCGCGCCCTTCGTTGTTTTTCCTTTCTATTGAATACGCTATTGTCCGGTTGAAATATTATCGAGTATTTAGACAATTGACAACCTGAGGATTAATTATAAAAATCGTTTGACATGTTTCAACAAACTTTACTGGTACTATTCGGACGTATTCGTCTGCGTGTTTTGACCACCTTTGAGCCAGTGGATTACTGAACACAACGCGCCAACAAAACAGAGTTTTTGGGATATAAAGAGGGACTTTATCGAACAAAACAAACATTTATTGTGTAGCTGGGACTCTTGTGACTGCAACCAGATGAAAATCTTCAAAGGTAAGTGATTAATTTGATGGCTATTTCTGACTTTCGTGACTCCTCTAATTGGTTGGAAAATGTTTGTATGCTTTTGTAAGCGGGGAGCTGTCCACAGATAATCGCATGGTATGCTGTCGCAGTAAAACCATCTTAAATCTGACACAATGCAAGTATTGAGAGACTGCCTACTGAAGGAAGGTGAACATTAAAGCAGCGCCCGAACAGGGACTTGAACCCTGGACCCTCAGATTAAAAGTCTGATGCTCTACCGACTGAGCTATTCGGGCTCTGAACTTACTTTTTTTCATACACCTAACCTGCCGGGCAGAGGCATGTGCTGACGAGGGGGCATTGTCAGATGGTACATTTCCCCAGAGAACCAGGCCTCCATTTCAAATGATACAGTCAACGAAATCTGAACTAGGCATCCCCTCCAAAGATGCAATATGTCCAAGACCTCGTGGCGCAACGGTAGCGCGTCTGACTCCAGATCAGAAGGTTGCGTGTTCAAATCACGTCGTGGTCAGGGTTTTTAATGTGTGCAATCTCTACCTTCTTTAAACAGCGAAGTCAATGAGTCAGCACAAGTACCAATGTGGCGTACAGTACAAATCTCAAATGAAAAAACAACCAAACCAATGCTGTTGTAGATCACAATTGTCTCTCATAAAAGCCTGGCACACTGCAAATTCCCAGATCAGATGATGCTGTGTGATTGATTGACAGAGTTAAATCAGTCTTCGAACACAGATTTTAACTTCTTATGGCTTGGGGGAAGTATTTCGACGTCTGGATGAAAAGCGTGCCCAAAGTTAAATGCCTGTTACTCAGGCCCAGACGCTAGGATATGCATAGAATTGGTAGATTTGGATAGAACACACTCTAAAGTTTCCAAAACCGTTCAAATGATGTCTGTGAGTATAACAGAACTGATATGGCAGGTGAAAATCTGAGGAAAATCCATCCGGGAAGTGGGATTTCTTTTGATGTGGGAAGTTTTCAATTGAATGCCTATTGAGTTTCTAATGGGTTAGGACCCAGATTGCAGTTCCCATGGCTTCCACTAGATGTCAACAGTCTTTAGACATTGTTTAAGGCTTGTTTTCTGAAAAATGAAGAAGAATGAGACCTTCTGTCAGTGGACTGAGGAAGCATGCAGTGCTGGTTTGAGCGCATGACCAAGTGCGCGCCCTTCGTTGTTTTTCCTTTCTATTGAATACGCTATTGTCCGGTTGAAATATTATCGAGTATTTAGACAATTGACAACCTGAGGATTAATTATAAAAATCGTTTGACATGTTTCAACAAACTTTACTGGTACTATTCGGACGTATTCGTCTGCGTGTTTTGACCACCTTTGAGCCAGTGGATTACTGAACACAACGCGCCAACAAAACAGAGTTTTTGGGATATAAAGAGGGACTTTATCGAACAAAACAAACATTTATTGTGTAGCTGGGACTCTTGTGACTGCAACCAGATGAAAATCTTCAAAGGTAAGTGATTAATTTGATGGCTATTTCTGACTTTCGTGACTCCTCTAATTGGTTGGAAAATGTTTGTATGCTTTTGTAAGCGGGGAGCTGTCCACAGATAATCGCATGGTATGCTGTCGCAGTAAAACCATCTTAAATCTGACACAATGCAAGTATTGAGAGACTGCCTACTGAAGGAAGGTGAACATTAAAGCAGCGCCCGAACAGGGACTTGAACCCTGGACCCTCAGATTAAAAGTCTGATGCTCTACCGACTGAGCTATTCGGGCTCTGAACTTACTTTTTTTCATACACCTAACCTGCCGGGCAGAGGCATGTGCTGACGAGGGGGCATTGTCAGATGGTACATTTCCCCAGAGAACCAGGCCTCCATTTCAAATGATACAGTCAACGAAATCTGAACTAGGCATCCCCTCCAAAGATGCAATATGTCCAAGACCTCGTGGCGCAACGGTAGCGCGTCTGACTCCAGATCAGAAGGTTGCGTGTTCAAATCACGTCGTGGTCAGGGTTTTTAATGTGTGCAATCTCTACCTTCTTTAAACAGCGAAGTCAATGAGTCAGCACAAGTACCAATGTGGCGTACAGTACAAATCTCAAATGAAAAAACAACCAAACCAATGCTGTTGTAGATGACAATTGTCTCTCATAAAAGCCTGGCACACTGCAAATTCCCAGATCAGATGATGCTGTGTGATTGATTGACAGACTTAAATCAGTCTTCGAACACAGATTTTAACTTCTTATGGCTTGGGGGAAGTATTTCGACGTCTGGATGAAAAGCGTGCCCAAAGTTAAATGCCTGTTACTCAGGCCCAGATGCTAGGATATGCATAGAATTGGTAGATTTGGATAGAACACACTCTAAAGTTTCCAAAACCGTTCAAATGATGTCTGTGAGTATAACAGAACTGATATGGCAGGTGAAAATCTGAGGAAAATCCATCCGGGAAGTGGGATTTCTTTTGATGTGGGAAGTTTTCAATTGAATGCCTATTGAGTTTCTAATGGGTTAGGACCCAGATTGCAGTTCCTATGGCTTCCACTAGATGTCAACAGTCTTTAGACATTGTTTAAGGCTTGTTTTCTGAAAAATGAAGAAGAATGAGACCTTCTGTCAGTGGACTGAGGAAGCATGCAGTGCTGGTTTGAGCGCATGACCAAGTGCGCGCCCTTCGTTGTTTTTCCTTTCTATTGAATACGCTATTGTCCGGTTCAAATATTATCGAGTATTTAGACAATTGACAACCTGAGGATTAATTATAAAAATCATTTGACATGTTTCAACAAACTTTACTGGTACTATTCGGACGTATTCGTCTGCGTGTTTTGACCGCCTTTGAGCCAGTGGATTACTGAACACAACGCGCCAACAAAACAGAGTTTTTGGGATATAAAGAGGGACTTTATCGAACAAAACAAACATTTATTGTGTAGCTGGGACTCTTGTGACTGCAACCAGATGAAAATCTTCAAAGGTAAGTGATTAATTTGATGGCTATTTCTGACTTTCGTGACTCCTCTAATTGGTTGGAAAATGTTTGTATGCTTTTGTAAGCGGGGAGCTGTCCACAGATAATCGCATGGTATGCTGTCGCAGTAAAACCATTTTTAAATCTGACACAATGCAAGTATTGAGAGACTGCCTACTGAAGGAAGGTCAACATTAAAGCAGCGCCCGAACAGGGACTTGAAGCCTGGACCCTCAGATTAAAAGTCTGATGCTCTACCGACTGAGCTATTCGGGCTCTGAACTTAATTTTTTTCATACACCTAACCTGCCGGGCAGAGGCACGTGCTGACGAGGGGGCATTGTCAGATGGTACATTTCCCCAGAGAACCAGGCCTCCATTTCAAATGATACAGTCAACGAAATCTGAACTAGGCATCCCCTCCAAAGATGCAATATGTCCAAGACCTCGTGGCGCAATGGTAGCGCGTCTGACTCCAGATCAGAAGGTTGCGTGTTCAAATCACGTCGTGGTCAGGGTTTTTAATGTGTGCAATCTCTACCTTCTTTAAACAGCGAAGTCAATGAGTCAGCACAAGTACCAATGTGGCGTACAGTACAAATCTCAAATGAAAAAACAACCAAACCAATGCTGTTGTAGATGACAATTGTCTCTCATAAAAGCCTGGCACACTGCAAATTCCCAGATCAGATGATGCTGTGTGATTGATTGACAGACTTAAATCAGTCTTCGAACACAGATTTTAACTTCTTATGGCTTGGGGGAAGTATTTCGACGTCTGGATGAAAAGCGTGCCCAAAGTTAAATGCCTGTTACTCAGGCCCAGATGCTAGGATATGCATAGAATTGGTAGATTTGGATAGAACACACTCTAAAGTTTCCAAAACCGTTCAAATGATGTCTGTGAGTATAACAGAACTGATATGGCAGGTGAAAATCTGAGGAAAATCCATCCGGGAAGTGGGATTTCTTTTGATGTGGGAAGTTTTCAATTGAATGCCTATTGAGTTTCTAATGGGTTAGGACCCAGATTGCAGTTCCCATGGCTTCCACTAGATGTCAACAGTCTTTAGACATTGTTTAAGGCTTGTTTTCTGAAAAATGAAGAAGAATGAGACCTTCTGTCAGTGGACTGAGGAATCATGCAGTGCTGGTTTGAGCGCATGACCAAGTGCGCGCCCTTCGTTGTTTTTCCTTTCTATTGAATACGCTATTGTCCGGTTGAAATATTATCGAGTATTTAGACAATTGACAACCTGAGGATTAATTATAAAAATCGTTTGACATGTTTCAACAAACTTTACTGGTACTATTCGGACGTATTCGTCTGCGTGTTTTGACCACCTTTGAGCCAGTGGATTACTGAACACAACGCGCCAACAAAACAGAGTTTTTGGGATATAAAGAGGGACTTTATCGAACAAAACAAACATTTATTGTGTAGCTGGGACTCTTGTGACTGCAACCAGATGAAAATCTTCAAAGGTAAGTGATTAATTTGATGGCTATTTCTGACTTTCGTGACTCCTCTAATTGGTTGGAAAATGTTTGTATGCTTTTGTAAGCGGGGAGCTGTCCACAGATAATCGCATGGTATGCTGTCGCAGTAAAACCATTTTTAAATCTGACACAATGCAAGTATTGAGAGACTGCCTACTGAAGGAAGGTGAACATTAAAGCAGCGCCCGAACAGGGACTTGAACCCTGGACCCTCAGATTAAAAGTCTGATGCTCTACCGACTGAGCTATTCGGGCTCTGAACTTATTTTTTTTCATACACCTAACCTGCCGGGCAGAGGCACGTGCTGACGAGGGGGCATTGTCAGATGGTACATTTCCCCAGAGAACCAGGCCTCCATTTCAAATGATACAGTCAACGAAATCTGAACTAGGCATCCCCTCCAAAGATGCAATATGTCCAAGACCTCGTGGCGCAATGGTAGTGCGTCTGACTCCAGATCAGAAGGTTGCGTGTTCAAATCACGTCGTGGTCAGGGTTTTTAATGTGTGCAATCTCTACCTTCTTTAAACAGCGAAGTCAATGAGTCAGCACAAGTACCAATGTGGCGTACAGTACAAATCTCAAATGAAAAAACAACCAAACCAATGCTGTTGTAGATGACAATTGTCTCTCATAAAAGCCTGGCACACTGCAAATTCCCAGATCAGATGATGCTGTGTGATTGATTGACAGACTTAAATCAGTCTTCGAACACAGATTTTAACTTCTTATGGCTTGGGGGAAGTATTTCGACGTCTGGATGAAAAGCGTGCCCAAAGTTAAATGCCTGTTACTCAGGCCCAGATGCTAGGATATGCATAGAATTGGTAGATTTGGATAGAACACACTCTAAAGTTTCCAAAACCGTTCAAATGATGTCTGTGAGTATAACAGAACTGATATGGCAGGTGAAAATCTGAGGAAAATCCATCCGGGAAGTGGGATTTCTTTTGATGTGGGAAGTTTTCAATTGAATGCCTATTGAGTTTCTAATGGGTTAGGACCCAGATTGCAGTTCCTATGGCTTCCACTAGATGTCAACAGTCTTTAGACATTGTTTAAGGCTTGTTTTCTGAAAAATGAAGAAGAATGAGACCTTCTGTCAGTGGACTGAGGAAGCATGCAGTGCTGGTTTGAGCGCATGACCAAGTGCGCGCCCTTCGTTGTTTTTCCTTTCTATTGAATACGCTATTGTCCGGTTCAAATATTATCGAGTATTTAGACAATTGACAACCTGAGGATTAATTATAAAAATCATTTGACATGTTTCAACAAACTTTACTGGTACTATTCGGACGTATTCGTCTGCGTGTTTTGACCGCCTTTGAGCCAGTGGATTACTGAACACAACGCGCCAACAAAACAGAGTTTTTGGGATATAAAGAGGGACTTTATCGAACAAAACAAACATTTATTGTGTAGCTGGGACTCTTGTGACTGCAACCAGATGAAAATCTTCAAAGGTAAGTGATTAATTTGATGGCTATTTCTGACTTTCGTGACTCCTCTAATTGGTTGGAAAATGTTTGTATGCTTTTGTAAGAGGGGAGCTGTCCTCAGATAATGGCATGGTATGCTGTCGCAGTAAAACCATTTTTAAATCTGACACAATGCAAGTATTGAGAGACTGCCTACTGAAGGAAGGTGAACATTAAAGCAGCGCCCGAACAGGGACTTGAACCCTGGACCCTCAGATTAAAAGTCTGATGCTCTACCGACTGAGCTATTCGGGCTCTGAACTTACTTTTTTTCATACACCTAACCTGCCGGGCAGAGGCACGTGCTGACGAGGGGGCATTGTCAGATGGTACATTTCCCCAGAGAACCAGGCCTCCATTTCAAATGATACAGTCAACGAAATCTGAACTAGGCATCCCCTCCAAAGATGCTATATGTCCAAGACCTCGTGGCGCAATGGTAGCGCGTCTGACTCCAGATCAGAAGGTTGCGTGTTCAAATCACGTCGTGGTCAGGGTTTTTAATGTGTGCAATCTCTACCTTCTTTAAACAGCGAAGTCAATGAGTCAGCACAAGTACCAATGTGGCGTACAGTACAAATCTCAAATGAAAAAACAACCAAACCAATGCTGTTGTAGATGACAATTGTCTCTCATAAAAGCCTGGCACACTGCAAATTCCCAGATCAGATGATGCTGTGTGATTGATTGACAGACTTAAATCAGTCTTCGAACACAGATTTTAACTTCTTATGGCTTGGGGGAAGTATTTCGACGTCTGGATGAAAAGCGTGCCCAAAGTTAAATGCCTGTTACTCAGGCCCAGATGCTAGGATATGCATAGAATTGGTAGATTTGGATAGAACACACTCTAAAGTTTCCAAAACCGTTCAAATGATGTCTGTGAGTATAACAGAACTGATATGGCAGGTGAAAATCTGAGGAAAATCCATCCGGGAAGTGGGATTTCTTTTGATGTGGGAAGTTTTCAATTGAATGCCTATTGAGTTTCTAATGGGTTAGGACCCAGATTGCAGTTCCCATGGCTTCCACTAGATGTCAACAGTCTTTAGACATTGTTTAAGGCTTGTTTTCTGAAAAATGAAGAAGAATGAGACCTTCTGTCAGTGGACTGAGGAAGCATGCAGTGCTGGTTTGAGCGCATGACCAAGTGCGCGCCCTTCGTTGTTTTTCCTTTCTATTGAATACGCTATTGTCCGGTTGAAATATTATCGAGTATTTAGACAATTGACAACCTGAGGATTAATTATAAAAATCGTTTGACATGTTTCAACAAACTTTACTGGTACTATTCGGACGTATTCGTCTGCGTGTTTTGACCACCTTTGAGCCAGTGGATTACTGAACACAACGCGCCAACAAAACAGAGTTTTTGGGATATAAAGAGGGACTTTATCGAACAAAACAAACATTTATTGTGTAGCTGGGACTCTTGTGACTGCAACCAGATGAAAATCTTCAAAGGTAAGTGATTAATTTGATGGCTATTTCTGACTTTCGTGACTCCTCTAATTGGTTGGAAAATGTTTGTATGCTTTTGTAAGCGGGGAGCTGTCCACAGATAATCGCATGGTATGCTGTCGCAGTAAAACCATTTTTAAATCTGACACAATGCAAGTATTGAGAGACTGCCTACTGAAGGAAGGTGAACATTAAAGCAGCGCCCGAACAGGGACTTGAACCCTGGACCCTCAGATTAAAAGTCTGATGCTCTACCGACTGAGCTATTCGGGCTCTGAAGTTACTTTTTTTCATACACCTAACCTGCCGGGCAGAGGCACGTGCTGACGAGGGGGCAATGTCAGATGGTACATTTCCCCAGAGAACCAGGCCTCCATTCCAAATGATACAGTCAACAAAATCTGAACTAGGCATCCCCTCCAAATATGCAATATGTCTAAGCCCTCGTTACGCAACGGTAGCGCGTCTGACTCCAGATCAGAAGGTTGCGTGTTCAAATCACGTCGTGGTCAGGGTTTTTAATGTGTGCAATCTCTACCTTCTTTAAACAGCGAAGTCAATGAGTCAGCACAAGTACCAATGTGGCGTACAGTACAAATCTCAAATGAAAAAACAACCAAACCAATGCTGTTGTAGATGACAATTGTCTCTTATAAAAGCCTGGCACACTGCAAATTCCCAGATCAGATGATGCTGTGTGATTGATTGACAGACTTAAATCAGTCTTCGAACACAGATTTGAACTTCTTATGGCTTGGGGGAAGTATTTCGACGTCTGGATGAAAAGCGTGCCCAAAGTTAAATGCCTGTTACTCAGGCCCAGACGCTAGGATATGCATAGAATTGGTAGATTTGGATAGAACACACTGTAAAGTTTCCAAAACCGTTCAAATTATGTCTGTGAGTATAACAGAACTGATATGGCAGGTGAAAATCTGAGGAAAATCCATCCGGGAAGTGGGATTTCTTTTGATGTGGGAAGTTTTCAATTGAATGCCTATTGAGTTTCTAATGGGTTAGGACCCAGATTGCAGTTCCCATGGCTTCCACTAGATGTCAACAGTCTTTAGACATTGTTTAAGGCTTGTTTTCTGAAAAATGAAGAAGAATGAGACGTTCTGTCAGTGGACTGAGGAAGCATGCAGTGCTGGTTTGAGCGCATGACCAACTGCGCGCCCTTCGTTGTTTTTCCTTTCTATTGAATACGCTATTGTCCGGTTGAAATATTATCGAGTATTTAGACAATTGACAACCTGAGGATTAATTATAAAAATCATTTGACATGTTTCAACAAACTTTACTGGTACTATTCGGACGTATTCGTCTGCGTGTTTTGACCGCCTTTGAGCCAGTGGATTACTGAACACAACGCGCCAACAAAACAGAGTTTTTGGGATATAAAGAGGGACTTTATCGAACAAAACAAACATTTATTGTGTAGCTGGGACTCTTGTGACTGCAACCAGATGAAAATCTTCAAAGGTAAGTGATTCATTTGATGGCTATTTCTGACTTTCGTGACTCCTCTAATTGGTTGGAAAATGTTTGTATGCTTTTGTAAGCGGGGAGCTGTCCTCAGATAATCGCATGGTATGCTGTCGCAGTAAAACCATTTTTAAATCTGACACAATGCAAGTATTGAGAGAATGCCTACTGAAGGAAGGTGAACATTAAAGCAGCGCCCGAACAGGGACTTGAAGCCTGGACCCTCAGATTAAAAGTCTGATGCTCTACCGACTGAGCTATTCGGGCTCTGAAGTTACTTTTTTTCATACACCTAACCTGCTGGGCAGAGGCACGTGCTGACGAGGGGGCATTGTCAGATGGTACATTTCCCCAGAGAACCAGGCCTCCATTCCAAATGATACAGTCAACGAAATCTGAAGTAGGCATCCCCTCGAAAGATGCCATATGTCCAAGACCTCGTGGCGCAACGGTAGCGCGTCTGACTCCAGATCAGAAGTTTGCGTGTTCAAATCATGTCCTGGTCAGGGTTTTTAATGTGTGCAATCTCAACCTTCTTTAAACAGCAAAGTCAATGAGTCAGCACAAGAACCAATGTGGCGTACAGTACAAATCTCAAATGAAAAAACAACCAAACCAATGCTATTTTAGATGACAATTGTCTCTCATAAAAGCCTGGCACACTGCAAATTCCCAGATCAGATGATGCTGTGTGATTGATTGACAGACTTAAATAAGTCTTCAAACACAGATTTTAACTTCTTATGGCTTGGGGGAAGTATTTCGACGTCTGGATGAAAAGCGTGCCCAAAAAGTTAAATGCCTGTTACTCAGGCCCAGACGCTAGGATATGCATAGAATTGGTAGATTTGGATAGAACACACTCTAAAGTTTCCAAAACCGTTCAAATGATGTCTGTGAGTATAACAGAACTGATATGGCAGGTGAAAATCTGAGGAAAATCCATCCGGGAAGTGGGATTTCTTTTGATGTGGGAAGTTTTCAATTGAATGCCTATTGAGTTTCTAATGGGTTAGGACCCAGATTGCAGTTCCTATGGCTTCCACTAGATGTCAACAGTCTTTAGACATTGTTTAAGGCTTGTTTTCTGAAAAATGAAGAAGAATGAGACCTTCTGTCAGTGGACTGAGGAAGCATGCAGTGCTGGTTTGAGCGCATGACCAAGTGCGCGCCCTTCGTTGTTTTTCCTTTCTATTGAATACGCTATTGTCCGGTTCAAATATTATCGAGTATTTAGACAATTGACAACCTGAGGATTAATTATAAAAATCATTTGACATGTTTCAACAAACTTTACTGGTACTATTCGGACGTATTCGTCTGCGTGTTTTGACCGCCTTTGAGCCAGTGGATTACTGAACACAACGCGCCAACAAAACAGAGTTTTTGGGATATAAAGAGGGACTTTATCGAACAAAACAAACATTTATTGTGTAGCTGGGACTCTTGTGACTGCAACCAGATGAAAATCTTCAAAGGTAAGTGATTAATTTGATGGCTATTTCTGACTTTCGTGACTCCTCTAATTGGTTGGAAAATGTTTGTATGCTTTTGTAAGAGGGGAGCTGTCCTCAGATAATGGCATGGTATGCTGTCGCAGTAAAACCATTTTTAAATCTGACACAATGCAAGTATTGAGAGACTGCCTACTGAAGGAAGGTGAACATTAAAGCAGCGCCCGAACAGGGACTTGAACCCTGGACCCTCAGATTAAAAGTCTGATGCTCTACCGACTGAGCTATTCGGGCTCTGAAGTTACTTTTTTTCATACACCTAACCTGCCGGGCAGAGGCACGTGCTGACGAGGGGGCATTGTCAGATGGTACATTTCCCCAGAGAACCAGGCCTCCATTCCAAATGATACAGTCAACGAAATCTGAACTAGGCATCCCCTCCAAATATGCAATATGTCTAAGCCCTCGTTACACAACGGTAGCGCGTCTGACTCCAGATCAGAAGGTTGCGTGTTCAAATCACGTCGTGGTCAGGGTTTTTAATGTGTGCAATCTCTACCTTCTTTAAACAGCGAAGTCAATGAGTCAGCACAAGTACCAATGTGGCGTACAGTACAAATCTCAAATGAAAAAACAACCAAACCAATGCTGTTGTAGATGACAATTGTCTCTCATAAAAGCCTGGCACACTGCAAATTCCCAGATCAGATGATGCTGTGTGATTGATTGACAGACTTAAATCAGTCTTCGAACACAGATTTGAACTTCTTATGGCTTGGGGGAAGTATTTCGACGTCTGGATGAAAAGCGTGCCCAAAGTTAAATGCCTGTTACTCAGGCCCAGACGCTAGGATATGCATAGAATTGGTAGATTTGGATAGAACACACTGTAAAGTTTCCAAAACCGTTCAAATTATGTCTGTGAGTATAACAGAACTGATATGGCAGGTGAAAATCTGAGGAAAATCCATCCGGGAAGTGGGATTTCTTTTGATGTGGGAAGTTTTCAATTGAATGCCTATTGAGTTTCTAATGGGTTAGGACCCAGATTGCAGTTCCCATGGCTTCCACTAGATGTCAACAGTCTTTAGACATTGTTTAAGGCTTGTTTTCTGAAAAATGAAGAAGAATGAGACCTTCTGTCAGTGGACTGAGGAAGCATGCAGTGCTGGTTTGAGCGCATGACCAACTGCGCGCCCTTCGTTGTTTTTCCTTTCTATTGAATACGCTATTGTCCGGTTGAAATATTATCGAGTATTTAGACAATTGACAACCTGAGGATTAATTATAAAAATCATTTGACATGTTTCAACAAACTTTACTGGTACTATTCGGACGTATTCGTCTGCGTGTTTTGACCGCCTTTGAGCCAGTGGATTACTGAACACAACGCGCCAACAAAACAGAGTTTTTGGGATATAAAGAGGGACTTTATCGAACAAAACAAACATTTATTGTGTAGCTGGGACTCTTGTGACTGCAACCAGATGAAAATCTTCAAAGGTAAGTGATTCATTTGATGGCTATTTCTGACTTTCGTGACTCCTCTAATTGGTTGGAAAATGTTTGTATGCTTTTGTAAGCGGGGAGCTGTCCTCAGATAATCGCATGGTATGCTGTCGCAGTAAAACCATTTTTAAATCTGACACAATGCAAGTATTGAGAGAATGCCTACTGAAGGAAGGTGAACATTAAAGCAGCGCCCGAACAGGGACTTGAAGCCTGGACCCTCAGATTAAAAGTCTGATGCTCTACCGACTGAGCTATTCGGGCTCTGAAGTTACTTTTTTTCATACACCTAACCTGCTGGGCAGAGGCACGTGCTGACGAGGGGGCATTGTCAGATGGTACATTTCCCCAGAGAACCAGGCCTCCATTCCAAATGATACAGTCAACGAAATCTGAAGTAGGCATCCCCTCGAAAGATGCCATATGTCCAAGACCTCGTGGCGCAACGGTAGCGCGTCTGACTCCAGATCAGAAGTTTGCGTGTTCAAATCATGTCCTGGTCAGGGTTTTTAATGTGTGCAATCTCAACCTTCTTTAAACAGCAAAGTCAATGAGTCAGCACAAGAACCAATGTGGCGTACAGTACAAATCTCAAATGAAAAAACAACCAAACCAATGCTATTTTAGATGACAATTGTCTCTCATAAAAGCCTGGCACACTGCAAATTCCCAGATCAGATGATGCTGTGTGATTGATTGACAGACTTAAATCAGTCTTCGAACACAGATTTTAACTTCTTATGGCTTGGGGGAAGTATTTCGACGTCTGGATGAAAAGCGTGCCCAAAGTTAAATGCCTGTTACTCAGGCCCAGATGCTAGGATATGCATAGAATTGGTAGATTTGGATAGAACACACTCTAAAGTTTCCAAAACCGTTCAAATGATGTCTGTGAGTATAACAGAACTGATATGGCAGGTGAAAATCTGAGGAAAATCCATCCGGGAAGTGGGATTTCTTTTGATGTGGGAAGTTTTCAATTGAATGCCTATTGAGTTTCTAATGGGTTAGGACCCAGATTGCAGTTCCTATGGCTTCCACTAGATGTCAACAGTCTTTAGACATTGTTTAAGGCTTGTTTTCTGAAAAATGAAGAAGAATGAGACCTTCTGTCAGTGGACTGAGGAAGCATGCAGTGCTGGTTTGAGCGCATGACCAAGTGCGCGCCCTTCGTTGTTTTTCCTTTCTATTGAATACGCTATTGTCCGGTTCAAATATTATCGAGTATTTAGACAATTGACAACCTGAGGATTAATTATAAAAATCATTTGACATGTTTCAACAAACTTTACTGGTACTATTCGGACGTATTCGTCTGCGTGTTTTGACCGCCTTTGAGCCAGTGGATTACTGAACACAACGCGCCAACAAAACAGAGTTTTTGGGATATAAAGAGGGACTTTATCGAACAAAACAAACATTTATTGTGTAGCTGGGACTCTTGTGACTGCAACCAGATGAAAATCTTCAAAGGTAAGTGATTAATTTGATGGCTATTTCTGACTTTCGTGACTCCTCTAATTGGTTGGAAAATGTTTGTATGCTTTTGTAAGAGGGGAGCTGTCCTCAGATAATGGCATGGTATGCTGTCGCAGTAAAACCATTTTTAAATCTGACACAATGCAAGTATTGAGAGACTGCCTACTGAAGGAAGGTGAACATTAAAGCAGCGCCCGAACAGGGACTTGAACCCTGGACCCTCAGATTAAAAGTCTGATGCTCTACCGACTGAGCTATTCGGGCTCTGAACTTACTTTTTTTCATACACCTAACCTGCCGGGCAGAGGCACGTGCTGACGAGGGGGCATTGTCAGATGGTACATTTCCCCAGAGAACCAGGCCTCCATTTCAAATGATACAGTCAACGAAATCTGAACTAGGCATCCCCTCCAAAGATGCTATATGTCCAAGACCTCGTGGCGCAATGGTAGCGCGTCTGACTCCAGATCAGAAGGTTGCGTGTTCAAATCACGTCGTGGTCAGGGTTTTTAATGTGTGCAATCTCTACCTTCTTTAAACAGCGAAGTCAATGAGTCAGCACAAGTACCAATGTGGCGTACAGTACAAATCTCAAATGAAAAAACAACCAAACCAATGCTGTTGTAGATGACAATTGTCTCTCATAAAAGCCTGGCACACTGCAAATTCCCAGATCAGATGATGCTGTGTGATTGATTGACAGACTTAAATCAGTCTTCGAACACAGATTTTAACTTCTTATGGCTTGGGGGAAGTATTTCGACGTCTGGATGAAAAGCGTGCCCAAAGTTAAATGCCTGTTACTCAGGCCCAGATGCTAGGATATGCATAGAATTGGTAGATTTGGATAGAACACACTCTAAAGTTTCCAAAACCGTTCAAATGATGTCTGTGAGTATAACAGAACTGATATGGCAGGTGAAAATCTGAGGAAAATCCATCCGGGAAGTGGGATTTCTTTTGATGTGGGAAGTTTTCAATTGAATGCCTATTGAGTTTCTAATGGGTTAGGACCCAGATTGCAGTTCCCATGGCTTCCACTAGATGTCAACAGTCTTTAGACATTGTTTAAGGCTTGTTTTCTGAAAAATGAAGAAGAATGAGACCTTCTGTCAGTGGACTGAGGAAGCATGCAGTGCTGGTTTGAGCGCATGACCAAGTGCGCGCCCTTCGTTGTTTTTCCTTTCTATTGAATACGCTATTGTCCGGTTGAAATATTATCGAGTATTTAGACAATTGACAACCTGAGGATTAATTATAAAAATCGTTTGACATGTTTCAACAAACTTTACTGGTACTATTCGGACGTATTCGTCTGCGTGTTTTGACCACCTTTGAGCCAGTGGATTACTGAACACAACGCGCCAACAAAACAGAGTTTTTGGGATATAAAGAGGGACTTTATCGAACAAAACAAACATTTATTGTGTAGCTGGGACTCTTGTGACTGCAACCAGATGAAAATCTTCAAAGGTAAGTGATTAATTTGATGGCTATTTCTGACTTTCGTGACTCCTCTAATTGGTTGGAAAATGTTTGTATGCTTTTGTAAGCGGGGAGCTGTCCACAGATAATCGCATGGTATGCTGTCGCAGTAAAACCATTTTTAAATCTGACACAATGCAAGTATTGAGAGACTGCCTACTGAAGGAAGGTGAACATTAAAGCAGCGCCCGAACAGGGACTTGAACCCTGGACCCTCAGATTAAAAGTCTGATGCTCTACCGACTGAGCTATTCGGGCTCTGAAGTTACTTTTTTTCATACACCTAACCTGCCGGGCAGAGGCACGTGCTGACGAGGGGGCAATGTCAGATGGTACATTTCCCCAGAGAACCAGGCCTCCATTCCAAATGATACAGTCAACAAAATCTGAACTAGGCATCCCCTCCAAATATGCAATATGTCTAAGCCCTCGTTACGCAACGGTAGCGCGTCTGACTCCAGATCAGAAGGTTGCGTGTTCAAATCACGTCGTGGTCAGGGTTTTTAATGTGTGCAATCTCTACCTTCTTTAAACAGCGAAGTCAATGAGTCAGCACAAGTACCAATGTGGCGTACAGTACAAATCTCAAATGAAAAAACAACCAAACCAATGCTGTTGTAGATGACAATTGTCTCTTATAAAAGCCTGGCACACTGCAAATTCCCAGATCAGATGATGCTGTGTGATTGATTGACAGACTTAAATCAGTCTTCGAACACAGATTTGAACTTCTTATGGCTTGGGGGAAGTATTTCGACGTCTGGATGAAAAGCGTGCCCAAAGTTAAATGCCTGTTACTCAGGCCCAGACGCTAGGATATGCATAGAATTGGTAGATTTGGATAGAACACACTGTAAAGTTTCCAAAACCGTTCAAATTATGTCTGTGAGTATAACAGAACTGATATGGCAGGTGAAAATCTGAGGAAAATCCATCCGGGAAGTGGGATTTCTTTTGATGTGGGAAGTTTTCAATTGAATGCCTATTGAGTTTCTAATGGGTTAGGACCCAGATTGCAGTTCCCATGGCTTCCACTAGATGTCAACAGTCTTTAGACATTGTTTAAGGCTTGTTTTCTGAAAAATGAAGAAGAATGAGACGTTCTGTCAGTGGACTGAGGAAGCATGCAGTGCTGGTTTGAGCGCATGACCAACTGCGCGCCCTTCGTTGTTTTTCCTTTCTATTGAATACGCTATTGTCCGGTTGAAATATTATCGAGTATTTAGACAATTGACAACCTGAGGATTAATTATAAAAATCATTTGACATGTTTCAACAAACTTTACTGGTACTATTCGGACGTATTCGTCTGCGTGTTTTGACCGCCTTTGAGCCAGTGGATTACTGAACACAACGCGCCAACAAAACAGAGTTTTTGGGATATAAAGAGGGACTTTATCGAACAAAACAAACATTTATTGTGTAGCTGGGACTCTTGTGACTGCAACCAGATGAAAATCTTCAAAGGTAAGTGATTCATTTGATGGCTATTTCTGACTTTCGTGACTCCTCTAATTGGTTGGAAAATGTTTGTATGCTTTTGTAAGCGGGGAGCTGTCCTCAGATAATCGCATGGTATGCTGTCGCAGTAAAACCATTTTTAAATCTGACACAATGCAAGTATTGAGAGAATGCCTACTGAAGGAAGGTGAACATTAAAGCAGCGCCCGAACAGGGACTTGAAGCCTGGACCCTCAGATTAAAAGTCTGATGCTCTACCGACTGAGCTATTCGGGCTCTGAAGTTACTTTTTTTCATACACCTAACCTGCTGGGCAGAGGCACGTGCTGACGAGGGGGCATTGTCAGATGGTACATTTCCCCAGAGAACCAGGCCTCCATTCCAAATGATACAGTCAACGAAATCTGAAGTAGGCATCCCCTCGAAAGATGCCATATGTCCAAGACCTCGTGGCGCAACGGTAGCGCGTCTGACTCCAGATCAGAAGTTTGCGTGTTCAAATCATGTCCTGGTCAGGGTTTTTAATGTGTGCAATCTCAACCTTCTTTAAACAGCAAAGTCAATGAGTCAGCACAAGAACCAATGTGGCGTACAGTACAAATCTCAAATGAAAAAACAACCAAACCAATGCTATTTTAGATGACAATTGTCTCTCATAAAAGCCTGGCACACTGCAAATTCCCAGATCAGATGATGCTGTGTGATTGATTGACAGACTTAAATAAGTCTTCAAACACAGATTTTAACTTCTTATGGCTTGGGGGAAGTATTTCGACGTCTGGATGAAAAGCGTGCCCAAAAAGTTAAATGCCTGTTACTCAGGCCCAGACGCTAGGATATGCATAGAATTGGTAGATTTGGATAGAACACACTCTAAAGTTTCCAAAACCGTTCAAATGATGTCTGTGAGTATAACAGAACTGATATGGCAGGTGAAAATCTGAGGAAAATCCATCCGGGAAGTGGGATTTCTTTTGATGTGGGAAGTTTTCAATTGAATGCCTATTGAGTTTCTAATGGGTTAGGACCCAGATTGCAGTTCCTATGGCTTCCACTAGATGTCAACAGTCTTTAGACATTGTTTAAGGCTTGTTTTCTGAAAAATGAAGAAGAATGAGACCTTCTGTCAGTGGACTGAGGAAGCATGCAGTGCTGGTTTGAGCGCATGACCAAGTGCGCGCCCTTCGTTGTTTTTCCTTTCTATTGAATACGCTATTGTCCGGTTCAAATATTATCGAGTATTTAGACAATTGACAACCTGAGGATTAATTATAAAAATCATTTGACATGTTTCAACAAACTTTACTGGTACTATTCGGACGTATTCGTCTGCGTGTTTTGACCGCCTTTGAGCCAGTGGATTACTGAACACAACGCGCCAACAAAACAGAGTTTTTGGGATATAAAGAGGGACTTTATCGAACAAAACAAACATTTATTGTGTAGCTGGGACTCTTGTGACTGCAACCAGATGAAAATCTTCAAAGGTAAGTGATTAATTTGATGGCTATTTCTGACTTTCGTGACTCCTCTAATTGGTTGGAAAATGTTTGTATGCTTTTGTAAGAGGGGAGCTGTCCTCAGATAATGGCATGGTATGCTGTCGCAGTAAAACCATTTTTAAATCTGACACAATGCAAGTATTGAGAGACTGCCTACTGAAGGAAGGTGAACATTAAAGCAGCGCCCGAACAGGGACTTGAACCCTGGACCCTCAGATTAAAAGTCTGATGCTCTACCGACTGAGCTATTCGGGCTCTGAAGTTACTTTTTTTCATACACCTAACCTGCCGGGCAGAGGCACGTGCTGACGAGGGGGCATTGTCAGATGGTACATTTCCCCAGAGAACCAGGCCTCCATTCCAAATGATACAGTCAACGAAATCTGAACTAGGCATCCCCTCCAAATATGCAATATGTCTAAGCCCTCGTTACACAACGGTAGCGCGTCTGACTCCAGATCAGAAGGTTGCGTGTTCAAATCACGTCGTGGTCAGGGTTTTTAATGTGTGCAATCTCTACCTTCTTTAAACAGCGAAGTCAATGAGTCAGCACAAGTACCAATGTGGCGTACAGTACAAATCTCAAATGAAAAAACAACCAAACCAATGCTGTTGTAGATGACAATTGTCTCTCATAAAAGCCTGGCACACTGCAAATTCCCAGATCAGATGATGCTGTGTGATTGATTGACAGACTTAAATCAGTCTTCGAACACAGATTTGAACTTCTTATGGCTTGGGGGAAGTATTTCGACGTCTGGATGAAAAGCGTGCCCAAAGTTAAATGCCTGTTACTCAGGCCCAGACGCTAGGATATGCATAGAATTGGTAGATTTGGATAGAACACACTGTAAAGTTTCCAAAACCGTTCAAATTATGTCTGTGAGTATAACAGAACTGATATGGCAGGTGAAAATCTGAGGAAAATCCATCCGGGAAGTGGGATTTCTTTTGATGTGGGAAGTTTTCAATTGAATGCCTATTGAGTTTCTAATGGGTTAGGACCCAGATTGCAGTTCCCATGGCTTCCACTAGATGTCAACAGTCTTTAGACATTGTTTAAGGCTTGTTTTCTGAAAAATGAAGAAGAATGAGACCTTCTGTCAGTGGACTGAGGAAGCATGCAGTGCTGGTTTGAGCGCATGACCAACTGCGCGCCCTTCGTTGTTTTTCCTTTCTATTGAATACGCTATTGTCCGGTTGAAATATTATCGAGTATTTAGACAATTGACAACCTGAGGATTAATTATAAAAATCATTTGACATGTTTCAACAAACTTTACTGGTACTATTCGGACGTATTCGTCTGCGTGTTTTGACCGCCTTTGAGCCAGTGGATTACTGAACACAACGCGCCAACAAAACAGAGTTTTTGGGATATAAAGAGGGACTTTATCGAACAAAACAAACATTTATTGTGTAGCTGGGACTCTTGTGACTGCAACCAGATGAAAATCTTCAAAGGTAAGTGATTCATTTGATGGCTATTTCTGACTTTCGTGACTCCTCTAATTGGTTGGAAAATGTTTGTATGCTTTTGTAAGCGGGGAGCTGTCCTCAGATAATCGCATGGTATGCTGTCGCAGTAAAACCATTTTTAAATCTGACACAATGCAAGTATTGAGAGAATGCCTACTGAAGGAAGGTGAACATTAAAGCAGCGCCCGAACAGGGACTTGAAGCCTGGACCCTCAGATTAAAAGTCTGATGCTCTACCGACTGAGCTATTCGGGCTCTGAAGTTACTTTTTTTCATACACCTAACCTGCTGGGCAGAGGCACGTGCTGACGAGGGGGCATTGTCAGATGGTACATTTCCCCAGAGAACCAGGCCTCCATTCCAAATGATACAGTCAACGAAATCTGAAGTAGGCATCCCCTCGAAAGATGCCATATGTCCAAGACCTCGTGGCGCAACGGTAGCGCGTCTGACTCCAGATCAGAAGTTTGCGTGTTCAAATCATGTCCTGGTCAGGGTTTTTAATGTGTGCAATCTCAACCTTCTTTAAACAGCAAAGTCAATGAGTCAGCACAAGAACCAATGTGGCGTACAGTACAAATCTCAAATGAAAAAACAACCAAACCAATGCTATTTTAGATGACAATTGTCTCTCATAAAAGCCTGGCACACTGCAAATTCCCAGATCAGATGATGCTGTGTGATTGATTGACAGACTTAAATAAGTCTTCAAACACAGATTTTAACTTCTTATGGCTTGGGGGAAGTATTTCGACGTCTGGATGAAAAGCGTGCCCAAAAAGTTAAATGCCTGTTACTCAGGCCCAGACGCTAGGATATGCATAGAATTGGTAGATTTGGATAGAACACACTCTAAAGTTTCCAAAACCGTTCAAATGATGTCTGTGAGTATAACAGAACTGATATGGCAGGTGAAAATCTGAGGAAAATCCATCCGGGAAGTGGGATTTCTTTTGATGTGGGAAGTTTTCAATTGAATGCCTATTGAGTTTCTAATGGGTTAGGACCCAGATTGCAGTTCCTATGGCTTCCACTAGATGTCAATAGTCTTTAGACATTGTTTAAGGCTTGTTTTCTGAAAAATGAAGAAGAATGAGACCTTCTGTCAGTGGACTGAGGAAGCATGCAGTGCTGGTTTGAGCGCATGACCAAGTGCGCGCCCTTCGTTGTTTTTCCTTTCTATTGAATACGCTATTGTCCGGTTCAAATATTATCGAGTATTTAGACAATTGACAACCTGAGGATTAATTATAAAAATCATTTGACATGTTTCAACAAACTTTACTGGTACTATTCGGACGTATTCGTCTGCGTGTTTTGACCGCCTTTGAGCCAGTGGATTACTGAACACAACGCGCCAACAAAACAGAGTTTTTGGGATATAAAGAGGGACTTTATCGAACAAAACAAACATTTATTGTGTAGCTGGGACTCTTGTGACTGCAACCAGATGAAAATCTTCAAAGGTAAGTGATTCATTTGATGGCTATTTCTGACTTTCGTGACTCCTCTAATTGGTTGGAAAATGTTTGTATGCTTTTGTAAGCGGGGAGCTGTCCTCAGATAATCGCATGGTATGCTGTCGCAGTAAAACCATTTTTAAATCTGACACAATGCAAGTATTGAGAGAATGCCTACTGAAGGAAGGTGAACATTAAAGCAGCGCCCGAACAGGGACTTGAAGCCTGGACCCTCAGATTAAAAGTCTGATGCTCTACCGACTGAGCTATTCGGGCTCTGAAGTTACTTTTTTTCATACACCTAACCTGCTGGGCAGAGGCACGTGCTGACGAGGGGGCATTGTCAGATGGTACATTTCCCCAGAGAACCAGGCCTCCATTCCAAATGATACAGTCAACGAAATCTGAAGTAGGCATCCCCTCGAAAGATGCCATATGTCCAAGACCTCGTGGCGCAACGGTAGCGCGTCTGACTCCAGATCAGAAGTTTGCGTGTTCAAATCATGTCCTGGTCAGGGTTTTTAATGTGTGCAATCTCAACCTTCTTTAAACAGCAAAGTCAATGAGTCAGCACAAGAACCAATGTGGCGTACAGTACAAATCTCAAATGAAAAAACAACCAAACCAATGCTATTTTAGATGACAATTGTCTCTCATAAAAGCCTGGCACACTGCAAATTCCCAGATCAGATGATGCTGTGTGATTGATTGACAGACTTAAATAAGTCTTCGAACACAGATTTTAACTTCTTATGGCTTGGGTGAAGTATTTCGACGTCTGGATGAAAAGCGTGCCCAAAGTCAACTGCCTGTTACTCAGGCCCAGACGCTAGGATATGCATAGAATTGGTAGATTTGGATAGAACACACTCTAAAGTTTCCAAAACCGTTCAAATGATGTCTGTGAGTATAACAGAACTGATATGGCAGGTGAAAATCTGAGGAAAATCCATCCGGGAAGTGGGATTTTTTTTGATGTGGGAAGTTTTCAATTGAATGCCTATTGAGTTTCTAATGGGTTAGGACCCAGATTGCAGTTCCTATGGCTTCCACTGGATGTCAACAGTCTTTAGACATTGTTTAAGGCTTGTTTTCTGAAAAATGAAGAAGAATGAGACCTTCTGTCAGTGGACTGAGGAAGCATGCAGTGCTGGTTTGAGCGCATGACCAAGTGCGCGCCCTTCGTTGTTTTTCCTTTCTATTGAATACGCTATTGTCCGGTTCAAATATTATCGAGTATTTAGACAATTGACAACCTGAGGATTAATTATAAAAATCATTTGACATGTTTCAACAAACTTTACTGGTACTATTCGGACGTATTCGTCTGCGTGTTTTGACTGCCTTTGAGCCAGTGGATTACTGAACACAACGCGCCAACAAAACAGAGTTTTTGCGATATAAAGAGGGACTTTATCGAACAAAACAAACATTTATTGTGTAGCTGGGACTCTCGTGACTGCAACCAGATGAAAATCTTCAAAGGGAAGTGATTCATTTGATGGCTATTTCTGACTTTCGTGACTCCTCTAATTGGTTGGAAAATGTTTGTATGCTTTTGTAAGCGGGGAGCTGTCCTCAGATAATCGCATGGTATGCTGTCGCAGTAAAACCATTTTTAAATCTGACACAATGCAAGTATTGAGAGAATGCCTACTGAAGGAAGGTGAACATTAAAGCAGCGCCCGAACAGGGACTTGAAGCCTGGACCCTCAGATTAAAAGTCTGATGCTCTACCGACTGAGCTATTCGGGCTCTGAAGTCACTTTTTTATACACCTAACCTGCTGGGCAGAGGCACGTGCTGACGAGGGGGCATTGTCAGATGGTACATTTCCCCAGAGAACCAGGCCTCCATTCCAAATGATACAGTCAACGAAATCTGAAGTAGGCATCCCCTCGAAAGATGCCATATGTCCAAGACCTCGTGGCGCAACGGTAGCGCGTCTGACTCCAGATCAGAAGTTTGCGTGTTCAAATCATGTCCTGGTCAGGGTTTTTAATGTGTGCAATCTCAACCTTCTTTAAACAGCGAAGTCAATGAGTCAGCACAAGAACCAATGTGGCGTACAGTACAAATCTCAAATGAAAAAACAACCAAACCAATGCTATTTTAGATGACAATTGTCTCTCATAAAAGCCTGGCACACTGCAAATTCCCAGATCAGATGATGCTGTGTGATTGATTGACAGACTTAAATAAGTCTTCGAACACAGATTTTAACTTCTTATGGCTTGGGTGAAGTATTTCGACGTCTGGATGAAAAGCGTGCCCAAAGTCAACTGCCTGTTACTCAGGCCCAGACGCTGGATATGCATAGAATTGGTAGATTTGGATAGAACACACTGTAAAGTTTCCAAAACCGTTCAAATGATGTCTGTGAGTATAACAGAACTGATATGGCAGGTGAAAATCTGAGGAAAATCCATCCGGGAAGTGGGATTTCTTTTGATGTGGGAAGTTTTCAATTGAATGCCTATTGAGTTTCTAATGGGTTAGGACCCAGATTGCAGTTCCTATGGCTTCCACTAGATGTCAACAGTCTTTAGACATTGTTTAAGGCTTGTTTTCTGAAAAATGAAGAAGAATGAGACCTTCTGTCAGTGGACTGAGGAAGCATGCAGTGCTGGTTTGAGCGCATGACCAAGTGCACGCCCTTCGTTGTTTTTCCTTTCTATTGAATACGCTATTGTCCGGTTGAAATATTATCGAGTATTTAGACAATTGACAACCTGAGGATTAATTATAAAAATCATTTGACATGTTTCAACAAACTTTACTGGTACTATTCGGACGTATTCGTCTGCGTGTTTTGACTGCCTTTGAGCCAGTGGATTACTGAACACAACGCGCCAACAAAACAGAGTTTTTGCGATATGAAGAGGGACTTTATCGAACAAAACAAACATTTATTGTGTAGCTGGGACTCTTGTGACTGCAACCAGATGAAAATCTTCAAAGGTAAGTGATTAATTTGATGGCTATTTCTGACTTTCGTGACTCCTCTAATTGGTTGGAAAATGTTTGTATGCTTTTGTAAGCGGGGCGCTGTCCTCAGATAATCGCATGGTATGCTGTCGCAGTAAAACCATTTTTAAATCTGACACAATGCAATTATTGAGAGAATGCCTACTGAAGGAAGGTGAACATTAAAGCAGCGCCCAAACAGGGACTTGAACCCTGGACCCTCAGATTAAAAGTCTGATGCTCTACCGACTGAGCTATTCGGGCTCTGAAGTTACTTTTTTTCATACACCTAACCTGCTGGGCAGAGGCACGTGCTGACGAGGGGGCATTGTCAGATGGTACATTTCCCCAGAGAACCAGGCCTCCATTCCAAATGATACAGTCAACGAAATCTGAAGTAGGCATCCCCTCCAAAGATGCCATATGTCCAAGACCTCGTGGCGCAACGGTAGCGCGTCTGACTCCAGATCAGAAGTTTGCGTGTTCAAATCATGTCCTGGTCAGGGTTTTTAATGTGTGCAATCTCAACCTTCTTTAAACAGCGAAGTCAATGAGTCAGCACAAGAACCAATGTGGCGTACAGTACAAATCTCAAATGAAAAAACAACCAAACCAATGCTGTTTTAGATGACAATTGTCTCTCATAAAAGCCTGGCACACTGCAAATTCCCAGATCAGATGATGCTGTGTGATTGATTGACAGACTTAAATAAGTCTTCAAACACAGATTTTAACTTCTTATGGCTTGGGGGAAGTATTTCGACGTCTGGATGAAAAGCGTGCCCAAAAAGTTAAATGCCTGTTACTCAGGCCCAGACGCTAGGATATGCATAGAATTGGTAGATTTGGATAGAACACACTCTAAAGTTTCCAAAACCGTTCAAATGATGTCTGTGAGTATAACAGAACTGATATGGCAGGTGAAAATCTGAGGAAAATCCATCCGGGAAGTGGGATTTTTTTTGATGTGGGAAGTTTTCAATTGAATGCCTATTGAGTTTCTAATGGGTTAGGACCCAGATTGCAGTTCCTATGGCTTCCACTAGATGTCAACAGTCTTTAGACATTGTTTAAGGCTTGTTTTCTGAAAAATGAAGAAGAATGAGACCTTCTGTCAGTGGACTGAGGAAGCATGCAGTGCTGGTTTGAGCGCATGACCAAGTGCGCGCCCTTCGTTGTTTTTCCTTTCTATTGAATACGCTATTGTCCGGTTCAAATATTATCGAGTATTTAGACAATTGACAACCTGAGGATTAATTATAAAAATCATTTGACATGTTTCAACAAACTTTACTGGTACTATTCGGACGTATTCGTCTGCGTGTTTTGACCGCCTTTGAGCCAGTGGATTACTGAACACAACGCGCCAACAAAACAGAGTTTTTGGGATATAAAGAGGGACTTTATCGAACAAAACAAACATTTATTGTGTAGCTGGGACTCTCGTGACTGCAACCAGATGAAAATCTTCAAAGAAAAGTGATTCATTTGATGGCTATTTCTGACTTTCGTGACTCCTCTAATTGGTTGGAAAATGTTTGTATGGTTTTGTAAGCGGGGAGCTGTCCTCAGATAATCGCATGGTATGCTGTCGCAGTAAAACCATTTTTAAATCTGACACAATGCAAGTATTGAGAGAATGCCTACTGAAGGAAGGTGAACATTAAAGCAGCGCCCGAACAGGGACTTGAAGCCTGGACCCTCAGATTAAAAGTCTGATGCTCTACCGACTGAGCTATTCGGGCTCTGAAGTTACTTTTTTTCATACACCTAACCTGCTGGGCAGAGGCACGTGCTGACGAGGGGGCATTGTCAGATGGTACATTTCCCCAGAGAACCAGGCCTCCATTCCAAATGATACAGTCAACGAAATCTGAAGTAGGCATCCCCTCCAAAGATGCAATATGTCCAAGACCTCGTGGCGCAACGGTAGCGCGTCTGACTCCAGATCAGAAGTTTGCGTGTTCAAATCATGTCCTGTTCAGGGTTTTTAATGTGTGCAATCTCAACCTTCTTTAAACAGCGAAGTCAAAGAGTCAGCACAAGAACCAATGTGGCGTACAGTACAAATCTCAAATGAAAAAACAAGCAAACCAATGCTGTTTTAGATGACAATTGTCTCTCATAAAAGCCTGGCACACTGCAAATTCCCAGATCAGATGATGCTGTGTGATTGATTGACAGACTTAAATAAGTCTTCAAACACAGATTTTAACTTCTTATGGCTTGGGGGAAGTATTTCGACGTCTGGATGAAAAGCGTGCCCAAAAAGTTAAATGCCTGTTACTCAGGCCCAGACGCTAGGATATGCATAGAATTGGTAGATTTGGATAGAACACACTCTAAAGTTTCCAAAACCGTTCAAATGATGTCTGTGAGTATAACAGAACTGATATGGCAGGTGAAAATCTGAGGAAAATCCATCCGGGAAGTGGGATTTCTTTTGATGTGGGAAGTTTTCAATTGAATGCCTATTGAGTTTCTAATGGGTTAGGACCCAGATTGCAGTTCCTATGGCTTCCACTAGATGTCAACAGTCTTTAGACATTGTGTAAGGCTTGTTTTCTGAAAAATGAAGAAGAATGAGACCTTCTGTCAGTGGACTGAGGAAGCATGCAGTGCTGGTTTGAGCGCATGACCAAGTGCGCGCCCTTCGTTGTTTTTCCTTTCTATTGAATACGCTATTGTCCGGTTCAAATATTATCGAGTATTTAGACAATTGACAACCTGAGGATTAATTATAAAAATCATTTGACATGTTTCAACAAACTTTACTGGTACTATTCGGATGTATTCGTCTGCGTGTTTTGACCGCCTTTGAGCCAGTGGATTACTGAACACAACGCGCCAACAAAACAGAGTTTTTGGGATATAAAGAGGGACTTTATCGAACAAAACAAACATTTATTGTGTAGCTGGGACTCTCGTGACTGCAACCAGATGAAAATCTTCAAAGAAAAGTGATTCATTTGATGGCTATTTCTGACTTTCGTGACTCCTCTAATTGGTTGGAAAATGTTTGTATGCTTTTGTAAGCGGGGAGCTGTCCTCAGATAATCGCATGGTATGCTGTCGCAGTAAAACCATTTTTAAATCTGACACAATGCAAGTATTGAGAGAATGCCTACTGAAGGAAGGTGAACATTAAAGCAGCGCCCGAACAGGGACTTGAAGCCTGGACCCTCAGATTAAAAGTCTGATGCTCTACCGACTGAGCTATTCGGGCTCTGAAGTTACTTTTTTTCATACACCTAACCTGCTGGGCAGAGGCACGTGCTGACGAGGGGGCATTGTCAGATGGTACATTTCCCCAGAGAACCAGGCCTCCATTCCAAATGATACAGTCAACGAAATCTGAAGTAGGCATCCCCTCCAAAGATGCAATATGTCCAAGACCTCGTGGCGCAACGGTAGCGCGTCTGACTCCAGATCAGAAGTTTGCGTGTTCAAATCATGTCCTGTTCAGGGTTTTTAATGTGTGCAATCTCAACCTTCTTTAAACAGCGAAGTCAAAGAGTCAGCACAAGAACCAATGTGGCGTACAGTACAAATCTCAAATGAAAAAACAAGCAAACCAATGCTGTTTTAGATGACAATTGTCTCTCATAAAAGCCTGGCACACTGCAAATTCCCAGATCAGATGATGCTGTGTGATTGATTGACAGACTTAAATAAGTCTTCAAACACAGATTTTAACTTCTTATGGCTTGGGGGAAGTATTTCGACGTCTGGATGAAAAGCGTGCCCAAAAAGTTAAATGACTGTTACTCAGGCCCAGACGCTAGGATATGCATAGAATTGGTAGATTTGGATAGAACACACTCTAAAGTTTCCAAAACCGTTCAAATGATGTCTGTGAGTATAACAGAACTGATATGGCAGGTGAAAATCTGAGGAAAATCCATCCGGGAAGTGGGATTTCTTTTGATGTGGGAAGTTTTCAATTGAATGCCTATTGAGTTTCTAATGGGTTAGGACCCAGATTGCAGTTCCTATGGCTTCCACTAGATGTCAACAGTCTTTAGACATTGTGTAAGGCTTGTTTTCTGAAAAATGAAGAAGAATGAGACCTTCTGTCAGTGGACTGAGGAAGCATGCAGTGCTGGTTTGAGCGCATGACCAAGTGCGCGCCCTTCGTTGTTTTTCCTTTCTATTGAATACGCTATTGTCCGGTTCAAATATTATCGAGTATTTAGACAATTGACAACCTGAGGATTAATTATAAAAATCATTTGACATGTTTCAACAAACTTTACTGGTACTATTCGGATGTATTCGTCTGCGTGTTTTGACCGCCTTTGAGCCAGTGGATTACTGAACACAACGCGCCAACAAAACAGAGTTTTTGGGATATAAAGAGGGACTTTATCGAACAAAACAAACATTTATTGTGTAGCTGGGACTCTCGTGACTGCAACCAGATGAAAATCTTCAAAGAAAAGTGATTCATTTGATGGCTATTTCTGACTTTCGTGACTCCTCTAATTGGTTGGAAAATGTTTGTATGCTTTTGTAAGCGGGGAGCTGTCCTCAGATAATCGCATGGTATGCTGTCGCAGTAAAACCATTTTTAAATCTGACACAATGCAAGTATTGAGAGAATGCCTACTGAAGGAAGGTGAACATTAAAGCAGCGCCCGAACAGGGACTTGAAGCCTGGACCCTCAGATTAAAAGTCTGATGCTCTACCGACTGAGCTATTCAGGCTCTGCATTTACTTTTTTTTATACACCTAACCTGCTGGGCAGAGGCACGTGCTGACGAGGGGGCATTGTCAGATGGTACATTTCCCCAGAGAACCAGGCCTCCATTCCAAATGATACAGTCAACGAAATCTGAAGTAGGCATCCCCTCCAAAGATGCAATACGTCCAAGACCTCGTGGCGCAACGGTAGCGCGTCTGACTCCAGAACAGAAGGTTGCATGTTCAAATCAAGTCGTGGTCAGGGTTTTTAATGTGTGTAATCTCTACCTTCTTTAAACAGCGAAGTCAATGAGTCAGCACAACTACCAATGTGACTTACAGTACAAATCTCAAATGAAAAAACAACCAAACCAATGCTGTTTTAGATGACAATTGTCTCTCATAAAAGCCTGGCACACTGCAAATTCCCAGATCAGATGATGCTGTGTGATTGATTGACAGACTTAAATAAGTCTTCAAACACAGATTTTAACTTCTTATGGCTTGGGGGAAGTATTTCGACGTCTGGATGAAAAGCGTGCCCAAAGTTAAATGCCTGTTACTCAGGCCCAGACGCTAGGATATGCATAGAATTGGTAGATTTGGATAGAACACACTCTAAAGTTTCCAAAACCGTTCAAATGATGTCTGTGAGTATAACAGAACTGATATGGCAGGTGAAAATCTGAGGAAAATCCATCCGGGAAGTGGGATTTCTTTTGATGTGGGAAGTTTTCAATTGAATGCCTATTGAGTTTCTAATGGGTTAGGACCCAGATTGCAGTTCCTATGGCTTCCACTAGATGTCAACAGTCTTTAGACATTGTGTAAGGCTTGTTTTCTGAAAAATGAAGAAGAATGAGACCTTCTGTCAGTGGACTGAGGAAGCATGCAGTGCTGGTTTGAGCGCATGACCAAGTGCGCGCCCTTCGTTGTTTTTCCTTTCTATTGAATACGCTATTGTCCGGTTCAAATATTATCGAGTATTTAGACAATTGACAACCTGAGGATTAATTATAAAAATCATTTGACATGTTTCAACAAACTTTACTGGTACTATTCGGACGTATTCGTCTGCGTGTTTTGACTGCCTTTGAGCCAGTGGATTACTGAACACAACGCGCCAACAAAACAGAGTTTTTGCGATATAAAGAGGGACTTTATCGAACAAAACAAACATTTATTGTGTAGCTGGGACTCTTGTGACTGCAACCAGATGAAAATCTTCAAAGGTAAGTGATTAATTTGATGGCTATTTCTGACTTTCGTGACTCCTCTAATTGGTTGGAAAATGTTTGTATGCTTTTGTAAGCGGGGCGCTGTCCTCAGATAATTGCATGGTATGCTGTCGCAGTAAAACCATTTTTAAATCTGACACAATGCAATTATTGAGAGAATGCCTACTGAAGGAAGGTGAACATTAAAGCAGCGCCCAAACAGGGACTTGAACCCTGGACCCTCAGATTAAAAGTCTGATGCTCTACCGACTGAGCTATTCGGGCTCTGAAGTTACTTTTTTTCATACACCTAACCTGCTGGGCAGAGGCACGTGCTGACGAGGGGGCATTGTCAGATGGTACATTTCCCCAGAGAACCAGGCCTCCATTCCAAATGATACAGTCAACGAAATCTGAAGTAGGCATCCCCTCCAAAGATGCCATATGTCCAAGACCTCGTGGCGCAACGGTAGCGCGTCTGACTCCAGATCAGAAGTTTGCGTGTTCAAATCATATCCTGGTCAGGGTTTTTAATGTGTGCAATCTCAACCTTCTTTAAACAGCGAAGTCAATGAGTCAGCACAAGAACCAATGTGGCGTACAGTACAAATCTCAAATGAAAAAACAACCAAACCAATGCTGTTTTAGATGACAATTGTCTCTCATAAAAGCCTGGCACACTGCAAATTCCCAGATCAGATGATGCTGTGTGATTGATTGACAGACTTAAATAAGTCTTCAAACACAGATTTTAACTTCTTATGGCTTGGGGGAAGTATTTCGACGTCTGGATGAAAAGCGTGCCCAAAAAGTTAAATGCCTGTTACTCAGGCCCAGACGCTAGGATATGCATAGAATTGGTAGATTTGGATAGAACACACTCTAAAGTTTCCAAAACCGTTCAAATGATGTCTGTGAGTATAACAGAACTGATATGGCAGGTGAAAATCTGAGGAAAATCCATCCGGGAAGTGGGATTTTTTTTGATGTGGGAAGTTTTCAATTGAATGCCTATTGAGTTTCTAATGGGTTAGGACCCAGATTGCAGTTCCTATGGCTTCCACTAGATGTCAACAGTCTTTAGACATTGTTTAAGGCTTGTTTTCTGAAAAATGAAGAAGAATGAGACCTTCTGTCAGTGGACTGAGGAAGCATGCAGTGCTGGTTTGAGCGCATGACCAAGTGCGCGCCCTTCGTTGTTTTTCCTTTCTATTGAATACGCTATTGTCCGGTTCAAATATTATCGAGTATTTAGACAATTGACAACCTGAGGATTAATTATAAAAATCATTTGACATGTTTCAACAAACTTTACTGGTACTATTCGGACGTATTCGTCTGCGTGTTTTGACCGCCTTTGAGCCAGTGGATTACTGAACACAACGCGCCAACAAAACAGAGTTTTTGGGATATAAAGAGGGACTTTATCGAACAAAACAAACATTTATTGTGTAGCTGGGACTCTTGTGACTGCAACCAGATGAAAATCTTCAAAGGTAAGTGATTCATTTGATGGCTATTTCTGACTTTCGTGACTCCTCTAATTGGTTGGAAAATGTTTGTATGCTTTTGTAAGCGGGGCGCTGTCCTCAGATAATTGCATGGTATGCTGTCGCAGTAAAACCATTTTTAAATCTGACACAATGCAATTATTGAGAGAATGCCTACTGAAGGAAGGTGAACATTAAAGCAGCGCCCAAACAGGGACTTGAACCCTGGACCCTCAGATTAAAAGTCTGATGCTCTACCGACTGAGCTATTCGGGCTCTGAAGTTACTTTTTTTCATACACCTAACCTGCTGGGCAGAGGCACGTGCTGACGAGGGGGCATTGTCAGATGGTACATTTCCCCAGAGAACCAGGCCTCCATTCCAAATGATACAGTCAACGAAATCTGAAGTAGGCATCCCCTCCAAAGATGCCATATGTCCAAGACCTCGTGGCGCAACGGTAGCGCGTCTGACTCCAGATCAGAAGTTTGCGTGTTCAAATCATATCCTGGTCAGGGTTTTTAATGTGTGCAATCTCAACCTTCTTTAAACAGCGAAGTCAATGAGTCAGCACAAGAACCAATGTGGCGTACAGTACAAATCTCAAATGAAAAAACAACCAAACCAATGCTGTTTTAGATGACAATTGTCTCTCATAAAAGCCTGGCACACTGCAAATTCCCAGATCAGATGATGCTGTGTGATTGATTGACAGACTTAAATAAGTCTTCAAACACAGATTTTAACTTCTTATGGCTTGGGGGAAGTATTTCGACGTCTGGATGAAAAGCGTGCCCAAAAAGTTAAATGCCTGTTACTCAGGCCCAGACGCTAGGATATGCATAGAATTGGTAGATTTGGATAGAACACACTCTAAAGTTTCCAAAACCGTTCAAATGATGTCTGTGAGTATAACAGAACTGATATGGCAGGTGAAAATCTGAGGAAAATCCATCCGGGAAGTGGGATTTTTTTTGATGTGGGAAGTTTTCAATTGAATGCCTATTGAGTTTCTAATGGGTTAGGACCCAGATTGCAGTTCCTATGGCTTCCACTAGATGTCAACAGTCTTTAGACATTGTTTAAGGCTTGTTTTCTGAAAAATGAAGAAGAATGAGACCTTCTGTCAGTGGACTGAGGAAGCATGCAGTGCTGGTTTGAGCGCATGACCAAGTGCGCGCCCTTCGTTGTTTTTCCTTTCTATTGAATACGCTATTGTCCGGTTCAAATATTATCGAGTATTTAGACAATTGACAACCTGAGGATTAATTATAAAAATCATTTGACATGTTTCAACAAACTTTACTGGTACTATTCGGACGTATTCGTCTGCGTGTTTTGACCGCCTTTGAGCCAGTGGATTACTGAACACAACGCGCCAACAAAACAGAGTTTTTGGGATATAAAGAGGGACTTTATCGAACAAAACAAACATTTATTGTGTAGCTGGGACTCTCGTGACTGCAACCAGATGAAAATCTTCAAAGAAAAGTGATTCATTTGATGGCTATTTCTGACTTTCGTGACTCCTCTAATTGGTTGGAAAATGTTTGTATGCTTTTGTAAGCGGGGAGCTGTCCTCAGATAATCGCATGGTATGCTGTCGCAGTAAAACCATTTTTAAATCTGACACAATGCAAGTATTGAGAGAATGCCTACTGAAGGAAGGTGAACATTAAAGCAGCGCCCGAACAGGGACTTGAAGCCTGGACCCTCAGATTAAAAGTCTGATGCTCTACCGACTGAGCTATTCGGGCTCTGAAATTACTTTTTTTCATACACCTAACCTGCTGGGCAGAGGCACGTGCTGACGAGGGGGCATTGTCAGATGGTACATTTCCCCAGAGAACCAGGCCTCCATTCCAAATGATACAGTCAACGAAATCTGAAGTAGGCATCCCCTCCAAAGATGCAATATGTCCAAGACCTCGTGGCGCAACGGTAGCGCGTCTGACTCCAGATCAGAAGTTTGCGTGTTCAAATCATGTCCTGTTCAGGGTTTTTAATGTGTGCAATCTCAACCTTCTTTAAACAGCGAAGTCAAAGAGTCAGCACAAGAACCAATGTGGCGTACAGTACAAATCTCAAATGAAAAAACAAGCAAACCAATGCTGTTTTAGATGACAATTGTCTCTCATAAAAGCCTGGCACACTGCAAATTCCCAGATCAGATGATGCTGTGTGATTGATTGACAGACTTAAATAAGTCTTCAAACACAGATTTTAACTTCTTATGGCTTGGGGGAAGTATTTCGACGTCTGGATGAAAAGCGTGCCCAAAAAGTTAAATGCCTGTTACTCAGGCCCAGACGCTAGGATATGCATAGAATTGGTAGATTTGGATAGAACACACTCTAAAGTTTCCAAAACCGTTCAAATGATGTCTGTGAGTATAACAGAACTGATATGGCAGGTGAAAATCTGAGGAAAATCCATCCGGGAAGTGGGATTTTTTTTGATGTGGGAAGTTTTCAATTGAATGCCTATTGAGTTTCTAATGGGTTAGGACCCAGATTGCAGTTCCTATGTCTTCCACTAGATGTCAACAGTCTTTAGACATTGTTTAAGGCTTGTTTTCTGAAAAATGAAGAAGAATGAGACCTTCTGTCAGTGGACTGAGGAAGCATGCAGTGCTGGTTTGAGCGCATGACCAAGTGCGCGCCCTTCGTTGTTTTTCCTTTCTATTGAATACGCTATTGTCCGGTTCAAATATTATCGAGTATTTAGACAATTGACAACCTGAGGATTAATTATAAAAATCATTTGACATGTTTCAACAAACTTTACTGGTACTATTCGGACGTATTCGTCTGCGTGTTTTGACCGCCTTTGAGCCAGTGGATTACTGAACACAACGCGCCAACAAAACAGAGTTTTTGGGATATAAAGAGGGACTTTATCGAACAAAACAAACATTTATTGTGTAGCTGGGACTCTCGTGACTGCAACCAGATGAAAATCTTCAAAGAAAAGTGATTCATTTGATGGCTATTTCTGACTTTCGTGACTCCTCTAATTGGTTGGAAAATGTTTGTATGCTTTTGTAAGCGGGGAGCTGTCCTCAGATAATCGCATGGTATGCTGTCGCAGTAAAACCATTTTTAAATCTGACACAATGCAAGTATTGAGAGAATGCCTACTGAAGGAAGGTGAACATTAAAGCAGCGCCCGAACAGGGACTTGAAGCCTGGACCCTCAGATTAAAAGTCTGATGCTCTACCGACTGAGCTATTCGGGCTCTGAAGTTACTTTTTTTCATACACCTAACCTGCTGGGCAGAGGCACGTGCTGACGAGGGGGCATTGTCAGATGGTACATTTCCCCAGAGAACCAGGCCTCCATTCCAAATGATACAGTCAACGAAATCTGAAGTAGGCATCCCCTCCAAAGATGCAATATGTCCAAGACCTCGTGGCGCAACGGTAGCGCGTCTGACTCCAGATCAGAAGTTTGCGTGTTCAAATCATGTCCTGTTCAGGGTTTTTAATGTGTGCAATCTCAACCTTCTTTAAACAGCGAAGTCAAAGAGTCAGCACAAGAACCAATGTGGCGTACAGTACAAATCTCAAATGAAAAAACAAGCAAACCAATGCTGTTTTAGATGACAATTGTCTCTCATAAAAGCCTGGCACACTGCAAATTCCCAGATCAGATGATGCTGTGTGATTGATTGACAGACTTAAATAAGTCTTCAAACACAGATTTTAACTTCTTATGGCTTGGGGGAAGTATTTCGACGTCTGGATGAAAAGCGTGCCCAAAAAGTTAAATGCCTGTTACTCAGGCCCAGACGCTAGGATATGCATAGAATTGGTAGATTTGGATAGAACACACTCTAAAGTTTCCAAAACCGTTCAAATGATGTCTGTGAGTATAACAGAACTGATATGGCAGGTGAAAATCTGAGGAAAATCCATCCGGGAAGTGGGATTTCTTTTGATGTGGGAAGTTTTCAATTGAATGCCTATTGAGTTTCTAATGGGTTAGGACCCAGATTGCAGTTCCTATGGCTTCCACTAGATGTCAACAGTCTTTAGACATTGTGTAAGGCTTGTTTTCTGAAAAATGAAGAAGAATGAGACCTTCTGTCAGTGGACTGAGGAAGCATGCAGTGCTGGTTTGAGCGCATGACCAAGTGCGCGCCCTTCGTTGTTTTTCCTTTCTATTGAATACGCTATTGTCCGGTTCAAATATTATCGAGTATTTAGACAATTGACAACCTGAGGATTAATTATAAAAATCATTTGACATGTTTCAACAAACTTTACTGGTACTATTCGGATGTATTCGTCTGCGTGTTTTGACCGCCTTTGAGCCAGTGGATTACTGAACACAACGCGCCAACAAAACAGAGTTTTTGGGATATAAAGAGGGACTTTATCGAACAAAACAAACATTTATTGTGTAGCTGGGACTCTCGTGACTGCAACCAGATGAAAATCTTCAAAGAAAAGTGATTCATTTGATGGCTATTTCTGACTTTCGTGACTCCTCTAATTGGTTGGAAAATGTTTGTATGCTTTTGTAAGCGGGGAGCTGTCCTCAGATAATCGCATGGTATGCTGTCGCAGTAAAACCATTTTTAAATCTGACACAATGCAAGTATTGAGAGAATGCCTACTGAAGGAAGGTGAACATTAAAGCAGCGCCCGAACAGGGACTTGAAGCCTGGACCCTCAGATTAAAAGTCTGATGCTCTACCGACTGAGCTATTCAGGCTCTGCATTTACTTTTTTTTATACACCTAACCTGCTGGGCAGAGGCACGTGCTGACGAGGGGGCATTGTCAGATGGTACATTTCCCCAGAGAACCAGGCCTCCATTCCAAATGATACAGTCAACGAAATCTGAAGTAGGCATCCCCTCCAAAGATGCAATACGTCCAAGACCTCGTGGCGCAACGGTAGCGCGTCTGACTCCAGAACAGAAGGTTGCATGTTCAAATCAAGTCGTGGTCAGGGTTTTTAATGTGTGTAATCTCTACCTTCTTTAAACAGCGAAGTCAATGAGTCAGCACAACTACCAATGTGACTTACAGTACAAATCTCAAATGAAAAAACAACCAAACCAATGCTGTTTTAGATGACAATTGTCTCTCATAAAAGCCTGGCACACTGCAAATTCCCAGATCAGATGATGCTGTGTGATTGATTGACAGACTTAAATAAGTCTTCAAACACAGATTTTAACTTCTTATGGCTTGGGGGAAGTATTTCGACGTCTGGATGAAAAGCGTGCCCAAAGTTAAATGCCTGTTACTCAGGCCCAGACGCTAGGATATGCATAGAATTGGTAGATTTGGATAGAACACACTCTAAAGTTTCCAAAACCGTTCAAATGATGTCTGTGAGTATAACAGAACTGATATGGCAGGTGAAAATCTGAGGAAAATCCATCCGGGAGGTGGGATTTCTTTTGATGTGGGAAGTTTTCAATTGAATGCCTATTGAGTTTCTAATGGGTTAGGACCCAGATTGCAGTTCCTATGGCTTCCACTGGATGTCAACAGTCTTTAGACATTGTTTAAGGCTTGTTTTCTGAAAAATGAAGAAGAATGAGACCTTCTGTCAGTGGACTGAGGAAGCATGCAGTGCTGGTTTGAGCGCATGACCAAGTGCGCGCCCTTCGTTGTTTTTCCTTTCTATTGAATACGCTATTGTCCGGTTCAAATATTATCGAGTATTTAGACAATTGACAACCTGAGGATTAATTATAAAAATCATTTGACATGTTTCAACAAACTTTACTGGTACTATTCGGACGTATTCGTCTGCGTGTTTTGACTGCCTTTGAGCCAGTGGATTACTGAACACAACGCGCCAACAAAACAGAGTTTTTGCGATATAAAGAGGGACTTTATCGAACAAAACAAACATTTATTGTGTAGCTGGGACTCTCGTGACTGCAACCAGATGAAAATCTTCAAAGGTAAGTGATTCATTTGATGGCTATTTCTGACTTTCGTGACTCCTCTAATTGGTTGGAAAATGTTTGTATGCTTTTGTAAGCGGGGAGCTGTCCTCAGATAATCGCATGGTATGCTGTCGCAGTAAAACCATTTTTAAATCTGACACAATGCAAGTATTGAGAGAATGCCTACTGAAGGAAGGTGAACATTAAAGCAGCGCCCGAACAGGGACTTGAAGCCTGGACCCTCAGATTAAAAGTCTGATGCTCTACCGACTGAGCTATTCGGGCTCTGAAGTCACTTTTTTATACACCTAACCTGCTGGGCAGAGGCACGTGCTGACGAGGGGGCATTGTCAGATGGTACATTTCCCCAGAGAACCAGGCCTCCATTCCAAATGATACAGTCAACGAAATCTGAAGTAGGCATCCCCTCGAAAGATGCCATATGTCCAAGACCTCGTGGCGCAACGGTAGCGCGTCTGACTCCAGATCAGAAGTTTGCGTGTTCAAATCATGTCCTGGTCAGGGTTTTTAATGTGTGCAATCTCAACCTTCTTTAAACAGCGAAGTCAATGAGTCAGCACAAGAACCAATGTGGCGTACAGTACAAATCTCAAATGAAAAAACAACCAAACCAATGCTATTTTAGATGACAATTGTCTCTCATAAAAGCCTGGCACACTGCAAATTCCCAGATCAGATGATGCTGTGTGATTGATTGACAGACTTAAATAAGTCTTCGAACACAGATTTTAACTTCTTATGGCTTGGGTGAAGTATTTCGACGTCTGGATGAAAAGCGTGCCCAAAGTCAACTGCCTGTTACTCAGGCCCAGACGCTGGATATGCATAGAATTGGTAGATTTGGATAGAACACACTCTAAAGTTTCCAAAACCGTTCAAATGATGTCTGTGAGTATAACAGAACTGATATGGCAGGTGAAAATCTGAGGAAAATCCATCCGGGAAGTGGGATTTCTTTTGATGTGGGAAGTTTTCAATTGAATGCCTATTGAGTTTCTAATGGGTTAGGACCCAGATTGCAGTTCCTATGGCTTCCACTAGATGTCAACAGTCTTTAGACATTGTTTAAGGCTTGTTTTCTGAAAAATGAAGAAGAATGAGACCTTCTGTCAGTGGACTGAGGAAGCATGCAGTGCTGGTTTGAGCGCATGACCAAGTGCGCGCCCTTCGTTGTTTTTCCTTTCTATTGAATACGCTATTGTCCGGTTCAAATATTATCGAGTATTTAGACAATTGACAACCTGAGGATTAATTATAAAAATCATTTGACATGTTTCAACAAACTTTACTGGTACTATTCGGACGTATTCGTCTGCGTGTTTTGACCGCCTTTGAGCCAGTGGATTACTGAACACAACGCGCCAACAAAACAGAGTTTTTGGGATATAAAGAGGGACTTTATCGAACAAAACAAACATTTATTGTGTAGCTGGGACTCTCGTGACTGCAACCAGATGAAAATCTTCAAAGAAAAGTGATTCATTTGATGGCTATTTCTGACTTTCGTGACTCCTCTAATTGGTTGGAAAATGTTTGTATGCTTTTGTAAGCGGGGAGCTGTCCTCAGATAATCGCATGGTATGCTGTCGCAGTAAAACCATTTTTAAATCTGACACAATGCAAGTATTGAGAGAATGCCTACTGAAGGAAGGTGAACATTAAAGCAGCGCCCGAACAGGGACTTGAAGCCTGGACCCTCAGATTAAAAGTCTGATGCTCTACCGACTGAGCTATTCGGGCTCTGAAGTTATTTTTTTTCATACACCTAACCTGCTGGGCAGAGGCACGTGCTGACGAGGGGGCATTGTCAGATGGTACATTTCCCCAGAGAACCAGGCCTCCATTCCAAATGATACAGTCAACGAAATCTGAAGTAGGCATCCCCTCCAAAGATGCAATATGTCCAAGACCTCGTGGCGCAACGGTAGCGCGTCTGACTCCAGATCAGAAGTTTGCGTGTTCAAATCATGTCCTGTTCAGGGTTTTTAATGTGTGCAATCTCAACCTTCTTTAAACAGCGAAGTCAAAGAGTCAGCACAAGAACCAATGTGGCGTACAGTACAAATCTCAAATGAAAAAACAAGCAAACCAATGCTGTTTTAGATGACAATTGTCTCTCATAAAAGCCTGGCACACTGCAAATTCCCAGATCAGATGATGCTGTGTGATTGATTGACAGACTTAAATAAGTCTTCAAACACAGATTTTAACTTCTTATGGCTTGGGGGAAGTATTTCGACGTCTGGATGAAAAGCGTGCCCAAAAAGTTAAATGCCTGTTACTCAGGCCCAGACGCTAGGATATGCATAGAATTGGTAGATTTGGATAGAACACACTCTAAAGTTTCCAAAACCGTTCAAATGATGTCTGTGAGTATAACAGAACTGATATGGCAGGTGAAAATCTGAGGAAAATCCATCCGGGAAGTGGGATTTTTTTTGATGTGGGAAGTTTTCAATTGAATGCCTATTGAGTTTCTAATGGGTTAGGACCCAGATTGCAGTTCCTATGTCTTCCACTAGATGTCAACAGTCTTTAGACATTGTTTAAGGCTTGTTTTCTGAAAAATGAAGAAGAATGAGACCTTCTGTCAGTGGACTGAGGAAGCATGCAGTGCTGGTTTGAGCGCATGACCAAGTGCGCGCCCTTCGTTGTTTTTCCTTTCTATTGAATACGCTATTGTCCGGTTCAAATATTATCGAGTATTTAGACAATTGACAACCTGAGGATTAATTATAAAAATCATTTGACATGTTTCAACAAACTTTACTGGTACTATTCGGACGTATTCGTCTGCGTGTTTTGACCGCCTTTGAGCCAGTGGATTACTGAACACAACGCGCCAACAAAACAGAGTTTTTGGGATATAAAGAGGGACTTTATCGAACAAAACAAACATTTATTGTGTAGCTGGGACTCTCGTGACTGCAACCAGATGAAAATCTTCAAAGAAAAGTGATTCATTTGATGGCTATTTCTGACTTTCGTGACTCCTCTAATTGGTTGGAAAATGTTTGTATGCTTTTGTAAGCGGGGAGCTGTCCTCAGATAATCGCATGGTATGCTGTCGCAGTAAAACCATTTTTAAATCTGACACAATGCAAGTATTGAGAGAATGCCTACTGAAGGAAGGTGAACATTAAAGCAGCGCCCGAACAGGGACTTGAAGCCTGGACCCTCAGATTAAAAGTCTGATGCTCTACCGACTGAGCTATTCGGGCTCTGAAGTTACTTTTTTTCATACACCTAACCTGCTGGGCAGAGGCACGTGCTGACGAGGGGGCATTGTCAGATGGTACATTTCCCCAGAGAACCAGGCCTCCATTCCAAATGATACAGTCAACGAAATCTGAAGTAGGCATCCCCTCCAAAGATGCAATATGTCCAAGACCTCGTGGCGCAACGGTAGCGCGTCTGACTCCAGATCAGAAGTTTGCGTGTTCAAATCATGTCCTGTTCAGGGTTTTTAATGTGTGCAATCTCAACCTTCTTTAAACAGCAAAGTCAAAGAGTCAGCACAAGAACCAATGTGGCGTACAGTACAAATCTCAAATGAAAAAACAAGCAAACCAATGCTGTTTTAGATGACAATTGTCTCTCATAAAAGCCTGGCACACTGCAAATTCCCAGATCAGATGATGCTGTGTGATTGATTGACAGACTTAAATAAGTCTTCAAACACAGATTTTAACTTCTTATGGCTTGGGGGAAGTATTTCGACGTCTGGATGAAAAGCGTGCCCAAAAAGTTAAATGCCTGTTACTCAGGCCCAGACGCTAGGATATGCATAGAATTGGTAGATTTGGATAGAACACACTCTAAAGTTTCCAAAACCGTTCAAATGATGTCTGTGAGTATAACAGAACTGATATGGCAGGTGAAAATCTGAGGAAAATCCATCCGGGAAGTGGGATTTTTTTTGATGTGGGAAGTTTTCAATTGAATGCCTATTGAGTTTCTAATGGGTTAGGACCCAGATTGCAGTTCCTATGGCTTCCACTAGATGTCAACAGTCTTTAGACATTGTGTAAGGCTTGTTTTCTGAAAAATGAAGAAGAATGAGACCTTCTGTCAGTGGACTGAGGAAGCATGCAGTGCTGGTTTGAGCGCATGACCAAGTGCGCGCCCTTCGTTGTTTTTCCTTTCTATTGAATACGCTATTGTCCGGTTCAAATATTATCGAGTATTTAGACAATTGACAACCTGAGGATTAATTATAAAAATCATTTGACATGTTTCAACAAACTTTACTGGTACTATTCGGATGTATTCGTCTGCGTGTTTTGACCGCCTTTGAGCCAGTGGATTACTGAACACAACGCGCCAACAAAACAGAGTTTTTGGGATATAAAGAGGGACTTTATCGAACAAAACAAACATTTATTGTGTAGCTGGGACTCTCGTGACTGCAACCAGATGAAAATCTTCAAAGAAAAGTGATTCATTTGATGGCTATTTCTGACTTTCGTGACTCCTCTAATTGGTTGGAAAATGTTTGTATGCTTTTGTAAGCGGGGAGCTGTCCTCAGATAATCGCATGGTATGCTGTCGCAGTAAAACCATTTTTAAATCTGACACAATGCAAGTATTGAGAGAATGCCTACTGAAGGAAGGTGAACATTAAAGCAGCGCCCGAACAGGGACTTGAAGCCTGGACCCTCAGATTAAAAGTCTGATGCTCTACCGACTGAGCTATTCAGGCTCTGCATTCACTTTTTTTTATACACCTAACCTGCTGGGCAGAGGCACGTGCTGACGAGGGGGCATTGTCAGATGGTACATTTCCCCAGAGAACCAGGCCTCCATTCCAAATGATACAGTCAACGAAATCTGAAGTAGGCATCCCCTCCAAAGATGCAATACGTCCAAGACCTCGTGGCGCAACGGTAGCGCATCTGACTCCAGAACAGAAGGTTGCATGTTCAAATCAAGTCGTGGTCAGGGTTTTTAATGTGTGTAATCTCTACCTTCTTTAAACAGCGAAGTCAATGAGTCAGCACAACTACCAATGTGACTTACAGTACAAATCTCAAATGAAAAAACAACCAAACCAATGCTGTTTTAGATGACAATTGTCTCTCATAAAAGCCTGGCACACTGCAAATTCCCAGATCAGATGATGCTCTGTGATTGATTGACAGACTTAAATAAGTCTTCAAACACAGATTTTAACTTCTTATGGCTTGGGGGAAGTATTTCGACGTCTGGATGAAAAGCGTGCCCAAAGTTAAATGCCTGTTACTCAGGCCCAGACGCTAGGATATGCATAGAATTGGTAGATTTGGATAGAACACACTCTAAAGTTTCCAAAACCGTTCAAATGATGTCTGTGAGTATAACAGAACTGATATGGCAGGTGAAAATCTGAGGAAAATCCATCCGGGAAGTGGGATTTCTTTTGATGTGGGAAGTTTTCAATTGAATGCCTATTGAGTTTCTAATGGGTTAGGACCCAGATTGCAGTTCCTATGGCTTCCACTGGATGTCAACAGTCTTTAGACATTGTTTAAGGCTTGTTTTCTGAAAAATGAAGAAGAATGAGACCTTCTGTCAGTGGACTGAGGAAGCATGCAGTGCTGGTTTGAGCGCATGACCAAGTGCGCGCCCTTCGTTGTTTTTCCTTTCTATTGAATACGCTATTGTCCGGTTCAAATATTATCGAGTATTTAGACATTTGACAACCTGAGGATTAATTATAAAAATCATTTGACATGTTTCAACAAACTTTACTGGTACTATTCGGACGTATTCGTCTGCGTGTTTTGACTGCCTTTGAGCCAGTGGATTACTGAACACAACGCGCCAACAAAACAGAGTTTTTGCGATATAAAGAGGGACTTTATCGAACAAAACAAACATTTATTGTGTAGCTGGGACTCTCGTGACTGCAACCAGATGAAAATCTTCAAAGGTAAGTGATTCATTTGATGGCTATTTATGACTTTCGTGACTCCTCTAATTGGTTGGAAAATGTTTGTATGCTTTTGTAAGCGGGGAGCTGTCCTCAGATAATCGCATGGTATGCTGTCGCAGTAAAACCATTTTTAAATCTGACACAATGCAAGTATTGAGAGAATGCCTACTGAAGTAAGGTGAACATTAAAGCAGCGCCCGAACAGGGACTTGAAGCCTGGACCCTCAGATTAAAAGTCTGATGCTCTACCGACTGAGCTATTCGGGCTCTGAAGTCACTTTTTTTCATACACCTAACCTGCTGGGCAGAGGCACGTGCTGACGAGGGGGCATTGTCAGATGGTACATTTCCCCAGAGAACCAGGCCTCCATTCCAAATGATACAGTCAACGAAATCTGAAGTAGGCATCCCCTCGAAAGATGCCATATGTCCAAGACCTCGTGGCGCAACGGTAGCGCGTCTGACTCCAGATCAGAAGTTTGCGTGTTCAAATCATGTCCTGGTCAGGGTTTTTAATGTGTGCAATCTCAACCTTCTTTAAACAGCGAAGTCAATGAGTCAGCACAAGAACCAATGTGGCGTACAGTACAAATCTCAAATGAAAAAACAACCAAACCAATGCTATTTTAGATGACAATTGTCTCTCATAAAAGCCTGGCACACTGCAAATTCCCAGATCAGATGATGCTGTGTGATTGATTGACAGACTTAAATAAGTCTTCGAACACAGATTTTAACTTCTTATGGCTTGGGGGAAGTATTTCGACGTCTGGATGAAAAGCGTGCCCAAAAAGTTAAATGCCTGTTACTCAGGCCCAGACGCTAGGATATGCAAAGAATTGGTAGATTTGGATAGAACACACTCTAAAGTTTCCAAAACCGTTCAAATGATGTCTGTGAGTATAACAGAACTGATATGGCAGGTGAAAATCTGAGGAAAATCCATCCGGGAAGTGGGATTTTTTTTGATGTGGGAAGTTTTCAATTGAATGCCTATTGAGTTTCTAATGGGTTAGGACCCAGATTGCAGTTCCTATGGCTTCCACTAGATGTCAACAGTCTTTAGACATTGTTTAAGGCTTGTTTTCTGAAAAATGAAGAAGAATGAGACCTTCTGTCAGTGGACTGAGGAAGCATGCAGTGCTGGTTTGAGCGCATGACCAAGTGCGCGCCCTTCGTTGTTTTTCCTTTCTATTGAATACGCTATTGTCCGGTTCAAATATTATCGAGTATTTAGACAATTGACAACCTGAGGATTAATTATAAAAATCATTTGACATGTTTCAACAAACTTTACTGGTACTATTCGGACGTATTCGTCTGCGTGTTTTGACCGCCTTTGAGCCAGTGGATTACTGAACACAACGCGCCAACAAAACAGAGTTTTTGGGATATAAAGAGGGACTTTATCGAACAAAACAAACATTTATTGTGTAGCTGGGACTCTTGTGACTGCAACCAGATGAAAATCTTCAAAGGTAAGTGATTCATTTGATGGCTATTTCTGACTTTCGTGACTCCTCTAATTGGTTGGAAAATGTTTGTATGCTTTTGTAAGCGGGGAGCTGTCCTCAGATAATCGCATGGTATGCTGTCGCAGTAAAACCATTTTTAAATCTGACACAATGCAAGTATTGAGAGAATGCCTACTGAAGGAAGGTGAACATTAAAGCAGCGCCCAAACAGGGACTTGAAGCCTGGACCCTCAGATTAAAAGTCTGATGCTCTACCGACTGAGCTATTCGGGCTCTGAAGTTACTTTTTTTCATACACCTAACCTGCTGGGCAGAGGCACGTGCTGACGAGGGGGCATTGTCAGATGGTACATTTCCCCAGAGAACCAGGCCTCCATTCCAAATGATACAGTCAACGAAATCTGAACTAGGCATCCCCTCCAAAGATGCCATATGTCCAAGACCTCGTGGCGCAACGGTAGCGCGTCTGACTCCAGATCAGAAGTTTGCGTGTTCAAATCATGTCCTGTTCAGGGTTTTTAATGTGTGCAATCTCAACCTTCTTTAAACAGCGAAGTCAATGAGTCAGCACAAGAACCAATGTGGCGTACAGTACAAATCTCAAATGAAAAAACAACCAAACCAATGCTATTTTAGATGACAATTGTCTCTCATAAAAGCCTGGCACACTGCAAATTCCCAGATCAGATGATGCTGTGTGATTGATTGACAGACTTAAATAAGTCTTCGAACACAGATTTTAACTTCTTATGGCTTGGGTGAAGTATTTCGACGTCTGGATGAAAAGCGTGCCCAAAGTCAACTGCCTGTTACTCAGGCCCAGACGCTGGATATGCATATAATTGGTAGATTTGGATAGAACACACTCTAAAGTTTCCAAAACCGTTCAAATGATGTCTGTGAGTATAACAGAACTGATATGGCAGGTGAAAATCTGAGGAAAATCCATCCGGGAAGTGGGATTTCTTTTGATGTGGGAAGTTTTCAATTGAATGCCTATTGAGTTTCTAATGGGTTAGGACCCAGATTGCAGTTCCTATGGCTTCCACTAGATGTCAACAGTCTTTAGACATTGTTTAAGGCTTGTTTTATGAAAAATGAAGAAGAATGAGACCTTCTGTCAGTGGACTGAGGAAGCATGCAGTGCTGGTTTGAGCGCATGACCAAGTGCACGCCCTTCGTTGTTTTTCCTTTCTATTGAATACGCTATTGTCCGGTTCAAATATTATCGAGTATTTAGACAATTGACAACCTGAGGATTAATTATAAAAATCATTTGACATGTTTCAACAAACTTTACTGGTACTATTCGGACGTATTCGTCTGCGTGTTTTGACTGCCTTTGAGCCAGTGGATTACTGAACACAACGCGCCAACAAAACAGAGTTTTTGCGATATGAAGAGGGACTTTATCGAACAAAACAAACATTTATTGTGTAGCTGGGACTCTTGTGACTGCAACCAGATGAAAATCTTCAAAGGTAAGTGATTAATTTGATGGCTATTTCTGACTTTCGTGACTCCTCTAATTGGTTGGAAAATGTTTGTATGCTTTTGTAAGCGGGGCGCTGTCCTCAGATAATCGCATGGTATGCTTTCGCAGTAAAGCCATTTTTAAATCTGACCAAATGCAAGTATGGAAAGACTACCTACTGAAGGAAGGTGAACATTGAAGCAGCGCCCGAACAGGGACTTGAACCCTGGACCCTCAGATTAAAAGTCTGATGCTCTACCGACTGAGCTATTCGGGCTCTGCATTTACTTATTTTCATACACCTAACCTGTCGGGCAGAGGCACGTGCTGAGGAGGGGGCATTGTCAGATGATACATTTCCCAAGAGATCCAGGCCTCCATTCCAAATGATACAGTCAACGAAATCTGAACTAGGCATCCCCTCCAAAGATGCATTTTGTCTAGACCTCGTGGCGCAACGGTAGCGTGTCTGACTCCAGATCAGAAGGTTGCGTGTTCAAATCACGTCGTGGTCAGTGTTTTCGTGTGTGCAATCTCTACCTTCTTTAAACAGCGAAGTCAATGAATCAACACAAGTACCAATGTGGCTTACAGTACAAATCTCGAACGAAAACAACCAAACCAATTCTGCTTTAGATGACAATTGTCTCTCATAAAAGCCTGTCACACTGCAAATTCCCAGATCAGATGATGCTGTGTGATTGATTGACAGGCTTAAATCAGTTTTCGAACACGGATTTTAACTTCTTATGGCTTAGGGGAAGTGATTCGACATTTGGATGAGAAGCGTGCCCAAAGAAAACTGCCTGTCACTCAGGCCCACAATCTAGGATATGCATATAAATGGTAGATTTGGATAGAACACACTTTAAAGTTTCCAAAACCGTTCAAATGATGTCTGTGAGTATAACAGAACTGATATGGCAGGTGAAAATCTGAGGAAAATCCATCCGGGAAGTGGGATTTTTTTTGATGTGGGAAGTTTTCAATTGAATGCCTATTGAGTTTCTAATGGGTTAGGACCCAGATTGCAGTTCCTATGGCTTCCACTAGATGTCAACAGTCTTTAGACATTGTTTCAGGATTGTTTTCTGAAAAATGAAGAAGAATGAGACCTTCTGTCAGTGGACTGAGGAAGCATGCAGTGCTGGTTTGCGCACATGACCAAGTGCGCGCCCGTCGTTGTTTTTCCTTTCTATTGAATACGCTATTGTCCGGTTGAAATATTATCGAGTATTTAGACAATTGCCATCCTGAAGATTAATTATAAAAATCGTTTGACATGTTTCAACAAACTTTACCGGTACTGTTCGGACGTATTCGTCTGCGTGTTTTGACCGCCTTTGAGCCAGTGGATTACTGAACACAACGAGCCAACAAAACGGAGTTTTTGGGATATAAAGAGGGACTTTATTGAACAAAACAAACATTTATTGTGTAGCTGAGACTCTTGTGACTGCAACCAGATGAAAATCTTCAAAGGTAAGTGATTAATTTGATCGCTATTTCTGACTTTCGTGACTCTATATGATTGGAAAATGTTTGTATGCTTTTGTAAGCGGGGCGCTGTCCTCAGATAATCGCATGGTATGCTTTCTCAGTAAAGCCATTTTTAAATCTGACCAAATGCAAGTATGGAAAGACTACCTACTGAAGGAAGGTGAACATTAAAGCAGCGCCCAAACAGGGACTTGAACCCTGGACCCTCAGATTAAAAGTCTGATGCTCTACCGACTGAGCTATTCGGGATCTGCATTTACTTATTTTCATACACCTAACCTGTCGGGCAGAGGCACGTGCTGAGGAGGGGGCATTGTCAGATGATACATTTCCCAAGAGATCCAGGCCTCCATTCCAAATGATACAGTCAACGAAATCTGAACTAGGCATCCCCTCCAAAGATGCATTTTGTCTAGACCTCGTGGCGCAACGGTAGCGTGTCTGACTCCAGATCAGAAGGTTGCGTGTTCAAATCACGTCGTGGTCAGTGTTTTCGTGTGTGCAATCTCTACCTTCTTTAAACAGCGAAGTCAATGAATCAACACAAGTACCAATGTGGCTTACAGTACAAATCTCGAACGAAAACAACCAAACCAATTCTGCTTTAGATGACAATTGTCTCTCATAAAAGCCTGTCACACTGCAAATTCCCAGATCAGATGATGCTGTGTGATTGATTGACAGGCTTAAATCAGTTTTCGAACACGGATTTTAACTTCTTATGGCTTAGGGGAAGTGATTCGACATTTGGATGAGAAGCGTGCCCAAAGAAAACTGCCTGTCACTCAGGCCCACAATCTAGGATATGCATATAAATGGTAGATTTGGATAGAACACACTTTAAAGTTTCCAAAACCGTTCAAATGATGTCTGTGAGTATAACAGAACTGATATGGCAGGTGAAAATCTGAGGAAAATCCATCCGGGAAGTGGGATTTTTTTTGATGTGGGAAGTTTTCAATTGAATGCCTATTGAGTTTCTAATGGGTTAGGACCCAGATTGCAGTTCCTATGGCTTCCACTAGATGTCAACAGTCTTTAGACATTGTTTCAGGATTGTTTTCTGAAAAAATGAAGAAGAATGAGACCTTCTGTCAGTGGACTGAGGAAGCATGCAGTGCTGGTTTGCGCACATGACCAAGTGCGCGCCCGTCGTTGTTTTTCCTTTCTATTGAGTACGCTATTGTCCGGTTGAAATATTATCGAGTATTTAGACAATTGCCATCCTGAAGATTAATTATAAAAATCGTTTGACATGTTTCAACAAACTTTACCGGTACTGTTCGGACGTATTCGTCTGCGTGTTTTGACCGCCTTTGAGCCAGTGGATTACTGAACACAACGAGCCAACAAAACGGAGTTTTTGGGATATAAAGAGGGACTTTATTGAACAAAACAAACATTTATTGTGTAGCTGAGACTCTTGTGACTGCAACCAGATGAAAATCTTCAAAGGTAAGTGATTAATTTGATCGCTATTTCTGACTTTCGTGACTCTATATGATTGGAAAATGTTTGTATGCTTTTGTAAGCGGGGCGCTGTCCTCAGATAATCGCATGGTATGCTTTCGCAGTAAAGCCATTTTTAAATCTGACCAAATGCAAGTATGGAAAGACTACCTACTGAAGGAAGGTGAACATTGAAGCAGCGCCCGAACAGGGACTTGAACCCTGGACCCTCAGATTAAAAGTCTGATGCTCTACCGACTGAGCTATTCGGGCTCTGCATTTACTTATTTTCATACACCTAACCTGTCGGGCAGAGGCACGTGCTGAGGAGGGGGCATTGTCAGATGATACATTTCCCAAGAGATCCAGGCCTCCATTCCAAATGATACAGTCAACGAAATCTGAACTAGGCATCCCCTCCAAAGATGCATTTTGTCTAGACCTCGTGGCGCAACGGTAGCGTGTCTGACTCCAGATCAGAAGGTTGCGTGTTCAAATCACGTCGTGGTCAGTGTTTTCGTGTGTGCAATCTCTACCTTCTTTAAACAGCGAAGTCAATGAATCAACACAAGTACCAATGTGGCTTACAGTACAAATCTCGAACGAAAACAACCAAGCCAATGCTGCTTTAGATGACAATTGTCTCTCATAAAAGCCTGTCACACTGCAAATTCCCAGATCAGATGATGCTGTGTGATTGATTGACAGGCTTAAATCAGTCTTCGAACACGGATTTTAACTTCTTATGGCTTAGGGGAAGTGATTCGACATCTGGATGAGAAGCGTGCCCAAAGTAAACTGCCTGTCACTCAGGCCCAGAATCTAGGATATGCATATAAATGGTAGATTTGGATAGAACACACTTTAAAGTTTCCAAAACCGTTCAAATGATGTCTGTGAGTATAACAGAACTGATATGGCAGGTGAAAATCTGAGGAAAATCCATCCGGGAAGTGGGATTTTTTTGATGTGGGAAGTTTTCAATTGAATGCCTATTGAGTTTCTAATGGGTTAGGACCCAGATTGCAGTTCCTATGGCTTCCACTAGATGTCAACAGTCTTTAGACATTGTTTCAGGATTGTTTTCTGAAAAATGAAGAAGAATGAGACCTTCTGTCAGTGGACTGAGGAAGCATGCAGTGCTGGTTTGCGCAAATGACCAAGTGCGCGCCCGTCGTTGTTTTTCCTTTCTATTGAATACGCTATTGTCCGGTTGAAATATTATCAAGTATTTAGACAATTGCCAACCTGAAGATTAATTATAAAAATCGTTTGACATGTTTCAACAAACTTTACCGGTACTGTTCGGACGTATTCGTCTGCGTGTTTTGACCGCCTTTGAGCCAGTGGATTACTGAACACAACGCGCCAACAAAATTGAGTTTTTGGGATATAAAGAGGGACTTTATTGAACAAAACAAACATTTATTGTGTAGCTGAGACTCTTGTAACTGCAACCAGATGAAAATCTTCAAAGGTAAGTGATTCATTTGATCGCTATTTCTGACTTTCGTGACTCTATATGATTGGAAAATGTTTGTATGCTTTGGTAAGCGGGGCGCTGTCCTCAGATAATCGCATGGTATGCTTTCGCAGTAAAGCCATTTTTAAATCTGACCAAATGCAAGTATGGAAAGACTGCCTACTGAAGGAAGGTGAACATTAAAGCAGCACCCGAACAGTGACTTGAACCCTGGACCCTCAGATTTAAAGTCTGATGCTCTACCGACTGAGCTATTCGGGCTCTGCCATTGCTTATTTTCATACACCTAACCTGTCGGGCAGAGGCACGTGCTGACGAGGGGCCATTGTCAGATGATACATTTCCCAGGAGATCCAGGCCTCCATTCCAAATGATACAGTCAACGAAATCTGAACTAGGCATCCCCTCCAAAGATGCATTTTGTCTAGACCTCTTGGCGCAACGGTAGCGCATCTGACTCCAGATCAGAAGGTTGCGTGTTCAAATCACGTTGTGGTCAGTGTTTTTATGTGTGCAATCTCTACCTTCTTTAAACAGCGAAGTCAATGAATCAGCACAAGTACCAATGTGGCTTACAGTACAAATCTCGAACGAAAACAACCAAGCCAATGCTGCTTTAGATGACAATTGTCTCTCATAAAAGCCTGTCACACTGCAAATTCCCAGATCAGATGATGCTGTGTGATTGATTGACAGGCTTAAATCAGTCTTCGAACACGGATTTTAACTTCTTATGGCTTAGAGGAAGTGATTCGACATCTGGATGAGAAGCGTGCCCAAAGTAAACTGCCTGTCACTCAGGCCCAGAATCTAGGATATGCATATAAATGGTAGATTTGGATAGAACACACTTTAAAGTTTCCAAAACCGTTCAAATGATGTCTGTGAGTATAACAGAACTGATATGGCAGGTGAAAATCTGAGGAAAATCCATCCGGGAAGTGGGATTTTTTTTGATGTGGGAAGTTTTCAATTGAATGCCTATTGAGTTTCTAATGGGTTAGAACCCAGATTGCAGTTCCTATGGCTTCCACTAGATGTCAACAGTCTTTAGACATTGTTTCAGGATTGTTTTCTGAAAAATGAAGAAGAATGAGACCTTCTGTCAGTGGACTGAGGAAGCATGCAGTGCTGGTTTGCGCACATGACCAAGTGCGCGCCCGTCGTTGTTTTTCCTTTCTATTGAATACGCTATTGTCCGGTTGAAATATTATCGAGTATTTAGACAATTGCCAACCTGAAGATTAATTATAAAAATCGTTTGACATGTTTCAACAAACTTCACCGGTACTGTTCGGACGTATTCGTCTGCGTGTTTTGACCGCCTTTGAGCCAGTGGATTACTGAACACAACGCGCCAACAAAACTGAGTTTTTGGGATATAAAGAGGGACTTTATTGAACAAAACAAACATTTATTGTGTAGCTGAGACTCTTGTGACTGCAACCAGATGAAAATCTTCAAAGGTAAGTGATTAATTTGATCGCTATTTCTGACTTTCGTGACTCTATATGATTGGAAAATGTTTGTATGCCTTTGTAAGCGGGGCGCTGTCCAAAGATAATCGCATGGTATGCTTTCTCAGTAAAGGCATTTTTAAATCTGACCAAATGCAAGTATGGAAAGACTACCTACTGAAGGAAGGTGAACATTAAAGCAGCGCCCGAACAGGGACTTGAACCCTGGACCCTAATATTTAAAGTCTGATGCTCTACCGACTGAGCTATTCGGGGTCTGCCTTTGCTTATTTTAATACACCTAACCTCTAGGGGAGAGGCACGTGCTGACGAGGGGGCATTGTCAGATGGTACATTTCCCCAGAGAACCAGGCCTCCATTCCAAATGATACAGTCAACGAAATCTGAACTAGGCATCCCCTCCAAAGATGCATTTTGTCTAGACCGCGTGGCTCAACGGTAGCGCGTCTGACTCCAGATCAGAAGGTTGCGTGTTCAAATCACGTCGTGGTCAGTGTTTTTATGTGTGCATCTCTACCTTCTTTAAACAGCGAAGTCAATGAATCAGCACAAGTACCAATGTGGCTTACAGTACAAATCCCGAACGAAAACAACCAAGCCAATGCTGCTTTAGATGACAATTGTCTCTCATAAAAGCCTGTCACACTGCAAATTCCCAGATCAGATGATGCTGTGTGATTGATTGACAGGCTTAAATCAGTCTTCGAACACGGATTTTAACTTCTTATGGCTTAGGGGAAGTGATTCGACATCTGGATGAGAAGCGTGCCCAAAGTAAACTGCCTGTCACTCAGGCCCAGAACCTAGGATATGCATATAAATGGTAGATTTGGATAGAACACACTTTAAAGTTTCCAAAACCGTTCAAATGATGTCTGTGAGTATAACAGAACTGATATGGCAGGTGAAAATCTGAGGAAAATCCATCCGGGAAGTGGGATTTTTTTTGATGTGGGAAGTTTTCAATTGAATGCCTATTGAGTTTCTAATGGGTTAGGACCCAGATTGCAGTTCCTATGGCTTCCACTAGATGTCAACAGTCTTTAGACATTGTTTCAGGATTGTTTTCTGAAAAAATGAAGAAGAATGAGACCTTCTGTCAGTGGACTGAGGAAGCATGCAGTGCTGGTTTGCGCACATGACCAAGTGCGCGCCCGTCGTTGTTTTTCCTTTCTATTGAGTACGCTATTGTCCGGTTGAAATATTATCGAGTATTTAGACAATTGCCATCCTGAAGATTAATTATAAAAATCGTTTGACATGTTTCAACAAACTTTACCGGTACTGTTCGGACGTATTCGTCTGCGTGTTTTGACCGCCTTTGAGCCAGTGGATTACTGAACACAACGAGCCAACAAAACTGAGTTTTTGGGATATAAAGAGGGACTTTATTGAACAAAACAAACATTTATTGTGTAGCTGAGACTCTTGTGACTGCAACCAGATGAAAATCTTCAAAGGTAAGTGATTAATTTGATCGCTATTTCTGACTTTCGTGACTCTATATGATTGGAAAATGTTTGTATGCTTTTGTAAGCGGGGCGCTGTCCTCAGATAATCGCATGGTATGCTTTCGCTGTAAAGCCATTTTTAAATCTGACCAAATGCAAGTATGGAAAGACTACCTACTGAAGGAAGGTGAACATTAAAGCAGCGCCCGAACAGGGACTTGAACCCTGGACCCTAATATTTAAAGTCTGATGCTCTACCGACTGAGCTATTCGGGGTCTGCCTTTGCTTATTTTAATACACCTAACCTCTAGGGGAGAGGCACGTGCTGACGAGGGGGCATTGTCAGATGGTACATTTCCCCAGAGAACCAGGCCTCCATTCCAAATGATACAGTCAACGAAATCTGAACTAGGCATCCCCTCCAAAGATGCATTTTGTCTAGACCGCGTGGCTCAACGGTAGCGCGTCTGACTCCAGATCAGAAGGTTGCGTGTTCAAATCACGTCGTGGTCAGTGTTTTTATGTGTGCATCTCTACCTTCTTTAAACAGCGAAGTCAATGAATCAGCACAAGTACCAATGTGGCTTACAGTACAAATCCCGAACGAAAACAACCAAGCCAATGCTGCTTTAGATGACAATTGTCTCTCATAAAAGCCTGTCACACTGCAAATTCCCAGATCAGATGATGCTGTGTGATTGATTGACAGGCTTAAATCAGTCTTCGAACACGGATTTTAACTTCTTATGGCTTAGGGGAAGTGATTCGACATCTGGATGAGAAGCGTGCCCAAAGTAAACTGCCTGTCACTCAGGCCCAGAACCTAGGATATGCATATAAATGGTAGATTTGGATAGAACACACTTTAAAGTTTCCAAAACCGTTCAAATGATGTCTGTGAGTATAACAGAACTGATATGGCAGGTGAAAATCTGAGGAAAATCCATCCGGGAAGTGGGATTTTTTTTGATGTGGGAAGTTTTCAATTGAATGCCTATTGAGTTTCTAATGGGTTAGGACCCAGATTGCAGTTCCTATGGCTTCCACTAGATGTCAACAGTCTTTAGACATTGTTTCAGGATTGTTTTCTGAAAAAATGAAGAAGAATGAGACCTTCTGTCAGTGGACTGAGGAAGCATGCAGTGCTGGTTTGCGCACATGACCAAGTGCGCGCCCGTCGTTGTTTTTCCTTTCTATTGAGTACGCTATTGTCCGGTTGAAATATTATCGAGTATTTAGACAATTGCCATCCTGAAGATTAATTATAAAAATCGTTTGACATGTTTCAACAAACTTTACCGGTACTGTTCGGACGTATTCGTCTGCGTGTTTTGACCGCCTTTGAGCCAGTGGATTACTGAACACAACGAGCCAACAAAACTGAGTTTTTGGGATATAAAGAGGGACTTTATTGAACAAAACAAACATTTATTGTGTAGCTGAGACTCTTGTGACTGCAACCAGATGAAAATCTTCAAAGGTAAGTGATTAATTTGATCGCTATTTCTGACTTTCGTGACTCTATATGATTGGAAAATGTTTGTATGCTTTTGTAAGCGGGGCGCTGTCCTCAGATAATCGCATGGTATGCTTTCGCTGTAAAGCCATTTTTAAATCTGACCAAATGCAAGTATGGAAAGACTACCTACTGAAGGAAGGTGAACATTAAAGCAGCGCCCAAACAGGGACTTGAACCCTGGACCCTCAGATTAAAAGTCTGATGCTCTACCGACTGAGCTATTCGGGCTCTGCATTTACTTATTTTCATACACCTAACCTGTCGGGCAGAGGCACGTGCTGAGGAGGGGGCATTGTCAGATGATACATTTCCCAAGAGATCCAGGCCTCCATTCCAAATGATACAGTCAACGAAATCTGAACTAGGCATCCCCTCCAAAGATGCATTTTGTCTAGACCTCGTGGCGCAACGGTAGCGTGTCTGACTCCAGATCAGAAGGTTGCGTGTTCAAATCACGTCGTGGTCAGTGTTTTCGTGTGTGCAATCTCTACCTTCTTTAAACAGCGAAGTCAATGAATCAACACAAGTACCAATGTGGCTTACAGTACAAATCTCGAACGAAAACAACCAAACCAATTCTGCTTTAGATGACAATTGTCTCTCATAAAAGCCTGTCACACTGCAAATTCCCAGATCAGATGATGCTGTGTGATTGATTGACAGGCTTAAATCAGTTTTCGAACACGGATTTTAACTTCTTATGGCTTAGGGGAAGTGATTCGACATTTGGATGAGAAGCGTGCCCAAAGAAAACTGCCTGTCACTCAGGCCCACAATCTAGGATATGCATATAAATGGTAGATTTGGATAGAACACACTTTAAAGTTTCCAAAACCGTTCAAATGATGTCTGTGAGTATAACAGAACTGATATGGCAGGTGAAAATCTGAGGAAAATCCATCCGGGAAGTGGGATTTTTTTTGATGTGGGAAGTTTTCAATTGAATGCCTATTGAGTTTCTAATGGGTTAGGACCCAGATTGCAGTTCCTATGGCTTCCACTAGATGTCAACAGTCTTTAGACATTGTTTCAGGATTGTTTTCTGAAAAAATGAAGAAGAATGAGACCTTCTGTCAGTGGACTGAGGAAGCATGCAGTGCTGGTTTGCGCACATGACCAAGTGCGCGCCCGTCGTTGTTTTTCCTTTCTATTGAGTACGCTATTGTCCGGTTGAAATATTATCGAGTATTTAGACAATTGCCATCCTGAAGATTAATTATAAAAATCGTTTGACATGTTTCAACAAACTTTACCGGTACTGTTCGGACGTATTCGTCTGCGTGTTTTGACCGCCTTTGAGCCAGTGGATTACTGAACACAACGAGCCAACAAAACTGAGTTTTTGGGATATAAAGAGGGACTTTATTGAACAAAACAAACATTTATTGTGTAGCTGAGACTCTTGTGACTGCAACCAGATGAAAATCTTCAAAGGTAAGTGATTAATTTGATCGCTATTTCTGACTTTCGTGACTCTATATGATTGGAAAATGTTTGTATGCCTTTGTAAGCGGGGCGCTGTCCAAAGATAATCGCATGGTATGCTTTCTCAGTAAAGCCATTTTTAAATCTGACCAAATGCAAGTATGGAAAGACTACCTACTGAAGGAAGGTGAACATTGAAGCAGCGCCCGAACAGGGACTTGAACCCTGGACCCTCAGATTAAAAGTCTGATGCTCTACCGACTGAGCTATTCGGGCTCTGCATTTACTTATTTTCATACACCTAACCTGTCGGGCAGAGGCACGTGCTGAGGAGGGGGCATTGTCAGATGATACATTTCCCAAGAGATCCAGGCCTCCATTCCAAATGATACAGTCAACGAAATCTGAACTAGGCATCCCCTCCAAAGATGCATTTTGTCTAGACCTGGTGGCGCAACGGTAGCGTGTCTGACTCCAGATCAGAAGGTTGCGTGTTCAAATCACGTCGTGGTCAGTGTTTTCGTGTGTGCAATCTCTACCTTCTTTAAACAGCGAAGTCAATGAATCAACACAAGTACCAATGTGGCTTACAGTACAAATCTCGAACGAAAACAACCAAACCAATTCTGCTTTAGATGACAATTGTCTCTGATAAAAGCCTGTCACACTGCAAATTCCCAGATCAGATGATGCTGTGTGATTGATTGACAGGCTTAAATCAGTTTTCGAACACGGATTTTAACTTCTTATGGCTTAGGGGAAGTGATTCGACATTTGGATGAGAAGCGTGCCCAAAGTAAACTCCCTGTTACTCAGGCCCAGAATCTAGGATATGCATATAAATGGTCGATTTGGATAGAACACACTTTAAAGTTTCCAAAACCGTTCAAATGATGTCTGTGAGTATAACAGAACTGATATGGCAGGTGAAAAATCTGAGGAAAATCCATCCGGGAAGTGGGATTTTTTTTGATGTGGGAAGTATTCAATTGAATGCCTATTGACTTTCTAATGGGTTAGGACCCAGATTGCAGTTCCTATGGCTTCCACTAGATGTCAACAGTCTTTAGACATTGTTTCAGGATTGTTTTCTGAAAAATGAAGAAGAATGAGACCTTCTGTCAGTGGACTGAGGAAGCATGCAGTGCTGGTTTGCGCACATGACCAAGTGCGCGCCCGTCGTTGTTTTTCCTTTCTATTGAATACGCTATTGTCCGGTTGAAATATTATCGAGTATTTAGACAATTGCCATCCTGAAGATTAATTATAAAAATCGTTTGACATGTTTCAACAAACTTTACCGGTACTGTTCGGACGTATTCGTCTGCGTGTTTTGACCGCCTTTGAGCCAGTGGATTACTGAACACAACGAGCCAACAAAACGGAGTTTTTGGGATATAAAGAGGGACTTTATTGAACAAAACAAACATTTATTGTGTAGCTGAGACTCTTGTGACTGCAACCAGATGAAAATCTTCAAAGGTAAGTGATTCATTTGATCGCTATTTCTGACTTTCGTGACTCTATATGATTGGAAAATGTTTGTATGCTTTTGTAAGCGGGGCGCTGTCCTCAGATAATCGCATGGTATGCTTTCGCAGTAAAGCCATTTTTAAATCTGACCAAATGCAAGTATGGAAAGACTACCTACTGAAGGAAGGTGAACATTAAAGCAGCGCCCAAACAGGGACTTGAACCCTGGACCCTCAGATTAAAAGTCTGATGCTCTACCGACTGAGCTATTCGGGCTCTGCATTTACTTATTTTCATACACCTAACCTGTCGGGCAGAGGCACGTGCTGAGGAGGGGGCATTGTCAGATGATACATTTCCCAAGATATCCAGGCCTCCATTCCAAATGATACAGTCAACGAAATCTGAACTAGGCATCCCCTCCAAAGATGCATTTTGTCTAGACCTGGTGGCGCAACGGTAGCGTGTCTGACTCCAGATCAGAAGGTTGCGTGTTCAAATCACGTCGTGGTCAGTGTTTTCGTGTGTGCAATCTCTACCTTCTTTAAACAGCGAAGTCAATGAATCAACACAAGTACCAATGTGGCTTACAGTACAAATCTCGAACGAAAACAACCAAACCAATTCTGCTCTAGATGACAATTGTCTCTCATAAAAGCCTGTCACACTGCAAATTCCCAGATCAGATGATGCTGTGTGATTGATTGACAGGCTTAAATCAGTTTTCGAACACGGATTTTAACTTCTTATGGCTTAGGGGAAGTGATTCGACATTTGGATGAGAAGCGTGCCCAAAGAAAACTGCCTGTCACTCAGGCCCACAATCTAGGATATGCATATAAATGGTAGATTTGGATAGAACACACTTTAAAGTTTCCAAAACCGTTCAAATGATGTCTGTGAGTATAACAGAACTGATATGGCAGGTGAAAATCTGAGGAAAATCCATCCGGGAAGTGGGATTTTTTTTGATGTGGGAAGTTTTCAATTGAATGCCTATTGAGTTTCTAATGGGTTAGGACCCAGATTGCAGTTCCTATGGCTTCCACTAGATGTCAACAGTCTTTAGACATTGTTTCAGGATTGTTTTCTGAAAAAATGAAGAAGAATGAGACCTTCTGTCAGTGGACTGAGGAAGCATGCAGTGCTGGTTTGCGCACATGACCAAGTGCGCGCCCGTCGTTGTTTTTCCTTTCTATTGAGTACGCTATTGTCCGGTTGAAATATTATCGAGTATTTAGACAATTGCCATCCTGAAGATTAATTATAAAAATCGTTTGACATGTTTCAACAAACTTTACCGGTACTGTTCGGACGTATTCGTCTGCGTGTTTTGACTGCCTTTGAGCCAGTGGATTACTGAACACAACGAGCCAACAAAACTGAGTTTTTGGGATATAAAGAGGGACTTTATTGAACAAAACAAACATTTATTGTGTAGCTGAGACTCTTGTAACTGCAACCAGATGAAAATCTTCAAAGGTAAGTGATTCATTTGATCGCTATTTCTGACTTTCGTGACTCTATATGATTGGAAAATGTTTGTATGCTTTTGTAAGCGGGGCGCTGTCCTCAGATAATCGCATGGTATGCTTTCGTAGTAAAGCCATTTTTAAATCTGACCAAATGCAAGTATGGAAAGACTACCTACTGAAGGAAGGAGAAGATTAAAGCAGCGCCCGAACAGGGACTTGAACCCTGGACCCTCAAATTAAAAGTCTGATGCTCTACCGACTGAGCTATTCGGGCTCTGCATTTACGTATTTTCATACACCTAACCTGTCGGGCAGAGGCACGTGCTGACGAGGGGGCATTGTCAGATGATACATTTCCCAAGAGATCCAGGCCTCCATTCCAAATGATACAGTCAACGAAATCTGAACTAGGCATCCCCTCCAAAGATGCATTTTGTCTAGACATCGTGGTGCAACGGTAGCGCGTCTGACTCCAGATCAGAAGGTTGCGTGTTCAAATCACGTCGTGGTCAGTGTTTTCGTTTGTGCAATCTCTACCTTCTTTAAACAGCGAAGTCAATGAATCAACACAAGTACCAATGTGGCTTACAGTACAAATCTCGAACGAAAACAACCAAACCAATTCTGCTTTAGATGACAATTGTCTCTCATAAAAGCCTGTCACACTGCAAATTCCCAGATCAGATGATGCTGTGTGATTGATTGACAGGCTTAAATCAGTTTTCGAACACGGATTTTAACTTCTTATGGCTTAGGGGAAGTGATTCGACATTTGGATGAGAAGCGTGCCCAAAGAAAACTGCCTGTCACTCAGGCCCACAATCTAGGATATGCATATAAATGGTAGATTTGGATAGAACACACTTTAAAGTTTCCAAAACCGTTCAAATGATGTCTGTGAGTATAACAGAACTGATATGGCAGGTGAAAATCTGAGGAAAATCCATCCGGGAAGTGGGATTTTTTTTGATGTGGGAAGTTTTCAATTGAATGCCTATTGAGTTTCTAATGGGTTAGGACCCAGATTGCAGTTCCTATGGCTTCCACTAGATGTCAACAGTCTTTAGACATTGTTTCAGGATTGTTTTCTGAAAAAATGAAGAAGAATGAGACCTTCTGTCAGTGGACTGAGGAAGCATGCAGTGCTGGTTTGCGCACATGACCAAGTGCGCGCCCGTCGTTGTTTTTCCTTTCTATTGAGTACGCTATTGTCCGGTTGAAATATTATCGAGTATTTAGACAATTGCCATCCTGAAGATTAATTATAAAAATCGTTTGACATGTTTCAACAAACTTTACCGGTACTGTTCGGACGTATTCGTCTGCGTGTTTTGACTGCCTTTGAGCCAGTGGATTACTGAACACAACGAGCCAACAAAACTGAGTTTTTGGGATATAAAGAGGGACTTTATTGAACAAAACAAACATTTATTGTGTAGCTGAGACTCTTGTAACTGCAACCAGATGAAAATCTTCAAAGGTAAGTGATTCATTTGATCGCTATTTCTGACTTTCGTGACTCTATATGATTGGAAAATGTTTGTATGCTTTTGTAAGCGGGGCGCTGTCCTCAGATAATCGCATGGTATGCTTTCGTAGTAAAGCCATTTTTAAATCTGACCAAATGCAAGTATGGAAAGACTACCTACTGAAGGAAGGAGAAGATTAAAGCAGCGCCCGAACAGGGACTTGAACCCTGGACCCTCAAATTAAAAGTCTGATGCTCTACCGACTGAGCTATTCGGGCTCTGCATTTACGTATTTTCATACACCTAACCTGTCGGGCAGAGGCACGTGCTGACGAGGGGGCATTGTCAGATGATACATTTCCCAAGAGATCCAGGCCTCCATTCCAAATGATACAGTCAACGAAATCTGAACTAGGCATCCCCTCCAAAGATGCATTTTGTCTAGACATCGTGGTGCAACGGTAGCGCGTCTGACTCCAGATCAGAAGGTTGCGTGTTCAAATCACGTCGTGGTCAGTGTTTTCGTTTGTGCAATCTCTACCTTCTTTAAACAGCGAAGTCAATGAATCAACACAAGTACCAATGTGGCTTACAGTACAAATCTCGAACGAAAACAACCAAACCAATTCTGCTTTAGATGACAATTGTCTCTCATAAAAGCCTGTCACACTGCAAATTCCCAGATCAGATGATGCTGTGTGATTGATTGACAGGCTTAAATCAGTCTTCGAACACGGATTTTAACTTCTTATGGCTTAGAGGAAGTGATTCGACATCTGGATGAGAAGCGTGCCCAAAGTAAACTGCCTGTCACTCAGGCCCAGAATCTAGGATATGCATATAAATGGTAGATTTGGATAGAACACACTTTAAAGTTTCCAAAACCGTTCAAATGATGTCTGTGAGTATAACAGAACTGATATGGCAGGTGAAAATCTGAGGAAAATCCATCCGGGAAGTGGGATTTTTTTTGATGTGGGAAGTTTTCAATTGAATGCCTATTGAGTTTCTAATGGGTTAGAACCCAGATTGCAGTTCCTATGGCTTCCACTAGATGTCAACAGTCTTTAGACATTGTTTCAGGATTGTTTTCTGAAAAATGAAGAAGAATGAGACCTTCTGTCAGTGGACTGAGGAAGCATGCAGTGCTGGTTTGCGCACATGACCAAGTGCGCGCCCGTCGTTGTTTTTCCTTTCTATTGAATACGCTATTGTCCGGTTGAAATATTATCGAGTATTTAGACAATTGCCAACCTGAAGATTAATTATAAAAATCGTTTGACATGTTTCAACAAACTTCACCGGTACTGTTCGGACGTATTCGTCTGCGTGTTTTGACCGCCTTTGAGCCAGTGGATTACTGAACACAACGCGCCAACAAAACTGAGTTTTTGGGATATAAAGAGGGACTTTATTGAACAAAACAAACATTTATTGTGTAGCTGAGACTCTTGTGACTGCAACCAGATGAAAATCTTCAAAGGTAAGTGATTAATTTGATCGCTATTTCTGACTTTCGTGACTCTATATGATTGGAAAATGTTTGTATGCCTTTGTAAGCGGGGCGCTGTCCAAAGATAATCGCATGGTATGCTTTCTCAGTAAAGGCATTTTTAAATCTGACCAAATGCAAGTATGGAAAGACTACCTACTGAAGGAAGGTGAACATTAAAGCAGCGCCCGAACAGGGACTTGAACCCTGGACCCTAATATTTAAAGTCTGATGCTCTACCGACTGAGCTATTCGGGGTCTGCCTTTGCTTATTTTAATACACCTAACCTCTAGGGGAGAGGCACGTGCTGACGAGGGGGCATTGTCAGATGGTACATTTCCCCAGAGAACCAGGCCTCCATTCCAAATGATACAGTCAACGAAATCTGAACTAGGCATCCCCTCCAAAGATGCATTTTGTCTAGACCGCGTGGCTCAACGGTAGCGCGTCTGACTCCAGATCAGAAGGTTGCGTGTTCAAATCACGTCGTGGTCAGTGTTTTTATGTGTGCATCTCTACCTTCTTTAAACAGCGAAGTCAATGAATCAGCACAAGTACCAATGTGGCTTACAGTACAAATCTCGAACGAAAACAACCAAGCCAATGCTGCTTTAGATGACAATTGTCTCTCATAAAAGCCTGTCACACTGCAAATTCCCAGATCAGATGATGCTGTGTGATTGATTGACAGGCTTAAATCAGTCTTCGAACACGGATTTTAACTTCTTATGGCTTAGGGGAAGTGATTCGACATCTGGATGAGAAGCGTGCCCAAAGTAAACTGCCTGTCACTCAGGCCCAGAACCTAGGATATGCATATAAATGGTAGATTTGGATAGAACACACTTTAAAGTTTCCAAAACCGTTCAAATGATGTCTGTGAGTATAACAGAACTGATATGGCAGGTGAAAATCTGAGGAAAATCCATCCGGGAAGTGGGATTTTTTTGATGTGGGAAGTTTTCAATTGAATGCCTATTGAGTTTCTAATGGGTTAGGACCCAGATTGCAGTTCCTATGGCTTCCACTAGATGTCAACAGTCTTTAGACATTGTTTCAGGATTGTTTTCTGAAAAATGAAGAAGAATGAGACCTTCTGTCAGTGGACTGAGGAAGCATGCAGTGCTGGTTTGCGCACATGACCAAGTGCGCGCCCGTCGTTGTTTTTCCTTTCTATTGAATACGCTATTGTCCGGTTGAAATATTATCGAGTATTTAGACAATTGCCAACCTGAAGATTAATTATAAAAATCGTTTGACATGTTTCAACAAACTTTACCGGTACTGTTCGGACGTATTCGTCTGCGTGTTTTGACTGCCTTTGAGCCAGTGGATTACTGAACACAACGAGCCAACAAAACTGAGTTTTTGGGATATAAAGAGGGACTTTATTGAACAAAACAAACATTTATTGTGTAGCTGAGACTCTTGTGACTGCAACCAGATGAAAATCTTCAAAGGTAAGTGATTAATTTGATTGCTATTTCTGACTTTCGTGACTCTATATGATTGGAAAATGTTTGTATGCTTCTGTAAGTGGGGCGCTGTCCTCAGATAATCGCATGGTATGCTTTCGCAGTAAAGCCATTTTTAAATCTGACCAAATGCAAGTATGGAAAGACTACCTACTGAAGGAAGGAGAACATTAAAGCAGCGCCCGAACAGGGACTTGAACCCTGGACCCTCAAATTAAAAGTCTGATGCTCTACCGACTGAGCTATTCGGGCTCTGCATTTACGTATTTTCATACACCTAACCTGTCGGGCAGAGGCACGTGCTGACGAGGGGGCATTGTCAGATGATACATTTCCCAAGAGATCCAGGCCTCCATTCCAAATGATACAGTCAACGAAATCTGAACTAGGCATCCCCTCCAAAGATGCATTTTGTCTAGACATCGTGGCGCAACGGTAGCGCGTCTGACTCCAGATCAGAAGGTTGCGTGTTCAAGTCACGTTGTGGTCAGTGTTTTCGTTTGTGCAATCTCTACCTTCTTTAAACAGCGAAGTCAATGAATCAACACAAGTACCAATGTGGCTTACAGTACAAATCTCGAACGAAAACAACCAAACCAATTCTGCTTTAGATGACAATTGTCTCTCATAAAAGCCTGTCACACTGCAAATTCCCAGATCAGATGATGCTGTGTGATTGATTGACAGGCTTAAATCAGTTTTCGAACACGGATTTTAACTTCTTATGGCTTAGGGGAAGTATTTCGACGTCTGGATGAGAAGCTTGCCCAAAGTAAACTGCCTGTTACTCAGGCCCAGAATCTAGGATATGCATATAATTGGTAGATTTGGATAGAACACACTTTAAAGTTTCCAAAACCGTTCAAATGATGTCTGTGAGTATAACAGAACTGATATGGCAGGTGAAAAATCTGAGGAAAATCCATCCGGGAAGTGGGATTTTTTTTGATGTGGGAAGTTTTCAATTGAATGCCTATTGAGTTTCTAATGGGTTAGGACCCATATTGCAGTTCCTATGGCTTCCACTAGATGTCAACAGTCTTTAGACATTGTTTCAGGATTGTTTTCTGAAAAATGAAGAAGAATGAGACCTACTGTCAGTGGACTGAGGAAGCATGCAGTGCAGGTTTGCGCACATGACCAAGTGCGCGCCCGTCGTTGTTTTTCCTTTCTATTGAATACGCTATTGTCCGGTTGAAATATTATCGAGTATTTAGACAATTGCCAACCTGAAGATTAATTATAAAAATCGTTTGACATGTTTCAACAAACTTTACCGGTACTGTTCGGACGTATTCGTCTGCGTGTTTTGACCGCCTTTGAGCCAGTGGATTACTGAACACAACGTGCCAACAAAACTGAGTTTTTGGGATATAAAGAGGGACTTTATTGAACAAAACAAACATTTATTGTGTAGCTGAGACTCTTGTGACTGCAACCAGATGAAAATCTTCAAAGGTAAGTGATTAATTTGATCGCTATTTCTGACTTTCGTGACTCTATATGATTGGAAAATGTTTGTATGCCTTTGTAAGCGGGGCGCTGTCCAAAGATAATCGCATGGTATGCTTTCTCAGTAAAGGCATTTTTAAATCTGACCAAATGCAAGTATGGAAAGACTACCTACTGAAGGAAGGTGAACATTAAAGCAGCGCCCGAACAGGGACTTGAACCCTGGACCCTAATATTTAAAGTCTGATGCTCTACCGACTGAGCTATTCGGGGTCTGCCTTTGCTTATTTTAATACACCTAACCTCTAGGGGAGAGGCACGTGCTGACGAGGGGGCATTGTCAGATGGTACATTTCCCCAGAGAACCAGGCCTCCATTCCAAATGATACAGTCAACGAAATCTGAACTAGGCATCCCCTCCAAAGATGCATTTTGTCTAGACCGCGTGGCTCAACGGTAGCGCGTCTGACTCCAGATCAGAAGGTTGCGTGTTCAAATCACGTCGTGGTCAGTGTTTTTATGTGTGCATCTCTACCTTCTTTAAACAGCGAAGTCAATGAATCAGCACAAGTACCAATGTGGCTTACAGTACAAATCTCGAACGAAAACAACCAAGCCAATGCTGCTTTAGATGACAATTGTCTCTCATAAAAGCCTGTCACACTGCAAATTCCCAGATCAGATGATGCTGTGTGATTGATTGACAGGCTTAAATCAGTCTTCGAACACGGATTTTAACTTCTTATGGCTTAGGGGAAGTGATTCGACATCTGGATGAGAAGCGTGCCCAAAGTAAACTGCCTGTCACTCAGGCCCAGAACCTAGGATATGCATATAAATGGTAGATTTGGATAGAACACACTTTAAAGTTTCCAAAACCGTTCAAATGATGTCTGTGAGTATAACAGAACTGATATGGCAGGTGAAAATCTGAGGAAAATCCATCCGGGAAGTGGGATTTTTTTGATGTGGGAAGTTTTCAATTGAATGCCTATTGAGTTTCTAATGGGTTAGGACCCAGATTGCAGTTCCTATGGCTTCCACTAGATGTCAACAGTCTTTAGACATTGTTTCAGGATTGTTTTCTGAAAAATGAAGAAGAATGAGACCTTCTGTCAGTGGACTGAGGAAGCATGCAGTGCTGGTTTGCGCACATGACCAAGTGCGCGCCCGTCGTTGTTTTTCCTTTCTATTGAATACGCTATTGTCCGGTTGAAATATTATCGAGTATTTAGACAATTGCCAACCTGAAGATTAATTATAAAAATCGTTTGACATGTTTCAACAAACTTTACCGGTACTGTTCGGACGTATTCGTCTGCGTGTTTTGACTGCCTTTGAGCCAGTGGATTACTGAACACAACGAGCCAACAAAACTGAGTTTTTGGGATATAAAGAGGGACTTTATTGAACAAAACAAACATTTATTGTGTAGCTGAGACTCTTGTGACTGCAACCAGATGAAAATCTTCAAAGGTAAGTGATTAATTTGATTGCTATTTCTGACTTTCGTGACTCTATATGATTGGAAAATGTTTGTATGCTTCTGTAAGTGGGGCGCTGTCCTCAGATAATCGCATGGTATGCTTTCGCAGTAAAGCCATTTTTTAATCTGACCAAATGCAAGTATGGAAAGACTACCTACTGAAGGAAGGAGAACATTAAAGCAGCGCCCGAACAGGGACTTGAACCCTGGACCCTCAAATTAAAAGTCTGATGCTCTACCGACTGAGCTATTCGGGCTCTGCATTTATGTATTTTCATACACCTAACCTGTCGGGCAGAGGCACGTGCTGACGAGGGGGCATTGTCAGATGATACATTTCCCAAGAGATCCAGGCCTCCATTCCAAATGATACAGTCAACGAAATCTGAACTAGGCATCCCCTCCAAAGATGCATTTTGTCTAGACATCGTGGCGCAACGGTAGCGCGTCTGACTCCAGATCAGAAGGTTGCGTGTTCAAATCACGTCGTGGTCAGTGTTTTCGTTTGTGCAATCTCTACCTTCTTTAAACAGCGAAGTCAATGAATCAACACAAGTACCAATGTGGCTTACAGTACAAATCTCGAACGAAAACAACCAAACCAATTCTGCTTTAGATGACAATTGTCTCTCATAAAAGCCTGTCACACTGCAAATTCCCAGATCAGATGATGCTGTGTGATTGATTGACAGGCTTAAATCAGTCTTCGAACACGGATTTTAACTTCTTATGGCTTAGAGGAAGTGATTCGACATCTGGATGAGAAGCGTGCCCAAAGTAAACTGCCTGTCACTCAGGCCCAGAATCTAGGATATGCATATAAATGGTAGATTTGGATAGAACACACTTTAAAGTTTCCAAAACCGTTCAAATGATGTCTGTGAGTATAACAGAACTGATATGGCAGGTGAAAATCTGAGGAAAATCCATCCGGGAAGTGGGATTTTTTTTGATGTGGGAAGTTTTCAATTGAATGCCTATTGAGTTTCTAATGGGTTAGAACCCAGATTGCAGTTCCTATGGCTTCCACTAGATGTCAACAGTCTTTAGACATTGTTTCAGGATTGTTTTCTGAAAAATGAAGAAGAATGAGACCTTCTGTCAGTGGACTGAGGAAGCATGCAGTGCTGGTTTGCGCACATGACCAAGTGCGCGCCCGTCGTTGTTTTTCCTTTCTATTGAATACGCTATTGTCCGGTTGAAATATTATCGAGTATTTAGACAATTGCCAACCTGAAGATTAATTATAAAAATCGTTTGACATGTTTCAACAAACTTCACCGGTACTGTTCGGACGTATTCGTCTGCGTGTTTTGACCGCCTTTGAGCCAGTGGATTACTGAACACAACGCGCCAACAAAACTGAGTTTTTGGGATATAAAGAGGGACTTTATTGAACAAAACAAACATTTATTGTGTAGCTGAGACTCTTGTGACTGCAACCAGATGAAAATCTTCAAAGGTAAGTGATTAATTTGATCGCTATTTCTGACTTTCGTGACTCTATATGATTGGAAAATGTTTGTATGCCTTTGTAAGCGGGGCGCTGTCCAAAGATAATCGCATGGTATGCTTTCTCAGTAAAGGCATTTTTAAATCTGACCAAATGCAAGTATGGAAAGACTACCTACTGAAGGAAGGTGAACATTAAAGCAGCGCCCGAACAGGGACTTGAACCCTGGACCCTAATATTTAAAGTCTGATGCTCTACCGACTGAGCTATTCGGGGTCTGCCTTTGCTTATTTTAATACACCTAACCTCTAGGGGAGAGGCACGTGCTGACGAGGGGGCATTGTCAGATGGTACATTTCCCCAGAGAACCAGGCCTCCATTCCAAATGATACAGTCAACGAAATCTGAACTAGGCATCCCCTCCAAAGATGCATTTTGTCTAGACCGCGTGGCTCAACGGTAGCGCGTCTGACTCCAGATCAGAAGGTTGCGTGTTCAAATCACGTCGTGGTCAGTGTTTTTATGTGTGCATCTCTACCTTCTTTAAACAGCGAAGTCAATGAATCAGCACAAGTACCAATGTGGCTTACAGTACAAATCTCGAACGAAAACAACCAAGCCAATGCTGCTTTAGATGACAATTGTCTCTCATAAAAGCCTGTCACACTGCAAATTCCCAGATCAGATGATGCTGTGTGATTGATTGACAGGCTTAAATCAGTCTTCGAACACGGATTTTAACTTCTTATGGCTTAGGGGAAGTGATTCGACATCTGGATGAGAAGCGTGCCCAAAGTAAACTGCCTGTCACTCAGGCCCAGAACCTAGGATATGCATATAAATGGTAGATTTGGATAGAACACACTTTAAAGTTTCCAAAACCGTTCAAATGATGTCTGTGAGTATAACAGAACTGATATGGCAGGTGAAAATCTGAGGAAAATCCATCCGGGAAGTGGGATTTCTTTTGATGTGGGAAGTTTTCAATTGAATGCCTATTGAGTTTCTAATGGGTTAGGACCCAGATTGCAGTTCCTATGGCTTCCACTAGATGTCAACAGTCTTTAGACATTGTTTCAGGATTGTTTTCTGAAAAATGAAGAAGAATGAGACCTTCTGTCAGTGGACTGAGGAAGCATGCAGTGCTGGTTTGCGCACATGACCAAGTGCGCGCCCGTCGTTGTTTTTCCTTTCTATTGAATACGCTATTGTCCGGTTGAAATATTATCGAGTATTTAGACAATTGCCAACCTGAAGATTAATTATAAAAATCGTTTGACATGTTTCAACAAACTTTACCGGTACTGTTCGGACGTATTCGTCTGCGTGTTTTGACTGCCTTTGAGCCAGTGGATTACTGAACACAACGAGCCAACAAAACTGAGTTTTTGGGATATAAAGAGGGACTTTATTGAACAAAACAAACATTTATTGTGTAGCTGAGACTCTTGTGACTGCAACCAGATGAAAATCTTCAAAGGTAAGTGATTAATTTGATTGCTATTTCTGACTTTCGTGACTCTATATGATTGGAAAATGTTTGTATGCTTCTGTAAGTGGGGCGCTGTCCTCAGATAATCGCATGGTATGCTTTCGCAGTAAAGCCATTTTTTAATCTGACCAAATGCAAGTATGGAAAGACTACCTACTGAAGGAAGGAGAACATTAAAGCAGCGCCCGAACAGGGACTTGAACCCTGGACCCTCAAATTAAAAGTCTGATGCTCTACCGACTGAGCTATTCGGGCTCTGCATTTACGTATTTTCATACACCTAACCTGTCGGGCAGAGGCACGTGCTGACGAGGGGGCATTGTCAGATGATACATTTCCCAAGAGATCCAGGCCTCCATTCCAAATGATACAGTCAACGAAATCTGAACTAGGCATCCCCTCCAAAGATGCATTTTGTCTAGACATCGTGGCGCAACGGTAGCGCGTCTGACTCCAGATCAGAAGGTTGCGTGTTCAAATCACGTCGTGGTCAGTGTTTTCGTTTGTGCAATCTCTACCTTCTTTAAACAGCGAAGTCAATGAATCAACACAAGTACCAATGTGGCTTACAGTACAAATCTCGAACGAAAACAACCAAACCAATTCTGCTTTAGATGACAATTGTCTCTCATAAAAGCCTGTCACACTGCAAATTCCCAGATCAGATGATGCTGTGTGATTGATTGACAGGCTTAAATCAGTCTTCGAACACGGATTTTAACTTCTTATGGCTTAGAGGAAGTGATTCGACATCTGGATGAGAAGCGTGCCCAAAGTAAACTGCCTGTCACTCAGGCCCAGAATCTAGGATATGCATATAAATGGTAGATTTGGATAGAACACACTTTAAAGTTTCCAAAACCGTTCAAATGATGTCTGTGAGTATAACAGAACTGATATGGCAGGTGAAAATCTGAGGAAAATCCATCCGGGAAGTGGGATTTTTTTTGATGTGGGAAGTTTTCAATTGAATGCCTATTGAGTTTCTAATGGGTTAGAACCCAGATTGCAGTTCCTATGGCTTCCACTAGATGTCAACAGTCTTTAGACATTGTTTCAGGATTGTTTTCTGAAAAATGAAGAAGAATGAGACCTTCTGTCAGTGGACTGAGGAAGCATGCAGTGCTGGTTTGCGCACATGACCAAGTGCGCGCCCGTCGTTGTTTTTCCTTTCTATTGAATACGCTATTGTCCGGTTGAAATATTATCGAGTATTTAGACAATTGCCAACCTGAAGATTAATTATAAAAATCGTTTGACATGTTTCAACAAACTTCACCGGTACTGTTCGGACGTATTCGTCTGCGTGTTTTGACCGCCTTTGAGCCAGTGGATTACTGAACACAACGCGCCAACAAAACTGAGTTTTTGGGATATAAAGAGGGACTTTATTGAACAAAACAAACATTTATTGTGTAGCTGAGACTCTTGTGACTGCAACCAGATGAAAATCTTCAAAGGTAAGTGATTAATTTGATCGCTATTTCTGACTTTCGTGACTCTATATGATTGGAAAATGTTTGTATGCCTTTGTAAGCGGGGCGCTGTCCAAAGATAATCGCATGGTATGCTTTCTCAGTAAAGGCATTTTTAAATCTGACCAAATGCAAGTATGGAAAGACTACCTACTGAAGGAAGGTGAACATTAAAGCAGCGCCCGAACAGGGACTTGAACCCTGGACCCTAATATTTAAAGTCTGATGCTCTACCGACTGAGCTATTCGGGGTCTGCCTTTGCTTATTTTAATACACCTAACCTCTAGGGGAGAGGCACGTGCTGACGAGGGGGCATTGTCAGATGGTACATTTCCCCAGAGAACCAGGCCTCCATTCCAAATGATACAGTCAACGAAATCTGAACTAGGCATCCCCTCCAAAGATGCATTTTGTCTAGACCGCGTGGCTCAACGGTAGCGCGTCTGACTCCAGATCAGAAGGTTGCGTGTTCAAATCACGTCGTGGTCAGTGTTTTTATGTGTGCATCTCTACCTTCTTTAAACAGCGAAGTCAATGAATCAGCACAAGTACCAATGTGGCTTACAGTACAAATCTCGAACGAAAACAACCAAGCCAATGCTGCTTTAGATGACAATTGTCTCTCATAAAAGCCTGTCACACTGCAAATTCCCAGATCAGATGATGCTGTGTGATTGATTGACAGGCTTAAATCAGTCTTCGAACACGGATTTTAACTTCTTATGGCTTAGGGGAAGTGATTCGACATCTGGATGAGAAGCGTGCCCAAAGTAAACTGCCTGTCACTCAGGCCCAGAACCTAGGATATGCATATAAATGGTAGATTTGGATAGAACACACTTTAAAGTTTCCAAAACCGTTCAAATGATGTCTGTGAGTATAACAGAACTGATATGGCAGGTGAAAATCTGAGGAAAATCCATCCGGGAAGTGGGATTTTTTTTGATGTGGGAAGTTTTCAATTGAATGCCTATTGAGTTTCTAATGGGTTAGAACCCAGATTGCAGTTCCTATGGCTTCCACTAGATGTCAACAGTCTTTAGACATTGTTTCAGGATTGTTTTCTGAAAAATGAAGAAGAATGAGACCTTCTGTCAGTGGACTGAGGAAGCATGCAGTGCTGGTTTGCGCACATGACCAAGTGCGCGCCCGTCGTTGTTTTTCCTTTCTATTGAATACGCTATTGTCCGGTTGAAATATTATCGAGTATTTAGACAATTGCCAACCTGAAGATTAATTATAAAAATCGTTTGACATGTTTCAACAAACTTCACCGGTACTGTTCGGACGTATTCGTCTGCGTGTTTTGACCGCCTTTGAGCCAGTGGATTACTGAACACAACGCGCCAACAAAACTGAGTTTTTGGGATATAAAGAGGGACTTTATTGAACAAAACAAACATTTATTGTGTAGCTGAGACTCTTGTGACTGCAACCAGATGAAAATCTTCAAAGGTAAGTGATTAATTTGATCGCTATTTCTGACTTTCGTGACTCTATATGATTGGAAAATGTTTGTATGCCTTTGTAAGCGGGGCGCTGTCCAAAGATAATCGCATGGTATGCTTTCTCAGTAAAGGCATTTTTAAATCTGACCAAATGCAAGTATGGAAAGACTACCTACTGAAGGAAGGTGAACATTAAAGCAGCGCCCGAACAGGGACTTGAACCCTGGACCCTAATATTTAAAGTCTGATGCTCTACCGACTGAGCTATTCGGGGTCTGCCTTTGCTTATTTTAATACACCTAACCTCTAGGGGAGAGGCACGTGCTGACGAGGGGGCATTGTCAGATGGTACATTTCCCCAGAGAACCAGGCCTCCATTCCAAATGATACAGTCAACGAAATCTGAACTAGGCATCCCCTCCAAAGATGCATTTTGTCTAGACCGCGTGGCTCAACGGTAGCGCGTCTGACTCCAGATCAGAAGGTTGCGTGTTCAAATCACGTCGTGGTCAGTGTTTTTATGTGTGCATCTCTACCTTCTTTAAACAGCGAAGTCAATGAATCAGCACAAGTACCAATGTGGCTTACAGTACAAATCTCGAACGAAAACAACCAAGCCAATGCTGCTTTAGATGACAATTGTCTCTCATAAAAGCCTGTCACACTGCAAATTCCCAGATCAGATGATGCTGTGTGATTGATTGACAGGCTTAAATCAGTCTTCGAACACGGATTTTAACTTCTTATGGCTTAGGGGAAGTGATTCGACATCTGGATGAGAAGCGTGCCCAAAGTAAACTGCCTGTCACTCAGGCCCAGAACCTAGGATATGCATATAAATGGTAGATTTGGATAGAACACACTTTAAAGTTTCCAAAACCGTTCAAATGATGTCTGTGAGTATAACAGAACTGATATGGCAGGTGAAAATCTGAGGAAAATCCATCCGGGAAGTGGGATTTCTTTTGATGTGGGAAGTTTTCAATTGAATGCCTATTGAGTTTCTAATGGGTTAGGACCCAGATTGCAGTTCCTATGGCTTCCACTAGATGTCAACAGTCTTTAGACATTGTTTCAGGATTGTTTTCTGAAAAATGAAGAAGAATGAGACCTTCTGTCAGTGGACTGAGGAAGCATGCAGTGCTGGTTTGCGCACATGACCAAGTGCGCGCCCGTCGTTGTTTTTCCTTTCTATTGAATACGCTATTGTCCGGTTGAAATATTATCGAGTATTTAGACAATTGCCAACCTGAAGATTAATTATAAAAATCGTTTGACATGTTTCAACAAACTTTACCGGTACTGTTCGGACGTATTCGTCTGCGTGTTTTGACTGCCTTTGAGCCAGTGGATTACTGAACACAACGAGCCAACAAAACTGAGTTTTTGGGATATAAAGAGGGACTTTATTGAACAAAACAAACATTTATTGTGTAGCTGAGACTCTTGTGACTGCAACCAGATGAAAATCTTCAAAGGTAAGTGATTAATTTGATTGCTATTTCTGACTTTCGTGACTCTATATGATTGGAAAATGTTTGTATGCTTCTGTAAGTGGGGCGCTGTCCTCAGATAATCGCATGGTATGCTTTCGCAGTAAAGCCATTTTTTAATCTGACCAAATGCAAGTATGGAAAGACTACCTACTGAAGGAAGGAGAACATTAAAGCAGCGCCCGAACAGGGACTTGAACCCTGGACCCTCAAATTAAAAGTCTGATGCTCTACCGACTGAGCTATTCGGGCTCTGCATTTACGTATTTTCATACACCTAACCTGTCGGGCAGAGGCACGTGCTGACGAGGGGGCATTGTCAGATGATACATTTCCCAAGAGATCCAGGCCTCCATTCCAAATGATACAGTCAACGAAATCTGAACTAGGCATCCCCTCCAAAGATGCATTTCGTCTAGACATCGTGGCGCAACGGTAGCGCGTCTGACTCCAGATCAGAAGGTTGCGTGTTCAAATCACGTCGTGGTCAGTGTTTTCGTTTGTGCAATCTCTACCTTCTTTAAACAGCGAAGTCAATGAATCAACACAAGTACCAATGTGGCTTACAGTACAAATCTCGAACGAAAACAACCAAACCAATTCTGCTTTAGATGACAATTGTCTCTCATAAAAGCCTGTCACACTGCAAATTCCCAGATCAGATGATGCTGTGTGATTGATTGACAGGCTTAAATCAGTTTTCGAACACGGATTTTAACTTCTTATGGCTTAGGGGAAGTATTTCGACGTCTGGATGAGAAGCTTGCCCAAAGTAAACTGCCTGTTACTCAGGCCCAGAATCTAGGATATGCATATAATTGGTAGATTTGGATAGAACACACTTTAAAGTTTCCAAAACCGTTCAAATGATGTCTGTGAGTATAACAGAACTGATATGGCAGGTGAAAAATCTGAGGAAAATCCATCCGGGAAGTGGGATTTTTTTTTATGTGGGAAGTTTTCAATTGAATGCCTATTGAGTTTCTAATGGGTTAGGACCCATATTGCAGTTCCTATGGCTTCCACTAGATGTCAACAGTCTTTAGACATTGTTTCAGGATTGTTTTCTGAAAAATGAAGAAGAATGAGACCTACTGTCAGTGGACTGAGGAAGCATGCAGTGCAGGTTTGCGCACATGACCAAGTGCGCGCCCGTCGTTGTTTTTCCTTTCTATTGAATACGCTATTGTCCGGTTGAAATATTATCGAGTATTTAGACAATTGCCAACCTGAAGATTAATTATAAAAATCGTTTGACATGTTTCAACAAACTTTACCGGTACTGTTCGGACGTATTCGTCTGCGTGTTTTGACCGCCTTTGAGCCAGTGGATTACTGAACACAACGTGCCAACAAAACTGAGTTTTTGGGATATAAAGAGGGACTTTATTGAACAAAACAAACATTTATTGTGTAGCTGAGACTCTTGTGACTGCAACCAGATGAAAATCTTCAAAGGTAAGTGATTAATTTGATCGCTATTTCTGACTTTCGTGACTCTATATGATTGGAAAATGTTTGTATGCCTTTGTAAGCGGGGCGCTGTCCAAAGATAATCGCATGGTATGCTTTCTCAGTAAAGGCATTTTTAAATCTGACCAAATGCAAGTATGGAAAGACTACCTACTGAAGGAAGGTGAACATTAAAGCAGCGCCCGAACAGGGACTTGAACCCTGGACCCTAATATTTAAAGTCTGATGCTCTACCGACTGAGCTATTCGGGGTCTGCCTTTGCTTATTTTAATACACCTAACCTCTAGGGGAGAGGCACGTGCTGACGAGGGGGCATTGTCAGATGGTACATTTCCCCAGAGAACCAGGCCTCCATTCCAAATGATACAGTCAACGAAATCTGAACTAGGCATCCCCTCCAAAGATGCATTTTGTCTAGACCGCGTGGCTCAACGGTAGCGCGTCTGACTCCAGATCAGAAGGTTGCGTGTTCAAATCACGTCGTGGTCAGTGTTTTTATGTGTGCATCTCTACCTTCTTTAAACAGCGAAGTCAATGAATCAGCACAAGTACCAATGTGGCTTACAGTACAAATCTCGAACGAAAACAACCAAGCCAATGCTGCTTTAGATGACAATTGTCTCTCATAAAAGCCTGTCACACTGCAAATTCCCAGATCAGATGATGCTGTGTGATTGATTGACAGGCTTAAATCAGTCTTCGAACACGGATTTTAACTTCTTATGGCTTAGGGGAAGTGATTCGACATCTGGATGAGAAGCGTGCCCAAAGTAAACTGCCTGTCACTCAGGCCCAGAACCTAGGATATGCATATAAATGGTAGATTTGGATAGAACACACTTTAAAGTTTCCAAAACCGTTCAAATGATGTCTGTGAGTATAACAGAACTGATATGGCAGGTGAAAATCTGAGGAAAATCCATCCGGGAAGTGGGATTTTTTTGATGTGGGAAGTTTTCAATTGAATGCCTATTGAGTTTCTAATGGGTTAGGACCCAGATTGCAGTTCCTATGGCTTCCACTAGATGTCAACAGTCTTTAGACATTGTTTCAGGATTGTTTTCTGAAAAATGAAGAAGAATGAGACCTTCTGTCAGTGGACTGAGGAAGCATGCAGTGCTGGTTTGCGCACATGACCAAGTGCGCGCCCGTCGTTGTTTTTCCTTTCTATTGAATACGCTATTGTCCGGTTGAAATATTATCGAGTATTTAGACAATTGCCAACCTGAAGATTAATTATAAAAATCGTTTGACATGTTTCAACAAACTTTACCGGTACTGTTCGGACGTATTCGTCTGCGTGTTTTGACTGCCTTTGAGCCAGTGGATTACTGAACACAACGAGCCAACAAAACTGAGTTTTTGGGATATAAAGAGGGACTTTATTGAACAAAACAAACATTTATTGTGTAGCTGAGACTCTTGTGACTGCAACCAGATGAAAATCTTCAAAGGTAAGTGATTAATTTGATTGCTATTTCTGACTTTCGTGACTCTATATGATTGGAAAATGTTTGTATGCTTCTGTAAGTGGGGCGCTGTCCTCAGATAATCGCATGGTATGCTTTCGCAGTAAAGCCATTTTTTAATCTGACCAAATGCAAGTATGGAAAGACTACCTACTGAAGGAAGGAGAACATTAAAGCAGCGCCCGAACAGGGACTTGAACCCTGGACCCTCAAATTAAAAGTCTGATGCTCTACCGACTGAGCTATTCGGGCTCTGCATTTACGTATTTTCATACACCTAACCTGTCGGGCAGAGGCACGTGCTGACGAGGGGGCATTGTCAGATGATACATTTCCCAAGAGATCCAGGCCTCCATTCCAAATGATACAGTCAACGAAATCTGAACTAGGCATCCCCTCCAAAGATGCATTTTGTCTAGACATCGTGGCGCAACGGTAGCGCGTCTGACTCCAGATCAGAAGGTTGCGTGTTCAAATCACGTCGTGGTCAGTGTTTTCGTTTGTGCAATCTCTACCTTCTTTAAACAGCGAAGTCAATGAATCAACACAAGTACCAATGTGGCTTACAGTACAAATCTCGAACGAAAACAACCAAACCAATTCTGCTTTAGATGACAATTGTCTCTCATAAAAGCCTGTCACACTGCAAATTCCCAGATCAGATGATGCTGTGTGATTGATTGACAGGCTTAAATCAGTTTTCGAACACGGATTTTAACTTCTTATGGCTTAGGGGAAGTATTTCGACGTCTGGATGAGAAGCTTGCCCAAAGTAAACTGCCTGTTACTCAGGCCCAGAATCTAGGATATGCATATAATTGGTAGATTTGGATAGAACACACTTTAAAGTTTCCAAAACCGTTCAAATGATGTCTGTGAGTATAACAGAACTGATATGGCAGGTGAAAAATCTGAGGAAAATCCATCCGGGAAGTGGGATTTTTTTTTATGTGGGAAGTTTTCAATTGAATGCCTATTGAGTTTCTAATGGGTTAGGACCCATATTGCAGTTCCTATGGCTTCCACTAGATGTCAACAGTCTTTAGACATTGTTTCAGGATTGTTTTCTGAAAAATGAAGAAGAATGAGACCTACTGTCAGTGGACTGAGGAAGCATGCAGTGCAGGTTTGCGCACATGACCAAGTGCGCGCCCGTCGTTGTTTTTCCTTTCTATTGAATACGCTATTGTCCGGTTGAAATATTATCGAGTATTTAGACAATTGCCAACCTGAAGATTAATTATAAAAATCGTTTGACATGTTTCAACAAACTTTACCGGTACTGTTCGGACGTATTCGTCTGCGTGTTTTGACCGCCTTTGAGCCAGTGGATTACTGAACACAACGTGCCAACAAAACTGAGTTTTTGGGATATAAAGAGGGACTTTATTGAACAAAACAAACATTTATTGTGTAGCTGAGACTCTTGTGACTGCAACCAGATGAAAATCTTCAAAGGTAAGTGATTAATTTGATCGCTATTTCTGACTTTCGTGACTCTATATGATTGGAAAATGTTTGTATGCCTTTGTAAGCGGGGCGCTGTCCAAAGATAATCGCATGGTATGCTTTCTCAGTAAAGGCATTTTTAAATCTGACCAAATGCAAGTATGGAAAGACTACCTACTGAAGGAAGGTGAACATTAAAGCAGCGCCCGAACAGGGACTTGAACCCTGGACCCTAATATTTAAAGTCTGATGCTCTACCGACTGAGCTATTCGGGGTCTGCCTTTGCTTATTTTAATACACCTAACCTCTAGGGGAGAGGCACGTGCTGACGAGGGGGCATTGTCAGATGGTACATTTCCCCAGAGAACCAGGCCTCCATTCCAAATGATACAGTCAACGAAATCTGAACTAGGCATCCCCTCCAAAGATGCATTTTGTCTAGACCGCGTGGCTCAACGGTAGCGCGTCTGACTCCAGATCAGAAGGTTGCGTGTTCAAATCACGTCGTGGTCAGTGTTTTTATGTGTGCATCTCTACCTTCTTTAAACAGCGAAGTCAATGAATCAGCACAAGTACCAATGTGGCTTACAGTACAAATCTCGAACGAAAACAACCAAGCCAATGCTGCTTTAGATGACAATTGTCTCTCATAAAAGCCTGTCACACTGCAAATTCCCAGATCAGATGATGCTGTGTGATTGATTGACAGGCTTAAATCAGTCTTCGAACACGGATTTTAACTTCTTATGGCTTAGGGGAAGTGATTCGACATCTGGATGAGAAGCGTGCCCAAAGTAAACTGCCTGTCACTCAGGCCCAGAACCTAGGATATGCATATAAATGGTAGATTTGGATAGAACACACTTTAAAGTTTCCAAAACCGTTCAAATGATGTCTGTGAGTATAACAGAACTGATATGGCAGGTGAAAATCTGAGGAAAATCCATCCGGGAAGTGGGATTTCTTTTGATGTGGGAAGTTTTCAATTGAATGCCTATTGAGTTTCTAATGGGTTAGGACCCAGATTGCAGTTCCTATGGCTTCCACTAGATGTCAACAGTCTTTAGACATTGTTTCAGGATTGTTTTCTGAAAAATGAAGAAGAATGAGACCTTCTGTCAGTGGACTGAGGAAGCATGCAGTGCTGGTTTGCGCACATGACCAAGTGCGCGCCCGTCGTTGTTTTTCCTTTCTATTGAATACGCTATTGTCCGGTTGAAATATTATCGAGTATTTAGACAATTGCCAACCTGAAGATTAATTATAAAAATCGTTTGACATGTTTCAACAAACTTTACCGGTACTGTTCGGACGTATTCGTCTGCGTGTTTTGACTGCCTTTGAGCCAGTGGATTACTGAACACAACGAGCCAACAAAACTGAGTTTTTGGGATATAAAGAGGGACTTTATTGAACAAAACAAACATTTATTGTGTAGCTGAGACTCTTGTGACTGCAACCAGATGAAAATCTTCAAAGGTAAGTGATTAATTTGATTGCTATTTCTGACTTTCGTGACTCTATATGATTGGAAAATGTTTGTATGCTTCTGTAAGTGGGGCGCTGTCCTCAGATAATCGCATGGTATGCTTTCGCAGTAAAGCCATTTTTTAATCTGACCAAATGCAAGTATGGAAAGACTACCTACTGAAGGAAGGAGAACATTAAAGCAGCGCCCGAACAGGGACTTGAACCCTGGACCCTCAAATTAAAAGTCTGATGCTCTACCGACTGAGCTATTTGGGCTCTGCATTTACGTATTTTCATACACCTAACCTGTCGGGCAGAGGCACGTGCTGACGAGGGGGCATTGTCAGATGATACATTTCCCAAGAGATCCAGGCCTCCATTCCAAATGATACAGTCAACGAAATCTGAACTAGGCATCCCCTCCAAAGATGCATTTTGTCTAGACATCGTGGTGCAACGGTAGCGCGTCTGACTCCAGATCAGAAGGTTGCGTGTTCAAATCACGTCGTGGTCAGTGTTTTCGTTTGTGCAATCTCTACCTTCTTTAAACAGCGAAGTCAATGAATCAACACAAGTACCAATGTGGCTTACAGTACAAATCTCGAACGAAAACAACCAAACCAATTCTGCTTTAGATGACAATTGTCTCTCATAAAAGCCTGTCACACTGCAAATTCCCAGATCAGATGATGCTGTGTGATTGATTGACAGGCTTAAATCAGTTTTCGAACACGGATTTTAACTTCTTATGGCTTAGGGGAAGTATTTCGACGTCTGGATGAGAAGCTTGCCCAAAGTAAACTGCCTGTTACTCAGGCCCAGAATCTAGGATATGCATATAATTGGTAGATTTGGATAGAACACACTTTAAAGTTTCCAAAACCGTTCAAATGATGTCTGTGAGTATAACAGAACTGATATGGCAGGTGAAAAATCTGAGGAAAATCCATCCGGGAAGTGGGATTTTTTTTTATGTGGGAAGTTTTCAATTGAATGCCTATTGAGTTTCTAATGGGTTAGGACCCATATTGCAGTTCCTATGGCTTCCACTAGATGTCAACAGTCTTTAGACATTGTTTCAGGATTGTTTTCTGAAAAATGAAGAAGAATGAGACCTACTGTCAGTGGACTGAGGAAGCATGCAGTGCAGGTTTGCGCACATGACCAAGTGCGCGCCCGTCGTTGTTTTTCCTTTCTATTGAATACGCTATTGTCCGGTTGAAATATTATCGAGTATTTAGACAATTGCCAACCTGAAGATTAATTATAAAAATCGTTTGACATGTTTCAACAAACTTTACCGGTACTGTTCGGACGTATTCGTCTGCGTGTTTTGACCGCCTTTGAGCCAGTGGATTACTGAACACAACGTGCCAACAAAACTGAGTTTTTGGGATATAAAGAGGGACTTTATTGAACAAAACAAACATTTATTGTGTAGCTGAGACTCTTGTGACTGCAACCAGATGAAAATCTTCAAAGGTAAGTGATTAATTTGATCGCTATTTCTGACTTTCGTGACTCTATATGATTGGAAAATGTTTGTATGCCTTTGTAAGCGGGGCGCTGTCCAAAGATAATCGCATGGTATGCTTTCTCAGTAAAGGCATTTTTAAATCTGACCAAATGCAAGTATGGAAAGACTACCTACTGAAGGAAGGTGAACATTAAAGCAGCGCCCGAACAGGGACTTGAACCCTGGACCCTAATATTTAAAGTCTGATGCTCTACCGACTGAGCTATTCGGGGTCTGCCTTTGCTTATTTTAATACACCTAACCTCTAGGGGAGAGGCACGTGCTGACGAGGGGGCATTGTCAGATGGTACATTTCCCCAGAGAACCAGGCCTCCATTCCAAATGATACAGTCAACGAAATCTGAACTAGGCATCCCCTCCAAAGATGCATTTTGTCTAGACCGCGTGGCTCAACGGTAGCGCGTCTGACTCCAGATCAGAAGGTTGCGTGTTCAAATCACGTCGTGGTCAGTGTTTTTATGTGTGCATCTCTACCTTCTTTAAACAGCGAAGTCAATGAATCAGCACAAGTACCAATGTGGCTTACAGTACAAATCTCGAACGAAAACAACCAAGCCAATGCTGCTTTAGATGACAATTGTCTCTCATAAAAGCCTGTCACACTGCAAATTCCCAGATCAGATGATGCTGTGTGATTGATTGACAGGCTTAAATCAGTCTTCGAACACGGATTTTAACTTCTTATGGCTTAGGGGAAGTGATTCGACATCTGGATGAGAAGCGTGCCCAAAGTAAACTGCCTGTCACTCAGGCCCAGAACCTAGGATATGCATATAAATGGTAGATTTGGATAGAACACACTTTAAAGTTTCCAAAACCGTTCAAATGATGTCTGTGAGTATAACAGAACTGATATGGCAGGTGAAAATCTGAGGAAAATCCATCCGGGAAGTGGGATTTTTTTGATGTGGGAAGTTTTCAATTGAATGCCTATTGAGTTTCTAATGGGTTAGGACCCAGATTGCAGTTCCTATGGCTTCCACTAGATGTCAACAGTCTTTAGACATTGTTTCAGGATTGTTTTCTGAAAAATGAAGAAGAATGAGACCTTCTGTCAGTGGACTGAGGAAGCATGCAGTGCTGGTTTGCGCACATGACCAAGTGCGCGCCCGTCGTTGTTTTTCCTTTCTATTGAATACGCTATTGTCCGGTTGAAATATTATCGAGTATTTAGACAATTGCCAACCTGAAGATTAATTATAAAAATCGTTTGACATGTTTCAACAAACTTTACCGGTACTGTTCGGACGTATTCGTCTGCGTGTTTTGACTGCCTTTGAGCCAGTGGATTACTGAACACAACGAGCCAACAAAACTGAGTTTTTGGGATATAAAGAGGGACTTTATTGAACAAAACAAACATTTATTGTGTAGCTGAGACTCTTGTGACTGCAACCAGATGAAAATCTTCAAAGGTAAGTGATTAATTTGATTGCTATTTCTGACTTTCGTGACTCTATATGATTGGAAAATGTTTGTATGCTTCTGTAAGTGGGGCGCTGTCCTCAGATAATCGCATGGTATGCTTTCGCAGTAAAGCCATTTTTAAATCTGACCAAATGCAAGTATGGAAAGACTACCTACTGAAGGAAGGAGAACATTAAAGCAGCGCCCGAACAGGGACTTGAACCCTGGACCCTCAAATTAAAAGTCTGATGCTCTACCGACTGAGCTATTCGGGCTCTGCATTTACGTATTTTCATACACCTAACCTGTCGGGCAGAGGCACGTGCTGACGAGGGGGCATTGTCAGATGATACATTTCCCAAGAGATCCAGGCCTCCATTCCAAATGATACAGTCAACGAAATCTGAACTAGGCATCCCCTCCAAAGATGCATTTTGTCTAGACATCGTGGCGCAACGGTAGCGCGTCTGACTCCAGATCAGAAGGTTGCGTGTTCAAATCACGTCGTGGTCAGTGTTTTCGTTTGTGCAATCTCTACCTTCTTTAAACAGGGAAGTCAATGAATCAACACAAGTACCAATGTGGCTTACAGTACAAATCTCGAACGAAAACAACCAAACCAATTCTGCTTTAGATGACAATTGTCTCTCATAAAAGCCTGTCACACTGCAAATTCCCAGATCAGATGATGCTGTGTGATTGATTGACAGGCTTAAATCAGTTTTCGAACACGGATTTTAACTTCTTATGGCTTAGGGGAAGTATTTCGACGTCTGGATGAGAAGCTTGCCCAAAGTAAACTGCCTGTTACTCAGGCCCAGAATCTAGGATATGCATATAATTGGTAGATTTGGATAGAACACACTTTAAAGTTTCCAAAACCGTTCAAATGATGTCTGTGAGTATAACAGAACTGATATGGCAGGTGAAAAATCTGAGGAAAATCCATCCGGGAAGTGGGATTTTTTTTGATGTGGGAAGTTTTCAATTGAATGCCTATTGAGTTTCTAATGGTTTAGGACCCATATTGCAGTTCCTATGGCTTCCACTAGATGTCAACAGTCTTTAGACATTGTTTCAGGATTGTTTTCTGAAAAATGAAGAAGAATGAGACCTACTGTCAGTGGACTGAGGAAGCATGCAGTGCAGGTTTGCGCACATGACCAAGTGCGCGCCCGTCGTTGTTTTTCCTTTCTATTGAATACGCTATTGTCCGGTTGAAATATTATCGAGTATTTAGACAATTGCCAACCTGAAGATTAATTATAAAAATCGTTTGACATGTTTCAACAAACTTTACCGGTACTGTTCGGACGTATTCGTCTGCGTGTTTTGACCGCCTTTGAGCCAGTGGATTACTGAACACAACGTGCCAACAAAACTGAGTTTTTGGGATATAAAGAGGGACTTTATTGAACAAAACAAACATTTATTGTGTAGCTGAGACTCTTGTGACTGCAACCAGATGAAAATCTTCAAAGGTAAGTGATTAATTTGATTGCTATTTCTGACTTTCGTGACTCTATATGATTGGAAAATGTTTGTATGCTTTTGTAAGCGGGGCGCTGTCCTCAGATAATCGCATGGTATGCTTTCGTAGTAAAGCCATTTTTAAATCTGACCAAATGCAAGTATGGAAAGACTACCTACTGAAGGAAGGAGAAGATTAAAGCAGCGCCCGAACAGGGACTTGAACCCTGGACCCTCAAATTAAAAGTCTGATGCTCTACCGACTGAGCTATTCGGGGTCTGCATTTACGTATTTTCATACACCTAACCTGTCGGGCAGAGGCACGTGCTGACGAGGGGGCATTGTCAGATGATACATTTCCCAAGAGATCCAGGCCTCCATTCCAAATGATACAGTCAACGAAATCTGAACTAGGCATCCCCTCCAAAGATGCATTTTGTCTAGACATCGTGGCGCAACGGTAGCGCGTCTGACTCCAGATCAGAAGGTTGCGTGTTCAAATCACGTCGTGGTCAGTGTTTTCGTTTGTGCAATCTCTACCTTCTTTAAACAGCGAAGTCAATGAATCAACACAAGTACCAATGTGGCTTACAGTACAAATCTCGAACGAAAACAACCAAACCAATTCTGCTTTAGATGACAATTGTCTCTCATAAAAGCCTGTCACACTGCAAATTCCCAGATCAGATGATGCTGTGTGATTGATTGACAGGCTTAAATCAGTTTTCGAACACGGATTTTAACTTCTTATGGCTTAGGGGAAGTATTTCGACGTCTGGATGAGAAGCTTGCCCAAAGTAAACTGCCTGTTACTCAGGCCCAGAATCTAGGATATGCATATAATTGGTAGATTTGGATAGAACACACTTTAAAGTTTCCAAAACCGTTCAAATGATGTCTGTGAGTATAACAGAACTGATATGGCAGGTGAAAAATCTGAGGAAAATCCATCCGGGAAGTGGGATTTTTTTTGATGTGGGAAGTTTTCAATTGAATGCCTATTGAGTTTCTAATGGGTTAGGACCCATATTGCAGTTCCTATGGCTTCCACTAGATGTCAACAGTCTTTAGACATTGTTTCAGGATTGTTTTCTGAAAAATGAAGAAGAATGAGACCTACTGTCAGTGGACTGAGGAAGCATGCAGTGCAGGTTTGCGCACATGACCAAGTGCGCGCCCGTCGTTGTTTTTCCTTTCTATTGAATACGCTATTGTCCGGTTGAAATATTATCGAGTATTTAGACAATTGCCAACCTGAAGATTAATTATAAAAATCGTTTGACATGTTTCAACAAACTTTACCGGTACTGTTCGGACGTATTCGTCTGCGTGTTTTGACCGCCTTTGAGCCAGTGGATTACTGAACACAACGTGCCAACAAAACTGAGTTTTTGGGATATAAAGAGGGACTTTATTGAACAAAACAAACATTTATTGTGTAGCTGAGACTCTTGTGACTGCAACCAGATGAAAATCTTCAAAGGTAAGTGATTAATTTGATCGCTATTTCTGACTTTCGTGACTCTATATGATTGGAAAATGTTTGTATGCCTTTGTAAGCGGGGCGCTGTCCAAAGATAATCGCATGGTATGCTTTCTCAGTAAAGGCATTTTTAAATCTGACCAAATGCAAGTATGGAAAGACTACCTACTGAAGGAAGGTGAACATTAAAGCAGCGCCCGAACAGGGACTTGAACCCTGGACCCTAATATTTAAAGTCTGATGCTCTACCGACTGAGCTATTCGGGGTCTGCCTTTGCTTATTTTAATACACCTAACCTCTAGGGGAGAGGCACGTGCTGACGAGGGGGCATTGTCAGATGGTACATTTCCCCAGAGAACCAGGCCTCCATTCCAAATGATACAGTCAACGAAATCTGAACTAGGCATCCCCTCCAAAGATGCATTTTGTCTAGACCGCGTGGCTCAACGGTAGCGCGTCTGACTCCAGATCAGAAGGTTGCGTGTTCAAATCACGTCGTGGTCAGTGTTTTTATGTGTGCATCTCTACCTTCTTTAAACAGCGAAGTCAATGAATCAGCACAAGTACCAATGTGGCTTACAGTACAAATCTCGAACGAAAACAACCAAGCCAATGCTGCTTTAGATGACAATTGTCTCTCATAAAAGCCTGTCACACTGCAAATTCCCAGATCAGATGATGCTGTGTGATTGATTGACAGGCTTAAATCAGTCTTCGAACACGGATTTTAACTTCTTATGGCTTAGGGGAAGTGATTCGACATCTGGATGAGAAGCGTGCCCAAAGTAAACTGCCTGTCACTCAGGCCCAGAACCTAGGATATGCATATAAATGGTAGATTTGGATAGAACACACTTTAAAGTTTCCAAAACCGTTCAAATGATGTCTGTGAGTATAACAGAACTGATATGGCAGGTGAAAATCTGAGGAAAATCCATCCGGGAAGTGGGATTTTTTTGATGTGGGAAGTTTTCAATTGAATGCCTATTGAGTTTCTAATGGGTTAGGACCCAGATTGCAGTTCCTATGGCTTCCACTAGATGTCAACAGTCTTTAGACATTGTTTCAGGATTGTTTTCTGAAAAATGAAGAAGAATGAGACCTTCTGTCAGTGGACTGAGGAAGCATGCAGTGCTGGTTTGCGCACATGACCAAGTGCGCGCCCGTCGTTGTTTTTCCTTTCTATTGAATACGCTATTGTCCGGTTGAAATATTATCGAGTATTTAGACAATTGCCAACCTGAAGATTAATTATAAAAATCGTTTGACATGTTTCAACAAACTTTACCGGTACTGTTCGGACGTATTCGTCTGCGTGTTTTGACTGCCTTTGAGCCAGTGGATTACTGAACACAACGAGCCAACAAAACTGAGTTTTTGGGATATAAAGAGGGACTTTATTGAACAAAACAAACATTTATTGTGTAGCTGAGACTCTTGTGACTGCAACCAGATGAAAATCTTCAAAGGTAAGTGATTAATTTGATTGCTATTTCTGACTTTCGTGACTCTATATGATTGGAAAATGTTTGTATGCTTCTGTAAGTGGGGCGCTGTCCTCAGATAATCGCATGGTATGCTTTCGCAGTAAAGCCATTTTTAAATCTGACCAAATGCAAGTATGGAAAGACTACCTACTGAAGGAAGGAGAACATTAAAGCAGCGCCCGAACAGGGACTTGAACCCTGGACCCTCAAATTAAAAGTCTGATGCTCTACCGACTGAGCTATTCGGGCTCTGCATTTACGTATTTTCATACACCTAACCTGTCGGGCAGAGGCACGTGCTGACGAGGGGGCATTGTCAGATGATACATTTCCCAAGAGATCCAGGCCTCCATTCCAAATGATACAGTCAACGAAATCTGAACTAGGCATCCCCTCCAAAGATGCATTTTGTCTAGACATCGTGGCGCAACGGTAGCGCGTCTGACTCCAGATCAGAAGGTTGCGTGTTCAAATCACGTCGTGGTCAGTGTTTTCGTTTGTGCAATCTCTACCTTCTTTAAACAGGGAAGTCAATGAATCAACACAAGTACCAATGTGGCTTACAGTACAAATCTCGAACGAAAACAACCAAACCAATTCTGCTTTAGATGACAATTGTCTCTCATAAAAGCCTGTCACACTGCAAATTCCCAGATCAGATGATGCTGTGTGATTGATTGACAGGCTTAAATCAGTTTTCGAACACGGATTTTAACTTCTTATGGCTTAGGGGAAGTATTTCGACGTCTGGATGAGAAGCTTGCCCAAAGTAAACTGCCTGTTACTCAGGCCCAGAATCTAGGATATGCATATAATTGGTAGATTTGGATAGAACACACTTTAAAGTTTCCAAAACCGTTCAAATGATGTCTGTGAGTATAACAGAACTGATATGGCAGGTGAAAAATCTGAGGAAAATCCATCCGGGAAGTGGGATTTTTTTTGATGTGGGAAGTTTTCAATTGAATGCCTATTGAGTTTCTAATGGTTTAGGACCCATATTGCAGTTCCTATGGCTTCCACTAGATGTCAACAGTCTTTAGACATTGTTTCAGGATTGTTTTCTGAAAAATGAAGAAGAATGAGACCTACTGTCAGTGGACTGAGGAAGCATGCAGTGCAGGTTTGCGCACATGACCAAGTGCGCGCCCGTCGTTGTTTTTCCTTTCTATTGAATACGCTATTGTCCGGTTGAAATATTATCGAGTATTTAGACAATTGCCAACCTGAAGATTAATTATAAAAATCGTTTGACATGTTTCAACAAACTTTACCGGTACTGTTCGGACGTATTCGTCTGCGTGTTTTGACCGCCTTTGAGCCAGTGGATTACTGAACACAACGTGCCAACAAAACTGAGTTTTTGGGATATAAAGAGGGACTTTATTGAACAAAACAAACATTTATTGTGTAGCTGAGACTCTTGTGACTGCAACCAGATGAAAATCTTCAAAGGTAAGTGATTAATTTGATTGCTATTTCTGACTTTCGTGACTCTATATGATTGGAAAATGTTTGTATGCTTTTGTAAGCGGGGCGCTGTCCTCAGATAATCGCATGGTATGCTTTCGTAGTAAAGCCATTTTTAAATCTGACCAAATGCAAGTATGGAAAGACTACCTACTGAAGGAAGGAGAAGATTAAAGCAGCGCCCGAACAGGGACTTGAACCCTGGACCCTCAAATTAAAAGTCTGATGCTCTACCGACTGAGCTATTCGGGGTCTGCATTTACGTATTTTCATACACCTAACCTGTCGGGCAGAGGCACGTGCTGACGAGGGGGCATTGTCAGATGATACATTTCCCAAGAGATCCAGGCCTCCATTCCAAATGATACAGTCAACGAAATCTGAACTAGGCATCCCCTCCAAAGATGCATTTTGTCTAGACATCGTGGCGCAACGGTAGCGCGTCTGACTCCAGATCAGAAGGTTGCGTGTTCAAATCACGTCGTGGTCAGTGTTTTCGTTTGTGCAATCTCTACCTTCTTTAAACAGCGAAGTCAATGAATCAACACAAGTACCAATGTGGCTTACAGTACAAATCTCGAACGAAAACAACCAAACCAATTCTGCTTTAGATGACAATTGTCTCTCATAAAAGCCTGTCACACTGCAAATTCCCAGATCAGATGATGCTGTGTGATTGATTGACAGGCTTAAATCAGTTTTCGAACACGGATTTTAACTTCTTATGGCTTAGGGGAAGTATTTCGACGTCTGGATGAGAAGCTTGCCCAAAGTAAACTGCCTGTTACTCAGGCCCAGAATCTAGGATATGCATATAATTGGTAGATTTGGATAGAACACACTTTAAAGTTTCCAAAACCGTTCAAATGATGTCTGTGAGTATAACAGAACTGATATGGCAGGTGAAAAATCTGAGGAAAATCCATCCGGGAAGTGGGATTTTTTTTGATGTGGGAAGTTTTCAATTGAATGCCTATTGAGTTTCTAATGGGTTAGGACCCATATTGCAGTTCCTATGGCTTCCACTAGATGTCAACAGTCTTTAGACATTGTTTCAGGATTGTTTTCTGAAAAATGAAGAAGAATGAGACCTACTGTCAGTGGACTGAGGAAGCATGCAGTGCAGGTTTGCGCACATGACCAAGTGCGCGCCCGTCGTTGTTTTTCCTTTCTATTGAATACGCTATTGTCCGGTTGAAATATTATCGAGTATTTAGACAATTGCCAACCTGAAGATTAATTATAAAAATCGTTTGACATGTTTCAACAAACTTTACCGGTACTGTTCGGACGTATTCGTCTGCGTGTTTTGACCGCCTTTGAGCCAGTGGATTACTGAACACAACGTGCCAACAAAACTGAGTTTTTGGGATATAAAGAGGGACTTTATTGAACAAAACAAACATTTATTGTGTAGCTGAGACTCTTGTGACTGCAACCAGATGAAAATCTTCAAAGGTAAGTGATTAATTTGATCGCTATTTCTGACTTTCGTGACTCTATATGATTGGAAAATGTTTGTATGCCTTTGTAAGCGGGGCGCTGTCCAAAGATAATCGCATGGTATGCTTTCTCAGTAAAGGCATTTTTAAATCTGACCAAATGCAAGTATGGAAAGACTACCTACTGAAGGAAGGTGAACATTAAAGCAGCGCCCGAACAGGGACTTGAACCCTGGACCCTAATATTTAAAGTCTGATGCTCTACCGACTGAGCTATTCGGGGTCTGCCTTTGCTTATTTTAATACACCTAACCTCTAGGGGAGAGGCACGTGCTGACGAGGGGGCATTGTCAGATGGTACATTTCCCCAGAGAACCAGGCCTCCATTCCAAATGATACAGTCAACGAAATCTGAACTAGGCATCCCCTCCAAAGATGCATTTTGTCTAGACCGCGTGGCTCAACGGTAGCGCGTCTGACTCCAGATCAGAAGGTTGCGTGTTCAAATCACGTCGTGGTCAGTGTTTTTATGTGTGCATCTCTACCTTCTTTAAACAGCGAAGTCAATGAATCAGCACAAGTACCAATGTGGCTTACAGTACAAATCTCGAACGAAAACAACCAAGCCAATGCTGCTTTAGATGACAATTGTCTCTCATAAAAGCCTGTCACACTGCAAATTCCCAGATCAGATGATGCTGTGTGATTGATTGACAGGCTTAAATCAGTCTTCGAACACGGATTTTAACTTCTTATGGCTTAGGGGAAGTGATTCGACATCTGGATGAGAAGCGTGCCCAAAGTAAACTGCCTGTCACTCAGGCCCAGAACCTAGGATATGCATATAAATGGTAGATTTGGATAGAACACACTTTAAAGTTTCCAAAACCGTTCAAATGATGTCTGTGAGTATAACAGAACTGATATGGCAGGTGAAAATCTGAGGAAAATCCATCCGGGAAGTGGGATTTTTTTGATGTGGGAAGTTTTCAATTGAATGCCTATTGAGTTTCTAATGGGTTAGGACCCAGATTGCAGTTCCTATGGCTTCCACTAGATGTCAACAGTCTTTAGACATTGTTTCAGGATTGTTTTCTGAAAAATGAAGAAGAATGAGACCTTCTGTCAGTGGACTGAGGAAGCATGCAGTGCTGGTTTGCGCACATGACCAAGTGCGCGCCCGTCGTTGTTTTTCCTTTCTATTGAATACGCTATTGTCCGGTTGAAATATTATCGAGTATTTAGACAATTGCCAACCTGAAGATTAATTATAAAAATCGTTTGACATGTTTCAACAAACTTTACCGGTACTGTTCGGACGTATTCGTCTGCGTGTTTTGACTGCCTTTGAGCCAGTGGATTACTGAACACAACGAGCCAACAAAACTGAGTTTTTGGGATATAAAGAGGGACTTTATTGAACAAAACAAACATTTATTGTGTAGCTGAGACTCTTGTGACTGCAACCAGATGAAAATCTTCAAAGGTAAGTGATTAATTTGATTGCTATTTCTGACTTTCGTGACTCTATATGATTGGAAAATGTTTGTATGCTTCTGTAAGTGGGGCGCTGTCCTCAGATAATCGCATGGTATGCTTTCGCAGTAAAGCCATTTTTAAATCTGACCAAATGCAAGTATGGAAAGACTACCTACTGAAGGAAGGAGAACATTAAAGCAGCGCCCGAACAGGGACTTGAACCCTGGACCCTCAAATTAAAAGTCTGATGCTCTACCGACTGAGCTATTCGGGCTCTGCATTTACGTATTTTCATACACCTAACCTGTCGGGCAGAGGCACGTGCTGACGAGGGGGCATTGTCAGATGATACATTTCCCAAGAGATCCAGGCCTCCATTCCAAATGATACAGTCAACGAAATCTGAACTAGGCATCCCCTCCAAAGATGCATTTTGTCTAGACATCGTGGCGCAACGGTAGCGCGTCTGACTCCAGATCAGAAGGTTGCGTGTTCAAATCACGTCGTGGTCAGTGTTTTCGTTTGTGCAATCTCTACCTTCTTTAAACAGGGAAGTCAATGAATCAACACAAGTACCAATGTGGCTTACAGTACAAATCTCGAACGAAAACAACCAAACCAATTCTGCTTTAGATGACAATTGTCTCTCATAAAAGCCTGTCACACTGCAAATTCCCAGATCAGATGATGCTGTGTGATTGATTGACAGGCTTAAATCAGTTTTCGAACACGGATTTTAACTTCTTATGGCTTAGGGGAAGTATTTCGACGTCTGGATGAGAAGCTTGCCCAAAGTAAACTGCCTGTTACTCAGGCCCAGAATCTAGGATATGCATATAATTGGTAGATTTGGATAGAACACACTTTAAAGTTTCCAAAACCGTTCAAATGATGTCTGTGAGTATAACAGAACTGATATGGCAGGTGAAAAATCTGAGGAAAATCCATCCGGGAAGTGGGATTTTTTTTGATGTGGGAAGTTTTCAATTGAATGCCTATTGAGTTTCTAATGGTTTAGGACCCATATTGCAGTTCCTATGGCTTCCACTAGATGTCAACAGTCTTTAGACATTGTTTCAGGATTGTTTTCTGAAAAATGAAGAAGAATGAGACCTACTGTCAGTGGACTGAGGAAGCATGCAGTGCAGGTTTGCGCACATGACCAAGTGCGCGCCCGTCGTTGTTTTTCCTTTCTATTGAATACGCTATTGTCCGGTTGAAATATTATCGAGTATTTAGACAATTGCCAACCTGAAGATTAATTATAAAAATCGTTTGACATGTTTCAACAAACTTTACCGGTACTGTTCGGACGTATTCGTCTGCGTGTTTTGACCGCCTTTGAGCCAGTGGATTACTGAACACAACGTGCCAACAAAACTGAGTTTTTGGGATATAAAGAGGGACTTTATTGAACAAAACAAACATTTATTGTGTAGCTGAGACTCTTGTGACTGCAACCAGATGAAAATCTTCAAAGGTAAGTGATTAATTTGATTGCTATTTCTGACTTTCGTGACTCTATATGATTGGAAAATGTTTGTATGCTTTTGTAAGCGGGGCGCTGTCCTCAGATAATCGCATGGTATGCTTTCGTAGTAAAGCCATTTTTAAATCTGACCAAATGCAAGTATGGAAAGACTACCTACTGAAGGAAGGAGAAGATTAAAGCAGCGCCCGAACAGGGACTTGAACCCTGGACCCTCAAATTAAAAGTCTGATGCTCTACCGACTGAGCTATTCGGGCTCTGCATTTACGTATTTTCATACACCTAACCTGTCGGGCAGAGGCACGTGCTGACGAGGGGGCATTGTCAGATGATACATTTCCCAAGAGATCCAGGCCTCCATTCCAAATGATACAGTCAACGAAATCTGAACTAGGCATCCCCTCCAAAGATGCATTTTGTCTAGACATCGTGGCGCAACGGTAGCGCGTCTGACTCCAGATCAGAAGGTTGCGTGTTCAAATCACGTCGTGGTCAGTGTTTTCGTTTGTGCAATCTCTACCTTCTTTAAACAGCGAAGTCAATGAATCAACACAAGTACCAATGTGGCTTACAGTACAAATCTCGAACGAAAACAACCAAACCAATTCTGCTTTAGATGACAATTGTCTCTCATAAAAGCCTGTCACACTGCAAATTCCCAGATCAGATGATGCTGTGTGATTGATTGACAGGCTTAAATCAGTTTTCGAACACGGATTTTAACTTCTTATGGCTTAGGGGAAGTATTTCGACGTCTGGATGAGAAGCTTGCCCAAAAGTAAACTGCCTGTTACTCAGGCCCAGAATCTAGGATATGCATATAATTGGTAGATTTGGATAGAACACACTTTAAAGTTTCCAAAACCGTTCAAATGATGTCTGTGAGTATAACAGAACTGATATGGCAGGTGAAAAATCTGAGGAAAATCCATCCGGGAAGTGTGATTTTTTTTGATGTGGGAAGTTTTCAATTGAATGCCTATTGAGTTTCTAATGGGTTAGGACCCATATTGCAGTTCCTATGGCTTCCACTAGATGTCAACAGTCTTTAGACATTGTTTCAGGATTGTTTTCTGAAAAATGAAGAAGAATGAGACCTACTGTCAGTGGACTGAGGAAGCATGCAGTGCAGGTTTGCGCACATGACCAAGTGCGCGCCCGTCGTTGTTTTTCCTTTCTATTGAATACGCTATTGTCCGGTTGAAATATTATCGAGTATTTAGACAATTGCCAACCTGAAGATTAATTATAAAAATCGTTTGACATGTTTCAACAAACTTTACCGGTACTGTTCGGACGTATTCGTCTGCGTGTTTTGACCGCCTTTGAGCCAGTGGATTACTGAACACAACGTGCCAACAAAACTGAGTTTTTGGGATATAAAGAGGGACTTTATTGAACAAAACAAACATTTATTGTGTAGCTGAGACTCTTGTGACTGCAACCAGATGAAAATCTTCAAAGGTAAGTGATTAATTTGATTGCTATTTCTGACTTTCGTGACTCTATATGATTGGAAAATGTTTGTATGCTTTTGTAAGCGGGGCGCTGTCCTCAGATAATCGCATGGTATGCTTTCGTAGTAAAGCCATTTTTAAATCTGACCAAATGCAAGTATGGAAAGACTACCTACTGAAGGAAGGAGAAGATTAAAGCAGCGCCCGAACAGGGACTTGATCCCTGGACCCTCAAATTAAAAGTCTGATGCTCTACCGACTGAGCTATTCGGGCTCTGCATTTACGTATTTTCATACACCTAACCTGTCGGGCAGAGGCACGTGCTGACGAGGGGGCATTGTCAGATGATACATTTCCCAAGAGATCCAGGCCTCCATTCCAAATGATACAGTCAACGAAATCTGAACTAGGCATCCCCTCCAAAGATGCATTTTGTCTAGACATCGTGGCGCAACGGTAGCGTGTCTGACTCCAGATCAGAAGGTTGCGTGTTCAAATCACGTCGTGGTCAGTGTTTTCGTGTGTGCAATCTCTACCTTCTTTAAACAGCGAAGTCAATGAATCAACACAAGTACCAATGTGGCTTACAGTACAAATCTCGAACGAAAACAACCAAACCAATTCTGCTTTAGATGACAATTGTCTCTCATAAAAGCCTGTCACACTGCAAATTCCCAGATCAGATGATGCTGTGTTATTGATTGACAGGCTTAAATCAGTTTTCGAACACGGATTTTAACTTCTTATGGCTTAGGGGAAGTATTTCGACGTCTGGATGAGAAGCTTGCCCAAAGTAAACTGCCTGTTACTCAGGCCCAGAATCTAGGATATGCATATAATTGGTAGATTTGGATAGAACACACTTTAAAGTTTCCAAAACCATTCAAATGATGTCTGTGAGTATAACAGAACTGATATGGCAGGTGAAAAATCTGAGGAAAATCCATCCGGGAAGTTGGATTTTTTTTTGATGTGGGAAGTTTTCAATTGAATGCCTATTGAGTTTCTAATGGGTTAGGACCCATATTGCAGTTCCTATGGCTTCCACTAGATGTCAACAGTCTTTAGACATTGTTTCAGGATTGTTTTCTGAAAAATGAAGAAGAATGAGACCTACTGTCAGTGGACTGAGGAAGCATGCAGTGCAGGTTTGCGCACATGACCAAGTGCGCGCCCGTCGTTGTTTTTCCTTTCTATTGAATACGCTATTGTCCGGTTGAAATATTATCGAGTATTTAGACAATTGCCAACCTGAAGATTAATTATAAAAATCGTTTGACATGTTTCAACAAACTTTACCGGTACTGTTCGGACGTATTCGTCTGCGTGTTTTGACCGCCTTTGAGCCAGTGGATTACTGAACACAACGTGCCAACAAAACTGAGTTTTTGGGATATAAAGAGGGACTTTATTGAACAAAACAAACATTTATTGTGTAGCTGAGACTCTTGTGACTGCAACCAGATGAAAATCTTAAAAGGTAAGTGATTAATTTGATTGCTATTTCTGACTTTCGTGACTCTATATGATTGGAAAATGTTTGTATGCTTTTGTAAGTAGGGCGCTGTCCTCAGATAATCGCATGGTATGCTTTCGTAGTAAAGCCATTTTTAAATCTGACCAAATGCAAGTATGGAAAGACTACCTACTGAAGGAAGGAGAAGATTAAAGCAGCGCCCGAACAGGGACTTGAACCCTGGACCCTCAAATTAAAAGTCTGATGCTCTACCGACTGAGCTATTCGGGCTCTGCATTTACGTATTTTCATACACCTAACCTGTCGGGCAGAGGCACGTGCTGACGAGGGGGCATTGTCAGATGATACATTTCCCAAGAGATCCAGGCCTCCATTCCAAATGATACAGTCAACGAAATCTGAACTAGGCATCCCCTCCAAAGATGCATTTTGTCTAGACATCGTGGCGCAACGGTAGCGCGTCTGACTCCAGATCAGAAGGTTGCGTGTTCAAATCACGTCGTGGTCAGTGTTTTCGTTTGTGCAATCTCTACCTTCTTTAAACAGCGAAGTCAATGAATCAACACAAGTACCAATGTGGCTTACAGTACAAATCTCGAACGAAAACAACCAAACCAATTCTGCTTTAGATGACAATTGTCTCTCATAAAAGCCTGTCACACTGCAAATTCCCAGATCAGATGATGCTGTGTGATTGATTGACAGGCTTAAATCAGTTTTCAAACACGGATTTTAACTTCTTATGGCTTAGGGGAAGTATTTCGACGTCTGGATGAGAAGCTTGCCCAAAGTAAACTGCCTGTTACTCAGGCCCAGAATCTAGGATATGCATATAATTGGTAGATTTGGATAGAACACACTTTAAAGTTTCCAAAACCGTTCAAATGATGTCTGTGAGTATAACAGAACTGATATGGCAGGTGAAAAATCTGAGGAAAATCCATCCGGGAAGTGGGATTTTTTTTGATGTGGGAAGTTTTCAATTGAATGCCTATTGAGTTTCTAATGGGTTAGGACCCATATTGCAGTTCCTATGGCTTCCACTAGATGTCAACAGTCTTTAGACATTGTTTCAGGATTGTTTTCTGAAAAATGAAGAAGAATGAGACCTACTGTCAGTGGACTGAGGAAGCATGCAGTGCAGGTTTGCGCACATGACCAAGTGCGCGCCCGTCGTTGTTTTTCCTTTCTATTGAATACGCTATTGTCCGGTTGAAATATTATCGAGTATTTAGACAATTGCCAACCTGAAGATTAATTATAAAAATCGTTTGACATGTTTCAACAAACTTTACCGGTACTGTTCGGACGTATTCGTCTGCGTGTTTTGACCGCCTTTGAGCCAGTGGATTACTGAACACAACGAGCCAACAAAACTGAGTTTTTGGGATATAAAGAGGGACTTTATTGAACAAAACAAACATTTATTGTGTAGCTGAGACTCTTGTGACTGCAACCAGATGAAAATCTTCAAAGGTAAGTGATTAATTTGATTGCTATTTCTGACTTTCGTGACTCTATATGATTGGAAACTGTTTGTATGCTTTTGTAAGCGGGGCGCTGTCCTCAGATAATCGCATGGTATGCTTTCGTAGTAAAGCCATTTTTAAATCTGACCAAATGCAAGTATGGAAAGACTACCTACTGAAGGAAGGAGAAGATTAAAGCAGCGCCCGAACAGGGACTTGAACCCTGGACCCTCAAATTAAAAGTCTGATGCTCTACCGACTGAGCTTTTCGGGCTCTGCATTTACGTATTTTCATACACCTAACCTGTCGGGCAGAGGCACGTGCTGACGAGGGGGCATTGTCAGATGATACATTTCCCAAGAGATCCAGGCCTCCATTCCAAATGATACAGTCAACGAAATCTGAACTAGGCATCCCCTCCAAAGTTGCATTTTGTCTAGACATCGTGGCGCAACGGTAGCGCGTCTGACTCCAGATCAGAAGGTTGCGTGTTCAAATCACGTCGTGGTCAGTGTTTTCGTGTGTGCAATCTCTACCTTCTTTAAACAGCGAAGTCAATGAATCAACACAAGTACCAATGTGGCTTACAGTACAAATCTCAAACGAAAACAACCAAACCAATTCTGCTTTAGATGACAATTGTCTCTCATAAAAGCCTGTCACACTGCAAATTCCCAGATCAGATTATGCTGTGTGATTGATTGACAGGCTTAAATCAGTTTTCGAACACGGATTTTAACTTCTTATGGCTTAGGGGAAGTATTTCGACGTCTGGATGAGAAGCGTGCCCAAAGTAAACTGCCTGTCACTCAGGCCCACAATCTATGATATGCATATAAATGGTAGATTTGGATAGAACACACTTTAAAGTTTCCAAAACCGTTCAAATGATGTCTGTGAGTATAACAGAACTGATATGGCAGGTGAAAATCTGAGGAAAATCCATCCGGGAAGTGGGATTTGTTTTGATTTGGGAAGTTTTCAATTGAATGCCTATTGAGTTTCTAATGGGTTAGGACCCAGATTGCAGTTCCTATGGCTTCCACTAGATGTCAACAGTCTTTAGACATTGTTTCAGGATTGTTTTCTGAAAAATGAAGAAAAATGAGACCTTCTGTCAGTGGACTGAGGAAGCATGCAGTGCTGGTTTGCGCACATGACCAAGTGCGCGACCGTCGTTGTTTTTCCTTTCTATTGAATACGCTATTGTCCGGTTGAAATATTATCGAGTATTTAGACAATTGCCAAACTGAAGATTAATTATAAAAATCGTTTGACATGTTTCAACAAACTTTACCGGTACTGTTCGGACGTATTCGTCTGCGTGTTTTGACCGCCTTTGAGCCAGAGGATTACTGAACCCAACGCGCCAACAAAACTGAGTTTTTGGGATATAAAGAGGGACTTTATTGAACAAAACAAACATTTATTGTGTAGCTGAGACTCTTGTGACTGCAACCAGATGAAAATCTTCAAAGGTAAGTGATTAATTTGATCGCTATTTCTGACTTTCGTGACTCTATATGATTGGAAAATGTTTGTATGCTTTTGTAAGCGGGGCGCTGTCCTCAGATAATCGCATGGTATGCTTTCGCAGTAAAGCCATTTTGAAATCTGATCAAATGCAAGTATGGAAAGACTACCTACTGAAGGAAGGTGAACATTAAAGCAGCGCCCGAACAGGGACTTGAACCCTGGACCCTCATATTTAAAGTCTGATGCTCTACCGACTGAGCTATTTGGGCTCTGCCTTTGCTTATTTTCATACACCTAACCTGTCGGGCAGAGGCACGTGCTGACGAGGGGGCATTGTCAGATGATACATTTCCCAAGAGATCCAGGCCTCCATTCCAAATGATACAGTCAACGAAATCTGAACTAGGCATCCCCTCCAAAGATGCATTTTGTCTAGGCCTCTTGGCACAACGGTAGCGCGTCTGACTCCAGATCAGAAGGTTACGTGTTCAAATCACGTCATGGTCAGTGCTTTTATGTGTGCAATCTCTACCTTCTTTAAACAGCGAAGTCAATGAATCAACACAAGTACCAATGTGGCTTACAGTACAAACCTCGAACGAAAACAACCAAACCAATTCTGCTTTAGATGACAATTGTCTCTCATAAAAGCCTGGCACACTGCAAATTCCCAGATCAGATGATGCTGTGTGATTGATTGACAGGCTTAAATCAGTCTTCGAACACGGATTTTAACTTCTTATGGCTTAGGGGAAGTATTTCGACGTCTGGATGAGAAGCTTGCCCAAAGTAAACTGCCTGTTACTCAGGCCCAGAATCTAGGATATGCATATAAATGGTAGATTTGGATAGAACACACTTTAAAGTTTCCAAAACCGTTCAAATGATGTCTGTGAGTATAACAGAACTGATATGGCAGGTGAAAAATCTGAGGAAAATCCATCCGTGAAGTGGGATTTTTTTTGATGTGGGAAGTTTTCAATTGAATGCCTATTGAGTTTCTAATGGGTTAGGACCCATATTGCAGTTCCTATGGCTTCCACTAGATGTCAACAGTCTTTAGACATTGTTTCAGGATTGTTTTCTGAAAAATGAAGAAGAATGAGACCTACTGTCAGTGGACTGAGGAAGCATGCAGTGCAGGTTTGCGCACATGACCAAGTGCGCGCCCGTCGTTGTTTTTCCTTTCTATTGAATACGCTATTGTCCGGTTGAAATATTATCGAGTATTTAGACAATTGCCAACCTGAAGATTAATTATAAAAATCGTTTGACATGTTTCAACAAACTTTACCGGTACTGTTCGGACGTATTCGTCTGCGTGTTTTGACCGCCTTTGAGCCAGTGGATTACTGAACACAACGAGCCAACAAAACTGAGTTTTTGGGATATAAAGAGGGACTTTATTGAACAAAACAAACATTTATTGTGTAGCTGAGACTCTTGTGACTGCAACCAGATGAAAATCTTCAAAGGTAAGTGATTAATTTGATTGCTATTTCTGACTTTCGTGACTCTATATGATTGGAAAATGTTTGTATGCTTTTGTAAGCGGGGCGCTGTCCTCAGATAATCGCATGGTATGCTTTCGCAGTAAAGCCATTTTTAAATCTGACCAAATGCAAGTATGGAAAGACTACCTACTGAAGGAAGGAGAACATTAAAGCAGCGCCCGAACAGGGACTTGAACCCTGGACCCTCAAATTAAAAGTCTGATGCTCTACCGACTGAGCTATTCGGGCTCTGCATTTATGTATTTTCATACACCTAACCTGTCGGGCAGAGGCACGTGCTGACGAGGGGGCATTGTCAGATGATACATTTCCCAAGAGATCCAGGCCTCCATTCCAAATGATACAGTCAACGAAATCTGAACTAGGCATCCCCTCCAAAGATGCATTTTGTCTAGACATCGTGGCGCAACGGTAGCGCGTCTGACTCCAGATCAGAAGGTTGCGTGTTCAAATCACGTCGTGGTCAGTGTTTTCGTGTGTGCAATCTCTACCTTCTTTAAACAGCGAAGTCAATGAATCAACACAAGTACCAATGTGGCTTACAGTACAAATCTCGAACGAAAACAACCAAACCAATTCTGCTTTAGATGACAATTGTCTCTCATAAAAGCCTGTCACACTGCAAATTCCCAGATCAGATGATGCTGTGTGATTGATTGACAGGCTTAAATCAGTTTTCGAACACGGATTTTAACTTCTTATGGCTTAGGGGAAGTATTTCGACGTCTGGATGAGAAGCTTGCCCAAAGTAAACTGCCTGTTACTCAGGCCCAGAATCTAGGATATGCATATAATTGGTAGATTTGGATAGAACACACTTTAAAGTTTCCAAAACCATTCAAATGATGTCTGTGAGTATAACAGAACTGATATGGCAGGTGAAAAATCTGAGGAAAATCCATCCGTGAAGTGGGATTTTTTTTGATGTGGGAAGTTTTCAATTGAATGCCTATTGAGTTTCTAATGGGTTAGGACCCATATTGCAGTTCCTATGGCTTCCACTAGATGTCAACAGTCTTTAGACATTGTTTCAGGATTGTTTTCTGAAAAATGAAGAAGAATGAGACCTACTGTCAGTGGACTGAGGAAGCATGCAGTGCAGGTTTGCGCACATGACCAAGTGCGCGCCCGTCGTTGTTTTTCCTTTCTATTGAATACGCTATTGTCCGGTTGAAATATTATCGAGTATTTAGACAATTGCCAACCTGAAGATTAATTATAAAAATCGTTTGACATGTTTCAACAAACTTTACCGGTACTGTTCGGACGTATTCGTCTGCGTGTTTTGACCGCCTTTGAGCCAGTGGATTACTGAACACAACGAGCCAACAAAACTGAGTTTTTGGGATATAAAGAGGGACTTTATTGAACAAAACAAACATTTATTGTGTAGCTGAGACTCTTGTGACTGCAACCAGATGAAAATCTTCAAAGGTAAGTGATTAATTTGATTGCTATTTCTGACTTTCGTGACTCTATATGATTGGAAAATGTTTGTATGCTTTTGTAAGCGGGGCGCTGTCCTCAGATAATCGCATGGTATGCTTTCGCAGTAAAGCCATTTTTAAATCTGACCAAATGCAAGTATGGAAAGACTACCTACTGAAGGAAGGAGAACATTAAAGCAGCGCCCGAACAGGGACTTGAACCCTGGACCCTCAAATTAAAAGTCTGATGCTCTACCGACTGAGCTATTCGGCTCTGCATTTACGTATTTTCATACACCTAACCTGTCGGGCAGAGGCACGTGCTGACGAGGGGGCATTGTCAGATGATACATTTCCCAAGAGATCCAGGCCTCCATTCCAAATGATACAGTCAACGAAATCTGAACTAGGCATCCCCTCCAAAGATGCATTTTGTCTAGACATCGTGGCGCAACGGTAGCGCGTCTGACTCCAGATCAGAAGGTTGCGTGTTCAAATCACGTCGTGGTCAGTGTTTTCGTTTGTGCAATCTCTACCTTCTTTAAACAGCGAAGTCAATGAATCAACACAAGTACCAATGTGGCTTACAGTACAAATCTCGAACGAAAACAACCAAACCAATTCTGCTTTAGATGACAATTGTCTCTCATAAAAGCCTGTCACACTGCAAATTCCCAGATCAGATGATGCTGTGTGATTGATTGACAGGCTTAAATCAGTTTTCGAACACGGATTTTAACTTCTTATGGCTTAGGGGAAGTGATTCGACATCTGGATGAGAAGAGTGCCCAAAGTAAACTGCCTGTTACTCAGGCCCAGAATCTAGGATATGCATATAATTGGTAGATTTGGATAGAACACACTTTAAAGTTTCCAAAACCGTTCAAATGATGTCTGTGAGTATAACAGAACTGATATGGCAGGTGAAAAATCTGAGGAAAATCCATCCGGGAAGTGGGATTTTTTTTGATGTGGGAAGTTTTCAATTGAATGCCTATTGAGTTTCTAATGGGTTAGGACCCATATTGCAGTTCCTATGGCTTCCACTAGATGTCAACAGTCTTTAGACATTGTTTCAGGATTGTTTTCTGAAAAATGAAGAAGAATGAGACCTACTGTCAGTGGACTGAGGAAGCATGCAGTGCAGGTTTGCGCACATGACCAAGTGCGCGCCCGTCGTTGTTTTTCCTTTCTATTGAATACGCTATTGTCCGGTTGAAATATTATCGAGTATTTAGACAATTGCCAACCTGAAGATTAATTATAAAAATCGTTTGACATGTTTCAACAAACTTTACCGGTACTGTTCGGACGTATTCGTCTGCGTGTTTTGACCGCCTTTGAGCCAGTGGATTTTCCAATCATATAGAGTCACGAAAGTCAGAAATAGCCATCAAATTAATCACTTACCTTTGAAGATTTTCATCTGGTTGCAGTCACAAGAGTCTCAGCTACACAATAAATGTTTGTTTTGTTCAATAAAGTCCCTCTTTATATCCCAAAAACTCAGTTTTGTTGGCGCGTTGTGTTCAGTAATCCACTGGCTCAAAGGCGGTCAAAACACGCAGACGAATACGTCCGAACAGTACCGGTAAAGTTTGTTGAAACATGTCAAACGATTTTTATAATTAATCTTCAGGTTGGCAATTGTCTAAATACTCGATAATATGTCAACCGGACAATAGCGTATTCAATAGAAAGGAAAAACAACGACGGGCACGCACTTGGTCATGTGCGCAAACCAGCACTGCATGCTTCCTCAGTCCACTGACAGAAGGTCTCATTCTTCTTCATTTTTCAGAAAACAATCCTGAAACAATGTCTAAAGACTGTTGACATCTAGTGGAAGCCATAGGAACTGCAATCTGGGTCCTAACCCATTAGAAACTCAATAGGCATTCAATTGAAAACTTCCCACATCAAAAGAAATCCCACTTCCCGGATGGATTTTCCTCAGATTTTCACCTGCCATATCAGTTCTGTTATACTCACAGACATCATTTGAACGGTTTTGGAAACTTTAAAGTGTGTTCTATCCAAATCTACCATTTATATGCATATCCTAGATTCTGGGCCTGAGTAACAGGCAGTTTACTTTGGGCACTCTTCTCATCCAGATGTCGAATCACTTCCCCTAAGCCATAAGAAGTTCAAATCCTTGTTCGAAGACTGATTTAAGCCTGTCAATCAATCACACAGCATCATCTGATCTGGGAATTTGCAGTGTGCCAGGCTTTTATGAGAGACAGTTGTCATCTAAAGCAGAATTGGTTTGGTTGTTTTCGTTCGAGGTTTGTACTGTAAGCCACATTGGTACTTGTGTTGATTCATTGACTTCGCTGTTTAAAGAAGGTAGAGATTGCACACATAAAAACACTGACCACGACGTGATTTGAACACGCAACCTTCTGATCTGGAGTCAGACACGCTACCGTTGCGCCACGAGGTCTAGACAAAACGCATCTTTGGAGGGGATGCCTAGTTCAGATTTCGTTGATTGTATCATTTGGAATGGAGGCCTGGATCTCTTGGGAAATGTATTATCTGACAATGCCCCCTCGTCAGCACGTGCCTCTGCCCGACAGGTTAGGTGTATGAAAAGAAGTAAATGCAGAGCCCGAATAGCTCAGTCGGTAGAGCATCAGACTTTTAAACTGAGGGTCCAGGGTTCAAGTCCCTGTTTGGGCGCTGCTTTAATGTTCACCTTCCTTCAGTAGGCAGTCTTTCCATACTTGCATTTGGTCAGATTTAAAAATGGCTTTACTGCGAAAGCATACCATGCGATTATCTGAGGACAGCGCCCTTCTTCCAAAAGCATACAAACATTTTCCAATCATATAGAGTCACGAAAGTCAGAAATAGCCATCAAATTAATCACTTACCTTTGAAGATTTTCATCTGGTTGCAGTCACAAGAGTCTCAGCTACACAATAAATCTTTGTTTTGTTCAATAAAGTCCCTCTTTATATCCCAAAAACTCAGTTTTGTTGGCGCGTTGTGTTCAGTAATCCACTGGCTCAAAGGCGGTCAAAACACGCAGACGAATACGTCCGAACAGTACCGGTAAAGTTTGTTGAAACATGTCAAACGATTTTTATAATTAATCTTCAGGTTGGCAATTGTCTAATTACTCGATAATATTTCAACCGGACAATAGCGTATTCAATAGAAAGGAAAAACAACGACGGGCACGCACTTGGTCATGTGCGCAAACCAGCACTGCATGCTTCCTCAGTCCACTGACAGAAGGTCTCATTCTTCTTAATTTTTCAGAAAACAATCCTGAAACAATGTCTAAAGACTGTTGACATCTAGTGGAAGCCATAGGAACTGCAATCTGGGTCCTAACCCATTAGAAACTCAATAGGCATTCAATTGAAAACTTCCCACATCAAAAAAAATCCCACTTCCCGGATGGATTTTCCTCAGATTTTCACCTGCCATATCAGTTCTGTTATACTCACAGACATCATTTGAACGGTTTTGGAAACTTTAAAGTGTGTTCTATCCAAATCTACCATTTATATGCATATCCTAGATTCTGGGCCTGAGTAACAGGCAGTTTACTTTGGGAACTCGTCTCATCCAGATGTCGAATCACTTCCCCTAAGCCATAAGAAGTTCAAATCCGTGTTCGAAGACTGATTTAAGCCTGTCAATCAATCACACAGCATCATCTGATCTGGGAATTTGCAGTGTGCCAGGCTTTTATGAGAGACAATTGTCATCTAAAGCAGAATTGGTTTGGTTGTTTTCGTTCGAGGTTTGTACTGTAAGCCACATTGGTACTTGTGTTGATTCATTGACTTCACTGTTTTAAAGAAGGTAGAGATTGCACACATAAAAACACTGACCACGACGTGATTTGAACACGCAACCTTCTGATCTGGAGTCAGACACGCTACCGTTGCGCCACGAGGTCTAGACAAAGAGCATCTTTGGAGGGGATGCCTAGTTCAGATTTCGTTGATTGTATCATTTGGAATGGAGGCCTGGATCTCTTGGGAAATGTATCATCTGACAATGCCCCCTCGTCAGCACGTGCCTCTGCCCGACAGGTTAGGTGTATGAAAAGAAGTAAATGCAGAGCCCGAATAGCTCAGTCGGTAGAGCATCAGACTTTTAAACTGAGGGTCCAGGGTTCAAGTCCCTGTTCGGTTCTGCTTTAATGTTCACCTTCCTTCAGTAGGCAGTCTTTCCATACTTGCATTTGGTCAGATTTAAAAATGGCTTTACTGCGAAAGCATACCATGCGATTATCTGAGGACAGCGCCCCTCTTCCAAAAGCATACAAACATTTTCCAATCATATAGAGTCACGAAAGTCAGAAATAGCCATCAAATTAATCACTTACCTTTGAAGATTTTCATCTGGTTGCAGTCACAAGAGTCTCAGCTACACAATAAATGTTTGTTTTGTTCAATAAAGTCCCTCTTTATATCCCAAAAACTCAGTTTTGTTGGCGCGTTGTGTTCAGTAATCCACTGGCTCAAAGGCGGTCAAAACACGCAGACGAATACGTCCGAACAGTACCGGTAAAGTTTGTTGAAACATGTCAAATGATTTTTATAATTAATCTTCAGGTTGGCAATTGTCTAAATACTCGATAATATTTCAACCGGACAATAGAGTATTCTATAGAAAGGAAAAACAACGACGGGCACGCACTTGGTCATGTGCGCAAACCAGCACTGCATGCTTCCTCAGTCCACTGACAGAAGGTCTCATTCTTCTTCATTTTTCAGAAAACAATCCTGAAACAATGTCTAAAGACTGTTGACATCTAGTGGAAGCCATAGGAACTGCAATCTGGGTCCTAACCCATTAGAAACTCAATAGGCATTCAATTGAAAACTTCCCACATCAAAAGAAATCCCACTTCCCGGATGGATTTTCCTCAGATTTTCACCTGCCATATCAGTTCTGTTATACTCACAGACATCATTTGAACGGTTTTGGAAACTTTAAAGTGTGTTCTATCCAAATCTACCATTTATATGCATATCCTAGATTCTGGGCCTGAGTAACAGGCAGTTTACTTTGGGCACTCTTCTCATCCAGATGTCGAATCACTTCCCCTAAGCCATAAGAAGTTAAAATCCGTGTTCGAAGACTGATTTAAGCCTGTCAATCAATCACACAGCATCATCTGATCTGGGAATTTGCAGTGTGCCAGGCTTTTATGAGAGACAGTTGTCATCTAAAGCAGAATTGGTTTGGTTGTTTTCGTTCGAGGTTTGTACTGTAAGCCACATTGGTACTTGTGTTGATTCATTGACTTCGCTGTTTAAAGAAGGTAGAGATTGCACACATAAAAACACTGACCACGACGTGATTTGAACACGCAACCTTCTGATCTGGAGTCAGACACGGTACCATTGCGCCACGAGGTCTAGACAAAACGCATCTTTGGAGGGGATGCCTAGTTCAGATTTCGTTGATTGTATCATTTGGAATGGAGGCCTGGATCTCTTGGAAAATGTATTATCTGACAATGCCCCCTCGTCAGCACGTGCCTCTGCCCGACAGGTTAGGTGTATGAAAATAAGTAAATGCTGAGCCCGAATAGCTCAGTCGGTAGAGCATCAGACTTTTAATCTAAGGGTCCAGGGTTCAAGTCCCTGTTTGGGCGCTGCTTTAATGTTCACCTTCCTTCAGTAGGCAGTCTTTCCATACTTGCATTGTGTCAGATTTAAAAATGGCTTTACTGCGAAAGCATACCATGCGATTATCTGAGGACAGCGCCCCTCTTCCAAAAGCATACAAACATTTTCCAATCATATAGAGTCACGAAAGTCAGAAATAGCCATCAAATTAATCACTTACCTTTGAAGATTTTCATCTGGTTGCAGTCACAAGAGTCTCAGCTACACAATAAATGTTTGTTTTGTTCAATAAAGTCCCTCTTTATATCCCAAAAACTCAGTTTTGTTGGCGCGTTGTGTTCAGTAATCCACTGGCTCAAAGGCGGTCAAAACACGCAGACGAATACGTCCGAACAGTACCGGTAAAGTTTGTTGAAACATGTCAAACGATTTTTATAATTAATCTTCAGGTTGGCAATTGTCTAAATACTCGATAATATGTCAACCGGACAATAGCGTATTCAATAGAAAGGAAAAACAACGACGGGCACGCACTTGGTCATGTGCGCAAACCAGCACTGCATGCTTCCTCAGTCCACTGACAGAAGGTCTCATTCTTCTTCATTTTTCAGAAAACAATCCTGAAACAATGTCTAAAGACTGTTGACATCTAGTGGAAGCCATAGGAACTGCAATCTGGGTCCTAACCCATTAGAAACTCAATAGGCATTCAATTGAAAACTTCCCACATCAAAAGAAATCCCACTTCCCGGATGGATTTTCCTCAGATTTTCACCTGCCATATCAGTTCTGTTATACTCACAGACATCATTTGAACGGTTTTGGAAACTTTAAAGTGTGTTCTATCCAAATCTACCATTTATATGCATATCCTAGATTCTGGGCCTGAGTAACAGGCAGTTTACTTTGGGCACTCTTCTCATCCAGATGTCGAATCACTTCCCCTAAGCCATAAGAAGTTCAAATCCTTGTTCGAAGACTGATTTAAGCCTGTCAATCAATCACACAGCATCATCTGATCTGGGAATTTGCAGTGTGCCAGGCTTTTATGAGAGACAGTTGTCATCTAAAGCAGAATTGGTTTGGTTGTTTTCGTTCGAGGTTTGTACTGTAAGCCACATTGGTACTTGTGTTGATTCATTGACTTCGCTGTTTAAAGAAGGTAGAGATTGCACACATAAAAACACTGACCACGACGTGATTTGAACACGCAACCTTCTGATCTGGAGTCAGACACGCTACCGTTGCGCCACGAGGTCTAGACAAAACGCATCTTTGGAGGGGATGCCTAGTTCAGATTTCGTTGATTGTATCATTTGGAATGGAGGCCTGGATCTCTTGGGAAATGTATTATCTGACAATGCCCCCTCGTCAGCACGTGCCTCTGCCCGACAGGTTAGGTGTATGAAAAGAAGTAAATGCAGAGCCCGAATAGCTCAGTCGGTAGAGCATCAGACTTTTAAACTGAGGGTCCAGGGTTCAAGTCCCTGTTTGGGCGCTGCTTTAATGTTCACCTTCCTTCAGTAGGCAGTCTTTCCATACTTGCATTTGGTCAGATTTAAAAATGGCTTTACTGCGAAAGCATACCATGCGATTATCTGAGGACAGCGCCCTTCTTCCAAAAGCATACAAACATTTTCCAATCATATAGAGTCACGAAAGTCAGAAATAGCCATCAAATTAATCACTTACCTTTGAAGATTTTCATCTGGTTGCAGTCACAAGAGTCTCAGCTACACAATAAATCTTTGTTTTGTTCAATAAAGTCCCTCTTTATATCCCAAAAACTCAGTTTTGTTGGCGCGTTGTGTTCAGTAATCCACTGGCTCAAAGGCGGTCAAAACACGCAGACGAATACGTCCGAACAGTACCGGTAAAGTTTGTTGAAACATGTCAAACGATTTTTATAATTAATCTTCAGGTTGGCAATTGTCTAATTACTCGATAATATTTCAACCGGACAATAGCGTATTCAATAGAAAGGAAAAACAACGACGGGCACGCACTTGGTCATGTGCGCAAACCAGCACTGCATGCTTCCTCAGTCCACTGACAGAAGGTCTCATTCTTCTTAATTTTTCAGAAAACAATCCTGAAACAATGTCTAAAGACTGTTGACATCTAGTGGAAGCCATAGGAACTGCAATCTGGGTCCTAACCCATTAGAAACTCAATAGGCATTCAATTGAAAACTTCCCACATCAAAAAAAATCCCACTTCCCGGATGGATTTTCCTCAGATTTTCACCTGCCATATCAGTTCTGTTATACTCACAGACATCATTTGAACGGTTTTGGAAACTTTAAAGTGTGTTCTATCCAAATCTACCATTTATATGCATATCCTAGATTCTGGGCCTGAGTAACAGGCAGTTTACTTTGGGAACTCGTCTCATCCAGATGTCGAATCACTTCCCCTAAGCCATAAGAAGTTCAAATCCGTGTTCGAAGACTGATTTAAGCCTGTCAATCAATCACACAGCATCATCTGATCTGGGAATTTGCAGTGTGCCAGGCTTTTATGAGAGACAATTGTCATCTAAAGCAGAATTGGTTTGGTTGTTTTCGTTCGAGGTTTGTACTGTAAGCCACATTGGTACTTGTGTTGATTCATTGACTTCACTGTTTTAAAGAAGGTAGAGATTGCACACATAAAAACACTGACCACGACGTGATTTGAACACGCAACCTTCTGATCTGGAGTCAGACACGCTACCGTTGCGCCACGAGGTCTAGACAAAGAGCATCTTTGGAGGGGATGCCTAGTTCAGATTTCGTTGATTGTATCATTTGGAATGGAGGCCTGGATCTCTTGGGAAATGTATCATCTGACAATGCCCCCTCGTCAGCACGTGCCTCTGCCCGACAGGTTAGGTGTATGAAAAGAAGTAAATGCAGAGCCCGAATAGCTCAGTCGGTAGAGCATCAGACTTTTAAACTGAGGGTCCAGGGTTCAAGTCCCTGTTCGGTTCTGCTTTAATGTTCACCTTCCTTCAGTAGGCAGTCTTTCCATACTTGCATTTGGTCAGATTTAAAAATGGCTTTACTGCGAAAGCATACCATGCGATTATCTGAGGACAGCGCCCCTCTTCCAAAAGCATACAAACATTTTCCAATCATATAGAGTCACGAAAGTCAGAAATAGCCATCAAATTAATCACTTACCTTTGAAGATTTTCATCTGGTTGCAGTCACAAGAGTCTCAGCTACACAATAAATGTTTGTTTTGTTCAATAAAGTCCCTCTTTATATCCCAAAAACTCAGTTTTGTTGGCGCGTTGTGTTCAGTAATCCACTGGCTCAAAGGCGGTCAAAACACGCAGACGAATACGTCCGAACAGTACCGGTAAAGTTTGTTGAAACATGTCAAACGATTTTTATAATTAATCTTCAGGTTGGCAATTGTCTAAATACTCGATAATATTTCAACCGGACAATAGCGTATTCAATAGAAAGGAAAAACAACGACGGGCACGCACTTGGTCATGTGCGCAAACCAGCACTGCATGCTTCCTCAGTCCACTGACAGAAGGTCTCATTCTTCTTCATTTTTCAGAAAACAATCCTGAAACAATGTCTAAAGACTGTTGACATCTAGTGGAAGCCATAGGAACTGCAATCTGGGTCCTAACCCATTAGAAACTCAATAGGCATTCAATTGAAAACTTCCCACATCAAAAGAAATCCCACTTCCCGGATGGATTTTCCTCAGATTTTCACCTGCCATATCAGTTCTGTTATACTCACAGACATCATTTGAACGGTTTTGGAAACTTTAAAGTGTGTTCTATCCAAATCTACCATTTATATGCATATCCTAGATTCTGGGCCTGAGTAACAGGCAGTTTACTTTGGGCACTCTTCTCATCCAGATGTCGAATCACTTCCCCTAAGCCATAAGAAGTTAAAATCCGTGTTCGAAGACTGATTTAAGCCTGTCAATCAATCACACAGCATCATCTGATCTGGGAATTTGCAGTGTGCCAGGCTTTTATGAGAGACAGTTGTCATCTAAAGCAGAATTGGTTTGGTTGTTTTCGTTCGAGGTTTGTACTGTAAGCCACATTGGTACTTGTGTTGATTCATTGACTTCGCTGTTTAAAGAAGGTAGAGATTGCACACATAAAAACACTGACCACGACGTGATTTGAACACGCAACCTTCTGATCTGGAGTCAGACACGCTACCGTTGCGCCACGAGGTCTAGACAAAGCGCATCTTTGGAGGGGATGCCTAGTTCAGATTTCGTTGATTGTATCATTTGGAATGGAGGCCTGGATCTCTTGGGAAATGTATCATCTGACAATGCCCCCTCGTCAGCACGTGCCTCTGCCCGACAGGTTAGGTGTATGAAAATAAGTAAATGCAGAGCCCGAATAGCTCAGTCGGTAGAGCATCAGACTTTTAAACTGAGGGTCCAGGGTTCAAGTCCCTGTTCGGTTCTGCTTTAATGTTCACCTTCCTTCAGTAGGCAGTCTTTCCATACTTGCATTTGGTCAGATTTAAAAATGGCTTTACTGCGAAAGCATACCATGCGATTATCTGAGGACAGCGCCCCTCTTCCAAAAGCATACAAACATTTTCCAATCATATAGAGTCACGAAAGTCAGAAATAGCCATCAAATTAATCACTTACCTTTGAAGATTTTCATCTGGTTGCAGTCACAAGAGTCTCAGCTACACAATAAATCTTTGTTTTGTTCAATAAAGTCCCTCTTTATATCCCAAAAACTCAGTTTTGTTGGCGCGTTGTGTTCAGTAATCCACTGGCTCAAAGGCGGTCAAAACACGCAGACGAATACGTCCGAACAGTACCGGTAAAGTTTGTTGAAACATGTCAAACGATTTTTATAATTAATCTTCAGGTTGGCAATTGTCTAATTACTCGATAATATTTCAACCGGACAATAGCGTATTCAATAGAAAGGAAAAACAACGACGGGCACGCACTTGGTCATGTGCGCAAACCAGCACTGCATGCTTCCTCAGTCCACTGACAGAAGGTCTCATTCTTCTTCATTTTTCAGAAAACAATCCTGAAACAATGTCTAAAGACTGTTGACATCTAGTGGAAGCCATAGGAACTGCAATCTGGGTCCTAACCCATTAGAAACTCAATAGGCATTCAATTGAAAACTTCCCACATCAAAAAAAATCCCACTTCCCGGATGGATTTTCCTCAGATTTTCACCTGCCATATCAGTTCTGTTATACTCACAGACATCATTTGAACGGTTTTGGAAACTTTAAAGTGTGTTCTATCCAAATCTACCATTTATATGCATATCCTAGATTCTGGGCCTGAGTAACAGGCAGTTTACTTTGGGAACTCGTCTCATCCAGATGTCGAATCACTTCCCCTAAGCCATAAGAAGTTCAAATCCGTGTTCGAAGACTGATTTAAGCCTGTCAATCAATCACACAGCATCATCTGATCTGGGAATTTGCAGTGTGCCAGGCTTTTATGAGAGACAATTGTCATCTAAAGCAGAATTGGTTTGGTTGTTTTCGTTCGAGGTTTGTACTGTAAGCCACATTGGTACTTGTGTTGATTCATTGACTTCACTGTTTAAAGAAGGTAGAGATTGCACACATAAAAACACTGACCACGACGTGATTTGAACACGCAAACTTCTGATCTGGAGTCAGACACGCTACCGTTGCGCCACGAGGTCTAGACAAAGAGCATCTTTGGAGGGGATGCCTAGTTCAGATTTCGTTGATTGTATCATTTGGAATGGAGGCCTGGATCTCTTGGGAAATGTATCATCTGACAATGCCCCCTCGTCAGCACGTGCCTCTGCCCGACAGGTTAGGTGTATGAAAATAAGTAAATGCAGAGCCCGAATAGCTCAGTCGGTAGAGCATCAGACTTTTAAACTGAGGGTCCAGGGTTCAAGTCCCTGTTCGGTTCTGCTTTAATGTTCACCTTCCTTCAGTAGGCAGTCTTTCCATACTTGCATTTGGTCAGATTTAAAAATGGCTTTACTGCGAAAGCATACCATGCGATTATCTGAGGACAGCGCCCCTCTTCCAAAAGCATACAAACATTTTCCAATCATATATAGTCACGAAAGTCAGAAATAGCCATCAAATTAATCACTTACCTTTGAAGATTTTCATCTGGTTGCAGTCACAAGAGTCTCAGCTACACAATAAATCTTTGTTTTGTTCAATAAAGTCCCTCTTTATATCCCAAAAACTCAGTTTTGTTGGCGCGTTGTGTTCAGTAATCCACTGGCTCAAAGGCGGTCAAAACACGCAGACGAATACGTCCGAACAGTACCGGTAAAGTTTGTTGAAACATGTCAAACGATTTTTATAATTAATCTTCAGGTTGGCAATTGTCTAAATACTCGATAATATTTCAACCGGACAATAGCGTATTCAATAGAAAGGAAAAACAACGACGGGCACGCACTTGGTCATGTGCGCAAACCAGCACTGCATGCTTCCTCAGTCCACTGACAGAAGGTCTCATTCTTCTTCATTTTTCAGAAAACAATCCTGAAACAATGTCTAAAGACTGTTGACATCTAGTGGAAGCCATAGGAACTGCAATCTGGGTCCTAACACATTAGAAACTCAATAGGCATTCAATTGAAAACTTCCCACATCAAAAGAAATCCCACTTCCCGGATGGATTTTCCTCAGATTTTCACCTGCCATATCAGTTCTGTTATACTCACAGACATCATTTGAACGGTTTTGGAAACTTTAAAGTGTGTTCTATCCAAATCTACCATTTATATGCATATCCTAGATTCTGGGCCTGAGTAACAGGCAGTTTACTTTGGGCACTCTTCTCATCCAGATGTCGAATCACTTCCCCTAAGCCATAAGAAGTTAAAATCCGTGTTCGAAGACTGATTTAAGCCTGTCAATCAATCACACAGCATCATCTGATCTGGGAATTTGCAGTGTGCCAGGCTTTTATGAGAGACAGTTGTCATCTAAAGCAGAATTGGTTTGGTTGTTTTCGTTCGAGGTTTGTACTGTAAGCCACATTGGTACTTGTGTTGATTCATTGACTTCGCTGTTTAAAGAAGGTAGAGATTGCACACCTAAAAACACTGACCACGACGTGATTTGAACACGCAACCTTCTGATCTGGAGTCAGACACGCTACCGTTGCGCCACGAGGTCTAGACAAAGCGCATCTTTGGAGGGGATGCCTAGTTCAGATTTCGTTGATTGTATCATTTGGAATGGAGGCCTGGATCTCTTGGGAAATGTATCATCTGACAATGCCCCCTCGTCAGCACGTGCCTCTGCCCGACAGGTTAGGTGTATGAAAAGAAGTAAATGCAGAGCCCGAATAGCTCAGTCGGTAGAGCATCAGACTTTTAAACTGAGGGTCCAGGGTTCAAGTCCCTGTTCGGTTCTGCTTTAATGTTCACCTTCCTTCAGTAGGCAGTCTTTCCATACTTGCATTTGGTCAGATTTAAAAATGGCTTTACTGCGAAAGCATACCATGCGATTATCTGAGGACAGCGCCCCTCTTCCAAAAGCATACAAACATTTTCCAATCATATAGAGTCACGAAAGTCAGAAATAGCCATCAAATTAATCACTTACCTTTGAAGATTTTCATCTGGTTGCAGTCACAAGAGTCTCAGCTACACAATAAATGTTTGTTTTGTTCAATAAAGTCCCTCTTTATATCCCAAAAACTCAGTTTTGTTGGCGCGTTGTGTTCAGTAATCCACTGGCTCAAAGGCGGTCAAAACACGCAGACGAATACGTCCGAACAGTACCGGTAAAGTTTGTTGAAACATGTCAAACGATTTTTATAATTAATCTTCAGGTTGGCAATTGTCTAAATACTCGATAATATTTCAACCGGACAATAGCGTATTCAATAGAAAGGAAAAACAACGACGGGCACGCACTTGGTCATGTGCGCAAACCAGCACTGCATGCTTCCTCAGTCCACTGACAGAAGGTCTCATTCTTCTTCATTTTTCAGAAAACAATCCTGAAACAATGTCTAAAGACTGTTGACATCTAGTGGAAGCCATAGGAACTGCAATCTGGGTCCTAACCCATTAGAAACTCAATAGGCATTCAATTGAAAACTTCCCACATCAAAAGAAATCCCACTTCCCGGATGGATTTTCCTCAGATTTTCACCTGCCATATCAGTTCTGTTATACTCACAGACATCATTTGAACGGTTTTGGAAACTTTAAAGTGTGTTCTATCCAAATCTACCATTTATATGCATATCCTAGATTCTGGGCCTGAGTAACAGGCAGTTTACTTTGGGCACTCTTCTCATCCAGATGTCGAATCACTTCCCCTAAGCCATAAGAAGTTAAAATCCGTGTTCGAAGACTGATTTAAGCCTGTCAATCAATCACACAGCATCATCTGATCTGGGAATTTGCAGTGTGCCAGGCTTTTATGAGAGACAGTTGTCATCTAAAGCAGAATTGGTTTGGTTGTTTTCGTTCGAGGTTTGTACTGTAAGCCACATTGGTACTTGTGTTGATTCATTGACTTCGCTGTTTAAAGAAGGTAGAGATTGCACACATAAAAACACTGACCACGACGTGATTTGAACACGCAACCTTCTGATCTGGAGTCAGACACGCTACCGTTGCGCCACGAGGTCTAGACAAAGCGCATCTTTGGAGGGGATGCCTAGTTCAGATTTCGTTGATTGTATCATTTGGAATGGAGGCCTGGATCTCTTGGGAAATGTATCATCTGACAATGCCCCCTCGTCAGCACGTGCCTCTGCCCGACAGGTTAGGTGTATGAAAATAAGTAAATGCAGAGCCCGAATAGCTCAGTCGGTAGAGCATCAGACTTTTAAACTGAGGGTCCAGGGTTCAAGTCCCTGTTCGGTTCTGCTTTAATGTTCACCTTCCTTCAGTAGGCAGTCTTTCCATACTTGCATTTGGTCAGATTTAAAAATGGCTTTACTGCGAAAGCATACCATGCGATTATCTGAGGACAGCGCCCCTCTTCCAAAAGCATACAAACATTTTCCAATCATATAGAGTCACGAAAGTCAGAAATAGCCATCAAATTAATCACTTACCTTTGAAGATTTTCATCTGGTTGCAGTCACAAGAGTCTCAGCTACACAATAAATGTTTGTTTTGTTCAATAAAGTCCCTCTTTATATCCCAAAAACTCAGTTTTGTTGGCGCGTTGTGTTCAGTAATCCACTGGCTCAAAGGCGGTCAAAACACGCAGACGAATACGTCCGAACAGTACCGGTAAAGTTTGTTGAAACATGTCAAACGATTTTTATAATTAATCTTCAGGTTGGCAATTGTCTAAATACTCGATAATATTTCAACCGGACAATAGCGTATTCAATAGAAAGGAAAAACAACGACGGGCACGCACTTGGTCATGTGCGCAAACCAGCACTGCATGCTTCCTCAGTCCACTGACAGAAGGTCTCATTCTTCTTCATTTTTCAGAAAACAATCCTGAAACAATGTCTAAAGACTGTTGACATCTAGTGGAAGCCATAGGAACTGCAATCTGGGTCCTAACCCATTAGAAACTCAATAGGCATTCAATTGAAAACTTCCCACATCAAAAGAAATCCCACTTCCCGGATGGATTTTCCTCAGATTTTCACCTGCCATATCAGTTCTGTTATACTCACAGACATCATTTGAACGGTTTTGGAAACTTTAAAGTGTGTTCTATCCAAATCTACCATTTATATGCATATCCTAGATTCTGGGCCTGAGTAACAGGCAGTTTACTTTGGGCACTCTTCTCATCCAGATGTCGAATCACTTCCCCTAAGCCATAAGAAGTTAAAATCCGTGTTCGAAGACTGATTTAAGCCTGTCAATCAATCACACAGCATCATCTGATCTGGGAATTTGCAGTGTGCCAGGCTTTTATGAGAGACAGTTGTCATCTAAAGCAGAATTGGTTTGGTTGTTTTCGTTCGAGGTTTGTACTGTAAGCCACATTGGTACTTGTGTTGATTCATTGACTTCGCTGTTTAAAGAAGGTAGAGATTGCACACATAAAAACACTGACCACGACGTGATTTGAACACGCAACCTTCTGATCTGGAGTCAGACACGCTACCGTTGCGCCACGAGGTCTAGACAAAGCGCATCTTTGGAGGGGATGCCTAGTTCAGATTTCGTTGATTGTATCATTTGGAATGGAGGCCTGGATCTCTTGGGAAATGTATCATCTGACAATGCCCCCTCGTCAGCACGTGCCTCTGCCCGACAGGTTAGGTGTATGAAAATAAGTAAATGCAGAGCCCGAATAGCTCAGTCGGTAGAGCATCAGACTTTTAAACTGAGGGTCCAGGGTTCAAGTCCCTGTTCGGGCGCTGCTTTAATGTTCACCTTCCTTCAGTAGGCAGTCTTTCCATACTTGCATTTGGTCAGATTTAAAAATGGCTTTACTGCGAAAGCATACCATGCGATTATCTGAGGACAGCGCCCCGCATACAAACATTTTCCAATCATATAGAGTCACGAAAGTCAGAAATAGCCATCAAATTAATCACTTACCTTTGAAGATTTTCATCTGGTTGCAGTCACAAGAGTCTCAGCTACACAATAAATGTTTGTTTTGTTCAATAAAGTCCCTCTTTATATCCCAAAAACTCAGTTTTGTTGGCGCGTTGTGTTCAGTAATCCACTGGCTCAAAGGCGGTCAAAACACGCAGACGAATACGTCCGAACAGTACCGGTAAAGTTTGTTGAAACATGTCAAACGATTTTTATAATTAATCTTCAGGTTGGCAATTGTCTAAATACTCGATAATATTTCAACCGGACAATAGCGTATTCAATAGAAAGGAAAAACAACGACGGGCACGCACTTGGTCATGTGCGCAAACCAGCACTGCATGCTTCCTCAGTCCACTGACAGAAGGTCTCATTCTTCTTCATTTTTCAGAAAACAATCCTGAAACAATGTCTAAAGACTGTTGACATCTAGTGGAAGCCATAGGAACTGCAATCTGGGTCCTAACCCATTAGAAACTCAATAGGCATTCAATTGAAAACTTCCCACATCAAAAGAAATCCCATTTCCCGGATGGATTTTCCTCAGATTTTCACCTGCCATATCAGTTCTGTTATACTCACAGACATCATTTGAACGGTTTTGGAAACTTTAAAGTGTGTTCTATCCAAATCTACCATTTATATGCATATCCTAGATTCTGGGCCTGAGTAACAGGCAGTTTACTTTGGGCACTCTTCTCATCCAGATGTCGAATCACTTCCCCTAAGCCATAAGAAGTTCAAATCCGTGTTCGAAGACTGATTTAAGCCTGTCAATCAATCACACAGCATCATCTGATCTGGGAATTTGCAGTGTGCCAGGCTTTTATGAGAGACAATTGTCATCTAAAGCAGAATTGGTTTGGTTGTTTTCGTTCAAGGTTTGTACTGTAAGCCACATTGGTACTTGTGTTGATTCATTGACTTCGCTGTTTAAAGAAGGTAGAGATTGCACTCATAAAAACACTGACCACGACGTGATTTGAACACGCAACCTTCTGCTCTGGAGTCAGACACGCTACCGTTGCGCCACGAGGTCTAGACAAAACGCATCTTTGGAGGAAATGCCTAGTTCAGATTTCGTTGATTGTATCATTTGGAATGGAGGCCTGGATCTCTTGGGAAATGTATTATCTGACAATGCCCCCTCGTCAGCACGTGCCTCTGCCCGACAGGTTAGGTGTATGAAAATAAGTAAATGCTGAGCCCGAATAGCTCAGTCGGTAGAGCATCAGACTTTTAATCTGAGGGTCCAGGGTTCAAGTCCCTGTTCGGGCGCTGCTTTAATGGTCACCTTCCTTCAGTAGGCAGTCTTTCCATACTTGCATTTGGTCAGATTTAAAAATGGCTTTACTGCGAAAGCATACCATGCGATTATCTGAGGACAGCGCCCCTCTTCCAAAAGCATACAAACATTTTCCAATCATATAGAGTCACGAAAGTCAGAAATAGCCATCAAATTAATCACTTACCTTTGAAGATTTTCATCTGGTTGCAGTCACAAGAGTCTCAGCTACACAATAAATCTTTGTTTTGTTCAATAAAGTCCCTCTTTATATCCCAAAAACTCCGTTTTGTTGGCGCGTTGTGTTCAGTAATCCACTGGCTCAAAGGCGGTCAAAACACGCAGACGAATACGTCCGAACAGTACCGGTAAAGTTTGTTGAAACATGTCAAACGATTTTTATAATTAATCTTCAGGTTGGCAATTGTCTAAATACTCGATAATATTTCAACCGGACAATAGCGTATTCAATAGAAAGGAAAAACAACGACGGGCACGCACTTGGTCATGTGCGCAAACCAGCACTGCATGCTTCCTCAGTCCACTGACAGAAGGTCTCATTCTTCTTCATTTTTCAGAAAACAATCCTGAAACAATGTCTAAAGACTGTTGACATCTAGTGGAAGCCATAGGAACTGCAATCTGGGTCCTAACCCATTAGAAACTCAATAGGCATTCAATTGAAAACTTCCCACATCAAAAAAAATCCCACTTCCCGGATGGATTTTCCTCAGATTTTCACCTGCCATATCAGTTCTGTTATACTCACAGACATCATTTGAACGGTTTTGGAAACTTTAAAGTGTGTTCTATCCAAATCTACCATTTATATGCATATCCTAGATTCTGGGCCTGAGTAACAGGCAGTTTACTTTGGGCACTCGTCTCATCCAGATGTCGAATCACTTCCCCTAAGCCATAAGAAGTTCAAATCCGTGTTCGAAGACTGATTTAAGCCTGTCAATCAATCACACAGCATCATCTGATCTGGGAATTTGCAGTGTGCCAGGCTTTTATGAGAGACAGTTGTCATCTAAAGCAGAATTGGTTTGGTTGTTTTCGTTCGAGGTTTGTACTGTAAGCCACATTGGTACTTGTGTTGATTCATTGACTTCGCTGTTTAAAGGTAGAGATTGCACACATAAAAACACTGACCACGACGTGATTTGAACACGCAACCTTCTGATCTGGAGTCAGACACGCTACCGTTGCGCCACGAGGTCTAGACAAAATGCATCTTTGGAGGGGATGCCTAGTTCAGATTTCGTTGATTGTATCATTTGGAATGGAGGCCTGGATCTCTTGGGAAATGTATTATCTGACAATGCCCCCTCGTCAGCACGTGCCTCTGCCCGACAGGTTAGGTGTATGAAAATAAGTAAATGCTGAGCCCGAATAGCTCAGTCGGTAGAGCATCAGACTTTTAATCTGAGGGTCCAGGGTTCAAGTCCCTGTTTGGGCGCTGCTTTAATGTTCACCTTCCTTCAGTAGGCAGTCTTTCCATACTTGCATTTGGTCAGATTTAAAAATGGCTTTACTGCGAAAGCATACCATGCGATTATCTGAGGACAGCGCCCTTCTTCCAAAAGCATACAAACATTTTCCAATCATATAGAGTCACGAAAGTCAGAAATAGCCATCAAATTAATCACTTACCTTTGAAGATTTTCATCTGGTTGCAGTCACAAGAGTCTCAGCTACACAATAAATGTTTGTTTTGTTCAATAAAGTCCCTCTTTATATCCCAAAAACTCAGTTTTGTTGGCGCGTTGTGTTCAGTAATCCACTGGCTCAAAGGCGGTCAAAACACGCAGACGAATACGTCCGAACAGTACCGGTAAAGTTTGTTGAAACATGTCAAACGATTTTTATAATTAATCTTCAGGTTGGCAATTGTCTAAATACTCGATAATATTTCAACCGGACAATAGCGTATTCAATAGAAAGGAAAAACAACGACGGGCACGCACTTGGTCATGTGCGCAAACCAGCACTGCATGCTTCCTCAGTCCACTGACAGAAGGTCTCATTCTTCTTCATTTTTCAGAAAACAATCCTGAAACAATGTCTAAAGACTGTTGACATCTAGTGGAAGCCATAGGAACTGCAATCTGGGTCCTAACCCATTAGAAACTCAATAGGCATTCAATTGAAAACTTCCCACATCAAAATAAATCCCATTTCCCGGATGGATTTTCCTCAGATTTTCACCTGCCATATCAGTTCTGTTATACTCACAGACATCATTTGAACGGTTTTGGAAACTTTAAAGTGTGTTCTATCCAAATCTACCATTTATATGCATATCCTAGATTCTGGGCCTGAGTAACAGGCAGTTTACTTTGGGCACTCTTCTCATCCAGATGTCGAATCACTTCCCCTAAGCCATAAGAAGTTAAAATCCGTGTTCGAAGACTGATTTAAGCCTGTCAATCAATCACACAGCATCATCTGATCTGGGAATTTGCAGTGTGCCAGGCTTTTATGAGAGACAGTTGTCATCTAAAGCAGAATTGGTTTGGTTGTTTTCGTTCGAGGTTTGTACTGTAAGCCACATTGGTACTTGTGTTGATTCATTGACTTCGCTGTTTAAAGAAGGTAGAGATTGCACACATAAAAACACTGACCACGACGTGATTTGAACACGCAACCTTCTGATCTGGAGTCAGACACGCTACCGTTGCGCCACGAGGTCTAGACAAAGCGCATCTTTGGAGGGGATGCCTAGTTCAGATTTCGTTGATTGTATCATTTGGAATGGAGGCCTGGATCTCTTGGGAAATGTATCATCTGACAATGCCCCCTCGTCAGCACGTGCCTCTGCCCGACAGGTTAGGTGTATGAAAATAAGTAAATGCAGAGCCCGAATAGCTCAGTCGGTAGAGCATCAGACTTTTAAACTGAGGGTCCAGGGTTCAAGTCCCTGTTCGGGCGCTGCTTTAATGTTCACCTTCCTTCAGTAGGCAGTCTTTCCATACTTGCATTTGGTCAGATTTAAAAATGGCTTTACTGCGAAAGCATACCATGCGATTATCTGAGGACAGCGCCCCGCATACAAACATTTTCCAATCATATAGAGTCACGAAAGTCAGAAATAGCCATCAAATTAATCACTTACCTTTGAAGATTTTCATCTGGTTGCAGTCACAAGAGTCTCAGCTACACAATAAATGTTTGTTTTGTTCAATAAAGTCCCTCTTTATATCCCAAAAACTCAGTTTTGTTGGCGCGTTGTGTTCAGTAATCCACTGGCTCAAAGGCGGTCAAAACACGCAGACGAATACGTCCGAACAGTACCGGTAAAGTTTGTTGAAACATGTCAAACGATTTTTATAATTAATCTTCAGGTTGGCAATTGTCTAAATACTCGATAATATTTCAACCGGACAATAGCGTATTCAATAGAAAGGAAAAACAACGACGGGCACGCACTTGGTCATGTGCGCAAACCAGCACTGCATGCTTCCTCAGTCCACTGACAGAAGGTCTCATTCTTCTTCATTTTTCAGAAAACAATCCTGAAACAATGTCTAAAGACTGTTGACATCTAGTGGAAGCCATAGGAACTGCAATCTGGGTCCTAACCCATTAGAAACTCAATAGGCATTCAATTGAAAACTTCCCACATCAAAAGAAATCCCATTTCCCGGATGGATTTTCCTCAGATTTTCACCTGCCATATCAGTTCTGTTATACTCACAGACATCATTTGAACGGTTTTGGAAACTTTAAAGTGTGTTCTATCCAAATCTACCATTTATATGCATATCCTAGATTCTGGGCCTGAGTAACAGGCAGTTTACTTTGGGCACTCTTCTCATCCAGATGTCGAATCACTTCCCCTAAGCCATAAGAAGTTCAAATCCGTGTTCGAAGACTGATTTAAGCCTGTCAATCAATCACACAGCATCATCTGATCTGGGAATTTGCAGTGTGCCAGGCTTTTATGAGAGACAATTGTCATCTAAAGCAGAATTGGTTTGGTTGTTTTCGTTCAAGGTTTGTACTGTAAGCCACATTGGTACTTGTGTTGATTCATTGACTTCGCTGTTTAAAGAAGGTAGAGATTGCACTCATAAAAACACTGACCACGACGTGATTTGAACACGCAACCTTCTGATCTGGAGTCAGACACGCTACCGTTGCGCCACGAGGTCTAGACAAAACGCATCTTTGGAGGAAATGCCTAGTTCAGATTTCGTTGATTGTATCATTTGGAATGGAGGCCTGGATCTCTTGGGAAATGTATTATCTGACAATGCCCCCTCGTCAGCACGTGCCTCTGCCCGACAGGTTAGGTGTATGAAAATAAGTAAATGCTGAGCCCGAATAGCTCAGTCGGTAGAGCATCAGACTTTTAATCTGAGGGTCCAGGGTTCAAGTCCCTGTTCGGGCGCTGCTTTAATGGTCACCTTCCTTCAGTAGGCAGTCTTTCCATACTTGCATTTGGTCAGATTTAAAAATGGCTTTACTGCGAAAGCATACCATGCGATTATCTGAGGACAGCGCCCCTCTTCCAAAAGCATACAAACATTTTCCAATCATATAGAGTCACGAAAGTCAGAAATAGCCATCAAATTAATCACTTACCTTTGAAGATTTTCATCTGGTTGCAGTCACAAGAGTCTCAGCTACACAATAAATCTTTGTTTTGTTCAATAAAGTCCCTCTTTATATCCCAAAAACTCCGTTTTGTTGGCGCGTTGTGTTCAGTAATCCACTGGCTCAAAGGCGGTCAAAACACGCAGACGAATACGTCCGAACAGTACCGGTAAAGTTTGTTGAAACATGTCAAACGATTTTTATAATTAATCTTCAGGTTGGCAATTGTCTAAATACTCGATAATATTTCAACCGGACAATAGCGTATTCAATAGAAAGGAAAAACAACGACGGGCACGCACTTGGTCATGTGCGCAAACCAGCACTGCATGCTTCCTCAGTCCACTGACAGAAGGTCTCATTCTTCTTCATTTTTCAGAAAACAATCCTGAAACAATGTCTAAAGACTGTTGACATCTAGTGGAAGCCATAGGAACTGCAATCTGGGTCCTAACCCATTAGAAACTCAATAGGCATTCAATTGAAAACTTCCCACATCAAAAAAAATCCCACTTCCCGGATGGATTTTCCTCAGATTTTCACCTGCCATATCAGTTCTGTTATACTCACAGACATCATTTGAACGGTTTTGGAAACTTTAAAGTGTGTTCTATCCAAATCTACCATTTATATGCATATCCTAGATTCTGGGCCTGAGTAACAGGCAGTTTACTTTGGGCACTCGTCTCATCCAGATGTCGAATCACTTCCCCTAAGCCATAAGAAGTTCAAATCCGTGTTCGAAGACTGATTTAAGCCTGTCAATCAATCACACAGCATCATCTGATCTGGGAATTTGCAGTGTGCCAGGCTTTTATGAGAGACAGTTGTCATCTAAAGCAGAATTGGTTTGGTTGTTTTCGTTCGAGGTTTGTACTGTAAGCCACATTGGTACTTGTGTTGATTCATTGACTTCGCTGTTTAAAGGTAGAGATTGCACACATAAAAACACTGACCACGACGTGATTTGAACACGCAACCTTCTGATCTGGAGTCAGACACGCTACCGTTGCGCCACGAGGTCTAGACAAAATGCATCTTTGGAGGGGATGCCTAGTTCAGATTTCGTTGATTGTATCATTTGGAATGGAGGCCTGGATCTCTTGGGAAATGTATTATCTGACAATGCCCCCTCGTCAGCACGTGCCTCTGCCCGACAGGTTAGGTGTATGAAAATAAGTAAATGCCGAGCCCGAATAGCTCAGTCGGTAGAGCATCAGACTTTTAATCTGAGGGTCCAGGGTTCAAGTCCCTGTTTGGGCGCTGCTTTAATGTTCACCTTCCTTCAGTAGGCAGTCTTTCCATACTTGCATTTGGTCAGATTTAAAAATGGCTTTACTGCGAAAGCATACCATGCGATTATCTGAGGACAGCGCCCTTCTTCCAAAAGCATACAAACATTTTCCAATCATATAGAGTCACGAAAGTCAGAAATAGCCATCAAATTAATCACTTACCTTTGAAGATTTTCATCTGGTTGCAGTCACAAGAGTCTCAGCTACACAATAAATGTTTGTTTTGTTCAATAAAGTCCCTCTTTATATCCCAAAAACTCAGTTTTGTTGGCGCGTTGTGTTCAGTAATCCACTGGCTCAAAGGCGGTCAAAACACGCAGACGAATACGTCCGAACAGTACCGGTAAAGTTTGTTGAAACATGTCAAACGATTTTTATAATTAATCTTCAGGTTGGCAATTGTCTAAATACTCGATAATATTTCAACCGGACAATAGCGTATTCAATAGAAAGGAAAAACAACGACGGGCACGCACTTGGTCATGTGCGCAAACCAGCACTGCATGCTTCCTCAGTCCACTGACAGAAGGTCTCATTCTTCTTCATTTTTCAGAAAACAATCCTGAAACAATGTCTAAAGACTGTTGACATCTAGTGGAAGCCATAGGAACTGCAATCTGGGTCCTAACCCATTAGAAACTCAATAGGCATTCAATTGAAAACTTCCCACATCAAAATAAATCCCATTTCCCGGATGGATTTTCCTCAGATTTTCACCTGCCATATCAGTTCTGTTATACTCACAGACATCATTTGAACGGTTTTGGAAACTTTAAAGTGTGTTCTATCCAAATCTACCATTTATATGCATATCCTAGATTCTGGGCCTGAGTAACAGGCAGTTTACTTTGGGCACTCTTCTCATCCAGATGTCGAATCACTTCCCCTAAGCCATAAGAAGTTAAAATCCGTGTTCGAAGACTGATTTAAGCCTGTCAATCAATCACACAGCATCATCTGATCTGGGAATTTGCAGTGTGCCAGGCTTTTATGAGAGACAGTTGTCATCTAAAGCAGAATTGGTTTGGTTGTTTTCGTTCGAGGTTTGTACTGTAAGCCACATTGGTACTTGTGTTGATTCATTGACTTCGCTGTTTAAAGAAGGTAGAGATTGCACACATAAAAACACTGACCACGACGTGATTTGAACACGCAACCTTCTGATCTGGAGTCAGACACGCTACCTTTGCGCCACGAGGTCTAGACAAAATTCATCTTTGGAGGGGATGCCTAGTTCAGATTTCGTTGATTGTATCATTTGGAATGGAGGCCTGGATCTCTTGGGAAATGTATTATCTGACAATGCCCCCTCGTCAGCACGTGCCTCTGCCCGACAGGTTAGGTGTATGAAAATAAGTAAATGCTGAGCCCGAATAGCTCAGTCGGTAGAGCATCAGACTTTTAATCTGAGGGTCCAGGGTTCAAGTCCCTGTTCGGGCGCTGCTTTAATGTTCACCTTCCTTCAGTAGGCAGTCTTTCCATACTTGCATTTGGTCAGATTTAAAAATGGCTTTACTGCGAAAGCATACCATGCGATTATCTGAGGACAGCGCCCTTCTTCCAAAAGCATACAAACATTTTCCAATCATATAGAGTCACGAAAGTCAGAAATAGCCATCAAATTAATCACTTACCTTTGAAGATTTTCATCTGGTTGCAGTCACAAGAGTCTCAGCTACACAATAAATCTTTGTTTTGTTCAATAAAGTCCCTCTTTATATCCCAAAAACTCAGTTTTGTTGGCGCGTTGTGTTCAGTAATCCACTGGCTCAAAGGCGGTCAAAACACGCAGACGAATACGTCCGAACAGTACCGGTAAAGTTTGTTGAAACATGTCAAACGATTTTTATAATTAATCTTCAGGTTGGCAATTGTCTAATTACTCGATAATATTTCAACCGGACAATAGCGTATTCAATAGAAAGGAAAAACAACGACGGGCACGCACTTGGTCATGTGCGCAAACCAGCACTGCATGCTTCCTCAGTCCACTGACAGAAGGTCTCATTCTTCTTCATTTTTCAGAAAACAATCCTGAAACAATGTCTAAAGACTGTTGACATCTAGTGGAAGCCATAGGAACTGCAATCTGGGTCCTAACCCATTAGAAACTCAATAGGCATTCAATTGAAAACTTCCCACATCAAAAGAAATCCCACTTCCCGGATGGATTTTCCTCAGATTTTCACCTGCCATATCAGTTCTGTTATACTCACAGACATCATTTGAACGGTTTTGGAAACTTTAAAGTGTGTTCTATCCAAATCTACCATTTATATGCATATCCTAGATTCTGGGCCTGAGTAACAGGCAGTTTACTTTGGGCACTCTTCTCATCCAGATGTCGAATCACTTCCCCTAAGCCATAAGAAGTTAAAATCCGTGTTCGAAGACTGATTTAAGCCTGTCAATCAATCACACAGCATCATCTGATCTGGGAATTTGCAGTGTGACAGGCTTTTATGAGAGACAATTGTCATCTAAAGCAGAATTGGTTTGGTTGTTTTCGTTCGAGGTTTGTACTGTAAGCCACATTGGTACTTGTGTTGATTCATTGACTTCGCTGTTTAAAGGAGGTAGAGATTGCACACATAAAAAAACTGACCACGACGTGATTTGAACACGCAACCTTCTTATCTGGAGTCAGACACGCTACCGTTGCGCCACGAGGTCTAGACAAAACATGTCTTTGGAGGGGATGCCTAGTTCAGATTTCGTTGATTGTATCATTTGGAATGGAGGCCTGGATCTCTTGGGAAATGTATTATCTGACAATGCCCCCTCGTCAGCACGTGCCTCTGCCCGACAGGTTAGGTGTATGAAAATAAGTAAATGCAGAGCCCGAATAGCTCAGTCGGTAAAGCATCAGACTTTTAAACTGAGGGTCCAGGGTTCAAGTCCCTGTTCGGGCGCTGCTTTAATGTTCACCTTCCTTCAGTAGGCAGTCTTTCCATACTTGCATTTGGTCAGATTTAAAAATGGCTTTACTGCGAAAGCATACCATGCGATTATCTGAGGACAGCGCCCCTCTTCCAAAAGCATACAAACATTTTCCAATCATATAGAGTCACGAAAGTCAGAAATAGCCATCAAATTAATCACTTACCTTTGAAGATTTTCATCTGGTTGCAGTCACAAGAGTCTCAGCTACACAATAAATGTTTGTTTTGTTCAATAAAGTCCCTCTTTATATCCCAAAAACTCAGTTTTGTTGGCGCGTTGTGTTCAGTAATCCACTGGCTCAAAGGCGGTCAAAACACGCAGACGAATACGTCCGAACAGTACCGGTAAAGTTTGTTGAAACATGTCAAACGATTTTTATAATTAATCTTCAGGTTGGCAATTGTCTAAATACTCGATAATATTTCAACCGGACAATAGCGTATTCAATAGAAAGGAAAAACAACGACGGGCACGCACTTGGTCATGTGCGCAAACCAGCACTGCATGCTTCCTCAGTCCACTGACAGAAGGTCTCATTCTTCTTCATTTTTCAGAAAACAAGACTGTTTTCAGAAAACAGACTGTTGACATCTAGTGGAAGCCATAGGAACTGCAATCTTGGTCCTAACCCATTAGAAACTCAATAGGCATTCAATTGAAAACTTCCCACATCAAAAAAAATCCCACTTCCCGGATGGATTTTCCTCAGATTTTCACCTGCCATATCAGTTCTGTTATACTCACAGACATCATTTGAACGGTTTTGGAAACTTTACAGTGTGTTCTATCCAAATCTACCAATTATATGCATATCCTAGCTTCTGGGCCTGAGTAAAAGGTAGTTTACTTTGGGCACGCTTCTCATCCAGACGTCAAAATACTTCCCCTAAGCCATAAGAAGTTGAAATCCGTGTTCGAAGACTGATTTAAGTCTGTCAATCAATCACACAGCATCATCTGATATGGGAATTTGCAGTGTGCCAGGCTTTTATGAGAGACAATTGTCATCTAAAGCAGCATTGGTTTGGTTGTTTTCGTTCGAGATTTGTACTGTAAGCCACATTGGTACTTGTGCTGATTCATTGACTTCGCTGTTTAAAGAAGGTAGAGATTGCACACATAAAAACACTGACCACGACATGATTTGAACACGCAACCTTCTGATCTGGAGTCAGACACGCTACCGTTGCGCCACGAGGTCTAGACAAAACGCATCTTTGGAGGGGATGCCTAGTTCAGATTTCGTTGATTGTATCATTTGGAATGGAGGCCTGGATCTCTTGGGAAATGTATTATCTGACAATGCCCCCTCGTCAGCACGTGCCTCTGCCCGACAGGTTAGGTGTATGAAAATAAGTAAATGCTGAGCCCGAATAGCTCAGTTGGTAGAGCATCAGACTTTTAATCTGAGGGTCCAGGGTTCAAGTCCCTGTTCGGGCGCTGCTTTAATGTTCACCTTCCTTCAGTAGGCAGTCTTTCCATACTTGCATTTGGTCAGATTTAAAAATGGCTTTACTGCGAAAGCATACCATGCGATTATCTGAGGACAGCGCCCCGCATACAAACATTTTCCAATCATATAGAGTCACGAAAGTCAAAAATAGCCATCAAATTAATCACTTACCTTTGAAGATTTTCATCTGGTTGCAGTCACAAGAGTCTCAGCTACACAATAAATGATTGTTTTGTTCAATAAAGTCCCTCTTTATATCCCAAAAACTCAGTTTTGTTGGCGCGTTGTGTTCAGTAATCCACTGGCTCAAAGGCGGTCAAAACACGCAGACGAATACGTCCGAACAGTACCGGTAAAGTTTGTTGAAACATGTCAAACGATTTTTATAATTAATCTTCAGGTTGGCAATTGTCTAATTACTCGATAATATTTCAACCGGACAATAGCGTATTCAATAGAAAGGAAAAACAACGACGGGCACGCACTTGGTCATGTGCGCAAACCAGCACTGCATGCTTCCTCAGTCCACTGACAGAAGGTCTCATTCTTCTTCATTTTTCAGAAAACAATCCTGAAACAATGTCTAAAGACTGTTGACATCTAGTGGAAGCCATAGGAACTGCAATCTGGGTCCTAACCCATTAGAAACTCAATAGGCATTCAATTGAAAACTTCCCACATCAAAAAAATCCCACTTCCCGGATGGATTTTCCTCAGATTTTCACCAGCCATATCAGTTCTGTTATACTCACAGACATCATTTGAACGGTTTTGGAAACTTTAAAGTGTGTTCTATCCAAATCTACCATTTATATGCATATCCTAGATTCTGGGCCTGAGTAACAGGCAGTTTACTTTGGGCACTCTTCTCATCCAGATGTCGAATCACTTCCCCTAAGCCATAAGAAGTTAAAGTCCGTGTTCGAAAACTGATTTAAGCCTGTCAATCAATCACACAGCATCATCTGATCTGGGAATTTGCAGTGTGCCAGGCTTTTATGAGAGACAATTGTCATCTAAAGCAGAATTGGTTTGGTTGTTTTCGTTCGAGGTTTGTACTGTAAGCCACATTGGTACTTGTGTTGATTCATTGACTTCGCTGTTTAAAGAAGGTAGAGATTGCACACATAAAAACACTGACCACAACGTGATTTGAACACGCAACCTTCTGATCTGGAGTCAGACGCGCTACCGTTGCGCCACGAGGTCTAGACAAAACTCATCTTTGTAGGGGATGCCTAGTTCAGATTTCGTTGATTGTATCATTTGGAATGGAGGCCTGGATCTCTTGGGAAATGTATCATCTGACAATGCCCCCTCGTCAGCACGTGCCTCTGCCCGACAGGTTAGGTGTATGAAAATAAGTAAATGCAGAGCCCGAATAGCTCAGTCGGTAGAGAATCAGACTTTTAATCTGAGGGTCCAGGGTTCAAGTCCCTGTTTGGGCGCTGCTTCAATGTTCACCTTCCTTCAGTAGGCAGTCTTTCCATACTTGCATTTGGTCAGATTTAAAAATGGCTTTACTGCGAAAGCATACCATGCGATTATCTGAGGACAGCTCCCCTCTTCCAAAAGCATACAAACATTCTCCAATCATATAGAGTCACGAAAGTCAGAAATAGCCATCAAATTAATCACTTACCTTTGAAGATTTTCATCTGGTTGCAGTCACAAGAGTCTCAGCTACACAATAAATGTTTGTTTTGTGCAATAAAGTCCCTCTTTATATCCCAAAATCTCAGTTTTGTTGGCGCGTTGTGTTCAGTAATCCACTGGCTCAAAGGCGGTCAAAACATGCAGACGAATACGTCCGAACAGTACCGGTAAAGTTTGTTGAAACATGTCAAACGATTTTTATAATTAATCTTCAGGTTGGCAATTGTCTAATTACTCGATAATATTTCAACCGGACAATAGCGTATTCAATAGAAAGGAAAAACAACGACGGGCACGCACTTGGTCATGTGCGCAAACCAGCACTGCATGCTTCCTCAGTCCACTGACAGAAGGTCTCATTCTTCTTCATTTTTCAGAAAACAATCCTGAAACAATGTCTAAAGACTGTTGACATCTAGTGGAAGCCATAGGAACTGCAATCTGGGTCCTAACCCATTAGAAACTCAATAGGCATTCAATTGAAAACTTCCCACATCAAAAAAATCCCACTTCCCGGATGGATTTTCCTCAGATTTTCACCTGCCATATCAGTTCTGTTATACTCACAGACATCATTTGAACGGTTTTGGAAACTTTAAAGTGTGTTCTATCCAAATCTACCATTTATATGCATATCCTAGATTCTGGGCCTGAGTAACAGGCAGTTTACTTTGGGCACTCTTCTCATCCAGATGTCGAATCACTTCACCTAAGCCATAAGAAGTTCAAATCCGTGTTCGAAGACTGATTTAAGCCTGTCAATCAATCACACAGCATCATCTGATCTGGGAATTTGCAGTGTGCCAGGCTTTTATGAGAGACAATTGTCATCTAAAGCAGAATTGGTTTGGTTGTTTTCGTTCGAGGTTTGTACTGTAAGCCACATTGGTACTTGTGTTGATTCATTGACTTCGCTGTTTAAAGAAGGTAGAGATTTCACACATAAAAACACTGACCACGACGTGATTTGAACACGCAACCTTCTGATCTGGAGTCAGACGCGCTACCGTTGCGCCACGAGGTCTAGACAAAACGCATCTTTGGAGGGGATGCCTAGTTCAGATTTCGTTGATTGTATCATTTGGAATGGAGGCCTGGATCTCTTGGGAAATGTATTATCTGACAATGCCCCCTCGTCAGCACGTGCCTCTGCCCGACAGGTTAGGTGTATGAAAATAAGTAAATGCAGAGCCCGAATAGCTCAGTCGGTAGAGAATCAGACTTTTAATCTGAGGGTCCAGGGTTCAAGTCCCTGTTTGGGCGCTGCTTCAATGTTCACCTTCCTTCAGTAGGCAGTCTTTCCATACTTGCATTTGGTCAGATTTAAAAATGGCTTTACTGCGAAAGCATACCATGCGATTATCTGAGGACAGCTCCCCTCTTCCAAAAGCATACAAACATTCTCCAATCATATAGAGTCACGAAAGTCAGAAATAGCCATCAAATTAATCACTTACCTTTGAAGATTTTCATCTGGTTGCAGTCACAAGAGTCTCAGCTACACAATAAATGTTTGTTTTGTTCAATAAAGTCCCTCTTTATATCCCAAAAACTCAGTTTTGTTGGCGCGTTGTGTTCAGTAATCCACTGGCTCAAAGGCGGTCAAAACACGCAGACGAATACGTCCGAACAGTACCGGTAAAGTTTGTTGAAACATGTCAAACGATTTTTATAATTAATCTTCAGGTTGGCAATTGTCTAAATACTCGATAATATTTCAACCGGACAATAGCGTATTCAATAGAAAGGAAAAACAACGACGGGCACGCACTTGGTCATGTGCGCAAACCAGCACTGCATGCTTCCTCAGTCCACTGACAGAAGGTCTCATTCTTCTTCATTTTTCAGAAAACAATCCTGAAACAATGTCTAAAGACTGTTGACATCTAGTGGAAGCCATAGGAACTGCAATCTGGGTCCTAACCCATTAGAAACTCAATAGGCATTCAATTGAAAACTTCCCACATCAAAAAAATCCCACTTCCCGGATGGATTTTCCTCAGATTTTCACCTGCCATATCAGTTCTGTTATACTCACAGACATCATTTGAACGGTTTTGGAAACGTTAAAGTGTGTTCTATCCAAATCTACCATTTATATGCATATCCTAGATTCTGGGCCTGAGTAACAGGCAGTTTACTTTGGGCACTCTTCTCATCCAGATGTCGAATCACTTCCCCTAAGCCATAAGAAGTTCAAATCCGTGTTCGAAGACTGATTTAAGCCTGTCAATCAATCACACAGCATCATCTGATGTGGGAATTTGCAGTGTGCCAGGCTTTTATGAGAGACAATTGTCATCTAAAGCAGAATTGGTTTGGTTGTTTTCGTTCGAGGTTTGTACTGTAAGCCACATTGGTACTTGTGTTGATTCATTGACTTCGCTGTTTAAAGAAGGTAGAGATTGCACACATAAAAACACTGACCACAACGTGATTTGAACACGCAACCTTCTGATCTGGAGTCAGACGCGCTACCGTTGCGCCACGAGGTCTAGACAAAACGCATCTTTGTAGGGGATGCCTAGTTCAGATTTCGTTGATTGTATCATTTGGAATGGAGGCCTGGATCTCTTGGGAAATGTATCATCTGACAATGCCCCCTCGTCAGCACGTGCCTCTGCCCGACAGGTTAGGTGTATGAAAATAAGTAAATGCAGAGCCCGAATAGCTCAGTCGGTAGAGAATCAGACTTTTAATCTGAGGGTCCAGGGTTCAAGTCCCTGTTTGGGCGCTGCTTCAATGTTCACCTTCCTTCAGTAGGCAGTCTTTCCATACTTGCATTTGGTCAGATTTAAAAATGGCTTTACTGCGAAAGCATACCATGCGATTATCTGAGGACAGCTCCCCTCTTCCAAAAGCATACAAACATTCTCCAATCATATAGAGTCACGAAAGTCAGAAATAGCCATCAAATTAATCACTTACCTTTGAAGATTTTCATCTGGTTGCAGTCACAAGAGTCTCAGCTACACAATAAATGTTTGTTTTGTTCAATAAAGTCCCTCTTTATATCCCAAAAACTCAGTTTTGTTGGCGCGTTGTGTTCAGTAATCCACTGGCTCAAAGGCGGTCAAAACACGCAGACGTATACGTCCGAACAGTACCGGTAAAGTTTGTTGAAACATGTCAAACGATTTTTATAATTAATCTTCAGGTTGGCAATTGTCTAAATACTCGATAATATTTCAACCGGACAATAGCGTATTCAATAGAAAGGAAAAACAACGACGGGCACGCACTTGGTCATGTGCGCAAACCAGCACTGCATGCTTCCTCAGTCCACTGACAGAAGGTCTCATTCTTCTTCATTTTTCAGAAAACAATCCTGAAACAATGTCTAAAGACTGTTGACATCTAGTGGAAGCCATAGGAACTGCAATCTGGGTCCTAACCCATTAGAAACTCAATAGGCATTCAATTGAAAACTTCCCACATCAAAAAAATCCCACTTCCCGGATGGATTTTCCTCAGATTTTCACCTGCCATATCAGTTCTGTTATACTCACAGACATCATTTGAACGGTTTTGGAAACTTTAAAGTGTGTTCTATCCAAATCTACGATTTATATGCATATCCTAGATTCTGGGCCTGAGTAACAGGCAGTTTACTTTGGGCACTCTTCTCATCCAGATGTCGAATCACTTCCCCTAAGCCATAAGAAGTTAAAATCCGTGTTCGAAGACTGATTTAAGCCTGTCAATCAATCACACAGCATCATCTGATGTGGGAATTTGCAGTGTGCCAGGCTTTTATGAGAGACAATTGTCATCTAAAGCAGAATTGGTTTGGTTGTTTTCGTTCGAGGTTTGTACTGTAAGCCACATTGGTACTTGTGTTGATTCATTGACTTCGCTGTTTAAAGAAGGTAGAGATTGCACACATAAAAACACTGACCACAACGTGATTTGAACACGCAACCTTCTGATCGGGAGTCAGACGCGCTACCGTTGCGCCACGAGGTCTAGACAAAACGCATCTTTGTAGGGGATGCCTAGTTCAGATTTCGTTGATTGTATCATTTGGAATGGAGGCCTGGATCTCTTGGGAAATGTATCATCTGACAATGCCCCCTCGTCAGCACGTGCCTCTGCCCGACAGGTTAGGTGTATGAAAATAAGTAAATGCAGAGCCCGAATAGCTCAGTCGGTAGAGAATCAGACTTTTAATCTGAGGGTCCAGGGTTCAAGTCCCTGTTTGGGCGCTGCTTCAATGTTCACCTTCCTTCAGTAGGCAGTCTTTCCATACTTGCATTTGGTCAGATTTAAAAATGGCTTTACTGCGAAAGCATACCATGCGATTATCTGAGGACAGCTCCCCTCTTCCAAAAGCATACAAACATTCTCCAATCATATAGAGTCACGAAAGTCAGAAATAGCCATCAAATTAATCACTTACCTTTGAAGATTTTCATCTGGTTGCAGTCACAAGAGTCTCAGCTACACAATAAATGTTTGTTTTGTTCAATAAAGTCCCTCTTTATATCCCAAAAACTCAGTTTTGTTGGCGCGTTGTGTTCAGTAATCCACTGGCTCAAAGGCGGTCAAAACACGCAGACGTATACGTCCGAACAGTACCGGTAAAGTTTGTTGAAACATGTCAAACGATTTTTATAATTAATCTTCAGGTTGGCAATTGTCTAAATACTCGATAATATTTCAACCGGACAATAGCGTATTCAATAGAAAGGAAAAACAACGACGGGCACGCACTTGGTCATGTGCGCAAACCAGCACTGCATGCTTCCTCAGTCCACTGACAGAAGGTCTCATTCTTCTTCATTTTTCAGAAAACAATCCTGAAACAATGTCTAAAGACTGTTGACATCTAGTGGAAGCCATAGGAACTGCAATCTGGGTCCTAACCCATTAGAAACTCAATAGGCATTCAATTGAAAACTTCCCACATCAAAAAAATCCCACTTCCCGGATGGATTTTCCTCAGATTTTCACCTGCCATATCAGTTCTGTTATACTCACAGACATCATTTGAACGGTTTTGGAAACTTTAAAGTGTGTTCTATCCAAATCTACCATTTATATGCATATCCTAGATTCTGGGCCTGAGTAACAGGCAGTTTACTTTGGGCACTCTTCTCATCCAGATGTCGAATCACTTCCCCTAAGCCATAAGAAGTTAAAATCCGTGTTCGAAGACTGATTTAAGCCTGTCAATCAATCACACAGCATCATCTGATCTGGGAATTTGCAGTGTGCCAGGCTTTTATGAGAGACAATTGTCATCTAAAGCAGAATTGGTTTGGTTGTTTTCGTTCGAGGTTTGTACTGTAAGCCACATTGGTACTTGTGTTGATTCATTGACTTCGCTGTTTAAAGAAGGTAGAGATTTCACACATAAAAACACTGACCACGACGTGATTTGAACACGCAACCTTCTGATCTGGAGTCAGACGCGCTACCGTTGCGCCACGAGGTCTAGACGAAACGCATCTTTGGAGGGGATGCCTAGTTCAGATTTCGTTGATTGTATCATTTGGAATGGAGGCCTGGATCTCTTGGGAAATGTATTATCTGACAATGCCCCCTCGTCAGCACGTGCCTCTGCCCGACAGGTTAGGTGTATGAAAATAAGTAAATGCAGAGCCCGAATAGCTCAGTCGGTAGAGAATCAGACTTTTAATCTGAGGGTCCAGGGTTCAAGTCCCTGTTTGGGCGCTGCTTCAATGTTCACCTTCCTTCAGTAGGCAGTCTTTCCATACTTGCATTTGGTCAGATTTAAAAATGGCTTTACTGCGAAAGCATACCATGCGATTATCTGAGGACAGCTCCCCTCTTCCAAAAGCATACAAACATTCTCCAATCATATAGAGTCACGAAAGTCAGAAATAGCCATCAAATTAATCACTTACCTTTGAAGATTTTCATCTGGTTGCAGTCACAAGAGTCTCAGCTACACAATAAATGTTTGTTTTGTTCAATAAAGTCCCTCTTTATATCCCAAAAACTCAGTTTTGTTGGCGCGTTGTGTTCAGTAATCCACTGGCTCAAAGGCGGTCAAAACACGCAGACGAATACGTCCGAACAGTACCGGTAAAGTTTGTTGAAACATGTCAAACGATTTTTATAATTAATCTTCAGGTTGGCAATTGTCTAAATACTCGATAATATTTCAACCGGACAATAGCGTATTCAATAGAAAGGAAAAACAACGACGGGCACGCACTTGGTCATGTGCGCAAACCAGCACTGCATGCTTCCTCAGTCCACTGACAGAAGGTCTCATTCTTCTTCATTTTTCAGAAAACAATCCTGAAACAATGTCTAAAGACTGTTGACATCTAGTGGAAGCCATAGGAACTGCAATCTGGGTCCTAACCCATTAGAAACTCAATAGGCATTCAATTGAAAACTTCCCACATCAAAAGAAATCCCACTTCCCGGATGGATCTTCCTCAGATTTTCACCTGCCATATCAGTTCTGTTATACTCACAGACATCATTTGAACGGTTTTGGAAACTTTAAAGTGTGTTCTATCCAAATCTACCATTTATATGCATATCCTAGATTCTGGGCCTGAGTAACAGGCAGTTTACTTTGGGCACTCTTCTCATCCAGATGTCGAATCACTTCCCCTAAGCCATAAGAAGTTCAAATCCGTGTTCGAAGACTGATTTAAGCCTGTCAATCAATCACACAGCATCATCTGATCTGGGAATTTGCAGTGTGCCAGGCTTTTATGAGAGACAATTGTCATCTAAAGCAGAATTGGTTTGGTTGTTTTCGTTCGAGGTTTGTACTGTAAGCCACATTGGTACTTGTGTTGATTCATTGACTTCGCTGTTTAAAGAAGGTAGAGATTTCACACATAAAAACACTGACCACGACGTGATTTGAACACGCAACCTTCTGATCTGGAGTCAGACGCACTACCGTTGCGCCACGAGGTCTAGACAAAACGCATCTTTGGAGGGGATGCCTAGTTCAGATTTCGTTGATTGTATCATTTGGAATGGAGGCCTGGATCTCTTGGGAAATGTATTATCTGACAATGCCCCCTCGTCAGCACGTGCCTCTGCCCGACAGGTTAGGTGTATGAAAATAAGTAACTGCAGAGCCCGAATAGCTCAGTCGGTAGAGAATCAGACTTTTAATCTGAGGGTCCAGGGTTCAAGTCCCTGTTTGGGCGCTGCTTCAATGTTCACCTTCCTTCAGTAGGCAGTCTTTCCATACTTGCATTTGGTCAGATTTAAAAATGGCTTTACTGCGAAAGCATACCATGCGATTATCTGAGGACAGCTCCCCTCTTCCAAAAGCATACAAACATTCTCCAATCATATAGAGTCACGAAAGTCAGAAATAGCCATCAAATTAATCACTTACCTTTGAAGATTTTCATCTGGTTGCAGTCACAAGAGTCTCAGCTACACAATAAATGTTTGTTTTGTTCAATAAAGTCCCTCTTTATATCCCAAAAACTCAGTTTTGTTGGCGCGTTGTGTTCAGTAATCCACTGGCTCAAAGGCGGTCAAAACACGCAGACGAATACGTCCGAACAGTACCGGTAAAGTTTGTTGAAACATGTCAAACGATTTTTATAATTAATCTTCAGGTTGGCAATTGTCTAAATACTCGATAATATTTCAACCGGACAATAGCGTATTCAATAGAAAGGAAAAACAACGACGGGCACGCACTTGGTCATGTGCGCAAACCAGCACTGCATGCTTCCTCAGTCCACTGACAGAAGGTCTCATTCTTCTTCATTTTTCAGAAAACAATCCTGAAACAATGTCTAAAGACTGTTGACATCTAGTGGAAGCCATAGGAACTGCAATCTGGGTCCTAACCCATTAGAAACTCAATAGGCATTCAATTGAAAACTTCCCACATCAAAAGAAATCCCACTTCCCGGATGGATCTTCCTCAGATTTTCACCTGCCATATCAGTTCTGTTATACTCACAGACATCATTTGAACGGTTTTGGAAACTTTAAAGTGTGTTCTATCCAAATCTACCATTTATATGCATATCCTAGATTCTGGGCCTGAGTAACAGGCAGTTTACTTTGGGCACTCTTCTCATCCAGATGTCGAATCACTTCCCCTAAGCCATAAGAAGTTCAAATCCGTGTTCGAAGACTGATTTAAGCCTGTCAATCAATCACACAGCATCATCTGATCTGGGAATTTGCAGTGTGCCAGGCTTTTATGAGAGACAATTGTCATCTAAAGCAGAATTGGTTTGGTTGTTTTCGTTCGAGGTTTGTACTGTAAGCCACATTGGTACTTGTGTTGATTCATTGACTTCGCTGTTTAAAGAAGGTAGAGATTGCACACATAAAAACACTGACCACGACGTGATTTGAACACGCAACCTTCTGATCTGGAGTCAGACGCGCTACCGTTGCGCCACGAGGTCTAGACAAAATGCATCTTTGGAGGGGATGCCTAGTTCAGATTTCGTTGATTGTATCATTTGGAATGGAGGCCTGGATCTCTTGGGAAATGTATTATCTGACAATGCCCCCCGTCAGCACGTGCCTCTGCCCGACAGGTTAGGTGTATGAAAATAAGTAAATGCAGAGCCCGAATAGCTCAGTCGGTAGAGCATCAGACTTTTAATCTGAGGGTCCAGGGTTCAAGTCCCTGTTCGGGCGCTGCTTTAATGTTCACCTTCCTTCAGTAGGCAGTCTTTCCATACTTGCATTTGGTCAGATTTAAAAATGGCTTTACTTGCGAAAGCATACCATGCGATTATCTGAGGACAGCGCCCCTCTTCCAAAAGCATACAAACATTTTCCAATCATATAGAGTCACGAAAGTCAGAAATAGCCATCAAATTAATCACTTACCTTTGAAGATTTTCATCTGGTTGCAGTCACAAGAGTCTCAGCTACACAATAAATGTTTGTTTTGTTCAATAAAGTCCCTCTTTATATCCCAAAAACTCAGTTTTGTTGGCGCGTTGTGTTCAGTAATCCACTGGCTCAAAGGCGGTCAAAACACGCAGACGAATACGTCCGAACAGTACCGGTAAAGTTTGTTGAAACATGTCAAACGATTTTTATAATTAATCTTCAGGTTGGCAATTGTCTAAATACTCGATAATATTTCAACCGGACAATAGCGTATTCAATAGAAAGGAAAAACAACGACGGGCACGCACTTGGTCATGTGCGCAAACCAGCACTGCATGCTTCCTCAGTCCACTGACAGAAGGTCTCATTCTTCTTCATTTTTCAGAAAACAATCGTGAAACAATGTCTAAAGACTGTTGACATCTAGTGGAAGCCATAGGAACTGCAATCTGGGTCCTAACCCATTAGAAACTCAATAGGCATTCAATTGAAAACTTCCCACATCAAAAAAAATCCCACTTCCCGGATGGATTTTCCTCAGATTTTCACCTGCCATATCAGTTCTGTTATACTCACAGACATCATTTGAACGGTTTTGGAAACTTTAAAGTGTGTTCTATCCAAATCTACCATTTATATGCATATCCTAGATTCTGGGCCTGAGTAACAGGCAGTTTACTTTGGGCACTCTTCTCATCCAGATGTTGAATCACTTCCCCAAAACCATAAGAAGTTCAAATCCGTGTTCGAAGACTGATTTAAGCCTGTCAATCAATCACATAGCATCATCTGATCTGGGAATTTGCAGTGTGCCAGGCTTTTATGAGAGACAGTTGTCATCTAAAGCAGAATTGGTTTGGTTGTTTTCGTTCAAGGTTTGTACTGTAAGCCACATTGGTACTTGTGTTGATTCATTGACTTCGCTGTTTAAAGAAGGTAGAGATTGCACACATGAAAACACTGACCACGACATGATTTGAACACGCAACCTTCTGATCTTGAGTCAGACGCGCTACCGTTGCGCCACGAGGTCTAGACAAAACGTATCTTTGGAGGGGATGCCTAGTTCAGATTTCGTTGATTGTATCATTTGGAATGGAGGCCTGGATCTCTTGGGAAATGTATTATCTGACAATGCCCCCCGTCAGCACGTGCCTCTGCCCGACAGGTTAGGTGTATGAAAATAAGTAAATGCAGAGCCTGAATAGCTCAGTCGGTAGAGCATCAGACTTTTAATCTGAGGGTCCAGGGTTCAAGTCCCTGTTCGGGCGCTGCTTTAATGTTCACCTTCCTTCAGTAGGCAGTCTTTCCATACTTGCATTTGGTCAGATTTAAAAATGGCTTTACTTGCGAAAGCATACCATGCGATTATCTGAGGACAGCGCCCCTCTTCCAAAAGCATACAAACATTTTCCAATCATATAGAGTCACGAAAGTCAGAAATAGCCATCAAATTAATCACTTACCTTTGAAGATTTTCATCTGGTTGCAGTCACAAGAGTCTCAGCTACACAATAAATGTTTGTTTTGTTCAATAAAGTCCCTCTTTATATCCCAAAAACTCAGTTTTGTTGGCGCGTTGTGTTCAGTAATCCACTGGCTCAAAGGCGGTCAAAACACGCAGACGAATACGTCCGAACAGTACCGGTAAAGTTTGTTGAAACATGTCAAACGATTTTTATAATTAATCTTCAGGTTGGCAATTGTCTAAATACTCGATAATATTTCAACCGGACAATAGCGTATTCAATAGAAAGGAAAAACAACGACGGGCACGCACTTGGTCATGTGCGCAAACCAGCACTGCATGCTTCCTCAGTCCACTGACAGAAGGTCTCATTCTTCTTCATTTTTCAGAAAACAATCGTGAAACAATGTCTAAAGACTGTTGACATCTAGTGGAAGCCATAGGAACTGCAATCTGGGTCCTAACCCATTAGAAACTCAATAGGCATTCAATTGAAAACTTCCCACATCAAAAAAAATCCCACTTCCCGGATGGATTTTCCTCAGATTTTCACCTGCCATATCAGTTCTGTTATACTCACAGACATCATTTGAACGGTTTTGGAAACTTTAAAGTGTGTTCTATCCAAATCTACCATTTATATGCATATCCTAGATTCTGGGCCTGAGTAACAGGCAGTTTACTTTGGGCACTCTTCTCATCCAGATGTTGAATCACTTCCCCAAAACCATAAGAAGTTCAAATCCGTGTTCGAAGACTGATTTAAGCCTGTCAATCAATCACACAGCATCATCTGATCTGGGAATTTGCAGTGTGCCAGGCATTTATGAGAGACAATTGTCATCTAAAGCAGAATTGGTTTGGTTGTTTTCGTTCGAGGTTTGTACTGTAAGCCACATTGGTACTTGTGTTGATTCATTGACTTCGCTGTTTAAAGAAGGTAGAGATTGCACACATGAAAACACTGACCACTACATGATTTGAACACGCAACCTTCTGATCTGGAGTCAGACGCGCTACCGTTGCGCCACGAGGTCTAGACAAAACGCATCTTTGGAGGGGATGCCTAGTTCAGATTTCGTTGATTGTATCATTTGGAATGGAGGCCTGGATCTCTTGGGAAATGTATTATCTGACAATGCCCCCTCGTCAGCACGTGCCTCTGCCCGACAGGTTAGGTGTATGAAAATAAGAAAATGCAGAGCCCGAATAGGTCAGTCGGTAGAGCATCAGACTTTTAATCTGAGGGTCCAGGGTTCAAGTCCCTGTTCGGGCGCTGCTTCAATGTTCACCTTCCTTCAGTAGGCAGTCTTTCCATACTTGCATTTGGTCAGATTTAAAAATGGCTTTACTGCGAAAGCATACCATGCGATTATCTGAGGACAGCGCCCCGCATACAAACATTTTCCAATCATATAGAGTCACGAAAGTCAGAAATAGCGATCAAATTAATCACTTACCTTTGAAGATTTTCATCTGGTTGCAGTCACAAGAGTCTCAGCTACACAATAAATGTTTGTTTTGTTCAATAAAGTCCCTCTTTATATCCCAAAAACTCAGTTTTGTTGGCGCGTTGTGTTCAGTAATCCACTGGCTCAAAGGCGGTCAAAACACGCAGACGAATACGTCCGAACAGTACCGGTAAAGTTTGTTGAAACATGTCAAACGATTTTTATAATTAATCTTCAGGTTGGCAATTGTCTAAATACTCGATAATATTTCAACCGGACAATAGCGTATTCAATAGAAAGGAAAAACAACGACGGGCACGCACTTGGTCATGTGCGCAAACCAGCACTGCATGCTTCCTCAGTCCACTGACAGAAGGTCTCATTCTTCTTCATTTTTCAGAAAACAATCCTGAAACAATGTCTAAAGACTGTTGACATCTAGTGGAAGCCATAGGAACTGCAATCTGGGTCCTAACCCATTAGAAACTCAATAGGCATTCAATTGAAAACTTCCCACATCAAAAGAAATCCCACTTCCCGGATGGATCTTCCTCAGATTTTCACCTGCCATATCAGTTCTGTTATACTCACAGACATCATTTGAACGGTTTTGGAAACTTTAAAGTGTGTTCTATCCAAATCTACCATTTATATGCATATCCTAGATTCTGGGCCTGAGTAACAGGCAGTTTACTTTGGGCACTCTTCTCATCCAGATGTCGAATCACTTCCCCTAAGCCATAAGAAGTTCAAATCCGTGTTCGAAGACTGATTTAAGCCTGTCAATCAATCACACAGCATCATCTGATCTGGGAATTTGCAGTGTGCCAGGCTTTTATGAGAGACAATTGTCATCTAAAGCAGAATTGGTTTGGTTGTTTTCGTTCGAGGTTTGTACTGTAAGCCACATTGGTACTTGTGTTGATTCATTGACTTCGCTGTTTAAAGAAGGTAGAGATTGCACACATAAAAACACTGACCACGACGTGATTTGAACACGCAACCTTCTGATCTGGAGTCAGACGCGCTACCGTTGCGCCACGAGGTCTAGACAAAATGCATCTTTGGAGGGGATGCCTAGTTCAGATTTCGTTGATTGTATCATTTGGAATGGAGGCCTGGATCTCTTGGGAAATGTATTATCTGACAATGCCCCCCGTCAGCACGTGCCTCTGCCCGACAGGTTAGGTGTATGAAAATAAGTAAATGCAGAGCCCGAATAGCTCAGTCGGTAGAGCATCAGACTTTTAATCTGAGGGTCCAGGGTTCAAGTCCCTGTTCGGGCGCTGCTTTAATGTTCACCTTCCTTCAGTAGGCAGTCTTTCCATACTTGCATTTGGTCAGATTTAAAAATGGCTTTACTTGCGAAAGCATACCATGCGATTATCTGAGGACAGCGCCCCTCTTCCAAAAGCATACAAACATTTTCCAATCATATAGAGTCACGAAAGTCAGAAATAGCCATCAAATTAATCACTTACCTTTGAAGATTTTCATCTGGTTGCAGTCACAAGAGTCTCAGCTACACAATAAATGTTTGTTTTGTTCAATAAAGTCCCTCTTTATATCCCAAAAACTCAGTTTTGTTGGCGCGTTGTGTTCAGTAATCCACTGGCTCAAAGGCGGTCAAAACACGCAGACGAATACGTCCGAACAGTACCGGTAAAGTTTGTTGAAACATGTCAAACGATTTTTATAATTAATCTTCAGGTTGGCAATTGTCTAAATACTCGATAATATTTCAACCGGACAATAGCGTATTCAATAGAAAGGAAAAACAACGACGGGCACGCACTTGGTCATGTGCGCAAACCAGCACTGCATGCTTCCTCAGTCCACTGACAGAAGGTCTCATTCTTCTTCATTTTTCAGAAAACAATCGTGAAACAATGTCTAAAGACTGTTGACATCTAGTGGAAGCCATAGGAACTGCAATCTGGGTCCTAACCCATTAGAAACTCAATAGGCATTCAATTGAAAACTTCCCACATCAAAAAAAATCCCACTTCCCGGATGGATTTTCCTCAGATTTTCACCTGCCATATCAGTTCTGTTATACTCACAGACATCATTTGAACGGTTTTGGAAACTTTAAAGTGTGTTCTATCCAAATCTACCATTTATATGCATATCCTAGATTCTGGGCCTGAGTAACAGGCAGTTTACTTTGGGCACTCTTCTCATCCAGATGTTGAATCACTTCCCCAAAACCATAAGAAGTTCAAATCCGTGTTCGAAGACTGATTTAAGCCTGTCAATCAATCACACAGCATCATCTGATCTGGGAATTTGCAGTGTGCCAGGCTTTTATGAGAGACAGTTGTCATCTAAAGCAGAATTGGTTTGGTTGTTTTCGTTCAAGGTTTGTACTGTAAGCCACATTGGTACTTGTGTTGATTCATTGACTTCGCTGTTTAAAGAAGGTAGAGATTGCACACATGAAAACACTGACCACGACATGATTTGAACACGCAACCTTCTGATCTTGAGTCAGACGCGCTACCGTTGCGCCACAAGGTCTAGACAAAACGTATCTTTGGAGGGGATGCCTAGTTCAGATTTCGTTGATTGTATCATTTGGAATGGAGGCCTGGATCTCTTGGGAAATGTATTATCTGACAATGCCCCCCGTCAGCACGTGCCTCTGCCCGACAGGTTAGGTGTATGAAAATAAGTAAATGCAGAGCCCGAATAGCTCAGTCGGTAGAGCATCAGACTTTTAATCTGAGGGTCCAGGGTTCAAGTCCCTGTTCGGGCGCTGCTTTAATGTTCACCTTCCTTCAGTAGGCAGTCTTTCCATACTTGCATTTGGTCAGATTTAAAAATGGCTTTACTTGCGAAAGCATACCATGCGATTATCTGAGGACAGCGCCCCTCTTCCAAAAGCATACAAACATTTTCCAATCATATAGAGTCACGAAAGTCAGAAATAGCCATCAAATTAATCACTTACCTTTGAAGATTTTCATCTGGTTGCAGTCACAAGAGTCTCAGCTACACAATAAATGTTTGTTTTGTTCAATAAAGTCCCTCTTTATATCCCAAAAACTCAGTTTTGTTGGCGCGTTGTGTTCAGTAATCCACTGGCTCAAAGGCGGTCAAAACACGCAGACGAATACGTCCGAACAGTACCGGTAAAGTTTGTTGAAACATGTCAAACGATTTTTATAATTAATCTTCAGGTTGGCAATTGTCTAAATACTCGATAATATTTCAACCGGACAATAGCGTATTCAATAGAAAGGAAAAACAACGACGGGCACGCACTTGGTCATGTGCGCAAACCAGCACTGCATGCTTCCTCAGTCCACTGACAGAAGGTCTCATTCTTCTTCATTTTTCAGAAAACAATCGTGAAACAATGTCTAAAGACTGTTGACATCTAGTGGAAGCCATAGGAACTGCAATCTGGGTCCTAACCCATTAGAAACTCAATAGGCATTCAATTGAAAACTTCCCACATCAAAAAAAATCCCACTTCCCGGATGGATTTTCCTCAGATTTTCACCTGCCATATCAGTTCTGTTATACTCACAGACATCATTTGAACGGTTTTGGAAACTTTAAAGTGTGTTCTATCCAAATCTACCATTTATATGCATATCCTAGATTCTGGGCCTGAGTAACAGGCAGTTTACTTTGGGCACTCTTCTCATCCAGATGTTGAATCACTTCCCCAAAACCATAAGAAGTTCAAATCCGTGTTCGAAGACTGATTTAAGCCTGTCAATCAATCACACAGCATCATCTGATCTGGGAATTTGCAGTGTGCCAGGCTTTTATGAGAGACAGTTGTCATCTAAAGCAGAATTGGTTTGGTTGTTTTCGTTCAAGGTTTGTACTGTAAGCCACATTGGTACTTGTGTTGATTCATTGACTTCGCTGTTTAAAGAAGGTAGAGATTGCACACATGAAAACACTGACCACGACATGATTTGAACACGCAACCTTCTGATCTGGAGTCAGACGCGCTACCGTTGCGCCACGAGGTCTAGACAAAACGCATCTTTGGAGGGGATGCCTAGTTCAGATTTCGTTGATTGTATCATTTGGAATGGAGGCCTGGATCTCTTGGGAAATGTATTATCTGACAATGCCCCCTCGTCAGCACGTGCCTCTGCCCGACAGGTTAGGTGTATGAAAATAAGAAAATGCAGAGCCCGAATAGCTCAGTCGGTAGAGCATCAGACTTTTAATCTGAGGGTCCAGGGTTCAAGTCCCTGTTCGGGCGCTGCTTCAATGTTCACCTTCCTTCAGTAGGCAGTCTTTCCATACTTGCATTTGGTCAGATTTAAAAATGGTTTTACTGCGAAAGCATACCATGCGATTATCTGAGGACAGCGCCCCGCATACAAACATTTTCCAATCATATAGAGTCACGAAAGTCAGAAATAGCGATCAAATTAATCACTTACCTTTGAAGATTTTCATCTGGTTGCAGTCACAAGAGTCTCAGCTACACAATAAATGTTTGTTTTGTTCAATAAAGTCCCTCTTTATATCCCAAAAACTCAGTTTTGTTGGCGCGTTGTGTTCAGTAATCCACTGGCTCAAAGGCGGTCAAAACACGCAGACGAATACGTCCGAACAGTACCGGTAAAGTTTGTTGAAACATGTCAAACGATTTTTATAATTAATCTTCAGGTTGGCAATTGTCTAAATACTCGATAATATTTCAACCGGACAATAGTGTATTCAATAGAAAGGAAAAACAACGACGGGCACGCACTTGGTCATGTGCGCAAACCAGCACTGCATGCTTCCTCAGTCCACTGACAGAAGGTCTCATTCTTCTTCATTTTTCAGAAAACAATCCTGAAACAATGTCTAAAGACTGTTGACATCTAGTGGAAGCCATAGGAACTGCAATCTGGGTCCTAACCCATTAGAAACTCAATAGGCATTCAATTGAAAACTTCCCACATCAAAAAAAAATCCCACTTCCCGGATGGATTTTCCTCAGATTTTCACCTGCCATATCAGTTCTGTTATACTCACAGACATCATTTGAACGGTTTTGGAAACTTTAAAGTGTGTTCTCTCCAAATCTACCATTTATATGCATATCCTAGATTCTGGGCCTGAGTAACATGCAGTTTACTTTGGGCACTCTTCTCATCCAGATGTTGAATCACTTCCCCAAAACCATAAGAAGTTCAAATCCGTGTTCGAAGACTGATTTAAGCCTGTCAATCAATCACACAGCATCATCTGATCTGGGAATTTGCAGTGTGCCAGGCATTTATGAGAGACAATTGTCATCTAAAGCAGAATTGGTTTGGTTGTTTTCGTTCGAGGTTTGTACTGTAAGCCACATTGGTACTTGTGTTGATTCATTGACTTCGCTGTTTAAAGAAGGTAGAGATTGCACACATGAAAACACTGACCACTACATGATTTGAACACGCAACCTTCTGATCTGGAGTCAGACGCGCTACCGTTGCGCCACGAGGTCTAGACAAAACGCATCTTTGGAGGGGATGCCTAGTTCAGATTTCGTTGATTGTATCATTTGGAATGGAGGCCTGGATCTCTTGGGAAATGTATTATCTGACAATGCCCCCTCGTCAGCACGTGCCTCTGCCCGACAGGTTAGGTGTATGAAAATAAGAAAATGCAGAGCCCGAATAGCTCAGTCGGTAGAGCATCAGACTTTTAATCTGAGGGTCCAGGGTTCAAGTCCCTGTTCGGGCGCTGCTTCAATGTTCACCTTCCTTCAGTAGGCAGTCTTTCCATACTTGCATTTGGTCAGATTTAAAAATGGCTTTACTGCGAAAGCATACCATGCGATTATCTGAGGACAGCGCCCCGCATACAAACATTTTCCAATCATATAGAGTCACGAAAGTCAGAAATAGCGATCAAATTAATCACTTACCTTTGAAGATTTTCATCTGGTTGCAGTCACAAGAGTCTCAGCTACACAATAAATGTTTGTTTTGTTCAATAAAGTCCCTCTTTATATCCCAAAAACTCAGTTTTGTTGGCGCGTTGTGTTCAGTAATCCACTGGCTCAAAGGCGGTCAAAACACGCAGACGAATACGTCCGAACAGTACCGGTAAAGTTTGTTGAAACATGTCAAACGATTTTTATAATTAATCTTCAGGTTGGCAATTGTCTAAATACTCGATAATATTTCAACCGGACAATAGTGTATTCAATAGAAAGGAAAAACAAGGACGGGCACGCACTTGGTCATGTGCGCAAACCAGCACTGCATGCTTCCTCAGTCCACTGACAGAAGGTCTCATTCTTCTTCATTTTTCAGAAAACAATCCTGAAACAATGTCTAAAGACTGTTGACATCTAGTGGAAGCCATAGGAACTGCAATCTGGGTCCTAACCCATTAGAAACTCAATAGGCATTCAATTGAAAACTTCCCACATCAAAAAAAAATCCCACTTCCCGGATGGATTTTCCTCAGATTTTCACCTGCCATATCAGTTCTGTTATACTCACAGACATCATTTGAACGGTTTTGGAAACTTTAAAGTGTGTTCTCTCCAAATCTACCATTTATATGCATATCCTAGATTCTGGGCCTGAGTAACATGCAGTTTACTTTGGGCACTCTTCTCATCCAGATGTTGAATCACTTCCCCAAAACCATAAGAAGTTCAAATCCGTGTTCGAAGACTGATTTAAGCCTGTCAATCAATCACACAGCATCATCTGATCTGGGAATTTGCAGTGTGCCAGGCATTTATGAGAGACAATTGTCATCTAAAGCAGAATTGGTTTGGTTGTTTTCGTTCGAGGTTTGTACTGTAAGCCACATTGGTACTTGTGTTGATTCATTGACTTCGCTGTTTAAAGAAGGTAGAGATTGCACACATGAAAACACTGACCACGACATGATTTGAACACGCAACCTTCTGATCTGGAGTCAGACGCGCTACCGTTGCGCCACGAGGTCTAGACAAAACGCATCTTTGGAGGGGATGCCTAGTTCAGATTTCGTTGATTGTATCATTTGGAATGGAGGCCTGGATCTCTTGGGAAATGTATTATCTGACAATGCCCCCTCGTCAGCACGTGCCTCTGCCCGACAGGTTAGGTGTATAAAAATAAGAAAATGCAGAGCCCGAATAGGTCAGTCGGTAGAGCATCAGACTTTTAATCTGAGGGTCCAGGGTTCAAGTCCCTGTTCGGGCGCTGCTTCAATGTTCACCTTCCTTCAGTAGGCAGTCTTTCCATACTTGCATTTGGTCAGATTTAAAAATGGCTTTACTGCGAAAGCATACCATGCGATTATCTGAGGACAGCGCCCCGCATACAAACATTTTCCAATCATATAGAGTCACGAAAGTCAGAAATAGCGATCAAATTAATCACTTACCTTTGAAGATTTTCATCTGGTTGCAGTCACAAGAGTCTCAGCTACACAATAAATGTTTGTTTTGTTCAATAAAGTCCCTCTTTATATCCCAAAAACTCAGTTTTGTTGGCGCGTTGTGTTCAGTAATCCACTGGCTCAAAGGCGGTCAAAACACGCAGACGAATACGTCCGAACAGTACCGGTAAAGTTTGTTGAAACATGTCAAACGATTTTTATAATTAATCTTCAGGTTGGCAATTGTCTAAATACTCGATAATATTTCAACCGGACAATAGTGTATTCAATAGAAAGGAAAAACAAGGACGGGCACGCACTTGGTCATGTGCGCAAACCAGCACTGCATGCTTCCTCAGTCCACTGACAGAAGGTCTCATTCTTCTTCATTTTTCAGAAAACAATCCTGAAACAATGTCTAAAGACTGTTGACATCTAGTGGAAGCCATAGGAACTGCAATCTGGGTCCTAACCCATTAGAAACTCAATAGGCATTCAATTGAAAACTTCCCACATCAAAAAAAAATCCCACTTCCCGGATGGATTTTCCTCAGATTTTCACCTGCCATATCAGTTCTGTTATACTCACAGACATCATTTGAACGGTTTTGGAAACTTTAAAGTGTGTTCTCTCCAAATCTACCATTTATATGCATATCCTAGATTCTGGGCCTGAGTAACATGCAGTTTACTTTGGGCACTCTTCTCATCCAGATGTTGAATCACTTCCCCAAAACCATAAGAAGTTCAAATCCGTGTTCGAAGACTGATTTAAGCCTGTCAATCAATCACACAGCATCATCTGATCTGGGAATTTGCAGTGTGCCAGGCATTTATGAGAGACAATTGTCATCTAAAGCAGAATTGGTTTGGTTGTTTTCGTTCGAGGTTTGTACTGTAAGCCACATTGGTACTTGTGTTGATTCATTGACTTCGCTGTTTAAAGAAGGTAGAGATTGCACACATGAAAACACTGACCACGACATGATTTGAACACGCAACCTTCTGATCTGGAGTCAGACGCGCTACCGTTGCGCCACGAGGTCTAGACAAAACGCATCTTTGGAGGGGATGCCTAGTTCAGATTTCGTTGATTGTATCATTTGGAATGGAGGCCTGGATCTCTTGGGAAATGTATTATCTGACAATGCCCCCTCGTCAGCACGTGCCTCTGCCCGACAGGTTAGGTGTATAAAAATAAGAAAATGCAGAGCCCGAATAGGTCAGTCGGTAGAGCATCAGACTTTTAATCTGAGGGTCCAGGGTTCAAGTCCCTGTTCGGGCGCTGCTTCAATGTTCACCTTCCTTCAGTAGGCAGTCTTTCCATACTTGCATTTGGTCAGATTTAAAAATGGCTTTACTGCGAAAGCATACCATGCGATTATCTGAGGACAGCGCCCCGCATACAAACATTTTCCAATCATATAGAGTCACGAAAGTCAGAAATAGCGATCAAATTAATCACTTACCTTTGAAGATTTTCATCTGGTTGCAGTCACAAGAGTCTCAGCTACACAATAAATGTTTGTTTCGTTCAATAAAGTCCCTCTTTATATCCCAAAAACTCAGTTTTGTTGGCGCGTTGTGTTCAGTAATACACTGGCTCAAAGGCGGTCAAAACACGCAGACGAATACGTCCGAACAGTACCGGTAAAGTTTGTTGAAACATGTCAAACGATTTTTATAATTAATCTTCAGGTTGGCAATTGTCTAAATACTCGATAATATTTCAACCGGACAATAGTGTATTCAATAGAAAGGAAAAACAACGACGGGCACGCACTTGGTCATGTGCGCAAACCAGCACTGCATGCTTCCTCAGTCCACTGACAGAAGGTCTCATTCTTCTTCATTTTTCAGAAAACAATCCTGAAACAATGTCTAAAGACTGTTGACATCTAGTGGAAGCCATAGGAACTGCAATCTGGGTCCTAACCCATTAGAAACTCAATAGGCATTCAATTGAAAACTTCCCACATCAAAAAAAAATCCCACTTCCCGGATGGATTTTCCTCAGATTTTCACCTGCCATATCAGTTCTGTTATACTCACAGACATCATTTGAACGGTTTTGGAAACTTTAAAGTGTGTTCTCTCCAAATCTACCATTTATATGCATATCCTAGATTCTGGGCCTGAGTAACATGCAGTTTACTTTGGGCACTCTTCTCATCCAGATGTTGAATCACTTCCCCAAAACCATAAGAAGTTCAAATCCGTGTTCGAAGACTGATTTAAGCCTGTCAATCAATCACACAGCATCATCTGATCTGGGAATTTGCAGTGTGCCAGGCATTTATGAGAGACAATTGTCATCTAAAGCAGAATTGGTTTGGTTGTTTTCGTTCGAGGTTTGTACTGTAAGCCACATTGGTACTTGTGTTGATTCATTGACTTCGCTGTTTAAAGAAGGTAGAGATTGCACACATGAAAACACTGACCACGACATGATTTGAACACGCAACCTTCTGATCTGGAGTCAGACGCGCTACCGTTGCGCCACGAGGTCTAGACAAAACGCATCTTTGGAGGGGATGCCTAGTTCAGATTTCGTTGATTGTATCATTTGGAATGGAGGCCTGGATCTCTTGGGAAATGTATTATCTGACAATGCCCCCTCGTCAGCACGTGCCTCTGCCCGACAGGTTAGGTGTATGAAAATAAGAAAATGCAGAGCCCGAATAGCTCAGTCGGTAGAGCATCAGACTTTTAATCTGAGGGTCCAGGGTACAAGTCCCTGTTCGGGCGCTGCTTCAATGTTCACCTTCCTTCAGTAGGCAGTCTTTCCATACTTGCATTTGGTCAGATTTAAAAATGGCTTTACTGCGAAAGCATACCATGCGATTATCTGAGGACAGCGCCCCGCATACAAACATTTTCCAATCATATAGAGTCACGAAAGTCAGAAATAGCGATCAAATTAATCACTTACCTTTGAAGATTTTCATCTGGTTGCAGTCACAAGAGTCTCAGCTACACAATAAATGTTTGTTTTGTTCAATAAAGTCCCTCTTTATATCCCAAAAACTCAGTTTTGTTGGCGCGTTGTGTTCAGTAATCCACTGGCTCAAAGGCGGTCAAAACACGCAGACGAATACGTCCGAACAGTACCGGTAAAGTTTGTTGAAACATGTCAAACGATTTTTATAATTAATCTTCAGGTTGGCAATTGTCTAAATACTCGATAATATATCAACCGGACAATAGTGTATTCAATAGAAAGGAAAAACAACGACGGGCACGCACTTGGTCATGTGCGCAAACCAGCACTGCATGCTTCCTCAGTCCACTGACAGAAGGTCTCATTCTTCTTCATTTTTCAGAAAACAATCCTGAAACAATGTCTAAAGACTGTTGACATCTAGTGGAAGCCATAGGAACTGCAATCTGGGTCCTAACCCATTAGAAACTCAATAGGCATTCAATTGAAAACTTCCCACATCAAAAAAAAATCCCACTTCCCGGATGGATTTTCCTCAGATTTTCACCTGCCATATCAGTTCTGTTATACTCACAGACATCATTTGAACGGTTTTGGAAACTTTAAAGTGTGTTCTCTCCAAATCTACCATTTATATGCATATCCTAGATTCTGGGCCTGAGTAACATGCAGTTTACTTTGGGCACTCTTCTCATCCAGATGTTGAATCACTTCCCCAAAACCATAAGAAGTTCAAATCCGTGTTCGAAGACTGATTTAAGCCTGTCAATCAATCACACAGCATCATCTGATCTGGGAATTTGCAGTGTGCCAGGCATTTATGAGAGACAATTGTCATCTAAAGCAGAATTGGTTTGGTTGTTTTCGTTCGAGGTTTGTACTGTAAGGCACATTGGTACTTGTGTTGATTCATTGACTTCGCTGTTTAAAGAAGGTAGAGATTGCACACATGAAAACACTGACCAAGACATGATTTGAACACGCAACCTTCTGATCTGGAGTCAGACGCGCTACCGTTGCGCCACGAGGTCTAGACAAAACGCATCTTTGGAGGGGATGCCTAGTTCAGATTTCGTTGATTGTATCATTTGGAATGGAGGCCTGGATCTCTTGGGAAATGTATTATCTGACAATGCCCCCTCGTCAGCACGTGCCTCTGCCCGACAGGTTAGGTGTATGAAAATAAGAAAATGCAGAGCCCGAATAGCTCAGTCGGTAGAGCATCAGACTTTTAATCTGAGGGTCCAGGGTTCAAGTCCCTGTTCGGGCGCTGCTTCAATGTTCACCTTCCTTCAGTAGGCAGTCTTTCCATACTTGCATTTGGTCAGATTTAAAAATGGCTTTACTGCGAAAGCATACCATGCGATTATCTGAGGACAGCGCCCCGCTTACAAAAGCATACAAACATTTTCCAATCATATAGAGTCACAAAAGTCAGAAATAGCGATCAAATTAATCACTTACCTTTGAAGATTTTCATCTGGTTGCAGTCACAAGAGTCTCAGCTACACAATAAATGTTTGTTTTGTTCAATAAAGTCCCTCTTTATATCCCAAAAACTCAGTTTTGTTGGCGCGTTGTGTTCAGTAATCCACTGGCTCAAAGGCGGTCAAAACACGCAGACGAATACGTCCGAACAGTACCGGTAAAGTTTGTTGAAACATGTCAAACGATTTTTATAATTAATCTTCAGGTTGGCAATTGTCTAATTACTCGATAATATTTCAACCGGACAATAGCGTATTCAATAGAAAGGAAAACAACGACGGGCATGCACTTGGTCATGTGCGCAAACCAGCACTGCATGCTTCCTCAGTCCACTGACAGAAGGTCTCATTCTTCTTCATTTTTCAGAAAACAATCCTGAAACAATGTCTAAAGACTGTTGACATCTAGTGGAAGCCATAGGAACTGCAATCTGGGTCCTAACCCATTAGAAACTCAATAGGCATTCAATTGAAAACTTCCCACATCAAAAGAAATCCCACTTCCCGGATGGATTTTCCTCAGATTTTCACCTGCCATATCAGTTCTGTTATACTCACAGACATCATTTGAACGGTTTTGGAAACTTTAAAGTGTGTTCTATCCAAATCTACCATTTATATGCATATCCTAGATTCTGGGCCTGAGTAACAGGCAGTTTACTTTGGGCACTCTTCTCATCCAGATGTCGAATCACTTCCCCTAAGCCATAAGAAGTTAAAATCCGTGTTCGAAGACTGATTTAAGCCTGTCAATCAATCACACAGCATCATCTGATCTGGGAATTTGCAGTGTGCCAGGCTTTTATGAGAGACAATTGTCATCTAAAGCAGAATTGGTTTGGTTGTTTTCGTTCGAGGTTTGTACTGTAAGCCACATTGGTACTTGTGTTGATTCATTGACTTCGCTGTTTAAAGAAGGTAGAGATTGCACACATAAAAACACTGACCACGACGTGATTTGAACACGCAACCTTCTGATCTGGAGTCAGACGCGCTACCGTTGCGCCACGAGGTCTAGACAAAGCTCATCTTTGGAGGGGATGCCTAGTTCAGATTTCGTTGATTGTATCATTTGGAATGGAGGCCTGGATCTCTTGGGAAATGTATCATCTGACAATGCCCCCTCGTCAGCACGTGCCTCTGCCCGACAGGTTAGGTGTATGAAAATAAGTAAATGCAGAGCCCGAATAGCTCAGTCGGTAGAGCATCAGACTTTTAAACTGAGGGTCCAGGGTTCAAGTCCCTGTTCGGTTCTGCTTTAATGTTCACCTTCCTTCAGTAGGCAGTCTTTCCATACTTGCATTTGGTCAGATTTAAAAATGGCTTTACTGCGAAAGCATACCATGCGATTATCTGAGGACAGCGCCCCTCTTCCAAAAGCATACAAACATTTTCCAATCATATAGAGTCACGAAAGTCAGAAATAGCCATCAAATTAATCACTTACCTTTGAAGATTTTCATCTGGTTGCAGTCACAAGAGTCTCAGCTACACAATAAATGTTTGTTTTGTTCAATAAAGTCCCTCTTTATATCCCAAAAACTCAGTTTTGTTGGCGCGTTGTGTTCAGTAATCCACTGGCTCAAAGGCGGTCAAAACACGCAGACGAATACGTCCGAACAGTACCGGTAAAGTTTGTTGAAACATGTCAAACGATTTTTATAATTAATCTTCAGGTTGGCAATTGTCTAAATACTCGATAATATTTCAACCGGACAATAGCGTATTCAATAGAAAGGAAAAACAACGACGGGCACGCACTTGGTCATGTGCGCAAACCAGCACTGCATGCTTCCTCAGTCCACTGACAGAAGGTCTCATTCTTCTTCATTTTTCAGAAAACAATCCTGAAACAATGTCTAAAGACTGTTGACATCTAGTGGAAGCCATAGGAACTGCAATCTGGGTCCTAACCCATTAGAAACTCAATAGGCATTCAATTGAAAACTTCCCACATCAAAAGAAATCCCACTTCCCGGATGGATTTTCCTCAGATTTTCACCTGCCATATCAGTTCTGTTATACTCACAGACATCATTTGAACGGTTTTGGAAACTTTAAAGTGTGTTCTATCCAAATCTACCATTTATATGCATATCCTAGATTCTGGGCCTGAGTAACAGGCAGTTTACTTTGGGCACTCTTCTCATCCAGATGTCGAATCACTTCCCCTAAGCCATAAGAAGTTAAAATCCGTGTTCGAAGACTGATTTAAGCCTGTCAATCAATCACACAGCATCATCTGATCTGGGAATTTGCAGTGTGCCAGGCTTTTATGAGAGACAGTTGTCATCTAAAGCAGAATTGGTTTGGTTGTTTTCGTTCGAGGTTTGTACTGTAAGCCACATTGGTACTTGTGTTGATTCATTGACTTCGCTGTTTAAAGAAGGTAGAGATTGCACACATGAAAACACTGACCACGACGTGATTTGAACACGCAACCTTCTGATCTGGAGTCAGACACGCTACCGTTGCGCCACGAGGTCTAGACAAAACGCATCTTTGGAGGGGATGCCTAGTTCAGATTTCGTTGATTGTATCATTTGGAATGGAGGCCTGGATCTCTTGGGAAATGTATTATCTGACAATGCCCCCTCGTCAGCACGTGCCTCTGCCCGACAGGTTAGGTGTATGAAAATAAGTAAATGCAGAGCCCGAATAGCTCAGTCGGTAGAGCATCAGACTTTTAATCTGAGGGTCCAGGGTTCAAGTCCCTGTTCGGGCGCTGCTTTAATGTTCACCTTCCTTCAGTAGGCAGTCTTTCCATACTTGCATTTGGTCAGATTTAAAAATGGCTTTACTGCGAAAGCATACCATGCGATTATCTGAGGACAGCGCCCCTCTTCCAAAAGCATACAAACATTTTCCAATCATATAGAGTCACGAAAGTCAGAAATAGCCATCAAATTAATCACTTACCTTTGAAGATTTTCATCTGGTTGCAGTCACAAGAGTCTCAGCTACACAATAAATGTTTGTTTTGTTCAATAAAGTCCCTCTTTATATCCCAAAAACTCAGTTTTGTTGGCGCGTTGTGTTCAGTAATCCACTGGCTCAAAGGCGGTCAAAACACGCAGACGAATACGTCCGAACAGTACCGGTAAAGTTTGTTGAAACATGTCAAACGATTTTTATAATTAATCTTCAGGTTGGCAATTGTCTAAATACTCGATAATATTTCAACCGGACAATAGCGTATTCAATAGAAAGGAAAAACAACGACGGGCACGCACTTGGTCATGTGCGCAAACCAGCACTGCATGCTTCCTCAGTCCACTGACAGAAGGTCTCATTCTTCTTCATTTTTCAGAAAACAATCGTGAAACAATGTCTAAAGACTGTTGACATCTAGTGGAAGCCATAGGAACTGCAATCTGGGTCCTAACCCATTAGAAACTCAATAGGCATTCAATTGAAAACTTCCCACATCAAAAAAAATCCCACTTCCCGGATGGATTTTCCTCAGATTTTCACCTGCCATATCAGTTCTGTTATACTCACAGACATCATTTGAACGGTTTTGGAAACTTTAAAGTGTGTTCTATCCAAATCTACCATTTATATGCATATCCTAGATTCTGGGCCTGAGTAACAGGCAGTTTACTTTGGGCACTCTTCTCATCCAGATGTTGAATCACTTCCCCAAAACCATAAGAAGTTCAAATCCGTGTTCGAAGACTGATTTAAGCCTGTCAATCAATCACACAGCATCATCTGATCTGGGAATTTGCAGTGTGCCAGGCTTTTATGAGAGACAGTTGTCATCTAAAGCAGAATTGGTTTGGTTGTTTTCGTTCAAGGTTTGTACTGTAAGCCACATTGGTACTTGTGTTGATTCATTGACTTCGCTGTTTAAAGAAGGTAGAGATTGCACACATGAAAACACTGACCACGACATGATTTGAACACGCAACCTTCTGATCTGGAGTCAGACGCGCTACCGTTGCGCCACGAGGTCTAGACAAAACGCATCTTTGGAGGGGATGCCTAGTTCAGATTTCGTTGATTGTATCATTTGGAATGGAGGCCTGGATCTCTTGGGAAATGTATTATCTGACAATGCCCCCTCGTCAGCACGTGCCTCTGCCCGACAGGTTAGGTGTATGAAAATAAGAAAATGCAGAGCCCGAATAGCTCAGTCGGTAGAGCATCAGACTTTTAATCTGAGGGTCCAGGGTTCAAGTCCCTGTTCGGGCGCTGCTTCAATGTTCACCTTCCTTCAGTAGGCAGTCTTTCCATACTTGCATTTGGTCAGATTTAAAAATGGCTTTACTGCGAAAGCATACCATGCGATTATCTGAGGACAGCGCCCCGCATACAAACATTTTCCAATCATATAGAGTCACGAAAGTCAGAAATAGCGATCAAATTAATCACTTACCTTTGAAGATTTTCATCTGGTTGCAGTCACAAGAGTCTCAGCTACACAATAAATGTTTGTTTTGTTCAATAAAGTCCCTCTTTATATCCCAAAAACTCAGTTTTGTTGGCGCGTTGTGTTCAGTAATCCACTGGCTCAAAGGCGGTCAAAACACGCAGACGAATACGTCCGAACAGTACCGGTAAAGTTTGTTGAAACATGTCAAACGATTTTTATAATTAATCTTCAGGTTGGCAATTGTCTAAATACTCGATAATATTTCAACCGGACAATAGCGTATTCAATAGAAAGGAAAAACAACGACGGGCACGCACTTGGTCATGTGCGCAAACCAGCACTGCATGCTTCCTCAGTCCACTGACAGAAGGTCTCATTCTTCTTCATTTTTCAGAAAACAATCCTGAAACAATGTCTAAAGACTGTTGACATCTAGTGGAAGCCATAGGAACTGCAATCTGGGTCCTAACCCATTAGAAACTCAATAGGCATTCAATTGAAAACTTCCCACATCAAAAGAAATCCCACTTCCCGGATGGATCTTCCTCAGATTTTCACCTGCCATATCAGTTCTGTTATACTCACAGACATCATTTGAACGGTTTTGGAAACTTTAAAGTGTGTTCTATCCAAATCTACCATTTATATGCATATCCTAGATTCTGGGCCTGAGTAACAGGCAGTTTACTTTGGGCACTCTTCTCATCCAGATGTCGAATCACTTCCCCTAAGCCATAAGAAGTTCAAATCCGTGTTCGAAGACTGATTTAAGCCTGTCAATCAATCACACAGCATCATCTGATCTGGGAATTTGCAGTGTGCCAGGCTTTTATGAGAGACAATTGTCATCTAAAGCAGAATTGGTTTGGTTGTTTTCGTTCGAGGTTTGTACTGTAAGCCACATTGGTACTTGTGTTGATTCATTGACTTCGCTGTTTAAAGAAGGTAGAGATTGCACACATAAAAACACTGACCACGACGTGATTTGAACACGCAACCTTCTGATCTGGAGTCAGACGCGCTACCGTTGCGCCACGAGGTCTAGACAAAATGCATCTTTGGAGGGGATGCCTAGTTCAGATTTCGTTGATTGTATCATTTGGAATGGAGGCCTGGATCTCTTGGGAAATGTATTATCTGACAATGCCCCCCGTCAGCACGTGCCTCTGCCCGACAGGTTAGGTGTATGAAAATAAGTAAATGCAGAGCCCGAATAGCTCAGTCGGTAGAGCATCAGACTTTTAATCTGAGGGTCCAGGGTTCAAGTCCCTGTTCGGGCGCTGCTTTAATGTTCACCTTCCTTCAGTAGGCAGTCTTTCCATACTTGCATTTGGTCAGATTTAAAAATGGCTTTACTTGCGAAAGCATACCATGCGATTATCTGAGGACAGCGCCCCTCTTCCAAAAGCATACAAACATTTTCCAATCATATAGAGTCACGAAAGTCAGAAATAGCCATCAAATTAATCACTTACCTTTGAAGATTTTCATCTGGTTGCAGTCACAAGAGTCTCAGCTACACAATAAATGTTTGTTTTGTTCAATAAAGTCCCTCTTTATATCCCAAAAACTCAGTTTTGTTGGCGCGTTGTGTTCAGTAATCCACTGGCTCAAAGGCGGTCAAAACACGCAGACGAATACGTCCGAACAGTACCGGTAAAGTTTGTTGAAACATGTCAAACGATTTTTATAATTAATCTTCAGGTTGGCAATTGTCTAAATACTCGATAATATTTCAACCGGACAATAGCGTATTCAATAGAAAGGAAAAACAACGACGGGCACGCACTTGGTCATGTGCGCAAACCAGCACTGCATGCTTCCTCAGTCCACTGACAGAAGGTCTCATTCTTCTTCATTTTTCAGAAAACAATCGTGAAACAATGTCTAAAGACTGTTGACATCTAGTGGAAGCCATAGGAACTGCAATCTGGGTCCTAACCCATTAGAAACTCAATAGGCATTCAATTGAAAACTTCCCACATCAAAAAAAATCCCACTTCCCGGATGGATTTTCCTCAGATTTTCACCTGCCATATCAGTTCTGTTATACTCACAGACATCATTTGAACGGTTTTGGAAACTTTAAAGTGTGTTCTATCCAAATCTACCATTTATATGCATATCCTAGATTCTGGGCCTGAGTAACAGGCAGTTTACTTTGGGCACTCTTCTCATCCAGATGTTGAATCACTTCCCCAAAACCATAAGAAGTTCAAATCCGTGTTCGAAGACTGATTTAAGCCTGTCAATCAATCACACAGCATCATCTGATCTGGGAATTTGCAGTGTGCCAGGCTTTTATGAGAGACAGTTGTCATCTAAAGCAGAATTGGTTTGGTTGTTTTCGTTCAAGGTTTGTACTGTAAGCCACATTGGTACTTGTGTTGATTCATTGACTTCGCTGTTTAAAGAAGGTAGAGATTGCACACATGAAAACACTGACCACGACATGATTTGAACACGCAACCTTCTGATCTTGAGTCAGACGCGCTACCGTTGCGCCACGAGGTCTAGACAAAACGTATCTTTGGAGGGGATGCCTAGTTCAGATTTCGTTGATTGTATCATTTGGAATGGAGGCCTGGATCTCTTGGGAAATGTATTATCTGACAATGCCCCCCGTCAGCACGTGCCTCTGCCCGACAGGTTAGGTGTATGAAAATAAGTAAATGCAGAGCCCGAATAGCTCAGTCGGTAGAGCATCAGACTTTTAATCTGAGGGTCCAGGGTTCAAGTCCCTGTTCGGGCGCTGCTTTAATGTTCACCTTCCTTCAGTAGGCAGTCTTTCCATACTTGCATTTGGTCAGATTTAAAAATGGCTTTACTTGCGAAAGCATACCATGCGATTATCTGAGGACAGCGCCCCTCTTCCAAAAGCATACAAACATTTTCCAATCATATAGAGTCACGAAAGTCAGAAATAGCCATCAAATTAATCACTTACCTTTGAAGATTTTCATCTGGTTGCAGTCACAAGAGTCTCAGCTACACAATAAATGTTTGTTTTGTTCAATAAAGTCCCTCTTTATATCCCAAAAACTCAGTTTTGTTGGCGCGTTGTGTTCAGTAATCCACTGGCTCAAAGGCGGTCAAAACACGCAGACGAATACGTCCGAACAGTACCGGTAAAGTTTGTTGAAACATGTCAAACGATTTTTATAATTAATCTTCAGGTTGGCAATTGTCTAAATACTCGATAATATTTCAACCGGACAATAGCGTATTCAATAGAAAGGAAAAACAACGACGGGCACGCACTTGGTCATGTGCGCAAACCAGCACTGCATGCTTCCTCAGTCCACTGACAGAAGGTCTCATTCTTCTTCATTTTTCAGAAAACAATCGTGAAACAATGTCTAAAGACTGTTGACATCTAGTGGAAGCCATAGGAACTGCAATCTGGGTCCTAACCCATTAGAAACTCAATAGGCATTCAATTGAAAACTTCCCACATCAAAAAAAATCCCACTTCCCGGATGGATTTTCCTCAGATTTTCACCTGCCATATCAGTTCTGTTATACTCACAGACATCATTTGAACGGTTTTGGAAACTTTAAAGTGTGTTCTATCCAAATCTACCATTTATATGCATATCCTAGATTCTGGGCCTGAGTAACAGGCAGTTTACTTTGGGCACTCTTCTCATCCAGATGTTGAATCACTTCCCCAAAACCATAAGAAGTTCAAATCCGTGTTCGAAGACTGATTTAAGCCTGTCAATCAATCACACAGCATCATCTGATCTGGGAATTTGCAGTGTGCCAGGCTTTTATGAGAGACAGTTGTCATCTAAAGCAGAATTGGTTTGGTTGTTTTCGTTCAAGGTTTGTACTGTAAGCCACATTGGTACTTGTGTTGATTCATTGACTTCGCTGTTTAAAGAAGGTAGAGATTGCACACATGAAAACACTGACCACGACATGATTTGAACACGCAACCTTCTGATCTGGAGTCAGACGCGCTACCGTTGCGCCACGAGGTCTAGACAAAACGCATCTTTGGAGGGGATGCCTAGTTCAGATTTCGTTGATTGTATCATTTGGAATGGAGGCCTGGATCTCTTGGGAAATGTATTATCTGACAATGCCCCCTCGTCAGCACGTGCCTCTGCCCGACAGGTTAGGTGTATGAAAATAAGAAAATGCAGAGCCCGAATAGCTCAGTCGGTAGAGCATCAGACTTTTAATCTGAGGGTCCAGGGTTCAAGTCCCTGTTTGGGCGCTGCTTCAATGTTCACCTTCCTTCAGTAGGCAGTCTTTCCATACTTGCATTTGGTCAGATTTAAAAATGGCTTTACTGCGAAAGCATACCATGCGATTATCTGAGGACAGCGCCCCGCATACAAACATTTTCCAATCATATAGAGTCACGAAAGTCAGAAATAGCGATCAAATTAATCACTTACCTTTGAAGATTTTCATCTGGTTGCAGTCACAAGAGTCTCAGCTACACAATAAATGTTTGTTTTGTTCAATAAAGTCCCTCTTTATATCCCAAAAACTCAGTTTTGTTGGCGCGTTGTGTTCAGTAATCCACTGGCTCAAAGGCGGTCAAAACACGCAGACGAATACGTCCGAACAGTACCGGTAAAGTTTGTTGAAACATGTCAAACGATTTTTATAATTAATCTTCAGGTTGGCAATTGTCTAAATACTCGATAATATTTCAACCGGACAATAGCGTATTCAATAGAAAGGAAAAACAACGACGGGCACGCACTTGGTCATGTGCGCAAACCAGCACTGCATGCTTCCTCAGTCCACTGACAGAAGGTCTCATTCTTCTTCATTTTTCAGAAAACAATCCTGAAACAATGTCTAAAGACTGTTGACATCTAGTGGAAGCCATAGGAACTGCAATCTGGGTCCTAACCCATTAGAAACTCAATAGGCATTCAATTGAAAACTTCCCACATCAAAAGAAATCCCACTTCCCGGATGGATCTTCCTCAGATTTTCACCTGCCATATCAGTTCTGTTATACTCACAGACATCATTTGAACGGTTTTGGAAACTTTAAAGTGTGTTCTATCCAAATCTACCATTTATATGCATATCCTAGATTCTGGGCCTGAGTAACAGGCAGTTTACTTTGGGCACTCTTCTCATCCAGATGTCGAATCACTTCCCCTAAGCCATAAGAAGTTCAAATCCGTGTTCGAAGACTGATTTAAGCCTGTCAATCAATCACACAGCATCATCTGATCTGGGAATTTGCAGTGTGCCAGGCTTTTATGAGAGACAATTGTCATCTAAAGCAGAATTGGTTTGGTTGTTTTCGTTCGAGGTTTGTACTGTAAGCCACATTGGTACTTGTGTTGATTCATTGACTTCGCTGTTTAAAGAAGGTAGAGATTGCACACATAAAAACACTGACCACGACGTGATTTGAACACGCAACCTTCTGATCTGGAGTCAGACGCGCTACCGTTGCGCCACGAGGTCTAGACAAAATGCATCTTTGGAGGGGATGCCTAGTTCAGATTTCGTTGATTGTATCATTTGGAATGGAGGCCTGGATCTCTTGGGAAATGTATTATCTGACAATGCCCCCCGTCAGCACGTGCCTCTGCCCGACAGGTTAGGTGTATGAAAATAAGTAAATGCAGAGCCCGAATAGCTCAGTCGGTAGAGCATCAGACTTTTAATCTGAGGGTCCAGGGTTCAAGTCCCTGTTCGGGCGCTGCTTTAATGTTCACCTTCCTTCAGTAGGCAGTCTTTCCATACTTGCATTTGGTCAGATTTAAAAATGGCTTTACTTGCGAAAGCATACCATGCGATTATCTGAGGACAGCGCCCCTCTTCCAAAAGCATACAAACATTTTCCAATCATATAGAGTCACGAAAGTCAGAAATAGCCATCAAATTAATCACTTACCTTTGAAGATTTTCATCTGGTTGCAGTCACAAGAGTCTCAGCTACACAATAAATGTTTGTTTTGTTCAATAAAGTCCCTCTTTATATCCCAAAAACTCAGTTTTGTTGGCGCGTTGTGTTCAGTAATCCACTGGCTCAAAGGCGGTCAAAACACGCAGACGAATACGTCCGAACAGTACCGGTAAAGTTTGTTGAAACATGTCAAACGATTTTTATAATTAATCTTCAGGTTGGCAATTGTCTAAATACTCGATAATATTTCAACCGGACAATAGCGTATTCAATAGAAAGGAAAAACAACGACGGGCACGCACTTGGTCATGTGCGCAAACCAGCACTGCATGCTTCCTCAGTCCACTGACAGAAGGTCTCATTCTTCTTCATTTTTCAGAAAACAATCCTGAAACAATGTCTAAAGACTGTTGACATCTAGTGGAAGCCATAGGAACTGCAATCTGGGTCCTAACCCATTAGAAACTCAATAGGCATTCAATTGAAAACTTCCCACATCAAAAAAAATCCCACTTCCCGGATGGATTTTCCTCAGATTTTCACCTGCCATATCAGTTCTGTTATACTCACAGACATCATTTGAACGGTTTTGGAAACTTTAAAGTGTGTTCTATCCAAATCTACCATTTATATGCATATCCTAGATTCTGGGCCTGAGTAACAGGCAGTTTACTTTGGGCACTCTTCTCATCCAGATGTTGAATCACTTCCCCAAAACCATAAGAAGTTCAAATCCGTGTTCGAAGACTGATTTAAGCCTGTCAATCAATCACACAGCATCATCTGATCTGGGAATTTGCAGTGTGCCAGGCTTTTATGAGAGACAGTTGTCATCTAAAGCAGAATTGGTTTGGTTGTTTTCGTTCAAGGTTTGTACTGTAAGCCACATTGGTACTTGTGTTGATTCATTGACTTCGCTGTTTAAAGAAGGTAGAGATTGCACACATGAAAACACTGACCACGACATGATTTGAACACGCAACCTTCTGATCTTGAGTCAGACGCGCTACCGTTGCGCCACGAGGTCTAGACGAAACGTATCTTTGGAGGGGATGCCTAGTTCAGATTTCGTTGATTGTATCATTTGGAATGGAGGCCTGGATCTCTTGGGAAATGTATTATCTGACAATGCCCCCCGTCAGCACGTGCCTCTGCCCGACAGGTTAGGTGTATGAAAATAAGTAAATGCAGAGCCCGAATAGCTCAGTCGGTAGAGCATCAGACTTTTAATCTGAGGGTCCAGGGTTCAAGTCCTTGTTCGGGCGCTGCTTTAATGTTCACCTTCCTTCAGTAGGCAGTCTTTCCATACTTGCATTTGGTCAGATTTAAAAATGGCTTTACTTGCGAAAGCATACCATGCGATTATCTGAGGACAGCGCCCCTCTTCCAAAAGCATACAAACATTTTCCAATCATATAGAGTCACGAAAGTCAGAAATAGCCATCAAATTAATCACTTACCTTTGAAGATTTTCATCTGGTTGCAGTCACAAGAGTCTCAGCTACACAATAAATGTTTGTTTTGTTCAATAAAGTCCCTCTTTATATCCCAAAAACTCAGTTTTGTTGGCGCGTTGTGTTCAGTAATCCACTGGCTCAAAGGCGGTCAAAACACGCAGACGAATACGTCCGAACAGTACCGGTAAAGTTTGTTGAAACATGTCAAACGATTTTTATAATTAATCTTCAGGTTGGCAATTGTCTAAATACTCGATAATATTTCAACCGGACAATAGCGTATTCAATAGAAAGGAAAAACAACGACGGGCACGCACTTGGTCATGTGCGCAAACCAGCACTGCATGCTTCCTCAGTCCACTGACAGAAGGTCTCATTCTTCTTCATTTTTCAGAAAACAATCGTGAAACAATGTCTAAAGACTGTTGACATCTAGTGGAAGCCATAGGAACTGCAATCTGGGTCCTAACCCATTAGAAACTCAATAGGCATTCAATTGAAAATTTCCCACATCAAAAAAAATCCCACTTCCCGGATGGATTTTCCTCAGATTTTCACCTGCCATATCAGTTCTGTTATACTCACAGACATCATTTGAACGGTTTTGGAAACTTTAAAGTGTGTTCTATCCAAATCTACCATTTATATGCATATCCTAGATTCTGGGCCTGAGTAACAGGCAGTTTACTTTGGGCACTCTTCTCATCCAGATGTTGAATCACTTCCCCAAAACCATAAGAAGTTCAAATCCGTGTTCGAAGACTGATTTAAGCCTGTCAATCAATCACACAGCATCATCTGATCTGGGAATTTGCAGTGTGCCAGGCTTTTATGAGAGACAGTTGTCATCTAAAGCAGAATTGGTTTGGTTGTTTTCGTTCAAGGTTTGTACTGTAAGCCACATTGGTACTTGTGTTGATTCATTGACTTCGCTGTTTAAAGAAGGTAGAGATTGCACACATGAAAACACTGACCACGACATGATTTGAACACGCAACCTTCTGATCTGGAGTCAGACGCGCTACCGTTGCGCCACGAGGTCTAGACAAAACGCATCTTTGGAGGGGATGCCTAGTTCAGATTTCGTTGATTGTATCATTTGGAATGGAGGCCTGGATCTCTTGGGAAATGTATTATCTGACAATGCCCCCTCGTCAGCACGTGCCTCTGCCCGACAGGTTAGGTGTATGAAAATAAGAAAATGCAGAGCCCGAATAGCTCAGTCGGTAGAGCATCAGACTTTTAATCTGAGGGTCCAGGGTTCAAGTCCCTGTTCGGGCGCTGCTTCAATGTTCACCTTCCTTCAGTAGGCAGTCTTTCCATACTTGCATTTGGTCAGATTTAAAAATGGTTTTACTGCGAAAGCATACCATGCGATTATCTGAGGACAGCGCCCCGCATACAAACATTTTCCAATCATATAGAGTCACGAAAGTCAGAAATAGCGATCAAATTAATCACTTACCTTTGAAGATTTTCATCTGGTTGCAGTCACAAGAGTCTCAGCTACACAATAAATGTTTGTTTTGTTCAATAAAGTCCCTCTTTATATCCCAAAAACTCAGTTTTGTTGGCGCGTTGTGTTCAGTAATCCACTGGCTCAAAGGCGGTCAAAACACGCAGACGAATACGTCCGAACAGTACCGGTAAAGTTTGTTGAAACATGTCAAACGATTTTTATAATTAATCTTCAGGTTGGCAATTGTCTAAATACTCGATAATATTTCAACCGGACAATAGTGTATTCAATAGAAAGGAAAAACAAGGACGGGCACGCACTTGGTCATGTGCGCAAACCAGCACTGCATGCTTCCTCAGTCCACTGACAGAAGGTCTCATTCTTCTTCATTTTTCAGAAAACAATCCTGAAACAATGTCTAAAGACTGTTGACATCTAGTGGAAGCCATAGGAACTGCAATCTGGGTCCTAACCCATTAGAAACTCAATAGGCATTCAATTGAAAACTTCCCACATCAAAAAAAAATCCCACTTCCCGGATGGATTTTCCTCAGATTTTCACCTGCCATATCAGTTCTGTTATACTCACAGACATCATTTGAACGGTTTTGGAAACTTTAAAGTGTGTTCTCTCCAAATCTACCATTTATATGCATATCCTAGATTCTGGGCCTGAGTAACATGCAGTTTACTTTGGGCACTCTTCTCATCCAGATGTTGAATCACTTCCCCAAAACCATAAGAAGTTCAAATCCGTGTTCGAAGACTGATTTAAGCCTGTCAATCAATCACACAGCATCATCTGATCTGGGAATTTGCAGTGTGCCAGGCATTTATGAGAGACAATTGTCATCTAAAGCAGAATTGGTTTGGTTGTTTTCGTTCGAGGTTTGTACTGTAAGCCACATTGGTACTTGTGTTGATTCATTGACTTCGCTGTTTAAAGAAGGTAGAGATTGCACACATGAAAACACTGACCACGACATGATTTGAACACGCAACCTTCTGATCTGGAGTCAGACGCGCTACCGTTGCGCCACGAGGTCTAGACAAAACGCATCTTTGGAGGGGATGCCTAGTTCAGATTTCGTTGATTGTATCATTTGGAATGGAGGCCTGGATCTCTTGGGAAATGTATTATCTGACAATGCCCCCTCGTCAGCACGTGCCTCTGCCCGACAGGTTAGGTGTATGAAAATAAGAAAATGCAGAGCCCGAATAGGTCAGTCGGTAGAGCATCAGACTTTTAATCTGAGGGTCCAGGGTTCAAGTCCCTGTTCGGGCGCTGCTTCAATGTTCACCTTCCTTCAGTAGGCAGTCTTTCCATACTTGCATTTGGTCAGATTTAAAAATGGCTTTACTGCGAAAGCATACCATGCGATTATCTGAGGACAGCGCCCCGCATACAAACATTTTCCAATCATATAGAGTCACGAAAGTCAGAAATAGCGATCAAATTAATCACTTACCTTTGAAGATTTTCATCTGGTTGCAGTCACAAGAGTCTCAGCTACACAATAAATGTTTGTTTTGTTCAATAAAGTCCCTCTTTATATCCCAAAAACTCAGTTTTGTTGGCGCGTTGTGTTCAGTAATCCACTGGCTCAAAGGCGGTCAAAACACGCAGACGAATACGTCCGAACAGTACCGGTAAAGTTTGTTGAAACATGTCAAACGATTTTTATAATTAATCTTCAGGTTGGCAATTGTCTAAATACTCGATAATATTTCAACCGGACAATAGTGTATTCAATAGAAAGGAAAAACAAGGACGGGCACGCACTTGGTCATGTGCGCAAACCAGCACTGCATGCTTCCTCAGTCCACTGACAGAAGGTCTCATTCTTCTTCATTTTTCAGAAAACAATCCTGAAACAATGTCTAAAGACTGTTGACATCTAGTGGAAGCCATAGGAACTGCAATCTGGGTCCTAACCCATTAGAAACTCAATAGGCATTCAATTGAAAACTTCCCACATCAAAAAAAAATCCCACTTCCCGGATGGATTTTCCTCAGATTTTCACCTGCCATATCAGTTCTGTTATACTCACAGACATCATTTGAACGGTTTTGGAAACTTTAAAGTGTGTTCTCTGCAAATCTACCATTTATATGCATATCCTAGATTCTGGGCCTGAGTAACATGCAGTTTACTTTGGGCACTCTTCTCATCCAGATGTTGAATCACTTCCCCAAAACCATAAGAAGTTCAAATCCGTGTTCGAAGACTGATTTAAGCCTGTCAATCAATCACACAGCATCATCTGATCTGGGAATTTGCAGTGTGCCAGGCATTTATGAGAGACAATTGTCATCTAAAGCAGAATTGGTTTGGTTGTTTTCGTTCGAGGTTTGTACTGTAAGCCACATTGGTACTTGTGTTGATTCATTGACTTCGCTGTTTAAAGAAGGTAGAGATTGCACACATGAAAACACTGACCACGACATGATTTGAACACGCAACCTTCTGATCTGGAGTCAGACGCGCTACCGTTGCGCCACGAGGTCTAGACAAAACGCATCTTTGGAGGGGATGCCTAGTTCAGATTTCGTTGATTGTATCATTTGGAATGGAGGCCTGGATCTCTTGGGAAATGTATTATCTGACAATGCCCCCTCGTCAGCACGTGCCTCTGCCCGACAGGTTAGGTGTATGAAAATAAGAAAATGCAGAGCCCGAATAGCTCAGTCGGTAGAGCATCAGACTTTTAATCTGAGGGTCCAGGGTACAAGTCCCTGTTCGGGCGCTGCTTCAATGTTCACCTTCCTTCAGTAGGCAGTCTTTCCATACTTGCATTTGGTCAGATTTAAAAATGGCTTTACTGCGAAAGCATACCATGCGATTATCTGAGGACAGCGCCCCGCATACAAACATTTTCCAATCATATAGAGTCACGAAAGTCAGAAATAGCGATCAAATTAATCACTTACCTTTGAAGATTTTCATCTGGTTGCAGTCACAAGAGTCTCAGCTACACAATAAATGTTTGTTTTGTTCAATAAAGTCCCTCTTTATATCCCAAAAACTCAGTTTTGTTGGCGCGTTGTGTTCAGTAATCCACTGGCTCAAAGGCGGTCAAAACACGCAGACGAATACGTCCGAACAGTACCGGTAAAGTTTGTTGAAACATGTCAAACGATTTTTATAATTAATCTTCAGGTTGGCAATTGTCTAAATACTCGATAATATATCAACCGGACAATAGTGTATTCAATAGAAAGGAAAAACAACGACGGGCACGCACTTGGTCATGTGCGCAAACCAGCACTGCATGCTTCCTCAGTCCACTGACAGAAGGTCTCATTCTTCTTCATTTTTCAGAAAACAATCCTGAAACAATGTCTAAAGACTGTTGACATCTAGTGGAAGCCATAGGAACTGCAATCTGGGTCCTAACCCATTAGAAACTCAATAGGCATTCAATTGAAAACTTCCCACATCAAAAAAAAATCCCACTTCCCGGATGGATTTTCCTCAGATTTTCACCTGCCATATCAGTTCTGTTATACTCACAGACATCATTTGAACGGTTTTGGAAACTTTAAAGTGTGTTCTCTCCAAATCTACCATTTATATGCATATCCTAGATTCTGGGCCTGAGTAACATGCAGTTTACTTTGGGCACTCTTCTCATCCAGATGTTGAATCACTTCCCCAAAACCATAAGAAGTTCAAATCCGTGTTCGAAGACTGATTTAAGCCTGTCAATCAATCACACAGCATCATCTGATCTGGGAATTTGCAGTGTGCCAGGCATTTATGAGAGACAATTGTCATCTAAAGCAGAATTGGTTTGGTTGTTTTCGTTCGAGGTTTGTACTGTAAGGCACATTGGTACTTGTGTTGATTCATTGACTTCGCTGTTTAAAGAAGGTAGAGATTGCACACATGAAAACACTGACCACGACATGATTTGAACACGCAACCTTCTGATCTGAAGTCAGACGCGCTACCGTTGCGCCACGAGGTCTAGACAAAACGCATCTTTGGAGGGGATGCCTAGTTCAGATTTCGTTGATTGTATCATTTGGAATGGAGGCCTGGATCTCTTGGGAAATGTATTATCTGACAATGCCCCCTCGTCAGCACGTGCCTCTGCCCGACAGGTTAGGTGTATGAAAATAAGAAAATGCAGAGCCCGAATAGCTCAGTCGGTAGAGCATCAGACTTTTAATCTGAGGGTCCAGGGTTCAAGTCCCTGTTCGGGCGCTGCTTCAATGTTCACCTTCCTTCAGTAGGCAGTCTTTCCATACTTGCATTTGGTCAGATTTAAAAATGGCTTTACTGCGAAAGCATACCATGCGATTATCTGAGGACAGCGCCCCGCTTACAAAAGCATACAAACATTTTCCAATCATATAGAGTCACAAAAGTCAGAAATGGCGATCAAATTAATCACTTACCTTTGAAGATTTTCATCTGGTTGCAGTCACAAGAGTCTCAGCTACACAATAAATGTTTGTTTTGTTCAATAAAGTCCCTCTTTATATCCCAAAAACTCAGTTTTGTTGGCGCGTTGTGTTCAGTAATCCACTGGCTCAAAGGCGGTCAAAACACGCAGACGAATACGTCCGAACAGTACCGGTAAAGTTTGTTGAAACATGTCAAACGATTTTTATAATTAATCTTCAGGTTGGCAATTGTCTAAATACTCGATAATATATCAACCGGACAATAGTGTATTCAATAGAAAGGAAAAACAACGACGGGCACGCACTTGGTCATGTGCGCAAACCAGCACTGCATGCTTCCTCAGTCCACTGACAGAAGGTCTCATTCTTCTTCATTTTTCAGAAAACAATCCTGAAACAATGTCTAAAGACTGTTGACATCTAGTGGAAGCCATAGGAACTGCAATCTGGGTCCTAACCCATTAGAAACTCAATAGGCATTCAATTGAAAACTTCCCACATCAAAAAAAAATCCCACTTCCCGGATGGATTTTCCTCAGATTTTCACCTGCCATATCAGTTCTGTTATACTCACAGACATCATTTGAACGGTTTTGGAAACTTTAAAGTGTGTTCTATCCAAATCTACCATTTATATGCATATCCTAGATTCTGGGCCTGAGTAACAGGCAGTTTACTTTGGGCACTCTTCTCATCCAGATGTCGAATCACTTCCCCTAAGCCATAAGAAGTTAAAATCCGTGTTCGAAGACTGATTTAAGCCTGTCAATCAATCACACAGCATCATCTGATCTGGGAATTTGCAGTGTGCCAGGCTTTTATGAGAGACAATTGTCATCTAAAGCAGAATTGGTTTGGTTGTTTTCGTTCGAGGTTTGTACTGTAAGCCACATTGGTACTTGTGTTGATTCATTGACTTCGCTGTTTAAAGAAGGTAGAGATTGCACACATAAAAACACTGACCACGACGTGATTTGAACACGCAACCTTCTGATCTGGAGTCAGACGCGCTACCGTTGCGCCACGAGGTCTAGACAAAGCTCATCTTTGGAGGGGATGCCTAGTTCAGATTTCGTTGATTGTATCATTTGGAATGGAGGCCTGGATCTCTTGGGAAATGTATCATCTGACAATGCCCCCTCGTCAGCACGTGCCTCTGCCCGACAGGTTAGGTGTATGAAAATAAGTAAATGCAGAGCCCGAATAGCTCAGTCGGTAGAGCATCAGACTTTTAAACTGAGGGTCCAGGGTTCAAGTCCCTGTTCGGTTCTGCTTTAATGTTCACCTTCCTTCAGTAGGCAGTCTTTCCATACTTGCATTTGGTCAGATTTAAAAATGGCTTTACTGCGAAAGCATACCATGCGATTATCTGAGGACAGCGCCCCTCTTCCAAAAGCATACAAACATTTTCCAATCATATAGAGTCACGAAAGTCAGAAATAGCCATCAAATTAATCACTTACCTTTGAAGATTTTCATCTGGTTGCAGTCACAAGAGTCTCAGCTACACAATAAATGTTTGTTTTGTTCAATAAAGTCCCTCTTTATATCCCAAAAACTCAGTTTTGTTGGCGCGTTGTGTTCAGTAATCCACTGGCTCAAAGGCGGTCAAAACACGCAGACGAATACGTCCGAACAGTACCGGTAAAGTTTGTTGAAACATGTCAAACGATTTTTATAATTAATCTTCAGGTTGGCAATTGTCTAAATACTCGATAATATTTCAACCGGACAATAGCGTATTCAATAGAAAGGAAAAACAACGACGGGCACGCACTTGGTCATGTGCGCAAACCAGCACTGCATGCTTCCTCAGTCCACTGACAGAAGGTCTCATTCTTCTTCATTTTTCAGAAAACAATCCTGAAACAATGTCTAAAGACTGTTGACATCTAGTGGAAGCCATAGGAACTGCAATCTGGGTCCTAACCCATTAGAAACTCAATAGGCATTCAATTGAAAACTTCCCACATCAAAAGAAATCCCACTTCCCGGATGGATTTTCCTCAGATTTTCACCTGCCATATCAGTTCTGTTATACTCACAGACATCATTTGAACGGTTTTGGAAACTTTAAAGTGTGTTCTATCCAAATCTACCATTTATATGCATATCCTAGATTCTGGGCCTGAGTAACAGGCAGTTTACTTTGGGCACTCTTCTCATCCAGATGTCGAATCACTTCCCCTAAGCCATAAGAAGTTAAAATCCGTGTTCGAAGACTGATTTAAGCCTGTCAATCAATCACACAGCATCATCTGATCTGGGAATTTGCAGTGTGCCAGGCTTTTATGAGAGACAGTTGTCATCTAAAGCAGAATTGGTTTTTTTGTTTTCGTTCGAGGTTTGTACTGTAAGCCACATTGGTACTTGTGTTGATTCATTGACTTCGCTGTTTAAAGAAGGTAGAGATTGCACACATAAAAACACAGACCACGACGTGATTTGAACACGCAACCTTCTGATCTGGAGTCAGACACGCTACCGTTGCGCCACGAGGTCTAGACAAAATGCATCTTTGGAGGGGATGCCTAGTTCAGATTTCGTTGATTGTATCATTTGGAATGGAGGCCTGGATCTCTTGGGAAATGTATTATCTGACAATGCCCCCTCGTCAGCACGTGCCTCTGCCCGACAGGTTAGGTGTATGAAAATAGGTAAATGCAGAGCCCGAATAGCTCAGTCGGTAGAGCATCAGACTTTTAAACTGAGGGTCCAGGGTTCAAGTCCCTGTTCGGTTCTGCTTTAATGTTCACCTTCCTTCAGTAGGCAGTCTTTCCATACTTGCATTTGGTCAGATTTAAAAATGGCTTTACTGCGAAAGCATACCATGCGATTATCTGAGGACAGCGCCCCGCATACAAACATTTTCCAATCATATAGAGTCACGAAAGTCAGAAATAGCCATCAAATTAATCACTTACCTTTGAAGATTTTCATCTGGTTGCAGTCACAAGAGTCTCAGCTACACAATAAATGATTGTTTTGTTCAATAAAGTCCCTCTTTATATCCCAAAAACTCAGTTTTGTTGGCGCGTTGTGTTCAGTAATCCACTGGCTCAAAGGCGGTCAAAACACGCAGACGAATACGTCCGAACAGTACCGGTAAAGTTTGTTGAAACATGTCAAACGATTTTTATAATTAATCTTCAGGTTGGCAATTGTCTAATTACTCGATAATATTTCAACCGGACAATAGCGTATTCAATAGAAAGGAAAACAACGACGGGCACGCACTTGGTCATGTGCGCAAACCAGCACTGCATGCTTCCTCAGTCCACTGACAGAAGGTCTCGTTCTTCTTCATTTTTCAGAAAACAATCCTGAAACAATGTCTAAAGACTGTTGACATCTAGTGGAAGCCATAGGAACTGCAATCTGGGTCCTAACCCATTAGAAACTCAATAGGCATTCAATTGAAAACTTCCCACATCAAAAGAAATCCCACTTCCCGGATGGATTTTCCTCAGATTTTCACCTGCCATATCAGTTCTGTTATACTCACAGACATCATTTGAACGGTTTTGGAAACTTTAAAGTGTGTTCTATCCAAATCTACCATTTATATGCATATCCTAGATTCTGGGCCTGAGTAACAGGCAGTTTACTTTGGGCACTCTTCTCATCCAGATGTCGAATCACTTCCCCTAAGCCATAAGAAGTTCAAATCCGTGTTCGAAGACTGATTTAAGCCTGTCAATCAATCACACAGCATCATCTGATCTGGGAATTTGCAGTGTGCCAGGCTTTTATGAGAGACAGTTGTCATCTAAAGCAGAATTGGTTTTTTTGTTTTCGTTCGAGGTTTGTACTGTAAGCCACATTGGTACTTGTGTTGATTCATTGACTTCGCTGTTTAAAGAAGGTAGAGATTGCACACATAAAAACACAGACCACGACGTGATTTGAACACGCAACCTTCTGATCTGGAGTCAGACACGCTACCGTTGCGCCACGAGGTCTAGACAAAATGCATCTTTGGAGGGGATGCCTAGTTCAGATTTCGTTGATTGTATCATTTGGAATGGAGGCCTGGATCTCTTGGGAAATGTATTATCTGACAATGCCCCCTCGTCAGCACGTGCCTCTGCCCGACAGGTTAGGTGTATGAAAATAAGTAAATGCAGAGCCCGAATAGCTCAGTCGGTAGAGCATCAGACTTTTAAACTGAGGGTCCAGGGTTCAAGTCCCTGTTCGGTTCTGCTTTAATGTTCACCTTCCTTCAGTAGGCAGTCTTTCCATACTTGCATTTGGTCAGATTTAAAAATGGCTTTACTGCGAAAGCATACCATGCGATTATCTGAGGACAGCGCCCCGCATACAAACATTTTCCAATCATATAGAGTCACGAAAGTCAGAAATAGCCATCAAATTAATCACTTACCTTTGAAGATTTTCATCTGGTTGCAGTCACAAGAGTCTCAGCTACACAATAAATGATTGTTTTGTTCAATAAAGTCCCTCTTTATATCCCAAAAACTCAGTTTTGTTGGCGCGTTGTGTTCAGTAATCCACTGGCTCAAAGGCGGTCAAAACACGCAGACGAATACGTCCGAACAGTACCGGTAAAGTTTGTTGAAACATGTCAAACGATTTTTATAATTAATCTTCAGGTTGGCAATTGTCTAATTACTCGATAATATTTCAACCGGACAATAGCGTATTCAATAGAAAGGAAAACAACGACGGGCACGCACTTGGTCATGTGCGCAAACCAGCACTGCATGCTTCCTCAGTCCACTGACAGAAGGTCTCATTCTTCTTCATTTTTCAGAAAACAATCCTGAAACAATGTCTAAAGACTGTTGACATCTAGTGGAAGCCATAGGAACTGCAATCTGGGTCCTAACCCATTAGAAACTCAATAGGCATTCAATTGAAAACTTCCCACATCAAAAGAAATCCCACTTCCCGGATGGATTTTCCTCAGATTTTCACCTGCCATATCAGTTCTGTTATACTCACAGACATCATTTGAACGGTTTTGGAAACTTTAAAGTGTGTTCTATCCAAATCTACCATTTATATGCATATCCTAGATTCTGGGCCTGAGTAACAGGCAGTTTACTTTGGGCACTCTTCTCATCCAGATGTCGAATCACTTCCCCTAAGCCATAAGAAGTTAAAATCCGTGTTCGAAGACTGATTTAAGCCTGTCAATCAATCACACAGCATCATCTGATCTGGGAATTTGCAGTGTGCCAGGCTTTTATGAGAGACAATTGTCATCTAAAGCAGAATTGGTTTGGTTGTTTTTGTTCGAGGTTTGTACTGTAAGCCACATTGGTACTTGTGTTGATTCATTGACTTCGCTGTTTAAAGAAGGTAGAGATTGCACACATAAAAACACTGACCACGACGTGATTTGAACACGCAACCTTCTGATCTGGAGTCAGACACGCTACCGTTGCGCAACGAGGTCTAGACAAAACGCATCTTTGGAGGGGATGCCTAGTTCAGATTTCGTTGATTGTATCATTTGGAATGGAGGCCTGGATCTCTTTGGAAATGTATTATCTGACAATGCCCCCTCGTCAGCACGTGCCTCTGCCCGACAGGTTAGGTGTATGAAAATAAGTAAATGCTGAGCCCGAATAGCTCAGTCGGTAGAGCATCAGACTTTTAATCTGAGGGTCCAGGGTTCAAGTCCCTGTTCGGGCGCTGCTTTAATGTTCACCTTCCTTCAGTAGGCAGTCTTTCCATACTTTCATTTGGTCAGATTTAAAAATGGCTTTACTGCGAAAGCATACCATGCGATTATCTGAGGACAGCGCCCATCTTCCAAAAGCATACAAACATTTTCCAATCATATAGAGTCACGAAAGTCAGAAATAGCCATCAAATTAATCACTTACCTTTGAAGATTTTCATCTGGTTGCAGTCACAAGAGTCTCAGCTACACAATAAATCTTTGTTTTGTTCAATAAAGTCCCTCTTTATATCCCAAAAACTCAGTTTTGTTGGCGCGTTGTGTTCAGTAATCCACTGGCTCAAAGGCGGTCAAAACACGCAGACGAATACGTCCGAACAGTACCGGTAAAGTTTGTTGAAACATGTCAAACGATTTTTATAATTAATCTTCAGGTTGGCAATTGTCTAATTACTCGATAATATTTCAACCGGACAATAGCGTATTCAATAGAAAGGAAAACAACGACGGGCACGCACTTGGTCATGTGCGCAAACCAGCACTGCATGCTTCCTCAGTCCACTGACAGAAGGTCTCATTCTTCTTCATTTTTCAGAAAACAATCCTGAAACAATGTCTAAAGACTGTTGACATCTAGTGGAAGCCATAGGAACTGCAATCTGGGTCCTAACCCATTAGAAACTCAATAGGCATTCAATTGAAAACTTCCCACATCAAAAGAAATCCCACTTCCCGGATGGATTTTCCTCAGATTTTCACCTGCCATATCAGTTCTGTTATACTCACAGACATCATTTGAACGGTTTTGGAAACTTTAAAGTGTGTTCTATCCAAATCTACCATTTATATGCATATCCTAGATTCTGGGCCTGAGTAACAGGCAGTTTACTTTGGGCACTCTTCTCATCCAGATGTCGAATCACTTCCCCTAAGCCATAAGAAGTTAAAATCCGTGTTCGAAGACTGATTTAAGCCTGTCAATCAATCACACAGCATCATCTGATCTGGGAATTTGCAGTGTGCCAGGCTTTTATGAGAGACAATTGTCATCTAAAGCAGAATTGGTTTGGTTGTTTTCGTTCGAGGTTTGTACTGTAAGCCACATTGGTACTTGTGTTGATTCATTGACTTCGCTGTTTAAAGAAGGTAGAGATTGCACACATAAAAACACTGAACACGACGTGATTTGAACACGCAACCTTCTGATCTGGAGTCAGACACGCTACCGTTGCGCAACGAGGTCTAGACAAAACGCATCTTTGGAGGGGATGCCTAGTTCAGATTTCGTTGATTGTATCATTTGGAATGGAGGCCTGGATCTCTTGGGAAATGTATTATCTGACAATGCCCCCTCGTCAGCACGTGCCTCTGCCCGACAGGTTAGGTGTATGAAAATAAGTAAATGCTGAGCCCGAATAGCTCAGTCGGTAGAGCATCAGACTTTTAATCTGAGGGTCCAGGGTTCAAGTCCCTGTTCGGGCGCTGCTTTAATGTTCACCTTCCTTCAGTAGGCAGTCTTTCCATACTTTCATTTGGTCAGATTTAAAAATGGCTTTACTGCGAAAGCATACCATGCGATTATCTGAGGACAGCGCCCATCTTCCAAAAGCATACAAACATTTTCCAATCATATAGAGTCACGAAAGTCAGAAATAGCCATCAAATTAATCACTTACCTTTGAAGATTTTCATCTGGTTGCAGTCACAAGAGTCTCAGCTACACAATAAATGTTTGTTTTGTTCAATAAAGTCCCTCTTTATATCCCAAAAACTCAGTTTTGTTGGCGCGTTGTGTTCAGTAATCCACTGGCTCAAAGGCGGTCAAAACACGCAGACGAATACGTCCGAACAGTACCGGTAAAGTTTGTTGAAACATGTCAAACGATTTTTATAATTAATCTTCAGGTTGGCAATTGTCTAATTACTCGATAATATTTCAACCGGACAATAGCGTATTCAATAGAAAGGAAAAACAACGACGGGCACGCACTTGGTCATGTGCGCAAACCAGCACTGCATGCTTCCTCAGTCCACTGACAGAAGGTCTCATTCTTCTTCATTTTTCAGAAAACAATCCTGAAACAATGTCTAAAGACTGTTGACATCTAGTGGAAGCCATAGGAACTGCAATCTGGGTCCTAACCCATTAGAAACTCAATAGGCATTCAATTGAAATATTCCCACATCAAAAAAATCCCACTTCCCGGATGGATTTTCCTCAGATTTTCACCTGCCATATCAGTTCTGTTATACTCACAGACATCATTTGAACGGTTTTGGAAACTTTAAAGTGTGTTCTATCCAAATCTACCATTTATATGCATATCCTAGATTCTGGGCCTGAGTAACAGGCAGTTTACTTTGGGCACTCTTCTCATCCAGATGTCGAATCACTTCCCCTAAGCCATAAGAAGTTAAAATCCGTGTTCGAAGACTGATTTAAGCCTGTCAATCAATCACACAGCATCATCTGATCTGGGAATTTGCAGTGTGACAGGCTTTTATGAGAGACAATTGTCATCTAAAGCAGAATTGGTTTGGTTGTTTTCGTTCGAGGTTTGTACTGTAAGCCACATTGGTACTTGTGTTGATTCATTGACTTCGCTGTTTAAAGGAGGTAGAGATTGCACACATAAAAAAACTGACCACGACGTGATTTGAACACGCAACCTTCTGATCTGGAGTCAGACACGCTACCGTTGCGCCACGAGGTCTAGACAAAACACGTCTTTGGAGGGGATGCCTAGTTCAGATTTCGTTGATTGTATCATTTGGAATGGAGGCCTGGATCTCTTGGGAAATGTATTATCTGACAATGCCCCCTCGTCAGCACGTGCCTCTGCCCGACAGGTTAGGTGTATGAAAATAAGTAAATGCAGAGCCCGAATAGCTCAGTCGGTAAAGCATCAGACTTTTAAACTGAGGGTCCAGGGTTCAAGTCCCTGTTCGGGCACTGCTTTAATGTTCACCATCCTTCAGTAGGCAGTCTTTCCATACTTGCATTTGGTCAGATTTAAAAATGGCTTTACTGCGAAAGCATACCATGCGATTATCTGAGGACAGCGCCCCTCTTCCAAAAGCATACAAACATTTTCCAATCATATAGAGTCACGAAAGTCAGAAATAGCCATCAAATTAATCACTTACCTTTGAAGATTTTCATCTGGTTGCAGTCACAAGAGTCTCAGCTACACAATAAATGTTTGTTTTGTTCAATAAAGTCCCTCTTTATATCCCAAAAACTCAGTTTTGTTGGCGCGTTGTGTTCAGTAATCCACTGGCTCAAAGGCGGTCAAAACACGCAGACGAATACGTCCGAACAGTACCGGTAAAGTTTGTTGAAACATGTCAAACGATTTTTATAATTAATCTTCAGGTTGGCAATTGTCTAAATACTCGATAATATTTCAACCGGACAATAGCGTATTCAATAGAAAGGAAAAACAACGACGGGCACGCACTTGGTCATGTGCGCAAACCAGCACTGCATGCTTCCTCAGTCCACTGACAGAAGGTCTCATTCTTCTTCATTTTTCAGAAAACAATCCTGAAACAATGTCTAAAGACTGTTGACATCTAGTGGAAGCCATAGGAACTGCAATCTGGGTCCTAACCCATTAGAAACTCAATAGGCATTCAATTGAAAACTTCCCACATCAAAAGAAATCCCACTTCCCGGATGGATTTTCCTCAGATTTTCACCTGCCATATCAGTTCTGTTATACTCACAGACATCATTTGAACGGTTTTGGAAACTTTAAAGTGTGTTCTATCCAAATCTACCATTTATATGCATATCCTAGATTCTGGGCCTGAGTAACAGGCAGTTTACTTTGGGCACTCTTCTCATCCAGATGTCGAATCACTTCCCCTAAGCCATAAGAAGTTAAAATCCGTGTTCGAAGACTGATTTAAGCCTGTCAATCAATCACACAGCATCATCTGATCTGGGAATTTGCAGTGTGACAGGCTTTTATGAGAGACAATTGTCATCTAAAGCAGAATTGGTTTGGTTGTTTTCGTTCGAGGTTTGTACTGTAAGCCACATTGGTACTTGTGTTGATTCATTGACTTCGCTGTTTAAAGGAGGTAGAGATTGCACACATAAAAAAACTGACCACGACGTGATTTGAACACGCAACCTTCTGATCTGGAGTCAGACACGCTACCGTTGCGCCACGAGGTCTAGACAAAACACGTCTTTGGAGGGGATGCCTAGTTCAGATTTCGTTGATTGTATCATTTGGAATGGAGGCCTGGATCTCTTGGGAAATGTATTATCTGACAATGCCCCCTCGTCAGCACGTGCCTCTGCCCGACAGGTTAGGTGTATGAAAATAAGTAAATGCAGAGCCCGAATAGCTCAGTCGGTAAAGCATCAGACTTTTAAACTGAGGGTCCAGGGTTCAAGTCCCTGTTCGGGCACTGCTTTAATGTTCACCATCCTTCAGTAGGCAGTCTTTCCATACTTGCATTTGGTCAGATTTAAAAATGGCTTTACTGCGAAAGCATACCATGCGATTATCTGAGGACAGCGCCCCTCTTCCAAAAGCATACAAACATTTTCCAATCATATAGAGTCACGAAAGTCAGAAATAGCCATCAAATTAATCACTTACCTTTGAAGATTTTCATCTGGTTGCAGTCACAAGAGTCTCAGCTACACAATAAATGTTTGTTTTGTTCAATAAAGTCCCTCTTTATATCCCAAAAACTCAGTTTTGTTGGCGCGTTGTGTTCAGTAATCCACTGGCTCAAAGGCGGTCAAAACACGCAGACGAATACGTCCGAACAGTACCGGTAAAGTTTGTTGAAACATGTCAAACGATTTTTATAATTAATCTTCAGGTTGGCAATTGTCTAAATACTCGATAATATTTCAACCGGACAATAGCGTATTCAATAGAAAGGAAAAACAACGACGGGCACGCACTTGGTCATGTGCGCAAACCAGCACTGCATGCTTCCTCAGTCCACTGACAGAAGGTCTCATTCTTCTTCATTTTTCAGAAAACAATCCTGAAACAATGTCTAAAGACTGTTGACATCTAGTGGAAGCCATAGGAACTGCAATCTGGGTCCTAACCCATTAGAAACTCAATAGGCATTCAATTGAAAACTTCCCACATCAAAAGAAATCCCACTTCCCGGATGGATTTTCCTCAGATTTTCACCTGCCATATCAGTTCTGTTATACTCACAGACATCATTTGAACGGTTTTGGAAACTTTAAAGTGTGTTCTATCCAAATCTACCATTTATATGCATATCCTAGATTCTGGGCCTGAGTAACAGGCAGTTTACTTTGGGCACTCTTCTCATCCAGATGTCGAATCACTTCCCCTAAGCCATAAGAAGTTAAAATCCGTGTTCGAAGACTGATTTAAGCCTGTCAATCAATCACACAGCATCATCTGATCTGGGAATTTGCAGTGTGACAGGCTTTTATGAGAGACAATTGTCATCTAAAGCAGAATTGGTTTGGTTGTTTTCGTTCGAGGTTTGTACTGTAAGCCACATTGGTACTTGTGTTGATTCATTGACTTCGCTGTTTAAAGGAGGTAGAGATTGCACACATAAAAAAACTGACCACGACGTGATTTGAACACGCAACCTTCTGATCTGGAGTCAGACACGCTACCGTTGCGCCACGAGGTCTAGACAAAACACGTCTTTGGAGGGGATGCCTAGTTCAGATTTCGTTGATTGTATCATTTGGAATGGAGGCCTGGATCTCTTGGGAAATGTATTATCTGACAATGCCCCCTCGTCAGCACGTGCCTCTGCCCGACAGGTTAGGTGTATGAAAATAAGTAAATGCAGAGCCCGAATAGCTCAGTCGGTAAAGCATCAGACTTTTAAACTGAGGGTCCAGGGTTCAAGTCCCTGTTCGGGCACTGCTTTAATGTTCACCATCCTTCAGTAGGCAGTCTTTCCATACTTGCATTTGGTCAGATTTAAAAATGGCTTTACTGCGAAAGCATACCATGCGATTATCTGAGGACAGCGCCCCTCTTCCAAAAGCATACAAACATTTTCCAATCATATAGAGTCACGAAAGTCAGAAATAGCCATCAAATTAATCACTTACCTTTGAAGATTTTCATCTGGTTGCAGTCACAAGAGTCTCAGCTACACAATAAATGTTTGTTTTGTTCAATAAAGTCCCTCTTTATATCCCAAAAACTCAGTTTTGTTGGCGCGTTGTGTTCAGTAATCCACTGGCTCAAAGGCGGTCAAAACACGCAGACGAATACGTCCGAACAGTACCGGTAAAGTTTGTTGAAACATGTCAAACGATTTTTATAATTAATCTTCAGGTTGGCAATTGTCTAAATACTCGATAATATTTCAACCGGACAATAGCGTATTCAATAGAAAGGAAAAACAACGACGGGCACGCACTTGGTCATGTGCGCAAACCAGCACTGCATGCTTCCTCAGTCCACTGACAGAAGGTCTCATTCTTCTTCATTTTTCAGAAAACAATCCTGAAACAATGTCTAAAGACTGTTGACATCTAGTGGAAGCCATAGGAACTGCAATCTGGGTCCTAACCCATTAGAAACTCAATAGGCATTCAATTGAAAACTTCCCACATCAAAAGAAATCCCACTTCCCGGATGGATTTTCCTCAGATTTTCACCTGCCATATCAGTTCTGTTATACTCACAGACATCATTTGAACGGTTTTGGAAACTTTAAAGTGTGTTCTATCCAAATCTACCATTTATATGCATATCCTAGATTCTGGGCCTGAGTAACAGGCAGTTTACTTTGGGCACTCTTCTCATCCAGATGTCGAATCACTTCCCCTAAGCCATAAGAAGTTAAAATCCGTGTTCGAAGACTGATTTAAGCCTGTCAATCAATCACACAGCATCATCTGATCTGGGAATTTGCAGTGTGACAGGCTTTTATGAGAGACAATTGTCATCTAAAGCAGAATTGGTTTGGTTGTTTTCGTTCGAGGTTTGTACTGTAAGCCACATTGGTACTTGTGTTGATTCATTGACTTCGCTGTTTAAAGGAGGTAGAGATTGCACACATAAAAAAACTGACCACGACGTGATTTGAACACGCAACCTTCTGATCTGGAGTCAGACACGCTACCGTTGCGCCACGAGGTCTAGACAAAACACGTCTTTGGAGGGGATGCCTAGTTCAGATTTCGTTGATTGTATCATTTGGAATGGAGGCCTGGATCTCTTGGGAAATGTATTATCTGACAATGCCCCCTCGTCAGCACGTGCCTCTGCCCGACAGGTTAGGTGTATGAAAATAAGTAAATGCAGAGCCCGAATAGCTCAGTCGGTAAAGCATCAGACTTTTAAACTGAGGGTCCAGGGTTCAAGTCCCTGTTCGGGCACTGCTTTAATGTTCACCATCCTTCAGTAGGCAGTCTTTCCATACTTGCATTTGGTCAGATTTAAAAATGGCTTTACTGCGAAAGCATACCATGCGATTATCTGAGGACAGCGCCCCTCTTCCAAAAGCATACAAACATTTTCCAATCATATAGAGTCACGAAAGTCAGAAATAGCCATCAAATTAATCACTTACCTTTGAAGATTTTCATCTGGTTGCAGTCACAAGAGTCTCAGCTACACAATAAATGTTTGTTTTGTTCAATAAAGTCCCTCTTTATATCCCAAAAACTCAGTTTTGTTGGCGCGTTGTGTTCAGTAATCCACTGGCTCAAAGGCGGTCAAAACCCGCAGACGAATACGTCCGAACAGTACCGGTAAAGTTTGTTGAAACATGTCAAACGATTTTTATAATTAATCTTCAGGTTGGCAATTGTCTAAATACTCGATAATATTTCAACCGGACAATAGCGTATTCAATAGAAAGGAAAAACAACGACGGGCACGCACTTGGTCATGTGCGCAAACCAGCACTGCATGCTTCCTCAGTCCACTGACAGAAGGTCTCATTCTTCTTCATTTTTCAGAAAACAATCCTGAAACAATGTCTAAAGACTGTTGACATCTAGTGGAAGCCATAGGAACTGCAATCTGGGTCCTAACCCATTAGAAACTCAATAGGCATTCAATTGAAAACTTCCCACATCAAAAGAAATCCCACTTCCCGGATGGATTTTCCTCAGATTTTCACCTGCCATATCAGTTCTGTTATACTCACAGACATCATTTGAACGGTTTTGGAAACTTTAAAGTGTGTTCTATCCAAATCTACCATTTATATGCATATCCTAGATTCTGGGCCTGAGTAACAGGCAGTTTACTTTGGGCACTCTTCTCATCCAGATGTCGAATCACTTCCCCTAAGCCATAAGAAGTTAAAATCCGTGTTCGAAGACTGATTTAAGCCTGTCAATCAATCACACAGCATCATCTGATCTGGGAATTTGCAGTGTGCCAGGCTTTTATGAGAGACAGTTGTCATCTAAAGCAGAATTGGTTTTTTTGTTTTCGTTCGAGGTTTGTACTGTAAGCCACATTGGTACTTGTGTTGATTCATTGACTTCGCTGTTTAAAGAAGGTAGAGATTGCACACATAAAAACACAGACCACGACGTGATTTGAACACGCAACCTTCTGATCTGGAGTCAGACACGCTACCGTTGCGCCACGAGGTCTAGACAAAATGCATCTTTGGAGGGGATGCCTAGTTCAGATTTCGTTGATTGTATCATTTGGAATGGAGGCCTGGATCTCTTGGGAAATGTATTATCTGACAATGCCCCCTCGTCAGCACGTGCCTCTGCCCGACAGGTTAGGTGTATGAAAATAAGTAAATGCAGAGCCCGAATAGCTCAGTCGGTAGAGCATCAGACTTTTAAACTGAGGGTCCAGGGTTCAAGTCCCTGTTCGGTTCTGCTTTAATGTTCACCTTCCTTCAGTAGGCAGTCTTTCCATACTTGCATTTGGTCAGATTTAAAAATGGCTTTACTGCGAAAGCATACCATGCGATTATCTGAGGACAGCGCCCCGCATACAAACATTTTCCAATCATATAGAGTCACGAAAGTCAGAAATAGCCATCAAATTAATCACTTACCTTTGAAGATTTTCATCTGGTTGCAGTCACAAGAGTCTCAGCTACACAATAAATGTTTGTTTTGTTCAATAAAGTCCCTCTTTATATCCCAAAATCTCAGTTTTGTTGGCGCGTTGTGTTCAGTAATCCACTGGCTCAAAGGCGGTCAAAACACGCAGACGAATACGTCCGAACAGTACCGGTAAAGTTTGTTGAAACATGTCAAACGATTTTTATAATTAATCTTCAGGTTGGCAATTGTCTAATTACTCGATAATATTTCAACCGGACAATAGCGTATTCAATAGAAAGGAAAACAACGACGGGCACGCACTTGGTCATGTGCGCAAACCAGCACTGCATGCTTCCTCAGTCCACTGACAGAAGGTCTCATTCTTCTTCATTTTTCAGAAAACAATCCTGAAACAATGTCTAAAGACTGTTGACATCTAGTGGAAGCCATAGGAACTGCAATCTGGGTCCTAACCCATTAGAAACTCAATAGGCATTCAATTGAAAACTTCCCACATCAAAAGAAATCCCACTTCCCGGATGGATTTTCCTCAGATTTTCACCTGCCATATCAGTTCTGTTATACTCACAGACATCATTTGAACGGTTTTGGAAACTTTAAAGTGTGTTCTATCCAAATCTACCATTTATATGCATATCCTAGATTCTGGGCCTGAGTAACAGGCAGTTTACTTTGGGCACTCTTCTCATCCAGATGTCGAATCACTTCCCCTAAGCCATAAGAAGTTAAAATCCGTGTTCGAAGACTGATTTAAGCCTGTCAATCAATCACACAGCATCATCTGATCTGGGAATTTGCAGTGTGCCAGGCTTTTATGAGAGACAATTGTCATCTAAAGCAGAATTGGTTTGGTTGTTTTCGTTCGAGGTTTGTACTGTAAGCCACATTGGTACTTGTGTTGATTCATTGACTTCGCTGTTTAAAGAAGGTAGAGATTGCACACATAAAAACACTGACCACGACGTGATTTGAACACGCAACCTTCTGATCTGGAGTCAGACACGCTACCGTTGCGCCACGAGGTCTAGACAAAACGCAGCTTTGGAGGGGATGCCTAGTTCAGATTTCGTTGATTGTATCATTTGGAATGGAGGCCTGGATCTCTTGGGAAATGTATTATCTGACAATGCCCCCTCGTCAGCACGTGCCTCTGCCCGACAGGTTAGGTGTATGAAAATAAGTAAATGCTGAGCCCGAATAGCTCAGTCGGTAGAGCATCAGACTTTTAATCTGAGGGTCCAGGGTTCAAGTCCCTGTTCGGGCGCTGCTTTAATGTTCACCTTCCTTCAGTAGGCAGTCTTTCCATACTTTCATTTGGTCAGATTTAAAAATGGCTTTACTGCGAAAGCATACCATGCGATTATCTGAGGACAGCGCCCATCTTCCAAAAGCATACAAACATTTTCCAATCATATAGAGTCACGAAAGTCAGAAATAGCCATCAAATTAATCACTTACCTTTGAAGATTTTCATCTGGTTGCAGTCACAAGAGTCTCAGCTACACAATAAATGTTTGTTTTGTTCAATAAAGTCCCTCTTTATATCCCAAAAACTCAGTTTTGTTGGCGCGTTGTGTTCAGTAATCCACTGGCTCAAAGGCGGTCAAAACACGCAGACGAATACGTCCGAACAGTACCGGTAAAGTTTGTTGAAACATGTCAAACGATTTTTATAATTAATCTTCAGGTTGGCAATTGTCTAATTACTCGATAATATTTCAACCGGACAATAGCGTATTCAATAGAAAGGAAAACAACGACGGGCACGCACTTGGTCATGTGCGCAAACCAGCACTGCATGCTTCCTCAGTCCACAGACAGAAGGTCTCATTCTTCTTCATTTTTCAGAAAACAATCCTGAAACAATGTCTAAAGACTGTTGACATCTAGTGGAAGCCATAGGAACTGCAATCTGGGTCCTAACCCATTAGAAACTCAATAGGCATTCAATTGAAAACTTCCCACATCAAAAGAAATCCCACTTCCCGGATGGATTTTCCTCAGATTTTCACCTGCCATATCAGTTCTGTTATACTCACAGACATCATTTGAACGGTTTTGGAAACTTTAAAGTGTGTTCTATCCAAATCTACCATTTATATGCATATCCTAGATTCTGGGCCTGAGTAACAGGCAGTTTACTTTGGGCACTCTTCTCATCCAGATGTCGAATCACTTCCCCTAAGCCATAAGAAGTTAAAATCCGTGTTCGAAGACTGATTTAAGCCTGTCAATCAATCACACAGCATCATCTGATCTGGGAATTTGCAGTGTGCCAGGCTTTTATGAGAGACAATTGTCATCTAAAGCAGAATTGGTTTGGTTGTTTTCGTTCGAGGTTTGTACTGTAAGCCACATTGGTACTTGTGTTGATTCATTGACTTCGCTGTTTAAAGAAGGTAGAGATTGCACACATAAAAACATTGACCACGACGTGATTTGAACACGCAACCTTCTGATCTGGAGTCAGACACGCTACCGTTGCGCCACGAGGTCTAGACAAAACGCATCTTTGGAGGGGATGCCTAGTTCAGATTTCGTTGATTGTATCATTTGGAATGGAGGCCTGGATCTCTTGGGAAATGTATTATCTGACAATGCCCCCTCGTCAGCACGTGCCTCTGCCCGACAGGTTAGGTGTATGAAAATAAGTAAATGCTGAGCCCGAATAGCTCAGTCGGTAGAGCATCAGACTTTTAATCTGAGGGTCCAGGGTTCAAGTCCCTGTTCGGGCGCTGCTTTAATGTTAACCTTCCTTCAGTAGGCAGTCTTTCCATACTTTCATTTGGTCAGATTTAAAAATGGCTTTACTGCGAAAGCATACCATGCGATTATCTGAGGACAGCGCCCATCTTCCAAAAGCATACAAACATTTTCCAATCATATAGAGTCACGAAAGTCAGAAATAGCCATCAAATTAATCACTTACCTTTGAAGATTTTCATCTGGTTGCAGTCACAAGAGTCTCAGCTACACAATAAATGTTTGTTTTGTTCAATAAAGTCCCTCTTTATATCCCAAAAACTCAGTTTTGTTGGCGCGTTGTGTTCAGTAATCCACTGGCTCAAAGGCGGTCAAAACACGCAGACGAATACGTCCGAACAGTACCGGTAAAGTTTGTTGAAACATGTCAAACGATTTTTATAATTAATCTTCAGGTTGGCAATTGTCTAAATACTCGATAATATTTCAACCGGACAATAGTGTATTCAATAGAAAGGAAAAACAAGGACGGGCACGCACTTGGTCATGTGCGCAAACCAGCACTGCATGCTTCCTCAGTCCACTGACAGAAGGTCTCATTCTTCTTCATTTTTCAGAAAACAATCCTGAAACAATGTCTAAAGACTGTTGACATCTAGTGGAAGCCATAGGAACTGCAATCTGGGTCCTAACCCATTAGAAACTCAATAGGCATTCAATTGAAAACTTCCCACATCAAAAAAAAATCCCACTTCCCGGATGGATTTTCCTCAGATTTTCACCTGCCATATCAGTTCTGTTATACTCACAGACATCATTTGAACGGTTTTGGAAACTTTAAAGTGTGTTCTCTCCAAATCTACCATTTATATGCATATCCTAGATTCTGGGCCTGAGTAACATGCAGTTTACTTTGGGCACTCTTCTCATCCAGATGTTGAATCACTTCCCCAAAACCATAAGAAGTTCAAATCCGTGTTCGAAGACTGATTTAAGCCTGTCAATCAATCACACAGCATCATCTGATCTGGGAATTTGCAGTGTGCCAGGCATTTATGAGAGACAATTGTCATCTAAAGCAGAATTGGTTTGGTTGTTTTCGTTCGAGGTTTGTACTGTAAGCCACATTGGTACTTGTGTTGATTCATTGACTTCGCTGTTTAAAGAAGGTAGAGATTGCACACATGAAAACACTGACCACGACATGATTTGAACACGCAACCTTCTGATCTGGAGTCAGACGCGCTACCGTTGCGCCACGAGGTCTAGACAAAACGCATCTTTGGAGGGGATGCCTAGTTCAGATTTCGTTGATTGTATCATTTGGAATGGAGGCCTGGATCTCTTGGGAAATGTATTATCTGACAATGCCCCCTCGTCAGCACGTGCCTCTGCCCGACAGGTTAGGTGTATGAAAATAAGAAAATGCAGAGCCCGAATAGCTCAGTCGGTAGAGCATCAGACTTTTAATCTGAGGGTCCAGGGTACAAGTCCCTGTTCGGGCGCTGCTTCAATGTTCACCTTCCTTCAGTAGGCAGTCTTTCCATACTTGCATTTGGTCAGATTTAAAAATGGCTTTACTGCGAAAGCATACCATGCGATTATCTGAGGACAGCGCCCCGCATACAAACATTTTCCAATCATATAGAGTCACGAAAGTCAGAAATAGCGATCAAATTAATCACTTACCTTTGAAGATTTTCATCTGGTTGCAGTCACAAGAGTCTCAGCTACACAATAAATGTTTGTTTTGTTCAATAAAGTCCCTCTTTATATCCCAAAAACTCAGTTTTGTTGGCGCGTTGTGTTCAGTAATCCACTGGCTCAAAGGCGGTCAAAACACGCAGACGAATACGTCCGAACAGTACCGGTAAAGTTTGTTGAAACATGTCAAACGATTTTTATAATTAATCTTCAGGTTGGCAATTGTCTAAATACTCGATAATATATCAACCGGACAATAGTGTATTCAATAGAAAGGAAAAACAACGACGGGCACGCACTTGGTCATGTGCGCAAACCAGCACTGCATGCTTCCTCAGTCCACTGACAGAAGGTCTCATTCTTCTTCATTTTTCAGAAAACAATCCTGAAACAATGTCTAAAGACTGTTGACATCTAGTGGAAGCCATAGGAACTGCAATCTGGGTCCTAACCCATTAGAAACTCAATAGGCATTCAATTGAAAACTTCCCACATCAAAAAAAAATCCCACTTCCCGGATGGATTTTCCTCAGATTTTCACCTGCCATATCAGTTCTGTTATACTCACAGACATCATTTGAACGGTTTTGGAAACTTTAAAGTGTGTTCTCTCCAAATCTACCATTTATATGCATATCCTAGATTCTGGGCCTGAGTAACATGCAGTTTACTTTGGGCACTCTTCTCATCCAGATGTTGAATCACTTCCCCAAAACCATAAGAAGTTCAAATCCGTGTTCGAAGACTGATTTAAGCCTGTCAATCAATCACACAGCATCATCTGATCTGGGAATTTGCAGTGTGCCAGGCATTTATGAGAGACAATTGTCATCTAAAGCAGAATTGGTTTGGTTGTTTTCGTTCGAGGTTTGTACTGTAAGGCACATTGGTACTTGTGTTGATTCATTGACTTCGCTGTTTAAAGAAGGTAGAGATTGCACACATGAAAACACTGACCACGACATGATTTGAACACGCAACCTTCTGATCTGAAGTCAGACGCGCTACCGTTGCGCCACGAGGTCTAGACAAAACGCATCTTTGGAGGGGATGCCTAGTTCAGATTTCGTTGATTGTATCATTTGGAATGGAGGCCTGGATCTCTTGGGAAATGTATTATCTGACAATGCCCCCTCGTCAGCACGTGCCTCTGCCCGACAGGTTAGGTGTATGAAAATAAGAAAATGCAGAGCCCGAATAGCTCAGTCGGTAGAGCATCAGACTTTTAATCTGAGGGTCCAGGGTTCAAGTCCCTGTTCGGGCGCTGCTTCAATGTTCACCTTCCTTCAGTAGGCAGTCTTTCCATACTTGCATTTGGTCAGATTTAAAAATGGCTTTACTGCGAAAGCATACCATGCGATTATCTGAGGACAGCGCCCCGCTTACAAAAGCATACAAACATTTTCCAATCATATAGAGTCACAAAAGTCAGAAATGGCGATCAAATTAATCACTTACCTTTGAAGATTTTCATCTGGTTGCAGTCACAAGAGTCTCAGCTACACAATAAATGTTTGTTTTGTTCAATAAAGTCCCTCTTTATATCCCAAAAACTCAGTTTTGTTGGCGCGTTGTGTTCAGTAATCCACTGGCTCAAAGGCGGTCAAAACACGCAGACGAATACGTCCGAACAGTACCGGTAAAGTTTGTTGAAACATGTCAAACGATTTTTATAATTAATCTTCAGGTTGGCAATTGTCTAAATACTCGATAATATATCAACCGGACAATAGTGTATTCAATAGAAAGGAAAAACAACGACGGGCACGCACTTGGTCATGTGCGCAAACCAGCACTGCATGCTTCCTCAGTCCACTGACAGAAGGTCTCATTCTTCTTCATTTTTCAGAAAACAATCCTGAAACAATGTCTAAAGACTGTTGACATCTAGTGGAAGCCATAGGAACTGCAATCTGGGTCCTAACCCATTAGAAACTCAATAGGCATTCAATTGAAAACTTCCCACATCAAAAAAAAATCCCACTTCCCGGATGGATTTTCCTCAGATTTTCACCTGCCATATCAGTTCTGTTATACTCACAGACATCATTTGAACGGTTTTGGAAACTTTAAAGTGTGTTCTATCCAAATCTACCATTTATATGCATATCCTAGATTCTGGGCCTGAGTAACAGGCAGTTTACTTTGGGCACTCTTCTCATCCAGATGTCGAATCACTTCCCCTAAGCCATAAGAAGTTAAAATCCGTGTTCGAAGACTGATTTAAGCCTGTCAATCAATCACACAGCATCATCTGATCTGGGAATTTGCAGTGTGCCAGGCTTTTATGAGAGACAATTGTCATCTAAAGCAGAATTGGTTTGGTTGTTTTCGTTCGAGGTTTGTACTGTAAGCCACATTGGTACTTGTGTTGATTCATTGACTTCGCTGTTTAAAGAAGGTAGAGATTGCACACATAAAAACACTGACCACGACGTGATTTGAACACGCAACCTTCTGATCTGGAGTCAGACGCGCTACCGTTGCGCCACGAGGTCTAGACAAAGCTCATCTTTGGAGGGGATGCCTAGTTCAGATTTCGTTGATTGTATCATTTGGAATGGAGGCCTGGATCTCTTGGGAAATGTATCATCTGACAATGCCCCCTCGTCAGCACGTGCCTCTGCCCGACAGGTTAGGTGTATGAAAATAAGTAAATGCAGAGCCCGAATAGCTCAGTCGGTAGAGCATCAGACTTTTAAACTGAGGGTCCAGGGTTCAAGTCCCTGTTCGGTTCTGCTTTAATGTTCACCTTCCTTCAGTAGGCAGTCTTTCCATACTTGCATTTGGTCAGATTTAAAAATGGCTTTACTGCGAAAGCATACCATGCGATTATCTGAGGACAGCGCCCCTCTTCCAAAAGCATACAAACATTTTCCAATCATATAGAGTCACGAAAGTCAGAAATAGCCATCAAATTAATCACTTACCTTTGAAGATTTTCATCTGGTTGCAGTCACAAGAGTCTCAGCTACACAATAAATGTTTGTTTTGTTCAATAAAGTCCCTCTTTATATCCCAAAAACTCAGTTTTGTTGGCGCGTTGTGTTCAGTAATCCACTGGCTCAAAGGCGGTCAAAACACGCAGACGAATACGTCCGAACAGTACCGGTAAAGTTTGTTGAAACATGTCAAACGATTTTTATAATTAATCTTCAGGTTGGCAATTGTCTAAATACTCGATAATATTTCAACCGGACAATAGCGTATTCAATAGAAAGGAAAAACAACGACGGGCACGCACTTGGTCATGTGCGCAAACCAGCACTGCATGCTTCCTCAGTCCACTGACAGAAGGTCTCATTCTTCTTCATTTTTCAGAAAACAATCCTGAAACAATGTCTAAAGACTGTTGACATCTAGTGGAAGCCATAGGAACTGCAATCTGGGTCCTAACCCATTAGAAACTCAATAGGCATTCAATTGAAAACTTCCCACATCAAAAGAAATCCCACTTCCCGGATGGATTTTCCTCAGATTTTCACCTGCCATATCAGTTCTGTTATACTCACAGACATCATTTGAACGGTTTTGGAAACTTTAAAGTGTGTTCTATCCAAATCTACCATTTATATGCATATCCTAGATTCTGGGCCTGAGTAACAGGCAGTTTACTTTGGGCACTCTTCTCATCCAGATGTCGAATCACTTCCCCTAAGCCATAAGAAGTTAAAATCCGTGTTCGAAGACTGATTTAAGCCTGTCAATCAATCACACAGCATCATCTGATCTGGGAATTTGCAGTGTGCCAGGCTTTTATGAGAGACAGTTGTCATCTAAAGCAGAATTGGTTTTTTTGTTTTCGTTCGAGGTTTGTACTGTAAGCCACATTGGTACTTGTGTTGATTCATTGACTTCGCTGTTTAAAGAAGGTAGAGATTGCACACATAAAAACACAGACCACGACGTGATTTGAACACGCAACCTTCTGATCTGGAGTCAGACACGCTACCGTTGCGCCACGAGGTCTAGACAAAATGCATCTTTGGAGGGGATGCCTAGTTCAGATTTCGTTGATTGTATCATTTGGAATGGAGGCCTGGATCTCTTGGGAAATGTATTATCTGACAATGCCCCCTCGTCAGCACGTGCCTCTGCCCGACAGGTTAGGTGTATGAAAATAGGTAAATGCAGAGCCCGAATAGCTCAGTCGGTAGAGCATCAGACTTTTAAACTGAGGGTCCAGGGTTCAAGTCCCTGTTCGGTTCTGCTTTAATGTTCACCTTCCTTCAGTAGGCAGTCTTTCCATACTTGCATTTGGTCAGATTTAAAAATGGCTTTACTGCGAAAGCATACCATGCGATTATCTGAGGACAGCGCCCCGCATACAAACATTTTCCAATCATATAGAGTCACGAAAGTCAGAAATAGCCATCAAATTAATCACTTACCTTTGAAGATTTTCATCTGGTTGCAGTCACAAGAGTCTCAGCTACACAATAAATGATTGTTTTGTTCAATAAAGTCCCTCTTTATATCCCAAAAACTCAGTTTTGTTGGCGCGTTGTGTTCAGTAATCCACTGGCTCAAAGGCGGTCAAAACACGCAGACGAATACGTCCGAACAGTACCGGTAAAGTTTGTTGAAACATGTCAAACGATTTTTATAATTAATCTTCAGGTTGGCAATTGTCTAATTACTCGATAATATTTCAACCGGACAATAGCGTATTCAATAGAAAGGAAAACAACGACGGGCACGCACTTGGTCATGTGCGCAAACCAGCACTGCATGCTTCCTCAGTCCACTGACAGAAGGTCTCGTTCTTCTTCATTTTTCAGAAAACAATCCTGAAACAATGTCTAAAGACTGTTGACATCTAGTGGAAGCCATAGGAACTGCAATCTGGGTCCTAACCCATTAGAAACTCAATAGGCATTCAATTGAAAACTTCCCACATCAAAAGAAATCCCACTTCCCGGATGGATTTTCCTCAGATTTTCACCTGCCATATCAGTTCTGTTATACTCACAGACATCATTTGAACGGTTTTGGAAACTTTAAAGTGTGTTCTATCCAAATCTACCATTTATATGCATATCCTAGATTCTGGGCCTGAGTAACAGGCAGTTTACTTTGGGCACTCTTCTCATCCAGATGTCGAATCACTTCCCCTAAGCCATAAGAAGTTAAAATCCGTGTTCGAAGACTGATTTAAGCCTGTCAATCAATCACACAGCATCATCTGATCTGGGAATTTGCAGTGTGCCAGGCTTTTATGAGAGACAATTGTCATCTAAAGCAGAATTGGTTTGGTTGTTTTCGTTCGAGGTTTGTACTGTAAGCCACATTGGTACTTGTGTTGATTCATTGACTTCGCTGTTTAAAGAAGGTAGAGATTGCACACATAAAAACACTGACCACGACGTGATTTGAACACGCAACCTTCTGATCTGGAGTCAGACGCGCTACCGTTGCGCCACGAGGTCTAGACAAAGCTCATCTTTGGAGGGGATGCCTAGTTCAGATTTCGTTGATTGTATCATTTGGAATGGAGGCCTGGATCTCTTGGGAAATGTATCATCTGACAATGCCCCCTCGTCAGCACGTGCCTCTGCCCGACAGGTTAGGTGTATGAAAATAAGTAAATGCAGAGCCCGAATAGCTCAGTCGGTAGAGCATCAGACTTTTAAACTGAGGGTCCAGGGTTCAAGTCCCTGTTCGGTTCTGCTTTAATGTTCACCTTCCTTCAGTAGGCAGTCTTTCCATACTTGCATTTGGTCAGATTTAAAAATGGCTTTACTGCGAAAGCATACCATGCGATTATCTGAGGACAGCGCCCCTCTTCCAAAAGCATACAAACATTTTCCAATCATATAGAGTCACGAAAGTCAGAAATAGCCATCAAATTAATCACTTACCTTTGAAGATTTTCATCTGGTTGCAGTCACAAGAGTCTCAGCTACACAATAAATGTTTGTTTTGTTCAATAAAGTCCCTCTTTATATCCCAAAAACTCAGTTTTGTTGGCGCGTTGTGTTCAGTAATCCACTGGCTCAAAGGCGGTCAAAACACGCAGACGAATACGTCCGAACAGTACCGGTAAAGTTTGTTGAAACATGTCAAACGATTTTTATAATTAATCTTCAGGTTGGCAATTGTCTAAATACTCGATAATATTTCAACCGGACAATAGCGTATTCAATAGAAAGGAAAAACAACGACGGGCACGCACTTGGTCATGTGCGCAAACCAGCACTGCATGCTTCCTCAGTCCACTGACAGAAGGTCTCATTCTTCTTCATTTTTCAGAAAACAATCCTGAAACAATGTCTAAAGACTGTTGACATCTAGTGGAAGCCATAGGAACTGCAATCTGGGTCCTAACCCATTAGAAACTCAATAGGCATTCAATTGAAAACTTCCCACATCAAAAGAAATCCCACTTCCCGGATGGATTTTCCTCAGATTTTCACCTGCCATATCAGTTCTGTTATACTCACAGACATCATTTGAACGGTTTTGGAAACTTTAAAGTGTGTTCTATCCAAATCTACCATTTATATGCATATCCTAGATTCTGGGCCTGAGTAACAGGCAGTTTACTTTGGGCACTCTTCTCATCCAGATGTCGAATCACTTCCCCTAAGCCATAAGAAGTTAAAATCCGTGTTCGAAGACTGATTTAAGCCTGTCAATCAATCACACAGCATCATCTGATCTGGGAATTTGCAGTGTGCCAGGCTTTTATGAGAGACAGTTGTCATCTAAAGCAGAATTGGTTTTTTTGTTTTCGTTCGAGGTTTGTACTGTAAGCCACATTGGTACTTGTGTTGATTCATTGACTTCGCTGTTTAAAGAAGGTAGAGATTGCACACATAAAAACACAGACCACGACGTGATTTGAACACGCAACCTTCTGATCTGGAGTCAGACACGCTACCGTTGCGCCACGAGGTCTAGACAAAATGCATCTTTGGAGGGGATGCCTAGTTCAGATTTCGTTGATTGTATCATTTGGAATGGAGGCCTGGATCTCTTGGGAAATGTATTATCTGACAATGCCCCCTCGTCAGCACGTGCCTCTGCCCGACAGGTTAGGTGTATGAAAATAGGTAAATGCAGAGCCCGAATAGCTCAGTCGGTAGAGCATCAGACTTTTAAACTGAGGGTCCAGGGTTCAAGTCCCTGTTCGGTTCTGCTTTAATGTTCACCTTCCTTCAGTAGGCAGTCTTTCCATACTTGCATTTGGTCAGATTTAAAAATGGCTTTACTGCGAAAGCATACCATGCGATTATCTGAGGACAGCGCCCCGCATACAAACATTTTCCAATCATATAGAGTCACGAAAGTCAGAAATAGCCATCAAATTAATCACTTACCTTTGAAGATTTTCATCTGGTTGCAGTCACAAGAGTCTCAGCTACACAATAAATGATTGTTTTGTTCAATAAAGTCCCTCTTTATATCCCAAAAACTCAGTTTTGTTGGCGCGTTGTGTTCAGTAATCCACTGGCTCAAAGGCGGTCAAAACACGCAGACGAATACGTCCGAACAGTACCGGTAAAGTTTGTTGAAACATGTCAAACGATTTTTATAATTAATCTTCAGGTTGGCAATTGTCTAATTACTCGATAATATTTCAACCGGACAATAGCGTATTCAATAGAAAGGAAAACAACGACGGGCACGCACTTGGTCATGTGCGCAAACCAGCACTGCATGCTTCCTCAGTCCACTGACAGAAGGTCTCGTTCTTCTTCATTTTTCAGAAAACAATCCTGAAACAATGTCTAAAGACTGTTGACATCTAGTGGAAGCCATAGGAACTGCAATCTGGGTCCTAACCCATTAGAAACTCAATAGGCATTCAATTGAAAACTTCCCACATCAAAAGAAATCCCACTTCCCGGATGGATTTTCCTCAGATTTTCACCTGCCATATCAGTTCTGTTATACTCACAGACATCATTTGAACGGTTTTGGAAACTTTAAAGTGTGTTCTATCCAAATCTACCATTTATATGCATATCCTAGATTCTGGGCCTGAGTAACAGGCAGTTTACTTTGGGCACTCTTCTCATCCAGATGTCGAATCACTTCCCCTAAGCCATAAGAAGTTAAAATCCGTGTTCGAAGACTGATTTAAGCCTGTCAATCAATCACACAGCATCATCTGATCTGGGAATTTGCAGTGTGCCAGGCTTTTATGAGAGACAGTTGTCATCTAAAGCAGAATTGGTTTTTTTGTTTTCGTTCGAGGTTTGTACTGTAAGCCACATTGGTACTTGTGTTGATTCATTGACTTCGCTGTTTAAAGAAGGTAGAGATTGCACACATAAAAACACAGACCACGACGTGATTTGAACACGCAACCTTCTGATCTGGAGTCAGACACGCTACCGTTGCGCCACGAGGTCTAGACAAAATGCATCTTTGGAGGGGATGCCTAGTTCAGATTTCGTTGATTGTATCATTTGGAATGGAGGCCTGGATCTCTTGGGAAATGTATTATCTGACAATGCCCCCTCGTCAGCACGTGCCTCTGCCCGACAGGTTAGGTGTATGAAAATAAGTAAATGCAGAGCCCGAATAGCTCAGTCGGTAGAGCATCAGACTTTTAAACTGAGGGTCCAGGGTTCAAGTCCCTGTTCGGTTCTGCTTTAATGTTCACCTTCCTTCAGTAGGCAGTCTTTCCATACTTGCATTTGGTCAGATTTAAAAATGGCTTTACTGCGAAAGCATACCATGCGATTATCTGAGGACAGCGCCCCGCATACAAACATTTTCCAATCATATAGAGTCACGAAAGTCAGAAATAGCCATCAAATTAATCACTTACCTTTGAAGATTTTCATCTGGTTGCAGTCACAAGAGTCTCAGCTACACAATAAATGATTGTTTTGTTCAATAAAGTCCCTCTTTATATCCCAAAAACTCAGTTTTGTTGGCGCGTTGTGTTCAGTAATCCACTGGCTCAAAGGCGGTCAAAACACGCAGACGAATACGTCCGAACAGTACCGGTAAAGTTTGTTGAAACATGTCAAACGATTTTTATAATTAATCTTCAGGTTGGCAATTGTCTAATTACTCGATAATATTTCAACCGGACAATAGCGTATTCAATAGAAAGGAAAACAACGACGGGCACGCACTTGGTCATGTGCGCAAACCAGCACTGCATGCTTCCTCAGTCCACTGACAGAAGGTCTCATTCTTCTTCATTTTTCAGAAAACAATCCTGAAACAATGTCTAAAGACTGTTGACATCTAGTGGAAGCCATAGGAACTGCAATCTGGGTCCTAACCCATTAGAAACTCAATAGGCATTCAATTGAAAACTTCCCACATCAAAAGAAATCCCACTTCCCGGATGGATTTTCCTCAGATTTTCACCTGCCATATCAGTTCTGTTATACTCACAGACATCATTTGAACGGTTTTGGAAACTTTAAAGTGTGTTCTATCCAAATCTACCATTTATATGCATATCCTAGATTCTGGGCCTGAGTAACAGGCAGTTTACTTTGGGCACTCTTCTCATCCAGATGTCGAATCACTTCCCCTAAGCCATAAGAAGTTAAAATCCGTGTTCGAAGACTGATTTAAGCCTGTCAATCAATCACACAGCATCATCTGATCTGGGAATTTGCAGTGTGCCAGGCTTTTATGAGAGACAATTGTCATCTAAAGCAGAATTGGTTTGGTTGTTTTTGTTCGAGGTTTGTACTGTAAGCCACATTGGTACTTGTGTTGATTCATTGACTTCGCTGTTTAAAGAAGGTAGAGATTGCACACATAAAAACACTGACCACGACGTGATTTGAACACGCAACCTTCTGATCTGGAGTCAGACACGCTACCGTTGCGCAACGAGGTCTAGACAAAACGCATCTTTGGAGGGGATGCCTAGTTCAGATTTCGTTGATTGTATCATTTGGAATGGAGGCCTGGATCTCTTTGGAAATGTATTATCTGACAATGCCCCCTCGTCAGCACGTGCCTCTGCCCGACAGGTTAGGTGTATGAAAATAAGTAAATGCTGAGCCCGAATAGCTCAGTCGGTAGAGCATCAGACTTTTAATCTGAGGGTCCAGGGTTCAAGTCCCTGTTCGGGCGCTGCTTTAATGTTCACCTTCCTTCAGTAGGCAGTCTTTCCATACTTTCATTTGGTCAGATTTAAAAATGGCTTTACTGCGAAAGCATACCATGCGATTATCTGAGGACAGCGCCCATCTTCCAAAAGCATACAAACATTTTCCAATCATATAGAGTCACGAAAGTCAGAAATAGCCATCAAATTAATCACTTACCTTTGAAGATTTTCATCTGGTTGCAGTCACAAGAGTCTCAGCTACACAATAAATCTTTGTTTTGTTCAATAAAGTCCCTCTTTATATCCCAAAAACTCAGTTTTGTTGGCGCGTTGTGTTCAGTAATCCACTGGCTCAAAGGCGGTCAAAACACGCAGACGAATACGTCCGAACAGTACCGGTAAAGTTTGTTGAAACATGTCAAACGATTTTTATAATTAATCTTCAGGTTGGCAATTGTCTAATTACTCGATAATATTTCAACCGGACAATAGCGTATTCAATAGAAAGGAAAACAACGACGGGCACGCACTTGGTCATGTGCGCAAACCAGCACTGCATGCTTCCTCAGTCCACTGACAGAAGGTCTCATTCTTCTTCATTTTTCAGAAAACAATCCTGAAACAATGTCTAAAGACTGTTGACATCTAGTGGAAGCCATAGGAACTGCAATCTGGGTCCTAACCCATTAGAAACTCAATAGGCATTCAATTGAAAACTTCCCACATCAAAAGAAATCCCACTTCCCGGATGGATTTTCCTCAGATTTTCACCTGCCATATCAGTTCTGTTATACTCACAGACATCATTTGAACGGTTTTGGAAACTTTAAAGTGTGTTCTATCCAAATCTACCATTTATATGCATATCCTAGATTCTGGGCCTGAGTAACAGGCAGTTTACTTTGGGCACTCTTCTCATCCAGATGTCGAATCACTTCCCCTAAGCCATAAGAAGTTAAAATCCGTGTTCGAAGACTGATTTAAGCCTGTCAATCAATCACACAGCATCATCTGATCTGGGAATTTGCAGTGTGCCAGGCTTTTATGAGAGACAATTGTCATCTAAAGCAGAATTGGTTTGGTTGTTTTCGTTCGAGGTTTGTACTGTAAGCCACATTGGTACTTGTGTTGATTCATTGACTTCGCTGTTTAAAGAAGGTAGAGATTGCACACATAAAAACACTGACCACGACGTGATTTGAACACGCAACCTTCTGATCTGGAGTCAGACACGCTACCGTTGCGCAACGAGGTCTAGACAAAACGCATCTTTGGAGGGGATGCCTAGTTCAGATTTCGTTGATTGTATCATTTGGAATGGAGGCCTGGATCTCTTGGGAAATGTATTATCTGACAATGCCCCCTCGTCAGCACGTGCCTCTGCCCGACAGGTTAGGTGTATGAAAATAAGTAAATGCTGAGCCCGAATAGCTCAGTCGGTAGAGCATCAGACTTTTAATCTGAGGGTCCAGGGTTCAAGTCCCTGTTCGGGCGCTGCTTTAATGTTCACCTTCCTTCAGTAGGCAGTCTTTCCATACTTTCATTTGGTCAGATTTAAAAATGGCTTTACTGCGAAAGCATACCATGCGATTATCTGAGGACAGCGCCCATCTTCCAAAAGCATACAAACATTTTCCAATCATATAGAGTCACGAAAGTCAGAAATAGCCATCAAATTAATCACTTACCTTTGAAGATTTTCATCTGGTTGCAGTCACAAGAGTCTCAGCTACACAATAAATGTTTGTTTTGTTCAATAAAGTCCCTCTTTATATCCCAAAAACTCAGTTTTGTTGGCGCGTTGTGTTCAGTAATCCACTGGCTCAAAGGCGGTCAAAACACGCAGACGAATACGTCCGAACAGTACCGGTAAAGTTTGTTGAAACATGTCAAACGATTTTTATAATTAATCTTCAGGTTGGCAATTGTCTAATTACTCGATAATATTTCAACCGGACAATAGCGTATTCAATAGAAAGGAAAACAACGACGGGCACGCACTTGGTCATGTGCGCAAACCAGCACTGCATGCTTCCTCAGTCCACTGACAGAAGGTCTCATTCTTCTTCATTTTTCAGAAAACAATCCTGAAACAATGTCTAAAGACTGTTGACATCTAGTGGAAGCCATAGGAACTGCAATCTGGGTCCTAACCCATTAGAAACTCAATAGGCATTCAATTGAAAACTTCCCACATCAAAAGAAATCCCACTTCCCGGATGGATTTTCCTCAGATTTTCACCTGCCATATCAGTTCTGTTATACTCACAGACATCATTTGAACGGTTTTGGAAACTTTAAAGTGTGTTCTATCCAAATCTACCATTTATATGCATATCCTAGATTCTGGGCCTGAGTAACAGGCAGTTTACTTTGGGCACTCTTCTCATCCAGATGTCGAATCACTTCCCCTAAGCCATAAGAAGTTAAAATCCGTGTTCGAAGACTGATTTAAGCCTGTCAATCAATCACACAGCATCATCTGATCTGGGAATTTGCAGTGTGCCAGGCTTTTATGAGAGACAATTGTCATCTAAAGCAGAATTGGTTTAGTTGTTTTCGTTCGAGGTTTGTACTGTAAGCCACATTGGTACTTGTGTTGATTCATTGACTTCGCTGTTTAAAGAAGGTAGAGATTGCACACATAAAAACACTGACCACGACGTGATTTGAACACGCAACCTTCTGATCTGGAGTCAGACACGCTACCGTTGCGCCACGAGGTCTAGACAAAACGCATCTTTGGAGGGGATGCCTAGTTCAGATTTCGTTGATTGTATCATTTGGAATGGAGGCCTGGATCTCTTGGGAAATGTATTATCTGACAATGCCCCCTCGTCAGCACGTGCCTCTGCCCGACAGGTTAGGTGTATGAAAATAAGTAAATGCTGAGCCCGAATAGCTCAGTCGGTAGAGCATCAGACTTTTAATCTGAGGGTCCAGGGTTCAAGTCCCTGTTCGGGCGCTGCTTTAATGTTAACCTTCCTTCAGTAGGCAGTCTTTCCATACTTTCATTTGGTCAGATTTAAAAATGGCTTTACTGCGAAAGCATACCATGCGATTATCTGAGGACAGCGCCCATCTTCCAAAAGCATACAAACATTTTCCAATCATATAGAGTCACGAAAGTCAGAAATAGCCATCAAATTAATCACTTACCTTTGAAGATTTTCATCTGGTTGCAGTCACAAGAGTCTCAGCTACACAATAAATGTTTGTTTTGTTCAATAAAGTCCCTCTTTATATCCCAAAATCTCAGTTTTGTTGGCGCGTTGTGTTCAGTAATCCACTGGCTCAAAGGCGGTCAAAACACGCAGACGAATACGTCCGAACAGTACCGGTAAAGTTTGTTGAAACATGTCAAACGATTTTTATAATTAATCTTCAGGTTGGCAATTGTCTAATTACTCGATAATATTTCAACCGGACAATAGCGTATTCAATAGAAAGGAAAAACAACGACGGGCACGCACTTGGTCATGTGCGCAAACCAGCACTGCATGCTTCCTCAGTCCACTGACAGAAGGTCTCATTCTTCTTCATTTTTCAGAAAACAATCCTGAAACAATGTCTAAAGACTGTTGACATCTAGTGGAAGCCATAGGAACTGCAATCTGGGTCCTAACCCATTAGAAACTCAATAGGCATTCAATTGAAATATTCCCACATCAAAAAAATCCCACTTCCCGGATGGATTTTCCTCAGATTTTCACCTGCCATATCAGTTCTGTTATACTCACAGACATCATTTGAACGGTTTTGGAAACTTTAAAGTGTGTTCTATCCAAATCTACCATTTATATGCATATCCTAGATTCTGGGCCTGAGTAACAGGCAGTTTACTTTGGGCACTCTTCTCATCCAGATGTCGAATCACTTCCCCTAAGCCATAAGAAGTTAAAATCCGTGTTCGAAGACTGATTTAAGCCTGTCAATCAATCACACAGCATCATCTGATCTGGGAATTTGCAGTGTGACAGGCTTTTATGAGAGACAATTGTCATCTAAAGCAGAATTGGTTTAGTTGTTTTCGTTCGAGGTTTGTACTGTAAGCCACATTGGTACTTGTGTTGATTCATTGACTTCGCTGTTTAAAGAAGGTAGAGATTGCACACATAAAAACACTGACCACGACGTGATTTGAACACGCAACCTTCTGATCTGGAGTCAGACACGCTACCGTTGCGCCACGAGGTCTAGACAAAACGCATCTTTGGAGGGGATGCCTAGTTCAGATTTCGTTGATTGTATCATTTGGAATGGAGGCCTGGATCTCTTGGGAAATGTATTATCTGACAATGCCCCCTCGTCAGCACGTGCCTCTGCCCGACAGGTTAGGTGTATGAAAATAAGTAAATGCTGAGCCCGAATAGCTCAGTCGGTAGAGCATCAGACTTTTAATCTGAGGGTCCAGGGTTCAAGTCCCTGTTCGGGCGCTGCTTTAATGTTAACCTTCCTTCAGTAGGCAGTCTTTCCATACTTTCATTTGGTCAGATTTAAAAATGGCTTTACTGCGAAAGCATACCATGCGATTATCTGAGGACAGCGCCCATCTTCCAAAAGCATACAAACATTTTCCAATCATATAGAGTCACGAAAGTCAGAAATAGCCATCAAATTAATCACTTACCTTTGAAGATTTTCATCTGGTTGCAGTCACAAGAGTCTCAGCTACACAATAAATGTTTGTTTTGTTCAATAAAGTCCCTCTTTATATCCCAAAATCTCAGTTTTGTTGGCGCGTTGTGTTCAGTAATCCACTGGCTCAAAGGCGGTCAAAACACGCAGACGAATACGTCCGAACAGTACCGGTAAAGTTTGTTGAAACATGTCAAACGATTTTTATAATTAATCTTCAGGTTGGCAATTGTCTAATTACTCGATAATATTTCAACCGGACAATAGCGTATTCAATAGAAAGGAAAAACAACGACGGGCACGCACTTGGTCATGTGCGCAAACCAGCACTGCATGCTTCCTCAGTCCACTGACAGAAGGTCTCATTCTTCTTCATTTTTCAGAAAACAATCCTGAAACAATGTCTAAAGACTGTTGACATCTAGTGGAAGCCATAGGAACTGCAATCTGGGTCCTAACCCATTAGAAACTCAATAGGCATTCAATTGAAATATTCCCACATCAAAAAAATCCCACTTCCCGGATGGATTTTCCTCAGATTTTCACCTGCCATATCAGTTCTGTTATACTCACAGACATCATTTGAACGGTTTTGGAAACTTTAAAGTGTGTTCTATCCAAATCTACCATTTATATGCATATCCTAGATTCTGGGCCTGAGTAACAGGCAGTTTACTTTGGGCACTCTTCTCATCCAGATGTCGAATCACTTCCCCTAAGCCATAAGAAGTTAAAATCCGTGTTCGAAGACTGATTTAAGCCTGTCAATCAATCACACAGCATCATCTGATCTGGGAATTTGCAGTGTGACAGGCTTTTATGAGAGACAATTGTCATCTAAAGCAGAATTGGTTTGGTTGTTTTCGTTCGAGGTTTGTACTGTAAGCCACATTGGTACTTGTGTTGATTCATTGACTTCGCTGTTTAAAGGAGGTAGAGATTGCACACATAAAAAAACTGACCACGACGTGATTTGAACACGCAACCTTCTGATCTGGAGTCAGACACGCTACCGTTGCGCCACGAGGTCTAGACAAAACACGTCTTTGGAGGGGATGCCTAGTTCAGATTTCGTTGATTGTATCATTTGGAATGGAGGCCTGGATCTCTTGGGAAATGTATTATCTGACAATGCCCCCTCGTCAGCACGTGCCTCTGCCCGACAGGTTAGGTGTATGAAAATAAGTAAATGCAGAGCCCGAATAGCTCAGTCGGTAAAGCATCAGACTTTTAAACTGAGGGTCCAGGGTTCAAGTCCCTGTTCGGGCACTGCTTTAATGTTCACCATCCTTCAGTAGGCAGTCTTTCCATACTTGCATTTGGTCAGATTTAAAAATGGCTTTACTGCGAAAGCATACCATGCGATTATCTGAGGACAGCGCCCCTCTTCCAAAAGCATACAAACATTTTCCAATCATATAGAGTCACGAAAGTCAGAAATAGCCATCAAATTAATCACTTACCTTTGAAGATTTTCATCTGGTTGCAGTCACAAGAGTCTCAGCTACACAATAAATGTTTGTTTTGTTCAATAAAGTCCCTCTTTATATCCCAAAAACTCAGTTTTGTTGGCGCGTTGTGTTCAGTAATCCACTGGCTCAAAGGCGGTCAAAACACGCAGACGAATACGTCCGAACAGTACCGGTAAAGTTTGTTGAAACATGTCAAACGATTTTTATAATTAATCTTCAGGTTGGCAATTGTCTAAATACTCGATAATATTTCAACCGGACAATAGCGTATTCAATAGAAAGGAAAAACAACGACGGGCACGCACTTGGTCATGTGCGCAAACCAGCACTGCATGCTTCCTCAGTCCACTGACAGAAGGTCTCATTCTTCTTCATTTTTCAGAAAACAATCCTGAAACAATGTCTAAAGACTGTTGACATCTAGTGGAAGCCATAGGAACTGCAATCTGGGTCCTAACCCATTAGAAACTCAATAGGCATTCAATTGAAAACTTCCCACATCAAAAGAAATCCCACTTCCCGGATGGATTTTCCTCAGATTTTCACCTGCCATATCAGTTCTGTTATACTCACAGACATCATTTGAACGGTTTTGGAAACTTTAAAGTGTGTTCTATCCAAATCTACCATTTATATGCATATCCTAGATTCTGGGCCTGAGTAACAGGCAGTTTACTTTGGGCACTCTTCTCATCCAGATGTCGAATCACTTCCCCTAAGCCATAAGAAGTTAAAATCCGTGTTCGAAGACTGATTTAAGCCTGTCAATCAATCACACAGCATCATCTGATCTGGGAATTTGCAGTGTGACAGGCTTTTATGAGAGACAATTGTCATCTAAAGCAGAATTGGTTTGGTTGTTTTCGTTCGAGGTTTGTACTGTAAGCCACATTGGTACTTGTGTTGATTCATTGACTTCGCTGTTTAAAGGAGGTAGAGATTGCACACATAAAAAAACTGACCACGACGTGATTTCAACACGCAACCTTCTGATCTGGAGTCAGACACGCTACCGTTGCGCCACGAGGTCTAGACAAAACACGTCTTTGGAGGGGATGCCTAGTTCAGATTTCGTTGATTGTATCATTTGGAATGGAGGCCTGGATCTCTTGGGAAATGTATTATCTGACAATGCCCCCTCGTCAGCACGTGCCTCTGCCCGACAGGTTAGGTGTATGAAAATAAGTAAATGCAGAGCCCGAATAGCTCAGTCGGTAAAGCATCAGACTTTTAAACTGAGGGTCCAGGGTTCAAGTCCCTGTTCGGGCACTGCTTTAATGTTCACCATCCTTCAGTAGGCAGTCTTTCCATACTTGCATTTGGTCAGATTTAAAAATGGCTTTACTGCGAAAGCATACCATGCGATTATCTGAGGACAGCGCCCCTCTTCCAAAAGCATACAAACATTTTCCAATCATATAGAGTCACGAAAGTCAGAAATAGCCATCAAATTAATCACTTACCTTTGAAGATTTTCATCTGGTTGCAGTCACAAGAGTCTCAGCTACACAATAAATGTTTGTTTTGTTCAATAAAGTCCCTCTTTATATCCCAAAATCTCAGTTTTGTTGGCGCGTTGTGTTCAGTAATCCACTGGCTCAAAGGCGGTCAAAACACGCAGACGAATACGTCCGAACAGTACCGGTAAAGTTTGTTGAAACATGTCAAACGATTTTTATAATTAATCTTCAGGTTGGCAATTGTCTAAATACTCGATAATATTTCAACCGGACAATAGCGTATTCAATAGAAAGGAAAAACAACGACGGGCACGCACTTGGTCATGTGCGCAAACCAGCACTGCATGCTTCCTCAGTCCACTGACAGAAGGTCTCATTCTTCTTCATTTTTCAGAAAACAATCCTGAAACAATGTCTAAAGACTGTTGACATCTAGTGGAAGCCATAGGAACTGCAATCTGGGTCCTAACCCATTAGAAACTCAATAGGCATTCAATTGAAAACTTCCCACATCAAAAGAAATCCCACTTCCCGGATGGATTTTCCTCAGATTTTCACCTGCCATATCAGTTCTGTTATACTCACAGACATCATTTGAACGGTTTTGGAAACTTTAAAGTGTGTTCTATCCAAATCTACCATTTATATGCATATCCTAGATTCTGGGCCTGAGTAACAGGCAGTTTACTTTGGGCACTCTTCTCATCCAGATGTCGAATCACTTCCCCTAAGCCATAAGAAGTTAAAATCCGTGTTCGAAGACTGATTTAAGCCTGTCAATCAATCACACAGCATCATCTGATCTGGGAATTTGCAGTGTGCCAGGCTTTTATGAGAGACAGTTGTCATCTAAAGCAGAATTGGTTTTTTTGTTTTCGTTCGAGGTTTGTACTGTAAGCCACATTGGTACTTGTGTTGATTCATTGACTTCGCTGTTTAAAGAAGGTAGAGATTGCACACATAAAAACACAGACCACGACGTGATTTGAACACGCAACCTTCTGATCTGGAGTCAGACACGCTACCGTTGCGCCACGAGGTCTAGACAAAATGCATCTTTGGAGGGGATGCCTAGTTCAGATTTCGTTGATTGTATCATTTGGAATGGAGGCCTGGATCTCTTGGGAAATGTATTATCTGACAATGCCCCCTCGTCAGCACGTGCCTCTGCCCGACAGGTTAGGTGTATGAAAATAAGTAAATGCAGAGCCCGAATAGCTCAGTCGGTAGAGCATCAGACTTTTAAACTGAGGGTCCAGGGTTCAAGTCCCTGTTCGGTTCTTCTTTAATGTTCACCTTCCTTCAGTAGGCAGTCTTTCCATACTTGCATTTGGTCAGATTTAAAAATGGCTTTACTGCGAAAGCATACCATGCGATTATCTGAGGACAGCGCCCCGCATACAAACATTTTCCAATCATATAGAGTCACGAAAGTCAGAAATAGCCATCAAATTAATCACTTACCTTTGAAGATTTTCATCTGGTTGCAGTCACAAGAGTCTCAGCTACACAATAAATGTTTGTTTTGTTCAATAAAGTCCCTCTTTATATCCCAAAATCTCAGTTTTGTTGGCGCGTTGTGTTCAGTAATCCACTGGCTCAAAGGCGGTCAAAACACGCAGACGAATACGTCCGAACAGTACCGGTAAAGTTTGTTGAAACATGTCAAACGATTTTTATAATTAATCTTCAGGTTGGCAATTGTCTAATTACTCGATAATATTTCAACCGGACAATAGCGTATTCAATAGAAAGGAAAACAACGACGGGCACGCACTTGGTCATGTGCGCAAACCAGCACTGCATGCTTCCTCAGTCCACAGACAGAAGGTCTCATTCTTCTTCATTTTTCAGAAAACAATCCTGAAACAATGTCTAAAGACTGTTGACATCTAGTGGAAGCCATAGGAACTGCAATCTGGGTCCTAACCCATTAGAAACTCAATAGGCATTCAATTGAAAACTTCCCACATCAAAAGAAATCCCACTTCCCGGATGGATTTTCCTCAGATTTTCACCTGCCATATCAGTTCTGTTATACTCACAGACATCATTTGAACGGTTTTGGAAACTTTAAAGTGTGTTCTATCCAAATCTACCATTTATATGCATATCCTAGATTCTGGGCCTGAGTAACAGGCAGTTTACTTTGGGCACTCTTCTCATCCAGATGTCGAATCACTTCCCCTAAGCCATAAGAAGTTAAAATCCGTGTTCGAAGACTGATTTAAGCCTGTCAATCAATCACACAGCATCATCTGATCTGGGAATTTGCAGTGTGCCAGGCTTTTATGAGAGACAATTGTCATCTAAAGCAGAATTGGTTTGGTTGTTTTCGTTCGAGGTTTGTACTGTAAGCCACATTGGTACTTGTGTTGATTCATTGACTTCGCTGTTTAAAGAAGGTAGAGATTGCACACATAAAAACATTGACCACGACGTGATTTGAACACGCAACCTTCTGATCTGGAGTCAGACACGCTACCGTTGCGCCACGAGGTCTAGACAAAACGCATCTTTGGAGGGGATGCCTAGTTCAGATTTCGTTGATTGTATCATTTGGAATGGAGGCCTGGATCTCTTGGGAAATGTATTATCTGACAATGCCCCCTCGTCAGCACGTGCCTCTGCCCGACAGGTTAGGTGTATGAAAATAAGTAAATGCTGAGCCCGAATAGCTCAGTCGGTAGAGCATCAGACTTTTAATCTGAGGGTCCAGGGTTCAAGTCCCTGTTCGGGCGCTGCTTTAATGTTAACCTTCCTTCAGTAGGCAGTCTTTCCATACTTTCATTTGGTCAGATTTAAAAATGGCTTTACTGCGAAAGCATACCATGCGATTATCTGAGGACAGCGCCCATCTTCCAAAAGCATACAAACATTTTCCAATCATATAGAGTCACGAAAGTCAGAAATAGCCATCAAATTAATCACTTACCTTTGAAGATTTTCATCTGGTTGCAGTCACAAGAGTCTCAGCTACACAATAAATGTTTGTTTTGTTCAATAAAGTCCCTCTTTATATCCCAAAATCTCAGTTTTGTTGGCGCGTTGTGTTCAGTAATCCACTGGCTCAAAGGCGGTCAAAACACGCAGACGAATACGTCCGAACAGTACCGGTAAAGTTTGTTGAAACATGTCAAACGATTTTTATAATTAATCTTCAGGTTGGCAATTGTCTAATTACTCGATAATATTTCAACCGGACAATAGCGTATTCAATAGAAAGGAAAAACAACGACGGGCACGCACTTGGTCATGTGCGCAAACCAGCACTGCATGCTTCCTCAGTCCACTGACAGAAGGTCTCATTCTTCTTCATTTTTCAGAAAACAATCCTGAAACAATGTCTAAAGACTGTTGACATCTAGTGGAAGCCATAGGAACTGCAATCTGGGTCCTAACCCATTAGAAACTCAATAGGCATTCAATTGAAATATTCCCACATCAAAAAAATCCCACTTCCCGGATGGATTTTCCTCAGATTTTCACCTGCCATATCAGTTCTGTTATACTCACAGACATCATTTGAACGGTTTTGGAAACTTTAAAGTGTGTTCTATCCAAATCTACCATTTATATGCATATCCTAGATTCTGGGCCTGAGTAACAGGCAGTTTACTTTGGGCACTCTTCTCATCCAGATGTCGAATCACTTCCCCTAAGCCATAAGAAGTTAAAATCCGTGTTCGAAGACTGATTTAAGCCTGTCAATCAATCACACAGCATCATCTGATCTGGGAATTTGCAGTGTGACAGGCTTTTATGAGAGACAATTGTCATCTAAAGCAGAATTGGTTTGGTTGTTTTCGTTCGAGGTTTGTACTGTAAGCCACATTGGTACTTGTGTTGATTCATTGACTTCGCTGTTTAAAGGAGGTAGAGATTGCACACATAAAAAAAATGACCACGACGTGATTTGAACACGCAACCTTCTGATCTGGAGTCAGACACGCTACCGTTGCGCCACGAGGTCTAGACAAAACACGTCTTTGGAGGGGATGCCTAGTTCAGATTTCGTTGATTGTATCATTTGGAATGGAGGCCTGGATCTCTTGGGAAATGTATTATCTGACAATGCCCCCTCGTCAGCACGTGCCTCTGCCCGACAGGTTAGGTGTATGAAAATAAGTAAATGCAGAGCCCGAATAGCTCAGTCGGTAAAGCATCAGACTTTTAAACTGAGGGTCCAGGGTTCAAGTCCCTGTTCGGGCACTGCTTTTATGTTCACCATCCTTCAGTAGGCAGTCTTTCCATACTTGCATTTGGTCAGATTTAAAAATGGCTTTACTGCGAAAGCATACCATGCGATTATCTGAGGACAGCGCCCCTCTTCCAAAAGCATACAAACATTTTCCAATCATATAGAGTCACGAAAGTCAGAAATAGCCATCAAATTAATCACTTACCTTTGAAGATTTTCATCTGGTTGCAGTCACAAGAGTCTCAGCTACACAATAAATGTTTGTTTTGTTCAATAAAGTCCCTCTTTATATCCCAAAAACTCAGTTTTGTTGGCGCGTTGTGTTCAGTAATCCACTGGCTCAAAGGCGGTCAAAACACGCAGACGAATACGTCCGAACAGTACCGGTAAAGTTTGTTGAAACATGTCAAACGATTTTTATAATTAATCTTCAGGTTGGCAATTGTCTAATTACTCGATAATATTTCAACCGGACAATAGCGTATTCAATAGAAAGGAAAAACAACGACGGGCACGCACTTGGTCATGTGCGCAAACCAGCACTGCATGCTTCCTCAGTCCACTGACAGAAGGTCTCATTCTTCTTCATTTTTCAGAAAACAATCCTGAAACAATGTCTAAAGACTGTTGACATCTAGTGGAAGCCATAGGAACTGCAATCTGGGTCCTAACCCATTAGAAACTCAATAGGCATTCAATTGAAAACTTCCCACATCAAAAAAATCCCACTTCCCGGATGGATTTTCCTCAGATTTTCACCTGCCATATCAGTTCTGTTATACTCACAGACATCATTTGAACGGTTTTGGAAACTTTAAAGTGTGTTCTATCCAAATCTACCATTTATATGCATATCCTAGATTCTGGGCCTGAGTAACAGGCAGTTTACTTTGGGCACTCTTCTCATCCAGATGTCGAATCACTTCCCCTAAGCCATAAGAAGTTAAAATCCGTGTTCGAAGACTGATTTAAGCCTGTCAATCAATCACACAGCATCATCTGATCTGGGAATTTGCAGTGTGCCAGGCTTTTATGAGAGACAATTGTCATCTAAAGCAGAATTGGTTTGGTTGTTTTCGTTCGAGGTTTGTACTGTAAGCCACATTGGTACTTGTGTTGATTCATTGACTTCGCTGTTTAAAGAAGGTAGAGATCGCACACATAAAAACACTGACCACGACGTGATTTGAACACGCAACCTTCTGATCTGGAGTCAGACACGGTACCGTTGCGCCACGAGGTCTAGACAAAACGCATCTTTGGAGGGGATGCCTAGTTCAGATTTCGTTGATTGTATCATTTGGAATGGAGGCCTGGATCTCTTGGGAAATGTATTATCTGACAATGCCCCCTCGTCAGCACGTGCCTCTGCCCGACAGGTTAGGTGTATGAAAATAAGTAAATGCTGAGCCCGAATAGCTCAGTCGGTAGAGCATCAGACTTTTAATCTGAGGGTCCAGGGTTCAAGTCCCTGTTCGGGCGCTGCTTTAATGTTCACCTTCCTTCAGTAGGCAGTCTTTCCATACTTTCATTTGGTCAGATTTAAAAATGGCTTTACTGCGAAAGCATACCATGCGATTATCTGAGGACAGCGCCCATCTTCCAAAAGCATACAAACATTTTCCAATCATATAGAGTCACGAAAGTCAGAAATAGCCATCAAATTAATCACTTACCTTTGAAGATTTTCATCTGGTTGCAGTCACAAGAGTCTCAGCTACACAATAAATGTTTGTTTTGTTCAATAAAGTCCCTCTTTATATCCCAAAAACTCAGTTTTGTTGGCGCGTTGTGTTCAGTAATCCACTGGCTCAAAGGCGGTCAAAACACGCAGACGAATACGTCCGAACAGTACCGGTAAAGTTTGTTGAAACATGTCAAACGATTTTTATAATTAATCTTCAGGTTGGCAATTGTCTAATTACTCGATAATATTTCAACCGGACAATAGCGTATTCAATAGAAAGGAAAAACAACGACGGGCACGCACTTGGTCATGTGCGCAAACCAGCACTGCATGCTTCCTCAGTCCACTGACAGAAGGTCTCATTCTTCTTCATTTTTCAGAAAACAATCCTGAAACAATGTCTAAAGACTGTTGACATCTAGTGGAAGCCATAGGAACTGCAATCTGGGTCCTAACCCATTAGAAACTCAATAGGCATTCAATTGAAATATTCCCACATCAAAAAAATCCCACTTCCCGGATGGATTTTCCTCAGATTTTCACCTGCCATATCAGTTCTGTTATACTCACAGACATCATTTGAACGGTTTTGGAAACTTTAAAGTGTGTTCTATCCAAATCTACCATTTATATGCATATCCTAGATTCTGGGCCTGAGTAACAGGCAGTTTACTTTGGGCACTCTTCTCATCCAGATGTCGAATCACTTCCCCTAAGCCATAAGAAGTTAAAATCCGTGTTCGAAGACTGATTTAAGCCTGTCAATCAATCACACAGCATCATCTGATCTGGGAATTTGCAGTGTGACAGGCTTTTATGAGAGACAATTGTCATCTAAAGCAGAATTGGTTTGGTTGTTTTCGTTCGAGGTTTGTACTGTAAGCCACATTGGTACTTGTGTTGATTCATTGACTTCGCTGTTTAAAGGAGGTAGAGATTGCACACATAAAAAAACTGACCACGACGTGATTTGAACACGCAACCTTCTGATCTGGAGTCAGACACGCTACCGTTGCGCCACGAGGTCTAGACAAAACACGTCTTTGGAGGGGATGCCTAGTTCAGATTTCGTTGATTGTATCATATGGAATGGAGGCCTGGATCTCTTGGGAAATGTATTATCTGACAATGCCCCCTCGTCAGCACGTGCCTCTGCCCGACAGGTTAGGTGTATGAAAATAAGTAAATGCAGAGCCCGAATAGCTCAGTCGGTAAAGCATCAGACTTTTAAACTGAGGGTCCAGGGTTCAAGTCCCTGTTCGGGCACTGCTTTAATGTTCACCATCCTTCAGTAGGCAGTCTTTCCATACTTGCATTTGGTCAGATTTAAAAATGGCTTTACTGCGAAAGCATACCATGCGATTATCTGAGGACAGCGCCCCTCTTCCAAAAGCATACAAACATTTTCCAATCATATAGAGTCACAAAATTCAGAAATAGCCATCAAATTAATCACTTACCTTTGAAGATTTTCATCTGGTTGCAGTCACAAGAGTCTCAGCTACACAATAAATGTTTGTTTTGTTCAATAAAGTCCCTCTTTATATCCCAAAAACTCAGTTTTGTTGGCGCGTTGTGTTCAGTAATCCACTGGCTCAAAGGCGGTCAAAACACGCAGACGAATACGTCCGAACAGTACCGGTAAAGTTTGTTGAAACATGTCAAACGATTTTTATAATTAATCTTCAGGTTGGCAATTGTCTAATTACTCGATAATATTTCAACCGGACAATAGCGTATTCAATAGAAAGGAAAAACAACGACGGGCACGCACTTGGTCATGTGCGCAAACCAGCACTGCATGCTTCCTCAGTCCACTGACAGAAGGTCTCATTCTTCTTCATTTTTCAGAAAACAATCCTGAAACAATGTCTAAAGACTGTTGACATCTAGTGGAAGCCATAGGAACTGCAATCTGGGTCCTAACCCATTAGAAACTCAATAGGCATTCAATTGAAATATTCCCACATCAAAAAAATCCCACTTCCCGGATGGATTTTCCTCAGATTTTCACCTGCCATATCAGTTCTGTTATACTCACAGACATCATTTGAACGGTTTTGGAAACTTTAAAGTGTGTTCTATCCAAATCTACCATTTATATGCATATCCTAGATTCTGGGCCTGAGTAACAGGCAGTTTACTTTGGGCACTCTTCTCATCCAGATGTCGAATCACTTCCCCTAAGCCATAAGAAGTTAAAATCCGTGTTCGAAGACTGATTTAAGCCTGTCAATCAATCACACAGCATCATCTGATCTGGGAATTTGCAGTGTGACAGGCTTTTATGAGAGACAATTGTCATCTAAAGCAGAATTGGTTTGGTTGTTTTCGTTCGAGGTTTGTACTGTAAGCCACATTGGTACTTGTGTTGATTCATTGACTTCGCTGTTTAAAGGAGGTAGAGATTGCACACATAAAAAAACTGACCACGACGTGATTTGAACACGCAACCTTCTGATCTGGAGTCAGACACGCTACCGTTGCGCCACGAGGTCTAGACAAAACACGTCTTTGGAGGGGATGCCTAGTTCAGATTTCGTTGATTGTATCATTTGGAATGGAGGCCTGGATCTCTTGGGAAATGTATTATCTGACAATGCCCCCTCGTCAGCACGTGCCTCTGCCCGACAGGTTAGGTGTATGAAAATAAGTAAATGCAGAGCCCGAATAGCTCAGTCGGTAAAGCATCAGACTTTTAAACTGAGGGTCCAGGGTTCAAGTCCCTGTTCGGGCACTGTTTTAATGTTCACCATCCTTCAGTAGGCAGTCTTTCCATACTTGCATTTGGTCAGATTTAAAAATGGCTTTACTGCGAAAGCATACCATGCGATTATCTGAGGACAGCGCCCCTCTTCCAAAAGCATACAAACATTTTCCAATCATATAGAGTCACGAAATTCAGAAATAGCCATCAAATTAATCACTTACCTTTGAAGATTTTCATCTGGTTGCAGTCACAAGAGTCTCAGCTACACAATAAATGTTTGTTTTGTTCAATAAAGTCCCTCTTTATATCCCAAAAACTCAGTTTTGTTGGCGCGTTGTGTTCAGTAATCCACTGGCTCAAAGGCGGTCAAAACACGCAGACGAATACGTCCGAACAGTACCGGTAAAGTTTGTTGAAACATGTCAAACGATTTTTATAATTAATCTTCAGGTTGGCAATTGTCTAATTACTCGATAATATTTCAACCGGACAATAGCGTATTCAATAGAAAGGAAAAACAACGACGGGCACGCACTTGGTCATGTGCGCAAACCAGCACTGCATGCTTCCTCAGTCCACTGACAGAAGGTCTCATTCTTCTTCATTTTTCAGAAAACAATCCTGAAACAATGTCTAAAGACTGTTGACATCTAGTGGAAGCCATAGGAACTGCAATCTGGGTCCTAACCCATTAGAAACTCAATAGGCATTCAATTGAAAACTTCCCACATCAAAAAGAATCCCACTTCCCGGATGGATTTTCCTCAGATTTTCACCTGCCATATCAGTTCTGTTATACTCACAGACATCATTTGAACGGTTTTGGAAACTTTAAAGTGTGTTCTATCCAAATCTACCATTTATATGCATATCCTAGATTCTGGGCCTAAGTAACAGGCAGTTTACTTTGGGCACTCTTCTCATCCAGATGTCGAATCACTTCCCCTAAGCCATAAGAAGTTAAAATCCGTGTTCGAAGACTGATTTAAGCCTGTCAATCAATCACACAGCATCATCTGATCTGGGAATTTGCAGTGTGCCAGGCTTTTATGAGAGACAATTGTCATCTAAAGCAGAATTGGTTTGGTTGTTTTCGTTCGAGGTTTGTACTGTAAGCCACATTGGTACTTGTGTTGATTCATTGACTTCGCTGTTTAAAGGAGGTAGAGATTGCACACATAAAAAAACTGACCACGACGTGATTTGAACACACAACCTTCTGATCTGGAGTCAGACACGCTACCGTTGCGCCACGAGGTCTAGACAAAACACGTCTTTGGAGGGGATGCCTAGTTCAGATTTCGTTGATTGTATCATTTGGAATGGAGGCCTGGATCTCTTGGGAAATGTATTATCTGACAATGCCCCCTCGTCAGCACGTGCCTCTGCCCGACAGGTTAGGTGTATGAAAATAAGTAAATGCAGAGCCCGAATAGCTCAGTCGGTAAAGCATCAGACTTTTAAACTGAGGGTCCAGGGTTCAAGTCCCTGTTCGGGCGCTGCTTTAATGTTCACCTTCCTTCAGTAGGCAGTCTTTCCATACTTGCATTTGGTCAGATTTAAAAATGGCTTTACTGCGAAAGCATACCATGCGATTATCTGAGGACAGCGCCCCTCTTCCAAAAGCATACAAACATTTTCCAATCATATAGAGTCACGAAAGTCAGAAATAGCCATCAAATTAATCACTTACCTTTGAAGATTTTCATCTGGTTGCAGTCACAAGAGTCTCAGCTACACAATAAATGTTTGTTTTGTTCAATAAAGTCCCTCTTTATATCCCAAAAACTCAGTTTTGTTGGCGCGTTGTGTTCAGTAATCCACTGGCTCAAAGGCGGTCAAAACACGCAGACGAATACGTCCGAACAGTACCGGTAAAGTTTGTTGAAACATGTCAAACGATTTTTATAATTAATCTTCAGGTTGGCAATTGTCTAATTACTCGATAATATTTCAACCGGACAATAGCGTATTCAATAGAAAGGAAAACAACGACGGGCACGCACTTGGTCATGTGCGCAAACCAGCACTGCATGCTTCCTCAGTCCACTGACAGAAGGTCTCATTCTTCTTCATTTTTCAGAAAACAATCCTGAAACAATGTCTAAAGACTGTTGACATCTAGTGGAAGCCATAGGAACTGCAATCTGGGTCCTAACCCATTAGAAACTCAATAGGCATTCAATTGAAAACTTCCCACATCAAAAGAAATCCCACTTCCCGGATGGATTTTCCTCAGATTTTCACCTGCCATATCAGTTCTGTTATACTCACAGACATCATTTGAACGGTTTTGGAAACTTTAAAGTGTGTTCTATCCAAATCTACCATTTATATGCATATCCTAGATTCTGGGCCTGAGTAACAGGCAGTTTACTTTGGGCACTCTTCTCATCCAGATGTCGAATCACTTCCCCTAAGCCATAAGAAGTTAAAATCCGTGTTCGAAGACTGATTTAAGCCTGTCAATCAATCACACAGCATCATCTGATCTGGGAATTTGCAGTGTGCCAGGCTTTTATGAGAGACAATTGTCATCTAAAGCAGAATTGGTTTGGTTGTTTTCGTTCGAGGTTTGTACTGTAAGCCACATTGGTACTTGTGTTGATTCATTGACTTCGCTGTTTAAAGAAGGTAGAGATTGCACACATAAAAACACTGACCACGACGTGATTTGAACACGCAACCTTCTGATCTGGAGTCAGACACGCTACCGTTGCGCCACGAGGTCTAGACAAAACGCATCTTTGGAGGGGATGCGTAGTTCAGATTTCGTTGATTGTATCATTTGGAATGGAGGCCTGGATCTCTTGGGAAATGTATTATCTGACAATGCCCCCTCGTCAGCACGTGCCTCTGCCCGACAGGTTAGGTGTATGAAAATAAGTAAATGCTGAGCCCGAATAGCTCAGTCGGTAGAGCATCAGACTTTTAATCTGAGGGTCCAGGGTTCAAGTCCCTGTTCGGGCGCTGCTTTAATGTTAACCTTCCTTCAGTAGGCAGTCTTTCCATACTTTCATTTGGTCAGATTTAAAAATGGCTTTACTGCGAAAGCATACCATGCGATTATCTGAGGACAGCGCCCATCTTCCAAAAGCATACAAACATTTTCCAATCATATAGAGTCACGAAAGTCAGAAATAGCCATCAAATTAATCACTTACCTTTGAAGATTTTCATCTGGTTGCAGTCACAAGAGTCTCAGCTACACAATAAATGTTTGTTTTGTTCAATAAAGTCCCTCTTTATATCCCAAAATCTCAGTTTTGTTGGCGCGTTGTGTTCAGTAATCCACTGGCTCAAAGGCGGTCAAAACACGCAGACGAATACGTCCGAACAGTACCGGTAAAGTTTGTTGAAACATGTCAAACGATTTTTATAATTAATCTTCAGGTTGGCAATTGTCTAATTACTCGATAATATTTCAACCGGACAATAGCGTATTCAATAGAAAGGAAAAACAACGACGGGCACGCACTTGGTCATGTGCGCAAACCAGCACTGCATGCTTCCTCAGTCCACTGACAGAAGGTCTCATTCTTCTTCATTTTTCAGAAAACAATCCTGAAACAATGTCTAAAGACTGTTGACATCTAGTGGAAGCCATAGGAACTGCAATCTGGGTCCTAACCCATTAGAAACTCAATAGGCATTCAATTGAAATATTCCCACATCAAAAAAATCCCACTTCCCGGATGGATTTTCCTCAGATTTTCACCTGCCATATCAGTTCTGTTATACTCACAGACATCATTTGAACGGTTTTGGAAACTTTAAAGTGTGTTCTATCCAAATCTACCATTTATATGCATATCCTAGATTCTGGGCCTGAGTAACAGGCAGTTTACTTTGGGCACTCTTCTCATCCAGATGTCGAATCACTTCCCCTAAGCCATAAGAAGTTAAAATCCGTGTTCGAAGACTGATTTAAGCCTGTCAATCAATCACACAGCATCATCTGATCTGGGAATTTGCAGTGTGACAGGCTTTTATGAGAGACAATTGTCATCTAAAGCAGAATTGGTTTGGTTGTTTTCGTTCGAGGTTTGTACTGTAAGCCACATTGGTACTTGTGTTGATTCATTGACTTCGCTGTTTAAAGGAGGTAGAGATTGCACACATAAAAAAACTGACCACGACGTGATTTGAACACGCAACCTTCTGATCTGGAGTCAGACACGCTACCGTTGCGCCACGAGGTCTAGACAAAACACGTCTTTGGAGGGGATGCCTAGTTCAGATTTCGTTGATTGTATCATTTGGAATGGAGGCCTGGATCTCTTGGGAAATGTATTATCTGACAATGCCCCTCGTCAGCACGTGCCTCTGCCCGACAGGTTAGGTGTATGAAAATAAGTAAATGCAGAGCCCGAATAGCTCAGTCGGTAAAGCATCAGACTTTTAAACTGAGGGTCCAGGGTTCAAGTCCCTGTTCGGGCACTGCTTTAATGTTCACCATCCTTCAGTAGGCAGTCTTTCCATACTTGCATTTGGTCAGATTTAAAAATGGCTTTACTGCGAAAGCATACCATGCGATTATCTGAGGACAGCGCCCCTCTTCCAAAAGCATACAAACATTTTCCAATCATATAGAGTCACAAAATTCAGAAATAGCCATCAAATTAATCACTTACCTTTGAAGATTTTCATCTGGTTGCAGTCACAAGAGTCTCAGCTACACAATAAATGTTTGTTTTGTTCAATAAAGTCCCTCTTTATATCCCAAAAACTCAGTTTTGTTGGCGCGTTGTGTTCAGTAATCCACTGGCTCAAAGGCGGTCAAAACACGCAGACGAATACGTCCGAACAGTACCGGTAAAGTTTGTTGAAACATGTCAAACGATTTTTATAATTAATCTTCAGGTTGGCAATTGTCTAATTACTCGATAATATTTCAACCGGACAATAGCGTATTCAATAGAAAGGAAAAACAACGACGGGCACGCACTTGGTCATGTGCGCAAACCAGCACTGCATGCTTCCTCAGTCCACTGACAGAAGGTCTCATTCTTCTTCATTTTTCAGAAAACAATCCTGAAACAATGTCTAAAGACTGTTGACATCTAGTGGAAGCCATAGGAACTGCAATCTGGGTCCTAACCCATTAGAAACTCAATAGGCATTCAATTGAAATATTCCCACATCAAAAAAATCCCACTTCCCGGATGGATTTTCCTCAGATTTTCACCTGCCATATCAGTTCTGTTATACTCACAGACATCATTTGAACGGTTTTGGAAACTTTAAAGTGTGTTCTATCCAAATCTACCATTTATATGCATATCCTAGATTCTGGGCCTGAGTAACAGGCAGTTTACTTTGGGCACTCTTCTCATCCAGATGTCGAATCACTTCCCCTAAGCCATAAGAAGTTAAAATCCGTGTTCGAAGACTGATTTAAGCCTGTCAATCAATCACACAGCATCATCTGATCTGGGAATTTGCAGTGTGACAGGCTTTTATGAGAGACAATTGTCATCTAAAGCAGAATTGGTTTGGTTGTTTTCGTTCGAGGTTTGTACTGTAAGCCACATTGGTACTTGTGTTGATTCATTGACTTCGCTGTTTAAAGGAGGTAGAGATTGCACACATAAAAAAACTGACCACGACGTGATTTGAACACGCAACCTTCTGATCTGGAGTCAGACACGCTACCGTTGCGCCACGAGGTCTAGACAAAACGCATCTTTGGAGGGGATGCGTAGTTCAGATTTCGTTGATTGTATCATTTGGAATGGAGGCCTGGATCTCTTGGGAAATGTATTATCTGACAATGCCCCCTCGTCAGCACGTGCCTCTGCCCGACAGGTTAGGTGTATGAAAATAAGTAAATGCTGAGCCCGAATAGCTCAGTCGGTAGAGCATCAGACTTTTAATCTGAGGGTCCAGGGTTCAAGTCCCTGTTCGGGCGCTGCTTTAATGTTAACCTTCCTTCAGTAGGCAGTCTTTCCATACTTTCATTTGGTCAGATTTAAAAATGGCTTTACTGCGAAAGCATACCATGCGATTATCTGAGGACAGCGCCCATCTTCCAAAAGCATACAAACATTTTCCAATCATATAGAGTCACGAAAGTCAGAAATAGCCATCAAATTAATCACTTACCTTTGAAGATTTTCATCTGGTTGCAGTCACAAGAGTCTCAGCTACACAATAAATGTTTGTTTTGTTCAATAAAGTCCCTCTTTATATCCCAAAATCTCAGTTTTGTTGGCGCGTTGTGTTCAGTAATCCACTGGCTCAAAGGCGGTCAAAACACGCAGACGAATACGTCCGAACAGTACCGGTAAAGTTTGTTGAAACATGTCAAACGATTTTTATAATTAATCTTCAGGTTGGCAATTGTCTAATTACTCGATAATATTTCAACCGGACAATAGCGTATTCAATAGAAAGGAAAAACAACGACGGGCACGCACTTGGTCATGTGCGCAAACCAGCACTGCATGCTTCCTCAGTCCACTGACAGAAGGTCTCATTCTTCTTCATTTTTCAGAAAACAATCCTGAAACAATGTCTAAAGACTGTTGACATCTAGTGGAAGCCATAGGAACTGCAATCTGGGTCCTAACCCATTAGAAACTCAATAGGCATTCAATTGAAATATTCCCACATCAAAAAAATCCCACTTCCCGGATGGATTTTCCTCAGATTTTCACCTGCCATATCAGTTCTGTTATACTCACAGACATCATTTGAACGGTTTTGGAAACTTTAAAGTGTGTTCTATCCAAATCTACCATTTATATGCATATCCTAGATTCTGGGCCTGAGTAACAGGCAGTTTACTTTGGGCACTCTTCTCATCCAGATGTCGAATCACTTCCCCTAAGCCATAAGAAGTTAAAATCCGTGTTCGAAGACTGATTTAAGCCTGTCAATCAATCACACAGCATCATCTGATCTGGGAATTTGCAGTGTGACAGGCTTTTATGAGAGACAATTGTCATCTAAAGCAGAATTGGTTTGGTTGTTTTCGTTCGAGGTTTGTACTGTAAGCCACATTGGTACTTGTGTTGATTCATTGACTTCGCTGTTTAAAGGAGGTAGAGATTGCACACATAAAAAAACTGACCACGACGTGATTTGAACACGCAACCTTCTGATCTGGAGTCAGACACGCTACCGTTGCGCCACGAGGTCTAGACAAAACACGTCTTTGGAGGGGATGCCTAGTTCAGATTTCGTTGATTGTATCATTTGGAATGGAGGCCTGGATCTCTTGGGAAATGTATTATCTGACAATGCCCCTCGTCAGCACGTGCCTCTGCCCGACAGGTTAGGTGTATGAAAATAAGTAAATGCAGAGCCCGAATAGCTCAGTCGGTAAAGCATCAGACTTTTAAACTGAGGGTCCAGGGTTCAAGTCCCTGTTCGGGCACTGCTTTAATGTTCACCATCCTTCAGTAGGCAGTCTTTCCATACTTGCATTTGGTCAGATTTAAAAATGGCTTTACTGCGAAAGCATACCATGCGATTATCTGAGGACAGCGCCCCTCTTCCAAAAGCATACAAACATTTTCCAATCATATAGAGTCACAAAATTCAGAAATAGCCATCAAATTAATCACTTACCTTTGAAGATTTTCATCTGGTTGCAGTCACAAGAGTCTCAGCTACACAATAAATGTTTGTTTTGTTCAATAAAGTCCCTCTTTATATCCCAAAAACTCAGTTTTGTTGGCGCGTTGTGTTCAGTAATCCACTGGCTCAAAGGCGGTCAAAACACGCAGACGAATACGTCCGAACAGTACCGGTAAAGTTTGTTGAAACATGTCAAACGATTTTTATAATTAATCTTCAGGTTGGCAATTGTCTAATTACTCGATAATATTTCAACCGGACAATAGCGTATTCAATAGAAAGGAAAAACAACGACGGGCACGCACTTGGTCATGTGCGCAAACCAGCACTGCATGCTTCCTCAGTCCACTGACAGAAGGTCTCATTCTTCTTCATTTTTCAGAAAACAATCCTGAAACAATGTCTAAAGACTGTTGACATCTAGTGGAAGCCATAGGAACTGCAATCTGGGTCCTAACCCATTAGAAACTCAATAGGCATTCAATTGAAATATTCCCACATCAAAAAAATCCCACTTCCCGGATGGATTTTCCTCAGATTTTCACCTGCCATATCAGTTCTGTTATACTCACAGACATCATTTGAACGGTTTTGGAAACTTTAAAGTGTGTTCTATCCAAATCTACCATTTATATGCATATCCTAGATTCTGGGCCTGAGTAACAGGCAGTTTACTTTGGGCACTCTTCTCATCCAGATGTCGAATCACTTCCCCTAAGCCATAAGAAGTTAAAATCCGTGTTCGAAGACTGATTTAAGCCTGTCAATCAATCACACAGCATCATCTGATCTGGGAATTTGCAGTGTGACAGGCTTTTATGAGAGACAATTGTCATCTAAAGCAGAATTGGTTTGGTTGTTTTCGTTCGAGGTTTGTACTGTAAGCCACATTGGTACTTGTGTTGATTCATTGACTTCGCTGTTTAAAGGAGGTAGAGATTGCACACATAAAAAAACTGACCACGACGTGATTTGAACACGCAACCTTCTGATCTGGAGTCAGACACGCTACCGTTGCGCCACGAGGTCTAGACAAAACACGTCTTTGGAGGGGATGCCTAGTTCAGATTTCGTTGATTGTATCATTTGGAATGGAGGCCTGGATCTCTTGGGAAATGTATTATCTGACAATGCCCCCTCGTCAGCACGTGCCTCTGCCCGACAGGTTAGGTGTATGAAAATAAGTAAATGCAGAGCCCGAATAGCTCAGTCGGTAAAGCATCAGACTTTTAAACTGAGGGTCCAGGGTTCAAGTCCCTGTTCGGGCACTGTTTTAATGTTCACCATCCTTCAGTAGGCAGTCTTTACATACTTGCATTTGGTCAGATTTAAAAATGGCTTTACTGCGAAAGCATACCATGCGATTATCTGAGGACAGCGCCCCTCTTCCAAAAGCATACAAACATTTTCCAATCATATAGAGTCACGAAATTCAGAAATAGCCATCAAATTAATCACTTACCTTTGAAGATTTTCATCTGGTTGCAGTCACAAGAGTCTCAGCTACACAATAAATGTTTGTTTTGTTCAATAAAGTCCCTCTTTATATCCCAAAAACTCAGTTTTGTTGGCGCGTTGTGTTCAGTAATCCACTGGCTCAAAGGCGGTCAAAACACGCAGACGAATACGTCCGAACAGTACCGGTAAAGTTTGTTGAAACATGTCAAACGATTTTTATAATTAATCTTCAGGTTGGCAATTGTCTAATTACTCGATAATATTTCAACCGGACAATAGCGTATTCAATAGAAAGGAAAAACAACGACGGGCACGCACTTGGTCATGTGCGCAAACCAGCACTGCATGCTTCCTCAGTCCACTGACAGAAGGTCTCATTCTTCTTCATTTTTCAGAAAACAATCCTGAAACAATGTCTAAAGACTGTTGACATCTAGTGGAAGCCATAGGAACTGCAATCTGGGTCCTAACCCATTAGAAACTCAATAGGCATTCAATTGAAATATTCCCACATCAAAAAAATCCCACTTCCCGGATGGATTTTCCTCAGATTTTCACCTGCCATATCAGTTCTGTTATACTCACAGACATCATTTGAACGGTTTTGGAAACTTTAAAGTGTGTTCTATCCAAATCTACCATTTATATGCATATCCTAGATTCTGGGCCTGAGTAACAGGCAGTTTACTTTGGGCACTCTTCTCATCCAGATGTCGAATCACTTCCCCTAAGCCATAAGAAGTTAAAATCCGTGTTCGAAGACTGATTTAAGCCTGTCAATCAATCACACAGCATCATCTGATCTGGGAATTTGCAGTGTGACAGGCTTTTATGAGAGACAATTGTCATCTAAAGCAGAATTGGTTTGGTTGTTTTCGTTCGAGGTTTGTACTGTAAGCCACATTGGTACTTGTGTTGATTCATTGACTTCGCTGTTTAAAGGAGGTAGAGATTGCACACATAAAAAAACTGACCACGACGTGATTTGAACACGCAACCTTCTGATCTGGAGTCAGACACGCTACCGTTGCGCCACGAGGTCTAGACAAAACACGTCTTTGGAGGGGATGCCTAGTTCAGATTTCGTTGATTGTATCATTTGGAATGGAGGCCTGGATCTCTTGGGAAATGTATTATCTGACAATGCCCCCTCGTCAGCACGTGCCTCTGCCCGACAGGTTAGGTGTATGAAAATAAGTAAATGCAGAGCCCGAATAGCTCAGTCGGTAAAGCATCAGACTTTTAAACTGAGGGTCCAGGGTTCAAGTCCCTGTTCGGGCACTGTTTTAATGTTCACCATCCTTCAGTAGGCAGTCTTTACATACTTGCATTTGGTCAGATTTAAAAATGGCTTTACTGCGAAAGCATACCATGCGATTATCTGAGGACAGCGCCCCTCTTCCAAAAGCATACAAACATTTTCCAATCATATAGAGTCACGAAATTCAGAAATAGCCATCAAATTAATCACTTACCTTTGAAGATTTTCATCTGGTTGCAGTCACAAGAGTCTCAGCTACACAATAAATGTTTGTTTTGTTCAATAAAGTCCCTCTTTATATCCCAAAAACTCAGTTTTGTTGGCGCGTTGTGTTCAGTAATCCACTGGCTCAAAGGCGGTCAAAACACGCAGACGAATACGTCCGAACAGTACCGGTAAAGTTTGTTGAAACATGTCAAACGATTTTTATAATTAATCTTCAGGTTGGCAATTGTCTAATTACTCGATAATATTTCAACCGGACAATAGCGTATTCAATAGAAAGGAAAAACAACGACGGGCACGCACTTGGTCATGTGCGCAAACCAGCACTGCATGCTTCCTCAGTCCACTGACAGAAGGTCTCATTCTTCTTCATTTTTCAGAAAACAATCCTGAAACAATGTCTAAAGACTGTTGACATCTAGTGGAAGCCATAGGAACTGCAATCTGGGTCCTAACCCATTAGAAACTCAATAGGCATTCAATTGAAATATTCCCACATCAAAAAAATCCCACTTCCCGGATGGATTTTCCTCAGATTTTCACCTGCCATATCAGTTCTGTTATACTCACAGACATCATTTGAACGGTTTTGGAAACTTTAAAGTGTGTTCTATCCAAATCTACCATTTATATGCATATCCTAGATTCTGGGCCTGAGTAACAGGCAGTTTACTTTGGGCACTCTTCTCATCCAGATGTCGAATCACTTCCCCTAAGCCATAAGAAGTTAAAATCCGTGTTCGAAGACTGATTTAAGCCTGTCAATCAATCACACAGCATCATCTGATCTGGGAATTTGCAGTGTGACAGGCTTTTATGAGAGACAATTGTCATCTAAAGCAGAATTGGTTTGGTTGTTTTCGTTCGAGGTTTGTACTGTAAGCCACATTGGTACTTGTGTTGATTCATTGACTTCGCTGTTTAAAGGAGGTAGAGATTGCACACATAAAAAAACTGACCACGACGTGATTTGAACACGCAACCTTCTGATCTGGAGTCAGACACGCTACCGTTGCGCCACGAGGTCTAGACAAAACACGTCTTTGGAGGGGATGCCTAGTTCAGATTTCGTTGATTGTATCATTTGGAATGGAGGCCTGGATCTCTTGGGAAATGTATTATCTGACAATGCCCCCTCGTCAGCACGTGCCTCTGCCCGACAGGTTAGGTGTATGAAAATAAGTAAATGCAGAGCCCGAATAGCTCAGTCGGTAAAGCATCAGACTTTTAAGCTGAGGGTCCAGGGTTCAAGTCCCTGTTCGGGCACTGTTTTAATGTTCACCATCCTTCAGTAGGCAGTCTTTCCATACTTGCATTTGGTCAGATTTAAAAATGGCTTTACTGCGAAAGCATACCATGCGATTATCTGAGGACAGCGCCCCTCTTCCAAAAGCATACAAACATTTTCCAATCATATAGAGTCACGAAATTCAGAAATAGCCATCAAATTAATCACTTACCTTTGAAGATTTTCATCTGGTTGCAGTCACAAGAGTCTCAGCTACACAATAAATGTTTGTTTTGTTCAATAAAGTCCCTCTTTATATCCCAAAAACTCAGTTTTGTTGGCGCGTTGTGTTCAGTAATCCACTGGCTCAAAGGCGGTCAAAACACGCAGACGAATACGTCCGAACAGTACCGGTAAAGTTTGTTGAAACATGTCAAACGATTTTTATAATTAATCTTCAGGTTGGCAATTGTCTAATTACTCGATAATATTTCAACCGGACAATAGCGTATTCAATAGAAAGGAAAAACAACGACGGGCACGCACTTGGTCATGTGCGCAAACCAGCACTGCATGCTTCCTCAGTCCACTGACAGAAGGTCTCATTCTTCTTCATTTTTCAGAAAACAATCCTGAAACAATGTCTAAAGACTGTTGACATCTAGTGGAAGCCATAGGAACTGCAATCTGGGTCCTAACCCATTAGAAACTCAATAGGCATTCAATTGAAAACTTCCCACATCAAAAAGAATCCCACTTCCCGGATGGATTTTCCTCAGATTTTCACCTGCCATATCAGTTCTGTTATACTCACAGACATCATTTGAACGGTTTTGGAAACTTTAAAGTGTGTTCTATCCAAATCTACCATTTATATGCATATCCTAGATTCTGGGCCTGAGTAACAGGCAGTTTACTTTGGGCACTCTTCTCATCCAGATGTCGAATCACTTCCCCTAAGCCATAAGAAGTTAAAATCCGTGTTCGAAGACTGATTTAAGCCTGTCAATCAATCACACAGCATCATCTGATCTGGGAATTTGCAGTGTGCCAGGCTTTTATGAGAGACAATTGTCATCTAAAGCAGAATTGGTTTGGTTGTTTTCGTTCGAGGTTTGTACTGTAAGCCACATTGGTACTTGTGTTGATTCATTGACTTCGCTGTTTAAAGGAGGTAGAGATTGCACACATAAAAAAACTGACCACGACGTGATTTGAACACACAACCTTCTGATCTGGAGACAGACACGCTACCGTTGCGCCACGAGGTCTAGACAAAACACGTCTTTGGAGGGGATGCCTAGTTCAGATTTCGTTGATTGTATCATTTGGAATGGAGGCCTGGATCTCTTGGGAAATGTATTATCTGACAATGCCCCCTCGTCAGCACGTGCCTCTGCCCGACAGGTTAGGTGTATGAAAATAAGTAAATGCAGAGCCCGAATAGCTCAGTCGGTAAAGCGTCAGACTTTTAAACTGAGGGTCCAGGGTTCAAGTCCCTGTTCGGGCGCTGCTTTAATGTTCACCTTCCTTCAGTAGGCAGTCTTTCCATACTTGCATTTGGTCAGATTTAAAAATGGCTTTACTGCGAAAGCATACCATGCGATTATCTGAGGACAGCGCCCCTCTTCCAAAAGCATACAAACATTTTCCAATCATATAGAGTCACGAAAGTCAGAAATAGCCATCAAATTAATCACTTACCTTTGAAGATTTTCATCTGGTTGCAGTCACAAGAGTCTCAGCTACACAATAAATGTTTGTTTTGTTCAATAAAGTCCCTCTTTATATCCCAAAAACTCAGTTTTGTTGGCGCGTTGTGTTCAGTAATCCACTGGCTCAAAGGCGGTCAAAACACGCAGACGAATACGTCCGAACAGTACCGGTAAAGTTTGTTGAAACATGTCAAACGATTTTTATAATTAATCTTCAGGTTGGCAATTGTCTAAATACTCGATAATATTTCAACCGGACAATAGCGTATTCAATAGAAAGGAAAAACAACGACGGGCACGCACTTGGTCATGTGCGCAAACCAGCACTGCATGCTTCCTCAGTCCACTGACAGAAGGTCTCATTCTTCTTCATTTTTCAGAAAACAATCCTGAAACAATGTCTAAAGACTGTTGACATCTAGTGGAAGCCATAGGAACTGCAATCTGGGTCCTAACCCATTAGAAACTCAATAGGCATTCAATTGAAAACTTCCCACATCAAAAAAAATCCCACTTCCCGGATGGATTTTCCTCTGATTTTCACCTGCCATATCAGTTCTGTTATACTCACAGACATCATTTGAACGGTTTTGGAAACTTTAAAGTGTGTTCTATCCAAATCTACCATTTATATGCATATCCTAGATTCTGGGCCTGAGTAACAGGCAGTTTACTTTGGGCACTCTTCTCATCCAGATGTTGAATCACTTCCCCGAAGCCATAAGAAGTTCAAATCCGTGTTCGAAGACTGATTTAAGCCTGTCAATCAATCACACAGCATCATCTGATCTGGGAATTTGCAGTGTGCCAGGCTTTTATGAGAGACAATTGTCATCTAAAGCAGAATTGGTTTGGTTGTTTTCGTTCGAGGTTTGTACTGTAAGCCACATTGGTACTTGTGTTGATTCATTGACTTCGCTGTTTAAAGAAGGTAGAGATTGCACACATGAAAACACTGACCACGACATGATTTGAACACGCAACCTTCTGATCTGCAGTCAGACGCGCTACCGTTGCGCCACGAGGTCTAGACAAAACGCATCTTTGGAGGGGATGCCTAGTTCAGATTTCGTTGATTGTATCATTTGGAATGGAGGCCTGGATCTCTTGGGAAATGTATTATCTGACAATGCCCCCTCGTCAGCACGTGCGTCTGCCCGACAGGTTAGGTGTATGAAAATAAGTAAATGCAGAGCCCGAATAGCTCAGTCGGTAGAGCATCAGACTTTTAATCTGAGGGTCCAGGGTTCAAGTCCCTGTTCGGGCGCTGCTTTAATGTTCACCTTCCTTCAGTAGGCAGTCTTTCCATACTTGCATTTGGTCAGATTTAAAAATGGCTTTACTTGCGAAAGCATACCATGCGATTATCTGAGGACAGCGCCCCTCTTCCAAAAGCATACAAACATTTTCCAATCATATAGAGTCACGAAAGTCAGAAATAGCCATCAAATTAATCACTTACCTTTGAAGATTTTCATCTGGTTGCAGTCACAAGAGTCTCAGCTACACAATAAATGTTTGTTTTGTTCAATAAAGTCCCTCTTTATATCCCAAAAACTCAGTTTTGTTGGCGCGTTGTGTTCAGTAATCCACTGGCTCAAAGGCGGTCAAAACACGCAGACGAATACGTCCGAACAGTACCGGTAAAGTTTGTTGAAACATGTCAAACGATTTTTATAATTAATCTTCAGGTTGGCAATTGTCTAAATACTCGATAATATTTCAACCGGACAATAGCGTATTCAATAGAAAGGAAAAACAACGACGGGCACGCACTTGGTCATGTGCGCAAACCAGCACTGCATGCTTCCTCAGTCCACTGACAGAAGGTCTCATTCTTCTTCATTTTTCAGAAAACAATCCTGAAACAATGTCTAAAGACTGTTGACATCTAGTGGAAGCCATAGGAACTGCAATCTGGGTCCTAACCCATTAGAAACTCAATAGGCATTCAATTGAAAACTTCCCACATCAAAAAAAATCCCACTTCCCGGATGGATTTTCCTCTGATTTTCACCTGCCATATCAGTTCTGTTATACTCACAGACATCATTTGAACGGTTTTGGAAACTTTAAAGTGTGTTCTATCCAAATCTACCATTTATATGCATATCCTAGATTCTGGGCCTGAGTAACAGGCAGTTTACTTTGGGCACTCTTCTCATCCAGATGTTGAATCACTTCCCCGAAGCCATAAGAAGTTCAAATCCGTGTTCGAAGACTGATTTAAGCCTGTCAATCAATCACACAGCATCATCTGATCTGGGAATTTGCAGTGTGCCAGGCTTTTATGAGAGACAATTGTCATCTAAAGCAGAATTGGTTTGGTTGTTTTCGTTCGAGGTTTGTACTGTAAGCCACATTGGTACTTGTGTTGATTCATTGACTTCGCTGTTTAAAGAAGGTAGAGATTGCACACATGAAAACACTGACCACGACATGATTTGAACACGCAACCTTCTGATCTGGAGTCAGACGCACTACCGTTGCGCCACGAGGTCTAGACGAAACGCATCTTTGGAGGGGATGCCTAGTTCAGATTTCGTTGATTGTATCATTTGGAATGGAGGCCTGGATCTCTTGGGAAATGTATTATCTGACAATGCCCCCTCGTCAGCACGTGCCTCTGCCCGACAGGTTAGGTGTATGAAAATAAGAAAATGCAGAGCCCGAATAGCTCAGTCGGTAGAGCATCAGACTTTTAATCTGAGGGTCCAGGGTTCAAGTCCCTGTTCGGGCGCTGCTTCAATGTTCACCTTCCTTCAGTAGGCAGTCTTTCCATACTTGCATTTGGTCAGATTTAAAAATGGCTTTACTGCGAAAGCATACCATGCGATTATCTGAGGACAGCGCCCCGCATACAAACATTTTCCAATCATATAGAGTCACGAAAGTCAGAAATAGCGATCAAATTAATCACTTACCTTTGAAGATTTTCATCTGGTTGCAGTCACAAGAGTCTCAGCTACACAATAAATGTTTGTTTTGTTCAATAAAGTCCCTCTTTATATCCCAAAAACTCAGTTTTGTTGGCGCGTTGTGTTCAGTAATCCACTGGCTCAAAGGCGGTCAAAACACGCAGACGAATACGTCCGAACAGTACCGGTAAAGTTTGTTGAAACATGTCAAACGATTTTTATAATTAATCTTCAGGTTGGCAATTGTCTAAATACTCGATAATATTTCAACCGGACAATAGTGTATTCAATAGAAAGGAAAAACAACGACGGGCACGCACTTGGTCATGTGCGCAAACCAGCACTGCATGCTTCCTCAGTCCACTGACAGAAGGTCTCATTCTTCTTCATTTTTCAGAAAACAATCCTGAAACAATGTCTAAAGACTGTTGACATCTAGTGGAAGCCATAGGAACTGCAATCTGGGTCCTAACCCATTAGAAACTCAATAGGCATTCAATTGAAATATTCCCACATCAAAAAAATCCCACTTCCCGGATGGATTTTCCTCAGATTTTCACCTGCCATATCAGTTCTGTTATACTCACAGACATCATTTGAACGGTTTTGGAAACTTTAAAGTGTGTTCTATCCAAATCTACCATTTATATGCATATCCTAGATTCTGGGCCTGAGTAACAGGCAGTTTACTTTGGGCACTCTTCTCATCCAGATGTCGAATCACTTCCCCTAAGCCATAAGAAGTTAAAATCCGTGTTCGAAGACTGATTTAAGCCTGTCAATCAATCACACAGCATCATCTGATCTGGGAATTTGCAGTGTGACAGGCTTTTATGAGAGACAATTGTCATCTAAAGCAGAATTGGTTTGGTTGTTTTCGTTCGAGGTTTGTACTGTAAGCCACATTGGTACTTGTGTTGATTCATTGACTTCGCTGTTTAAAGGAGGTAGAGATTGCACACATAAAAAAACTGACCACGACGTGATTTGAACACGCAACCTTCTGATCTGGAGTCAGACACGCTACCGTTGCGCCACGAGGTCTAGACAAAACACGTCTTTGGAGGGGATGCCTAGTTCAGATTTCGTTGATTGTATCATTTGGAATGGAGGCCTGGATCTCTTGGGAAATGTATTATCTGACAATGCCCCCTCGTCAGCACGTGCCTCTGCCCGACAGGTTAGGTGTATGAAAATAAGTAAATGCAGAGCCCGAATAGCTCAGTCGGTAAAGCATCAGACTTTTAAGCTGAGGGTCCAGGGTTCAAGTCCCTGTTCGGGCACTGTTTTAATGTTCACCATCCTTCAGTAGGCAGTCTTTCCATACTTGCATTTGGTCAGATTTAAAAATGGCTTTACTGCGAAAGCATACCATGCGATTATCTGAGGACAGCGCCCCTCTTCCAAAAGCATACAAACATTTTCCAATCATATAGAGTCACGAAATTCAGAAATAGCCATCAAATTAATCACTTACCTTTGAAGATTTTCATCTGGTTGCAGTCACAAGAGTCTCAGCTACACAATAAATGTTTGTTTTGTTCAATAAAGTCCCTCTTTATATCCCAAAAACTCAGTTTTGTTGGCGCGTTGTGTTCAGTAATCCACTGGCTCAAAGGCGGTCAAAACACGCAGACGAATACGTCCGAACAGTACCGGTAAAGTTTGTTGAAACATGTCAAACGATTTTTATAATTAATCTTCAGGTTGGCAATTGTCTAATTACTCGATAATATTTCAACCGGACAATAGCGTATTCAATAGAAAGGAAAAACAACGACGGGCACGCACTTGGTCATGTGCGCAAACCAGCACTGCATGCTTCCTCAGTCCACTGACAGAAGGTCTCATTCTTCTTCATTTTTCAGAAAACAATCCTGAAACAATGTCTAAAGACTGTTGACATCTAGTGGAAGCCATAGGAACTGCAATCTGGGTCCTAACCCATTAGAAACTCAATAGGCATTCAATTGAAAACTTCCCACATCAAAAAGAATCCCACTTCCCGGATGGATTTTCCTCAGATTTTCACCTGCCATATCAGTTCTGTTATACTCACAGACATCATTTGAACGGTTTTGGAAACTTTAAAGTGTGTTCTATCCAAATCTACCATTTATATGCATATCCTAGATTCTGGGCCTGAGTAACAGGCAGTTTACTTTGGGCACTCTTCTCATCCAGATGTCGAATCACTTCCCCTAAGCCATAAGAAGTTAAAATCCGTGTTCGAAGACTGATTTAAGCCTGTCAATCAATCACACAGCATCATCTGATCTGGGAATTTGCAGTGTGCCAGGCTTTTATGAGAGACAATTGTCATCTAAAGCAGAATTGGTTTGGTTGTTTTCGTTCGAGGTTTGTACTGTAAGCCACATTGGTACTTGTGTTGATTCATTGACTTCGCTGTTTAAAGGAGGTAGAGATTGCACACATAAAAAAACTGACCACGACGTGATTTGAACACACAACCTTCTGATCTGGAGACAGACACGCTACCGTTGCGCCACGAGGTCTAGACAAAACACGTCTTTGGAGGGGATGCCTAGTTCAGATTTCGTTGATTGTATCATTTGGAATGGAGGCCTGGATCTCTTGGGAAATGTATTATCTGACAATGCCCCCTCGTCAGCACGTGCCTCTGCCCGACAGGTTAGGTGTATGAAAATAAGTAAATGCAGAGCCCGAATAGCTCAGTCGGTAAAGCGTCAGACTTTTAAACTGAGGGTCCAGGGTTCAAGTCCCTGTTCGGGCGCTGCTTTAATGTTCACCTTCCTTCAGTAGGCAGTCTTTCCATACTTGCATTTGGTCAGATTTAAAAATGGCTTTACTGCGAAAGCATACCATGCGATTATCTGAGGACAGCGCCCCTCTTCCAAAAGCATACAAACATTTTCCAATCATATAGAGTCACGAAAGTCAGAAATAGCCATCAAATTAATCACTTACCTTTGAAGATTTTCATCTGGTTGCAGTCACAAGAGTCTCAGCTACACAATAAATGTTTGTTTTGTTCAATAAAGTCCCTCTTTATATCCCAAAAACTCAGTTTTGTTGGCGCGTTGTGTTCAGTAATCCACTGGCTCAAAGGCGGTCAAAACACGCAGACGAATACGTCCGAACAGTACCGGTAAAGTTTGTTGAAACATGTCAAACGATTTTTATAATTAATCTTCAGGTTGGCAATTGTCTAAATACTCGATAATATTTCAACCGGACAATAGCGTATTCAATAGAAAGGAAAAACAACGACGGGCACGCACTTGGTCATGTGCGCAAACCAGCACTGCATGCTTCCTCAGTCCACTGACAGAAGGTCTCATTCTTCTTCATTTTTCAGAAAACAATCCTGAAACAATGTCTAAAGACTGTTGACATCTAGTGGAAGCCATAGGAACTGCAATCTGGGTCCTAACCCATTAGAAACTCAATAGGCATTCAATTGAAAACTTCCCACATCAAAAAAAATCCCACTTCCCGGATGGATTTTCCTCTGATTTTCACCTGCCATATCAGTTCTGTTATACTCACAGACATCATTTGAACGGTTTTGGAAACTTTAAAGTGTGTTCTATCCAAATCTACCATTTATATGCATATCCTAGATTCTGGGCCTGAGTAACAGGCAGTTTACTTTGGGCACTCTTCTCATCCAGATGTTGAATCACTTCCCCGAAGCCATAAGAAGTTCAAATCCGTGTTCGAAGACTGATTTAAGCCTGTCAATCAATCACACAGCATCATCTGATCTGGGAATTTGCAGTGTGCCAGGCTTTTATGAGAGACAATTGTCATCTAAAGCAGAATTGGTTTGGTTGTTTTCGTTCGAGGTTTGTACTGTAAGCCACATTGGTACTTGTGTTGATTCATTGACTTCGCTGTTTAAAGAAGGTAGAGATTGCACACATGAAAACACTGACCACGACATGATTTGAACACGCAACCTTCTGATCTGCAGTCAGACGCGCTACCGTTGCGCCACGAGGTCTAGACAAAACGCATCTTTGGAGGGGATGCCTAGTTCAGATTTCGTTGATTGTATCATTTGGAATGGAGGCCTGGATCTCTTGGGAAATGTATTATCTGACAATGCCCCCTCGTCAGCACGTGCGTCTGCCCGACAGGTTAGGTGTATGAAAATAAGTAAATGCAGAGCCCGAATAGCTCAGTCGGTAGAGCATCAGACTTTTAATCTGAGGGTCCAGGGTTCAAGTCCCTGTTCGGGCGCTGCTTTAATGTTCACCTTCCTTCAGTAGGCAGTCTTTCCATACTTGCATTTGGTCAGATTTAAAAATGGCTTTACTTGCGAAAGCATACCATGCGATTATCTGAGGACAGCGCCCCTCTTCCAAAAGCATACAAACATTTTCCAATCATATAGAGTCACGAAAGTCAGAAATAGCCATCAAATTAATCACTTACCTTTGAAGATTTTCATCTGGTTGCAGTCACAAGAGTCTCAGCTACACAATAAATGTTTGTTTTGTTCAATAAAGTCCCTCTTTATATCCCAAAAACTCAGTTTTGTTGGCGCGTTGTGTTCAGTAATCCACTGGCTCAAAGGCGGTCAAAACACGCAGACGAATACGTCCGAACAGTACCGGTAAAGTTTGTTGAAACATGTCAAACGATTTTTATAATTAATCTTCAGGTTGGCAATTGTCTAAATACTCGATAATATTTCAACCGGACAATAGCGTATTCAATAGAAAGGAAAAACAACGACGGGCACGCACTTGGTCATGTGCGCAAACCAGCACTGCATGCTTCCTCAGTCCACTGACAGAAGGTCTCATTCTTCTTCATTTTTCAGAAAACAATCCTGAAACAATGTCTAAAGACTGTTGACATCTAGTGGAAGCCATAGGAACTGCAATCTGGGTCCTAACCCATTAGAAACTCAATAGGCATTCAATTGAAAACTTCCCACATCAAAAAAAATCCCACTTCCCGGATGGATTTTCCTCTGATTTTCACCTGCCATATCAGTTCTGTTATACTCACAGACATCATTTGAACGGTTTTGGAAACTTTAAAGTGTGTTCTATCCAAATCTACCATTTATATGCATATCCTAGATTCTGGGCCTGAGTAACAGGCAGTTTACTTTGGGCACTCTTCTCATCCAGATGTTGAATCACTTCCCCGAAGCCATAAGAAGTTCAAATCCGTGTTCGAAGACTGATTTAAGCCTGTCAATCAATCACACAGCATCATCTGATCTGGGAATTTGCAGTGTGCCAGGCTTTTATGAGAGACAATTGTCATCTAAAGCAGAATTGGTTTGGTTGTTTTCGTTCGAGGTTTGTACTGTAAGCCACATTGGTACTTGTGTTGATTCATTGACTTCGCTGTTTAAAGAAGGTAGAGATTGCACACATGAAAACACTGACCACGACATGATTTGAACACGCAACCTTCTGATCTGGAGTCAGACGCACTACCGTTGCGCCACGAGGTCTAGACGAAACGCATCTTTGGAGGGGATGCCTAGTTCAGATTTCGTTGATTGTATCATTTGGAATGGAGGCCTGGATCTCTTGGGAAATGTATTATCTGACAATGCCCCCTCGTCAGCACGTGCCTCTGCCCGACAGGTTAGGTGTATGAAAATAAGAAAATGCAGAGCCCGAATAGCTCAGTCGGTAGAGCATCAGACTTTTAATCTGAGGGTCCAGGGTTCAAGTCCCTGTTCGGGCGCTGCTTCAATGTTCACCTTCCTTCAGTAGGCAGTCTTTCCATACTTGCATTTGGTCAGATTTAAAAATGGCTTTACTGCGAAAGCATACCATGCGATTATCTGAGGACAGCGCCCCGCATACAAACATTTTCCAATCATATAGAGTCACGAAAGTCAGAAATAGCGATCAAATTAATCACTTACCTTTGAAGATTTTCATCTGGTTGCAGTCACAAGAGTCTCAGCTACACAATAAATGTTTGTTTTGTTCAATAAAGTCCCTCTTTATATCCCAAAAACTCAGTTTTGTTGGCGCGTTGTGTTCAGTAATCCACTGGCTCAAAGGCGGTCAAAACACGCAGACGAATACGTCCGAACAGTACCGGTAAAGTTTGTTGAAACATGTCAAACGATTTTTATAATTAATCTTCAGGTTGGCAATTGTCTAAATACTCGATAATATTTCAACCGGACAATAGTGTATTCAATAGAAAGGAAAAACAACGACGGGCACGCACTTGGTCATGTGCGCAAACCAGCACTGCATGCTTCCTCAGTCCACTGACAGAAGGTCTCATTCTTCTTCATTTTTCAGAAAACAATCCTGAAACAATGTCTAAAGACTGTTGACATCTAGTGGAAGCCATAGGAACTGCAATCTGGGTCCTAACCCATTAGAAACTCAATAGGCATTCAATTGAAAACTTCCCACATCAAAAAAAATCCCACTTCCTGGATGGATTTTCCTCAGATTTTCACCTGCCATATCAGTTCTGTTATACTCACAGACATCATTTGAACGGTTTTGGAAACTTTAAAGTGTGTTCTCTCCAAATCTACCATTTATATGCATATCCTAGATTCTGGGCCTGAGTAACAGGCAGTTTACTTTGGGCACTCTTCTCATCCAGATGTTGAATCACTTCCCCTAAGCCATAAGAAGTTCAAATCCGTGTTCGAAGACTGATTTAAGCCTGTCAATCAATCACACAGCATCATCTGATCTGGGAATTTGCAGTGTGCCAGGCTTTTATGAGAGACAATTGTCATCTAAAGCAGAATTGGTTTGGTTGTTTTCGTTCGAGGTTTGTACTGTAAGCCACATTGGTACTTGTGTTGATTCATTGACTTCGCTGTTTAAAGAAGGTAGAGATTGCACACATGAAAACACTGACCACGACATGATTTGAACACGCAACCTTCTGATCTGGAGTCAGACGCACTACCGTTGCGCCACGAGGTCTAGACAAAACGCATCTTTGGAGGGGATGCCTAGTTCAGATTTCGTTGATTGTATCATTTGGTATGGAGGCCTGGATCTCTTGGGAAATGTATTATCTGACAATGCCCCCTCGTCAGCACGTGCCTCTGCCCGACAGGTTAGTTGTATGAAAATAAGAAAATGCAGAGCCCGAATAGCTCAGTCGGTAGAGCATCAGACTTTTAATCTGAGGGTCCAGGGTTCAAGTCCCTGTTCGGGCGCTGCTTCAATGTTCACCTTCCTTCAGTAGGCAGTCTTTCCATACTTGCATTTGGTCAGATTTAAAAATGGCTTTACTGCGAAAGCATACCATGCGATTATCTGAGGACAGCGCCCCGCATACAAACATTTTCCAATCATATAGAGTCACGAAAGTCAGAAATAGCGATCAAATTAATCACTTACCTTTGAAGATTTTCATCTGGTTGCAGTCACAAGAGTCTCAGCTACACAATAAATGTTTGTTTTGTTCAATAAAGTCCCTCTTTATATCCCAAAAACTCAGTTTTGTTGGCGCGTTGTGTTCAGTAATCCACTGGCTCAAAGGCGGTCAAAACACGCAGACGAATACGTCCGAACAGTACCGGTAAAGTTTGTTGAAACATGTCAAACGATTTTTATAATTAATCTTCAGGTTGGCAATTGTCTAAATACTCGATAATATTTCAACCGGACAATAGTGTATTCAATAGAAAGGAAAAACAACGACGGGCACGCACTTGGTCATGTGCGCAAACCAGCACTGCATGCTTCCTCAGTCCACTGACAGAAGGTCTCATTCTTCTTCATTTTTCAGAAAACAATCCTGAAACAATGTCTAAAGACTGTTGACATCTAGTGGAAGCCATAGGAACTGCAATCTGGGTCCTAACCCATTAGAAACTCAATAGGCATTCAATTGAAAACTTCCCACATCAAAAAAAATCCCACTTCCTGGATGGATTTTCCTCAGATTTTCACCTGCCATATCAGTTCTGTTATACTCACAGACATCATTTGAACGGTTTTGGAAACTTTAAAGTGTGTTCTCTCCAAATCTACCATTTATATGCATATCCTAGATTCTGGGCCTGAGTAACAGGCAGTTTACTTTGGGCACTCTTCTCATCCAGATGTTGAATCACTTCCCCTAAGCCATAAGAAGTTCAAATCCGTGTTCGAAGACTGATTTAAGCCTGTCAATCAATCACACAGCATCATCTGATCTGGGAATTTGCAGTGTGCCAGGCTTTTATGAGAGACAATTGTCATCTAAAGCAGAATTGGTTTGGTTGTTTTCGTTCGAGGTTTGTACTGTAAGTCACATCGGTACTTGTGTTGATTCATTGACTTCGCTGTTTAAAGAAGGTAGAGATTGCACACATGAAAACACAGACCACGGCATGATTTGAACACGCAACCTTCTGATCTGGAGTCAGACGCGCTACCGTTGCGCCACGAGGTCTAGACAAAACGCATCTTTGGAGGGGATGCCTAGTTCAGATTTCGTTGATTGTATCATTTGGAATGGAGGCCTGGATCTCTTGGGAAATGTATTATCTGATAATGCCCCCTCGTCAGCACGTGCCTCTGCCCGACAGGTTAGGTGTATGAAAATAAGAAAATGCAGAGCCCGAATAGCTCAGTCGGTAGAGCATCAGACTTTTAATCTGAGGGTCCAGGGTTCAAGTCCCTGTTCGGGCGCTGCTTCAATGTTCACCTTCCTTCAGTAGGCAGTCTTTCCATACTTGCATTTGGTCAGATTTAAAAATGGCTTTACTGCGAAAGCATACCATGCGATTATCTGAGGACAGCGCCCCGCATACAAACATTTTCCAATCATATAGAGTCACGAAAGTCAGAAATAGCGATCAAATTAATCACTTACCTTTGAAGATTTTCATCTGGTTGCAGTCACAAGAGTCTCAGCTACACAATAAATGTTTGTTTTGTTCAATAAAGTCCCTCTTTATATCCCAAAAACTCAGTTTTGTTGGCGCGTTGTGTTCAGTAATCCACTGGCTCAAAGGCGGTCAAAACACGCAGACGAATACGTCCGAACAGTACCGGTAAAGTTTGTTGAAACATGTCAAACGATTTTTATAATTAATCTTCAGGTTGGCAATTGTCTAAATACTCGATAATATTTCAACCGGACAATAGTGTATTCAATAGAAAGGAAAAACAACGACGGGCACGCACTTGGTCATGTGCGCAAACCAGCACTGCATGCTTCCTCAGTCCACTGACAGAAGGTCTCATTCTTCTTCATTTTTCAGAAAACAATCCTGAAACAATGTCTAAAGACTGGTGACATCTAGTGGAAGCCATAGGAACTGCAATCTGGGTCCTAACCCATTAGAAACTCAATAGGCATTCAATTGAAAACTTCCCACATCAAAAAGAATCCCACTTCCCGGATGGATTTTCCTCAGATTTTCACCTGCCATATCAGTTCTGTTATACTCACAGACATCATTTGAACGGTTATGGAAACTTTAAAGTGTGTTCTATCCAAATCTACCATTTATATGCATATCCTAGATTCTGTGCCTGAGTAACAGGCAGTTTACTTTGGGCACTCTTCTCATCCAGATGTCGAATCACTTCCCCTAAGCCATAAGAAGTTAAAATCCGAGTTCGAAGACTGATTTAAGCCTGTCAATCAATCACACAGCATCATCTGATCTGGGAATTTGCAGTGTGCCAGGCTTTTATGAGAGACAATTGTCATCTAAAGCAGAATTGGTTTGGTTGTTTTCGTTCGAGGTTTGTACTGTACGCCACATTGGTACTTGTGTTGATTCATTGACTTCGCTGTTTAAAGAAGGTAGAGATTGCACACATAAAAACACTGACCACGACGTGATTTGAACACGCAACCTTCTGATCTGGAGTCAGAAGCGCTACCGTTGCGCCACAAGGTCTAGACAAAACGCATCTTTGGAGGGGATGCCTAGTTCAGATTTCGTTGATTGTATCATTTGGAATGGAGGCCTGGATCTCTTGGGAAATGTATTATCTGACAATGCCCCCTCGTCAGCACGTGCCTCTGCCCGACAGGTTAGGTGTATGAAAATAAGTAAATGCAGAGCCCGAATTGCTCAGTCGGTAGAGCATCAGACTTTTAATCTGAGGGTCCAGGGTTCAAGTCCCTGTTCGGGCGCTGCTTTAATGTTTACCTTCCTTCAGTAGGCAGTCTTTCCATACTTGCATTTGGTCAGATTTAAAAATGGCTTTACTGCGAAAGCATACCATGCTATTATCTGAGGACAGCGCCCCTGTTCCAAAAGCATACAAACATTTTCCAATCATATAGAGTCACGAAAGTCAGAAATAGCGATCAAATTAATCACTTACCTTTGAAGATTTTCATCTGGTTGCAGTCACAAGAGTCTCAGCTACACAATAAATGTTTGTTTTGTTCAATAAAGTCCCTCTTTATATCCCAAAAACTCAGTTTTGTTGGCGCGTTGTGTTCAGTAATCCACTGGCTCAAAGGCGGTCAAAACACGCAGACGAATACGTCCGAACAGTACCGGTAAAGTTTGTTGAAACATGTCAAACGATTTTTATAATTAATCTTCAGGTTGGCAATTGTCTAAATACTCGATAATATTTCAACCGGACAATAGTGTATTCAATAGAAAGGAAAAACAACGACGGGCACGCACTTGGTCATGTGCGCAAACCAGCACTGCATGCTTCCTCAGTCCACTGACAGAAGGTCTCATTCTTCTTCATTTTTCAGAAAACAATCCTGAAACAATGTCTAAAGACTGTTGACATCTAGTGGAAGCCATAGGAACTGCAATCTGGGTCCTAACCCATTAGAAACTCAATAGGCATTCAATTGAAAACTTCCCACATCAAAAAAAATCCCACTTCCTGGATGGATTTTCCTCAGATTTTCACCTGCCATATCAGTTCTGTTATACTCACAGACATCATTTGAACGGTTTTGGAAACTTTAAAGTGTGTTCTCTCCAAATCTACCATTTATATGCATATCCTAGATTCTGGGCCTGAGTAACAGGCAGTTTACTTTGGGCACTCTTCTCATCCAGATGTTGAATCACTTCCCCTAAGCCATAAGAAGTTCAAATCCGTGTTCGAAGACTGATTTAAGCCTGTCAATCAATCACACAGCATCATCTGATCTGGGAATTTGCAGTGTGCCAGGCTATTATGAGAGACAATTGTCATCTAAAGCAGAATTGGTTTGGTTGTTTTCGTTCGAGGTTTGTACTGTAAGTCACATTGGTACTTGTGTTGATTCATTGACTTCGCTGTTTAAAGAAGGTAGAGATTGCACACATGAAAACACAGACCACGGCATGATTTGAACACGCAACCTTCTGATCTGGAGTCAGACGCGCTACCGTTGCGCCACGAGGTCTAGACAAAACGCATCTTTGGAGGGGATGCCTAGTTCAGATTTCGTTGATTGTATCATTTGGAATGGAGGCCTGGATCTCTTGGGAAATGTATTATCTGATAATGCCCCCTCGTCAGCACGTGCCTCTGCCCGACAGGTTAGGTGTATGAAAATAAGAAAATGCAGAGCCCGAATAGCTCAGTCGGTAGAGCATCAGACTTTTAATCTGAGGGTCCAGGGTTCAAGTCCCTGTTCGGGCGCTGCTTCAATGTTCACCTTCCTTCAGTAGGCAGTCTTTCCATACTTGCATTTGGTCAGATTTAAAAATGGCTTTACAGAGTAAGCATACCATGCGATTATCTGAGGACAGCGCCCCTCTTCCAAAAGCATACAAACATTTTCCAATCATATAGAGTCACGAAAGTCAGAAATAGCCATCAAATTAATCACTTACCTTTGAAGATTTTCATCTGGTTGCAGTCACAAGAGTCTCAGCTACACAATAAATGTTTGTTTTGTTCAATAAAGTCCCTCTTTATATCCCAAAATCTCAGTTTTGTTGGCGCGTTGTGTTCAGTAATCCACTGGCTCAAAGGCGGTCAAAACACGCAGACGAATACGTCCGAACAGTACCGGTAAAGTTTGTTGAAACATGTCAAACGATTTTTATAATTAATCTTCAGGTTGGCAATTGTCTAAATACTCGATAATATTTCAACCGGACAATAGCGTATTCAATAGAAAGGAAAAACAACGACGGGCACGCACTTGGTCATGTGCGCAAACCAGCACTGCATGCTTCCTCAGTCCACTGACAGAAGGTCTCATTCTTCTTCATTTTTCAGAAAACAATCCTGAAACAATGTCTAAAGACTGTTGACATCTAGTGGAAGCCATAGGAACTGCAATCTGGGTCCTAACCCATTAGAAACTCAATAGGCATTCAATTGAAAACTTCCCACATCAAAAAGAATCCCACTTCCCGGATGGATTTTCCTCAGATTTTCACCTGCCATATCAGTTCTGTTATACTCACAGACATCATTTGAACGGTTTTGGAAACTTTAAAGTGTGTTCTATCCAAATCTACCATTTATATGCATATCCTAGATTCTGGGCCTGAGTAACAGGCAGTTTACTTTGGGCACTCTTCTCATCCAGATGTCGAATCACTTCCCCTAAGCCATAAGAAGTTAAAATCCGTGTTCGAAGACTGATTTAAGCCTGTCAATCAATCACACAGCATCATCTGATCTGGGAATTTGCAGTGTGCCAGGCTTTTATGAGAGACAATTGTCATCTAAAGCAGAATTGGTTTGGTTGTTTTCGTTCGAGGTTTGTACTGTAAGCCACATTGGTACTTGTGTTGATTCATTGACTTCGCTGTTTAAAGAAGGTAGAGATTGCACACATAAAAATACTGACCACGACGTGATTTGAACACGCAACCTTCTGATCTGGAGTCAGAAGCGCTACCGTTGCGCCACGAGGTCTAGACAAAACGCATTTTTGGAGGGGATGCCTAGTTCAGATTTCGTTGATTGTATCATTTGGAATGGAGGCCTGGATCTCTTGGGAAATGTATTATCTGACAATGCCCCCTCGTCAGCACGTGCCTCTGCCCGACAGGTTAGGTGTATGAAAATAAGTAAATGCAGAGCCCGAATAGCTCAGTCGGTAGAGCATCAGACTTTTAATCTGAGGGTCCAGGGTTCAAGTCCCTGTTCGGGTGCTGCTTTAATGTTTACCTTCCTTCAGTAGGCAGTCTTTCAATACTTGCATTTGGTCAGATTTAAAAATGGCTTTACTGCGAAAGCATACCATGCGATTATCTGAGGACAGCGCCCCTCTTCCAAAAGCATACAAACATTTTCCAATCATATAGAGTCACGAAAGTCAGAAATAGCAATCAAATTAATCACTTACCTTTGAAGATTTTCATCTGGTTGCAGTCACAAGAGTCTCAGCTACACAATAAATGTTTGTTTTGTTCAATAAAGTCCCTCTTTATATCCCAAAATCTCAGTTTTGTTGGCGCGTTGTGTTCAGTAATCCACTGGCTCAAAGGCGGTCAAAACACGCAGACGAATACGTCCGAACAGTACCGGTAAAGTTTGTTGAAACATGTCAAACGATTTTTATAATTAATCTTCAGGTTGGCAATTGTCTAAATACTCGATAATATTTCAACCGGACAATAGCGTATTCAATAGAAAGGAAAAACAACGACGGGCACGCACTTGGTCATGTGCGCAAACCAGCACTGCATGCTTCCTCAGTCCACTGACAGAAGGTCTCTATCTTCTTCAATTTTCAGAAAACAATCCTGAAACAATGTCTAAAGACTGTTGACATCTAGTGGAAGCCATAGGAACTGCAATCTGGGTCCTAACCCATTAGAAACTCAATAGGCATTCAATTGAAAACTTCCCACGTCAAATAAAGTCCCACTTCCCGGATGGATTTTCCTCAGATTTTCACCTGCCATATCAGTTCTGTTATACTCACAGACATCATTTGAACGGTTTTGGAAACTTTAAAGTGTGTTCTATCCAAATCTACCATTTATATGCATATCCTAGATTCTGGGCCTGAGTAACAGGCAGTTTACTTTGGGCACTCTTCTCATCCAGATGTCAAATCACTTCCCCTAAGCCATAAGAAGTTAAAATCCGTGTTCGAAGACTGATTTAAGCCTGTCAATCAATCACACAGCATCATCTGATCTGGGAATTTGCAGTGTGCCAGGCTTTTATGAGAGACAATTGTCATCTAAAGCAGAATTGGTTTGGTTGTTTTCGTTCGAGGTTTGTACTGTAAGCCACATTGGTACTTGTGTTGATTCATTGACTTCGCTGTTTAAAGAAGGTAGAGATTGCACACATAAAAATACTGACCACGACGTGATTTGAACACGCAACCTTCTGATCTGGAGTCAGAAGCGCTACCGTTGCGCCACGAGGTCTAGACAAAACGCATTTTTGGAGGGGATGCCTAGTTCAGATTTCGTTGATTGTATCATTTGGAATGGAGGCCTGGATCTCTTGGGAAATGTATTATCTGACAATGCCCCCTCGTCAGCACGTGCCTCTGCCCGACAGGTTAGGTGTATGAAAATAAGTAAATGCAGAGCCCGAATAGCTCAGTCGGTAGAGCATCAGACTTTTAATCTGAGGGTCCAGGGTTCAAGTCCCTGTTCGGGTGCTGCTTTAATGTTTACCTTCCTTCAGTAGGCAGTCTTTCAATACTTGCATTTGGTCAGATTTAAAAATGGCTTTACTGCGAAAGCATACCATGCGATTATCTGAGGACAGCGCCCCTCTTCCAAAAGCATACAAACATTTTCCAATCATATAGAGTCACGAAAGTCAGAAATAGCAATCAAATTAATCACTTACCTTTGAAGATTTTCATCTGGTTGCAGTCACAAGAGTCTCAGCTACACAATAAATGTTTGTTTTGTTCAATAAAGTCCCTCTTTATATCCCAAAATCTCAGTTTTGTTGGCGCGTTGTGTTCAGTAATCCACTGGCTCAAAGGCGGTCAAAACACGCAGACGAATACGTCCGAACAGTACCGGTAAAGTTTGTTGAAACATGTCAAACGATTTTTATAATTAATCTTCAGGTTGGCAATTGTCTAAATACTCGATAATATTTCAACCGGACAATAGCGTATTCAATAGAAAGGAAAAACAACGACGGGCACGCACTTGGTCATGTGCGCAAACCAGCACTGCATGCTTCCTCAGTCCACTGACAGAAGGTCTCTATCTTCTTCAATTTTCAGAAAACAATCCTGAAACAATGTCTAAAGACTGTTGACATCTAGTGGAAGCCATAGGAACTGCAATCTGGGTCCTAACCCATTAGAAACTCAATAGGCATTCAATTGAAAACTTCCCACGTCAAATAAAGTCCCACTTCCCGGATGGATTTTCCTCAGATTTTCACCTGCCATATCAGTTCTGTTATACTCACAGACATCATTTGAACGGTTTTGGAAACTTTAAAGTGTGTTCTATCCAAATCTACCATTTATATGCATATCCTAGATTCTGGGCCTGAGTAACAGGCAGTTTACTTTGGGCACTCTTCTCATCCAGATGTCAAATCACTTCCCCTAAGCCATAAGAAGTTAAAATCCGTGTTCGAAGACTGATTTAAGCCTGTCAATCAATCACACAGCATCATCTGATCTGGGAATTTGCAGTGTGCCAGGCTTTTATGAGAGACAATTGTCATCTAAAGCAGAATTGGTTTGGTTGTTTTCGTTCAAGGTTTGTACTGTAAGCCACATTGGTACTTGTGTTGATTCATTGACTTCGCTGTTTAAAGAAGGTAGAGATTGCACACATAAAAACACTGACCACGACGTGATTTGAACACGCAACCTTCTGATCTGGAGTCAGAAGCGCTACCGTTGCGCCACGAGGTCTAGACAAAACGCATCTTTGGAGGGGATGCCTAGTTCAGATTTCGTTGATTGTATCATTTGGAATGGAGGCCTGGATCTCTTGGGAAATGTATTATCTGACAATGCCCCCTCGTCAGCACGTGCCTCTGCCCGACAGGTTAGGTGTATGAAAATAAGTAAATGCAGAGCCCGAATAGCTCAGTCGGTAGAGCATCAGACTTTTAATCTGAGGGTCCAGGGTTCAAGTCCCTGTTCGGGTGCTGCTTTAATGTTTACCTTCCTTCAGTAGGCAGTCTTTCAATACTTGCATTTGGTCAGATTTAAAAATGGCTTTACTGCGAAAGCATACCATGCGATTATCTGAGGACAGCGCCCCTCTTCCAAAAGCATACAAACATTTTCCAATCATATAGAGTCACGAAAGTCATAAATAGCGATCAAATTAATCACTTACCTTTGAAGATTTTCATCTGGTTGCAGTCACAAGAGTCTCAGCTACACAATAAATGTTTGTTTTGTTCATTAAAGTCCCTCTTTATATCCCAAAATCTCAGTTTTGTTGGCGCGTTGTGTTCAGTAATCCACTGGCTCAAAGGCGGTCAAAACACGCAGACGAATACGTCCGAACAGTACCGGTAAAGTTTGTTGAAACATGTCAAACGATTTTTATAATTAATCTTCAGGTTGGCAATTGTCTAAATACTCGATAATATTTCAACCGGACAATAGCGTATTCAATAGAAAGGAAAAACAACGACGGGCACGCACTTGGTCATGTGCGCAAACCAGCACTGCATGCTTCCTCAGTCCACTGACAGAAGGTCTCATTCTTCTTCATTTTTCAGAAAACAATCCTGAAACAATGTCTAAAGACTGTTGACATCTAGTGGAAGCCATAGGAACTGCAATCTGGGTCCTAACCCATTAGAAACTCAATAGGCATTCAATTGAAAACTTCCCACGTCAAATAAAGTCCCACTTCCCGGATGGATTTTCCTCAGATTTTCACCTGCCATATCAGTTCTGTTATACTCACAGACATCATTTGAACGGTTTTGGAAACTTTAAAGTGTGTTCTATCCAAATCTACCATTTATATGCATATCCTAGATTCTGGGCCTGAGTAACAGGCAGTTTACTTTGGGCACTCTTCTCATCCAGATGTCGAATCACTTCCCCTAAGCCATAAGAAGTTAAAATCCGTGTTCGAAGACTGATTTAAGCCTGTCAATCAATCACACAGCATCATCTGATCTGGGAATTTGCAGTGTGCCAGGCTTTTATGAGAGACAATTGTCATCTAAAGCAGAATTGGTTTGGTTGTTTTCGTTCGAGGTTTGTACTGTAAGCCACATTGGTACTTGTGTTGATTCATTGACTTCGCTGTTTAAAGAAGGTAGAGATTGCACACATAAAAACACTGACCACGACGTGATTTCAACACGCAACCTTCTGATCTGGAGTCAGAAGCGCTACCGTTGCGCCACGAGGTCTAGACAAAACGCATCTTTGGAGGGGATGCCTAGTTCAGATTTCGTTGATTGTATCATTTGGAATGGAGGCCTGGATCTCTTGGGAAATGTATTATCTGACAATGCCCCCTCGTCAGCACGTGCCTCTGCCCGACAGGTTAGGTGTATGAAAATAAGTAAATGCAGAGCCCGAATAGCTCAGTCGGTAGAGCATCAGACTTTTAATCTGAGGGTCCAGGGTTCAAGTCCCTGTTCGGGCGCTGCTTTAATGTTTACCTTCCTTCAGTAGGCAGTCTTTCCATACTTGCATTTGGTCAGATTTAAAAATGGCTTTACTGCGAAAGCATACCATGCTATTATCTGAGGACAGCGCCCCTGTTCCAAAAGCATACAAACATTTTCCAATCATATAGAGTCACGAAAGTCAGAAATAGCGATCAAATTAATCACTTACCTTTGAAGATTTTCATCTGGTTGCAGTCACAAGAGTCTCAGCTACACAATAAATGTTTGTTTTGTTCAATAAAGTCCCTCTTTATATCCCAAAATCTCAGTTTTGTTGGCGCGTTGTGTTCAGTAATCCACTGGCTCAAAGGCGGTCAAAACACGCAGACGAATACGTCCGAACAGTACCGGTAAAGTTTGTTGAAACATGTCAAACGATTTTTATAATTAATCTTCAGGTTGGCAATTGTCTAAATACTCGATAATATTTCAACCGGACAATAGCGTATTCAATAGAAAGGAAAAACAACGACGGGCACGCACTTGGTCATGTGCGCAAACCAGCACTGCATGCTTCCTCAGTCCACTGACAGAAGGTCTCATTCTTCTTCATTTTTCAGAAAACAATCCTGAAACAATGTCTAAAGACTGTTGACATCTAGTGGAAGCCATAGGAACTGCAATCTGGGTCCTAACCCATTAGAAACTCAATAGGCATTCAATTGAAAACTTCCCACGTCAAATAAAGTCCCACTTCCCGGATGGATTTTCCTCAGATTTTCACCTGCCATATATCAGTTCTGTTATACTCACAGACATCATTTGAACGGTTTTGGAAACTTTAAAGTGTGTTCTATCCAAATCTACCATTTATATGCATATCCTAGATTCTGGGCCTGAGTAACAGGCAGTTTACTTTGGGCACTCTTCTCATCCAGATGTCGAATCACTTCCCCTAAGCCATAAGAAGTTAAAATCCGTGTTCGAAGACTGATTTAAGCCTGTCAATCAATCACACAGCATCATCTGATCTGGGAATTTGCAGTGTGCCAGGCTTTTATGAGAGACAATTGTCATCTAAAGCAGAATTGGTTTGGTTGTTTTCGTTCGAGGTTTGTACTGTAAGCCACATTGGTACTTGTGTTGATTCATTGACTTCGCTGTTTAAAGAAGGTAGAGATTGCACACATAAAAACACTGACCACGACGTGATTTGAACACGCAACCTTCTGATCTGGAGTCAGAAGCGCTACCGTTGCGCCACGAGGTCTAGACAAAATGCATCTTTGGAGGGGATGCCTAGTTCAGATTTCGTTGATTGTATCATTTGGAATGGAGGCCTGGATCTCTTGGGAAATGTATTATCTGACAATGCCCCCTCGTCAGCATGTGCCTCTGCCCGACAGGTTAGGTGTATGAAAATAAGTAAATGCAGAGCCCGAATAGCTCAGTCGGTAGAGCATCAGACTTTTAATCTGAGGGTCCAGGGTTCAAGTCCCTGTTCGGGCGCTGCTTTAATGTTCACCTTCCTTCAGTAGGCAGTCTTTCCATACTTGCATTTGGTCAGATTTAAAAATGGCTTTACTGCGAAAGCATACCATGCGATTATCTGAGGACAGCGCCCCTGTTCCAAAAGCATACAAACATTTTCCAATCATATAGAGTCACGAAAGTCAGAAATAGCCATCAAATTAATCACTTACCTTTGAAGATTTTCATCTGGTTGCAGTCACAAGAGTCTCAGCTACACAATAAATGTTTGTTTTGTTCAATAAAGTCCCTCTTTATATCCCAAAATCTCAGTTTTGTTGGCGCGTTGTGTTCAGTAATCCACTGGCTCAAAGGCGGTCAAAACACGCAGACGAATACGTCCGAACAGTACCGGTAAAGTTTGTTGAAACATGTCAAACGATTTTTATAATTAATCTTCAGGTTGGCAATTGTCTAAATACTCGATAATATTTCAACCGGACAATAGCGTATTCAATAGAAAGGAAAAACAACGACGGGCACGCACTTGGTCATGTGCGCAAACCAGCACTGCATGCTTCCTCAGTCCACTGACAGAAGGTCTCATTCTTCTTCATTTTTCAGAAAACAATCCTGAAACAATGTCTAAAGACTGTTGACATCTAGTGGAAGCCATAGGAACTGCAATCTGGGTCCTAACCCATTAGAAACTCAATAGGCATTCAATTGAAAACTTCCCACATCAAAAAAAATCCCACTTCCCGGATGGATTTTCCTCAGATTTTCACCTGCCATATCAGTTCTGTTATACTCACAGACATCATTTGAACGGTTTTGGAAACTTTAAAGTGTTCTATCCAAATCTACCATTTATATGCATATCCTAGATTCTGGGCCTGAGTAACAGGCAGTTTACTTTGGGCACTCTTCTCATCCAGATGTCGAATCACTTCCCCTAAGCCATAAGAAGTTAAAATCCGTGTTCGAAGACTGATTTAAGCCTGTCAATCAATCACACAGCATCATCTGATCTGGGAATTTGCAGTGTGACAGGCTTTTATGAGAGACAATTGTCATCTAAAGCAGAATTGGTTTGGTTGTTTTCGTTCGAGGTTTGTACTGTAAGCCACATTGGTACTTGTGTTGATTCATTGACTTCGATGTTTAAAGGAGGTAGAGATTGCACACATAAAAACACTGACCACGACGTGATTTGAACACGCAACCTTCTGATCTGGAGTCAGACGCGCTACCGTTGCGCCACGAGGTCTAGACGAAACGCATCTTTGGAGGGGATGCCTAGTTCAGATTTCGTTGATTGTATCATTTGGAATGGAGGCCTGGATCTCTTGGGAAATGTATTATCTGACAATGCCCCCTCGTCAGCACGTGCCTCTGCCCGACAGGTTAGGTGTATGAAAAAAAGTAAATGCAGAGCCCGAATAGCTCAGTCGGTAGAGCATCAGACTTTTAATCTGAGGGTCCAGGGTTCAAGTCCCTGTTCGGGCGCTGCTTTAATGTTCACCTTCCTTCAGTAGGCAGTCTTTCCATACTTGCATTTGGTCAGATTTAAAAATGGCTTTACTGCGAAAGCATACCATGCTATTATCTGAGGACAGCGCCCCTGTTCCAAAAGCATACAAACATTTTCCAATCATATAGAGTCACGAAAGTCTGAAATAGCCATCAAATTAATCACTTACCTTTGAAGATTTTCATCTGGTTGCAGTCACAAGAGTCTCAGCTACACAATAAATGTTTGTTTTGTTCAATAAAGTCCCTCTTTATATCCCAAAATCTCAGTTTTGTTGGCGCGTTGTGTTCAGTAATCCACTGGCTCAAAGGCGGTCAAAACACGCAGACGAATACGTCCGAACAGTACCGGTAAAGTTTGTTGAAACATGTCAAACAATTTTTATAATTAATCTTCAGGTTGGCAATTGTCTAAATACTCGATAATATTTCAACCGGACAATAGCGTATTCAATAGAAAGGAAAAACAACGACGGGCACGCACTTGGTCATGTGCGCAAACCAGCACTGCATGCTTCCTCAGTCCACTGACAGAAGGTCTCATTCTTCTTCATTTTTCAGAAAACAATCCTGAAACAATGTCTAAAGACTGTTGACATCTAGTGGAAGCCATAGGAACTGCAATCTGGGTCCTAACCCATTAGAAACTCAATAGGCATTCAATTGAAAACTTCCCACGTCAAATAAAGTCCCACTTCCCGGATGGATTTTCCTCAGATTTTCACCTGCCATATCAGTTCTGTTATACTCACAGACATCATTTGAACGGTTTTGGAAACTTTAAAGTGTGTTCTATCCAAATCTACCATTTATATGCATATCCTAGATTCTGGGCCTGAGTAACAGGCAGTTTACTTTGGGCACTCTTCTCATCCAGATGTCGAATCACTTCCCCTAAGCCATAAGAAGTTAAAATCCGTGTTCGAAGACTGATTTAAGCCTGTCAATCAATCACACAGCATCATCTGATCTGGGAATTTGCAGTGTGCCAGGCTTTTATGAGAGACAATTGTCATCTAAAGCAGAATTGGTTTGGTTGTTTTCGTTCGAGGTTTGTACTGTAAGCCACATTGGTACTTGTGTTGATTCATTGACTTCGCTGTTTAAAGAAGGTAGAGATTGCACACATAAAAACACTGACCACGACGTGATTTGAACACGCAACCTTCTGATCTGGAGTCAGAAGCGCTACCGTTGCGCCACGAGGTCTAGACAAAACGCATCTTTGGAGGGGATGCCTAGTTCAGATTTCGTTGATTGTATCATTTGGAATGGAGGCCTGGATCTCTTGGGAAATGTATTATCTGACAATGCCCCCTCGTCAGCACGTGCCTCTGCCCGACAGGTTAGGTGTATGAAAATAAGTAAATGCAGAGCCCGAATAGCTCAGTCGGTAGAGCATCAGACTTTTAATCTGAGGGTCCAGGGTTCAAGTCCCTGTTCGGGCGCTGCTTTAATGTTTACCTTCCTTCAGTAGGCAGTCTTTCCATACTTGCATTTGGTCAGATTTAAAAATGGCTTTACTGCGAAAGCATACCATGCTATTATCTGAGGACAGCGCCCCTGTTCCAAAAGCATACAAACATTTTCCAATCATATAGAGTCACGAAAGTCAGAAATAGCGATCAAATTAATCACTTACCTTTGAAGATTTTCATCTGGTTGCAGTCACAAGAGTCTCAGCTACACAATAAATGTTTGTTTTGTTCAATAAAGTCCCTCTTTATATCCCAAAATCTCAGTTTTGTTGGCGCGTTGTGTTCAGTAATCCACTGGCTCAAAGGCGGTCAAAACACGCAGACGAATACGTCCGAACAGTACCGGTAAAGTTTGTTGAAACATGTCAAACGATTTTTATAATTAATCTTCAGGTTGGCAATTGTCTAAATACTCGATAATATTTCAACCGGACAATAGCGTATTCAATAGAAAGGAAAAACAACGACGGGCACGCACTTGGTCATGTGCGCAAACCAGCACTGCATGCTTCCTCAGTCCACTGACAGAAGGTCTCATTCTTCTTCATTTTTCAGAAAACAATCCTGAAACAATGTCTAAAGACTGTTGACATCTAGTGGAAGCCATAGGAACTGCAATCTGGGTCCTAACCCATTAGAAACTCAATAGGCATTCAATTGAAAACTTCCCACGTCAAATAAAGTCCCACTTCCCGGATGGATTTTCCTCAGATTTTCACCTGCCATATCAGTTCTGTTATACTCACAGACATCATTTGAACGGTTTTGGAAACTTTAAAGTGTGTTCTATCCAAATCTACCATTTATATGCATATCCTAGATTCTGGGCCTGAGTAACAGGCAGTTTACTTTGGGCACTCTTCTCATCCAGATGTCGAATCACTTCCCCTAAGCCATAAGAAGTTAAAATCCGTGTTCGAAGACTGATTTAAGCCTGTCAATCAATCACACAGCATCATCTGATCTGGGAATTTGCAGTGTGCCAGGCTTTTATGAGAGACAATTGTCATCTAAAGCAGAATTGGTTTGGTTGTTTTCGTTCGAGGTTTGTACTGTAAGCCACATTGGTACTTGTGTTGATTCATTGACTTCGCTGTTTAAAGAAGGTAGAGATTGCACACATAAAAACACTGACCACGACGTGATTTGAACACGCAACCTTCTGATCTGGAGTCAGAAGCGCTACCGTTGCGCCACGAGGTCTAGACAAAACGCATCTTTGGAGGGGATGCCTAGTTCAGATTTCGTTGATTGTATCATTTGGAATGGAGGCCTGGATCTCTTGGGAAATGTATTATCTGACAATGCCCCCTCGTCAGCACGTGCCTCTGCCCGACAGGTTAGGTGTATGAAAATAAGTAAATGCAGAGCCCGAATAGCTCAGTCGGTAGAGCATCAGACTTTTAATCTGAGGGTCCAGGGTTCAAGTCCCTGTTCGGGTGCTGCTTTAATGTTTACCTTCCTTCAGTAGGCAGTCTTTCCATACTTGCATTTGGTCAGATTTAAAAATGGCTTTACTGCGAAAGCATACCATGCGATTATCTGAGGACAGCGCCCCTCTTCCAAAAGCATACAAACATTTTCCAATCATATAGAGTCACGAAAGTCAGAAATAGCCATCAAATTAATCACTTACCTTTGAAGATTTTCATCTGGTTGCAGTCACAAGAGTCTCAGCTACACAATAAATGTTTGTTTTGTTCAATAAAGTCCCTCTTTATATCCCAAAATCTCAGTTTTGTTGGCGCGTTGTGTTCAGTAATCCACTGGCTCAAAGGCGGTCAAAACACGCAGACGAATACGTCCGAACAGTACCGGTAAAGTTTGTTGAAACATGTCAAACGATTTTTATAATTAATCTTCAGGTTGGCAATTGTCTAAATACTCGATAATATTTCAACCGGACAATAGCGTATTCAATAGAAAGGAAAAACAACGACGGGCACGCACTAGGTCATGTGCGCAAACCAGCACTGCATGCTTCCTCAGTCCACTGACAGAAGGTCTCATTCTGCTTCATTTTTCAGAAAACAATCCTGAAACAATGTCTAAAGACTGTTGACATCTAGTGGAAGCCATAGGAACTGCAATCTGGGTCCTAACCCATTAGAAACTCAATAGGCATTCAATTGAAAACTTCCCACGTCAAATAAAGTCCCACTTCCCGGATGGATTTTCCTTAGATTTTCACCTGCCATATCAGTTCTGTTATACTCACAGACATCATTTGAACGGTTTTGGAAACTTTAAAGTGTGTTCTATCCAAATCTACCATTTATATGCATATCCTAGATTCTGGGCCTGAGTAACAGGCAGTTTACTTTGGGCACTCTTCTCATCCAGATGTCGAATCACTTCCCCTAAGCCATAAGAAGTTAAAATCCGTGTTCGAAGACTGATTTAAGCCTGTCAATCAATCACACAGCATCATCTGATCTGGGAATTTGCAGTGTGACAGGCTTTTATGAGAGACAATTGTGATCTAAAGCAGAATTGGTTTGGTTGTTTTCGTTCGAGGTTTGTACTGTAAGCCACATTGGTACTTGTGTTGATTCATTGACTTCGATGTTTAAAGGAGGTAGAGATTGCACACATAAAAACACTGACCACGACGTGATTTGAACACGCAACCTTCTGATCTGGAGTCAGACGCGCTACCGTTGCGCCACGAGGTCTAGACAAAACGCGTCTTTGGAGGGGATGCCTAGTTCAGATTTCGTTGATTGTATCATTTGGAATGGAGGCCTGGATCTCTTGGGAAATGTATTATCTGACAATGCCCCCTCGTCAGCACGTGCCTCTGCCCGACAGGTTAGGTGTATGAAAATAAGTAAATGCAGAGCCCGAATAGCTCAGTCGGTAGAGCATCAGACTTTTAGTCTGAGGGTCCAGGGTTCAAGTCCCTGTTCGGGCGCTGCTTTAATGTTCACCTTCCTTCAGTAGGCAGTCTTTCCATACTTGCATTTGGTCAGATTTAAAAATGGCTTTACTGCGAAAGCATACCATGCGATTATCTGAGGACAGCGCCCCTGTTCCAAAAGCATACAAACATTTTCCAATCATATAGAGTCACGAAAGTCAGAAATAGCCATCAAATTAATCACTTACCTTTGAAGATTTTCATCTGGTTGCAGTCACAAGAGTCTCAGCTACACAATAAATGTTTGTTTTGTTCAATAAAGTCCCTCTTTATATCCCAAAATCTCAGTTTTGTTGGCGCGTTGTGTTCAGTAATCCACTGGCTCAAAGGCGGTCAAAACACGCAGACGAATACGTCCGAACAGTACCGGTAAAGTTTGTTGAAACATGTCAAACGATTTTTATAATTAATCTTCAGGTTGGCAATTGTCTAAATACTCGATAATATTTCAACCGGACAATAGCGTATTCAATAGAAAGGAAAAACAACGACGGGCACGCACTTGGTCATGTGCGCAAACCAGCACTGCATGCTTCCTCAGTCCACTGACAGAAGGTCTCATTCTTCTTCATTTTTCAGAAAACAATCCTGAAACAATGTCTAAAGACTGTTGACATCTAGTGGAAGCCATAGGAACTGCAATCTGGGTCCTAACCCATTAGAAACTCAATAGGCATTCAATTGAAAACTTCCCACATCAAAAAAAATCCCACTTCCCGGATGGATTTTCCTCAGATTTTCACCTGCCATATCAGTTCTGTTATACTCACAGACATCATTTGAACGGTTTTGGAAACTTTAAAGTGTTCTATCCAAATCTACCATTTATATGCATATCCTAGATTCTGGGCCTGAGTAACAGGCAGTTTACTTTGGGCACTCTTCTCATCCAGATGTCGAATCACTTCCCCTAAGCCATAAGAAGTTAAAATCCGTGTTCGAAGACTGATTTAAGCCTGTCAATCAATCACACAGCATCATCTGATCTGGGAATTTGCAGTGTGACAGGCTTTTATGAGAGACAATTGTCATCTAAAGCAGAATTGGTTTGGTTGTTTTCGTTCGAGGTTTGTACTGTAAGCCACATTGGTACTTGTGTTGATTCATTGACTTCGATGTTTAAAGGAGGTAGAGATTGCACACATAAAAACACTGACCACGACGTGATTTGAACACGCAACCTTCTGATCTGGAGTCAGACGCGCTACCGTTGCGCCACGAGGTCTAGACAAAACGCGTCTTTGGAGGGGATGCCTAGTTCAGATTTCGTTGATTGTATCATTTGGAATGGAGGCCTGGATCTCTTGGGAAATGTATTATCTGACAATGCCCCCTCGTCAGCACGTGCCTCTGCCCGACAGGTTAGGTGTATGAAAATAAGTAAATGCAGAGCCCGAATAGCTCAGTCGGTAGAGCATCAGACTTTTAATCTGAGGGTCCAGGGTTCAAGTCCCTGTTCGGGCGCTGCTTTAATGTTCACCTTCCTTCAGTAGGCAGTCTTTCCATACTTGCATTTGGTCAGATTTAAAAATGGCTTTACTGCGAAAGCATACCATGCGATTATCTGAGGACAGCGCCCCTGTTCCAAAAGCATACAAACATTTTCCAATCATATAGAGTCACGAAAGTCAGAAATAGCCATCAAATTAATCACTTACCTTTGAAGATTTTCATCTGGTTGCAGTCACAAGAGTCTCAGCTACATAATAAATGTTTGTTTTGTTCAATAAAGTCCCTCTTTATATCCCAAAATCTCAGTTTTGTTGGCGCGTTGTGTTCAGTAATCCACTGGCTCAAAGGCGGTCAAAACACGCAGACGAATACGTCCGAACAGTACCGGTAAAGTTTGTTGAAACATGTCAAACGATTTTTATAATTAATCTTCAGGTTGGCAATTGTCTAAATACTCGATAATATTTCAACCGGACAATAGCGTATTCAATAGAAAGGAAAAACAACGACGGGCACGCACTAGGTCATGTGCGCAAACCAGCACTGCATGCTTCCTCAGTCCACTGACAGAAGGTCTCATTCTTCTTCATTTTTCAGAAAACAATCCTGAAACAATGTCTAAAGACTGTTGACATCTAGTGGAAGCCATAGGAACTGCAATCTGGGTCCTAACCCATTAGAAACTCAATAGGCATTCAATTGAAAACTTCCCACGTCAAATAAAGTCCCACTTCCCGGATGGATTTTCCTCAGATTTTCACCTGCCATATCAGTTCTGTTATACTCACAGACATCATTTGAACGGTTTTGGAAACTTTAAAGTGTGTTCTATCCAAATCTACCATTTATATATGCATATCCTAGATTCTGGGCCTGAGTAACAGGCAGTTTACTTTGGGCACTCTTCTCATCCAGATGTCGAATCACTTCCCCTAAGCCATAAGAAGTTAAAATCCGTGTTCGAAGACTGATTTAAGCCTGTCAATCAATCACACAGCATCATCTGATCTGGAAATTTGCAGTGTGACAGGCTTTTATGAGAGACAATTGTCATCTAAAGCAGAATTGGTTTGGTTGTTTTCGTTCGAGGTTTGTACTGTAAGCCACATTGGTACTTGTGTTGATTCATTGACTTCGCTGTTTAAAGAAGGTAGAGATTGCACACATAAAAACACTGACCACGACGTGATTTGAACACGCAACCTTCTGATCTGGAGTCAGACGCGCTACCGTTGCGCCACGAGGTCTAGACAAAACGCATCTTTGGAGGGGATTCCTAGTTCAGATTTCGTTGATTGTATCATTTGGAATGGAGGCCTGGATCTCTTGGGAAATGTATTATCTGACAATGCCCCCTCGTCAGCACGTGCCTCTGCCCGACAGGTTAGGTGTATGAAAATAAGCAAATGCAGAGCCCGAATAGCTCAGTCGGTAGAGCATCAGACTTTTAATCTGAGGGTCCAGGGTTGAAGTCCCTGTTCGGGCGCTGCTTTAATGTTTACCTTCCTTCAGTAGGCAGTCTTTCCATACTTGCATTTGGTCAGATTTAAAAATGGCTTTACTGCGAAAGCATACCATGCGATTATCTGAGGACAGCGCCCCTGTTCCAAAAGCATACAAACATTTTCCAATCATATAGAGTCACGAAAGTCAGAAATAGCGATCAAATTAATCACTTACCTTTGAAGATTTTCATCTGGTTGCAGTCACAAGAGTCTCAGCTACACAATAAATGTTTGTTTTGTTCAATAAAGTCCCTCTTTATATCCCAAAATCTCAGTTTTGTTGGCGCGTTGTGTTCAGTAATCCACTGGCTCAAAGGCGGTCAAAACACGCAGACGAATACGTCCGAACAGTACCGGTAAAGTTTGTTGAAACATGTCAAACGATTTTTATAATTAATCTTCAGGTTGGCAATTGTCTAAATACTCGATAATATTTCAACCGGACAATAGCGTATTCAATAGAAAGGAAAAACAACGACGGGCACGCACTAGGTCATGTGCGCAAACCAGCACTGCATGCTTCCTCAGTCCACTGACAGAAGGTCTCATTCTTCTTCATTTTTCAGAAAACAATCCTGAAACAATGTCTAAAGACTGTTGACATCTAGTGGAAGCCATAGGAACTGCAATCTGGGTCCTAACCCATTAGAAACTCAATAGGCATTCAATTGAAAACTTCCCACGTCAAATAAAGTCCCACTTCCCGGATGGATTTTCCTCAGATTTTCACCTGCCATATCAGTTCTGTTATACTCACAGACATCATTTGAACGGTTTTGGAAACTTTAAAGTGTGTTCTATCCAAATCTACCATTTATATGCATATCCTAGATTCTGGGCCTGAGTAACAGGCAGTTTACTTTGGGCACTCTTCTCATCCAGATGTCGAATCACTTCCCCTAAGCCATAAGAAGTTAAAATCCGTGTTCGAAGACTGATTTAAGCCTGTCAATCAATCACACAGCATCATCTGATCTGGGAATTTGCAGTGTGACAGGCTTTTATGAGAGACAATTGTCATCTAAAGCAGAATTGGTTTGGTTGTTTTCGTTCGAGGTTTGTACTGTAAGCCACATTGGTACTTGTGTTGATTCATTGACTTCGATGTTTAAAGGAGGTAGAGATTGCACACATAAAAACACTGACCACGACGTGATTTGAACACGCAACCTTCTGATCTGGAGTCAGACGCGCTACCGTTGCGCCACGAGGTCTAGACAAAACGCGTCTTTGGAGGGGATGCCTAGTTCAGATTTCGTTGATTGTATCATTTGGAATGGAGGCCTGGATCTCTTGGGAAATGTATTATCTGACAATGCCCCCTCGTCAGCACGTGCCTCTGCCCGACAGGTTAGGTGTATGAAAATAAGCAAATGCAGAGCCCGAATAGCTCAGTCGGTAGAGCATCAGACTTTTAATCTGAGGGTCCAGGGTTGAAGTCCCTGTTCGGGCGCTGCTTTAATGTTTACCTTCCTTCAGTAGGCAGTCTTTCCATACTTGCATTTGGTCAGATTTAAAAATGGCTTTACTGCGAAAGCATACCATGCGATTATCTGAGGACAGCGCCCCTGTTCCAAAAGCATACAAACATTTTCCAATCATATAGAGTCACGAAAGTCAGAAATAGCGATCAAATTAATCACTTACCTTTGAAGATTTTCATCTGGTTGCAGTCACAAGAGTCTCAGCTACACAATAAATGTTTGTTTTGTTCAATAAAGTCCCTCTTTATATCCCAAAATCTCAGTTTTGTTGGCGCGTTGTGTTCAGTAATCCACTGGCTCAAAGGCGGTCAAAACACGCAGACGAATACGTCCGAACAGTACCGGTAAAGTTTGTTGAAACATGTCAAACGATTTTTATAATTAATCTTCAGGTTGGCAATTGTCTAAATACTCGATAATATTTCAACCGGACAATAGCGTATTCAATAGAAAGGAAAAACAACGACGGGCACGCACTAGGTCATGTGCGCAAACCAGCACTGCATGCTTCCTCAGTCCACTGACAGAAGGTCTCATTCTTCTTCATTTTTCAGAAAACAATCCTGAAACAATGTCTAAAGACTGTTGACATCTAGTGGAAGCCATAGGAACTGCAATCTGGGTCCTAACCCATTAGAAACTCAATAGGCATTCAATTGAAAACTTCCCACGTCAAATAAAGTCCCACTTCCCGGATGGATTTTCCTCAGATTTTCACCTGCCATATCAGTTCTGTTATACTCACAGACATCATTTGAACGGTTTTGGAAACTTTAAAGTGTGTTCTATCCAAATCTACCATTTATATGCATATCCTAGATTCTGGGCCTGAGTAACAGGCAGTTTACTTTGGGCACTCTTCTCATCCAGATGTCGAATCACTTCCCCTAAGCCATAAGAAGTTAAAATCCGAGTTCGAAGACTGATTTAAGCCTGTCAATCAATCACACAGCATCATCTGATCTGGGAATTTGCAGTGTGCCAGGCTTTTATGAGAGACAATTGTCATCTAAAGCAGAATTGGTTTGGTTGTTTTCGTTCGAGGTTTGTACTGTAAGCCACATTGGTACTTGTGTTGATTCATTGACTTCGCTGTTTAAAGAAGGTAGAGATTGCACACATAAAAACACTGACCACGACGTGATTTGAACACGCAACCTTCTGATCTGGAGTCAGAAGCGCTACCGTTGCGCCACGAGGTCTAGACAAAACGCATCTTTGGAGGGGATGCCTAGTTCAGATTTCGTTGATTGTATCATTTGGAATGGAGGCCTGGATCTCTTGGGAAATGTATTATCTGACAATGCCCCCTCGTCAGCACGTGCCTCTGCCCGACAGGTTAGGTGTATGAAAATAAGTAAATGCAGAGCCCGAATTGCTCAGTCGGTAGAGCATCAGACTTTTAATCTGAGGGTCCAGGGTTCAAGTCCCTGTTCGGGCGCTGCTTTAATGTTTACCTTCCTTCAGTAGGCAGTCTTTCCATACTTGCATTTGGTCAGATTTAAAAATGGCTTTACTGCGAAAGCATACCATGCTATTATCTGAGGACAGCGCCCCTGTTCCAAAAGCATACAAACATTTTCCAATCATATAGAGTCACGAAAGTCAGAAATAGCGATCAAATTAATCACTTACCTTTGAAGATTTTCATCTGGTTGCAGTCACAAGAGTCTCAGCTACACAATAAATGTTTGTTTTGTTCAATAAAGTCCCTCTTTATATCCCAAAATCTCAGTTTTGTTGGCGCGTTGTGTTCAGTAATCCACTGGCTCAAAGGCGGTCAAAACACGCAGACGAATACGTCCGAACAGTACCGGTAAAGTTTGTTGAAACATGTCAAACGATTTTTATAATTAATCTTCAGGTTGGCAATTGTCTAAATACTCGATAATATTTCAACCGGACAATAGCGTATTCAATAGAAAGGAAAAACAACGACGGGCACGCACTTGGTCATGTGCGCAAACCAGCACTGCATGCTTCCTCAGTCCACTGACAGAAGGTCTCATTCTTCTTCATTTTTCAGAAAACAATCCTGAAACAATGTCTAAAGACTGTTGACATCTAGTGGAAGCCATAGGAACTGCAATCTGGGTCCTAACCCATTAGAAACTCAATAGGCATTCAATTGAAAACTTCCCACGTCAAATAAAGTCCCACTTCCCGGATGGATTTTCCTCAGATTTTCACCTGCCATATCAGTTCTGTTATACTCACAGACATCATTTGAACGGTTTTGGAAACTTTAAAGTGTGTTCTATCCAAATCTACCATTTATATGCATATCCTAGATTCTGGGCCTGAGTAACAGGCAGTTTACTTTGGGCACTCTTCTCATCCAGATGTCGAATCACTTCCCCTAAGCCATAAGAAGTTAAAATCCGTGTTCGAAGACTGATTTAAGCCTGTCAATCAATCACACAGCATCATCTGATCTGGGAATTTGCAGTGTGACAGGCTTTTATGAGAGACAATTGTCATCTAAAGCAGAATTGGTTTGGTTGTTTTCGTTCGAGGTTTGTACTGTAAGCCACATTGGTACATGTGTTGATTCATTGACTTCGATGTTTAAAGGAGGTAGAGATTGCACACATAAAAACACTGACCACGAAGTGATTTGAACACGCAACCTTCTGATCTGGAGTCAGACGCGCTACCGTTGCGCCACGAGGTCTAGACAAAACTCGTCTTTGGAGGGGATGCCTAGTTCAGATTTCGTTGATTGTATCATTTGGAATGGAGGCCTGGATCTCTTGGGAAATGTATTATCTGACAATGCCCCCTCGTCAGCACGTGCCTCTGCCCGACAGGTTAGGTGTATGAAAAAAAGTAAATGCAGAGCCCGAATAGCTCAGTCGGTAGAGCATCAGACTTTTAATCTGAGGGTCCAGGGTTCAAGTCCCTGTTCGGGCGCTGCTTTAATGTTCACCTTCCTTCAGTAGGCAGTCTTTCCATACTTGCATTTGGTCAGATTTAAAAATGGCTTTACTGCGAAAGCATACCATGCTATTATCTGAGGACAGCGCCCCTGTTCCAAAAGCATACAAACATTTTCCAATCATATAGAGTCACGAAAGTCAGAAATAGCGATCAAATTAATCACTTACCTTTGAAGATTTTCATCTGGTTGCAGTCACAAGAGTCTCAGCTACACAATAAATGTTTGTTTTGTTCAATAAAGTCCCTCTTTATATCCCAAAATCTCAGTTTTGTTGGCGCGTTGTGTTCAGTAATCCACTGGCTCAAAGGCGGTCAAAACACGCAGACGAATACGTCCGAACAGTACCGGTAAAGTTTGTTGAAACATGTCAAACGATTTTTATAATTAATCTTCAGGTTGGCAATTGTCTAAATACTCGATAATATTTCAACCGGACAATAGCGTATTCAATAGAAAGGAAAAACAACGACGGGCACGCACTTGGTCATGTGCGCAAACCAGCACTGCATGCTTCCTCAGTCCACTGACAGAAGGTCTCATTCTTCTTCATTTTTCAGAAAACAATCCTGAAACAATGTCTAAAGACTGTTGACATCTAGTGGAAGCCATAGGAACTGCAATCTGGGTCCTAACCCATTAGAAACTCAATAGGCATTCAATTGAAAACTTCCCACATCAAAAGAAATCCCACTTCCCGGATGGATTTTCCTCAGATTTTCACCTGCCATATCAGTTCTGTTATACTCACAGACATCATTTGAACGGTTTTGGAAACTTTAAAGTGTTCTATCCAAATCTACCATTTATATGCATATCCTAGATTCTGGGCCTGAGTAACAGGCAGTTTACTTTGGGCACTCTTCTCATCCAGATGTCGAATCACTTCCCCTAAGCCATAAGAAGTTAAAATCCGTGTTCGAAGACTGATTTAAGCCTGTCAATCAATCACACAGCATCATCTGATCTGGGAATTTGCAGTGTGACAGGCTTTTATGAGAGACAATTGTCATCTAAAGCAGAATTGGTTTGGTTGTTTTCGTTCGAGGTTTGTACTGTAAGCCACATTGGTACTTGTGTTGATTCATTGACTTCGATGTTTAAAGGAGGTAGAGATTGCACACATAAAAACACTGACCACGACGTGATTTGAACACGCAACCTTCTGATCTGGAGTCAGACGCGCTACCGTTGCGCCACGAGGTCTAGACAAAACGCGTCTTTGGAGGGGATGCCTAGTTCAGATTTCGTTGATTGTATCATTTGGAATGGAGGCCTGGATCTCTTGGGAAATGTATTATCTGACAATGCCCCCTCGTCAGCACGTGCCTCTGCCCGACAGGTTAGGTGTATGAAAATAAGTAAATGCAGAGCCCGAATAGCTCAGTCGGTAGAGCATCAGACTTTTAATCTGAGGGTCCAGGGTTCAAGTCCCTGTTTGGGCGCTGCTTTAATGTTCACCTTCCTTCAGTAGGCAGTCTTTCCATACTTGCATTTGGTCAGATTTAAAAATGGCTTTACTGCGAAAGCATGCCATGCGATTATCTGAGGACAGCGCCCCTGTTCCAAAAGCATACAAACATTTTCCAATCATATAGAGTCACGAAAGTCAGAAATAGCCATCAAATTAATCACTTACCTTTGAAGATTTTCATCTGGTTGCAGTCACAAGAGTCTCAGCTACACAATAAATGTTTGTTTTGTTCAATAAAGTCCCTCTTTATATCCCAAAATCTCAGTTTTGTTGGCGCGTTGTGTTCAGTAATCCACTGGCTCAAAGGCGGTCAAAACACGCAGACGAATACGTCCGAACAGTACCGGTAAAGTTTGTTGAAACATGTCAAACGATTTTTATAATTAATCTTCAGGTTGGCAATTGTCTAAATACTCGATAATATTTCAACCGGACAATAGCGTATTCAATAGAAAGGAAAAACAACGACGGGCACGCACTAGGTCATGTGCGCAAACCAGCACTGCATGCTTCCTCAGTCCACTGACAGAAGGTCTCATTCTTCTTCATTTTTCAGAAAACAATCCTGAAACAATGTCTAAAGACTGTTGACATCTAGTGGAAGCCATAGGAACTGCAATCTGGGTCCTAACCCATTAGAAACTCAATAGGCATTCAATTGAAAACTTCCCACGTCAAATAAAGTCCCACTTCCCGGATGGATTTTCCTCAGATTTTCACCTGCCATATCAGTTCTGTTATACTCACAGACATCATTTGAACGGTTTTGGAAACTTTAAAGTGTGTTCTATCCAAATCTACCATTTATATATGCATATCCTAGATTCTGGGCCTGAGTAACAGGCAGTTTACTTTGGGCACTCTTCTCATCCAGATGTCGAATCACTTCCCCTAAGCCATAAGAAGTTAAAATCCGTGTTCGAAGACTGATTTAAGCCTGTCAATCAATCACACAGCATCATCTGATCTGGAAATTTGCAGTGTGACAGGCTTTTATGAGAGACAATTGTCATCTAAAGCAGAATTGGTTTGGTTGTTTTCGTTCGAGGTTTGTACTGTAAGCCACATTGGTACTTGTGTTGATTCATTGACTTCGCTGTTTAAAGAAGGTAGAGATTGCACACATAAAAACACTGACCACGACGTGATTTGAACACGCAACCTTCTGATCTGGCGTCAGACGCGCTACCGTTGCGCCACGAGGTCTAGACAAAACGCATCTTTGGAGGGGATGCCTAGTTCAGATTTCGTTGATTGTATCATTTGGAATGGAGGCCTGGATCTCTTGGGAAATGTATTATCTGACAATGCCCCCTCGTCAGCACGTGCCTCTGCCCGACAGGTTAGGTGTATGAAAATAAGCAAATGCAGAGCCTGAATAGCTCAGTCGGTAGAGCATCAGACTTTTAATCTGAGGGTCCAGGGTTGAAGTCCCTGTTCGGGCGCTGCTTTAATGTTTACCTTCCTTCAGTAGGCAGTCTTTCCATACTTGCATTTGGTCAGATTTAAAAATGGCTTTACTGCGAAAGCATACCATGCGATTATCTGAGGACAGCGCCCCTGTTCCAAAAGCATACAAACATTTTCCAATCATATAGAGTCACGAAAGTCAGAAATAGCGATCAAATTAATCACTTACCTTTGAAGATTTTCATCTGGTTGCAGTCACAAGAGTCTCAGCTACACAATAAATGTTTGTTTTGTTCAATAAAGTCCCTCTTTATATCCCAAAATCTCAGTTTTGTTGGCGCGTTGTGTTCAGTAATCCACTGGCTCAAAGGCGGTCAAAACACGCAGACGAATACGTCCGAACAGTACCGGTAAAGTTTGTTGAAACATGTCAAACGATTTTTATAATTAATCTTCAGGTTGGCAATTGTCTAAATACTCGATAATATTTCAACCGGACAATAGCGTATTCAATAGAAAGGAAAAACAACGACGGGCACGCACTAGGTCATGTGCGCAAACCAGCACTGCATGCTTCCTCAGTCCACTGACAGAAGGTCTCATTCTGCTTCATTTTTCAGAAAACAATCCTGAAACAATGTCTAAAGACTGTTGACATCTAGTGGAAGCCATAGGAACTGCAATCTGGGTCCTAACCCATTAGAAACTCAATAGGCATTCAATTGAAAACTTCCCACGTCAAATAAAGTCCCACTTCCCGGATGGATTTTCCTCAGATTTTCACCTGCCATATCAGTTCTGTTATACTCACAGACATCATTTGAACGGTTTTGGAAACTTTAAAGTGTGTTCTATCCAAATCTACCATTTATATGCATATCCTAGATTCTGGGCCTGAGTAACAGGCAGTTTACTTTGGGCACTCTTCTCATCCAGATGTCGAATCACTTCCCCTAAGCCATAAGAAGTTAAAATCCGTGTTCGAAGACTGATTTAAGCCTGTCAATCAATCACACAGCATCATCTGATCTGGGAATTTGCAGTGTGACAGGCTTTTATGAGAGACAATTGTCATCTAAAGCAGAATTGGTTTGGTTGTTTTCGTTCGAGGTTTGTACTGTAAGCCACATTGGTACTTGTGTTGATTCATTGACTTCGATGTTTAAAGGAGGTAGAGATTGCACACATAAAAACACTGACCACGACGTGATTTGAACACGCAACCTTCTGATCTGGAGTCAGACGCGCTACCGTTGCGCCACGAGGTCTAGACAAAACGCGTCTTTGGAGGGGATGCCTAGTTCAGATTTCGTTGATTGTATCATTTGGAATGGAGGCCTGGATCTCTTGTGAAATGTATTATCTGACAATGCCCCCTCGTCAGCACATGCCTCTGCCCGACAGGTTAGGTGTATGAAAATAAGTAAATGCAGAGCCCGAATAGCTCAGTCGGTAGAGCATCAGACTTTTAATCTGAGGGTCCAGGGTTCAAGTCCCTGTTCGGGCGCTGCTTTAATGTTCACCTTCCTTCAGTAGGCAGTCTTTCCATACTTGCATTTGGTCAGATTTAAAAATGGCTTTACTGCGAAAGCATACCATGTGATTATCTGAGGACAGCACCCCTCTTCCAAAAGCATACAAACATTTTCCAATCATATAGAGTCACGAAAGTCAGAAATAGCCATCAAATTAATCACTTACCTTTGAAGATTTTCATCTGGCTGCAGTCACAAGAGTCTCAGCTACACAATAAATGTTTGTTTTGTTCAATAAAGTCCCTCTTTATATCCCAAAATCTCAGTTTTGTTGGCGCGTTGTGTTCAGTAATCCACTGGCTAAAAGGCGGTCAAAACACGCAGACGAATACGTCCGAACAGTACCGGTAAAGTTTGTTGAAACATGTCAAACGATTTTTATAATTAATCTTCAGGTTGGCAATTGTCTAAATACTCAATAATATTTCAACCGGACAATAGCGTATTCAATAGAAAGGAAAAACAACGACGGGCACGCACTTGGTCATGTGCGCAAACCAGCACTGCATGCTTCCTCAGTCCACTGACAGAAGGTCTCATTCTTCTTCATTTTTCAGAAAACAATCCTGAAACAATGTCTAAAGACTGTTGACATCTAGTGGAAGCCATAGGAACTGCAATCTGGGTCCTAACCCATTAGAAACTCAATAGGCATTCAATTGAAAACTTCCCACGTCAAATAAAGTCCCACTTCCCGGATGGATTTTCCTCAGATTTTCACCTGCCATATCAGTTCTGTTATACTCACAGACATCATTTGAACGGTTTTGGAAACTTTAAAGTGTGTTCTATCCAAATCTACCATTTATATGCATATCCTAGATTCTGGGCCTGAGTAACAGGCAGTTTACTTTGGGCACTCTTCTCATCCAGATGTCGAATCACATCCCCTAAACCATAAGAAGTTAAAATCCGTGTTCGAAGACTGATTTAAGCCTGTCAATCAATCACACAGCATCATCTGATCTGGGAATTTGCAGTGTGACAGGCTTTTATGAGAGACAATTGTCATCTAAAGCAGAATTGGTTTGGTTGTTTTCGTTCGAGGTTTGTACTGTAAGCCACATTGGTACTTGTGTTGATTCATTGACTTCGCTGTTTAAAGAAGGTAGAGATTGCACACATAAAAACACTGACCACGACGTGATTTGAACACGCAACCTTCTGATCTGGAGTCAGACGCGCTACCGTTGCGCCACGAGGTCTAGACAAAACGCATCTTTGGAGGGGATGCCTAGTTCAGATTTCGTTGATTGTATCATTTGGAATGGAGGCCTGGATCTCTTGGGAAATGTATTATCTGACAATGCCCCCTCGTCAGCACGTGCCTCTGCCCGACAGGTTAGGTGTATGAAAATAAGTAAATGCAGAGCCCGAATAGCTCAGTCTGTAGAGCATTAGACTTTTAATCTGAGGGTCCAGGGTTGAAGTCCCTGTTCGGGCGCTGCTTTAATGTTTACCTTCCTTCAGTAGGCAGTCTTTCCATACTTGCATTTGGTCAGATTTAAAAATGGCTTTACTGCGAAAGCATACCATGCGATTATCTGAGGACAGCGCCCCTCTTCCAAAAGCATACAAACATTTTCCAATCATATATAGTCACGAAAGTCAGAAATAGCGATCAAATTAATCACTTACCTTTGAAGATTTTCATCTGGTTGCAGTCACAAGAGTCTCAGCTACACAATAAATGTTTGTTTTGTTCAATAAAGTCCCTCTTTATATCCCAAAATCTCAGTTTTGTTGGCGCGTTGTGTTCAGTAATCCACTGGCTCAAAGGCGGTCAAAACACGCAGACGAATACGTCCGAACAGTACCGGTAAAGTTTGTTGAAACATGTCAAACGATTTTTATAATTAATCTTCAGGTTGGCAATTGTCTAAATACTCGATAATATTTCAACCGGACAATAGCATATTCAATAGAAAGGAAAAACAAAGACGGGCACGCACTTGGTCATGTGCGCAAACCAGCACTGCATGCTTCCTCAGTCCACTGACAGAAGGTCTCATTCTTCTTCATTTTTCAGAAAACAATCCTGAAACAATGTCTAAAGACTGTTGACATCTAGTGGAAGCCATAGGAACTGCAATCTGGGTCCTAACCCATTAGAAACTCAATAGGCATTCAATTGAAAACTTCCCACATCAAAAAAAATCCCACTTCCCGGATGGATTTTCCTCAGATTTTCACCTGCCATATCAGTTCTGTTATACTCACAGACATCATTTGAACGGTTTTGGAAACTTTAAAGTGTGTTCTATCCAAATCTACCATTTATATGCATATCCTAGATTCTGGGCCTGAGTAACAGGCAGTTTACTTTGGGCACTCTTCTCATCCAGATGTCGAATCACTTCCCCTAAGCCATAAGAAGTTAAAATCCGTGTTCGAAGACTGATTTTAGCCTGTCAATCAATCACACAGCATCATCTGATCTGGGAATTTGCAGTGTGCCAGGCTTTTATGAGAGACAATTGTCATCTAAAGCAGAATTGGTTTGGTTGTTTTCGTTCGAGGTTTGTACTGTAAGCCACATTGGTACTTGTGTTGATTCATTGACTTCGCTGTTTAAAGAAGGTAGAGATTGCACACATAAAAACACTGACCACGACGTGATTTGAACACGCAACCTTCTGATCTGGAGTCAGACGCGCTACCGTTGCGCCACGAGGTCTAGACAAAACGCGTCTTTGGAGGGGATGCCTAGTTCAGATTTCGTTGATTGTATCATTTGGAATGGAGGCCTGGATCTCTTGGGAAATGTATTATCTGACAATGCCCCCTCGTCAGCACGTGCCTCTGCCCGACAGGTTAGGTGTATGAAAATAAGTAAATGCAGAGCCCGAATAGCTCAGTCGGTAGAGCATCAGACTTTTAATCTGAGGGTCCAGGGTTCAAGTCCCTGTTCGGGCGCTGCTTTAATGTTCACCTTCCTTCAGTAGGCAGTCTTTCCATACTTGCATTTGGTCAGATTTAAAAATGGCTTTACTGCGAAAGCATACCATGCGATTATCTGAGGACAGCGCCCCTGTTCCAAAAGCATACAAACATTTTCCAATCATATAGAGTCACGAAAGTCAGAAATAGCCATCAAATTAATCACTTACCTTTGAAGATTTTCATCTGGCTGCAGTCACAAGAGTCTCAGCTACACAATAAATGTTTGTTTTGTTCAATAAAGTCCCTCTTTATATCCCAAAATCTCAGTTTTGTTGGCGCGTTGTGTTCAGTAATCCACTGGCTCAAAGGCGGTCAAAACACGCAGACGAATACGTCCGAACAGTACCGGTAAAGTTTGTTGAAACATGTCAAACGATTTTTATAATTAATCTTCAGGTTGGCAATTGTCTAAATACTCAATAATATTTCAACCGGACAATAGCGTATTCAATAGAAAGGAAAAACAACGACGGGCACGCACTTGGTCATGTGCGCAAACCAGCACTGCATGCTTCCTCAGTCCACTGACAGAAGGTCTCATTCTTCTTCATTTTTCAGAAAACAATCCTGAAACAATGTCTAAAGACTGTTGACATCTAGTGGAAGCCATAGGAACTGCAATCTGGGTCCTAACCCATTAGAAACTCAATAGGCATTCAATTGAAAACTTCCCACGTCAAATAAAGTCCCACTTCCCGGATGGATTTTCCTCAGATTTTCACCTGCCATATCAGTTCTGTTATACTCACAGACATCATTTGAACGGTTTTGGAAACTTTAAAGTGTGTTCTATCCAAATCTACCATTTATATGCATATCCTAGATTCTGGGCCTGAGTAACAGGCAGTTTACTTTGGGCACTCTTCTCATCCAGATGTCGAATCACTTCCCCTAAGCCATAAGAAGTTAAAATCCGTGTTCGAAGACTGATTTAAGCCTGTCAATCAATCACACAGCATCATCTGATCTGGGAATTTGCAGTGTGCCAGGCTTTTATGAGAGACAATTGTCATCTAAAGCAGAATTGGTTTGGTTGTTTTCGTTCGAGGTTTGTACTGTAAGCCACATTGGTACTTGTGTTGATTCATTGACTTCGCTGTTTAAAGAAGGTAGAGATTGCACACATAAAAACACTGACCACGACGTGATTTGAACACGCAACCTTCTGATCTGGAGTCAGACGCGCTACCGTTGCGCCACGAGGTCTAGACAAAACGCATCTTTGGAGGGGATGCCTAGTTCAGATTTCGTTGATTGTATCATTTGGAATGGAGGCCTGGATCTCTTGGGAAATGTATTATCTGACAATGCCCCCTCGTCAGCACGTGCCTCTGCCCGACAGGTTAGGTGTTTGAAAATAAGTAAATGCAGAGCCCGAATAGCTCAGTCGGTAGAGCATCAGACTTTTAATCTGAGGGTCCAGGGTTCAAGTCCCTGTTCGGGCGCTGCTTTAAAATTCACCTTCCTTCAGTAGGCAGTCTTTCCATACTTGCATTTGGTCAGATTTAAAAATGGCTTTACTGCGAAAGCATACCATGCGATTATCTGAGGACAGCGCCCCTGTTCCAAAAGCATACAAACATTTTCCAATCATATAGAGTCACGAAAGTCAGAAATAGCCATCAAATTAATCACTTACCTTTGAAGATTTTCATCTGGCTGCAGTCACAAGAGTCTCAGCTACACAATAAATGTTTGTTTTGTTCAATAAAGTCCCTCTTTATATCCCAAAATCTCAGTTTTGTTGGCGCGTTGTGTTCAGTAATCCACTGGCTCAAAGGCGGTCAAAACACGCAGACGAATACGTCCGAACAGTACCGGTAAAGTTTGTTGAAACATGTCAAACGATTTTTATAATTAATCTTCAGGTTGGCAATTGTCTAAATACTCAATAATATTTCAACCGGACAATAGCGTATTCAATAGAAAGGAAAAACAACGACGGGCACGCACTTGGTCATGTGCGCAAACCAGCACTGCATGCTTCCTCAGTCCACTGACAGAAGGTCTCATTCTTCTTCATTTTTCAGAAAACAATCCTGAAACAATGTCTAAAGACTGTTGACATCTAGTGGAAGCCATAGGAACTGCAATCTGGGTCCTAACCCATTAGAAACTCAATAGGCATTCAATTGAAAACTTCCCACGTCAAATAAAGTCCCACTTCCCGGATGGATTTTCCTCAGATTTTCACCTGCCATATCAGTTCTGTTATACTCACAGACATCATTTGAACGGTTTTGGAAACTTTAAAGTGTGTTCTATCCAAATCTACCATTTATATGCATATCCTAGATTCTGGGCCTGAGTAACAGGCAGTTTACTTTGGGCACTCTTCTTATCCAGATGTCGAATCACTTCCCCTAAGCCATAAGAAGTTAAAATCCGTGTTCGAAGACTGATTTAAGCCTGTCAATCAATCACACAGCATCATCTGATCTGGGAATTTGCAGTGTGACAGGCTTTTATGAGAGACAATTGTCATCTAAAGCAGAATTGGTTTGGTTGTTTTCGTTCGAGGTTTGTACTGTAAGCCACATTGGTACTTGTGTTGATTCATTGACTTCGATGTTTAAAGGAGGTAGAGATTGCACACATAAAAACACTGACCACGACGTGATTTGAACACGCAACCTTCTGATCTGGAGTCAGACGCGCTACCGTTGCGCCACGAGGTCTAGACAAAACGCGTCTTTGGAGGGGATGCCTAGTTCAGATTTCGTTGATTGTATCATTTGGAATGGAGGCCTGGATCTCTTGGGAAATGTATTATCTGACAATGCCCCCTCGTCAGCACGTGCCTCTGCCCGACAGGTTAGGTGTATGAAAATAAGTAAATGCAGAGCCCGAATAGCTCAGTCGGTAGAGCATCAGACTTTTAATCTGAGGGTCCAGGGTTCAAGTCCCTGTTCCGGCGCTGCTTTAATGTTCACCTTCCTTCAGTAGGCAGTCTTTCCATACTTGCATTTGGTCAGATTTAAAAATGGCTTTACTGCGAAAGCATACCATGCGATTATCTGAGGACAGCGCCCCTCTTCCAAAAGCATACAAACATTTTCCAATCATATAGAGTCACGAAAGTCAGAAATAGCCATCAAATTAATCACTTACCTTTGAAGATTTTCATCTGGCTGCAGTCACAAGAGTCTCAGCTACACAATAAATGTTTGTTTTGTTCAATAAAGTCCCTCTTTATATCCCAAAATCTCAGTTTTGTTGGCGCGTTGTGTTCAGTAATCCACTGGCTCAAAGGCGGTCAAAACACGCAGACGAATACGTCCGAACAGTACCGGTAAAGTTTGTTGAAACATGTCAAACGATTTTTATAATTAATCTTCAGGTTGGCAATTGTCTAAATACTCAATAATATTTCAACCGGACAATAGCGTATTCAATAGAAAGGAAAAACAACGACGGGCACGCACTTGGTCATGTGCGCAAACCAGCACTGCATGCTTCCTCAGTCCACTGACAGAAGGTCTCATTCTTCTTCATTTTTCAGAAAACAATCCTGAAACAATGTCTAAAGACTGTTGACATCTAGTGGAAGCCATAGGAACTGCAATCTGGGTCCTAACCCATTAGAAACTCAATAGGCATTCAATTGAAAACTTCCCACGTCAAATAAAGTCCCACTTCCCGGATGGATTTTCCTCAGATTTTCACCTGCCATATCAGTTCTGTTATACTCACAGACATCATTTGAACGGTTTTGGAAACTTTAAAGTGTGTTCTATCCAAATCTACCATTTATATGCATATCCTAGATTCTGGGCCTGAGTAACAGGCAGTTTACTTTGGGCACTCTTCTCATCCAGATGTCGAATCACTTCCCCTAAGCCATAAGAAGTTAAAATCCGTGTTCGAAGACTGATTTAAGCCTGTCAATCAATCACACAGCATCATCTGATCTGGGAATTTGCAGTGTGCCAGGCTTTTATGAGAGACAATTGTCATCTAAAGCAGAATTGGTTTGGTTGTTTTCGTTCGAGGTTTGTACTGTAAGCCACATTGGTACTTGTGTTGATTCATTGACTTCGCTGTTTAAAGAAGGTAGAGATTGCACACATAAAAACACTGACCACGACGTGATTTGAACACGCAACCTTCTGATCTGGAGTCAGACGCGCTACCGTTGCGCCACGAGGTCTAGACAAAACGCATCTTTGGAGGGGATGCCTAGTTCAGATTTCGTTGATTGTATCATTTGGAATGGAGGCCTGGATCTCTTGGGAAATGTATTATCTGACAATGCCCCCTCGTCAGCACGTGCCTCTGCCCGACAGGTTAGGTGTATGAAAATAAGTAAATGCAGAGCCCGAATAGCTCAGTCGGTAGAGCATCAGACTTTTAATCTGAGGGTCCAGGGTTCAAGTCCCTGTTCGGGCGCTGCTTTAATGTTCACCTTCCTTCAGTAGGCAGTCTTTCCATACTTGCATTTGGTCAGATTTAAAAATGGCTTTACTGCGAAAGCATACCATGCGATTATCTGAGGACAGCACCCCTGTTCCAAAAGCATACAAACATTCTCCAATCATATAGAGTCACGAAAGTCAGAAATAGCCATCAAATTAATCACTTACCTTTGAAGATTTTCATCTGGCTGCAGTCACAAGAGTCTCAGCTACACAATAAATGTTTGTTTTGTTCAATAAAGTCCCTCTTTATATCCCAAAATCTCAGTTTTGTTGGCGCGTTGTGTTCAGTAATCCACTGGCTCAAAGGCGGTCAAAACACGCAGACGAATACGTCCGAACAGTACCGGTAAAGTTTGTTGAAACATGTCAAACGATTTTTATAATTAATCTTCAGGTTGGCAATTGTCTAAATACTCAATAATATTTCAACCGGACAATAGCGTATTCAATAGAAAGGAAAAACAACGACGGGCACGCACTTGGTCATGTGCGCAAACCAGCACTGCATGCTTCCTCAGTCCACTGACAGAAGGTCTCATTCTTCTTCATTTTTCAGAAAACAATCCTGAAACAATGTCTAAAGACTGTTGACATCTAGTGGAAGCCATAGGAACTGCAATCTGGGTCCTAACCCATTAGAAACTCAATAGGCATTCAATTGAAAACTTCCCACGTCAAATAAAGTCCCACTTCCCGGATGGATTTTCCTCAGATTTTCACCTGCCATATCAGTTCTGTTATACTCACAGACATCATTTGAACGGTTTTGGAAACTTTAAAGTGTGTTCTATCCAAATCTACCATTTATATGCATATCCTAGATTCTGGGCCTGAGTAACAGGCAGTTTACTTTGGGCACTCTTCTCATCCAGATGTCGAATCACTTCCCCTAAGCCATAAGAAGTTAAAATCCGTGTTCGAAGACTGATTTAAGCCTGTCAATCAATCACACAGCATCATCTGATCTGGGAATTTGCAGTGTGACAGGCTTTTATGAGAGACAATTGTCATCTAAAGCAGAATTGGTTTGGTTGTTTTCGTTCGAGGTTTGTACTGTAAGCCACATTGGTACTTGTGTTGATTCATTGACTTCGATGTTTAAAGGAGGTAGAGATTGCACACATAAAAACACTGACCACGACGTGATTTGAACACGCAACCTTCTGATCTGGAGTCAGACGCGCTACCGTTGCGCCACGAGGTCTAGACAAAACGCGTCTTTGGAGGGGATGCCTAGTTCAGATTTCGTTGATTGTATCATTTGGAATGGAGGCCTGGATCTCTTGGGAAATGTATTATCTGACAATGCCCCCTCGTCAGCACGTGCCTCTGCCCGACAGGTTAGGTGTATGAAAATAAGTAAATGCAGAGCCCGAATAGCTCAGTCGGTAGAGCATCAGACTTTTAATCTGAGGGTCCAGGGTTCAAGTCCCTGTTCGGGCGCTGCTTTAATGTTCACCTTCCTTCAGTAGGCAGTCTTTCCATACTTGCATTTGGTCAGATTTAAAAATGGCTTTACTGCGAAAGCATACCATGCGATTATCTGAGGACAGCGCCCCTCTTCCAAAAGCATACAAACATTTTCCAATCATATAGAGTCACGAAAGTCAGAAATAGCCATCAAATTAATCACTTACCTTTGAAGATTTTCATCTGGCTGCAGTCACAAGAGTCTCAGCTACACAATAAATGTTTGTTTTGTTCAATAAAGTCCCTCTTTATATCCCAAAATCTCAGTTTTGTTGGCGCGTTGTGTTCAGTAATCCACTGGCTCAAAGGCGGTCAAAACACGCAGACGAATACGTCCGAACAGTACCGGTAAAGTTTGTTGAAACATGTCAAACGATTTTTATAATTAATCTTCAGGTTGGCAATTGTCTAAATACTCAATAATATTTCAACCGGACAATAGCGTATTCAATAGAAAGGAAAAACAACGACGGGCACGCACTTGGTCATGTGCGCAAACCAGCACTGCATGCTTCCTCAGTCCACTGACAGAAGGTCTCATTCTTCTTCATTTTTCAGAAAACAATCCTGAAACAATGTCTAAAGACTGTTGACATCTAGTGGAAGCCATAGGAACTGCAATCTGGGTCCTAACCCATTAGAAACTCAATAGGCATTCAATTGAAAACTTCCCACGTCAAATAAAGTCCCACTTCCCGGATGGATTTTCCTCAGATTTTCACCTGCCATATCAGTTCTGTTATACTCACAGACATCATTTGAACGGTTTTGGAAACTTTAAAGTGTGTTCTATCCAAATCTACCATTTATATGCATATCCTAGATTCTGGGCCTGAGTAACAGGCAGTTTACTTTGGGCACTCTTCTCATCCAGATGTCGAATCACTTCCCCTAAGCCATAAGAAGTTAAAATCCGTGTTCGAAGACTGATTTAAGCCTGTCAATCAATCACACAGCATCATCTGATCTGGGAATTTGCAGTGTGCCAGGCTTTTATGAGAGACAATTGTCATCTAAAGCAGAATTGGTTTGGTTGTTTTCGTTCGAGGTTTGTACTGTAAGCCACATTGGTACTTGTGTTGATTCATTGACTTCGCTGTTTAAAGAAGGTAGAGATTGCACACATAAAAACACTGACCACGACGTGATTTGAACACGCAACCTTCTGATCTGGAGTCAGACGCGCTACCGTTGCGCCACGAGGTCTAGACAAAACGCATCTTTGGAGGGGATGCCTAGTTCAGATTTCGTTGATTGTATCATTTGGAATGGAGGCCTGGATCTCTTGGGAAATGTATTATCTGACAATGCCCCCTCGTCAGCACGTGCCTCTGCCCGACAGGTTAGGTGTATGAAAATAAGTAAATGCAGAGCCCGAATAGCTCAGTCGGTAGAGCATCAGACTTTTAATCTGAGGGTCCAGGGTTCAAGTCCCTGTTCGGGCGCTGCTTTAATGTTCACCTTCCTTCAGTAGGCAGTCTTTCCATACTTGCATTTGGTCAGATTTAAAAATGGCTTTACTGCGAAAGCATACCATGCGATTATCTGAGGACAGCACCCCTGTTCCAAAAGCATACAAACATTCTCCAATCATATAGAGTCACGAAAGTCAGAAATAGCCATCAAATTAATCACTTACCTTTGAAGATTTTCATCTGGCTGCAGTCACAAGAGTCTCAGCTACACAATAAATGTTTGTTTTGTTCAATAAAGTCCCTCTTTATATCCCAAAATCTCAGTTTTGTTGGCGCGTTGTGTTCAGTAATCCACTGGCTCAAAGGCGGTCAAAACACGCAGACGAATACGTCCGAACAGTACCGGTAAAGTTTGTTGAAACATGTCAAACGATTTTTATAATTAATCTTCAGGTTGGCAATTGTCTAAATACTCAATAATATTTCAACCGGACAATAGCGTATTCAATAGAAAGGAAAAACAACGACGGGCACGCACTTGGTCATGTGCGCAAACCAGCACTGCATGCTTCCTCAGTCCACTGACAGAAGGTCTCATTCTTCTTCATTTTTCAGAAAACAATCCTGAAACAATGTCTAAAGACTGTTGACATCTAGTGGAAGCCATAGGAACTGCAATCTGGGTCCTAACCCATTAGAAACTCAATAGGCATTCAATTGAAAACTTCCCACGTCAAATAAAGTCCCACTTCCCGGATGGATTTTCCTCAGATTTTCACCTGCCATATCAGTTCTGTTATACTCACAGACATCATTTGAACGGTTTTGGAAACTTTAAAGTGTGTTCTATCCAAATCTACCATTTATATGCATATCCTAGATTCTGGGCCTGAGTAACAGGCAGTTTACTTTGGGCACTCTTCTCATCCAGATGTCGAATCACTTCCCCTAAGCCATAAGAAGTTAAAATCCGTGTTCGAAGACTGATTTAAGCCTGTCAATCAATCACACAGCATCATCTGATCTGGGAATTTGCAGTGTGACAGGCTTTTATGAGAGACAATTGTCATCTAAAGCAGAATTGGTTTGGTTGTTTTCGTTCGAGGTTTGTACTGTAAGCCACATTGGTACTTGTGTTGATTCATTGACTTCGATGTTTAAAGGAGGTAGAGATTGCACACATAAAAACACTGACCACGACGTGATTTGAACACGCAACCTTCTGATCTGGAGTCAGACGCGCTACCGTTGCGCCACGAGGTCTAGACAAAACGCGTCTTTGGAGGGGATGCCTAGTTCAGATTTCGTTGATTGTATCATTTGGAATGGAGGCCTGGATCTCTTGGGAAATGTATTATCTGACAATGCCCCCTCGTCAGCACGTGCCTCTGCCCGACAGGTTAGGTGTATGAAAATAAGTAAATGCAGAGCCCGAATAGCTCAGTCGGTAGAGCATCAGACTTTCAATCTGAGGGTCCAGGGTTCAAGTCCCTGTTCGGGCGCTGCTTTAATGTTCACCTTCCTTCAGTAGGCAGTCTTTCCATACTTGCATTTGGTCAGATTTAAAAATGGCTTTACTGCGAAAGCATACCATGCGATTATCTGAGGACAGCACCCCTGTTCCAAAAGCATACAAACATTCTCCAATCATATAGAGTCACGAAAGTCAGAAATAGCCATCAAATTAATCACTTACCTTTGAAGATTTTCATCTGGCTGCAGTCACAAGAGTCTCAGCTACACAATAAATGTTTGTTTTGTTCAATAAAGTCCCTCTTTATATCCCAAAATCTCAGTTTTGTTGGCGCGTTGTGTTCAGTAATCCACTGGCTCAAAGGCGGTCAAAACACGCAGACGAATACGTCCGAACAGTACCGGTAAAGTTTGTTGAAACATGTCAAACGATTTTTATAATTAATCTTCAGGTTGGCAATTGTCTAAATACTCAATAATATTTCAACCGGACAATAGCGTATTCAATAGAAAGGAAAAACAACGACGGGCACGCACTTGGTCATGTGCGCAAACCAGCACTGCATGCTTCCTCAGTCCACTGACAGAAGGTCTCATTCTTCTTCATTTTTCAGAAAACAATCCTGAAACAATGTCTAAAGACTGTTGACATCTAGTGGAAGCCATAGGAACTGCAATCTGGGTCCTAACCCATTAGAAACTCAATAGGCATTCAATTGAAAACTTCCCACGTCAAATAAAGTCCCACTTCCCGGATGGATTTTCCTCAGATTTTCACCTGCCATATCAGTTCTGTTATACTCACAGACATCATTTGAACGGTTTTGGAAACTTTAAAGTGTGTTCTATCCAAATCTACCATTTATATGCATATCCTAGATTCTGGGCCTGAGTAACAGGCAGTTTACTTTGGGCACTCTTCTCATCCAGATGTCGAATCACTTCCCCTAAGCCATAAGAAGTTAAAATCCGTGTTCGAAGACTGATTTAAGCCTGTCAATCAATCACACAGCATCATCTGATCTGGGAATTTGCAGTGTGACAGGCTTTTATGAGAGACAATTGTCATCTAAAGCAGAATTGGTTTGGTTGTTTTCGTTCGAGGTTTGTACTGTAAGCCACATTGGTACTTGTGTTGATTCATTGACTTCGATGTTTAAAGGAGGTAGAGATTGCACACATAAAAACACTGACCACGACGTGATTTGAACACGCAACCTTCTGATCTGGAGTCAGACGCGCTACCGTTGCGCCACGAGGTCTAGACAAAACGCGTCTTTGGAGGGGATGCCTAGTTCAGATTTCGTTGATTGTATCATTTGGAATGGAGGCCTGGATCTCTTGGGAAATGTATTATCTGACAATGCCCCCTCGTCAGCACGTGCCTCTGCCCGACAGGTTAGGTGTATGAAAATAAGTAAATGCAGAGCCCGAATAGCTCAGTCGGTAGAGCATCAGACTTTCAATCTGAGGGTCCAGGGTTCAAGTCCCTGTTCGGGCGCTGCTTTAATGTTCACCTTCCTTCAGTAGGCAGTCTTTCCATACTTGCATTTGGTCAGATTTAAAAATGGCTTTACTGCGAAAGCATACCATGCGATTATCTGAGGACAGCGCCCCTCTTCCAAAAGCATACAAACATTTTCCAATCATATAGAGTCACGAAAGTCAGAAATAGCCATCAAATTAATCACTTACCTTTGAAGATTTTCATCTGGCTGCAGTCACAAGAGTCTCAGCTACACAATAAATGTTTGTTTTGTTCAATAAAGTCCCTCTTTATATCCCAAAATCTCAGTTTTGTTGGCGCGTTGTGTTCAGTAATCCACTGGCTCAAAGGCGGTCAAAACACGCAGACGAATACGTCCGAACAGTACCGGTAAAGTTTGTTGAAACATGTCAAACGATTTTTATAATTAATCTTCAGGTTGGCAATTGTCTAAATACTCAATAATATTTCAACCGGACAATAGCGTATTCAATAGAAAGGAAAAACAACGACGGGCACGCACTTGGTCATGTGCGCAAACCAGCACTGCATGCTTCCTCAGTCCACTGACAGAAGGTCTCATTCTTCTTCATTTTTCAGAAAACAATCCTGAAACAATGTCTAAAGACTGTTGACATCTAGTGGAAGCCATAGGAACTGCAATCTGGGTCCTAACCCATTAGAAACTCAATAGGCATTCAATTGAAAACTTCCCACGTCAAATAAAGTCCCACTTCCCGGATGGATTTTCCTCAGATTTTCACCTGCCATATCAGTTCTGTTATACTCACAGACATCATTTGAACGGTTTTGGAAACTTTAAAGTGTGTTCTATCCAAATCTACCATTTATATGCATATCCTAGATTCTGGGCCTGAGTAACAGGCAGTTTACTTTGGGCACTCTTCTCATCCAGATGTCGAATCACATCCCCTAAGCCATAAGAAGTTAAAATCCGTGTTCGAAGACTGATTTAAGCCTGTCAATCAATCACACAGCATCATCTGATCTGGGAATTTGCAGTGTGACAGGCTTTTATGAGAGACAATTGTCATCTAAAGCAGAACTGGTTTGGTTGTTTTCGTTCGAGGTTTGTACTGTAAGCCACATTGGTACTTGTGTTGATTCATTGACTTCGCTGTTTAAAGAAGGTAGAGATTGCACACATAAAAACACTGACCACGACGTGATTTGAACACGCAACCTTCTGATCTGGAGTCAGACGCGCTACCGTTGCGCCACGAGGTCTAGACAAAACGCGTCTTTGGAGGGGATGCCTAGTTCAGATTTCATTGATTGTATCATTTGGAATGGAGGCCTGGATCTCTTGGGAAATGTATTATCTGACAATGCCCCCTCGTCAGCACGTGCCTCTGCCCGACAGGTTAGGTGTATGAAAATAAGTAAATGCAGAGCCCGAATAGCTCAGTCGGTAGAGCATCAAAATTTTAATGTGAGGGTCCAGGGTTCAAGTCCCTGTTCGGGCGCTGCTTTAATGTTCACCTTCCTTTAGTAGGCAGTCTTTCCATACTTGCATTTGGTCAGATTTAAAAATGGCTTTACTGCGAAAGCATACCATGCGATTATCTGAGGACAGCGCCCCTCTTCCAAAAGCATACAAACATTTTCCAATCATATAGAGTCACGAAAGTCAGAAATAGCCATCAAATTAATCACTTACCTTTGAAGATTTTCATCTGGCTGCAGTCACAAGAGTCTCAGCTACACAATAAATGTTTGTTTTGTTCAATAAAGTCCCTCTTTATATCCCAAAATCTCAGTTTTGTTGGCGCGTTGTGTTCAGTAATCCACTGGCTCAAAGGCGGTCAAAACACGCAGACGAATACGTCCGAACAGTACCGGTAAAGTTTGTTGAAACATGTCAAACGATTTTTATAATTAATCTTCAGGTTGGCAATTGTCTAAATACTCAATAATATTTCAACCGGACAATAGCGTATTCAATAGAAAGGAAAAACAACGACGGGCACGCACTTGGTCATGTGCGCAAACCAGCACTGCATGCTTCCTCAGTCCACTGACAGAAGGTCTCATTCTTCTTCATTTTTCAGAAAACAATCCTGAAACAATGTCTAAAGACTGTTGACATCTAGTGGAAGCCATAGGAACTGCAATCTGGGTCCTAACCCATTAGAAACTCAATAGGCATTCAATTGAAAACTTCCCACGTCAAATAAAGTCCCACTTCCCGGATGGATTTTCCTCAGATTTTCACCTGCCATATCAGTTCTGTTATACTCACAGACATCATTTGAACGGTTTTGGAAACTTTAAAGTGTGTTCTATCCAAATCTACCATTTATATGCATATCCTAGATTCTGGGCCTGAGTAACAGGCAGTTTACTTTTGGCACTCTTCTCATCCAGATGTCGAATCACATCCCCTAAGCCATAAGAAGTTAAAATCCGTGTTCGAAGACTGATTTAAGCCTGTCAATCAATCACACAGCATCATCTGATCTGGGAATTTGCAGCGTGACAGGCTTTTATGAGAGACAATTGTCATCTAAAGCAGAATTGGTTTGGTTGTTTTCGTTCGAGGTTTGTACTGTAAGCCACATTGGTACTTGTGTTGATTCATTGACTTCGCTGTTTAAAGAAGGTAGAGATTGCACACATAAAAACACTGACCACGACGTGATTTGAACACGCAACCTTCTGATCTGGAGTCAGACGCGCTACCGTTGCGCCACGAGGTCTAGACAAAACGCGTCTTTGGAGGGGATGCCTAGTTCAGATTTCGTTGATTGTATCATTTGGAATGGAGGCCTGGATCTCTTGGGAAATGTATTATCTGACAATGCCCCCTCGTCAGCACGTGCCTCTGCCCGACAGGTTAGGTGTATGAAAATAAGTAAATGCAGAGCCCGAATAGCTCAGTCGGTAGAGCATCAGACTTTTAATCTGAGGGTCCAGGGTTCAAGTCCCTGTTCGGGCGCTGCTTTAATGTTCACCTTCCTTCAGTAGGCAGTCTTTCCATACTTGCATTTGGTCAGATTTAAAAATGGCTTTACTGCGAAAGCATACCATGCGATTATCTGAGGACAGCGCCCCTCTTCCAAAAGCATACAAACATTTTCCAATCATATAGAGTCACGAAAGTCAGAAATAGCCATCAAATTAATCACTTACCTTTGAAGATTTTCATCTGGCTGCAGTCACAAGAGTCTCAGCTACACAATAAATGTTTGTTTTGTTCAATAAAGTCCCTCTTTATATCCCAAAATCTCAGTTTTGTTGGCGCGTTGTGTTCAGTAATCCACTGGCTCAAAGGCGGTCAAAACACGCAGACGAATACGTCCGAACAGTACCGGTAAAGTTTGTTGAAACATGTCAAACGATTTTTATAATTAATCTTCAGGTTGGCAATTGTCTAAATACTCAATAATATTTCAACCGGACAATAGCGTATTCAATAGAAAGGAAAAACAACGACGGGCACGCACTTGGTCATGTGCGCAAACCAGCACTGCATGCTTCCTCAGTCCACTGACAGAAGGTCTCATTCTTCTTCATTTTTCAGAAAACAATCCTGAAACAATGTCTAAAGACTGTTGACATCTAGTGGAAGCCATAGGAACTGCAATCTGGGTCCTAACCCATTAGAAACTCAATAGGCATTCAATTGAAAACTTCCCACGTCAAATAAAGTCCCACTTCCCGGATGGATTTTCCTCAGATTTTCACCTGCCATATCAGTTCTGTTATACTCACAGACATCATTTGAACGGTTTTGGAAACTTTAAAGTGTGTTCTATCCAAATCTACCATTTATATGCATATCCTAGATTCTGGGCCTGAGTAACAGGCAGTTTACTTTGGGCACTCTTCTCATCCAGATGTCGAATCACATCCCCTAAGCCATAAGAAGTTAAAATCCGTGTTCGAAGACTGATTTAAGCCTGTCAATCAATCACACAGCATCATCTGATCTGGGAATTTGCAGTGTGACAGGCTTTTATGAGAGACAATTGTCATCTAAAGCAGAACTGGTTTGGTTGTTTTCGTTCGAGGTTTGTACTGTAAGCCACATTGGTACTTGTGTTGATTCATTGACTTCGCTGTTTAAAGAAGGTAGAGATTGCACACATAAAAACACTGACCACGACGTGATTTGAACACGCAACCTTCTGATCTGGAGTCAGACGCGCTACCGTTGCGCCACGAGGTCTAGACAAAACGCGTCTTTGGAGGGGATGCCTAGTTCAGATTTCATTGATTGTATCATTTGGAATGGAGGCCTGGATCTCTTGGGAAATGTATTATCTGACAATGCCCCCTCGTCAGCACGTGCCTCTGCCCGACAGGTTAGGTGTATGAAAATAAGTAAATGCAGAGCCCGAATAGCTCAGTCGGTAGAGCATCAAAATTTTAATGTGAGGGTCCAGGGTTCAAGTCCCTGTTCGGGCGCTGCTTTAATGTTCACCTTCCTTTAGTAGGCAGTCTTTCCATACTTGCATTTGGTCAGATTTAAAAATGGCTTTACTGCGAAAGCATACCATGCGATTATCTGAGGACAGCGCCCCTCTTCCAAAAGCATACAAACATTTTCCAATCATATAGAGTCACGAAAGTCAGAAATAGCCATCAAATTAATCACTTACCTTTGAAGATTTTCATCTGGCTGCAGTCACAAGAGTCTCAGCTACACAATAAATGTTTGTTTTGTTCAATAAAGTCCCTCTTTATATCCCAAAATCTCAGTTTTGTTGGCGCGTTGTGTTCAGTAATCCACTGGCTCAAAGGCGGTCAAAACACGCAGACGAATACGTCCGAACAGTACCGGTAAAGTTTGTTGAAACATGTCAAACGATTTTTATAATTAATCTTCAGGTTGGCAATTGTCTAAATACTCAATAATATTTCAACCGGACAATAGCGTATTCAATAGAAAGGAAAAACAACGACGGGCACGCACTTGGTCATGTGCGCAAACCAGCACTGCATGCTTCCTCAGTCCACTGACAGAAGGTCTCATTCTTCTTCATTTTTCAGAAAACAATCCTGAAACAATGTCTAAAGACTGTTGACATCTAGTGGAAGCCATAGGAACTGCAATCTGGGTCCTAACCCATTAGAAACTCAATAGGCATTCAATTGAAAACTTCCCACGTCAAATAAAGTCCCACTTCCCGGATGGATTTTCCTCAGATTTTCACCTGCCATATCAGTTCTGTTATACTCACAGACATCATTTGAACGGTTTTGGGAACTTTAAAGTGTGTTCTATCCAAATCTACCATTTATATGCATATCCTAGATTCTGGGCCTGAGTAACAGGCAGTTTACTTTGGGCACTCTTCTCATCCAGATGTCGAATCACTTCCCCTAAGCCATAAGAAGTTAAAATCCGTGTTCGAAGACTGATTTAAGCCTGTCAATCAATCACACAGCATCATCTGATCTGGGAATTTGCAGTGTGCCAGGCTTTTATGAGAGACAATTGTCATCTAAAGCAGAATTGGTTTGGTTGTTTTCGTTCGAGGTTTGTACTGTAAGCCACATTGGTACTTGTGTTGATTCATTGACTTCGCTGTTTAAAGAAGGTAGAGATTGCACACATAAAAACACTGACCACGACGTGATTTGAAGACGCAACCTTCTGATCCGGAGTCAGACGCGCTACCGTTGCGCCACGAGGTCTAGACAAAACGCATCTTTGGAGGGGATGCCTAGTTCAGATTTCGTTGATTGTATCATTTGGAATGGAGGCCTGGATCTCTTGGGAAATGTATTATCTGACAATGCCCCCTCGTCAGCACGTGCCTCTGCCCGACAGGTTAGGTGTATGAAAATAAGCAAACTCAGAGCCCGAATAGCTCAGTCGGTAGAGCATCAGACTTTTAATCTGAGGGTCCAGGGTTGAAGTCCCTGTTCGGGCGCTGCTTTAATGTTTACCTTCCTTCAGTAGGCAGTCTTTCCATACTTGCATTTGGTCAGATTTAAAAATGGCTTTACTGCGAAAGCATACCATGCGATTATCTGAGGACAGCGCCCCTCTTCCAAAAGCATACAAACATTTTCCAATCATATAGAGTCACGAAAGTCAGAAATAGCGATCAAATTAATCACTTACCTTTGAAGATTTTCATCTGGTTGCAGTCACAAGAGTCTCAGCTACACAATAAATGTTTGTTTTGTTCAATAAAGTCCCTCTTTATATCCCAAAATCTCAGTTTTGTTGGCGCGTTGTGTTCAGTAATCCACTGGCTCAAAGGCGGTCAAAACACGCAGACGAATACGTCCGAACAGTACCGGTAAAGTTTGTTGAAACATGTCAAACGATTTTTATAATTAATCTTCAGGTTGGCAATTGTCTAAATACTCGATAATATTTCAACCGGACAATAGCGTATTCAATAGAAAGGAAAAACAACGACGGGCACGCACTAGGTCATGTGCGCAAACCAGCACTGCATGCTTCCTCAGTCCACTGACAGAAGGTCTCATTCTTCTTCATTTTTCAGAAAACAATCCTGAAACAATGTCTAAAGACTGTTGACATCTAGTGGAAGCCATAGGAACTGCAATCTGGGTCCTAACCCATTAGAAACTCAATAGGCATTCAATTGAAAACTTCCCACGTCAAATAAAGTCCCACTTCCCGGATGGATTTTCCTCAGATTTTCACCTGCCATATCAGTTCTGTTATACTCACAGACATCATTTGAACGGTTTTGGAAACTTTAAAGTGTGTTCTATCCAAATCTACCATTTATATGCATATCCTAGATTCTGGGCCTGAGTAACAGGCAGTTTACTTTGGGCACTCTTCTCATCCAGATGTCGAATCACTTCCCCTAATCCATAAGAAGTTAAAATCCGTGTTCGAAGACTGATTTAAGCCTGTCAATCAATCACACAGCATCATCTGATGTGGGAATTTGCAGTGTGCCAGGCTTTTATGAGAGACAATTGTCATCTAAAGCAGAATTGGTTTGGTTGTTTTCGTTCGAGGTTTGTACTGTAAGCCACATTGGTACTTGTGTTGATTCATTGACTTCGATGTTTAAAGGAGGTAGAGATTGCACACATAAAAACACTGACCACGACGTGATTTGAACACGCAATCTTCTGATCTGGAGTCAGACGCACTACCGTTGCGCCACAAGGTCTAGACAAAACGCGTCTTTGGAGGGGATGCCTAGTTCAGATTTCGTTGATTGTATCATTTGGAATGGAGGCCTGGATCTCTTGGGAAATGTATTATCTGACAATGCCCCCTCGTCAGCACGTGCCTCTGCCCGACAGGTTAGGTGTATGAAAATAATTAAATGCAGAGCCCGAATAGCTCAGTCGGTAGAGCATCAGACTTTTAATCTGAGGGTCCAGGGTTCAAGTCCCTGTTCGGGCGCTGCTTTAATGTTCATCTTCCTTCAGTAGGCAGTCTTTCCATACTTGCATTTGGTCAGATTTAAAAATGGCTTTACAGCGAAAGCATACCATGCGATTATCTGAGGACAGCGCCCCTCTTCCAAAAGCATACAAACATTTTCCAATCATATAGAGTCACGAAAGTCAGAAATAGCCATCAAATTAATCACTTACCTTTGAAGATTTTCATCTGGTTGCAGTCACAAGAGTCTCAGCTACACAATAAATGTTTGTTTTGTTCAATAAAGTCCCTCTTTATATCCCAAAATCTCAGTTTTGTTGGCGCGTTGTGTTCAGTAATCCACTGGCTCAAAGGCGGTCAAAACACGCAGACGAATATGTCCGAACAGTACCGGTAAAGTTTGTTGAAACATGTCAAACGATTTTTATAATTAATCTTCAGGTTGGCAATTGTCTAAATACTCGATAATATTTCAACCGGACAATAGCGTATTCAATAGAAAGGAAAAACAACGACGGGCACGCACTTGGTCATGGGCGCAAACCAGCACTGCATGCTTCCTCAGTCCACTGACAGAAGGTCTCATTCTTCTTCATTTTTCAGAAAACAATCCTGAAACAATGTCTAAAGACTGTTGACATCTAGTGGAAGCCATAGGAACTGCAATCTGGGTCCTAACCCATTAGAAACTCAATAGGCATTCAATTGAAAACTTCCCACATAAAAAAAAATCCCACTTCCCGGATGGATTTTCCTCAGATTTTCACCTGCCATATCAGTTCTGTTATACTCACAGACATCATTTGAACGGTTTTGGAAACTTTAAAGTGTGTTCTATCCAGATCTACCATTTATATGCATATCCTAGATTCTGGGCCTGAGTAACAGGCAGTTTACTTTGGGCACTCTTCTCATCCAGATGTCGAATCACTTCCCCTAAGCCATAAGAAGTTAAAATCCGTGTTCGAAGACTGATTTAAGCCTGTGAATCAATCACACAGCATCATCTGATCTGGGAATTTGCAGTGTGCCAGGCTTTTATGAGAGACAATTGTCATCTAAAGCAGAATTGGTTTGGTTGTTTTCGTTCGAGGTTTGTACTGTAAGCCACATTGGTACTTGTGTTGATTCATTGACTTCGCTGTTTAAAGAAGGTAGAGATTGCACACATAAAAACACTGACCACGACGTGATTTGAACACGCAACCTTCTGATCTGGAGTCAGACGCGCTACCGTTGCGCCACGAGGTCTAGACAAAACGCATCTTTGGAGGGGATGCCTAGTTCAGATTTCGTTGATTGTATAATTTGGAATGGAGGCCTGGATCTCTTGGGAAATGTATTATCTGACAATGCCCCCTCGTCAGCACGTGCCTCTGCCCGACAGGTTAGGTGTATGAAAATAAGCAAATGCAGAGACCGAATAGCTCAGTCGGTAGAGCATCAGACTTTTAATCTGAGGGTCCAGGGTTCAAGTCCCTGTTCGGGCGCTGCTTTAATGTTTACCTTCCTTCAGTAGGCAGTCTTTCCATACTTGCATTTGGTCAGATTTAAAAATGGCTTTACTGCGAAAGCATACCATGCGATTATCTGAGGACAGCGCCCCTGTTCCAAAAGCATACAAACATTTTCCAATCATATAGAGTCATGAAAGTCAGAAATAGCGATCAAATTAATCACTTACCTTTGAAGATTTTCATCTGGTTGCAGTCACAAGAGTCTCAGCTACACAATAAATGTTTGTTTTGTTCAATAAAGTCCCTCTTTATATCCCAAAATCTCAGTTTTGTTGGCGCGTTGTGTTCAGTAATCCACTGGCTCAAAGGCGGTCAAAACACGCAGACGAATACGTCCGAACAGTACCGGTAAAGTTTGTTGAAACATGTCAAACGATTTTTATAATTAATCTTCAGGTTGGCAATTGTCTAAATACTCGATAATATTTCAACCGGACAATAGCGTATTCAATAGAAAGGAAAAACAACGACGGGCACGCACTAGGTCATGTGCGCAAACCAGCACTGCATGCTTCCTCAGTCCACTGACAGAAGGTCTCATTCTTCTTCATTTTTCAGAAAACAATCCTGAAACAATGTCTAAAGACTGTTGACATCTAGTGGAAGCCATAGGAACTGCAATCTGGGTCCTAACCCATTAGAAACTCAATAGGCATTCAATTGAAAACTTCCCACGTCAAATAAAGTCCCACTTCCCGGATGGATTTTCCTCAGATTTTCACCTGCCATATCAGTTCTGTTATACTCACAGACATCATTTTAATGGTTTTGGAAACTTTAAAGTGTGTTCTATCCAAATCTACCATTTATATGCATATCCTAGATTCTGGGCCTGAGTAACAGGCAGTTTACTTTGGGCACTCTTCTCATCCAGATGTCGAATCACTTCCCCTAAGCCATAAGAAGTTCAAATCCGTGTTCGAAGACTGATTTAAGCCTGTCAATCAATCACACAGCATCATCTGATCTGGGAATTTGCAGTGTGACAGGCTTTTATGAGAGACAATTGTCATCTAAAGCAGAATTGGTTTGGTTGTTTTCGTTCGAGGTTTGTACTGTAAGCCACATTGGTACTTGTGTTGATTCATTGACTTCGCTGTTTAAAGAAGGTAGAGATTGCACACATAAAAACACTGACCACGACATGATTTGAACACGCAACCTTCTGATCTGGAGTCAGACGCGCTACCGTTGCGCCACGAGGTCTAGACAAAAAGCATCTTTGGAGGGGATGCCTAGTTCAGATTTCGTTGATTGTATCATTTGGAATGGAGGCCTGGATCTCTTGGGAAATGTATTATCTGACAATGCCCCCTCGTCAGCACGTGCCTCTGCCCGACAGGTTAGGTGTATGGAAATAAGTAAACGAAGAGCCCGAATAGCTCAGTCGGTAGAGCATCAGACTTTTAATCTGAGGGTCCAGGGTTCAAGTCCCTGTTCGGGCGCTGCTTTAATGTTCACCTTCCTTCACTAGGCAGTCTTTCCATACTTGTATTTGGTCAGATTTAAAAATGGCTTTAATGCGAAAGCATACCATGCGATTATCTGAGGACAGCGCCCCTCTTCCAAAAGCATACAAACATTTTCCAATCATATAGAGTCACGAAAGTCAGAAATAGCCATCAAATTAATCACTTACCTTTGAAGATTTTCATCTGGTTGCAGTCACAAGAGTCTCAGCTACACAATAAATGTTTCTTTTGTTCAATAAAGTCCCTCTTTATATCCCAAAAACTCAGTTTTGTTGGCGCGTTGTGTTCAGTAATCCACTGGCTCAAAGGCGGTCAAAACACGCAGACGAATACGTCCGAACAGTACCGGTAAAGTTTGTTGAAACATGTCAAACGATTTTTATAATTAATCTTCAGGTTGGCAATTGTCTAAATACTCGATAATATTTCAACCGGACAATAGCGTATTCAATAGAAAGGAAAAACAACGACGGGCACGCACTTGGTCATGTGCGCAAACCAGCACTGCATGCTTCCTCAGTCCACTGACAGAAGGTCTCATTCTTCTTCATTTTTCAGAAAACAATCCTGAAACAATGTCTAAAGACTGTTGACATCTAGTGGAAGCCATAGGAACTGCAATCTGGGTCCTAACCCATTAGAAACTCAATAGGCATTCAATTGAAAACTTCCCACATCAAAAAAAATCCCACTTCCCGGATGGATTTTCCTCAGATTTTCACCTGCCATATCAGTTCTGTTATACTCACAGACATCATTTGAATGGTTTTGGAAACTTTAAAGTGTGTTCTATCCAAATCTACCATTTATATGCATATCCTAGATTCTGGGCCTGAGTAACAGGCAGTTTACTTTGGGCACTCTTCTCATCCAGATGTCGAATCACTTCCCCTAAGCCATAAGAAGTTCAAATCCGTGTTCGAAGACTGATTTAAGCCTGTCAATCAATCACACAGCATCATCTGATCTGGGAATTTGCAGTGTGACAGGCTTTTATGAGAGACAATTGTCATCTAAAGCAGAATTGGTTTGGTTGTTTTCGTTCGAGGTTTGTACTGTAAGCCACATTGGTACTTGTGTTGATTCATTGACTTCGCTGTTTAAAGAAGGTAGAGATTGCACACATAAAAACACTGACCACGACATGATTTGAACACGCAACCTTCTGATCTGGAGTCAGACGCGCTACCGTTGCGCCACGAGGTCTAGACAAAAAGCATCTTTGGAGGGGATGCCTAGTTCAGATTTCGTTGATTGTATCATTTGGAATGGAGGCCTGGATCTCTTGGGAAATGTATTATCTGACAATGCCCCCTCGTCAGCACGTGCCTCTGCCCGACAGGTTAGGTGTATGGAAATAAGTAAATGAAGAGCCCGAATAGCTCAGTCGGTAGAGCATCAGACTTTTAATCTGAGGGTCCAGGGTTCAAGTCCCTGTTCGGGCGCTGCTTTAATGTTCACCTTCCTTCACTAGGCAGTCTTTCCATACTTGTATTTGGTCAGATTTAAAAATGGCTTTAATGCGAAAGCATACCATGCGATTATCTGAGGACAGCGCCCCTCTTCCAAAAGCATACAAACATTTTCCAATCATATAGAGTCACGAAAGTCAGAAATAGCCATCAAATTAATCACTTACCTTTGAAGATTTTCATCTGGTTGCAGTCACAAGAGTCTCAGCTACACAATAAATGTTTCTTTTGTTCAATAAAGTCCCTCTTTATATCCCAAAAACTCAGTTTTGTTGGCGCGTTGTGTTCAGTAATCCACTGGCTCAAAGGCGGTCAAAACACGCAGACGAATACGTCCGAACAGTACCGGTAAAGTTTGTTGAAACATGTCAAACGATTTTTATAATTAATCTTCAGGTTGGCAATTGTCTAAATACTCGATAATATTTCAACCGGACAATAGCGTATTCAATAGAAAGGAAAAACAACGACGGGCACGCACTTGGTCATGTGCGCAAACCAGCACTGCATGCTTCCTCAGTCCACTGACAGAAGGTCTCATTCTTCTTCATTTTTCAGAAAACAATCCTGAAACAATGTCTAAAGACTGTTGACATCTAGTGGAAGCCATAGGAACTGCAATCTGGGTCCTAACCCATTAGAAACTCAATAGGCATTCAATTGAAAACTTCCCACATCAAAAAAAATCCCACTTCCCGGATGGATTTTCCTCAGATTTTCACCTGCCATATCAGTTCTGTTATACTCACAGACATCATTTGAATGGTTTTGGAAACTTTAAAGTGTGTTCTATCCAAATCTACCATTTATATGCATATCCTAGATTCTGGGCCTGAGTAACAGGCAGTTTACTTTGGGCACTCTTCTCATCCAGATGTCGAATCACTTCCCCTAAGCCATAAGAAGTTAAAATCCGTGTTCGAAGACTGATTTAAGCCTGTGAATCAATCACACAGCATCATCTGATCTGGGAATTTGCAGTGTGACAGGCTTTTATGAGAGACAATTGTCATCTAAAGCAGAATTGGTTTGGTTGTTTTCGTTCGAGGTTTGTACTGTAAGCCACATTGGTACTTGTGTTGATTCATTGACTTCGCAGTTTAAAGGAGGTAGAGATTGCACACATAAAAACACTGACCACGACGTGATTTGAACACGCAACCTTCTGATCTGGAGTCAGACGCGCTACCGTTGCGCCACGAGGTCTAGACAAAATGCGTCTTTGGAGGGGATGCCTAGTTCAGATTTCGTTGATTGTATCATTTGGAATGGAGGCCTGGATCTCTTGGGAAATGTATTATCTGACAATGCCCCCTCGTCAGCACGTGCCTCTGCCCGACAGGTTAGGTGTATGAAAATAAGTAAATGCAGAGCCCGAATAGCTCAGTCGGTAGAGCATCAGACTTTTAATCTGAGGGTCCAGGTTTCAAGTCCCTGTTCGGGCGCTGCTTTAATGTTCACCTTCCTTCACTAGGCAGTCTTTCCATACTTGTATTTGGTCAGATTTAAAAATGGCTTTAATGCGAAAGCATACCATGCGATTATCTGAGGACAGCGCCCCTCTTCCAAAAGCATACAAACATTTTCCAATCATATAGAGTCACGAAAGTCAGAAATAGCCATCAAATTAATCACTTACCTTTGAAGATTTTCATCTGGTTTCAGTCACAAGAGTCTCAGCTACACAATAAATGTTTCTTTTGTTCAATAAAGTCCCTCTTTATATCCCAAAAACTCAGTTTTGTTGGCGCGTTGTGTTCAGTAATCCACTGGCTCAAAGGCGGTCAAAACACGCAGACGATTATGTCCGAACAGTACCGGTAAAGTTTGTTGAAACATGTCAAACGATTTTTATAATTAATCTTCAGGTTGGCAATTGTCTAAATACTCGATAATATTTCAACCGGACAATAGCGTATTCAATAGAAAGGAAAAACAACGACGGGCACGCACTAGGTCATGTGCGCAAACCAGCACTGCATGCTTCCTCAGTCCACTGACAGAAGGTCTCATTCTTCTTCATTTTTCAGAAAACAATCCTGAAACAATGTCTAAAGACTGTTGACATCTAGTGGAAGCCATAGGAACTGCAATCTGGGTCCTAACCCATTAGAAACTCAATAGGCATTCAATTGAAAACTTCCCACGTCAAATAAAGTCCCACTTCCCGGATGGATTTTCCTCAGATTTTCACCTGCCATATCAGTTCTGTTATACTCACAGACATCATTTTAATGGTTTTGGAAACTTTAAAGTGTGTTCTATCCAAATCTACCATTTATATGCATATCCTAGATTCTGAGCCAGAGTAACAGGCAGTTTACTTTGGGCACTCTTCTCATCCAGATGTCGAATCACTTCCCCTAAGCCATAAGAAGTTCAAATCCGTGTTCGAAGACTGATTTAAGCCTGTCAATCAATCACACAGCATCATCTGATCTGGGAATTTGCAGTGTGACAGGCTTTTATGAGAGACAATTGTCATCTAAAGCAGAATTGGTTTGGTTGTTTTCGTTCGAGGTTTGTACTGTAAGCCACATTGGTACTTGTGTTGATTCATTGACTTCGCTGTTTAAAGAAGGTAGAGATTGCACACATAAAAACACTGACCACGACATGATTTGAACACGCAACCTTCTGATCTGGAGTCAGACGCGCTACCGTTGCGCCACGAGGTCTAGACAAAAAGCATCTTTGGAGGGGATGCCTAGTTCAGATTTCGTTGATTGTATCATTTGGAATGGAGGCCTGGATCTCTTGGGAAATGTATTATCTGACAATGCCCCCTCGTCAGCACGTGCCTCTGCCCGACAGGTTAGGTGTATGGAAATAAGTAAATGAAGAGCCCGAATAGCTCAGTCGGTAGAGCATCAGACTTTTAATCTGAGGGTCCAGGGTTCAAGTCCCTGTTCGGGCGCTGCTTTAATGTTCACCTTCCTTCACTAGGCAGTCTTTCCATACTTGTATTTGGTCAGATTTAAAAATGGCTTTAATGCGAAAGCATACCATGCGATTATCTGAGGACAGCGCCCCTCTTCCAAAAGCATACAAACATTTTCCAATCATATAGAGTCACGAAAGTCAGAAATAGCCATCAAATTAATCACTTACCTTTGAAGATTTTCATCTGGTTGCAGTCACAAGAGTCTCAGCTACACAATAAATGTTTCTTTTGTTCAATAAAGTCCCTCTTTATATCCCAAAAACTCAGTTTTGTTGGCGCGTTGTGTTCAGTAATCCACTGGCTCAAAGGCGGTCAAAACACGCAGACGAATACGTCCGAACAGTACCGGTAAAGTTTGTTGAAACATGTCAAACGATTTTTATAATTAATCTTCAGGTTGGCAATTGTCTAAATACTCGATAATATTTCAACCGGACAATAGCGTATTCAATAGAAAGGAAAAACAACGACGGGCACGCACTTGGTCATGTGCGCAAACCAGCACTGCATGCTTCCTCAGTCCACTGACAGAAGGTCTCATTCTTCTTCATTTTTCAGAAAACAATCCTGAAACAATGTCTAAAGACTGTTGACATCTAGTGGAAGCCATAGGAACTGCAATCTGGGTCCTAACCCATTAGAAACTCAATAGGCATTCAATTGAAAACTTCCCACATCAAAAAAAATCCCACTTCCCGGATGGATTTTCCTCAGATTTTCACCTGCCATATCAGTTCTGTTATACTCACAGACATCATTTGAATGGTTTTGGAAACTTTAAAGTGTGTTCTATCCAAATCTACCATTTATATGCATATCCTAGATTCTGGGCCTGAGTAACAGGCAGTTTACTTTGGGCACTCTTCTCATCCAGATGTCGAATCACTTCCCCTAAGCCATAAGAAGTTAAAATCCGTGTTCGAAGACTGATTTAAGCCTGTGAATCAATCACACAGCATCATCTGATCTGGGAATTTGCAGTGTGACAGGCTTTTATGAGAGACAATTGTCATCTAAAGCAGAATTGGTTTGGTTGTTTTCGTTCGAGGTTTGTACTGTAAGCCACATTGGTACTTGTGTTGATTCATTGACTTCGCAGTTTAAAGGAGGTAGAGATTGCACACATAAAAACACTGACCACGACGTGATTTGAACACGCAACCTTCTGATCTGGAGTCAGACGCGCTACCGTTGCGCCACGAGGTCTAGACAAAACGCGTCTTTGGAGGGGATGCCTAGTTCAGATTTCGTTGATTGTATCATTTGGAATGGAGGCCTGGATCTCTTGGGAAATGTATTATCTGACAATGCCCCCTCGTCAGCACGTGCCTCTGCCCGACAGGTTAGGTGTATGAAAATAAGTAAATGCAGAGCCCGAATAGCTCAGTCGGTAGAGCATCAGACTTTTAATCTGAGGGTCCAGGTTTCAAGTCCCTGTTCGGGCGCTGCTTTAATGTTCACCTTCCTTCACTAGGCAGTCTTTCCATACTTGTATTTGGTCAGATTTAAAAATGGCTTTAATGCGAAAGCATACCATGCGATTATCTGAGGACAGCGCCCCTCTTCCAAAAGCATACAAACATTTTCCAATCATATAGAGTCACGAAAGTCAGAAATAGCCATCAAATTAATCACTTACCTTTGAAGATTTTCATCTGGTTTCAGTCACAAGAGTCTCAGCTACACAATAAATGTTTCTTTTGTTCAATAAAGTCCCTCTTTATATCCCAAAAACTCAGTTTTGTTGGCGCGTTGTGTTCAGTAATCCACTGGCTCAAAGGCGGTCAAAACACGCAGACGAATACGTCCGAACAGTACCGGTAAAGTTTGTTGAAACATGTCAAACGATTTTTATAATTAATCTTCAGGTTGGCAATTGTCTAAATACTCAATAATATTTCAACCGGACAATAGCGTATTCAATAGAAAGGAAAAACAACGACGGGCACGCACTTGGTCATGTGCGCAAACCAGCACTGCATGCTTCCTCAGTCCACTGACAGAAGGTCTCATTCTTCTTCATTTTTCAGAAAACAATCCTGAAACAATGTCTAAAGACTGTTGACATCTAGTGGAAGCCATAGGAACTGCAATCTGGGTCCTAACCCATTAGAAACTCAATAGGCATTCAATTGAAAACTTCCCACATCAAAAAAAATCCCACTTCCCGGATGGATTTTCCTCAGATTTTCACCTGCCATATCAGTTCTGTTATACTCACAGACATCATTTGAACGGTTTTGGAAACTTTAAAGTGTGTTCTATCCAAATCTACCATTTATATGCATATCCTAGATTCTGGGCCTGAGTAACAGGCAGTTTACTTTGGGCACTCTTCTCATCCAGATGTCGAATCACTTCCCCTAAGCCATAAGAATTTAAAATCCGTGTTCGAAGACTGATTTAAGCCTGTGAATCAATCACACAGCATCATCTGATCTGGGAATTTGCAGTGTGACAGGCTTTTATGAGAGACAATTGTCATCTAAAGCAGAATTGGTTTGGTTGTTTTCGTTCGAGGTTTGTACTGTAAGCCACATTGGTACTTGTGTTGATTCATTGACTTCGCTGTTTAAAGAAGGTAGAGATTGCACACATAAAAACACTGACCACGACGTGATTTGAAGACGCAACCTTCTGATCCGGAGTCAGACGCGCTACCGTTGCGCCACGAGGTCTAGACAAAACGCATCTTTGGAGGGGATGCCTAGTTCAGATTTCGTTGATTGTATCATTTGGAATGGAGGCCTGGATCTCTTGGGAAATGTATTATCTGACAATGCCCCCTCGTCAGCACGTGCCTCTGCCCGACAGGTTAGGTGTATGAAAATAAGCAAACTCAGAGCCCGAATAGCTCAGTCGGTAGAGCATCAGACTTTTAATCTGAGGGTCCAGGGTTGAAGTCCCTGTTCGGGCGCTGCTTTAATGTTTACCTTCCTTCAGTAGGCAGTCTTTCCATACTTGCATTTGGTCAGATTTAAAAATGGCTTTACTGCGAAAGCATACCATGCGATTATCTGAGGACAGCGCCCCTCTTCCAAAAGCATACAAACATTTTCCAATCATATAGAGTCACGAAAGTCAGAAATAGCGATCAAATTAATCACTTACCTTTGAAGATTTTCATCTGGTTGCAGTCACAAGAGTCTCAGCTACACAATAAATGTTTGTTTTGTTCAATAAAGTCCCTCTTTATATCCCAAAATCTCAGTTTTGTTGGCGCGTTGTGTTCAGTAATCCACTGGCTCAAAGGCGGTCAAAACACGCAGACGAATACGTCCGAACAGTACCGGTAAAGTTTGTTGAAACATGTCAAACGATTTTTATAATTAATCTTCAGGTTGGCAATTGTCTAAATACTCGATAATATTTCAACCGGACAATAGCGTATTCAATAGAAAGGAAAAACAACGACGGGCACGCACTAGGTCATGTGCGCAAACCAGCACTGCATGCTTCCTCAGTCCACTGACAGAAGGTCTCATTCTTCTTCATTTTTCAGAAAACAATCCTGAAACAATGTCTAAAGACTGTTGACATCTAGTGGAAGCCATAGGAACTGCAATCTGGGTCCTAACCCATTAGAAACTCAATAGGCATTCAATTGAAAACTTCCCACGTCAAATAAAGTCCCACTTCCCGGATGGATTTTCCTCAGATTTTCACCTGCCATATCAGTTCTGTTATACTCACAGACATCATTTGAACGGTTTTGGAAACTTTAAAGTGTGTTCTATCCAAATCTACCATTTATATGCATATCCTAGATTCTGGGCCTGAGTAACAGGCAGTTTACTTTGGGCACTCTTCTCATCCAGATGTCGAATCACTTCCCCTAAGCCATAAGAAGTTAAAATCCGTGTTCGAAGACTGATTTAAGCCTGTCAATCAATCACACAGCATCATCTGATCTGGGAATTTGCAGTGTGCCAGGCTTTTATGAGAGACAATTGTCATCTAAAGCAGAATTGGTTTGGTTGTTTTCGTTCGAGGTTTGTACTGTAAGCCACATTGGTACTTGTGTTGATTCATTGACTTCGCTGTTTAAAGAAGGTAGAGATTGCACACATAAAAACACTGACCACGACGTGATTTGAAGACGCAACCTTCTGATCCGGAGTCAGACGCGCTACCGTTGCGCCACGAGGTCTAGACAAAACGCATCTTTGGAGGGGATGCCTAGTTCAGATTTCGTTGATTGTATCATTTGGAATGGAGGCCTGGATCTCTTGGGAAATGTATTATCTGACAATGCCCCCTCGTCAGCACGTGCCTCTGCCCGACAGGTTAGGTGTATGAAAATAAGCAAACTCAGAGCCCGAATAGCTCAGTCGGTAGAGCATCAGACTTTTAATCTGAGGGTCCAGGGTTCAAGTCCCTGTTCGGGCGCTGCTTTAATGTTCATCTTCCTTCAGTAGGCAGTCTTTCCATACTTGCATTTGGTCAGATTTAAAAATGGCTTTACAGCGAAAGCATACCATGCGATTATCTGAGGACAGCGCCCCTCTTCCAAAAGCATACAAACATTTTCCAATCATATAGAGTCACGAAAGTCAGAAATAGCCATCAAATTAATCACTTACCTTTGAAGATTTTCATCTGGTTGCAGTCACAAGAGTCTCAGCTACACAATAAATGTTTGTTTTGTTCAATAAAGTCCCTCTTTATATCCCAAAATCTCAGTTTTGTTGGCGCGTTGTGTTCAGTAATCCACTGGCTCAAAGGCGGTCAAAACACGCAGACGAATATGTCCGAACAGTACCGGTAAAGTTTGTTGAAACATGTCAAACGATTTTTATAATTAATCTTCAGGTTGGCAATTGTCTAAATACTCGATAATATTTCAACCGGACAATAGCGTATTCAATAGAAAGGAAAAACAACGACGGGCACGCACTTGGTCATGGGCGCAAACCAGCACTGCATGCTTCCTCAGTCCACTGACAGAAGGTCTCATTCTTCTTCATTTTTCAGAAAACAATCCTGAAACAATGTCTAAAGACTGTTGACATCTAGTGGAAGCCATAGGAACTGCAATCTGGGTCCTAACCCATTAGAAACTCAATAGGCATTCAATTGAAAACTTCCCACATAAAAAAAAATCCCACTTCCCGGATGGATTTTCCTCAGATTTTCACCTGCCATATCAGTTCTGTTATACTCACAGACATCATTTGAACGGTTTTGGAAACTTTAAAGTGTGTTCTATCCAAATCTACCATTTATATGCATATCCTAGATTCTGGGCCTGAGTAACAGGCAGTTTACTTTGGGCACTCTTCTCATCCAGATGTCGAATCACTTCCCCTAAGCCATAAGAAGTTAAAATCCGTGTTCGAAGACTGATTTAAGCCTGTCAATCAATCACACAGCATCATCTGATCTGGGAATTTGCAGTGTGCCAGGCTTTTATGAGAGACAATTGTCATCTAAAGCAGAATTGGTTTGGTTGTTTTCGTTCGAGGTTTGTACTGTAAGCCACATTGGTACTTGTGTTGATTCATTGACTTCGCTGTTTAAAGAAGGTAGAGATTGCACACATAAAAACACTGACCACGACGTGATTTGAAGACGCAACCTTCTGATCCGGAGTCAGACGCGCTACCGTTGCGCCACGAGGTCTAGACAAAACGCATCTTTGGAGGGGATGCCTAGTTCAGATTTCGTTGATTGTATCATTTGGAATGGAGGCCTGGATCTCTTGGGAAATGTATTATCTGACAATGCCCCCTCGTCAGCACGTGCCTCTGCCCGACAGGTTAGGTGTATGAAAATAAGCAAACTCAGAGCCCGAATAGCTCAGTCGGTAGAGCATCAGACTTTTAATCTGAGGGTCCAGGGTTCAAGTCCCTGTTCGGGCGCTGCTTTAATGTTCATCTTCCTTCAGTAGGCAGTCTTTCCATACTTGCATTTGGTCAGATTTAAAAATGGCTTTACAGCGAAAGCATACCATGCGATTATCTGAGGACAGCGCCCCTCTTCCAAAAGCATACAAACATTTTCCAATCATATAGAGTCACGAAAGTCAGAAATAGCCATCAAATTAATCACTTACCTTTGAAGATTTTCATCTGGTTGCAGTCACAAGAGTCTCAGCTACACAATAAATGTTTGTTTTGTTCAATAAAGTCCCTCTTTATATCCCAAAATCTCAGTTTTGTTGGCGCGTTGTGTTCAGTAATCCACTGGCTCAAAGGCGGTCAAAACACGCAGACGAATATGTCCGAACAGTACCGGTAAAGTTTGTTGAAACATGTCAAACGATTTTTATAATTAATCTTCAGGTTGGCAATTGTCTAAATACTCGATAATATTTCAACCGGACAATAGCGTATTCAATAGAAAGGAAAAACAACGACGGGCACGCACTTGGTCATGGGCGCAAACCAGCACTGCATGCTTCCTCAGTCCACTGACAGAAGGTCTCATTCTTCTTCATTTTTCAGAAAACAATCCTGAAACAATGTCTAAAGACTGTTGACATCTAGTGGAAGCCATAGGAACTGCAATCTGGGTCCTAACCCATTAGAAACTCAATAGGCATTCAATTGAAAACTTCCCACATAAAAAAAAATCCCACTTCCCGGATGGATTTTCCTCAGATTTTCACCTGCCATATCAGTTCTGTTATACTCACAGACATCATTTGAACGGTTTTGGAAACTTTAAAGTGTGTTCTATCCAGATCTACCATTTATATGCATATCCTAGATTCTGGGCCTGAGTAACAGGCAGTTTACTTTGGGCACTCTTCTCATCCAGATGTCGAATCACTTCCCCTAAGCCATAAGAAGTTAAAATCCGTGTTCGAAGACTGATTTAAGCCTGTGAATCAATCACACAGCATCATCTGATCTGGGAATTTGCAGTGTGCCAGGCTTTTATGAGAGACAATTGTCATCTAAAGCAGAATTGGTTTGGTTGTTTTCGTTCGAGGTTTGTACTGTAAGCCACATTGGTACTTGTGTTGATTCATTGACTTCGCTGTTTAAAGAAGGTAGAGATTGCACACATAAAAACACTGACCACGACGTGATTTGAACACGCAACCTTCTGATCTGGAGTCAGACGCGCTACCGTTGCGCCACGAGGTCTAGACAAAACGCATCTTTGGAGGGGATGCCTAGTTCAGATTTCGTTGATTGTATAATTTGGAATGGAGGCCTGGATCTCTTGGGAAATGTATTATCTGACAATGCCCCCTCGTCAGCACGTGCCTCTGCCCGACAGGTTAGGTGTATGAAAATAAGCAAATGCAGAGACCGAATAGCTCAGTCGGTAGAGCATCAGACTTTTAATCTGAGGGTCCAGGTTTCAAGTCCCTGTTCGGGCGCTGCTTTAATGTTCACCTTCCTTCACTAGGCAGTCTTTCCATACATGTATTTGGTCAGATTTAAAAATGGCTTTAATGCGAAAGCATACCATGCGATTATCTGAGGACAGCGCCCCTCTTCCAAAAGCATACAAACATTTTCCAATCATATAGAGTCACGAAAGTCAGAAATAGCCATCAAATTAATCACTTACCTTTGAAGATTTTCATCTGGTTGCAGTCACAAGAGTCTCAGCTACACAATAAATGTTTGTTTTGTTCAATAAAGTCCCTCTTTATATCCCAAAAACTCAGTTTTGTTGGCGCGTTGTGTTCAGTAATCCACTGGCTCAAAGGCGGTCAAAACACGCAGACGAATACGTCCGAACAGTACCGGTAAAGTTTGTTGAAACATGTCAAACGATTTTTATAATTAATCTTCAGGTTGGCAATTGTCTAAATACTCAATAATATTTCAACCGGACAATAGCGTATTCAATAGAAAGGAAAAACAACGACGGGCACGCACTTGGTCATGTGCGCAAACCAGCACTACATGCTTCCTCAGTCCACTGACAGAAGGTCTCATTCTTCTTCATTTTTCAGAAAACAATCCTGAAACAATGTCTAAAGACTGTTGACATCTAGTGGAAGCCATAGGAACTGCAATCTGGGTCCTAACCCATTAGAAACTCAATAGGCATTCAATTGAAAACTTCCCACATAAAAAAAAATCCCACTTCCCGGATGGATTTTCCTCAGATTTTCACCTGCCATATCAGTTCTGTTATACTCACAGACATCATTTGAACGGTTTTGGAAACTTTAAAGTGTGTTCTATCCAGATCTACCATTTATATGCATATCCTAGATTCTGGGCCTGAGTAACAGGCAGTTTACTTTGGGCACTCTTCTCATCCAGATGTCGAATCACTTCCCCTAAGCCATAAGAAGTTAAAATCCGTGTTCGAAGACTGATTTAAGCCTGTGAATCAATCACACAGCATCATCTGATCTGGGAATTTGCAGTGTGCCAGGCTTTTATGAGAGACAATTGTCATCTAAAGCAGAATTGGTTTGGTTGTTTTCGTTCGAGGTTTGTACTGTAAGCCACATTGGTACTTGTGTTGATTCATTGACTTCGCTGTTTAAAGAAGGTAGAGATTGCACACATAAAAACACTGACCACGACGTGATTTGAACACGCAACCTTCTGATCTGGAGTCAGACGCGCTACCGTTGCGCCACGAGGTCTAGACAAAACGCATCTTTGGAGGGGATGCCTAGTTCAGATTTCGTTGATTGTATAATTTGGAATGGAGGCCTGGATCTCTTGGGAAATGTATTATCTGACAATGCCCCCTCGTCAGCACGTGCCTCTGCCCGACAGGTTAGGTGTATGAAAATAAGCAAATGCAGAGACCGAATAGCTCAGTCGGTAGAGCATCAGACTTTTAATCTGAGGGTCCAGGTTTCAAGTCCCTGTTCGGGCGCTGCTTTAATGTTCACCTTCCTTCACTAGGCAGTCTTTCCATACATGTATTTGGTCAGATTTAAAAATGGCTTTAATGCGAAAGCATACCATGCGATTATCTGAGGACAGCGCCCCTCTTCCAAAAGCATACAAACATTTTCCAATCATATAGAGTCACGAAAGTCAGAAATAGCCATCAAATTAATCACTTACCTTTGAAGATTTTCATCTGGTTGCAGTCACAAGAGTCTCAGCTACACAATAAATGTTTGTTTTGTTCAATAAAGTCCCTCTTTATATCCCAAAAACTCAGTTTTGTTGGCGCGTTGTGTTCAGTAATCCACTGGCTCAAAGGCGGTCAAAACACGCAGACGAATACGTCCGAACAGTACCGGTAAAGTTTGTTGAAACATGTCAAACGATTTTTATAATTAATCTTCAGGTTGGCAATTGTCTAAATACTCAATAATATTTCAACCGGACAATAGCGTATTCAATAGAAAGGAAAAACAACGACGGGCACGCACTTGGTCATGTGCGCAAACCAGCACTGCATGCTTCCTCAGTCCACTGACAGAAGGTCTCATTCTTCTTCATTTTTCAGAAAACAATCCTGAAACAATGTCTAAAGACTGTTGACATCTAGTGGAAGCCATAGGAACTGCAATCTGGGTCCTAACCCATTAGAAACTCAATAGGCATTCAATTGAAAACTTCCCACGTCAAATAAAGTCCCACTTCCCGGATGGATTTTCCTCAGATTTTCACCTGCCATATCAGTTCTGTTATACTCACAGACATCATTTGAACGGTTTTGGAAACTTTAAAGTGTGTTCTATCCAAATCTACCATTTATATGCATATCCTAGATTCTGGGCCTGAGTAACAGGCAGTTTACTTTGGGCACTCTTCTCATCCAGATGTCGAATCACTTCCCCTAAGCCATAAGAAGTTAAAATCCGTGTTCGAAGACTGATTTCAGCCTGTGAATCAATCACACAGCATCATCTGATCTGGGAATTTGCAGTGTGACAGGCTTTTATGAGAGACAATTGTCATCTAAAGCAGAATTGGTTTGGTTGTTTTCGTTCGAGGTTTGTACTGTAAGCCACATTGGTACTTGTGTTGATTCATTGACTTCGCTGTTTAAAGGAGGTAGAGATTGCACACATAAAAACACTGACCACGACGTGATTTGAACACGCAACCTTCTGATCTGGAGTCAGACGCGCTACCGTTGCGCCACGAGGTCTAGACGAAACGTGTCTTTGGAGGGGATGCCTAGTTCAGATTTCGTTGATTGTATCTTTTGGAATGGAGGCCTGGATCTCTTGGGAAATGTATTATCTGACAATGCCCCCTCGTCAGCACGTGCCTCTGCCCGACAGGTTAGGTGTATGAAAATAAGTAAATGCAGAGCCCGAATAGCTCAGTCGGTAGAGCATCAGACTTTTAATCTGAGGGTCCAGGGTTCAAGTCCCTGTTCGGGCGCTGCTTTAATGTTCACCTTCCTTCACTAGGCAGTCTTTCCATACTTGTATTTGGTCAGATTTAAAAATGGCTTTACTGCAAAAGCATACCATGCGATTATCTGAGGACAGCGCCCCTCTTCCAAAAGCATACAAACATTTTCCAATCATATAGAGTCACGAAAGTCAGAAATAGCGATCAAATTAATCACTTACCTTTGAAGATTTTCATCTGGTTGCAGTCACAAGAGTCTCAGCTACACAATAAATGTTTGTTTTGTTCAATAAAGTCCCTCTTTATATCCCAAAATCTCAGTTTTGTTGGCGCGTTGTGTTCAGTAATCCACTGGCTCAAAGGCGGTCAAAACACGCAGACGAATACGTCCGAACAGTACCGGTAAAGTTTGTTGAAACATGTCAAACGATTTTTATAATTAATCTTCAGGTTGGCAATTGTCTAAATACTCAATAATATTTCAACCGGACAATAGCGTATTCAATAGAAAGGAAAAACAACGACGGGCACGCACTTGGTCATGTGCGCAAACCAGCACTGCATGCTTCCTCAGTCCACTGACAGAAGGTCTCATTCTTCTTCATTTTTCAGAAAACAATCCTGAAACAATGTCTAAAGACTGTTGACATCTAGTGGAAGCCATAGGAACTGCAATCTGGGTCCTAACCCATTAGAAACTCAATAGGCATTCAATTGAAAACTTCCCACGTCAAATAAAGTCCCACTTTCCGGATGGATTTTCCTCAGATTTTCACCTGCCATATCAGTTCTGTTATACTCACAGACATCATTTGAACGGTTTTGGGAACTTTAAAGTGTGTTCTATCCAAATCTACCATTTATATGCATATCCTAGATTCTGGGCCTGAGTAACAGGCAGTTTACTTTGGGCACTCTTCTCATCCAGATGTCGAATCACATCCCCTAAGCCATAAGAAGTTAAAATCCGTGTTCGAAGACTGATTTAAGCCTGTCAATCAATCACACAGCATCATCTGATGTGGGAATTTGCAGTGTGACAGGCTTTTATGAGAGACAATTGTCATCTAAAGCAGAATTGGTTTGGTTGTTTTCGTTCGAGGTTTGTACTGTAAGCCACATTGGTACTTGTGTTGATTCATTGACTTCGCTGTTTAAAGAAGGTAGAGATTGCACACATAAAAACACTGACCACGACGTGATTTGAACACGCAACCTTCTGATCTGGAGTCAGACGCGCTACCGTTGCGCCACGAGGTCTAGACAAAACGCGTCTTTGGAGGGGATGCCTAGTTCAGATTTCATTGATTGTATCATTTGGAATGGAGGCCTGGATCTCTTGGGAAATGTATTATCTGACAATGCCCCCTCGTCAGCACGTGCCTCTGCCCGACAGGTTAGGTGTATGAAAATAAGTAAATGCAGAGCCCGAATAGCTCAGTCGGTAGAGCATCAAAATTTTAATGTGAGGGTCCAGGGTTCAAGTCCCTGTTCGGGCGCTGCTTTAATGTTCACCTTCCTTTAGTAGGCAGTCTTTCCATACTTGCATTTGGTCAGATTTAAAAATGGCTTTACTGCGAAAGCATACCATGCGATTATCTGAGGACAGCGCCCCTCTTCCAAAAGCATACAAACATTTTCCAATCATATAGAGTCACGAAAGTCAGAAATAGCCATCAAATTAATCACTTACCTTTGAAGATTTTCATCTGGCTGCAGTCACAAGAGTCTCAGCTACACAATAAATGTTTGTTTTGTTCAATAAAGTCCCTCTTTATATCCCAAAATCTCAGTTTTGTTGGCGCGTTGTGTTCAGTAATCCACTGGCTCAAAGGCGGTCAAAACACGCAGACGAATACGTCCGAACAGTACCGGTAAAGTTTGTTGAAACATGTCAAACGATTTTTATAATTAATCTTCAGGTTGGCAATTGTCTAAATACTCAATAATATTTCAACCGGACAATAGCGTATTCAATAGAAAGGAAAAACAACGACGGGCACGCACTTGGTCATGTGCGCAAACCAGCACTGCATGCTTCCTCAGTCCACTGACAGAAGGTCTCATTCTTCTTCATTTTTCAGAAAACAATCCTGAAACAATGTCTAAAGACTGTTGACATCTAGTGGAAGCCATAGGAACTGCAATCTGGGTCCTAACCCATTAGAAACTCAATAGGCATTCAATTGAAAACTTCCCACGTCAAATAAAGTCCCACTTCCCGGATGGATTTTCCTCAGATTTTCACCTGCCATATCAGTTCTGTTATACTCACAGACATCATTTGAACGGTTTTGGAAACTTTAAAGTGTGTTCTATCCAAATCTACCATTTATATGCATATCCTAGATTCTGGGCCTGAGTAACAGGCAGTTTACTTTGGGCACTCTTCTCATCCAGATGTCGAATCACTTCCCCTAAGCCATAAGAAGTTAAAATCCGTGTTCGAAGACTGATTTCAGCCTGTGAATCAATCACACAGCATCATCTGATCTGGGAATTTGCAGTGTGACAGGCTTTTATGAGAGACAATTGTCATCTAAAGCAGAATTGGTTTGGTTGTTTTCGTTCGAGGTTTGTACTGTAAGCCACATTGGTACTTGTGTTGATTCATTGACTTCGCTGTTTAAAGGAGGTAGAGATTGCACACATAAAAACACTGACCACGACGTGATTTGAACACGCAACCTTCTGATCTGGAGTCAGACGCGCTACCGTTGCGACACGAGGTCTAGACGAAACGTGTCTTTGGAGGGGATGCCTAGTTCAGATTTCGTTGATTGTATCTTTTGGAATGGAGGCCTGGATCTCTTGGGAAATGTATTATCTGACAATGCCCCCTCGTCAGCACGTGCCTCTGCCCGACAGGTTAGGTGTATGAAAATAAGTAAATGCAGAGCCCGAATAGCTCAGTCGGTAGAGCATCAGACTTTTAATCTGAGGGTCCAGGGTTCAAGTCCCTCTTCGGGCGCTGCTTTAATGTTCACCTTCCTTCACTAGGCAGTCTTTCCATACTTGTATTTGGTCAGATTTAAAAATGGCTTTACTGCAAAAGCATACCATGCGATTATCTGAGGACAGCGCCCCTCTTCCAAAAGCATACAAACATTTTCCAATCATATAGAGTCACGAAAGTCAGAAATAGCGATCAAATTAATCACTTACCTTTGAAGATTTTCATCTGGTTGCAGTCACAAGAGTCTCAGCTACACAATAAATGTTTGTTTTGTTCAATAAAGTCCCTCTTTATATCCCAAAATCTCAGTTTTGTTGGCGCGTTGTGTTCAGTAATCCACTGGCTCAAAGGCGGTCAAAACACGCAGACGAATACGTCCGAACAGTACCGGTAAAGTTTGTTGAAACATGTCAAACGATTTTTATAATTAATCTTCAGGTTGGCAATTGTCTAAATACTCAATAATATTTCAACCGGACAATAGCGTATTCAATAGAAAGGAAAAACAACGACGGGCACGCACTTGGTCATGTGCGCAAACCAGCACTGCATGCTTCCTCAGTCCACTGACAGAAGGTCTCATTCTTCTTCATTTTTCAGAAAACAATCCTGAAACAATGTCTAAAGACTGTTGACATCTAGTGGAAGCCATAGGAACTGCAATCTGGGTCCTAACCCATTAGAAACTCAATAGGCATTCAATTGAAAACTTCCCACGTCAAATAAAGTCCCACTTTCCGGATGGATTTTCCTCAGATTTTCACCTGCCATATCAGTTCTGTTATACTCACAGACATCATTTGAACGGTTTTGGGAACTTTAAAGTGTGTTCTATCCAAATCTACCATTTATATGCATATCCTAGATTCTGGGCCTGAGTAACAGGCAGTTTACTTTGGGCACTCTTCTCATCCAGATGTCGAATCACATCCCCTAAGCCATAAGAAGTTAAAATCCGTGTTCGAAGACTGATTTAAGCCTGTCAATCAATCACACAGCATCATCTGATGTGGGAATTTGCAGTGTGACAGGCTTTTATGAGAGACAATTGTCATCTAAAGCAGAATTGGTTTGGTTTTTTTCGTTCGAGGTTTGTACTGTAAGCCACATTGGTACTTGTGTTGATTCATTGACTTCGCTGTTTAAAGAAGGTAGAGATTGCACACATAAAAACACTGACCACGACGTGATTTGAACACGCAACCTTCTGATCTGGAGTCAGACGCGCTACCGTTGCGCCACGAGGTCTAGACAAAACGCGTCTTTGGAGGGGATGCCTAGTTCAGATTTCATTGATTGTATCATTTGGAATGGAGGCCTGGATCTCTTGGGAAATGTATTATCTGACAATGCCCCCTCGTCAGCACGTGCCTCTGCCCGACAGGTTAGGTGTATGAAAATAAGTAAATGCAGAGCCCGAATAGCTCAGTCGGTAGAGCATCAAAATTTTAATGTGAGGGTCCAGGGTTCAAGTCCCTGTTCGGGCGCTGCTTTAATGTTCACCTTCCTTTAGTAGGCAGTCTTTCCATACTTGCATTTGGTCAGATTTAAAAATGGCTTTACTGCGAAAGCATACCATGCGATTATCTGAGGACAGCGCCCCTCTTCCAAAAGCATACAAACATTTTCCAATCATATAGAGTCACGAAAGTCAGAAATAGCCATCAAATTAATCACTTACCTTTGAAGATTTTCATCTGGCTGCAGTCACAAGAGTCTCAGCTACACAATAAATGTTTGTTTTGTTCAATAAAGTCCCTCTTTATATCCCAAAATCTCAGTTTTGTTGGCGCGTTGTGTTCAGTAATCCACTGGCTCAAAGGCGGTCAAAACACGCAGACGAATACGTCCGAACAGTACCGGTAAAGTTTGTTGAAACATGTCAAACGATTTTTATAATTAATCTTCAGGTTGGCAATTGTCTAAATACTCAATAATATTTCAACCGGACAATAGCGTATTCAATAGAAAGGAAAAACAACGACGGGCACGCACTTGGTCATGTGCGCAAACCAGCACTGCATGCTTCCTCAGTCCACTGACAGAAGGTCTCATTCTTCTTCATTTTTCAGAAAACAATCCTGAAACAATGTCTAAAGACTGTTGACATCTAGTGGAAGCCATAGGAACTGCAATCTGGGTCCTAACCCATTAGAAACTCAATAGGCATTCAATTGAAAACTTCCCACGTCAAATAAAGTCCCACTTCCCGGATGGATTTTCCTCAGATTTTCACCTGCCATATCAGTTCTGTTATACTCACAGACATCATTTGAACGGTTTTGGAAACTTTAAAGTGTGTTCTATCCAAATCTACCATTTATATGCATATCCTAGATTCTGGGCCTGAGTAACAGGCAGTTTACTTTGGGCACTCTTCTCATCCAGATGTCGAATCACTTCCCCTAAGCCATAAGAAGTTAAAATCCGTGTTCGAAGACTGATTTCAGCCTGTGAATCAATCACACAGCATCATCTGATCTGGGAATTTGCAGTGTGACAGGCTTTTATGAGAGACAATTGTCATCTAAAGCAGAATTGGTTTGGTTGTTTTCGTTCGAGGTTTGTACTGTAAGCCACATTGGTACTTGTGTTGATTCATTGACTTCGCTGTTTAAAGGAGGTAGAGATTGCACACATAAAAACACTGACCACGACGTGATTTGAACACGCAACCTTCTGATCTGGAGTCAGACGCGCTACCGTTGCGCCACGAGGTCTAGACGAAACGTGTCTTTGGAGGGGATGCCTAGTTCAGATTTCGTTGATTGTATCTTTTGGAATGGAGGCCTGGATCTCTTGGGAAATGTATTATCTGACAATGCCCCCTCGTCAGCACGTGCCTCTGCCCGACAGGTTAGGTGTATGAAAATAAGTAAATGCAGAGCCCGAATAGCTCAGTCGGTAGAGCATCAGACTTTTAATCTGAGGGTCCAGGGTTCAAGTCCCTGTTCGGGCGCTGCTTTAATGTTCACCTTCCTTCACTAGGCAGTCTTTCCATACTTGTATTTGGTCAGATTTAAAAATGGCTTTACTGCAAAAGCATACCATGCGATTATCTGAGGACAGCGCCCCTCTTCCAAAAGCATACAAACATTTTCCAATCATATAGAGTCACGAAAGTCAGAAATAGCCATCAAATTAATCACTTACCTTTGAAGATTTTCATCTGGTTGCAGTCACAAGAGTCTCAGCTACACAATAAATGTTTGTTTTGTTCAATAAAGTCCCTCTTTATATCCCAAAAACTCAGTTTTGTTGGCGCGTTGTGTTCAGTAATCCACTGGCTCAAAGGCGGTCAAAACACGCAGACGAATACGTCCGAACAGTACCGGTAAAGTTTGTTGAAACATGTCAAACGATTTTTATAATTAATCTTCAGGTTGGCAATTGTCTAAATACTCGATAATATTTCAACCGGACAATAGCGTATTCAATAGAAAGGAAAAACAACGACGGGCACGCACTTGGTCATGTGCACAAACCAGCACTGCATGCTTCCTCAGTCCACTGACAGAAGGTCTCATTCTTCTTCATTTTTCAGAAAACAATCCTGAAACAATGTCTAAAGACTGTTGACATCTAGTGGAAGCCATAGGAACTGCAATCTGGGTCCTAACCCATTAGAAACTCAATAGGCATTCAATTGAAAACTTCCCACATCAAAAAAAATCCCACTTCCCGGATGGATTTTCCTCAGATTTTCACCTGCCATATCAGTTCTGTTATACTCACAGACATCATTTGAATGGTTTTGGAAACTTTAAAGTGTGTTCTACCAAATCTACCATTTATATGCATATCCTAGATTCTGGGCCTGAGTAACAGGCAGTTTACTTTGGGCACTCTTCTCATCCAGATGTCGAATCACTTCCCCTAAGCCATAAGAAGTTAAAATCCGTGTTCGAAGACTGATTTAAGCCTGTGAATCAATCACACAGCATCATCTGATCTGGGAATTTGCAGTGTGACAGGCTTTTATGAGAGACAATTGTCATCTAAAGCAGAATTGGTTTGGTTGTTTTCGTTCGAGGTTTGTACTGTAAGCCACATTGGTACTTGTGTTGATTCATTGACTTCGCTGTTTAAAGGAGGTAGAGATTGCACACATAAAAACACTGACCACGACGTGATTTGAACACGCAACCTTCTGATCTGGAGTCAGACGCGCTACCGTTGCGCCACGAGGTCTAGACGAAACGTGTCTTTGGAGGGGATGCCTAGTTCAGATTTCGTTGATTGTATCTTTTGGAATGGAGGCCTGGATCTCTTGGGAAATGTATTATCTGACAATGCCCCCTCGTCAGCACGTGCCTCTGCCCGACAGGTTAGGTGTATGAAAATAAGTAAATGCAGAGCCCGAATAGCTCAGTCGGTAGAGCATCAGACTTTTAATCTGAGGGTCCAGGGTTCAAGTCCCTGTTCGGGCGCTGCTTTAATGTTCACCTTCCTTCACTAGGCAGTCTTTCCATACTTGTATTTGGTCAGATTTAAAAATGGCTTTACTGCAAAAGCATACCATGCGATTATCTGAGGACAGCGCCCCTCTTCCAAAAGCATACAAACATTTTCCAATCATATAGAGTCACGAAAGTCAGAAATAGCCATCAAATTAATCACTTACCTTTGAAGATTTTCATCTGGTTGCAGTCACAAGAGTCTCAGCTACACAATAAATGTTTGTTTTGTTCAATAAAGTCCCTCTTTATATCCCAAAAACTCAGTTTTGTTGGCGCGTTGTGTTCAGTAATCCACTGGCTCAAAGGCGGTCAAAACACGCAGACGAATACGTCCGAACAGTACCGGTAAAGTTTGTTGAAACATGTCAAACGATTTTTATAATTAATCTTCAGGTTGGCAATTGTCTAAATACTCGATAATATTTCAACCGGACAATAGCGTATTCAATAGAAAGGAAAAACAACGACGGGCACGCACTTGGTCATGTGCACAAACCAGCACTGCATGCTTCCTCAGTCCACTGACAGAAGGTCTCATTCTTCTTCATTTTTCAGAAAACAATCCTGAAACAATGTCTAAAGACTGTTGACATCTAGTGGAAGCCATAGGAACTGCAATCTGGGTCCTAACCCATTAGAAACTCAATAGGCATTCAATTGAAAACTTCCCACATCAAAAAAAATCCCACTTCCCGGATGGATTTTCCTCAGATTTTCACCTGCCATATCAGTTCTGTTATACTCACAGACATCATTTGAATGGTTTTGGAAACTTTAAAGTGTGTTCTACCAAATCTACCATTTATATGCATATCCTAGATTCTGGGCCTGAGTAACAGGCAGTTTACTTTGGGCACTCTTCTCATCCAGATGTCGAATCACTTCCCCTAAGCCATAAGAAGTTAAAATCCGTGTTCGAAGACTGATTTAAGCCTGTGAATCAATCACACAGCATCATCTGATCTGGGAATTTGCAGTGTGACAGGCTTTTATGAGAGACAATTGTCATCTAAAGCAGAATTGGTTTGGTTGTTTTCGTTCGAGGTTTGTACTGTAAGCCACATTGGTACTTGTGTTGATTCATTGACTTCGCTGTTTAAAGGAGGTAGAGATTGCACACATAAAAACACTGACCACGACGTGATTTGAACACGCAACCTTCTGATCTGGAGTCAGACGCGCTACCGTTGCGCCACGAGGTCTAGACGAAACGCGTCTTTGGAGGGGATGCCTAGTTCAGATTTCGTTGATTGTATCTTTTGGAATGGAGGCCTGGATCTCTTGGGAAATGTATTATCTGACAATGCCCCCTCGTCAGCACGTGCCTCTGCCCGACAGGTTAGGTGTATGAAAATAAGTAAATGCAGAGCCCGAATAGCTCAGTCGGTAGAGCATCAGACTTTTAATCTGAGGGTCCAGGGTTCAAGTCCCTGTTCGGGCGCTGCTTTAATGTTCACCTTCCTTCACTAGGCAGTCTTTCCATACTTGTATTTGGTCAGATTTAAAAATGGCTTTACTGCGAAAGCATACCATGCGATTATCTGAGGACAGCGCCCCTCTTCCAAAAGCATACAAACATTTTCCAATCATATAGAGTCACGAAAGTCAGAAATAGCGATCAAATTAATCACTTACCTTTGAAGATTTTCATCTGGTTGCAGTCACAAGAGTCTCAGCTACACAATAAATGTTTGTTTTGTTCAATAAAGTCCCTCTTTATATCCCAAAAACTCAGTTTTGTTGGCGCGTTGTGTTCAGTAATCCACTGGCTCAAAGGCGGTCAAAACACGCAGACGAATACGTCCGAACAGTACCGGTAAAGTTTGTTGAAACATGTCAAACGATTTTTATAATTAATCTTCAGGTTGGCAATTGTCTAAATACTCGATAATATTTCAACCGGACAATAGCGTATTCAATAGAAAGGAAAAACAACGACGGGCACGCACTTGGTCATGTGCTCAAACCAGCACTGCATGCTTCCTCAGTCCACTGACAGAAGGTCTCATTCTTCTTCATTTTTCAGAAAACAATCCTGAAACAATGTCTAAAGACTGTTGACATCTAGTGGAAGCCATAGGAACTGCAATCTGGGTCCTAACCCATTAGAAACTCAATAGGCATTCAATTGAAAACTTCCCACATCAAAAAAAATCCCACTTCCCGGATGGATTTTCCTCAGATTTTCACCTGCCATATCAGTTCTGTTATACTCACAGACATCATTTGAATGGTTTTGGAAACTTTAAAGTGTGTTCTACCAAATCTACCATTTATATGCATATCCTAGATTCTGGGCCTGAGTAACAGGCAGTTTACTTTGGGCACTCTTCTCATCCAGATGTCGAATCACTTCCCCTAAGCCATAAGAAGTTAAAATCCGTGTTCGAAGACTGATTTAAGCCTGTGAATCAATCACACAGCATCATCTGATCTGGGAATTTGCAGTGTGACAGGCTTTTATGAGAGACAATTGTCATCTAAAGCAGAATTGGTTTGGTTGTTTTCGTTCGAGGTTTGTACTGTAAGCCACATTGGTACTTGTGTTGATTCATTGACTTCGCTGTTTAAAGAAGGTAGAGATTGCACACATAAAAACACTGACCACGACGTGATTTGAACACGCAACCTTCTGATCTGGAGTCAGACGCGCTACCGTTGCGCCACGAGGTCTAGACAAAACGCATCTTTGGAGGGGATGCCTAGTTCAGATTTCATTGATTGTATCATTTGGAATGGAGGCCTGGATCTCTTGGGAAATGTATTATCTGACAATGCCCCCTCGTCAGCACGTGCCTCTGCCCGACAGGTTAGGTGTATGAAAATAAGTAAATGCAGAGCCCGAATAGCTCAGTCGGTAGAGCATCAGACTTTTAATCTGAGGGTCCAGGGTTCAAGTCCCTGTTTGGGCGCTGCTTTAATGTTCACCTTCCTTCACTAGGCAGTCTTTCCATACTTGTATTTGGTCAGATTTAAAAATGGCTTTACTGCGAAAGCATACCATGCGATTATCTGAGGACAGCGCCCCTCTTCCAAAAGCATACAAACATTTTCCAATCATATAGAGTCACGAAAGTCAGAAATAGCGATCAAATTAATCACTTACCTTTGAAGATTTTCATCTGGTTGCAGTCACAAGAGTCTCAGCTACACAATAAATGTTTGTTTTGTTCAATAAAGTCCCTCTTTATATCCCAAAAACTCAGTTTTGTTGGCGCGTTGTGTTCAGTAATCCACTGGCTCAAAGGCGGTCAAAACACGCAGACGAATACGTCCGAACAGTACCGGTAAAGTTTGTTGAAACATGTCAAACGATTTTTATAATTAATCTTCAGGTTGGCAATTGTCTAAATACTCGATAATATTTCAACCGGACAATAGCGTATTCAATAGAAAGGAAAAACAACGACGGGCACGCACTTGGTCATGTGCGCAAACCAGCACTGCATGCTTCCTCAGTCCACTGACAGAAGGTCTCATTCTTCTTCATTTTTCAGAAAACAATCCTGAAACAATGTCTAAAGACTGTTGACATCTAGTGGAAGCCATAGGAACTGCAATCTGGGTCCTAACCCATTAGAAACTCAATAGGCATTCAATTGAAAACTTCCCACATCAAAAAAAATCCCACTTCCCGGATGGATTTTCCTCAGATTTTCACCTGCCATATCAGTTCTGTTATACTCACAGACATCATTTGAACGGTTTTGGAAACTTTAAAGTGTGTTCTACCAAATCTACCATTTATATGCATATCCTAGATTCTGGGCCTGAGTAACAGGCAGTTTACTTTGGGCACTCTTCTCATCCAGATGTCGAATCACTTCCCCTAAGCCATAAGAAGTTAAAATCCGTGTTCGAAGACTGATTTAAGCCTGTGAATCAATCACACAGCATCATCTGATCTGGGAATTTGCAGTGTGACAGGCTTTTATGAGAGACAATTGTCATCTAAAGCAGAATTGGTTTGGTTGTTTTCGTTCGAGGTTTGTACTGTAAGCCACATTGGTACTTGTGTTGATTCATTGACTTCGCTGTTTAAAGAAGGTAGAGATTGCACACATAAAAACCCTGACCACGACGTGATTTGAACACGCAAACTTCTGATCTGGAGTCAGACGCGCTACCGTTGCACCACGAGGTCTAGACAAAACGCGTCTTTGGAGGGGATGCCTAGTTCAGATTTCGTTGATTGTATCATTTGGAATGGAGGCCTGGATCTCTTGGGAAATGTATTATCTGACAATGCCCCCTCGTCAGCACGTGCCTCTGCCCGACAGGTTAGGTGTATGAAAATAAGTAAATGCAGAGCCCGAATAGCTCAGTCGGTAGAGCATCAGACTTTTAATCTGAGGGTCCAGGGTTCAAGTCCCTGTTTGGGCGCTGCTTTAATGTTCACCTTCCTTCACTAGGCAGTCTTTCCATACTTGTATTTGGTCAGATTTAAAAATGGCTTTACTGCGAAAGCATACCATGCGATTATCTGAGGACAGCGCCGTCTTCCAAAAGCATACAAACATTTTCCAATCATATAGAGTCACGAAAGTCAGAAATAGCGATCAAATTAATCACTTACCTTTGAAGATTTTCATCTGGTTGCAGTCACAAGAGTCTCAGCTACACAATAAATGTTTGTTTTGTTCAATAAAGTCCCTCTTTATATCCCAAAAACTCAGTTTTGTTGGCGCGTTGTGTTCAGTAATCCACTGGCTCAAAGGCGGTCAAAACACGCAGACGAATACGTCCGAACAGTACCGGTAAAGTTTGTTGAAACATGTCAAACGATTTTTATAATTAATCTTCAGGTTGGCAATTGTCTAAATACTCGATAATATTTCAACCGGACAATAGCGTATTCAATAGAAAGGAAAAACAACGACGGGCACGCACTTGGTCATGTGCGCAAACCAGCACTGCATGCTTCCTCAGTCCACTGACAGAAGGTCTCATTCTTCTTCATTTTTCAGAAAACAATCCTGAAACAATGTCTAAAGACTGTTGACATCTAGTGGAAGCCATAGGAACTGCAATCTGGGTCCTAACCCATTAGAAACTCAATAGGCATTCAATTGAAAACTTCCCACGTCAAATAAAGTCCCACTTCCCGGATGGATTTTCCTCAGATTTTCACCTGCCATATCAGTTCTGTTATACTCACAGACATCATTTGAACGGTTTTGGAAACTTTAAAGTGTGTTCTACCAAATCTACCATTTATATGCATATCCTAGATTCTGGGCCTGAGTAACAGGCAGTTTACTTTGGGCACTCTTCTCATCCAGATGTCGAATCACTTCCCCTAAGCCATAAGAAGTTAAAATCCGTGTTCGAAGACTGATTTAAGCCTGTGAATCAATCACACAGCATCATCTGATCTGGGAATTTGCAGTGTGACAGGCTTTTATGAGAGACAATTGTCATCTAAAGCAGAATTGGTTTGGTTGTTTTCGTTCGAGGTTTGTACTGTAAGCCACATTGGTACTTGTGTTGATTCATTGACTTCGCTGTTTAAAGAAGGTAGAGATTGCACACATAAAAACCCTGACCACGACGTGATTTGAACACGCAAACTTCTGATCTGGAGTCAGACGCGCTACCGTTGCACCACGAGGTCTAGACAAAACGCGTCTTTGGAGGGGATGCCTAGTTCAGATTTCGTTGATTGTATCATTTGGAATGGAGGCCTGGATCTCTTGGGAAATGTATTATCTGACAATGCCCCCTCGTCAGCACGTGCCTCTGCCCGACAGGTTAGGTGTATGAAAATAAGTAAATGCAGAGCCCGAATAGCTCAGTCGGTAGAGCATCAGACTTTTAATCTGAGGGTCCAGGGTTCAAGTCCCTGTTTGGGCGCTGCTTTAATGTTCACCTTCCTTCACTAGGCAGTCTTTCCATACTTGTATTTGGTCAGATTTAAAAATGGCTTTACTGCGAAAGCATACCATGCGATTATCTGAGGACAGCGCCGTCTTCCAAAAGCATACAAACATTTTCCAATCATATAGAGTCACGAAAGTCAGAAATAGCGATCAAATTAATCACTTACCTTTGAAGATTTTCATCTGGTTGCAGTCACAAGAGTCTCAGCTACACAATAAATGTTTGTTTTGTTCAATAAAGTCCCTCTTTATATCCCAAAAACTCAGTTTTGTTGGCGCGTTGTGTTCAGTAATCCACTGGCTCAAAGGCGGTCAAAACACGCAGACGAATACGTCCGAACAGTACCGGTAAAGTTTGTTGAAACATGTCAAACGATTTTTATAATTAATCTTCAGGTTGGCAATTGTCTAAATACTCGATAATATTTCAACCGGACAATAGCGTATTCAATAGAAAGGAAAAACAACGACGGGCACGCACTTGGTCATGTGCGCAAACCAGCACTGCATGCTTCCTCAGTCCACTGACAGAAGGTCTCATTCTTCTTCATTTTTCAGAAAACAATCCTGAAACAATGTCTAAAGACTGTTGACATCTAGTGGAAGCCATAGGAACTGCAATCTGGGTCCTAACCCATTAGAAACTCAATAGGCATTCAATTGAAAACTTCCCACATCAAAAAAAATCCCACTTCCCGGATGGATTTTCCTCAGATTTTCACCTGCCATATCAGTTCTGTTATACTCACAGACATCATTTGAACGGTTTTGGAAACTTTAAAGTGTGTTCTACCAAATCTACCATTTATATGCATATCCTAGATTCTGGGCCTGAGTAACAGGCAGTTTACTTTGGGCACTCTTCTCATCCAGATGTCGAATCACTTCCCCTAAGCCATAAGAAGTTAAAATCCGTGTTCGAAGACTGATTTAAGCCTGTGAATCAATCACACAGCATCATCTGATCTGGGAATTTGCAGTGTGACAGGCTTTTATGAGAGACAATTGTCATCTAAAGCAGAATTGGTTTGGTTGTTTTCGTTCGAGGTTTGTACTGTAAGCCACATTGGTACTTGTGTTGATTCATTGACTTCGCTGTTTAAAGAAGGTAGAGATTGCACACATAAAAACCCTGACCACGACGTGATTTGAACACGCAACCTTCTGATCTGGAGTCAGACGCGCTACCGTTGCACCACGAGGTCTAGACAAAACGCGTCTTTGGAGGGGATGCCTAGTTCAGATTTCGTTGATTGTATCATTTGGAATGGAGGCCTGGATCTCTTGGGAAATGTATTATCTGACAATGCCCCCTCGTCAGCACGTGCCTCTGCCCGACAGGTTAGGTGTATGAAAATAAGTAAATGCAGAGCCCGAATAGCTCAGTCGGTAGAGCATCAGACTTTTAATCTGAGGGTCCAGGGTTCAAGTCCCTGTTTGGGCGCTGCTTTAATGTTCACCTTCCTTCACTAGGCAGTCTTTCCATACTTGTATTTGGTCAGATTTAAAAATGGCTTTACTGCGAAAGCATACCATGCGATTATCTGAGGACAGCGCCCCTCTTCCAAAAGCATACAAACATTTTCCAATCATATAGAGTCACGAAAGTCAGAAATAGCGATCAAATTAATCACTTACCTTTGAAGATTTTCATCTGGTTGCAGTCACAAGAGTCTCAGCTACACAATAAATGTTTGTTTTGTTCAATAAAGTCCCTCTTTATATCCCAAAAACTCAGTTTTGTTGGCGCGTTGTGTTCAGTAATCCACTGGCTCAAAGGCGGTCAAAACACGCAGACGAATACGTCCGAACAGTACCGGTAAAGTTTGTTGAAACATGTCAAACGATTTTTATAATTAATCTTCAGGTTGGCAATTGTCTAAATACTCGATAATATTTCAACCGGACAATAGCGTATTCAATAGAAAGGAAAAACAACGACGGGCACGCACTTGGTCATGTGCGCAAACCAGCACTGCATGCTTCCTCAGTCCACTGACAGAAGGTCTCATTCTTCTTCATTTTTCAGAAAACAATCCTGAAACAATGTCTAAAGACTGTTGACATCTAGTGGAAGCCATAGGAACTGCAATCTGGGTCCTAACCCATTAGAAACTCAATAGGCATTCAATTGAAAACTTCCCACGTCAAATAAAGTCCCACTTCCCGGATGGATTTTCCTCAGATTTTCACCTGCCATATCAGTTCTGTTATACTCACAGACATCATTTGAACGGTTTTGGAAACTTTAAAGTGTGTTCTATCCAAATCTACCATTTATATGCATATCCTAGATTTTGGGCCTGAGTAACAGGCAGTTTACTTTGGGCACTCTTCTCATCCAGATGTCGAATCACTTCCCCTAAGCCATAAGAAGTTAAAATCCGTTTTCGAAGACTGATTTAAGCCTGTCAATCAATCACACAGCATCATCTGATCTGGGAATTTGCAGTGTGACAGGCTTTTATGAGAGAGAATTGTCATCTAAAGCAGAATTGGTTTGGTTGTTTTCGTTCGAGGTTTGTACTGTAAGCCACATTGGTACTTGTGTTGATTCATTGACTTCGCTGTTTAAAGGAGGTAGAGATTGCACACATAAAAACACTGACCACGACGTGATTTGAACACGCAACCTTCTGATCTGGAGTCAGACGCGCTACCGTTGCGCCACGAGGTCTAGACAAAACGCGTCTTTGGAGGGGATGCCTAGTTCAGATTTCGTTGATTGTATCATTTGGAATGGAGGCCTGGATCTCTTGGGCAATGTATTATCTGACAATGCCCCCTCGTCAGCACGTGCCTCTGCCCGACAGGTTAGGTGTATGAAAATAAGTAAATGCAGAGCCCGAATAGCTCAGTCGGTAGAGCATCAGACTTTTAATCTGAGGGTTCAAGTCCCTGTTCGGGCGCTGCTTTAATGTTCACCTTCCTTCACTAGGCAGTCTTTCCATACTTGTATTTGGTCAGATTTAAAAATGGCTTTACTGCGAAAGCATACCATGCGATTATCTGAGGACAGCCCCCCTCTTCCAAAAGCATACAAACATTTTCCAATCATATAGAGTCACGAAAGTCAGAAATAGCGATCAAATTAATCACTTACCTTTGAAGATTTTCATCTGGTTGCAGTCACAAGAGTCTCAGCTACACAATAAATGTTTGTTTTGTTCAATAAAGTCCCTCTTTATATCCCAAAAACTCAGTTTTGTTGGCGCGTTGTGTTCAGTAATCCACTGGCTCAAAGGCGGTCAAAACACGCAGACGAATACGTCCGAACAGTACCGGTAAAGTTTGTTGAAACATGTCAAACGATTTTTATAATTAATCTTCAGGTTGGCAATTGTCTAAATACTCGATAATATTTCAACCGGACAATAGCGTATTCAATAGAAAGGAAAAACAACGACGGGCACGCACTTGGTCATGTGCGCAAACCAGCACTGCATGCTTCCTCAGTCCACTGACAGAAGGTCTCATTCTTCTTCATTTTTCAGAAAACAATCCTGAAACAATGTCTAAAGACTGTTGACATCTAGTGGAAGCCATAGGAACTGCAATCTGGGTCCTAACCCATTAGAAACTCAATAGGCATTCAATTGAAAACTTCCCACATCAAAAAAAATCCCACTTCCCGGATGGATTTCCCTCAGATTTTCACCTGCCATATCAGTTCTGTTATGCTTACAGACATCATTTGAATGGTTTTGGAAACTTTAAAGTGTGTTCTATCCAAATCTACCATTTATATGCATATCCTAGATTCTGGGCCTGAGTAACAGGCAGTTTACTTTGGGCACTCTTCTCATCCAGATGTCGAATCACTTCCCCTAAGCCATAAGAAGTTAAAATCCGTGTTCGAAGACTGATTTAAGCCTGTCAATCAATCACACAGCATCATCTGATCTGGGAATTTGCAGTGTGACAGGCTTTTATGAGAGACAATTGTCATCTAAAGCAGAATTGGTTTGGTTGTTTTCGTTCGAGGTTTGTACTGTAAGCCACATTGGTACTTGTGTTGATTCATTGACTTCGCTGTTTAAAGAAGGTAGAGATTGCACACATAAAAACACTGACCACGACGTGATTTGAACACGCAACCTTCTGATCTGGAGTCAGACGCGCTACCGTTGCGCCACGAGGTCTAGACAAAACGCATCTTTGGAGGGGATGCCTAGTTCAGATTTCGTTGATTGTATCATTTGGAATGGAGGCCTGGATCTCTTGGGAAATGATTATCTGACAATGCCCCCTCGTCAGCACGTGCCTCTGCCCGACAGGTTAGGTGTATGAAAATAAGTAAATGCAGAGCCCGAATAGCTCAGTCGGTAGAGCATCAGTCTTTTAATCTGAGGGTCCAGGGTTCAAGTCCCTGTTCGGGCGCTGCTTTAATGTTCACCTTCCTTCACTAGGCAGTCTTTCCATACTTGTATTTGGTCAGATTTAAAAATGGCTTTACTGCGAAAGCATACCATGCGATTATCTGAGCACAGCACCCCTCTTCCAAAAGCATACAAACATTTTCCAATCGAATAGAGTCACGAAAGTCAGAAATAGCGATCAAATTAATCACTTACCTTTGAAGATTTTCATCTGGTTGCAGTCACAAGAGTCTCAGCTACACAATAAATGTTTGTTTTGTTCAATAAAGTCCCTCTTTATATCCCAAAAACTCAGTTTTGTTGGCGCGTTGTGTTCAGTAATCCACTGGCTCAAAGGCGGTCAAAACACGCAGACGAATACGTCCGAACAGTACCGGTAAAGTTTGTTGAAACATGTCAAACGATTTTTATAATTAATCTTCAGGTTGGCAATTGTCTAAATACTCGATAATATTTCAACCGGACAATAGCGTATTCAATAGAAAGGAAAAACAACGACGGGCACGCACTTGGTCATGTGCGCAAACCAGCACTGCATGCTTCCTCAGTCCACTGACAGAAGGTCTCATTCTTCTTCATTTTTCAGAAAACAATCCTGAAACAATGTCTAAAGACTGTTGACATCTAGTGGAAGCCATAGGAACTGCAATCTGGGTCCTAACCCATTAGAAACTCAATAGGCATTCAATTGAAAACTTCCCACATCAAAAAAAATCCCACTTCCCGGATGGATTTCCCTCAGATTTTCACCTGCCATATCAGTTCTGTTATACTCACAGACATCATTTGAATGGTTTTGGAAACTTTAAAGTGTGTTCTATCCAAATCTACCATTTATATGCATATCCTAGATTCTGGGCCTGAGTAACAGGCAGTTTACTTTGGGCACTCTTCTCATCCAGATGTCGAATCACTTCCCCTAAGCCATAAGAAGTTAAAATCCGTGTTGGAAGACTGATTTAAGCCTGTCAATCAATCACACAGCATCATCTGATCTGGGAATTTGCAGTGTGACAGGCTTTTATGAGAGACAATTGTCATCTAAAGCAGAATTGGTTTGGTTGTTTTCGTTCGAGGTTTGTACTGTAAGCCACATTGGTACTTGTGTTGATTCATTGACTTCGCTGTTTAAAGAAGGTAGAGATTGCACACATAAAAACACTGACCACGACGTGATTTGAACACGCAACCTTCTGATCTGGAGTCAGACGCGCTACCGTTGCGCCACGAGGTCTAGACAAAACGCATCTTTGGAGGGGATGCCTAGTTCAGATTTCGTTGATTGTATCATTTGGAATGGAGGCCTGGATCTCTTGGGAAATGATTATCTGACAATGCCCCCTCGTCAGCACGTGCCTCTGCCCGACAGGTTAGGTGTATGAAAATAAGTAAATGCAGAGCCCGAATAGCTCAGTCGGTAGAGCATCAGACTTTTAATCTGAGGGTCCAGGGTTCAAGTCCCTGTTCGGGCGCTGCTTTAATGTTTACCTTCCTTCAGTAGGCAGTCTTTCCATACTTGCATTTGGTCAGATTTAAAAATGGCTTTACTGCGAAAGCATACCATGCGATTATCTGAGGACAGCGCCCCTCTTCCAAAAGCATACAAACATTTTCCAATCATATAGAGTCACGAAAGTCAGAAATAGCGATCAAATTAATCACTTACCTTTGAAGATTTTCATCTGGTTGCAGTCACAAGAGTCTCAGCTACACAATAAATGTTTGTTTTGTTCAATAAAGTCCCTCTTTATATCCCAAAATCTCAGTTTTGTTGGCGCGTTGTGTTCAGTAATCCACTGGCTCAAAGGCGGTCAAAACACGCAGACGAATACGTCCGAACAGTACCGGTAAAGTTTGTTGAAACATGTCAAACGATTTTTATAATTAATCTTCAGGTTGGCAATTGTCTAAATACTCGATAATATTTCAAACGGACAATAGCGTATTCAATAGAAAGGAAAAACAACGACGGGCACGCACTTGGTCATGTGCGCAAACCAGCACTGCATGCTTCCTCAGTCCACTGACAGAAGGTCTCATTCTTCTTCATTTTTCAGAAAACAATCCTGAAACAATGTCTAAAGACTGTTGACATCTAGTGGAAGCCATAGGAACTGCAATCTGGGTCCTAACCCATTAGAAACTCAATAGGCATTCAATTGAAAACTTCCCACGTCAAATAAAGTCCCACTTCCCGGATGGATTTTCCTCAGATTTTCACCTGCCATATCAGTTCTGTTATACTCACAGACATCATTTGAACGGTTTTGGAAACTTTAAAGTGTGTTCTATCCAAATCTACCATTTATATGCATATCCTAGATTCTGGGCCTGAGTAACAGGCAGTTTACTTTGGGCACTCTTCTCATCCAGATGTCGAATCACTTCCCCTAAGCCATAAGAAGTTAAAATCCGTGTTCGAAGACTGATTTAAGCCTGTCAATCAATCACACAGCATCATCTGATCTGGGAATTTGCAGTGTGACAGGCTTTTATGAGAGACAATTGTCATCTAAAGCAGAATTGGTTTGGTTGTTTTCGTTCGAGGTTTGTACTGTAAGCCACATTGGTACTTGTGTTGATTCATTGACTTCGCTGTTTAAAGAAGGTAGAGATTGCACACATAAAAACACTGACCACGACGTGATTTGAACACGCAACCTTCTGATCTGGAGTCAGACGCGCTACCGTTGCGCCACGAGGTCTAGACAAAACGCATCTTTGGAGGGGATGCCTAGTTCAGATTTCGTTGATTGTATCATTTGGAATGGAGGCCTGGATCTCTTGGGAAATGATTATCTGACAATGCCCCCTCGTCAGCACGTGCCTCTGCCCGACAGGTTAGGTGTATGAAAATAAGTAAATGCAGAGCCCGAATAGCTCAGTCGGTAGAGCATCAGACTTTTAATCTGAGGGTCCAGGGTTCAAGTCCCTGTTCGGGCGCTGCTTTAATGTTTACCTTCCTTCAGTAGGCAGTCTTTCCATACTTGCATTTGGTCAGATTTAAAAATGGCTTTACTGCGAAAGCATACCATGCGATTATCTGAGGACAGCGCCCCTCTTCCAAAAGCATACAAACATTTTCCAATCATATAGAGTCACGAAAGTCAGAAATAGCGATCAAATGAATCACTTACCTTTGAAGATTTTCATCTGGTTGCAGTCACAAGAGTCTCAGCTACACAATAAATGTTTGTTTTGTTCAATAAAGTCCCTCTTTATATCCCAAAATCTCAGTTTTGTTGGCGCGTTGTGTTCAGTAATCCACTGGCTCAAAGGCGGTCAAAACACGCAGACGAATACGTCCGAACAGTACCGGTAAAGTTTGTTGAAACATGTCAAACGATTTTTATAATTAATCTTCAGGTTGGCAATTGTCTAAATACTCGATAATATTTCAACCGGACAATAGCGTATTCAATAGAAAGGAAAAACAACGACGGGCACGCACTTGGTCATGTGCGCAAACCAGCACTGCATGCTTCCTCAGTCCACTGACAGAAGGTCTCATTCTTCTTCATTTTTCAGAAAACAATCCTGAAACAATGTCTAAAGACTGTTGACATCTAGTGGAAGCCATAGGAACTGCAATCTGGGTCCTAACCCATTAGAAACTCAATAGGCATTCAATTGAAAACTTCCCACGTCAAATAAAGTCCCACTTCCCGGATGGATTTTCCTCAGATTTTCACCTGCCATATCAGTTCTGTTATACTCACAGACATCATTTGAACGGTTTTGGAAACTTTAAAGTGTGTTCTATCCAAATCTACCATTTATATGCATATCCTAGATTCTGGGCCTGAGTAACAGGCAGTTTACTTTGGGCACTCTTCTCATCCAGATGTCGAATCACTTCCCCTAAGCCATAAGAAGTTAAAATCCGTGTTCGAAGACTGATTTAAGCCTGTCAATCAATCACACAGCATCATCTGATCTGGGAATTTGCAGTGTGACAGGCTTTTATGAGAGACAATTGTCATCTAAAGCAGAATTGGTTTGGTTGTTTTCGTTCGAGGTTTGTACTGTAAGCCACATTGGTACTTGTGTTGATTCATTGACTTCGCTGTTTAAAGAAGGTAGAGATTGCACACATAAAAACACTGACCACGACGTGATTTGAACACGCAACCTTCTGATCTGGAGTCAGACGCGCTACCGTTGCGCCACGAGGTCTAGACAAAACGCATCTTTGGAGGGGATGCCTAGTTCAGATTTCGTTGATTGTATCATTTGGAATGGAGGCCTGGATCTCTTGGGAAATGATTATCTGACAATGCCCCCTCGTCAGCACGTGCCTCTGCCCGACAGGTTAGGTGTATGAAAATAAGTAAATGCAGAGCCCGAATAGCTCAGTCGGTAGAGCATCAGACTTTTAATCTGAGGGTCCAGGGTTCAAGTCCCTGTTCGGGCGCTGCTTTAATGTTTACCTTCCTTCAGTAGGCAGTCTTTCCATACTTGCATTTGGTCAGATTTAAAAATGGCTTTACTGCGAAAGCATACCATGCGATTATCTGAGGACAGCGCCCCTCTTCCAAAAGCATACAAACATTTTCCAATCATATAGAGTCACGAAAGTCAGAAATAGCGATCAAATGAATCACTTACCTTTGAAGATTTTCATCTGGTTGCAGTCACAAGAGTCTCAGCTACACAATAAATGTTTGTTTTGTTCAATAAAGTCCCTCTTTATATCCCAAAATCTCAGTTTTGTTGGCGCGTTGTGTTCAGTAATCCACTGGCTCAAAGGCGGTCAAAACACGCAGACGAATACGTCCGAACAGTACCGGTAAAGTTTGTTGAAACATGTCAAACGATTTTTATAATTAATCTTCAGGTTGGCAATTGTCTAAATACTCGATAATATTTCAACCGGACAATAGCGTATTCAATAGAAAGGAAAAACAACGACGGGCACGCACTTGGTCATGTGCGCAAACCAGCACTGCATGCTTCCTCAGTCCACTGACAGAAGGTCTCATTCTTCTTCATTTTTCAGAAAACAATCCTGAAACAATGTCTAAAGACTGTTGACATCTAGTGGAAGCCATAGGAACTGCAATCTGGGTCCTAACCCATTAGAAACTCAATAGGCATTCAATTGAAAACTTCCCACGTCAAATAAAGTCCCACTTCCCGGATGGATTTTCCTCAGATTTTCACCTGCCATATCAGTTCTGTTATACTCACAGACATCATTTGAACGGTTTTGGAAACTTTAAAGTGTGTTCTATCCAAATATACCATTTATATGCATATCCTAGATTCTGGGCCTGAGTAACAGGCAGTTTACTTTGGGCACTCTTCTCATCCAGATGTCAAATCACTTCCCCTAAGCCATAAGAAGTTAAAATCCGTGTTCGAAGACTGATTTAAGCCTGTGAATCAATCACACAGCATCATCTGATCTGGGAATTTGCAGTGTGACAGGCTTTTATGAGAGACAATTGTCATCTAAAGCAGAATTGGTTTGGTTGTTTTCGTTCGAGGTTTGTACTGTAAGCCACATTGGTACTTGTGTTGATTCATTGACTTCGCTGTTTAAAGGAGGTAGAGATTGCACACATAAAAACACTGACCACGACGTGATTTGAACACGCAACCTTCTGATCTGGAGTCAGACGCGCTACCGTTGCGCCACGAGGTCTAGACAAAACACAACATTGGAGGGGATGCCTAGTTCAGATTTCGTTGATTGTATCATTTGGAATGGAGGCCTGGATCTCTTGGGAAATGTATTATCTGACAATGCCCCCTCGTCAGCACGTGCCTCTGCCCGACAGGTTAGGTGTATGAAAATAAGTAAATGCAGAGCCCGAATAGCTCAGTCGGTAGAGGATCAGACTTTTAATCTGAGGGTCCAGGGTTCAAGTCCCTGTTCGGGCGCTGCTTTAATGTTCACCTTCCTTCAGTAGGCAGTCTTTCCATACTTGCATTTGGTCAGATTTAAAAATGGCTTTACAGCGAAAGCATACCATGCGATTATCTGAGGACAGCGCCCCTCTTCCAAAAGCATACAAACATTTTCCAATCGTATAGAGTCACGAAAGTCAGAAATAGCGATCAAATTAATCACTTACCTTTGAAGATTTTCATCTGGTTGCAGTCACAAGAGTCTCAGCTACACAATAAATGTTTGTTTTGTTCAATAAAGTCCCTCTTTATATCCCAAAAACTCAGTTTTGTTGGCGCGTTGTGTTCAGTAATCCACTGGCTCAAAGGCGGTCAAAACACGCAGACGAATACGTCCGAACAGTACCGGTAAAGTTTGTTGAAACATGTCAAACGATTTTTATAATTAATCTTCAGGTTGGCAATTGTCTAAATACTCGATAATATTTCAACCGGACAATAGCGTATTCAATAGAAAGGAAAAACAATGACGGGCACGCACTTGGTCATGTGCGCAAACCAGCACTGCATGCTTCCTCAGTCCACTGACAGAAGGTCTCATTCTTCTTCATTTTTCAGAAAACAATCCTGAAACAATGTCTAAAGACTGTTGACATCTAGTGGAAGCCATAGGAACTGCAATCTGGGTCCTAACCCATTAGAAACTCAATAGGCATTCAATTGAAAACTTCCCACATCAAAAAAAATCCCACTTCCCGGATGGATTTTCCTCAGATTTTCACCTGCCATATCAGTTCTGTTATACTCACAGACATCATTTGAATGGTTTTGGAAACTTTAAAGTGTGTTCTATCCAAATCTACCATTTATATGCATATCCTAGATTCTGGGCCTGAGTAACAGGCAGTTTACTTTGGGCACTCTTCTCATCCAGATGTCGAATCACTTCCCCTAAGCCATAAGAAGTTAAAATCCGTGTTCGAAGACTGATTTAAGCCTGTGAATCAATCACACAGCATCATCTGATCTGGGAATTTGCAGTGTGACAGGCTTTTATGAGAGACAATTGTCATCTAAAGCAGAATTGGTTTGGTTGTTTTCGTTCGAGGTTTGTACTGTAAGCCACATTGGTACTTGTGTTGATTCATTGACTTCGCTGTTTAAAGAAGGTAGAGATTGCACACATAAAAACACTGACCACGACGTGATTTGAACACGCAACCTTCTGATCTGGAGTCAGACGCGCTACCGTTGCGCCACGAGGTCTAGACAAAACGCATCTTTGGAGGGGATGCCTAGTTCAGATTTCGTTGATTGTATCATTTGGAATGGAGGCCTGGATCTCTTGGGAAATGATTATCTGACAATGCCCCCTCGTCAGCACGTGCCTCTGCCCGACAGGTTAGGTGTATGAAAATAAGTAAATGCAGAGCCCGAATAGCTCAGTCGGTAGAGCATCAGACTTTTAATCTGAGGGTCCAGGGTTCAAGTCCCTGTTCGGGCGCTGCTTTAATGTTTACCTTCCTTCAGTAGGCAGTCTTTCCATACTTGCATTTGGTCAGATTTAAAAATGGCTTTACTGTGAAAGCATACCATGCGATTATCTGAGGACAGCGCCCCTCTTCCAAAAGCATACAAACATTTTCCAATCATATAGAGTCACGAAAGTCAGAAATAGCGATCAAATTAATCACTTACCTTTGAAGATTTTCATCTGGTTGCAGTCACAAGAGTCTCAGCTACACAATAAATGTTTGTTTTGTTCAATAAAGTCCCTCTTTATATCCCAAAATCTCAGTTTTGTTGGCGCGTTGTGTTCAGTAATCCACTGGCTCAAAGGCGGTCAAAACACGCAGACGAATACGTCCGAACAGTACCGGTAAAGTTTGTTGAAACATGTCAAACGATTTTTATAATTAATCTTCAGGTTGGCAATTGTCTAAATACTCGATAATATTTCAACCGGACAATAGCGTATTCAATAGAAAGGAAAAACAACGACGGGCACGCACTTGGTCATGTGCGCAAACCAGCACTGCATGCTTCCTCAGTCCACTGACAGAAGGTCTCATTCTTCTTCATTTTTCAGAAAACAATCCTGAAACAATGTCTAAAGACTGTTGACATCTAGTGGAAGCCATAGGAACTGCAATCTGGGTCCTAACCCATTAGAAACTCAATAGGCATTCAATTGAAAACTTCCCACGTCAAATAAAGTCCCACTTCCCGGATGGATTTTCCTCAGATTTTCACCTGCCATATCAGTTCTGTTATACTCACAGACATCATTTGAACGGTTTTGGAAACTTTAAAGTGTGTTCTATCCAGATCTACCATTTATATGCATATCCTAGATTCTGGGCCTGAGTAACAGGCAGTTTACTTTGGGCACTCTTCTCATCCAGATGTCAAATCACTTCCCCTAAGCCATAAGAAGTTAAAATCCGTGTTCGAAGACTGATTTAAGCCTGTGAATCAATCACACAGCATCATCTGATCTGGGAATTTGCAGTGTGACAGGCTTTTATGAGAGACAATTGTCATCTAAAGCAGAATTGGTTTGGTTGTTTTCGTTCGAGGTTTGTACTGTAAGCCACATTGGTACTTGTGTTGATTCATTGACTTCGCTGTTTAAAGGAGGTAGAGATTGCACACATAAAAACACTGACCACGACTTGATTTGAACACGCAACCTTCTGATCTGGAGTCAGACGCGCTACCGTTGCGCCACGAGGTCTAGACAAAACACAACTTTGGAGGGGATGCCTAGTTCAGATTTCGTTGATTGTATCATTTGGAATGGAGGCCTGGATCTCTTGGGAAATGTATTATCTGACAATGCCCCCTCGTCAGCACGTGCCTCTGCCCGACAGGTTAGGTGTATGAAAATAAGTAAATGCAGAGCCCGAATAGCTCAGTCGGTAGAGGATCAGACTTTTAATCTGAGGGTCCAGGGTTCAAGTCCCTGTTCGGGCGCTGCTTTAATGTTCACCTTCCTTCAGTAGGCAGTCTTTCCATACTTGCATTTGGTCAGATTTAAAAATGGCTTTACAGCGAAAGCATACCATGCGATTATCTGAGGACAGCGCCCCTCTTCCAAAAGCATACAAACATTTTCCAATCGTATAGAGTCACGAAAGTCAGAAATAGCGATCAAATTAATCACTTACCTTTGAAGATTTTCATCTGGTTGCAGTCACAAGAGTCTCAGCTACACAATAAATGTTTGTTTTGTTCAATAAAGTCCCTCTTTATATCCCAAAAACTCAGTTTTGTTGGCGCGTTGTGTTCAGTAATCCACTGGCTCAAAGGCGGTCAAAACACGCAGACGAATACGTCCGAACAGTACCGGTAAAGTTTGTTGAAACATGTCAAACGATTTTTATAATTAATCTTCAGGTTGGCAATTGTCTAAATACTCGATAATATTTCAACCGGACAATAGCGTATTCAATAGAAAGGAAAAACAACGACGGGCACGCACTTGGTCATGTGCGCAAACCAGCACTGCATGCTTCCTCAGTCCACTGACAGAAGGTCTCATTCTTCTTCATTTTTCAGAAAACAATCCTGAAACAATGTCTAAAGACTGTTGACATCTAGTGGAAGCCATAGGAACTGCAATCTGGGTCCTAACCCATTAGAAACTCAATAGGCATTCAATTGAAAACTTCCCACATCAAAAAAAATCCCACTTCCCGGATGGATTTCCCTCAGATTTTCACCTGCCATATCAGTTCTGTTATACTCACAGACATCATTTGAATGGTTTTGGAAACTTTAAAGTGTGTTCTATCCAAATCTACCATTTATATGCATATCCTAGATTCTGGGCCTGAGTAACAGGCAGTTTACTTTGGGCACTCTTCTCATCCAGATGTCGAATCACTTCCCCTAAGCCATAAGAAGTTAAAATCCGTGTTCGAAGACTGATTTAAGCCTGTGAATCAATCACACAGCATCATCTGATCTGGGAATTTGCAGTGTGACAGGCTTTTATGAGAGACAATTGTCATCTAAAGCAGAATTGGTTTGGTTGTTTTCGTTCGAGGTTTGTACTGTAAGCCACATTGGTACTTGTGTTGATTCATTGACTTCGCTGTTTAAAGAAGGTAGAGATTGCACACATAAAAACACTGACCACGACGTGATTTGAACACGCAACCTTCTGATCTGGAGTCAGACGCGCTACCGTTGCGCCACGAGGTCTAGACAAAACGCATCTTTGGAGGGGATGCCTAGTTCAGATTTCGTTGATTGTATCATTTGGAATGGAGGCCTGGATCTCTTGGGAAATGATTATCTGACAATGCCCCCTCGTCAGCACGTGCCTCTGCCCGACAGGTTAGGTGTATGAAAATAAGTAAATGCAGAGCCCGAATAGCTCAGTCGGTAGAGCATCAGACTTTTAATCTGAGGGTCCAGGGTTCAAGTCCCTGTTCGGGCGCTGCTTTAATGTTTACCTTCCTTCAGTAGGCAGTCTTTCCATACTTGCATTTGGTCAGATTTAAAAATGGCTTTACTGCGAAAGCATACCATGCGATTATCTGAGGACAGCGCCCCTCTTCCAAAAGCATACAAACATTTTCCAATCATATAGAGTCACGAAAGTCAGAAATAGCGATCAAATTAATCACTTACCTTTGAAGATTTTCATCTGGTTGCAGTCACAAGAGTCTCAGCTACACAATAAATGTTTGTTTTGTTCAATAAAGTCCCTCTTTATATCCCAAAATCTCAGTTTTGTTGGCGCGTTGTGTTCAGTAATCCACTGGCTCAAAGGCGGTCAAAACACGCAGACGAATACGTCCGAACAGTACCGGTAAAGTTTGTTGAAACATGTCAAACGATTTTTATAATTAATCTTCAGGTTGGCAATTGTCTAAATACTCGATAATATTTCAACCGGACAATAGCGTATTCAATAGAAAGGAAAAACAACGACGGGCACGCACTTGGTCATGTGCGCAAACCAGCACTGCATGCTTCCTCAGTCCACTGACAGAAGGTCTCATTCTTCTTCATTTTTCAGAAAACAATCCTGAAACAATGTCTAAAGACTGTTGACATCTAGTGGAAGCCATAGGAACTGCAATCTGGGTCCTAACCCATTAGAAACTCAATAGGCATTCAATTGAAAACTTCCCACGTCAAATAAAGTCCCACTTCCCGGATGGATTTTCCTCAGATTTTCACCTGCCATATCAGTTCTGTTATACTCACAGACATCATTTGAACAGTTTTGGAAACTTTAAAGTGTGTTCTATCCAAATCTACCATTTATATGCATATCCTAGATTCTGGGCCTGAGTAACAGGCAGTTTACTTTGGGCACTCTTCTCATCCAGATGTCGAATCACTTCCCCTAAGCCATAAGAAGTTAAAATCCGTGTTCGAAGACTGATTTAAGCCTGTCAATCAATCACACAGCATCATCTGATCTGGGAATTTGCAGTGTGACAGGCTTTTATGAGAGACAATTGTCATCTAAAGCAGAATTGGTTTGGTTGTTTTCGTTCGAGGTTTGTACTGTAAGCCACATTGGTACTTGTGTTGATTCATTGACTTCGCTGTTTAAAGAAGGTAGAGATTGCACACATAAAAACACTGACCACGACGTGATTTGAACACGCAACCTTCTGATCTGGAGTCAGACGCGCTACCGTTGCGCCACGAGGTCTAGACAAAACGCATCTTTGGAGGGGATGCCTAGTTCAGATTTCGTTGATTGTATCATTTGGAATGGAGGCCTGGATCTCTTGGGAAATGTATTATCTGACAATGCCCCCTCGTCAGCACGTGCCTCTGCCCGACAGGTTAGGTGTATGAAAATAAGTAAATGCAGAGCCCGAATAGCTCAGTCGGTAGAGGATCAGACTTTTAATCTGAGGGTCCAGGGTTCAAGTCCCTGTTCGGGCGCTGCTTTAATGTTCACCTTCCTTCAGTAGGCAGTCTTTCCATACTTGCATTTGGTCAGATTTAAAAATGGCTTTACAGCGAAAGCATACCATGCGATTATCTGAGGACAGCGCCCCTCTTCCAAAAGCATACAAACATTTTCCAATCGTATAGAGTCACGAAAGTCAGAAATAGCGATCAAATTAATCACTTACCTTTGAAGATTTTCATCTGGTTGCAGTCACAAGAGTCTCAGCTACACAATAAATGTTTGTTTTGTTCAATAAAGTCCCTCTTTATATCCCAAAAACTCAGTTTTGTTGGCGCGTTGTGTTCAGTAATCCACTGGCTCAAAGGCGGTCAAAACACGCAGACGAATACGTCCGAACAGTACCGGTAAAGTTTGTTGAAACATGTCAAACGATTTTTATAATTAATCTTCAGGTTGGCAATTGTCTAAATACTCGATAATATTTCAACCGGACAATAGCGTATTCAATAGAAAGGAAAAACAACGACGGGCACGCACTTGGTCATGTGCGCAAACCAGCACTGCATGCTTCCTCAGTCCACTGACAGAAGGTCTCATTCTTCTTCATTTTTCAGAAAACAATCCTGAAACAATGTCTAAAGACTGTTGACATCTAGTGGAAGCCATAGGAACTGCAATCTGGGTCCTAACCCATTAGAAACTCAATAGGCATTCAATTGAAAACTTCCCACATCAAAAAAAATCCCACTTCCCGGATGGATTTCCCTCAGATTTTCACCTGCCATATCAGTTCTGTTATACTCACAGACATCATTTGAATGGTTTTGGAAACTTTAAAGTGTGTTCTATCCAAATCTACCATTTATATGCATATCCTAGATTCTGGGCCTGAGTAACAGGCAGTTTACTTTGGGCACTCTTCTCATCCAGATGTCGAATCACTTCCCCTAAGCCATAAGAAGTTAAAATCCGTGTTCGAAGACTGATTTAAGCCTGTGAATCAATCACACAGCATCATCTGATCTGGGAATTTGCAGTGTGACAGGCTTTTATGAGAGACAATTGTCATCTAAAGCAGAATTGGTTTGGTTGTTTTCGTTCGAGGTTTGTACTGTAAGCCACATTGGTACTTGTGTTGATTCATTGACTTCGCTGTTTAAAGAAGGTAGAGATTGCACACATAAAAACACTGACCACGACGTGATTTGAACACGCAACCTTCTGATCTGGAGTCAGACGCGCTACCGTTGCGCCACGAGGTCTAGACAAAACGCATCTTTGGAGGGGATGCCTAGTTCAGATTTCGTTGATTGTATCATTTGGAATGGAGGCCTGGATCTCTTGGGAAATGATTATCTGACAATGCCCCCTCGTCAGCACGTGCCTCTGCCCGACAGGTTAGGTGTATGAAAATAAGTAAATGCAGAGCCCGAATAGCTCAGTCGGTAGAGCATCAGACTTTTAATCTGAGGGTCCAGGGTTCAAGTCCCTGTTCGGGCGCTGCTTTAATGTTTACCTTCCTTCAGTAGGCAGTCTTTCCATACTTGCATTTGGTCAGATTTAAAAATGGCTTTACTGCGAAAGCATACCATGCGATTATCTGAGGACAGCGCCCCTCTTCCAAAAGCATACAAACATTTTCCAATCATATAGAGTCACGAAAGTCAGAAATAGCGATCAAATTAATCACTTACCTTTGAAGATTTTCATCTGGTTGCAGTCACAAGAGTCTCAGCTACACAATAAATGTTTGTTTTGTTCAATAAAGTCCCTCTTTATATCCCAAAATCTCAGTTTTGTTGGCGCGTTGTGTTCAGTAATCCACTGGCTCAAAGGCGGTCAAAACACGCAGACGAATACGTCCGAACAGTACCGGTAAAGTTTGTTGAAACATGTCAAACGATTTTTATAATTAATCTTCAGGTTGGCAATTGTCTAAATACTCGATAATATTTCAACCGGACAATAGCGTATTCAATAGAAAGGAAAAACAACGACGGGCACGCACTTGGTCATGTGCGCAAACCAGCACTGCATGCTTCCTCAGTCCACTGACAGAAGGTCTCATTCTTCTTCATTTTTCAGAAAACAATCCTGAAACAATGTCTAAAGACTGTTGACATCTAGTGGAAGCCATAGGAACTGCAATCTGGGTCCTAACCCATTAGAAACTCAATAGGCATTCAATTGAAAACTTCCCACGTCAAATAAAGTCCCACTTCCCGGATGGATTTTCCTCAGATTTTCACCTGCCATATCAGTTCTGTTATACTCACAGACATCATTTGAACAGTTTTGGAAACTTTAAAGTGTGTTCTATCCAAATCTACCATTTATATGCATATCCTAGATTCTGGGCCTGAGTAACAGGCAGTTTACTTTGGGCACTCTTCTCATCCAGATGTCGAATCACTTCCCCTAAGCCATAAGAAGTTAAAATCCGTGTTCGAAGACTGATTTAAGCCTGTCAATCAATCACACAGCATCATCTGATCTGGGAATTTGCAGTGTGACAGGCTTTTATGAGAGACAATTGTCATCTAAAGCAGAATTGGTTTGGTTGTTTTCGTTCGAGGTTTGTACTGTAAGCCACATTGGTACTTGTGTTGATTCATTGACTTCGCTGTTTAAAGAAGGTAGAGATTGCACACATAAAAACACTGACCACGACGTGATTTGAACACGCAACCTTCTGATCTGGAGTCAGACGCGCTACCGTTGCGCCACGAGGTCTAGACAAAACGCATCTTTGGAGGGGATGCCTAGTTCAGATTTCGTTGATTGTATCATTTGGAATGGAGGCCTGGATCTCTTGGGAAATGATTATCTGACAATGCCCCCTCGTCAGCACGTGCCTCTGCCCGACAGGTTAGGTGTATGAAAATAAGTAAATGCAGAGCCCGAATAGCTCAGTCGGTAGAGCATCAGACTTTTAATCTGAGGGTCCAGGGTTCAAGTCCCTGTTCGGGCGCTGCTTTAATGTTTACCTTCCTTCAGTGGGCAGTCTTTCCATACTTGCATTTGGTCAGATTTAAAAATGGCTTTACTGCGAAAGCATACCATGCGATTATCTGAGGACAGCGCCCCTCTTCCAAAAGCACACAAACATTTTCCAATCATATAGAGTCACGAAAGTCAGAAATAGCGATCAAATTAATCACTTACCTTTGAAGATTTTCATCTGGTTGCAGTCACAAGAGTCTCAGCTACACAATAAATGTTTGTTTTGTTCAATAAAGTCCCTCTTTATATCCCAAAATCTCAGTTTTGTTGGCGCGTTGTGTTCAGTAATCCACTGGCTCAAAGGCGGTCAAAACACGCAGACGAATACGTCCGAACAGTACCGGTAAAGTTTGTTGAAACATGTCAAACGATTTTTATAATTAATCTTCAGGTTGGCAATTGTCTAAATACTCGATAATATTTCAACCGGACAATAGCGTATTCAATAGAAAGGAAAAACAACGACGGGCACGCACTTGGTCATGTGCGCAAACCAGCACTGCATGCTTCCTCAGTCCACTGACAGAAGGTCTCATTCTTCTTCATTTTTCAGAAAACAATCCTGAAACAATGTCTAAAGACTGTTGACATCTAGTGGAAGCCATAGGAACTGCAATCTGGGTCCTAACCCATTAGAAACTCAATAGGCATTCAATTGAAAACTTCCCACGTCAAATAAAGTCCCACTTCCCGGATGGATTTTCCTCAGATTTTCACCTGCCATATCAGTTCTGTTATACTCACAGACATCATTTGAACAGTTTTGGAAACTTTAAAGTGTGTTCTATCCAAATCTACCATTTATATGCATATCCTAGATTCTGGGCCTGAGTAACAGGCAGTTTACTTTGGGCACTCTTCTCATCCAGATGTCGAATCACTTCCCCTAAGCCATAAGAAGTTAAAATCCGTGTTCGAAGACTGATTTAAGCCTGTCAATCAATCACACAGCATCATCTGATCTGGGAATTTGCAGTGTGACAGGCTTTTATGAGAGACAATTGTCATCTAAAGCAGAATTGGTTTGGTTGTTTTCGTTCGAGGTTTGTACTGTAAGCCACATTGGTACTTGTGTTGATTCATTGACTTCGCTGTTTAAAGAAGGTAGAGATTGCACACATAAAAACACTGACCACGACGTGATTTGAACACGCAACCTTCTGATCTGGAGTCAGACGCGCTACCGTTGCGCCACGAGGTCTAGACAAAACGCATCTTTGGAGGGGATGCCTAGTTCAGATTTCGTTGATTGTATCATTTGGAATGGAGGCCTGGATCTCTTGGGAAATGATTATCTGACAATGCCCCCTCGTCAGCACGTGCCTCTGCCCGACAGGTTAGGTGTATGAAAATAAGTAAATGCAGAGCCCGAATAGCTCAGTCGGTAGAGCATCAGACTTTTAATCTGAGGGTCCAGGGTTCAAGTCCCTGTTCGGGCGCTGCTTTAATGTTTACCTTCCTTCAGTAGGCAGTCTTTCCATACTTGCATTTGGTCAGATTTAAAAATGGCTTTACTGCGAAAGCATACCATGCGATTATCTGAGGACAGCGCCCCTCTTCCAAAAGCATACAAACATTTTCCAATCATATAGAGTCACGAAAGTCAGAAATAGCGATCAAATTAATCACTTACCTTTGAAGATTTTCATCTGGTTGCAGTCACAAGAGTCTCAGCTACACAATAAATGTTTGTTTTGTTCAATAAAGTCCCTCTTTATATCCCAAAATCTCAGTTTTGTTGGCGCGTTGTGTTCAGTAATCCACTGGCTCAAAGGCGGTCAAAACACGCAGACGAATACGTCCGAACAGTACCGGTAAAGTTTGTTGAAACATGTCAAACGATTTTTATAATTAATCTTCAGGTTGGCAATTGTCTAAATACTCGATAATATTTCAACCGGACAATAGCGTATTCAATAGAAAGGAAAAACAACGACGGGCACGCACTTGGTCATGTGCGCAAACCAGCACTGCATGCTTCCTCAGTCCACTGACAGAAGGTCTCATTCTTCTTCATTTTTCAGAAAACAATCCTGAAACAATGTCTAAAGACTGTTGACATCTAGTGGAAGCCATAGGAACTGCAATCTGGGTCCTAACCCATTAGAAACTCAATAGGCATTCAATTGAAAACTTCCCACGTCAAATAAAGTCCCACTTCCCGGATGGATTTTCCTCAGATTTTCACCTGCCATATCAGTTCTGTTATACTCACAGACATCATTTGAACGGTTTTGGAAACTTTAAAGTGTGTTCTATCCAAATCTACCATTTATATGCATATCCTAGATTCTGGGTCTGAGTAACAGGCAGTTTACTTTGGGCACTCTTCTCATCCAGATGTCGAATCACTTCCCCTAAGCCATAAGAAGTTAAAATCCGTGTTCGAAGACTGATTTAAGCCTGTCAATCAATCACACAGCATCATCTGATCTGGGAATTTGCAGTGTGACAGGCTTTTATGAGAGACAATTGTCATCTAAAGCAGAATTGGTTTGGTTGTTTTCGTTCGAGGTTTGTACTGTAAGCCACATTGGTACTTGTGTTGATTCATTGACTTCGCTGTTTAAAGAAGGTAGAGATTGCACACATCAAAACACTGACCACGACGTGATTTGAACACGCAACCTTCTGATCTGGAGTCAGACGCGCTACCGTTGCGCCACGAGGTCTAGACAAAACGCATCTTTGGAGGGGATGCCTAGTTCAGATTTCGTTGATTGTATCATTTGGAATGGAGGCCTGGATCTCTTGGGAAATGATTATCTGACAATGCCCCCTCGTCAGCACGTGCCTCTGCCCGACAGGTTAGGTGTATGAAAATAAGTAAATGCAGAGCCTGAATAGCTCAGTCGGTAGAGCATCAGACTTTTAATCTGAGGGTCCAGGGTTCAAGTCCCTGTTCGGGCGCTGCTTTAATGTTTACCTTCCTTCAGTAGGCAGTCTTTCCATACTTGCATTTGGTCAGATTTAAAAATGGCTTTACTGCGAAAGCATACCATGCGATTATCTGAGGACAGCGCCCCTCTTCCAAAAGCATACAAACATTTTCCAATCATATAGAGTCACGAAAGTCAGAAATAGCGATCAAATTAATCACTTACCTTTGAAGATTTTCATCTGGTTGCAGTCACAAGAGTCTCAGCTACACAATAAATGTTTGTTTTGTTCAATAAAGTCCCTCTTTATATCCCAAAAACTCAGTTTTGTTGGCGCGTTGTGTTCAGTAATCCACTGGCTCAAAGGCGGTCAAAACACGCAGACGAATACGTCCGAACAGTACCGGTAAAGTTTGTTGAAACATGTCAAACGATTTTTATAATTAATCTTCAGGTTGGCAATTGTCTAAATACTCGATAATATTTCAACCGGACAATAGCGTATTCAATAGAAAGGAAAAACAACGACGGGCACGCACTTGGTCATGTGCGCAAACCAGCACTGCATGCTTCCTCAGTCCACTGACAGAAGGTCTCATTCTTCTTCATTTTTCAGAAAACAATCCTGAAACAATGTCTAAAGACTGTTGACATCTAGTGGAAGCCATAGGAACTGCAATCTGGGTCCTAACCCATTAGAAACTCAATAGGCATTCAATTGAAAACTTCCCACATCAAAAAAAATCCCACTTCCCGGATGGATTTTCCTCAGATTTTCACCTGCCATATCAGTTCTGTTATACTCACAGACATCATTTGAACGGTTTTGGAAACTTTAAAGTGTGTTCTACCAAATCTACCATTTATATGCATATCCTAGATTCTGGGCCTGAGTAACAGGCAGTTTACTTTGGGCACTCTTCTCATCCAGATGTCGAATCACTTCCCCTAAGCCATAAGAAGTTAAAATCCGTGTTCGAAGACTGATTTAAGCCTGTGAATCAATCACACAGCATCATCTGATCTGGGAATTTGCAGTGTGACAGGCTTTTATGAGAGACAATTGTCATCTAAAGCAGAATTGGTTTGGTTGTTTTCGTTCGAGGTTTGTACTGTAAGCCACATTGGTACTTGTGTTGATTCATTGACTTCGCTGTTTAAAGAAGGTAGAGATTGCACACATAAAAACCCTGACCACGACGTGATTTGAACACGCAACCTTCTGATCTGGAGTCAGACGCGCTACCGTTGCACCACGAGGTCTAGACAAAACGCGTCTTTGGAGGGGATGCCTAGTTCAGATTTCGTTGATTGTATCATTTGGAATGGAGGCCTGGATCTCTTGGGAAATGTATTATCTGACAATGCCCCCTCGTCAGCACGTGCCTCTGCCCGACAGGTTAGGTGTATGAAAATAAGTAAATGCAGAGCCCGAATAGCTCAGTCGGTAGAGCATCAGACTTTTAATCTGAGGGTCCAGGGTTCAAGTCCCTGTTTGGGCGCTGCTTTAATGTTCACCTTCCTTCACTAGGCAGTCTTTCCATACTTGTATTTGGTCAGATTTAAAAATGGCTTTACTGCGAAAGCATACCATGCGATTATCTGAGGACAGCGCCCCTCTTCCAAAAGCATACAAACATTTTCCAATCATATAGAGTCACGAAAGTCAGAAATAGCGATCAAATTAATCACTTACCTTTGAAGATTTTCATCTGGTTGCAGTCACAAGAGTCTCAGCTACACAATAAATGTTTGTTTTGTTCAATAAAGTCCCTCTTTATATCCCAAAAACTCAGTTTTGTTGGCGCGTTGTGTTCAGTAATCCACTGGCTCAAAGGCGGTCAAAACACGCAGACGAATACGTCCGAACAGTACCGGTAAAGTTTGTTGAAACATGTCAAACGATTTTTATAATTAATCTTCAGGTTGGCAATTGTCTAAATACTCGATAATATTTCAACCGGACAATAGCGTATTCAATAGAAAGGAAAAACAACGACGGGCACGCACTTGGTCATGTGCGCAAACCAGCACTGCATGCTTCCTCAGTCCACTGACAGAAGGTCTCATTCTTCTTCATTTTTCAGAAAACAATCCTGAAACAATGTCTAAAGACTGTTGACATCTAGTGGAAGCCATAGGAACTGCAATCTGGGTCCTAACCCATTAGAAACTCAATAGGCATTCAATTGAAAACTTCCCACGTCAAATAAAGTCCCACTTCCCGGATGGATTTTCCTCAGATTTTCACCTGCCATATCAGTTCTGTTATACTCACAGACATCATTTGAACGGTTTTGGAAACTTTAAAGTGTGTTCTATCCAAATCTACCATTTATATGCATATCCTAGATTTTGGGCCTGAGTAACAGGCAGTTTACTTTGGGCACTCTTCTCATCCAGATGTCGAATCACTTCCCCTAAGCCATAAGAAGTTAAAATCCGTTTTCGAAGACTGATTTAAGCCTGTCAATCAATCACACAGCATCATCTGATCTGGGAATTTGCAGTGTGACAGGCTTTTATGAGAGAGAATTGTCATCTAAAGCAGAATTGGTTTGGTTGTTTTCGTTCGAGGTTTGTACTGTAAGCCACATTGGTACTTGTGTTGATTCATTGACTTCGCTGTTTAAAGGAGGTAGAGATTGCACACATAAAAACACTGACCACGACGTGATTTGAACACGCAACCTTCTGATCTGGAGTCAGACGCGCTACCGTTGCGCCACGAGGTCTAGACAAAACGCGTCTTTGGAGGGGATGCCTAGTTCAGATTTCGTTGATTGTATCATTTGGAATGGAGGCCTGGATCTCTTGGGCAATGTATTATCTGACAATGCCCCCTCGTCAGCACGTGCCTCTGCCCGACAGGTTAGGTGTATGAAAATAAGTAAATGCAGAGCCCGAATAGCTCAGTCGGTAGAGCATCAGACTTTTAATCTGAGGGTTCAAGTCCCTGTTCGGGCGCTGCTTTAATGTTCACCTTCCTTCACTAGGCAGTCTTTCCATACTTGTATTTGGTCAGATTTAAAAATGGCTTTACTGCGAAAGCATACCATGCGATTATCTGAGGACAGCCCCCCTCTTCCAAAAGCATACAAACATTTTCCAATCATATAGAGTCACGAAAGTCAGAAATAGCGATCAAATTAATCACTTACCTTTGAAGATTTTCATCTGGTTGCAGTCACAAGAGTCTCAGCTACACAATAAATGTTTGTTTTGTTCAATAAAGTCCCTCTTTATATCCCAAAAACTCAGTTTTGTTGGCGCGTTGTGTTCAGTAATCCACTGGCTCAAAGGCGGTCAAAACACGCAGACGAATACGTCCGAACAGTACCGGTAAAGTTTGTTGAAACATGTCAAACGATTTTTATAATTAATCTTCAGGTTGGCAATTGTCTAAATACTCGATAATATTTCAACCGGACAATAGCGTATTCAATAGAAAGGAAAAACAACGACGGGCACGCACTTGGTCATGTGCGCAAACCAGCACTGCATGCTTCCTCAGTCCACTGACAGAAGGTCTCATTCTTCTTCATTTTTCAGAAAACAATCCTGAAACAATGTCTAAAGACTGTTGACATCTAGTGGAAGCCATAGGAACTGCAATCTGGGTCCTAACCCATTAGAAACTCAATAGGCATTCAATTGAAAACTTCCCACATCAAAAAAAATCCCACTTCCCGGATGGATTTCCCTCAGATTTTCACCTGCCATATCAGTTCTGTTATGCTTACAGACATCATTTGAATGGTTTTGGAAACTTTAAAGTGTGTTCTATCCAAATCTACCATTTATATGCATATCCTAGATTCTGGGCCTGAGTAACAGGCAGTTTACTTTGGGCACTCTTCTCATCCAGATGTCGAATCACTTCCCCTAAGCCATAAGAAGTTAAAATCCGTGTTCGAAGACTGATTTAAGCCTGTCAATCAATCACACAGCATCATCTGATCTGGGAATTTGCAGTGTGACAGGCTTTTATGAGAGACAATTGTCATCTAAAGCAGAATTGGTTTGGTTGTTTTCGTTCGAGGTTTGTACTGTAAGCCACATTGGTACTTGTGTTGATTCATTGACTTCGCTGTTTAAAGAAGGTAGAGATTGCACACATAAAAACACTGACCACGACGTGATTTGAACACGCAACCTTCTGATCTGGAGTCAGACGCGCTACCGTTGCGCCACGAGGTCTAGACAAAACGCATCTTTGGAGGGGATGCCTAGTTCAGATTTCGTTGATTGTATCATTTGGAATGGAGGCCTGGATCTCTTGGGAAATGATTATCTGACAATGCCCCCTCGTCAGCACGTGCCTCTGCCCGACAGGTTAGGTGTATGAAAATAAGTAAATGCAGAGCCCGAATAGCTCAGTCGGTAGAGCATCAGTCTTTTAATCTGAGGGTCCAGGGTTCAAGTCCCTGTTCGGGCGCTGCTTTAATGTTCACCTTCCTTCACTAGGCAGTCTTTCCATACTTGTATTTGGTCAGATTTAAAAATGGCTTTACTGCGAAAGCATACCATGCGATTATCTGAGCACAGCACCCCTCTTCCAAAAGCATACAAACATTTTCCAATCGAATAGAGTCACGAAAGTCAGAAATAGCGATCAAATTAATCACTTACCTTTGAAGATTTTCATCTGGTTGCAGTCACAAGAGTCTCAGCTACACAATAAATGTTTGTTTTGTTCAATAAAGTCCCTCTTTATATCCCAAAAACTCAGTTTTGTTGGCGCGTTGTGTTCAGTAATCCACTGGCTCAAAGGCGGTCAAAACACGCAGACGAATACGTCCGAACAGTACCGGTAAAGTTTGTTGAAACATGTCAAACGATTTTTATAATTAATCTTCAGGTTGGCAATTGTCTAAATACTCGATAATATTTCAACCGGACAATAGCGTATTCAATAGAAAGGAAAAACAACGACGGGCACGCACTTGGTCATGTGCGCAAACCAGCACTGCATGCTTCCTCAGTCCACTGACAGAAGGTCTCATTCTTCTTCATTTTTCAGAAAACAATCCTGAAACAATGTCTAAAGACTGTTGACATCTAGTGGAAGCCATAGGAACTGCAATCTGGGTCCTAACCCATTAGAAACTCAATAGGCATTCAATTGAAAACTTCCCACATCAAAAAAAATCCCACTTCCCGGATGGATTTCCCTCAGATTTTCACCTGCCATATCAGTTCTGTTATACTCACAGACATCATTTGAATGGTTTTGGAAACTTTAAAGTGTGTTCTATCCAAATCTACCATTTATATGCATATCCTAGATTCTGGGCCTGAGTAACAGGCAGTTTACTTTGGGCACTCTTCTCATCCAGATGTCGAATCACTTCCCCTAAGCCATAAGAAGTTAAAATCCGTGTTGGAAGACTGATTTAAGCCTGTCAATCAATCACACAGCATCATCTGATCTGGGAATTTGCAGTGTGACAGGCTTTTATGAGAGACAATTGTCATCTAAAGCAGAATTGGTTTGGTTGTTTTCGTTCGAGGTTTGTACTGTAAGCCACATTGGTACTTGTGTTGATTCATTGACTTCGCTGTTTAAAGAAGGTAGAGATTGCACACATAAAAACACTGACCACGACGTGATTTGAACACGCAACCTTCTGATCTGGAGTCAGACGCGCTACCGTTGCGCCACGAGGTCTAGACAAAACGCATCTTTGGAGGGGATGCCTAGTTCAGATTTCGTTGATTGTATCATTTGGAATGGAGGCCTGGATCTCTTGGGAAATGATTATCTGACAATGCCCCCTCGTCAGCACGTGCCTCTGCCCGACAGGTTAGGTGTATGAAAATAAGTAAATGCAGAGCCCGAATAGCTCAGTCGGTAGAGCATCAGACTTTTAATCTGAGGGTCCAGGGTTCAAGTCCCTGTTCGGGCGCTGCTTTAATGTTTACCTTCCTTCAGTAGGCAGTCTTTCCATACTTGCATTTGGTCAGATTTAAAAATGGCTTTACTGCGAAAGCATACCATGCGATTATCTGAGGACAGCGCCCCTCTTCCAAAAGCATACAAACATTTTCCAATCATATAGAGTCACGAAAGTCAGAAATAGCGATCAAATTAATCACTTACCTTTGAAGATTTTCATCTGGTTGCAGTCACAAGAGTCTCAGCTACACAATAAATGTTTGTTTTGTTCAATAAAGTCCCTCTTTATATCCCAAAATCTCAGTTTTGTTGGCGCGTTGTGTTCAGTAATCCACTGGCTCAAAGGCGGTCAAAACACGCAGACGAATACGTCCGAACAGTACCGGTAAAGTTTGTTGAAACATGTCAAACGATTTTTATAATTAATCTTCAGGTTGGCAATTGTCTAAATACTCGATAATATTTCAAACGGACAATAGCGTATTCAATAGAAAGGAAAAACAACGACGGGCACGCACTTGGTCATGTGCGCAAACCAGCACTGCATGCTTCCTCAGTCCACTGACAGAAGGTCTCATTCTTCTTCATTTTTCAGAAAACAATCCTGAAACAATGTCTAAAGACTGTTGACATCTAGTGGAAGCCATAGGAACTGCAATCTGGGTCCTAACCCATTAGAAACTCAATAGGCATTCAATTGAAAACTTCCCACGTCAAATAAAGTCCCACTTCCCGGATGGATTTTCCTCAGATTTTCACCTGCCATATCAGTTCTGTTATACTCACAGACATCATTTGAACGGTTTTGGAAACTTTAAAGTGTGTTCTATCCAAATCTACCATTTATATGCATATCCTAGATTCTGGGCCTGAGTAACAGGCAGTTTACTTTGGGCACTCTTCTCATCCAGATGTCGAATCACTTCCCCTAAGCCATAAGAAGTTAAAATCCGTGTTCGAAGACTGATTTAAGCCTGTCAATCAATCACACAGCATCATCTGATCTGGGAATTTGCAGTGTGACAGGCTTTTATGAGAGACAATTGTCATCTAAAGCAGAATTGGTTTGGTTGTTTTCGTTCGAGGTTTGTACTGTAAGCCACATTGGTACTTGTGTTGATTCATTGACTTCGCTGTTTAAAGAAGGTAGAGATTGCACACATAAAAACACTGACCACGACGTGATTTGAACACGCAACCTTCTGATCTGGAGTCAGACGCGCTACCGTTGCGCCACGAGGTCTAGACAAAACGCATCTTTGGAGGGGATGCCTAGTTCAGATTTCGTTGATTGTATCATTTGGAATGGAGGCCTGGATCTCTTGGGAAATGATTATCTGACAATGCCCCCTCGTCAGCACGTGCCTCTGCCCGACAGGTTAGGTGTATGAAAATAAGTAAATGCAGAGCCCGAATAGCTCAGTCGGTAGAGCATCAGACTTTTAATCTGAGGGTCCAGGGTTCAAGTCCCTGTTCGGGCGCTGCTTTAATGTTTACCTTCCTTCAGTAGGCAGTCTTTCCATACTTGCATTTGGTCAGATTTAAAAATGGCTTTACTGCGAAAGCATACCATGCGATTATCTGAGGACAGCGCCCCTCTTCCAAAAGCATACAAACATTTTCCAATCATATAGAGTCACGAAAGTCAGAAATAGCGATCAAATGAATCACTTACCTTTGAAGATTTTCATCTGGTTGCAGTCACAAGAGTCTCAGCTACACAATAAATGTTTGTTTTGTTCAATAAAGTCCCTCTTTATATCCCAAAATCTCAGTTTTGTTGGCGCGTTGTGTTCAGTAATCCACTGGCTCAAAGGCGGTCAAAACACGCAGACGAATACGTCCGAACAGTACCGGTAAAGTTTGTTGAAACATGTCAAACGATTTTTATAATTAATCTTCAGGTTGGCAATTGTCTAAATACTCGATAATATTTCAACCGGACAATAGCGTATTCAATAGAAAGGAAAAACAACGACGGGCACGCACTTGGTCATGTGCGCAAACCAGCACTGCATGCTTCCTCAGTCCACTGACAGAAGGTCTCATTCTTCTTCATTTTTCAGAAAACAATCCTGAAACAATGTCTAAAGACTGTTGACATCTAGTGGAAGCCATAGGAACTGCAATCTGGGTCCTAACCCATTAGAAACTCAATAGGCATTCAATTGAAAACTTCCCACGTCAAATAAAGTCCCACTTCCCGGATGGATTTTCCTCAGATTTTCACCTGCCATATCAGTTCTGTTATACTCACAGACATCATTTGAACGGTTTTGGAAACTTTAAAGTGTGTTCTATCCAAATATACCATTTATATGCATATCCTAGATTCTGGGCCTGAGTAACAGGCAGTTTACTTTGGGCACTCTTCTCATCCAGATGTCAAATCACTTCCCCTAAGCCATAAGAAGTTAAAATCCGTGTTCGAAGACTGATTTAAGCCTGTGAATCAATCACACAGCATCATCTGATCTGGGAATTTGCAGTGTGACAGGCTTTTATGAGAGACAATTGTCATCTAAAGCAGAATTGGTTTGGTTGTTTTCGTTCGAGGTTTGTACTGTAAGCCACATTGGTACTTGTGTTGATTCATTGACTTCGCTGTTTAAAGGAGGTAGAGATTGCACACATAAAAACACTGACCACGACGTGATTTGAACACGCAACCTTCTGATCTGGAGTCAGACGCGCTACCGTTGCGCCACGAGGTCTAGACAAAACACAACATTGGAGGGGATGCCTAGTTCAGATTTCGTTGATTGTATCATTTGGAATGGAGGCCTGGATCTCTTGGGAAATGTATTATCTGACAATGCCCCCTCGTCAGCACGTGCCTCTGCCCGACAGGTTAGGTGTATGAAAATAAGTAAATGCAGAGCCCGAATAGCTCAGTCGGTAGAGGATCAGACTTTTAATCTGAGGGTCCAGGGTTCAAGTCCCTGTTCGGGCGCTGCTTTAATGTTCACCTTCCTTCAGTAGGCAGTCTTTCCATACTTGCATTTGGTCAGATTTAAAAATGGCTTTACAGCGAAAGCATACCATGCGATTATCTGAGGACAGCGCCCCTCTTCCAAAAGCATACAAACATTTTCCAATCGTATAGAGTCACGAAAGTCAGAAATAGCGATCAAATTAATCACTTACCTTTGAAGATTTTCATCTGGTTGCAGTCACAAGAGTCTCAGCTACACAATAAATGTTTGTTTTGTTCAATAAAGTCCCTCTTTATATCCCAAAAACTCAGTTTTGTTGGCGCGTTGTGTTCAGTAATCCACTGGCTCAAAGGCGGTCAAAACACGCAGACGAATACGTCCGAACAGTACCGGTAAAGTTTGTTGAAACATGTCAAACGATTTTTATAATTAATCTTCAGGTTGGCAATTGTCTAAATACTCGATAATATTTCAACCGGACAATAGCGTATTCAATAGAAAGGAAAAACAACGACGGGCACGCACTTGGTCATGTGCGCAAACCAGCACTGCATGCTTCCTCAGTCCACTGACAGAAGGTCTCATTCTTCTTCATTTTTCAGAAAACAATCCTGAAACAATGTCTAAAGACTGTTGACATCTAGTGGAAGCCATAGGAACTGCAATCTGGGTCCTAACCCATTAGAAACTCAATAGGCATTCAATTGAAAACTTCCCACATCAAAAAAAATCCCACTTCCCGGATGGATTTTCCTCAGATTTTCACCTGCCATATCAGTTCTGTTATACTCACAGACATCATTTGAATGGTTTTGGAAACTTTAAAGTGTGTTCTATCCAAATCTACCATTTATATGCATATCCTAGATTCTGGGCCTGAGTAACAGGCAGTTTACTTTGGGCACTCTTCTCATCCAGATGTCGAATCACTTCCCCTAAGCCATAAGAAGTTAAAATCCGTGTTCGAAGACTGATTTAAGCCTGTGAATCAATCACACAGCATCATCTGATCTGGGAATTTGCAGTGTGACAGGCTTTTATGAGAGACAATTGTCATCTAAAGCAGAATTGGTTTGGTTGTTTTCGTTCGAGGTTTGTACTGTAAGCCACATTGGTACTTGTGTTGATTCATTGACTTCGCTGTTTAAAGAAGGTAGAGATTGCACACATAAAAACACTGACCACGACGTGATTTGAACACGCAACCTTCTGATCTGGAGTCAGACGCGCTACCGTTGCGCCACGAGGTCTAGACAAAACGCATCTTTGGAGGGGATGCCTAGTTCAGATTTCGTTGATTGTATCATTTGGAATGGAGGCCTGGATCTCTTGGGAAATGATTATCTGACAATGCCCCCTCGTCAGCACGTGCCTCTGCCCGACAGGTTAGGTGTATGAAAATAAGTAAATGCAGAGCCCGAATAGCTCAGTCGGTAGAGCATCAGACTTTTAATCTGAGGGTCCAGGGTTCAAGTCCCTGTTCGGGCGCTGCTTTAATGTTTACCTTCCTTCAGTAGGCAGTCTTTCCATACTTGCATTTGGTCAGATTTAAAAATGGCTTTACTGTGAAAGCATACCATGCGATTATCTGAGGACAGCGCCCCTCTTCCAAAAGCATACAAACATTTTCCAATCATATAGAGTCACGAAAGTCAGAAATAGCGATCAAATTAATCACTTACCTTTGAAGATTTTCATCTGGTTGCAGTCACAAGAGTCTCAGCTACACAATAAATGTTTGTTTTGTTCAATAAAGTCCCTCTTTATATCCCAAAATCTCAGTTTTGTTGGCGCGTTGTGTTCAGTAATCCACTGGCTCAAAGGCGGTCAAAACACGCAGACGAATACGTCCGAACAGTACCGGTAAAGTTTGTTGAAACATGTCAAACGATTTTTATAATTAATCTTCAGGTTGGCAATTGTCTAAATACTCGATAATATTTCAACCGGACAATAGCGTATTCAATAGAAAGGAAAAACAACGACGGGCACGCACTTGGTCATGTGCGCAAACCAGCACTGCATGCTTCCTCAGTCCACTGACAGAAGGTCTCATTCTTCTTCATTTTTCAGAAAACAATCCTGAAACAATGTCTAAAGACTGTTGACATCTAGTGGAAGCCATAGGAACTGCAATCTGGGTCCTAACCCATTAGAAACTCAATAGGCATTCAATTGAAAACTTCCCACGTCAAATAAAGTCCCACTTCCCGGATGGATTTTCCTCAGATTTTCACCTGCCATATCAGTTCTGTTATACTCACAGACATCATTTGAACGGTTTTGGAAACTTTAAAGTGTGTTCTATCCAGATCTACCATTTATATGCATATCCTAGATTCTGGGCCTGAGTAACAGGCAGTTTACTTTGGGCACTCTTCTCATCCAGATGTCAAATCACTTCCCCTAAGCCATAAGAAGTTAAAATCCGTGTTCGAAGACTGATTTAAGCCTGTGAATCAATCACACAGCATCATCTGATCTGGGAATTTGCAGTGTGACAGGCTTTTATGAGAGACAATTGTCATCTAAAGCAGAATTGGTTTGGTTGTTTTCGTTCGAGGTTTGTACTGTAAGCCACATTGGTACTTGTGTTGATTCATTGACTTCGCTGTTTAAAGGAGGTAGAGATTGCACACATAAAAACACTGACCACGACGTGATTTGAACACGCAACCTTCTGATCTGGAGTCAGACGCGCTACCGTTGCGCCACGAGGTCTAGACAAAACACAACTTTGGAGGGGATGCCTAGTTCAGATTTCGTTGATTGTATCATTTGGAATGGAGGCCTGGATCTCTTGGGAAATGTATTATCTGACAATGCCCCCTCGTCAGCACGTGCCTCTGCCCGACAGGTTAGGTGTATGAAAATAAGTAAATGCAGAGCCCGAATAGCTCAGTCGGTAGAGGATCAGACTTTTAATCTGAGGGTCCAGGGTTCAAGTCCCTGTTCGGGCGCTGCTTTAATGTTCACCTTCCTTCAGTAGGCAGTCTTTCCATACTTGCATTTGGTCAGATTTAAAAATGGCTTTACAGCGAAAGCATACCATGCGATTATCTGAGGACAGCGCCCCTCTTCCAAAAGCATACAAACATTTTCCAATCGTATAGAGTCACGAAAGTCAGAAATAGCGATCAAATTAATCACTTACCTTTGAAGATTTTCATCTGGTTGCAGTCACAAGAGTCTCAGCTACACAATAAATGTTTGTTTTGTTCAATAAAGTCCCTCTTTATATCCCAAAAACTCAGTTTTGTTGGCGCGTTGTGTTCAGTAATCCACTGGCTCAAAGGCGGTCAAAACACGCAGACGAATACGTCCGAACAGTACCGGTAAAGTTTGTTGAAACATGTCAAACGATTTTTATAATTAATCTTCAGGTTGGCAATTGTCTAAATACTCGATAATATTTCAACCGGACAATAGCGTATTCAATAGAAAGGAAAAACAACGACGGGCACGCACTTGGTCATGTGCGCAAACCAGCACTGCATGCTTCCTCAGTCCACTGACAGAAGGTCTCATTCTTCTTCATTTTTCAGAAAACAATCCTGAAACAATGTCTAAAGACTGTTGACATCTAGTGGAAGCCATAGGAACTGCAATCTGGGTCCTAACCCATTAGAAACTCAATAGGCATTCAATTGAAAACTTCCCACATCAAAAAAAATCCCACTTCCCGGATGGATTTTCCTCAGATTTTCACCTGCCATATCAGTTCTGTTATACTCACAGACATCATTTGAATGGTTTTGGAAACTTTAAAGTGTGTTCTATCCAAATCTACCATTTATATGCATATCCTAGATTCTGGGCCTGAGTAACAGGCAGTTTACTTTGGGCACTCTTCTCATCCAGATGTCGAATCACTTCCCCTAAGCCATAAGAAGTTAAAATCCGTGTTCGAAGACTGATTTAAGCCTGTGAATCAATCACACAGCATCATCTGATCTGGGAATTTGCAGTGTGACAGGCTTTTATGAGAGACAATTGTCATCTAAAGCAGAATTGGTTTGGTTGTTTTCGTTCGAGGTTTGTACTGTAAGCCACATTGGTACTTGTGTTGATTCATTGACTTCGCTGTTTAAAGAAGGTAGAGATTGCACACATAAAAACACTGACCACGACGTGATTTGAACACGCAACCTTCTGATCTGGAGTCAGACGCGCTACCGTTGCGCCACGAGGTCTAGACAAAACGCATCTTTGGAGGGGATGCCTAGTTCAGATTTCGTTGATTGTATCATTTGGAATGGAGGCCTGGATCTCTTGGGAAATGATTATCTGACAATGCCCCCTCGTCAGCACGTGCCTCTGCCCGACAGGTTAGGTGTATGAAAATAAGTAAATGCAGAGCCCGAATAGCTCAGTCGGTAGAGCATCAGACTTTTAATCTGAGGGTCCAGGGTTCAAGTCCCTGTTCGGGCGCTGCTTTAATGTTTACCTTCCTTCAGTAGGCAGTCTTTCCATACTTGCATTTGGTCAGATTTAAAAATGGCTTTACTGCGAAAGCATACCATGCGATTATCTGAGGACAGCGCCCCTCTTCCAAAAGCATACAAACATTTTCCAATCATATAGAGTCACGAAAGTCAGAAATAGCGATCAAATTAATCACTTACCTTTGAAGATTTTCATCTGGTTGCAGTCACAAGAGTCTCAGCTACACAATAAATGTTTGTTTTGTTCAATAAAGTCCCTCTTTATATCCCAAAATCTCAGTTTTGTTGGCGCGTTGTGTTCAGTAATCCACTGGCTCAAAGGCGGTCAAAACACGCAGACGAATACGTCCGAACAGTACCGGTAAAGTTTGTTGAAACATGTCAAACGATTTTTATAATTAATCTTCAGGTTGGCAATTGTCTAAATACTCGATAATATTTCAACCGGACAATAGCGTATTCAATAGAAAGGAAAAACAACGACGGGCACGCACTTGGTCATGTGCGCAAACCAGCACTGCATGCTTCCTCAGTCCACTGACAGAAGGTCTCATTCTTCTTCATTTTTCAGAAAACAATCCTGAAACAATGTCTAAAGACTGTTGACATCTAGTGGAAGCCATAGGAACTGCAATCTGGGTCCTAACCCATTAGAAACTCAATAGGCATTCAATTGAAAACTTCCCACGTCAAATAAAGTCCCACTTCCCGGATGGATTTTCCTCAGATTTTCACCTGCCATATCAGTTCTGTTATACTCACAGACATCATTTGAACGGTTTTGGAAACTTTAAAGTGTGTTCTATCCAAATCTACCATTTATATGCATATCCTAGATTCTGGGCCTGAGTAACAGGCAGTTTACTTTGGGCACTCTTCTCATCCAGATGTCGAATCACTTCCCCTAAGCCATAAGAAGTTAAAATCCGTGTTCGAAGACTGATTTAAGCCTGTCAATCAATCACACAGCATCATCTGATCTGGGAATTTGCAGTGTGACAGGCTTTTATGAGAGACAATTGTCATCTAAAGCAGAATTGGTTTGGTTGTTTTCGTTCGAGGTTTGTACTGTAAGCCACATTGGTACTTGTGTTGATTCATTGACTTCGCTGTTTAAAGAAGGTAGAGATTGCACACATAAAAACACTGACCACGACGTGATTTGAACACGCAACCTTCTGATCTGGAGTCAGACGCGCTACCGTTGCGCCACGAGGTCTAGACAAAACGCATCTTTGGAGGGGATGCCTAGTTCAGATTTCGTTGATTGTATCATTTGGAATGGAGGCCTGGATCTCTTGGGAAATGTATTATCTGACAATGCCCCCTCGTCAGCACGTGCCTCTGCCCGACAGGTTAGGTGTATGAAAATAAGTAAATGCAGAGCCCGAATAGCTCAGTCGGTAGAGCATCAGACTTTTAATCTGAGGGTCCAGGGTTCAAGTCCCTGTTCGGGCGCTGCTTTAATGTTCACCTTCCTTCAGTAGGCAGTCTTTCCATACTTGCATTTGGTCAGATTTAAAAATGGCTTTACTGCGAAAGCATACCATGCGATTATCTGAGGACAGCGCCCCTCTTCCAAAAGCATACAAACATTTTCCAATCATATAGAGTCACGAAAGTCAGAAATAGCGATCAAATTAATCACTTACCTTTGAAGATTTTCATCTGGTTGCAGTCACAAGAGTCTCAGCTACACAATAAATGTTTGTTTTGTTCAATAAAGTCCCTCTTTATATCCCAAAATCTCAGTTTTGTTGGCGCGTTGTGTTCAGTAATCCACTGGCTCAAAGGCGGTCAAAACACGCAGACGAATACGTCCGAACAGTACCGGTAAAGTTTGTTGAAACATGTCAAACGATTTTTATAATTAATCTTCAGGTTGGCAATTGTCTAAATACTCGATAATATTTCAACCGGACAATAGCGTATTCAATAGAAAGGAAAAACAACGACGGGCACGCACTTGGTCATGTGCGCAAACCAGCACTGCATGCTTCCTCAGTCCACTGACAGAAGGTCTCATTCTTCTTCATTTTTCAGAAAACAATCCTGAAACAATGTCTAAAGACTGTTGACATCTAGTGGAAGCCATAGGAACTGCAATCTGGGTCCTAACCCATTAGAAACTCAATAGGCATTCAATTGAAAACTTCCCACGTCAAATAAAGTCCCACTTCCCGGATGGATTTTCCTCAGATTTTCACCTGCCATATCAGTTCTGTTATACTCACAGACATCATTTGAACGGTTTTGGAAACTTTAAAGTGTGTTCTATCCAAATCTACCATTTATATGCATATCCTAGATTCTGGGTCTGAGTAACAGGCAGTTTACTTTGGGCACTCTTCTCATCCAGATGTCGAATCACTTCCCCTAAGCCATAAGAAGTTAAAATCCGTGTTCGAAGACTGATTTAAGCCTGTCAATCAATCACACAGCATCATCTGATCTGGGAATTTGCAGTGTGACAGGCTTTTATGAGAGACAATTGTCATCTAAAGCAGAATTGGTTTGGTTGTTTTCGTTCGAGGTTTGTACTGTAAGCCACATTGGTACTTGTGTTGATTCATTGACTTCGCTGTTTAAAGAAGGTAGAGATTGCACACATCAAAACACTGACCACGACGTGATTTGAACACGCAACCTTCTGATCTGGAGTCAGACGCGCTACCGTTGCGCCACGAGGTCTAGACAAAACGCATCTTTGGAGGGGATGCCTAGTTCAGATTTCGTTGATTGTATCATTTGGAATGGAGGCCTGGATCTCTTGGGAAATGATTATCTGACAATGCCCCCTCGTCAGCACGTGCCTCTGCCCGACAGGTTAGGTGTATGAAAATAAGTAAATGCAGAGCCCGAATAGCTCAGTCGGTAGAGCATCAGACTTTTAATCTGAGGGTCCAGGGTTCAAGTCCCTGTTCGGGCGCTGCTTTAATGTTTACCTTCCTTCAGTAGGCAGTCTTTCCATACTTGCATTTGGTCAGATTTAAAAATGGCTTTACTGCGAAAGCATACCATGCGATTATCTGAGGACAGCGCCCCTCTTCCAAAAGCATACAAACATTTTCCAATCATATAGAGTCACGAAAGTCAGAAATAGCGATCAAATTAATCACTTACCTTTGAAGATTTTCATCTGGTTGCAGTCACAAGAGTCTCAGCTACACAATAAATGTTTGTTTTGTTCAATAAAGTCCCTCTTTATATCCCAAAATCTCAGTTTTGTTGGCGCGTTGTGTTCAGTAATCCACTGGCTCAAAGGCGGTCAAAACACGCAGACGAATACGTCCGAACAGTACCGGTAAAGTTTGTTGAAACATGTCAAACGATTTTTATAATTAATCTTCAGGTTGGCAATTGTCTAAATACTCGATAATATTTCAACCGGACAATAGCGTATTCAATAGAAAGGAAAAACAACGACGGGCACGCACTTGGTCATGTGCGCAAACCAGCACTGCATGCTTCCTCAGTCCACTGACAGAAGGTCTCATTCTTCTTCATTTTTCAGAAAACAATCCTGAAACAATGTCTAAAGACTGTTGACATCTAGTGGAAGCCATAGGAACTGCAATCTGGGTCCTAACCCATTAGAAACTCAATAGGCATTCAATTGAAAACTTCCCACGTCAAATAAAGTCCCACTTCCCGGATGGATTTTCCTCAGATTTTCACCTGCCATATCAGTTCTGTTATACTCACAGACATCATTTGAACGGTTTTGGAAACTTTAAAGTGTGTTCTATCCAAATCTACCATTTATATGCATATCCTAGATTCTGGGTCTGAGTAACAGGCAGTTTACTTTGGGCACTCTTCTCATCCAGATGTCGAATCACTTCCCCTAAGCCATAAGAAGTTAAAATCCGTGTTCGAAGACTGATTTAAGCCTGTCAATCAATCACACAGCATCATCTGATCTGGGAATTTGCAGTGTGACAGGCTTTTATGAGAGACAATTGTCATCTAAAGCAGAATTGGTTTGGTTGTTTTCGTTCGAGGTTTGTACTGTAAGCCACATTGGTACTTGTGTTGATTCATTGACTTCGCTGTTTAAAGAAGGTAGAGATTGCACACATAAAAACACTGACCACAACGTGTTTTGAACACGCAACCTTCTGATCTGGAGTCAGACGCACTACCGTTGCGCCACGAGGTCTAGACGAAACGCATCTTTGGAGGGGATGCCTAGTTCAGATTTCGTTGATTGTATCATTTGGAATGGAGGCCTGGATCTCTTGGGAAATGTATTATCTGACAATGCCCCCTCGTCAGCACGTGCCTCTGCCCGACAGGTTAGGTGTATGAAAATAAGTAAATGCAGAGCCCGAATAGCTCAGTAGGTAGAGCATCAGACTTTTAATCTGAGGGTCCAGGGTTCAAGTCCCTGTTCGGGCGCTGCATTAATGTTCACCTTCCTTCACTAGGCAGTCTTTCCATACTTGCATTTGGTCAGATTTAAAAATGGCTTTACAGCGAAAGCATACCATGTGATTATCTGAGGACAGCGCCCCTCTTCCAAAAGCATACAAACATTTTCCAATCATATAGAGTCACGAAAGTCAGAAATAGCGATCAAATTAATCACTTACCTTTGAAGATTTTCATCTGGTTGCAGTCACAAGAGTCTCAGCTACACAATAAATGTTTGTTTTGTTCAATAAAGTCCCTCTTTATATCCCAAAATCTCAGTTTTGTTGGCGCGTTGTGTTCAGTAATCCACTGGCTCAAAGGCGGTCAAAACACGCAGACGAATACGTCCGAACAGTACCGGTAAAGTTTGTTGAAACATGTCAAACGATTTTTATAATTAATCTTCAGGTTGGCAATTGTCTAAATACTCGATAATATTTCAACCGGACAATAGCGTATTCAATAGAAAGGAAAAACAACGACGGGCACGCACTTGGTCATGTGCGCAAACCAGCACTGCATGCTTCCTCAGTCCACTGACAGAAGGTCTCATTCTTCTTCATTTTTCAGAAAACAATCCTGAAACAATGTCTAAAGACTGTTGACATCTAGTGGAAGCCATAGGAACTGCAATCTGGGTCCTAACCCATTAGAAACTCAATAGGCATTCAATTGAAAACTTCCCACGTCAAATAAAGTCCCACTTCCCGGATGGATTTTCCTCAGATTTTCACCTGCCATATCAGTTCTGTTATACTCACAGACATCATTTGAACGGTTTTGGAAACTTTAAAGTGTGTTCTATCCAAATCTACCATTTATATGCATATCCTAGATTCTGGGCCTGAGTAACAGGCAGTTTACTTTGGGCACTCTTCTCATCCAGATGTCGAATCACTTCCCCTAAGCCATAAGAAGTTAAAATCCGTGTTCGAAGACTGATTTAAGCCTGTGAATCAATCACACAGCATCATCTGATCTGGGAATTTGCAGTGTGACAGGCTTTTATGAGAGACAATTGTCATCTAAAGCAGAATTGGTTTGGTTGTTTTCGTTCGAGGTTTGTACTGTAAGCCACATTGGTACTTGTGTTGATTCATTGACTTCGCTGTTTAAAGAAGGTAGAGATTGCACACATAAAAACACTGACCACAACGTGATTTGAACACGCAACCTTCTGATCTGGAGTCAGACGCGCTAGCGTTGCGCCACGAGGTGTAGACGAAACGCATCTTTGGAGGGGATGCCTAGTTCAGATTTCGTTGATTGTATCATTTGGAATGGAGGCCTGGATCTCTTGGGAAATGATTATCTGACAATGCCCCCTCGTCAGCACGTGCCTCTGCCCGACAGGTTAGGTGTATGAAAATAAGTAAATGCAGAGCCCGAATAGCTCAGTCGGTAGAGCATCAGACTTTTAATCTGAGGGTCCAGGGTTCAAGTCCCTGTTCGGGCGCTGCTTTAATGTTTACCTTCCTTCAGTAGGCAGTCTTTCCATACTTGCATTTGGTCAGATTTAAAAATGGCTTTACTGCGAAAGCATACCATACGATTATCTGAGGACAGCGCCCCTCTTCCAAAAGCATACAAACATTTTCCAATCATATAGAGTCACGAAAGTCAGAAATAGCCATCAAATTAATCACTTACCTTTGAAGATTTTCATCTGGTTGCAGTCACAAGAGTCTCAGCTACACAATAAATGTTTGTTTTGTTCAATAAAGTCCCTCTTTATATCCCAAAATCTCAGTTTTGTTGGCGCGTTGTGTTCAGTAATCCACTGGCTCAAAGGCGGTCAAAACACGCAGACGAATACGTCCGAACAGTACCGGTAAAGTTTGTTGAAACATGTCAAACGATTTTTATAATTAATCTTCAGGTTGGCAATTGTCTAAATACTCGATAATATTTCAACCGGACAATAGCGTATTCAATAGAAAGGAAAAACAACGACGGGCACGCACTTGGTCATGTGCGCAAACCAGCACTGCATGCTTCCTCAGTCCACTGACAGAAGGTCTCATTCTTCTTCATTTTTCAGAAAACAATCCTGAAACAATGTCTAAAGACTGTTGACATCTAGTGGAAGCCATAGGAACTGCAATCTGGGTCCTAACCCATTAGAAACTCAATAGGCATTCAATTGAAAACTTCCCACGTCAAATAAAGTCCCACTTCCCGGATGGATTTTCCTCAGATTTTCACCTGCCATATCAGTTCTGTTATATTCACAGACATCATTTGAACGGTTTTGGAAACTTTAAAGTGTGTTCTATCCAAATCTACCATTTATATGCATATCCTAGATTCTGGGCCTGAGTAACAGGCAGTTTACTTTGGGCACTCTTCTCATCCAGATGTCGAATCACTTCCCCTAAGCCATAAGAAGTTAAAATCCGTGTTCGAAGACTGATTTAAGCCTGTGAATCAATCACACAGCATCATCTGATCTGGGAATTTGCAGTCTGACAGGCTTTTATGAGAGACAATTGTCATCTAAAGCAGAATTGGTTTGGTTGTTTTCGTTCGAGGTTTGTACTGTAAGCCACATTGGTACTTGTGTTGATTCATTGACTTCGCTGTTTAAAGAAGGTAGAGATTGCACACATAAAAACACTGACCACAACGTGATTTGAACACGCAACCTTCTGATCTGGAGTCAGACGCGCTACCGTTGCGCCACGAGGTCTAGACAAAACACATCTTTGGAGGGGATGCCTAGTTCAGATTTCGTTGATTGTATCATTTGGAATGGAGGCCTGGATCTCTTGGGAAATGATTATCTGACAATGCCCCCTCGTCAGCACGTGCCTCTGCCCGACAGGTTAGGTGTATGAAAATAAGTAAATGCAGAGCCCGAATAGCTCAGTCGGTAGAGCATCAGACTTTTAATCTGAGGGTCCAGGTTTCAAGTCCCTGTTAGGGCGCTGCTTTAATGTTTACCTTCCTTCAGTAGGCAGTCTTTCCATACTTGCATTTGGTCAGATTTATAAATGGCTTTACTGCGAAAGCATACCATGCGATTATCTGAGGACAGCGCCCCTCTTCCAAAAGCATACAAACATTTTCCAATCATATAGAGTCACGAAAGTCAGAAATAGCCATCAAATTAATCACTTACCTTTGAAGATTTTCATCTGGTTGCAGTCACAAGAGTCTCAGCTACACAATAAATGTTTGTTTTGTTCAATAAAGTCCCTCTTTATATCCCAAAATCTCAGTTTTGTTGGCGCGTTGTGTTCAGTAATCCACTGGCTCAAAGGCGGTCAAAACACGCAGACGAATACGTCCGAACAGTACCGGTAAAGTTTGTTGAAACATGTCAAACGATTTTTATAATTAATCTTCAGGTTGGCAATTGTCTAAATACTCGATAATATTTCAACCGGACAATAGCGTATTCAATAGAAAGGAAAAACAACGACGGGCACGCACTTGGTCATGTGCGCAAACCAGCACTGCATGCTTCCTCAGTCCACTGACAGAAGGTCTCATTCTTCTTCATTTTTCAGAAAACAATCCTGAAACAATGTCTAAAGACTGTTGACATCTAGTGGAAGCCATAGGAACTGCAATCTGGGTCCTAACCCATTAGAAACTCAATAGGCATTCAATTGAAAACTTCCCACGTCAAATAAAGTCCCACTTCCCGGATGGATATCCCTCAGATTTTCACCTGCCATATCAGTTCTGTTATACTCACAGACATCATTTGAACGGTTTTGGAAACTTTAAAGTGTGTTCTATCCAAATCTACCATTTATATGCATATCCTAGATTCTGGGCCTGAGTAACAGGCAGTTTACTTTGGGCACTCTTCTCATCCAGATGTCGAATCACTTCCCCTAAGCCATAAGAAGTTAAAATCCGTGTTCGAAGACTGATTTAAGCCTGTGAATCAATCACACAGCATCATCTGATCTGGGAATTTGCAGTGTGACAGGCTTTTATGAGAGACAATTGTCATCTAAAGCAGAATTGGTTTGGTTGTTTTCGTTCGAGGTTTGTACTGTAAGCCACATTGGTACTTGTGTTGATTCATTGACTTCGCTGTTTAAAGGAGGTAGAGATTGCACACATAAAAACACTGACCACAACGTGATTTGAACACGCAACCTTCTGATCTGGAGTCAGACGCGCTAGCGTTGCGCCACGAGGTGTAGACGAAACGCATCTTTGGAGGGGATGCCTAGTTCAGATTTCGTTGATTGTATCATTTGGAATGGAGGCCTGGATCTCTTGGGAAATGATTATCTGACAATGCCCCCTCGTCAGCACGTGCCTCTGCCCGACAGGTTAGGTGTATGAAAATAAGTAAATGCAGAGCCCGAATAGCTCAGTCGGTAGAGCATCAGACTTTTAATCTGAGGGTCCAGGGTTCAAGTACCTGTTCGGGCGCTGCTTTAATGTTTACCTTCCTTCAGTAGGCAGTCTTTCAAAACTTGCATTTGGTCAGATTTAAAAATGGCTTTACTGCGAAAGCATACCATGCGATTATCTGAGGACAGCGCCCCTCTTCCAAAAGCATACAAACATTTTCCAATCATATAGAGTCACGAAAGTCAGAAATAGCCATCAAATTAATCACTTACCTTTGAAGATTTTCATCTGGTTGCAGTCACAAGAGTCTCAGCTACACAATAAATGTTTGTTTTGTTCAATAAAGTCCCTCTTTATATCCCAAAATCTCAGTTTTGTTGGCGCGTTGTGTTCAGTAATCCACTGGCTCAAAGGCGGTCAAAACACGCAGACGAATACGTCCGAACAGTACCGGTAAAGTTTGTTGAAACATGTCAAACGATTTTTATAATTAATCTTCAGGTTGGCAATTGTCTAAATACTCGATAATATTTCAACCGGACAATAGCGTATTCAATAGAAAGGAAAAACAACGACGGGCACGCACTTGGTCATGTGCGCAAACCAGCACTGCATGCTTCCTCAGTCCACTGACAGAAGGTCTCATTCTTCTTCATTTTTCAGAAAACAATCCTGAAACAATGTCTAAAGACTGTTGACATCTAGTGGAAGCCATAGGAACTGCAATCTGGGTCCTAACCCATTAGAAACTCAATAGGCATTCAATTGAAAACTTCCCACATCAAAAAAAATCCCACTTCCCGGATGGATTTTCCTCAGATTTTCACCTGCCATATCAGTTCTGTTATACTCACAGACATCATTTGAATGGTTTTGGAAACTTTAAAGTGTGTTCTATCCAAATATACCATTTATATGCATATCCTAGATTCTGGGCCTGAGTAACAGGCAGTTTACTTTGGGCACTCTTCTCATCCAGATGTCGAATCACTTCCCCTAAGCCATAAGAAGTTAAAATCCGTGTTCGAAGACTGATTTAAGCCTGTGAATCAATCACACAGCATCATCTGATCTGGGAATTTGCAGTGTGACAGGCTTTTAGGAGAGACAATTGTCATCTAAAGAAGAATTGGTTTGGTTGTTTTCGTTCGAGGTTTGTACTGTAAGCCACATTGGTACTTGTGTTGATTCATTGACTTCGCTGCTTAAAGAAGGTAGAGATTGCACACATAAAAACACTGACCACAACGTGATTTGAACACGCAACCTTCTGATCTGGAGTCAGACGCGCTACCATTGCGCCACGAGGTCTAGACAAAATGCATCTTTGGAGGGGATGCCTAGTTCAGATTTCGTTGATTGTATCATTTGGAATGGAGGCCTGGATCTCTTGGGAAATGATTATCTGACAATGCCCCCTCGTCAGCACGTGCCTCTGCCCGACAGGTTAGGTGTATGAAAATAAGTAAATGCAGAGCCCGAATAGCTCAGTCGGTAGAGCATCAGACTTTTAATCTGAGGGTCCAGGGTTCAAGTCCCTGTTCGGGCGCTGCTTTAATGTTCACCTTCCTTCAGTAGGCAGTCTTTCCATACTTGCATTTGGTCAGATTTAAAAATGGCTTTACTGCGAAAGCATACCATGCGATTATCTGAGGACAGCGCCCCTCTTCCAAAAGCATACAAACATTTTCCAATCATATAGAGTCACGAAAGTCAGAAATAGCCATCAAATTAATCACTTACCTTTGAAGATTTTCATCTGGTTGCAGTCACAAGAGTCTCAGCTACACAATAAATGTTTGTTTTGTTCAATAAAGTCTCTCTTTATATCCCAAAATCTCAGTTTTGTTGGCGCGTTGTGTTCAGTAATCCACTGGCTCAAAGGCGGTCAAAACACGCAGACGAATACGTCCGAACAGTACCGGTAAAGTTTGTTGAAACATGTCAAACGATTTTTATAATTAATCTTCAGGTTGGCAATTGTCTAAATACTCGATAATATTTCAACCGGACAATAGCGTATTCAATAGAAAGGAAAAACAACGACGGGCACGCACTTGGTCATGTGCGCAAACCAGCACTGCATGCTTCCTCAGTCCACTGACAGAAGGTCTCATTCTTCTTCATTTTTCAGAAAACAATCCTGAAACAATGTCTAAAGACTGTTGACATCTAGTGGAAGCCATAGGAACTGCAATCTGGGTCCTAACCCATTAGAAACTCAATAGGCATTCAATTGAAAACTTCCCACGTCAAATAAAGTCCCACTTCCCGGATGGATATCCCTCAGATTTTCACCTGCCATATCAGTTCTGTTATACTCACAGACGTCATTTGAACGGTTTTGGAAACTTTAAAGTGTGTTCTATCCAAATCTACCATTTATATGCATATCCTAGATTCTGGGCCTGAGTAACAGGCAGTTTACTTTGGGCACTCTTCTCATCCAGATGTCGAATCACTTCCCCTAAGCCATAAGAAGTTAAAATCCGTGTTCGAAGACTGATTTAAGCCTGTGAATCAATCACACAGCATCATCTGATCTGGGAATTTGCAGTGTGACAGGCTTTTATGAGAGACAATTGTCATCTAAAGAAGAATTGGTTTGGTTGTTTTCGTTCGAGGTTTGTACTGTAAGCCACATTGGTACTTGTGTTGATTCATTGACTTCGCTGTTTAAAGAAGGTAGAGATTGCACACATAAAAACACTGAACACAACGTGATTTGAACACGCAACCTTCTGATCTGGAGTCAGACGCGCTACCGTTGCGCCACGAGGTCTAGACAAAACGCGTCTTTGGAGGGGATGCCTAGTTCAGATTTCGTTGATTGTATCATTTGGAATGGAGGCCTGGATCTCTTGGGAAATGTATTATCTGACAATGCCCCCTCGTCAGCACGTGCCTCTGCCCGACAGGTTAGGTGTATGAAAATAAGTAAATGCAGAGCCCGAATAGCTCAGTCGGTAGAGCATCAGACTTTTAATCTGAGGGTCCAGGGTTCAAGTCCCTGTTCGGGCGCTGCTTTAATGTTCACCTTCCTTCAGTAGGCAGTCTTTCCATTTTTGCATTTGGTCAGATTTAAAAATGGCTTTACTGCGAAAGCATACCATGCGATTATCTGAGGACAGCGCCCCTCTTCCAAAAGCATACAAACATTTTCCAATCATATAGAGTCACGAAAGTCAGAAATAGCCATCAAATTAATCACTTACCTTTGAAGATTTTCATCTGGTTGCAGTCACAAGAGTCTCAGCTACACAATAAATGTTTGTTTTGTTCAATAAAGTCCCTCTTTATATCCCAAAATCTCAGTTTTGTTGGCGCGTTGTGTTCAGTAATCCACTGGCTCAAAGGCGGTCAAAACACGCAGACGAATACGTCCGAACAGTACCGGTAAAGTTTGTTGAAACATGTCAAACGATTTTTATAATTAATCTTCAGGTTGGCAATTGTCTAAATACTCGATAATATTTCAACCGGACAATAGCGTATTCAATAGAAAGGAAAAACAACGACGGGCACGCACTAGGTCATGTGCGCAAACCAGCACTGCATGCTTCCTCAGTCCACTGACAGAAGGTCTCATTCTTCTTCATTTTTCAGAAAACAATCCTGAAACAATGTCTAAAGACTGTTGACATCTAGTGGAAGCCATAGGAACTGCAATCTGGGTCCTAACCCATTAGAAACTCAATAGGCATTCAATTGAAAACTTCCCACGTCAAATAAAGTCCCACTTCCCGGATGGATTTTCCTCAGATTTTCACCTGCCATATCAGTTCTGTTATACTCACAGACATCATTTGAACGGTTTTGGAAACTTTAAAGTGTGTTCTATCCAAATCTACCATTTATATGCATATCCTAGATTCTGGGCCTGAGTAACAGGCAGTTTACTTTGGGCACTCTTCTCATCCAGATGTCGAATCACTTCCCCTAAGCCATAAGACGTTAAAATCCGTGTTCGAAGACTGATTTAAGCCTGTCAATCAATCACACAGCATCATCTGATCTGGGAATTTGCAGTGTGACAGGCTTTTATGAGAGACAATTGTCATCTAAAGCAGAATTGGTTTGGTTGTTTTCGTTCGAGGTTTGTACTGTAAGCCACATTGGTACTTGTGTTGATTCATTGACTTCGCTGTTTAAAGGAGGTAGAGATTGCACACATAAAAACACTGACCACGACGTGATTTGAACACGCAACCTTCTGATCTGGAGTCAGACGCGCTACCGTTGCGCCACGAGGTCTAGACAAAACGCGTCTTTGGAGGGGATGCCTAGTTCAGATTTCGTTGATTGTATCATTTGGAATGGAGGCCTGGATCTCTTGGGAAATGTATTATCTGACAATGCCCCCTCGTCAGCACGTGCCTCTGCCCGACAGGTTAGGTGTATGAAAATAAGTAAATGCAGAGCCCGAATAGCTCAGTCGGTAGAGCATCAGACTTTTAATCTGAGGGTCCAGGGTTCAAGTCCCTGTTCGGGCGCTGCTTTAATGTTCACCTTCCTTCACTAGGCAGTCTTTCCATTCTTGCATTTGGTCAGATTTAAAAATGGCTTTACTGCGAAAGCATACCATGCGATTATCTGAGGACAGCGCCCCTCTTCCAAAAGCATACAAACATTTTCCAATCATATAGAGTCACGAAAGTCAGAAATAGCCATCAAATTAATCACTTACCTTTGAAGATTTTCATCTGGTTGCAGTCACAAGAGTCTCAGCTACACAATAAATGTTTGTTTTGTTCAATAAAGTCCCTCTTTATATCCCAAAATCTCAGTTTTGTTGGCGCGTTGTGTTCAGTAATCCACTGGCTCAAAGGCGGTCAAAACACGCAGACGAATACGTCCGAACAGTACCGGTAAAGTTTGTTGAAACATGTCAAACGATTTTTATAATTAATCTTCAGGTTGGCAATTGTCTAAATACTCGATAATATTTCAACCGGACAATAGCGTATTCAATAGAAAGGAAAAACAACGACGGGCACGCACTAGGTCATGTGCGCAAACCAGCACTGCATGCTTCCTCAGTCCACTGACAGAAGGTCTCATTCTTCTTCATTTTTCAGAAAACAATCCTGAAACAATGTCTAAAGACTGTTGACATCTAGTGGAAGCCATAGGAACTGCAATCTGGGTCCTAACCCATTAGAAACTCAATAGGCATTCAATTGAAAACTTCCCACGTCAAATAAAGTCCCACTTCCCGGATGGATTTTCCTCAGATTTTCACCTGCCATATCAGTTCTGTTATACTCACAGACATCATTTCAACGGTTTTGGAAACTTTAAAGTGTGTTCTATCCAAATCTACCATTTATATGCATATCCTAGATTCTGGGCCTGAGTAACAGGCAGTTTACTTTGGGCACTCTTCTCATCCAGATGTCGAATCACTTCCCCTAAGCCATAAGACGTTAAAATCCGTGTTCGAAGACTGATTTAAGCCTGTCAATCAATCACACAGCATCATCTGATCTGGGAATTTGCAGTGTGACAGGCTTTTATGAGAGACAATTGTCATCTAAAGCAGAATTGGTTTGGTTGTTTTCGTTCGAGGTTTGTACTGTAAGCCACATTGGTACTTGTGTTGATTCATTGACTTCGCTGTTTAAAGGAGGTAGAGATTGCACACATAAAAACACTGACCACGACGTGATTTGAACACGCAACCTTCTGATCTGGAGTCAGACGCGCTACCGTTGCGCCACGAGGTCTAGACAAAACGCGTCTTTGGAGGGGATGCCTAGTTCAGATTTCGTTGATTGTATCATTTGGAATGGAGGCCTGGATCTCTTGGGAAATGTATTATCTGACAATGCCCCCTCGTCAGCACGTGCCTCTGCCCGACAGGTTAGGTGTATGAAAATAAGTAAATGCAGAGCCCGAATAGCTCAGTCGGTAGAGCATCAGACTTTTAATCTGAGGGTCCAGGGTTCAAGTCCCTGTTCGGGCGCTGCTTTAATGTTCACCTTCCTTCACTAGGCAGTCTTTCCATTCTTGCATTTGGTCAGATTTAAAAATGGCTTTACTGCGAAAGCATACCATGCGATTATCTGAGGACAGCGCCCCTCTTCCAAAAGCATACAAACATTTTCCAATCATATAGAGTCACGAAAGTCAGAAATAGCCATCAAATTAATCACTTACCTTTGAAGATTTTCATCTGGTTGCAGTCACAAGAGTCTCAGCTACACAATAAATGTTTGTTTTGTTCAATAAAGTCCCTCTTTATATCCCAAAATCTCAGTTTTGTTGGCGCGTTGTGTTCAGTAATCCACTGGCTCAAAGGCGGTCAAAACACGCAGACGAATACGTCCGAACAGTACCGGTAAAGTTTGTTGAAACATGTCAAACGATTTTTATAATTAATCTTCAGGTTGGCAATTGTCTAAATACTCGATAATATTTCAACCGGACAATAGCGTATTCAATAGAAAGGAAAAACAACGACGGGCACGCACTAGGTCATGTGCGCAAACCAGCACTGCATGCTTCCTCAGTCCACTGACAGAAGGTCTCATTCTTCTTCATTTTTCAGAAAACAATCCTGAAACAATGTCTAAAGACTGTTGACATCTAGTGGAAGCCATAGGAACTGCAATCTGGGTCCTAACCCATTAGAAACTCAATAGGCATTCAATTGAAAACTTCCCACGTCAAATAAAGTCCCACTTCCCGGATGGATTTTCCTCAGATTTTCACCTGCCATATCAGTTCTGTTATACTCACAGACATCATTTCAACGGTTTTGGAAACTTTAAAGTGTGTTCTATCCAAATCTACCATTTATATGCATATCCTAGATTCTGGGCCTGAGTAACAGGCAGTTTACTTTGGGCACTCTTCTCATCCAGATGTCGAATCACTTCCCCTAAGCCATAAGACGTTAAAATCCGTGTTCGAAGACTGATTTAAGCCTGTCAATCAATCACACAGCATCATCTGATCTGGGAATTTGCAGTGTGACAGGCTTTTATGAGAGACAATTGTCATCTAAAGCAGAATTGGTTTGGTTGTTTTCGTTCGAGGTTTGTACTGTAAGCCACATTGGTACTTGTGTTGATTCATTGACTTCGCTGTTTAAAGGAGGTAGAGATTGCACACATAAAAACACTGACCACGACGTGATTTGAACACGCAACCTTCTGATCTGGAGTCAGACGCGCTACCGTTGCGCCACGAGGTCTAGACAAAACGCGTCTTTGGAGGGGATGCCTAGTTCAGATTTCGTTGATTGTATCATTTGGAATGGAGGCCTGGATCTCTTGGGAAATGTATTATCTGACAATGCCCCCTCGTCAGCACGTGCCTCTGCCCGACAGGTTAGGTGTATGAAAATAAGTAAATGCAGAGCCCGAATAGCTCAGTCGGTAGAGCATCAGACTTTTAATCTGAGGGTCCAGGGTTCAAGTCCCTGTTCGGGCGCTGCTTTAATGTTCACCTTCCTTCAGTAGGCAGTCTTTCCATTCTTGCATTTGGTCAGATTTAAAAATGGCTTTACTGCGAAAGCATACCATGCGATTATCTGAGGACAGCGCCCCTCTTCCAAAAGCATACAAACATTTTCCAATCATATAGAGTCACGAAAGTCAGAAATAGCCATCAAATTAATCACTTACCTTTGAAGATTTTCATCTGGTTGCAGTCACAAGAGTCTCAGCTACACAATAAATGTTTGTTTTGTTCAATAAAGTCCCTCTTTATATCCCAAAATCTCAGTTTTGTTGGCGCGTTGTGTTCAGTAATCCACTGGCTCAAAGGCGGTCAAAACACGCAGACGAATACGTCCGAACAGTACCGGTAAAGTTTGTTGAAACATGTCAAACGATTTTTATAATTAATCTTCAGGTTGGCAATTGTCTAAATACTCGATAATATTTCAACCGGACAATAGCGTATTCAATAGAAAGGAAAAACAACGACGGGCACGCACTTGGTCATGTGCGCAAACCAGCACTGCATGCTTCCTCAGTCCACTGACAGAAGGTCTCATTCTTCTTCATTTTTCAGAAAACAATCCTGAAACAATGTCTAAAGACTGTTGACATCTAGTGGAAGCCATAGGAACTGCAATCTGGGTCCTAACCCATTAGAAACTCAATAGGCATTCAATTGAAAACTTCCCACGTCAAATAAAGTCCCACTTCCCGGATGGATTTTCCTCAGATTTTCACCTGCCATATCAGTTCTGTTATACTCACAGACATCATTTGAACGGTTTTGGAAACTTTAAAGTGTGTTCTATCCAAATCTACCATTTATATGCATATCCTAGATTCTGGGCCTGAGTAACAGGCAGTTTACTTTGGGCACTCTTCTCATCCAGATGTCGAATCACTTCCCCTAAGCCATAAGACGTTAAAATCCGTGTTCGAAGACTGATTTAAGCCTGTCAATCAATCACACAGCATCATCTGATCTGGGAATTTGCAGTGTGACAGGCTTTTATGAGAGACAATTGTCATCTAAAGCAGAATTGGTTTGGTTGTTTTCGTTCGAGGTTTGTACTGTAAGCCACATTGGTACTTGTGTTGATTCATTGACTTCGCTGTTTAAAGGAGGTAGAGATTGCACACATAAAAACACTGACCACGACGTGATTTGAACACGCAACCTTCTGATCTGGAGTCAGACGCGCTACCGTTGCGCCACGAGGTCTAGACAAAACGCGTCTTTGGAGGGGATGCCTAGTTCAGATTTCGTTGATTGTATCATTTGGAATGGAGGCCTGGATCTCTTGGGAAATGTATTATCTGACAATGCCCCCTCGTCAGCACGTGCCTCTGCCCGACAGGTTAGGTGTATGAAAATAAGTAAATGCAGAGCCCGAATAGCTCAGTCGGTAGAGCATCAGACTTTTAATCTGAGGGTCCAGGGTTCAAGTCCCTGTTCGGGCGCTGCTTTAATGTTCACCTTCCTTCAGTAGGCAGTCTTTCCATTCTTGCATTTGGTCAGATTTAAAAATGGCTTTACTGCGAAAGCATACCATGCGATTATCTGAGGACAGCGCCCCTCTTCCAAAAGCATACAAACATTTTCCAATCATATAGAGTCACGAAAGTCAGAAATAGCCATCAAATTAATCACTTACCTTTGAAGATTTTCATCTGGTTGCAGTCACAAGAGTCTCAGCTACACAATAAATGTTTGTTTTGTTCAATAAAGTCCCTCTTTATATCCCAAAATCTCAGTTTTGTTGGCGCGTTGTGTTCAGTAATCCACTGGCTCAAAGGCGGTCAAAACACGCAGACGAATACGTCCGAACAGTACCGGTAAAGTTTGTTGAAACATGTCAAACGATTTTTATAATTAATCTTCAGGTTGGCAATTGTCTAAATACTCGATAATATTTCAACCGGACAATAGCGTATTCAATAGAAAGGAAAAACAACGACGGGCACGCACTTGGTCATGTGCGCAAACCAGCACTGCATGCTTCCTCAGTCCACTGACAGAAGGTCTCATTCTTCTTCATTTTTCAGAAAACAATCCTGAAACAATGTCTAAAGACTGTTGACATCTAGTGGAAGCCATAGGAACTGCAATCTGGGTCCTAACCCATTAGAAACTCAATAGGCATTCAATTGAAAACTTCCCACATAAAAAAAAATCCCACTTCCCGGATGGATTTTCCTCAGATTTTCACCTGCCATATCAGTTCTGTTATACTCACAGACATCATTTGAACGGTTTTGGAAACTTTAAAGTGTGTTCTATACAAATCTACCATTTATATGCATATCCTAGATTCTGGGCCTGAGTAACAGGCAGTTTACTTTGGGCACTCTTCTCATCCAGATGTCGAATCACTTCCCCTAAGCCATAAGAAGTTAAAATCCGTGTTCGAAGACTGATTTAAGCCTGTCAATCAATCACACAGCATCATCTGATCTGGGAATTTGCAGTGTGAGAGGCTTTTATGAGAGACAATTGTCATCTAAAGCAGAATTGGTTTGGTTGTTTTCGTTCGAGGTTTGTACTGTAAGCCACATTGGTACTTGTGTTGATTCATTGACTTCGCTGTTTAAAGAAGGTAGAGATTGCACACATAAAAACACTGACCACGACGTGATTTGAACACGCAACCTTCTGATCTGGAGTCAGACGCGCTACCGTTGCACCACGAGGTCTAGACAAAACGCATCTTTGGAGGGGATGCCTAGTTCAGATTTCGTTGATTGTATCATTTGGAATGGAGGCCTGGATCTCTTGGGAAATGTATTATCTGACAATGCCCCCTCGTCAGCACGTGCCTCTGCCCGACAGGTTAGGTGTATGAAAATAAGCAAATGCAGAGACCGAATAGCTCAGTCGGTAGAGCATCAGACTTTTAATCTGAGGGTCCAGGGTTCAAGTCCCTGTTCGGGCGCTGCTTTAATGTTCACCTTCCTTCAGTAGGCAGTCTTTCCATTCTTGCATTTGGTCAGATTTAAAAATGGCTTTACTGCGAAAGCATACCATGCGATTATCTGAGGACAGCGCCCCTCTTCCAAAAGCATACAAACATTTTCCAATCATATAGAGTCACGAAAGTCAGAAATAGCCATCAAATTAATCACTTACCTTTGAAGATTTTCATCTGGTTGCCGTCACAAGAGTCTCAGCTACACAATAAATGTTTGTTTTGTTCAATAAAGTCCCTCTTTATATCCCAAAATCTCAGTTTTGTTGGCGCGTTGTGTTCAGTAATCCACTGGCTCAAAGGCGGTCAAAACACGCAGACGAATACGTCCGAACAGTACCGGTAAAGTTTGTTGAAACATGTCAAACGATTTTTATAATTAATCTTCAGGTTGGCAATTGTCTAAATACTCGATAATATTTCAACCGGACAATAGCGTATTCAATAGAAAGGAAAAACAACGACGGGCACGCACTAGGTCATGTGCGCAAACCAGCACTGCATGCTTCCTCAGTCCACTGACAGAAGGTCTCATTCTTCTTCATTTTTCAGAAAACAATCCTGAAACAATGTCTAAAGACTGTTGACATCTAGTGGAAGCCATAGGAACTGCAATCTGGGTCCTAACCCATTAGAAACTCAATAGGCATTCAATTGAAAACTTCCCACGTCAAATAAAGTCCCACTTCCCGGATGGATTTTCCTCAGATTTTCACCTGCCATATCAGTTCTGTTATACTCACAGACATCATTTCAACGGTTTTGGAAACTTTAAAGTGTGTTCTATCCAAATCTACCATTTATATGCATATCCTAGATTCTGGGCCTGAGTAACAGGCAGTTTACTTTGGGCACTCTTCTCATCCAGATGTCGAATCACTTCCCCTAAGCCATAAGAAGTTAAAATCCGTGTTCGAAGACTGATTTAAGCCTGTCAATCAATCACACAGCATCATCTGATCTGGGAATTTGCAGTGTGAGAGGCTTTTATGAGAGACAATTGTCATCTAAAGCAGAATTGGTTTGGTTGTTTTCGTTCGAGGTTTGTACTGTAAGCCACATTGGTACTTGTGTTGATTCATTGACTTCGCTGTTTAAAGAAGGTAGAGATTGCACACATAAAAACACTGACCACGACGTGATTTGAACACGCAACCTTCTGATCTGGAGTCAGACGCGCTACCGTTGCACCACGAGGTCTAGACAAAACGCATCTTTGGAGGGGATGCCTAGTTCAGATTTCGTTGATTGTATCATTTGGAATGGAGGCCTGGATCTCTTGGGAAATGTATTATCTGACAATGCCCCCTCGTCAGCACGTGCCTCTGCCCGACAGGTTAGGTGTATGAAAATAAGCAAATGCAGAGACCGAATAGCTCAGTCGGTAGAGCATCAGACTTTTAATCTGAGGGTCCAGGGTTCAAGTCCCTGTTCGGGCGCTGCTTTAATGTTCACCTTCCTTCAGTAGGCAGTCTTTCCATTCTTGCATTTGGTCAGATTTAAAAATGGCTTTACTGCGAAAGCATACCATGCGATTATCTGAGGACAGCGCCCCTCTTCCAAAAGCATACAAACATTTTCCAATCATATAGAGTCACGAAAGTCAGAAATAGCCATCAAATTAATCACTTACCTTTGAAGATTTTCATCTGGTTGCCGTCACAAGAGTCTCAGCTACACAATAAATGTTTGTTTTGTTCAATAAAGTCCCTCTTTATATCCCAAAATCTCAGTTTTGTTGGCGCGTTGTGTTCAGTAATCCACTGGCTCAAAGGCGGTCAAAACACGCAGACGAATACGTCCGAACAGTACCGGTAAAGTTTGTTGAAACATGTCAAACGATTTTTATAATTAATCTTCAGGTTGGCAATTGTCTAAATACTCGATAATATTTCAACCGGACAATAGCGTATTCAATAGAAAGGAAAAACAACGACGGGCACGCACTAGGTCATGTGCGCAAACCAGCACTGCATGCTTCCTCAGTCCACTGACAGAAGGTCTCATTCTTCTTCATTTTTCAGAAAACAATCCTGAAACAATGTCTAAAGACTGTTGACATCTAGTGGAAGCCATAGGAACTGCAATCTGGGTCCTAACCCATTAGAAACTCAATAGGCATTCAATTGAAAACTTCCCACGTCAAATAAAGTCCCACTTCCCGGATGGATTTTCCTCAGATTTTCACCTGCCATATCAGTTCTGTTATACTCACAGACATCATTTCAACGGTTTTGGAAACTTTAAAGTGTGTTCTATCCAAATCTACCATTTATATGCATATCCTAGATTCTGGGCCTGAGTAACAGGCAGTTTACTTTGGGCACTCTTCTCATCCAGATGTCGAATCACTTCCCCTAAGCCATAAGAAGTTAAAATCCGTGTTCGAAGACTGATTTAAGCCTGTCAATCAATCACACAGCATCATCTGATCTGGGAATTTGCAGTGTGAGAGGCTTTTATGAGAGACAATTGTCATCTAAAGCAGAATTGGTTTGGTTGTTTTCGTTCGAGGTTTGTACTGTAAGCCACATTGGTACTTGTGTTGATTCATTGACTTCGCTGTTTAAAGAAGGTAGAGATTGCACACATAAAAACACTGACCACGACGTGATTTGAACACGCAACCTTCTGATCTGGAGTCAGACGCGCTACCGTTGCACCACGAGGTCTAGACAAAACGCATCTTTGGAGGGGATGCCTAGTTCAGATTTCGTTGATTGTATCATTTGGAATGGAGGCCTGGATCTCTTGGGAAATGTATTATCTGACAATGCCCCCTCGTCAGCACGTGCCTCTGCCCGACAGGTTAGGTGTATGAAAATAAGCAAATGCAGAGACCGAATAGCTCAGTCGGTAGAGCATCAGACTTTTAATCTGAGGGTCCAGGGTTCAAGTCCCTGTTCAGGCGCTGCTTTAATGTTCACCTTCCTTCAGTAGGCAGTCTTTCCATTCTTGCATTTGGTCAGATTTAAAAATGGCTTTACTGCGAAAGCATACCATGCGATTATCTGAGGACAGCGCCCCTCTTCCAAAAGCATACAAACATTTTCCAATCATATAGAGTCACGAAAGTCAGAAATAGCCATCAAATTAATCACTTACCTTTGAAGATTTTCATCTGGTTGCAGTCACAAGAGTCTCAGCTACACAATAAATGTTTGTTTTGTTCAATAAAGTCCCTCTTTATATCCCAAAATCTCAGTTTTGTTGGCGCGTTGTGTTCAGTAATCCACTGGCTCAAAGGCGGTCAAAACACGCAGACGAATACGTCCGAACAGTACCGGTAAAGTTTGTTGAAACATGTCAAACGATTTTTATAATTAATCTTCAGGTTGGCAATTGTCTAAATACTCGATAATATTTCAACCGGACAATAGCGTATTCAATAGAAAGGAAAAACAACGACGGGCACGCACTAGGTCATGTGCGCAAACCAGCACTGCATGCTTCCTCAGTCCACTGACAGAAGGTCTCATTCTTCTTCATTTTTCAGAAAACAATCCTGAAACAATGTCTAAAGACTGTTGACATCTAGTGGAAGCCATAGGAACTGCAATCTGGGTCCTAACCCATTAGAAACTCAATAGGCATTCAATTGAAAACTTCCCACGTCAAATAAAGTCCCACTTCCCGGATGGATTTTCCTCAGATTTTCACCTGCCATATCAGTTCTGTTATACTCACAGACATCATTTCAACGGTTTTGGAAACTTTAAAGTGTGTTCTATCCAAATCTACCATTTATATGCATATCCTAGATTCTGGGCCTGAGTAACAGGCAGTTTACTTTGGGCACTCTTCTCATCCAGATGTCGAATCACTTCCCCTAAGCCATAAGAAGTTAAAATCCGTGTTCGAAGACTGATTTAAGCCTGTCAATCAATCACACAGCATCATCTGATCTGGGAATTTGCAGTGTGACAGGCTTTTATGAGAGACAATTGTCATCTAAAGCAGAATTGGTTTGGTTGTTTTCGTTCGAGGTTTGTACTGTAAGCCACATTGGTACTTGTGTTGATTCATTGACTTCGCTGTTTAAAGAAGGTAGAGATTGCACACATAAAAACACTGACCACGACGTGATTTGAACACGCAACCTTCTGATCTGGAGTCAGACACGCTACCGTTGCGCCACGAGGTCTAGACAAAATGCATCTTTGGAGGGGATGCCTAGTTCAGATTTCGTTGATTGTATCATTTGGAATGGAGGCCTGGATCTCTTGGGAAATGTATTATCTGACAATGCCCCCTCGTCAGCACGTGCCTCTGCCCGACAGGTTAGGTGTATGAAAATAAGTAAATGCAGAGCCCGAATAGCTCAGTCGGTAGAGCATCAGACTTTTAATCTGAGGGTCCAGGGTTCAAGTCCCTGTTTGGGCGCTGCTTTAATGTTCACCTTCCTTCAGTAGGCAGTCTTTCCATACTTGCATTTGGTCAGATTTAAAAATGGCTTTACAGCGAAAGCATACCATGCGATTATCTGAGGACAGCGCCCCTCTTCCAAAAGCATACAACCATTTTCCAATCATATAGAGTCACGAAAGTCAGAAATAGCGATCAAATTAATCACTTACCTTTGAAGATTTTCATCTGGTTGCAGTCACAAGAGTCTCAGCTACACAATAAATGTTTGTTTTGTTCAATAAAGTCCCTCTTTATATCCCAAAATCTCAGTTTTGTTGGCGCGTTGTGTTCAGTAATCCACTGCCTCAAAGGCGGTCAAAACACGCAGACGAATACGTCCGAACAGTACCGGTAAAGTTTGTTGAAACATGTCAAACGATTTTTATAATTAATCTTCAGGTTGGCAATTGTCTAAATACTCGATAATATTTCAACCGGACAATAGCGTATTCAATAGAAAGGAAAAACAACGACGGGCACGCACTTGGTCATGTGCGCAAACCAGCACTGCATGCTTCCTCAGTCCACTGACAGAAGGTCTCATTCTTCTTCATTTTTCAGAAAACAATCCTGAAACAATGTCTAAAGACTGTTGACATCTAGTGGAAGCCATAGGAACTGCAATCTGGGTCCTAACCCATTAGAAACTCAATAGGCATTCAATTGAAAACTTCCCACATAAAAAAAAATCCCACTTCCCGGATGGATTTTCCTCAGATTTTCACCTGCCATATCAGTTCTGTTATACTCACAGACATCATTTGAACGGTTTTGGAAACTTTAAAGTGTGTTCTATCCAAATCTACCATTTATATGCATATCCTAGATTCTGGGCCTGAGTAACAGGCAGTTTACTTTGGGCACTCTTCTCATCCAGATGTCGAATCACTTCCCCTAAGCCATAAGAAGTTAAAATCCGTGTTCGAAGACTGATTTAAGCCTGTCAATCAATCACACAGCATCATCTGATCTGGGAATTTGCAGTGTGAGAGGCTTTTATGAGAGACAATTGTCATCTAAAGCAGAATTGGTTTGGTTGTTTTCGTTCGAGGTTTGTACTGTAAGCCACATTGGTACTTGTGTTGATTCATTGACTTCGCTGTTTAAAGAAGGTAGAGATTGCACACATAAAAACACTGACCACGACGTGATTTGAACACGCAACCTTCTGATCTGGAGTCAGACGCGCTACCGTTGCACCACGAGGTCTAGACAAAACGCATCTTTGGAGGGGATGCCTAGTTCAGATTTCGTTGATTGTATCATTTGGAATGGAGGCCTGGATCTCTTGGGAAATGTATTATCTGACAATGCCCCCTCGTCAGCACGTGCCTCTGCCCGACAGGTTAGGTGTATGAAAATAAGCAAATGCAGAGACCGAATAGCTCAGTCGGTAGAGCATCAGACTTTTAATCTGAGGGTCCAGGGTTCAAGTCCCTGTTCGGGCGCTGCTTTAATGTTCACCTTCCTTCAGTAGGCAGTCTTTCCATTCTTGCATTTGGTCAGATTTAAAAATGGCTTTACTGCGAAAGCATACCATGCGATTATCTGAGGACAGCGCCCCTCTTCCAAAAGCATACAAACATTTTCCAATCATATAGAGTCACGAAAGTCAGAAATAGCCATCAAATTAATCACTTACCTTTGAAGATTTTCATCTGGTTGCAGTCACAAGAGTCTCAGCTACACAATAAATGTTTGTTTTGTTCAATAAAGTCCCTCTTTATATCCCAAAATCTCAGTTTTGTTGGCGCGTTGTGTTCAGTAATCCACTGGCTCAAAGGCGGTCAAAACACGCAGACGAATACGTCCGAACAGTACCGATAAAGTTTGTTGAAACATGTCAAACGATTTTTATAATTAATCTTCAGGTTGGCAATTGTCTAAATACTCGATAATATTTCAACCGGACAATAGCGTATTCAATAGAAAGGAAAAACAACGACGGGCACGCACTAGGTCATGTGCGCAAACCAGCACTGCATGCTTCCTCAGTCCACTGACAGAAGGTCTCATTCTTCTTCATTTTTCAGAAAACAATCCTGAAACAATGTCTAAAGACTGTTGACATCTAGTGGAAGCCATAGGAACTGCAATCTGGGTCCTAACCCATTAGAAACTCAATAGGCATTCAATTGAAAACTTCCCACGTCAAATAAAGTCCCACTTCCCGGATGGATTTTCCTCAGATTTTCACCTGCCATATCAGTTCTGTTATACTCACAGACATCATTTGAACGGTTTTGGAAACTTTAAAGTGTGTTCTATCCAAATCTACCATTTATATGCATATCCTAGATTCTGGGCCTGAGTAACAGGCAGTTTACTTTGGGCACTCTTCTCATCCAGATGTCGAATCACTTCCCCTAAGCCATAAGAAGTTAAAATCCGTGTTCGAAGACTGATTTAAGCCTGTCAATCAATCACACAGCATCATCTGATCTGGGAATTTGCAGTGTGACAGGCTTTTATGAGAGACAATTGTCATCTAAAGCAGAATTGGTTTGGTTGTTTTCGTTCGAGGTTTGTACTGTAAGCCACATTGGTACTTGTGTTGATTCATTGACTTCGCTGTTTAAAGGAGGTAGAGATTGCACACATAAAAACACTGACCACGACGTGATTTGAACACGCAACCTTCTGATCTGGAGTCAGACGCGCTACCGTTGCGCCACGAGGTCTAGACAAAACGCGTCTTTGGAGGGGATGCCTAGTTCAGATTTCCGTGATTGTATCATTTGGAATGGAGGCCTGGATCTCTTGGGAAATGTATTATCTGACAATGCCCCCTCGTCAGCACGTGCCTCTGCCCGACAGGTTAGGTGTATGAAAATAAGTAAATGCAGAGCCCGAATAGCTCAGTCGGTAGAGCATCAGACTTTTAATCTGAGGGTCCAGGGTTCAAGTCCCTGTTCGGGCGCTGCTTTAATGTTCACCTTCCTTCAGTAGGCAGTCTTTCCATTCTTGTATTTGGTCAGATTTAAAAATGGCTTTACTGCGAAAGCATACCATGCGATTATCTGAGGACAGCACCCCTCTTCCAAAAGCATACAAACATCTTCCAATCATATAGAGTCACGAAAGTCAGAAATAGCCATCAAATTAATCACTTACCTTTGAAGATTTTCATCTGGTTGCAGTCACAAGAGTCTCAGCTACACAATAAATGTTTGTTTTGTTCAATAAAGTCCCTCTTTATATCCCAAAAACTCAGTTTTGTTGGCGCGTTGTGTTCAGTAATCCACTGGCTCAAAGGCGGTCAAAACACGCAGACGAATACGTCCGAACAGTACCGGTAAAGTTTGTTGAAACATGTCAAACGATTTTTATAATTAATCTTCAGGTTGGCAATTGTCTAAATACGCGATAATATTTCAACCGGACAATAGCGTATTCAATAGAAAGGAAAAACAACGACGGGCACGCACTTGGTCATGTGCGCAAACCAGCACTGCATGCTTCCTCAGTCCACTGACAGAAGGTCTCATTCTTCTTCATTTTTCAGAAAACAATCCTGAAACAATGTCTAAAGACTGTTGACATCTAGTGGAAGCCATAGGAACTGCAATCTGGGTCCTAACCCATTAGAAACTCAATAGGCATTCAATTGAAAACTTCCCACGTCAAATAAAGTCCCACTTCCCGGATGGATTTTCCTCAGATTTTCACCTGCCATATCAGTTCTGTTATACTCACAGACATCATTTGAACGGTTTTGGAAACTTTAAAGTGTGTTCTATCCAAATCTACCATTTATATGCATATCCTAGATTCTGGGCCTGAGTAACAGGCAGTTTACTTTGGGCACTCTTCTCATCCAGATGTCGAATCACTTCCCCTAAGCCATAAGAAGTTAAAATCCGTGTTCGAAGACTGATTTAAGCCTGTGAATCAATCACACAGCATCATCTGATCTGGGAATTTGCAGTGTGACAGGCTTTTATGAGAGACAATTGTCATCTAAAGTAGAATTGGTTTGGTTGTTTTCGTTCGAGGTTTGTACTGTAAGCCACATTGGTACTTGTGTTGATTCATTGACTTCGCTGTTTAAAGGAGGTAGAGATTGCACACATAAAAACACTGACCACGACGTGATTTGAACACGCAACCTTCTGATCTGGAGTCAGACGCGCTACCGTTGCGCCACGAGGTCTAGACAAAACTCGTCTTTGGAGGGGATGCCTAGTTCAGATTTCCGTGATTGTATCATTTGGAATGGAGGCCTGGATCTCTTGGGAAATGTATTATCTGACAATGCCCCCTCGTCAGCACGTGCCTCTGCCCGACAGGTTAGGTGTATGAAAATAAGTAAATGCAGAGCCCGAATAGCTCAGTCGGTAGAGCATCAGACTTTTAATCTGAGGGTCCAGGGTTCAAGTCCCTGTTCGGGCGCTGCTTTAATGTTCACCTTCCTTCAGTAGGCAGTCTTTCCATACTTGTATTTGGTCAGATTTAAAAATGGCTTTACTGCGAAAGCATACCATGCGATTATCTGAGGACAGCGCCCCTCTTCCAAAAGCATACAAACATCTTCCAATCATATAGAGTCACGAAAGTCAGAAATAGCCATCAAATTAATCACTTACCTTTGAAGATTTTCATCTGGTTGCAGTCACAAGAGTCTCAGCTACACAATAAATGTTTGTTTTGTTCAATAAAGTCCCTCTTTATATCCCAAAAACTCAGTTTTGTTGGCGCGTTGTGTTCAGTAATCCACTGGCTCAAAGGCGGTCAAAACACGCAGACGAATACGTCCGAACAGTACCGGTAAAGTTTGTTGAAACATGTCAAACGATTTTTATAATTAATCTTCAGGTTGGCAATTGTCTAAATACGCGATAATATTTCAACCGGACAATAGCGTATTCAATAGAAAGGAAAAACAACGACGGGCACGCACTTGGTCATGTGCGCAAACCAGCACTGCATGCTTCCTCAGTCCACTGACAGAAGGTCTCATTCTTCTTCATTTTTCACAAAACAATCCTGAAACAATGTCTAAAGACTGTTGACATCTAGTGGAAGCCATAGGAACTGCAATCTGGGTCCTAACCCATTAGAAACTCAATAGGCATTCAATTGAAAACTTCCCACGTCAAATAAAGTCCCACTTCCCGGATGGATTTTCCTCAGATTTTCACCTGCCATATCAGTTCTGTTATACTCACAGACATCATTTGAACGGTTTTGGAAACTTTAAAGTGTGTTCTATCCAAATCTACCATTTATATGCATATCCTAGATTCTGGGCCTGAGTAACAGGCAGTTTACTTTGGGCACTCTTCTCATCCAGATGTCGAATCACTTCCCCTAAGCCATAAGAAGTTAAAATCCGTGTTCAAAGACTGATTTAAGCCTGTGAATCAATCACACAGCATCATCTGATCTGGGAATTTGCAGTGTGACAGGCTTTTATGAGAGACAATTGTCATCTAAAGCAGAATTGGTTTGGTTGTTTTCGTTCGAGGTTTGTACTGTAAGCCACATTGGTACTTGTGTTGATTCATTGACTTCGCTGTTTAAAGGAGGTAGAGATTGCACACATAAAAACACTGACCACGACGTGATTTGAACACGCAACCTTCTGATCTGGAGTCAGACGCGCTACCATTGCGCCACGAGGTCTAGACAAAACGCGTCTTTGGAGGGGATGCCTAGTTCAGATTTCCGTGATTGTATCATTTGGAATGGAGGCCTGGATCTCTTGGGAAATGTATTATCTGACAATGCCCCCTCGTCAGCACGTGCCTCTGCCCGACAGGTTAGGTGTATGAAAATAAGTAAATGCAGAGCCCGAATAGCTCAGTCGGTAGAGCATCAGACTTTTAATCTGAGGGTCCAGGGTTCAAGTCCCTGTTCGGGCGCTGCTTTAATGTTCACCTTCCTTCAGTAGGCAGTCTTTCCATACTTGTATTTGGTCAGATTTAAAAATGGCTTTACTGCGAAAGCATACCATGCGATTATCTGAGGACAGCGCCCCTCTTCCAAAAGCATACAAACATCTTCCAATCATATAGAGTCACGAAAGTCAGAAATAGCCATCAAATTAATCACTTACCTTTGAAGATTTTCATCTGGTTGCAGTCACAAGAGTCTCAGCTACACAATAAATGTTTGTTTTGTTCAATAAAGTCCCTCTTTATATCCCAAAAACTCAGTTTTGTTGGCGCGTTGTGTTCAGTAATCCACTGGCTCAAAGGCGGTCAAAACACGCAGACGAATACGTCCGAACAGTACCGGTAAAGTTTGTTGAAACATGTCAAACGATTTTTATAATTAATCTTCAGGTTGGCAATTGTCTAAATACGCGATAATATTTCAACCGGACAATAGCGTATTCAATAGAAAGGAAAAACAACGACGGGCACGCACTTGGTCATGTGCGCAAACCAGCACTGCATGCTTCCTCAGTCCACTGACAGAAGGTCTCATTCTTCTTCATTTTTCACAAAACAATCCTGAAACAATGTCTAAAGACTGTTGACATCTAGTGGAAGCCATAGGAACTGCAATCTGGGTCCTAACCCATTAGAAACTCAATAGGCATTCAATTGAAAACTTCACACATCAAAAAAAATCCCACTTCCCGGATGGATTTTCCTCAGATTTTAACCTGCCATATCAGTTCTGTTATACTCACAGACATCATTTGAATGGTTTTGGAAACTTTAAAGTGTGTTCTATCCAAATCTACCATTTATATGCATATCCTAGATTCTGGGCCTGAGTAACAGGCAGTTTACTTTGGGCACTCTTCTCATCCAGATGTCGAATCACTTCCCCTAAGCCATAAGAAGTTAAAATCCGTGTTCGAAGACTGATTTAAGCCTGTGAATCAATCACACAGCATCATCTGATCTGGGAATTTGCAGTGTGACAGGCTTTTATGAGAGACAATTGTCATCTAAAGCAGAATTGGTTTGGTTGTTTTCGTTCGAGGTTTGTACTGTAAGCCACATTGGTACTTGTGTTGATTCATTGACTTCGCTGTTTAAAGGAGGTAGAGATTGCACACATAAAAACACTGACCACGACGTGATTTGAACACGCAACCTTCTGATCTGGAGTCAGACGCGCTACCGTTGCGCCACGAGGTCTAGACAAAACGCGTCTTTGGAGGGGATGCCTAGTTCAGATTTCCGTGATTGTATCATTTGGAATGGAGGCCTGGATCTCTTGGGAAATGTATTATCTGACAATGCCCCCTCGTCAGCACGTGCCTCTGCCCGACAGGTTAGGTGTATGAAAATAAGTAAATGCAGAGCCCGAATAGCTCAGTCGGTAGAGCATCAGACTTTTAATCTGAGGGTCCAGGGTTCAAGTCCCTGTTCGGGCGCTGCTTTAATGTTCACCTTCCTTCAGTAGGCAGTCTTTCCATACTTGTATTTGGTCAGATTTAAAAATGGCTTTACTGCGAAAGCATACCATGCGATTATCTGAGGACAGCGCCCCTCTTCCAAAAGCATACAAACATCTTCCAATCATATAGAGTCACGAAAGTCAGAAATAGCCATCAAATTAATCACTTACCTTTGAAGATTTTCATCTGGTTGCAGTCACAAGAGTCTCAGCTACACAATAAATGTTTGTTTTGTTCAATAAAGTCCCTCTTTATATCCCAAAAACTCAGTTTTGTTGGCGCGTTGTGTTCAGTAATCCACTGGCTCAAAGGCGGTCAAAACACGCAGACGAATACGTCCGAACAGTACCGGTAAAGTTTGTTGAAACATGTCAAACGATTTTTATAATTAATCTTCAGGTTGGCAATTGTCTAAATACGCGATAATATTTCAACCGGACAATAGCGTATTCAATAGAAAGGAAAAACAACGACGGGCACGCACTTGGTCATGTGCGCAAACCAGCACTGCATGCTTCCTCAGTCCACTGACAGAAGGTCTCATTCTTCTTCATTTTTCACAAAACAATCCTGAAACAATGTCTAAAGACTGTTGACATCTAGTGGAAGCCATAGGAACTGCAATCTGGGTCCTAACCCATTAGAAACTCAATAGGCATTCAATTGAAAACTTCCCACATCAAAAAAAATCCCACTTCCCGGATGGATTTTCCTCAGATTTTAACCTGCCATATCAGTTCTGTTATACTCACAGACATCATTTGAATGGTTTTGGAAACTTTAAAGTGTGTTCTATCCAAATCTACCATTTATATGCATATCCTAGATTCTGGGCCTGAGTAACAGGCAGTTTACTTTGGGCACTCTTCTCATCCAGATGTCGAATCACTTCCCCTAAGCCATAAGAAGTTAAAATCCGTGTTCGAAGACTGATTTAAGCCTGTCAATCAATCACACAGCATCATCTGATCTGGGAATTTGCAGTGTGACAGGCTTTTATGAGAGACAATTGTCATCTAAAGCAGAATTGGTTTGGTTGTTTTCGTTCGAGGTTTGTACTGTAAGCCACATTGGTACTTGTGTTGATTCATTGACTTCGCTGTTTAAAGGAGGTAGAGATTGCACACATAAAAACACTGACCACGACGTGATTTGAACACGCAACCTTCTGATCTGGAGTCAGACGCGCTACCGTTGCGCCACGAGGTCTAGACAAAACGCGTCTTTGGAGGGGATGCCTAGTTCAGATTTCGTTGATTGTATCATTTGGAATGGAGGCCTGGATCTCTTGGGAAATGTATTATCTGACAATGCCCCCTCGTCAGCACGTGCCTCTGCCCGACAGGTTAGGTGTATGAAAATAAGTAAATGCAGAGCCCGAATAGCTCAGTCGGTAGAGCATCAGACTTTTAATCTGAGGGTCCAGGGTTCAAGTCCCTGTTCGGGCGCTGCTTTAATGTTCACCTTCCTTCACTAGGCAGTCTTTCCATACTTGTATTTGGTCAGATTTAAAAATGGCTTTACTGTGAAAGCATACCATGCGATTATCTGAGGACAGCGCCCCTCTTCCAAAAGCATACAAACATTTTCCAATCATATAGAGTCACGAAAGTCAGAAATAGCCATCAAATTAATCACTTACCTTTGAAGATTTTCATCTGGTTGCAGTCACAAGAGTCTCAGCTACACAATAAATGTTTGTTTTGTTCAATAAAGTCCCTCTTTATATCCCAAAAACTCAGTTTTGTTGGCGCGTTGTGTTCAGTAATCCACTGGCTCAAAGGCGGTCAAAACACGCAGACGAATACGTCCGAACAGTACCGGTAAAGTTTGTTGAAACATGTCAAACGATTTTTATAATTAATCTTCAGGTTGGCAATTGTCTAAATACTCGATAATATTTCAACCGGACAATAGCGTATTCAATAGAAAGGAAAAACAACGACGGGCACGCACTTGGTCATGTGCGCAAACCAGCACTGCATGCTTCCTCATTCCACTGACAGAAGGTCTCATTCTTCTTCATTTTTCAGAAAACAATCCTGAAACAATGTCTAAAGACTGTTGACATCTAGTGGAAGCCATAGGAACTGCAATCTGGGTCCTAACCCATTAGAAACTCAATAGGCATTCAATTGAAAACTTCCCACGTCAAATAAAGTCCCACTTCCCGGATGGATTTTCCTCAGATTTTCACCTGCCATATCAGTTCTGTTATACTCACAGACATCATTTGAACGGTTTTGGAAACTTTAAAGTGTGTTCTATCCAAATCTACCATTTATATGCATATCCTAGATTCTGGGCCTGAGTAACAGGCAGTTTACTTTGGGCACTCTTCTCATCCAGATGTCGAATCACTTCCCCTAAGCCATAAGAAGTTAAAATCCGTGTTCGAAGACTGATTTCAGCCTGTGAATCAATCACACAGCATCATCTGATCTGGGAATTTGCAGTGTGACAGGCTTTTATGAGAGACAATTGTCATCTAAAGCAGAATTGGTTTGGTTGTTTTCGTTCGAGGTTTGTACTGTAAGCCACATTGGTACTTGTGTTGATTCATTGACTTCGCTGTTTAAAGGAGGTAGAGATTGCACACATAAAAACACTGACCACGACGTGATTTGAACACGCAACCTTCTGATCTGGAGTCAGACGCGCTACCGTTGCGCCACGAGGTCTAGACAAAACGCGTCTTTGGAGGGGATGCCTAGTTCAGATTTCGTTGATTGTATCATTTGGAATGGAGGCCTGGATCTCTTGGGAAATGTATTATCTGACAATGCCCCCTCGTCAGCACGTGCCTCTGCCCGACAGGTTAGGTGTATGAAAATAAGTGAATGCAGAGCCCGAATAGCTCAGTCGGTAGAGCATCAGACTTTTAATCTGAGGGTCCAGGGTTCAAGTCCCTGTTTGGGCACTGCTTTAATGTTCACCTTCCTTCACTAGGCAGTCTTTCCATACTTGTATTTGGTCAGATTTAAAAATGGCTTTACTGCGAAAGCATACCATGCGATTATCTGAGGACAGCGCCCCTCTTCCAAAAGCATACAAACATTTTCCAATCATATAGAGTCACGAAAGTCAGAAATAGCCATCAAATTAATCACTTACCTTTGAAGATTTTCATCTGGTTGCAGTCACAAGAGTCTCAGCTACACAATAAATGTTTGTTTTGTTCAATAAAGTCCCTCTTTATATCCCAAAAACTCAGTTTTGTTGGCGCGTTGTGTTCAGTAATCCACTGGCTCAAAGGCGGTCAAAACACGCAGACGAATACGTCCGAACAGTACCGGTAAAGTTTGTTGAAACATGTCAAACGATTTTTATAATTAATCTTCAGGTTGGCAATTGTCTAAATACGCAATAATATTTCAACCGGACAATAGCGTATTCAATAGAAAGGAAAAACAACGACGGGCACGCACTTGGTCATGTGCGCAAACCAGCACTGCATGCTTCCTCAGTCCACTGACAGAAGGTCTCATTCTTCTTCATTTTTCAGAAAACAATCCTGAAACAATGTCTAAAGACTGTTGACATCTAGTTGAAGCCATAGGAACTGCAATCTGGGTCCTAACCCATTAGAAACTCAATAGGCATTCAATTGAAAACTTCCCACATCAAAAAAAATCCCACTTCCCGGATGGATTTTCCTCAGATTTTCACCTGCCATATCAGTTCTGTTATACTCACAGACATCATTTGAATGGTTTTGGAAACTTTAAAGTGTGTTCTATCCACATCTACCATTTATATGCATATCCTAGATTCTGGGCCTGAGTAACAGGCAGTTTACTTTGGGCACTCTTCTCATCCAGATGTCGAATCACTTCCCCTAAGCCATAAGAAGTTAAAATCTGTGTTCGAAGACTGATTTAAGCCTGTGAATCAATCACACAGCATCATCTGATCTGGGAATTTGCAGTGTGACAGGCTTTTATGAGAGACAATTGTCATCTAAAGCAGAATTGGTTTGGTTGTTTTCGTTCGAGGTTTGTACTGTAAGCCACATTGGTACTTGTGTTGATTCATTGACTTCGCTGTTTAAAAGAGGTAGAGATTGCACACATAAAAACACTCACCACGACGTGATTTGAACACGCAACCTTCTGATCTGGAGTCAGACGCGCTACCGTTGCGCCACGAGGTCTAGACAAAACGCGTCTTTGGAGGGGATGCCTAGTTCAGATTTCGTTGATTGTATCATTTGGAATGGAGGCCTGGATCTCTTGGGAAATGTATTATCTGACAATGCCCCCTCGTCAGCACGTGCCTCTGCCCGACAGGTTAGGTGTATGAAAATAAGTGAATGCAGAGCCCGAATAGCTCAGTCGGTAGAGCATCAGACTTTTAATCTGAGGGTCCAGGGTTCAAGTCCCTGTTCGGGCGCTGCTTTAATGTTCACCTTCCTTCACTAGGCAGTCTTTCCATACTTGTATTTGGTCAGATTTAAAAATGGCTTTACTGCGAAAGCATACCATGCGATTATCTGAGGACAGCGCCCCTCTTCCAAAAGCATACAAACATTTTCCAATCATATAGAGTCACGAAAGTCAGAAATAGCCATCAAATTAATCACTTACCTTTGAAGATTTTCATCTGGTTGCAGTCACAAGAGTCTCAGCTACACAATAAATGTTTGTTTTGTTCAATAAAGTCCCTCTTTATATCCCAAAAACTCAGTTTTGTTGGCGCGTTGTGTTCAGTAATCCACTGGCTCAAAGGCGGTCAAAACACGCAGACGAATACGTCCGAACAGTACCGGTAAAGTTTGTTGAAACATGTCAAACGATTTTTATAATTAATCTTCAGGTTGGCAATTGTCTAAATACTCGATAATATTTCAACCAGACAATAGCGTATTCAATAGAAAGGAAAAACAACGACGGGCACGCACTTGGTCATGTGCGCAAACCAGCACTGCATGCTTCCTCAGTCCACTGACAGAAGGTCTCATTCTTCTTCATTTTTCAGAAAACAATCCTGAAACAATGTCTAAAGACTGTTGACATCTAGTGGAAGCCATAGGAACTGCAATCTGGGTCCTAACCCATTAGAAACTCAATAGGCATTCAATTGAAAACTTCCCACATCAAAAAAAATCCCACTTCCCGGATGGATTTTCCTCAGATTTTCACCTGCCATATCAGTTCTGTTATACTCACAGACATAATTTGAATGGTTTTGGAAACTTTAAAGTGTGTTCTATCCAAATCTACCATTTATATGCATATCCTAGATTCTGGGCCTGAGTAACAGGCAGTTTACTTTGGGCACTCTTCTCATCCAGATGTCGAATCACTTCCCCTAAGCCATAAGAAGTTAAAATCTGTGTTCGAAGACTGATTTAAGCCTGTGAATCAATCACACAGCATCATCTGATCTGGGAATTTGCAGTGTGACAGGCTTTTATGAGAGACAATTGTCATCTAAAGCAGAATTGGTTTGGTTGTTTTCGTTCGAGGTTTGTACTGTAAGCCACATTGGTACTTGTGTTGATTCATTGACTTCGCTGTTTAAAGGAGGTAGAGATTGCACACATAAAAACACTCACCACGACGTGATTTGAACACGCAACCTTCTGATCTGGAGTCAGACGCGCTACCGTTGCGCCACGAGGTCTAGACAAAATGCGTCTTTGGAGGGGATGCCTAGTTCAGATTTCGTTGATTGTATCATTTGGAATGGAGGCCTGGATCTCTTGGGAAATGTATTATCTGACAATGCCCCCTCGTCAGCACGTGCCTCTGCCCGACAGGTTAGGTGTATGAAAATAAGTGAATGCAGAGCCCGAATAGCTCAGTCGGTAGAGCATCAGACTTTTAATCTGAGGGTCCAGGGTTCAAGTCCCTGTTCGGGCGCTGCTTTAATGTTCACCTTCCTTCACTAGGCAGTCTTTCCATACTTGTATTTGGTCAGATTTAAAAATGGATTTACTGCGAAAGCATACCATGCGATTATCTGAGGACAGCGCCCCTCTTCCAAAAGCATACAAACATTTTCCAATCATATAGAGTCACGAAAGTCAGAAATAGCCATCAAATTAATCACTTACCTTTGAAGATTTTCATCTGGTTGCAGTCACAAGAGTCTCAGCTACACAATAAATGTTTGTTTTGTTCAATAAAGTCCCTCTTTATATCCCAAAATCTCAGTTTTGTTGGCGCGTTGTGTTCAGTAATCCACTGGCTCAAAGGCGGTCAAAACACGCAGACGAATACGTCCGAACAGTACCGGTAAAGTTTGTTGAAACATGTCAAACGATTTTTATAATTAATCTTCAGGTTGGCAATTGTCTAAATACTCGATAATATTTCAACCGGACAATAGCGTATTCAATAGAAAGGAAAAACAACGACGGGCACGCACTTGGTCATGTGCGCAAACCAGCACTGCATGCTTCCTCAGTCCACTGACAGAAGGTCTCATTCTTCTTCATTTTTCAGAAAACAATCCTGAAACAATGTCTAAAGACTGTTGACATCTAGTGGAAGCCATAGGAACTGCAATCTGGGTCCTAACCCATTAGAAACTCAATAGGCATTCAATTGAAAACTTCCCACGTCAAATAAAGTCCCACTTCCCGGATGGATTTTCCTCAGATTTTCACCTGCCATATCAGTTCTGTTATACTCACAGACATCATTTGAACGGTTTTGGAAACTTTAAAGTGTGTTCTATCCAAATCTACCATTTATATGCATATCCTAGATTCTGGGCCTGAGTAACAGGCAGTTTACTTTGGGCACTCTTCTCATCCAGATGTCGAATCACTTCCCCTAAGCCATAAGAAGTTAAAATCCGTGTTCGAAGACTGATTTAAGCCTGTCAATCAATCACACAGCATCATCTGATCTGGGAATTTGCAGTGTGACAGGCTTTTATGAGAGACAATTGTCATCTAAAGCAGAATTGGTTTGGTTGTTTTCGTTCGAGGTTTGTACTGTAAGCCACATTGGTACTTGTGTTGATTCATTGACTTCGCTGTTTAAAGGAGGTAGAGATTGCACACATAAAAACACTGACCACGACGTGATTTGAACACGCAACCTTCTGATCTGGAGTCAGACAAGCTACCTTTGCGCCACGAGGTCTAGACGAAACGCGTCTTTGGAGGGGATGCCTAGTTCAGATTTCGTTGATTGTATCATTTGGAATGGAGGCCTGGATCTCTTGGGAAATGTATTATCTGACAATGCCCCCTCGTCAGCACGTGCCTCTGCCCGACAGGTTAGGTGTATGAAAATAAGTAAATGCAGAGCCCGAATAGCTCAGTCGGTAGAGCATCAGACTTTTAATCTGAGGGTCCAGGGTTCAAGTCCCTGTTCGGGCGCTGCTTTAATGTTCACCTTCCTTCACTAGGCAGTCTTTCCATACTTGTATTTGGTCAGATTTAAAAATGGCTTTACTGCGAAAGCATACCATGCGATTATCTGAGGACAGCGCCCCTCTTCCAAAAGCATACAAACATTTTCCAATCATATAGAGTCACGAAAGTCAGAAATAGCCATCAAATTAATCACTTACCTTTGAAGATTTTCATCTGGTTGCAGTCACAAGAGTCTCAGCTACACAATAAATGTTTGTTTTGTTCAATAAAGTCCCTCTTTATATCCCAAAAACTCAGTTTTGTTGGCGCGTTGTGTTCAGTAATCCACTGGCTCAAAGGCGGTCAAAACACGCAGACGAATACGTCCGAACAGTACCGGTAAAGTTTGTTGAAACATGTCAAACGATTTTTATAATTAATCTTCAGGTTGGCAATTGTCTAAATACTCGATAATATTTCAACCGGACAATAGCGTATTCAATAGAAAGGAAAAACAACGACGGGCACGCACTTGGTCATGTGCGCAAACCAGCACTGCATGCTTCCTCAGTCCACTGACAGAAGGTCTCATTCTTCTTCATTTTTCAGAAAACAATCCTGAAACAATGTCTAAAGACTGTTGACATCTAGTGGAAGCCATAGGAACTGCAATCTGGGTCCTAACCCATTAGAAACTCAATAGGCATTCAATTGAAAACTTCCCACGTCAAATAAAGTCCCACTTCCCGGATGGATTTTCCTCAGATTTTCACCTGCCATATCAGTTCTGTTATACTCACAGACATCATTTGAACGGTTTTGGAAACTTTAAAGTGTGTTCTATCCAAATCTACCATTTATATGCATATCCTAGATTCTGGGCCTGAGTAACAGGCAGTTTACTTTGGGCACTCTTCTCATCCAGATGTCGAATCACTTCCCCTAAGCCATAAGAAGTTAAAATCCGTGTTCGAAGACTGATTTAAGCCTGTCAATCAATCACACAGCATCATCTGATCTGGGAATTTGCAGTGTGACAGGCTTTTATGAGAGACAATTGTCATCTAAAGCAGAATTGGTTTGGTTGTTTTCGTTCGAGGTTTGTACTGTAAGCCACATTGGTACTTGTGTTGATTCATTGACTTCGCTGTTTAAAGAAGGTAGAGATTGCACACATAAAAACACTGACCACGACGTGATTTGAACACGCAACCTTCTGATCTGGAGTCAGACGCGCTACCGTTGCGCCACGAGGTCTAGACAAAACGCATCTTTGGAGGGGATGCCTAGTTCAGATTTCGTTGATTGTATCATTTGGAATGGAGGCCTGGATCTCTTGGGAAATGATTATCTGACAATGCCCCCTCGTCAGCACGTGCCTCTGCCCGACAGGTTAGGTGTATGAAAATAAGTAAATGCAGAGCCCGAATAGCTCAGTCGGTAGAGCATCAGACTTTTAATCTGAGGGTCCAGGGTTCAAGTCCCTGTTCGGGCGCAGCTTTAATGTTTACCTTCCTTCAGTAGGCAGTCTTTCCATACTTGCATTTGGTCAGATTTAAAAATGGCTTTACTGCGAAAGCATACCATGCGATTATCTGAGCACAGCGCCCCTCTTCCAAAAGCATACAAACATTTTCCAATCGAATAGAGTCACGAAAGTCAGAAATAGCGATCAAATTAATCACTTACCTTTGAAGATTTTCATCTGGTTGCAGTCACAAGAGTCTCAGCTACACAATAAATGTTTGTTTTGTTCAATAAAGTCCCTCTTTATATCCCAAAAACTCAGTTTTGTTGGCGCGTTGTGTTCAGTAATCCACTGGCTCAAAGGCGGTCAAAACACGCAGACGAATACGTCCGAACAGTACCGGTAAAGTTTGTTGAAACATGTCAAACGATTTTTATAATTAATCTTCAGGTTGGCAATTGTCTAAATACTCGATAATATTTCAACCGGACAATAGCGTATTCAATAGAAAGGAAAAACAACGACGGGCACGCACTTGGTCATGTGCGCAAACCAGCACTGCATGCTTCCTCAGTCCACTGACAGAAGGTCTCATTCTTCTTCATTTTTCAGAAAACAATCCTGAAACAATGTCTAAAGACTGTTGACATCTAGTGGAAGCCATAGGAACTGCAATCTGGGTCCTAACCCATTAGAAACTCAATAGGCATTCAATTGAAAACTTCCCACATCAAAAAAAATCCCACTTCCCGGATGGATTTCCCTCAGATTTTCACCTGCCATATCAGTTCTGTTATACTCACAGACATCATTTGAATGGTTTTGGAAACTTTAAAGTGTGTTCTATCCAAATCTACCATTTATATGCATATCCTAGATTCTGGGCCTGAGTAACAGGCAGTTTACTTTGGGCACTCTTCTCATCCAGATGTCGAATCACTTCCCCTAAGCCATAAGAAGTTAAAATCCGTGTTCGAAGACTGATTTAAGCCTGTCAATCAATCACACAGCATCATCTGATCTGGGAATTTGCAGTGTGACAGGCTTTTATGAGAGACAATTGTCATCTAAAGCAGAATTGGTTTGGTTGTTTTCGTTCGAGGTTTGTACTGTAAGCCACATTGGTACTTGTGTTGATTCATTGACTTCGCTGTTTAAAGAAGGTAGAGATTGCACACATAAAAACACTGACCACGACGTGATTTGAACACGCAACTTTCTGATCTGGAGTCAGACGCGCTACCGTTGCGCCACGAGGTCTAGACGAAACGCATCTTTGGAGGGGATGCCTAGTTCAGATTTCGTTGATTGTATCATTTGGAATGGAGGCCTGGATCTCTTGGGAAATGATTATCTGACAATGCCCCCTCGTCAGCACGTGCCTCTGCCCGACAGGTTAGGTGTATGAAAATAAGTAAATGCAGAGCCCGAATAGCTCAGTCGGTAGAGCATCAGACTTTTAATCTGAGGGTCCAGGGTTCAAGTCCCTGTTCGGGCGCTGCTTTAATGTTTACCTTCCTTCAGTAGGCAGTCTTTCCATACTTGCATTTGGTCAGATTTAAAAATGGCTTTACTGCGAAAGCATACCATGCGATTATCTGAGGACAGCGCCCCTCTTCCAAAAGCATACAAACATTTTCCAATCATATAGAGTCACGAAAGTCAGAAATAGCGATCAAATTAATCACTTACCTTTGAAGATTTTCATCTGGTTGCAGTCACAAGAGTCTCAGCTACACAATAAATGTTTGTTTTGTTCAATAAAGTCCCTCTTTATATCCCAAAATCTCAGTTTTGTTGGCGCGTTGTGTTCAGTAATCCACTGGCTCAAAGGCGGTCAAAACACGCAGACGAATACGTCCGAACAGTACCGGTAAAGTTTGTTGAAACATGTCAAACGATTTTTATAATTAATCTTCAGGTTGGCAATTGTCTAAATACTCGATAATATTTCAAACGGACAATAGCGTATTCAATAGAAAGGAAAAACAACGACGGGCACGCACTTGGTCATGTGCGCAAACCAGCACTGCATGCTTCCTCAGTCCACTGACAGAAGGTCTCATTCTTCTTCATTTTTCAGAAAACAATCCTGAAACAATGTCTAAAGACTGTTGACATCTAGTGGAAGCCATAGGAACTGCAATCTGGGTCCTAACCCATTAGAAACTCAATAGGCATTCAATTGAAAACTTCCCACGTCAAATAAAGTCCCACTTCCCGGATGGATTTTCCTCAGATTTTCACCTGCCATATCAGTTCTGTTATACTCACAGACATCATTTGAATGGTTTTGGAAACTTTAAAGTGTGTTCTATCCAAATCTACCATTTATATGCATATCCTAGATTCTGGGCCTGAGTAACAGGCAGTTTACTTTGGGCACTCTTCTCATCCAGATGTCGAATCACTTCCCCTAAGCCATAAGAAGTTAAAATCCGTGTTCGAAGACTGATTTAAGCCTGTCAATCAATCACACAGCATCATCTGATCTGGGAATTTGCAGTGTGACAGGCTTTTATGAGAGACAATTGTCATCTAAAGCAGAATTGGTTTGGTTGTTTTCGTTCGAGGTTTGTACTGTAAGCCACATTGGTACTTGTGTTGATTCATTGACTTCGCTGTTTAAAGGAGGTAGAGATTGCACACATAAAAACACTGACCACGACGTGATTTGAACACGCAACCTTCTGATCTGGAGTCAGACGCGCTACCGTTGCGCCACGAGGTCTAGACAAAACGCGTCTTTGGAGGGGATGCCTAGTTCAGATTTCGTTGATTGTATCATTTGGAATGGAGGCCTGGATCTCTTGGGAAATGTATTATCTGACAATGCCCCCTCGTCAGCACGTGCCTCTGCCCGACAGGTTAGGTGTATGAAAATAAGTAAATGCAGAGCCCGAATAGCTCAGTCGGTAGAGCATCAGACTTTTAATCTGAGGGTCCAGGGTTCAAGTCCCTGTTCGGGCGCTGCTTTAATGTTCACCTTCCTTCACTAGGCAGTCTTTCCATACTTGTATTTGGTCAGATTTAAAAATGGCTTTACTGCGAAAGCATACCATGCGATTATCTGAGGACAGCGCCCCTCTTCCAAAAGCATACAAACATTTTCCAATCATATAGAGTCACGAAAGTCAGAAATAGCCATCAAATTAATCACTTACCTTTGAAGATTTTCATCTGGTTGCAGTCACAAGAGTCTCAGCTACACAATAAATGTTTGTTTTGTTCAATAAAGTCCCTCTTTATATCCCAAAAACTCAGTTTTGTTGGCGCGTTGTGTTCAGTAATCCACTGGCTCAAAGGCGGTCAAAACACGCAGACGAATACGTCCGAACAGTACCGGTAAAGTTTGTTGAAACATGTCAAACGATTTTTATAATTAATCTTCAGGTTGGCAATTGTCTAAATACTCGATAATATTTCAACCGGACAATAGCGTATTCAATAGAAAGGAAAAACAACGACGGGCACGCACTTGGTCATGTGCGCAAACCAGCACTGCATGCTTCCTCAGTCCACTGACAGAAGGTCTCATTCTTCTTCATTTTTCAGAAAACAATCCTGAAACAATGTCTAAAGACTGTTGACATCTAGTGGAAGCCATAGGAACTGCAATCTGGGTCCTAACCCATTAGAAACTCAATAGGCATTCAATTGAAAACTTCCCACGTCAAATAAAGTCCCACTTCCCGGATGGATTTTCCTCAGATTTTCACCTGCCATATCAGTTCTGTTATACTCACAGACATCATTTGAATGGTTTTGGAAACTTTAAAGTGTGTTCTATCCAAATCTACCATTTATATGCATATCCTAGATTCTGGGCCTGAGTAACAGGCAGTTTACTTTGGGCACTCTTCTCATCCAGATGTCGAATCACTTCCCCTAAGCCATAAGAAGTTAAAATCCGTGTTCGAAGACTGATTTAAGCCTGTCAATCAATCACACAGCATCATCTGATCTGGGAATTTGCAGTGTGACAGGCTTTTATGAGAGACAATTGTCATCTAAAGCAGAATTGGTTTGGTTGTTTTCGTTCGAGGTTTGTACTGTAAGCCACATTGGTACTTGTGTTGATTCATTGACTTCGCTGTTTAAAGAAGGTAGAGATTGCACACATAAAAACACTGACCACGACGTGATTTGAACACGCAACCTTCTGATCTGGAGTCAGACGCGCTACCGTTGCGCCACGAGGTCTAGACAAAACGCATCTTTGGAGGGGATGCCTAGTTCAGATTTCGTTGATTGTATCATTTGGAATGGAGGCCTGGATCTCTTGGGAAATGATTATCTGACAATGCCCCCTCGTCAGCACGTGCCTCTGCCCGACAGGTTAGGTGTATGAAAATAAGTAAATGCAGAGCCCGAATAGCTCAGTCGGTAGAGCATCAGACTTTTAATCTGAGGGTCCAGGGTTCAAGTCCCTGTTCGGGCGCTGCTTTAATGTTTACCTTCCTTCAGTAGGCAGTCTTTCCATACTTGCATTTGGTCAGATTTAAAAATGGCTTTACTGCGAAAGCATACCATGCGATTATCTGAGGACAGCGCCCCTCTTCCAAAAGCATACAAACATTTTCCAATCATATAGAGTCACGAAAGTCAGAAATAGCCATCAAATTAATCACTTACCTTTGAAGATTTTCATCTGGTTGCAGTCACAAGAGTCTCAGCTACACAATAAATGTTTGTTTTGTTCAATAAAGTCCCTCTTTATATCCCAAAATCTCAGTTTTGTTGGCGCGTTGTGTTCAGTAATCCACTGGCTCAAAGGCGGTCAAAACACGCAGACGAATACGTCCAAACAGTACCGGTAAAGTTTGTTGAAACATGTCAAACGATTTTTATAATTAATCTTCAGGTTGGCAATTGTCTAAATACTCGATAATATTTCAAACGGACAATAGCGTATTCAATAGAAAGGAAAAACAACGACGGGCACGCACTTGGTCATGTGCGCAAACCAGCACTGCATGCTTCCTCAGTCCACTGACAGAAGGTCTCATTCTTCTTCATTTTTCAGAAAACAATCCTGAAACAATGTCTAAAGACTGTTGACATCTAGTGGAAGCCATAGGAACTGCAATCTGGGTCCTAACCCATTAGAAACTCAATAGGCATTCAATTGAAAACTTCCCACGTCAAATAAAGTCCCACTTCCCGGATGGATTTTCCTCAGATTTTCACCTGCCATATCAGTTCTGTTATACTCACAGACATCATTTGAATGGTTTTGGAAACTTTAAAGTGTGTTCTATCCAAATCTACCATTTATATGCATATCCTAGATTCTGGGCCTGAGTAACAGGCAGTTTACTTTGGGCACTCTTCTCATCCAGATGTCGAATCACTTCCCCTAAGCCATAAGAAGTTAAAATCCGTGTTCGAAGACTGATTTAAGCCTGTCAATCAATCACACAGCATCATCTGATCTGGGAATTTGCAGTGTGACAGGCTTTTATGAGAGACAATTGTCATCTAAAGCAGAATTGGTTTGGTTGTTTTCGTTCGAGGTTTGTACTGTAAGCCACATTGGTACTTGTGTTGATTCATTGACTTCGCTGTTTAAAGGAGGTAGAGATTGCACACATAAAAACACTGACCACGACGTGATTTGAACACGCAACCTTCTGATCTGGAGTCAGACGCGCTACCGTTGCGCCACGAGGTCTAGACAAAACGCGTCTTTGGAGGGGATGCCTAGTTCAGATTTCGTTGATTGTATCATTTGGAATGGAGGCCTGGATCTCTTGGGAAATGTATTATCTGACAATGCCCCCTCGTCAGCACGTGCCTCTGCCCGACAGGTTAGGTGTATGAAAATAAGTAAATGCAGAGCCCGAATAGCTCAGTCGGTAGAGCATCAGACTTTTAATCTGAGGGTCCAGGGTTCAAGTCCCTGTTCGGGCGCTGCTTTAATGTTCACCTTCCTTCACTAGGCAGTCTTTCCATACTTGTATTTGGTCAGATTTAAAAATGGCTTTACTGCGAAAGCATACCATGCGATTATCTGAGGACAGCGCCCCTCTTCCAAAAGCATACAAACATTTTCCAATCATATAGAGTCACGAAAGTCAGAAATAGCCATCAAATTAATCACTTACCTTTGAAGATTTTCATCTGGTTGCAGTCACAAGAGTCTCAGCTACACAATAAATGTTTGTTTTGTTCAATAAAGTCCCTCTTTATATCCCAAAAACTCAGTTTTGTTGGCGCGTTGTGTTCAGTAATCCACTGGCTCAAAGGCGGTCAAAACACGCAGACGAATACGTCCGAACAGTACCGGTAAAGTTTGTTGAAACATGTCAAACGATTTTTATAATTAATCTTCAGGTTGGCAATTGTCTAAATACTCGATAATATTTCAACCGGACAATAGCGTATTCAATAGAAAGGAAAAACAACGACGGGCACGCACTTGGTCATGTGCGCAAACCAGCACTGCATGCTTCCTCAGTCCACTGACAGAAGGTCTCATTCTTCTTCATTTTTCAGAAAACAATCCTGAAACAATGTCTAAAGACTGTTGACATCTAGTGGAAGCCATAGGAACTGCAATCTGGGTCCTAACCCATTAGAAACTCAATAGGCATTCAATTGAAAACTTCCCACGTCAAATAAAGTCCCACTTCCCGGATGGATTTTCCTCAGATTTTCACCTGCCATATCAGTTCTGTTATACTCACAGACATCATTTGAATGGTTTTGGAAACTTTAAAGTGTGTTCTATCCAAATCTACCATTTATATGCATATCCTAGATTCTGGGCCTGAGTAACAGGCAGTTTACTTTGGGCACTCTTCTCATCCAGATGTCGAATCACTTCCCCTAAGCCATAAGAAGTTAAAATCCGTGTTCGAAGACTGATTTAAGCCTGTCAATCAATCACACAGCATCATCTGATCTGGGAATTTGCAGTGTGACAGGCTTTTATGAGAGACAATTGTCATCTAAAGCAGAATTGGTTTGGTTGTTTTCGTTCGAGGTTTGTACTGTAAGCCACATTGGTACTTGTGTTGATTCATTGACTTCGCTGTTTAAAGAAGGTAGAGATTGCACACATAAAAACACTGACCACGACGTGATTTGAACACGCAACCTTCTGATCTGGAGTCAGACGCGCTACCGTTGCGCCACGAGGTCTAGACAAAACGCATCTTTGGAGGGGATGCCTAGTTCAGATTTCGTTGATTGTATCATTTGGAATGGAGGCCTGGATCTCTTGGGAAATGATTATCTGACAATGCCCCCTCGTCAGCACGTGCCTCTGCCCGACAGGTTAGGTGTATGAAAATAAGTAAATGCAGAGCCCGAATAGCTCAGTCGGTAGAGCATCAGACTTTTAATCTGAGGGTCCAGGGTTCAAGTCCCTGTTCGGGCGCTGCTTTAATGTTTACCTTCCTTCAGTAGGCAGTCTTTCCATACTTGCATTTGGTCAGATTTAAAAATGGCTTTACTGCGAAAGCATACCATGCGATTATCTGAGGACAGCGCCCCTCTTCCAAAAGCATACAAACATTTTCCAATCATATAGAGTCACGAAAGTCAGAAATAGCCATCAAATTAATCACTTACCTTTGAAGATTTTCATCTGGTTGCAGTCACAAGAGTCTCAGCTACACAATAAATGTTTGTTTTGTTCAATAAAGTCCCTCTTTATATCCCAAAATCTCAGTTTTGTTGGCGCGTTGTGTTCAGTAATCCACTGGCTCAAAGGCGGTCAAAACACGCAGACGAATACGTCCGAACAGTACCGGTAAAGTTTGTTGAAACATGTCAAACGATTTTTATAATTAATCTTCAGGTTGGCAATTGTCTAAATACTCGATAATATTTCAAACGGACAATAGCGTATTCAATAGAAAGGAAAAACAACGACGGGCACGCACTTGGTCATGTGCGCAAACCAGCACTGCATGCTTCCTCAGTCCACTGACAGAAGGTCTCATTCTTCTTCATTTTTCAGAAAACAATCCTGAAACAATGTCTAAAGACTGTTGACATCTAGTGGAAGCCATAGGAACTGCAATCTGGGTCCTAACCCATTAGAAACTCAATAGGCATTCAATTGAAAACTTCCCACGTCAAATAAAGTCCCACTTCCCGGATGGATTTTCCTCAGATTTTCACCTGCCATATCAGTTCTGTTATACTCACAGACATCATTTGAATGGTTTTGGAAACTTTAAAGTGTGTTCTATCCAAATCTACCATTTATATGCATATCCTAGATTCTGGGCCTGAGTAACAGGCAGTTTACTTTGGGCACTCTTCTCATCCAGATGTCGAATCACTTCCCCTAAGCCATAAGAAGTTAAAATCCGTGTTCGAAGACTGATTTAAGCCTGTCAATCAATCACACAGCATCATCTGATCTGGGAATTTGCAGTGTGACAGGCTTTTATGAGAGACAATTGTCATCTAAAGCAGAATTGGTTTGGTTGTTTTCGTTCGAGGTTTGTACTGTAAGCCACATTGGTACTTGTGTTGATTCATTGACTTCGCTGTTTAAAGGAGGTAGAGATTGCACACATAAAAACACTGACCACGACGTGATTTGAACACGCAACCTTCTGATCTGGAGTCAGACGCGCTACCGTTGCGCCACGAGGTCTAGACAAAACGCGTCTTTGGAGGGGATGCCTAGTTCAGATTTCGTTGATTGTATCATTTGGAATGGAGGCCTGGATCTCTTGGGAAATGTATTATCTGACAATGCCCCCTCGTCAGCACGTGCCTCTGCCCGACAGGTTAGGTGTATGAAAATAAGTAAATGCAGAGCCCGAATAGCTCAGTCGGTAGAGCATCAGACTTTTAATCTGAGGGTCCAGGGTTCAAGTCCCTGTTCGGGCGCTGCTTTAATGTTTACCTTCCTTCAGTAGGCAGTCTTTCCATACTTGCATTTGGTCAGATTTAAAAATGGCTTTACTGCGAAAGCATACCATGCGATTATCTGAGGACAGCGCCCCTCTTCCAAAAGCATACAAACATTTTCCAATCATATAGAGTCACGAAAGTCAGAAATAGCCATCAAATTAATCACTTACCTTTGAAGATTTTCATCTGGTTGCAGTCACAAGAGTCTCAGCTACACAATAAATGTTTGTTTTGTTCAATAAAGTCCCTCTTTATATCCCAAAATCTCAGTTTTGTTGGCGCGTTGTGTTCAGTAATCCACTGGCTCAAAGGCGGTCAAAACACGCAGACGAATACGTCCGAACAGTACCGGTAAAGTTTGTTGAAACATGTCAAACGATTTTTATAATTAATCTTCAGGTTGGCAATTGTCTAAATACTCGATAATATTTCAAACGGACAATAGCGTATTCAATAGAAAGGAAAAACAACGACGGGCACGCACTTGGTCATGTGCGCAAACCAGCACTGCATGCTTCCTCAGTCCACTGACAGAAGGTCTCATTCTTCTTCATTTTTCAGAAAACAATCCTGAAACAATGTCTAAAGACTGTTGACATCTAGTGGAAGCCATAGGAACTGCAATCTGGGTCCTAACCCATTAGAAACTCAATAGGCATTCAATTGAAAACTTCCCACGTCAAATAAAGTCCCACTTCCCGGATGGATTTTCCTCAGATTTTCACCTGCCATATCAGTTCTGTTATACTCACAGACATCATTTGAATGGTTTTGGAAACTTTAAAGTGTGTTCTATCCAAATCTACCATTTATATGCATATCCTAGATTCTGGGCCTGAGTAACAGGCAGTTTACTTTGGGCACTCTTCTCATCCAGATGTCGAATCACTTCCCCTAAGCCATAAGAAGTTAAAATCCGTGTTCGAAGACTGATTTAAGCCTGTCAATCAATCACACAGCATCATCTGATCTGGGAATTTGCAGTGTGACAGGCTTTTATGAGAGACAATTGTCATCTAAAGCAGAATTGGTTTGGTTGTTTTCGTTCGAGGTTTGTACTGTAAGCCACATTGGTACTTGTGTTGATTCATTGACTTCGCTGTTTAAAGGAGGTAGAGATTGCACACATAAAAACACTGACCACGACGTGATTTGAACACGCAACCTTCTGATCTGGAGTCAGACGCGCTACCGTTGCGCCACGAGGTCTAGACAAAACGCGTCTTTGGAGGGGATGCCTAGTTCAGATTTCGTTGATTGTATCATTTGGAATGGAGGCCTGGATCTCTTGGGAAATGTATTATCTGACAATGCCCCCTCGTCAGCACGTGCCTCTGCCCGACAGGTTAGGTGTATGAAAATAAGTAAATGCAGAGCCCGAATAGCTCAGTCGGTAGAGCATCAGACTTTTAATCTGAGGGTCCAGGGTTCAAGTCCCTGTTCGGGCGCTGCTTTAATGTTCACCTTCCTTCACTAGGCAGTCTTTCCATACTTGTATTTGGTCAGATTTAAAAATGGCTTTACTGCGAAAGCATACCATGCGATTATCTGAGGACAGCGCCCCTCTTCCAAAAGCATACAAACATTTTCCAATCATATAGAGTCACGAAAGTCAGAAATAGCCATCAAATTAATCACTTACCTTTGAAGATTTTCATCTGGTTGCAGTCACAAGAGTCTCAGCTACACAATAAATGTTTGTTTTGTTCAATAAAGTCCCTCTTTATATCCCAAAAACTCAGTTTTGTTGGCGCGTTGTGTTCAGTAATCCACTGGCTCAAAGGCGGTCAAAACACGCAGACGAATACGTCCGAACAGTACCGGTAAAGTTTGTTGAAACATGTCAAACGATTTTTATAATTAATCTTCAGGTTGGCAATTGTCTAAATACTCGATAATATTTCAACCGGACAATAGCGTATTCAATAGAAAGGAAAAACAACGACGGGCACGCACTTGGTCATGTGCGCAAACCAGCACTGCATGCTTCCTCAGTCCACTGACAGAAGGTCTCATTCTTCTTCATTTTTCAGAAAACAATCCTGAAACAATGTCTAAAGACTGTTGACATCTAGTGGAAGCCATAGGAACTGCAATCTGGGTCCTAACCCATTAGAAACTCAATAGGCATTCAATTGAAAACTTCCCACGTCAAATAAAGTCCCACTTCCCGGATGGATTTTCCTCAGATTTTCACCTGCCATATCAGTTCTGTTATACTCACAGACATCATTTGAATGGTTTTGGAAACTTTAAAGTGTGTTCTATCCAAATCTACCATTTATATGCATATCCTAGATTCTGGGCCTGAGTAACAGGCAGTTTACTTTGGGCACTCTTCTCATCCAGATGTCGAATCACTTCCCCTAAGCCATAAGAAGTTAAAATCCGTGTTCGAAGACTGATTTAAGCCTGTCAATCAATCACACAGCATCATCTGATCTGGGAATTTGCAGTGTGACAGGCTTTTATGAGAGACAATTGTCATCTAAAGCAGAATTGGTTTGGTTGTTTTCGTTCGAGGTTTGTACTGTAAGCCACATTGGTACTTGTGTTGATTCATTGACTTCGCTGTTTAAAGAAGGTAGAGATTGCACACATAAAAACACTGACCACGACGTGATTTGAACACGCAACCTTCTGATCTGGAGTCAGACGCGCTACCGTTGCGCCACGAGGTCTAGACAAAACGCATCTTTGGAGGGGATGCCTAGTTCAGATTTCGTTGATTGTATCATTTGGAATGGAGGCCTGGATCTCTTGGGAAATGATTATCTGACAATGCCCCCTCGTCAGCACGTGCCTCTGCCCGACAGGTTAGGTGTATGAAAATAAGTAAATGCAGAGCCCGAATAGCTCAGTCGGTAGAGCATCAGACTTTTAATCTGAGGGTCCAGGGTTCAAGTCCCTGTTCGGGCGCTGCTTTAATGTTTACCTTCCTTCAGTAGGCAGTCTTTCCATACTTGCATTTGGTCAGATTTAAAAATGGCTTTACTGCGAAAGCATACCATGCGATTATCTGAGGACAGCGCCCCTCTTCCAAAAGCATACAAACATTTTCCAATCATATAGAGTCACGAAAGTCAGAAATAGCCATCAAATTAATCACTTACCTTTGAAGATTTTCATCTGGTTGCAGTCACAAGAGTCTCAGCTACACAATAAATGTTTGTTTTGTTCAATAAAGTCCCTCTTTATATCCCAAAATCTCAGTTTTGTTGGCGCGTTGTGTTCAGTAATCCACTGGCTCAAAGGCGGTCAAAACACGCAGACGAATACGTCCGAACAGTACCGGTAAAGTTTGTTGAAACATGTCAAACGATTTTTATAATTAATCTTCAGGTTGGCAATTGTCTAAATACTCGATAATATTTCAAACGGACAATAGCGTATTCAATAGAAAGGAAAAACAACGACGGGCACGCACTTGGTCATGTGCGCAAACCAGCACTGCATGCTTCCTCAGTCCACTGACAGAAGGTCTCATTCTTCTTCATTTTTCAGAAAACAATCCTGAAACAATGTCTAAAGACTGTTGACATCTAGTGGAAGCCATAGGAACTGCAATCTGGGTCCTAACCCATTAGAAACTCAATAGGCATTCAATTGAAAACTTCCCACGTCAAATAAAGTCCCACTTCCCGGATGGATTTTCCTCAGATTTTCACCTGCCATATCAGTTCTGTTATACTCACAGACATCATTTGAATGGTTTTGGAAACTTTAAAGTGTGTTCTATCCAAATCTACCATTTATATGCATATCCTAGATTCTGGGCCTGAGTAACAGGCAGTTTACTTTGGGCACTCTTCTCATCCAGATGTCGAATCACTTCCCCTAAGCCATAAGAAGTTAAAATCCGTGTTCGAAGACTGATTTAAGCCTGTCAATCAATCACACAGCATCATCTGATCTGGGAATTTGCAGTGTGACAGGCTTTTATGAGAGACAATTGTCATCTAAAGCAGAATTGGTTTGGTTGTTTTCGTTCGAGGTTTGTACTGTAAGCCACATTGGTACTTGTGTTGATTCATTGACTTCGCTGTTTAAAGGAGGTAGAGATTGCACACATAAAAACACTGACCACGACGTGATTTGAACACGCAACCTTCTGATCTGGAGTCAGACGCGCTACCGTTGCGCCACGAGGTCTAGACAAAACGCGTCTTTGGAGGGGATGCCTAGTTCAGATTTCGTTGATTGTATCATTTGGAATGGAGGCCTGGATCTCTTGGGAAATGTATTATCTGACAATGCCCCCTCGTCAGCACGTGCCTCTGCCCGACAGGTTAGGTGTATGAAAATAAGTAAATGCAGAGCCCGAATAGCTCAGTCGGTAGAGCATCAGACTTTTAATCTGAGGGTCCAGGGTTCAAGTCCCTGTTCGGGCGCTGCTTTAATGTTCACCTTCCTTCACTAGGCAGTCTTTCCATACTTGTATTTGGTCAGATTTAAAAATGGCTTTACTGCGAAAGCATACCATGCGATTATCTGAGGACAGCGCCCCTCTTCCAAAAGCATACAAACATTTTCCAATCATATAGAGTCACGAAAGTCAGAAATAGCCATCAAATTAATCACTTACCTTTGAAGATTTTCATCTGGTTGCAGTCACAAGAGTCTCAGCTACACAATAAATGTTTGTTTTGTTCAATAAAGTCCCTCTTTATATCCCAAAAACTCAGTTTTGTTGGCGCGTTGTGTTCAGTAATCCACTGGCTCAAAGGCGGTCAAAACACGCAGACGAATACGTCCGAACAGTACCGGTAAAGTTTGTTGAAACATGTCAAACGATTTTTATAATTAATCTTCAGGTTGGCAATTGTCTAAATACTCGATAATATTTCAACCGGACAATAGCGTATTCAATAGAAAGGAAAAACAACGACGGGCACGCACTTGGTCATGTGCGCAAACCAGCACTGCATGCTTCCTCAGTCCACTGACAGAAGGTCTCATTCTTCTTCATTTTTCAGAAAACAATCCTGAAACAATGTCTAAAGACTGTTGACATCTAGTGGAAGCCATAGGAACTGCAATCTGGGTCCTAACCCATTAGAAACTCAATAGGCATTCAATTGAAAACTTCCCACGTCAAATAAAGTCCCACTTCCCGGATGGATTTTCCTCAGATTTTCACCTGCCATATCAGTTCTGTTATACTCACAGACATCATTTGAATGGTTTTGGAAACTTTAAAGTGTGTTCTATCCAAATCTACCATTTATATGCATATCCTAGATTCTGGGCCTGAGTAACAGGCAGTTTACTTTGGGCACTCTTCTCATCCAGATGTCGAATCACTTCCCCTAAGCCATAAGAAGTTAAAATCCGTGTTCGAAGACTGATTTAAGCCTGTCAATCAATCACACAGCATCATCTGATCTGGGAATTTGCAGTGTGACAGGCTTTTATGAGAGACAATTGTCATCTAAAGCAGAATTGGTTTGGTTGTTTTCGTTCGAGGTTTGTACTGTAAGCCACATTGGTACTTGTGTTGATTCATTGACTTCGCTGTTTAAAGAAGGTAGAGATTGCACACATAAAAACACTGACCACGACGTGATTTGAACACGCAACCTTCTGATCTGGAGTCAGACGCGCTACCGTTGCGCCACGAGGTCTAGACAAAACGCATCTTTGGAGGGGATGCCTAGTTCAGATTTCGTTGATTGTATCATTTGGAATGGAGGCCTGGATCTCTTGGGAAATGATTATCTGACAATGCCCCCTCGTCAGCACGTGCCTCTGCCCGACAGGTTAGGTGTATGAAAATAAGTAAATGCAGAGCCCGAATAGCTCAGTCGGTAGAGCATCAGACTTTTAATCTGAGGGTCCAGGGTTCAAGTCCCTGTTCGGGCGCTGCTTTAATGTTTACCTTCCTTCAGTAGGCAGTCTTTCCATACTTGCATTTGGTCAGATTTAAAAATGGCTTTACTGCGAAAGCATACCATGCGATTATCTGAGGACAGCGCCCCTCTTCCAAAAGCATACAAACATTTTCCAATCATATAGAGTCACGAAAGTCAGAAATAGCCATCAAATTAATCACTTACCTTTGAAGATTTTCATCTGGTTGCAGTCACAAGAGTCTCAGCTACACAATAAATGTTTGTTTTGTTCAATAAAGTCCCTCTTTATATCCCAAAATCTCAGTTTTGTTGGCGCGTTGTGTTCAGTAATCCACTGGCTCAAAGGCGGTCAAAACACGCAGACGAATACGTCCGAACAGTACCGGTAAAGTTTGTTGAAACATGTCAAACGATTTTTATAATTAATCTTCAGGTTGGCAATTGTCTAAATACTCGATAATATTTCAAACGGACAATAGCGTATTCAATAGAAAGGAAAAACAACGACGGGCACGCACTTGGTCATGTGCGCAAACCAGCACTGCATGCTTCCTCAGTCCACTGACAGAAGGTCTCATTCTTCTTCATTTTTCAGAAAACAATCCTGAAACAATGTCTAAAGACTGTTGACATCTAGTGGAAGCCATAGGAACTGCAATCTGGGTCCTAACCCATTAGAAACTCAATAGGCATTCAATTGAAAACTTCCCACGTCAAATAAAGTCCCACTTCCCGGATGGATTTTCCTCAGATTTTCACCTGCCATATCAGTTCTGTTATACTCACAGACATCATTTGAATGGTTTTGGAAACTTTAAAGTGTGTTCTATCCAAATCTACCATTTATATGCATATCCTAGATTCTGGGCCTGAGTAACAGGCAGTTTACTTTGGGCACTCTTCTCATCCAGATGTCGAATCACTTCCCCTAAGCCATAAGAAGTTAAAATCCGTGTTCGAAGACTGATTTAAGCCTGTCAATCAATCACACAGCATCATCTGATCTGGGAATTTGCAGTGTGACAGGCTTTTATGAGAGACAATTGTCATCTAAAGCAGAATTGGTTTGGTTGTTTTCGTTCGAGGTTTGTACTGTAAGCCACATTGGTACTTGTGTTGATTCATTGACTTCGCTGTTTAAAGGAGGTAGAGATTGCACACATAAAAACACTGACCACGACGTGATTTGAACACGCAACCTTCTGATCTGGAGTCAGACGCGCTACCGTTGCGCCACGAGGTCTAGACAAAACGCGTCTTTGGAGGGGATGCCTAGTTCAGATTTCGTTGATTGTATCATTTGGAATGGAGGCCTGGATCTCTTGGGAAATGTATTATCTGACAATGCCCCCTCGTCAGCACGTGCCTCTGCCCGACAGGTTAGGTGTATGAAAATAAGTAAATGCAGAGCCCGAATAGCTCAGTCGGTAGAGCATCAGACTTTTAATCTGAGGGTCCAGGGTTCAAGTCCCTGTTCGGGCGCTGCTTTAATGTTTACCTTCCTTCAGTAGGCAGTCTTTCCATACTTGCATTTGGTCAGATTTAAAAATGGCTTTACTGCGAAAGCATACCATGCGATTATCTGAGGACAGCGCCCCTCTTCCAAAAGCATACAAACATTTTCCAATCATATAGAGTCACGAAAGTCAGAAATAGCCATCAAATTAATCACTTACCTTTGAAGATTTTCATCTGGTTGCAGTCACAAGAGTCTCAGCTACACAATAAATGTTTGTTTTGTTCAATAAAGTCCCTCTTTATATCCCAAAATCTCAGTTTTGTTGGCGCGTTGTGTTCAGTAATCCACTGGCTCAAAGGCGGTCAAAACACGCAGACGAATACGTCCGAACAGTACCGGTAAAGTTTGTTGAAACATGTCAAACGATTTTTATAATTAATCTTCAGGTTGGCAATTGTCTAAATACTCGATAATATTTCAAACGGACAATAGCGTATTCAATAGAAAGGAAAAACAACGACGGGCACGCACTTGGTCATGTGCGCAAACCAGCACTGCATGCTTCCTCAGTCCACTGACAGAAGGTCTCATTCTTCTTCATTTTTCAGAAAACAATCCTGAAACAATGTCTAAAGACTGTTGACATCTAGTGGAAGCCATAGGAACTGCAATCTGGGTCCTAACCCATTAGAAACTCAATAGGCATTCAATTGAAAACTTCCCACGTCAAATAAAGTCCCACTTCCCGGATGGATTTTCCTCAGATTTTCACCTGCCATATCAGTTCTGTTATACTCACAGACATCATTTGAATGGTTTTGGAAACTTTAAAGTGTGTTCTATCCAAATCTACCATTTATATGCATATCCTAGATTCTGGGCCTGAGTAACAGGCAGTTTACTTTGGGCACTCTTCTCATCCAGATGTCGAATCACTTCCCCTAAGCCATAAGAAGTTAAAATCCGTGTTCGAAGACTGATTTAAGCCTGTCAATCAATCACACAGCATCATCTGATCTGGGAATTTGCAGTGTGACAGGCTTTTATGAGAGACAATTGTCATCTAAAGCAGAATTGGTTTGGTTGTTTTCGTTCGAGGTTTGTACTGTAAGCCACATTGGTACTTGTGTTGATTCATTGACTTCGCTGTTTAAAGGAGGTAGAGATTGCACACATAAAAACACTGACCACGACGTGATTTGAACACGCAACCTTCTGATCTGGAGTCAGACGCGCTACCGTTGCGCCACGAGGTCTAGACAAAACGCGTCTTTGGAGGGGATGCCTAGTTCAGATTTCGTTGATTGTATCATTTGGAATGGAGGCCTGGATCTCTTGGGAAATGTATTATCTGACAATGCCCCCTCGTCAGCACGTGCCTCTGCCCGACAGGTTAGGTGTATGAAAATAAGTAAATGCAGAGCCCGAATAGCTCAGTCGGTAGAGCATCAGACTTTTAATCTGAGGGTCCAGGGTTCAAGTCCCTGTTCGGGCGCTGCTTTAATGTTCACCTTCCTTCACTAGGCAGTCTTTCCATACTTGTATTTGGTCAGATTTAAAAATGGCTTTACTGCGAAAGCATACCATGCGATTATCTGAGGACAGCGCCCCTCTTCCAAAAGCATACAAACATTTTCCAATCATATAGAGTCACGAAAGTCAGAAATAGCCATCAAATTAATCACTTACCTTTGAAGATTTTCATCTGGTTGCAGTCACAAGAGTCTCAGCTACACAATAAATGTTTGTTTTGTTCAATAAAGTCCCTCTTTATATCCCAAAAACTCAGTTTTGTTGGCGCGTTGTGTTCAGTAATCCACTGGCTCAAAGGCGGTCAAAACACGCAGACGAATACGTCCGAACAGTACCGGTAAAGTTTGTTGAAACATGTCAAACGATTTTTATAATTAATCTTCAGGTTGGCAATTGTCTAAATACTCGATAATATTTCAACCGGACAATAGCGTATTCAATAGAAAGGAAAAACAACGACGGGCACGCACTTGGTCATGTGCGCAAACCAGCACTGCATGCTTCCTCAGTCCACTGACAGAAGGTCTCATTCTTCTTCATTTTTCAGAAAACAATCCTGAAACAATGTCTAAAGACTGTTGACATCTAGTGGAAGCCATAGGAACTGCAATCTGGGTCCTAACCCATTAGAAACTCAATAGGCATTCAATTGAAAACTTCCCACGTCAAATAAAGTCCCACTTCCCGGATGGATTTTCCTCAGATTTTCACCTGCCATATCAGTTCTGTTATACTCACAGACATCATTTGAATGGTTTTGGAAACTTTAAAGTGTGTTCTATCCAAATCTACCATTTATATGCATATCCTAGATTCTGGGCCTGAGTAACAGGCAGTTTACTTTGGGCACTCTTCTCATCCAGATGTCGAATCACTTCCCCTAAGCCATAAGAAGTTAAAATCCGTGTTCGAAGACTGATTTAAGCCTGTCAATCAATCACACAGCATCATCTGATCTGGGAATTTGCAGTGTGACAGGCTTTTATGAGAGACAATTGTCATCTAAAGCAGAATTGGTTTGGTTGTTTTCGTTCGAGGTTTGTACTGTAAGCCACATTGGTACTTGTGTTGATTCATTGACTTCGCTGTTTAAAGGAGGTAGAGATTGCACACATAAAAACACTGACCACGACGTGATTTGAACACGCAACCTTCTGATCTGGAGTCAGACGCGCTACCGTTGCGCCACGAGGTCTAGACAAAACGCGTCTTTGGAGGGGATGCCTAGTTCAGATTTCGTTGATTGTATCATTTGGAATGGAGGCCTGGATCTCTTGGGAAATGTATTATCTGACAATGCCCCCTCGTCAGCACGTGCCTCTGCCCGACAGGTTAGGTGTATGAAAATAAGTAAATGCAGAGCCCGAATAGCTCAGTCGGTAGAGCATCAGACTTTTAATCTGAGGGTCCAGGGTTCAAGTCCCTGTTCGGGCGCTGCTTTAATGTTCACCTTCCTTCACTAGGCAGTCTTTCCATACTTGTATTTGGTCAGATTTAAAAATGGCTTTACTGCGAAAGCATACCATGCGATTATCTGAGGACAGCGCCCCTCTTCCAAAAGCATACAAACATTTTCCAATCATATAGAGTCACGAAAGTCAGAAATAGCCATCAAATTAATCACTTACCTTTGAAGATTTTCATCTGGTTGCAGTCACAAGAGTCTCAGCTACACAATAAATGTTTGTTTTGTTCAATAAAGTCCCTCTTTATATCCCAAAAACTCAGTTTTGTTGGCGCGTTGTGTTCAGTAATCCACTGGCTCAAAGGCGGTCAAAACACGCAGACGAATACGTCCGAACAGTACCGGTAAAGTTTGTTGAAACATGTCAAACGATTTTTATAATTAATCTTCAGGTTGGCAATTGTCTAAATACTCGATAATATTTCAACCGGACAATAGCGTATTCAATAGAAAGGAAAAACAACGACGGGCACGCACTTGGTCATGTGCGCAAACCAGCACTGCATGCTTCCTCAGTCCACTGACAGAAGGTCTCATTCTTCTTCATTTTTCAGAAAACAATCCTGAAACAATGTCTAAAGACTGTTGACATCTAGTGGAAGCCATAGGAACTGCAATCTGGGTCCTAACCCATTAGAAACTCAATAGGCATTCAATTGAAAACTTCCCACGTCAAATAAAGTCCCACTTCCCGGATGGATTTTCCTCAGATTTTCACCTGCCATATCAGTTCTGTTATACTCACAGACATCATTTGAATGGTTTTGGAAACTTTAAAGTGTGTTCTATCCAAATCTACCATTTATATGCATATCCTAGATTCTGGGCCTGAGTAACAGGCAGTTTACTTTGGGCACTCTTCTCATCCAGATGTCGAATCACTTCCCCTAAGCCATAAGAAGTTAAAATCCGTGTTCGAAGACTGATTTAAGCCTGTCAATCAATCACACAGCATCATCTGATCTGGGAATTTGCAGTGTGACAGGCTTTTATGAGAGACAATTGTCATCTAAAGCAGAATTGGTTTGGTTGTTTTCGTTCGAGGTTTGTACTGTAAGCCACATTGGTACTTGTGTTGATTCATTGACTTCGCTGTTTAAAAGAGGTAGAGATTGCACACATAAAAACACTCACCACGACGTGATTTGAACACGCAACCTTCTGATCTGGAGTCAGACGCGCTACCGTTGCGCCACGAGGTCTAGACAAAACGCGTCTTTGGAGGGGATGCCTAGTTCAGATTTCGTTGATTGTATCATTTGGAATGGAGGCCTGGATCTCTTGGGAAATGTATTATCTGACAATGCCCCCTCGTCAGCACGTGCCTCTGCCCGACAGGTTAGGTGTATGAAAATAAGTGAATGCAGAGCCCGAATAGCTCAGTCGGTAGAGCATCAGACTTTTAATCTGAGGGTCCAGGGTTCAAGTCCCTGTTCGGGCACTGCTTTAATGTTCACCTTCCTTCACTAGGCAGTCTTTCCATACTTGTATTTGGTCAGATTTAAAAATGGCTTTACTGCGAAAGCATACCATGCGATTATCTGAGGACAGCGCCCCTCTTCCAAAAGCATACAAACATTTTCCAATCATATAGAGTCACGAAAGTCAGAAATAGCCATCAAATTAATCACTTACCTTTGAAGATTTTCATCTGGTTGCAGTCACAAGAGTCTCAGCTACACAATAAATGTTTGTTTTGTTCAATAAAGTCCCTCTTTATATCCCAAAAACTCAGTTTTGTTGGCGCGTTGTGTTCAGTAATCCACTGGCTCAAAGGCGGTCAAAACACGCAGACGAATACGTCCGAACAGTACCGGTAAAGTTTGTTGAAACATGTCAAACGATTTTTATAATTAATCTTCAGGTTGGCAATTGTCTAAATACTCGATAATATTTCAACCGGACAATAGCGTATTCAATAGAAAGGAAAAACAACGACGGGCACGCACTTGGTCATGTGCGCAAACCAGCACTGCATGCTTCCTCAGTCCACTGACAGAAGGTCTCATTCTTCTTCATTTTTCAGAAAACAATCCTGAAACAATGTCTAAAGACTGTTGACATCTAGTGGAAGCCATAGGAACTGCAATCTGGGTCCTAACCCATTAGAAACTCAATAGGCATTCAATTGAAAACTTCCCACGTCAAATAAAGTCCCACTTCCCGGATGGATTTTCCTCAGATTTTCACCTGCCATATCAGTTCTGTTATACTCACAGACATCATTTGAACGGTTTTGGAAACTTTAAAGTGTGTTCTATCCAAATCTACCATTTATATGCATATCCTAGATTCTGGGCCTGAGTAACAGGCAGTTTACTTTGGGCACTCTTCTCATCCAGATGTCGAATCACTTCCCCTAAGCCATAAGAAGTTAAAATCTGTGTTCGAAGACTGATTTAAGCCTGTGAATCAATCACACAGCATCATCTGATCTGGGAATTTGCAGTGTGACAGGCTTTTATGAGAGACAATTGTCATCTAAAGCAGAATTGGTTTGGTTGTTTTCGTTCGAGGTTTGTACTGTAAGCCACATTGGTACTTGTGTTGATTCATTGACTTCGCTGTTTAAAGGAGGTAGAGATTGCACACATAAAAACACTCACCACGACGTGATTTGAACACGCAACCTTCTGATCTGGAGTCAGACGCGCTACCGTTGCGCCACGAGGTCTAGACAAAACGCGTCTTTGGAGGGGATGCCTAGTTCAGATTTCGTTGATTGTATCATTTGGAATGGAGGCCTGGATCTCTTGGGAAATGTATTATCTGACAATGCCCCCTCGTCAGCACGTGCCTCTGCCCGACAGGTTAGGTGTATGAAAATAAGTGAATGCAGAGCCCGAATAGCTCAGTCGGTAGAGCATCAGACTTTTAATCTGAGGGTCCAGGGTTCAAGTCCCTGTTCGGGCGCTGCTTTAATGTTCACCTTCCTTCACTAGGCAGTCTTTCCATACTTGTATTTGGTCAGATTTAAAAATGGCTTTACTGCGAAAGCATACCATGCGATTATCTGAGGACAGCGCCCCTCTTCCAAAAGCATACAAACATTTTCCAATCATATAGAGTCACGAAAGTCAGAAATAGCCATCAAATTAATCACTTACCTTTGAAGATTTTCATCTGGTTGCAGTCACAAGAGTCTCAGCTACACAATAAATGTTTGTTTTGTTCAATAAAGTCCCTCTTTATATCCCAAAAACTCAGTTTTGTTGGCGCGTTGTGTTCAGTAATCCACTGGCTCAAAGGCGGTCAAAACACGCAGACGAATACGTCCGAACAGTACCGGTAAAGTTTGTTGAAACATGTCAAACGATTTTTATAATTAATCTTCAGGTTGGCAATTGTCTAAATACTCGATAATATTTCAACCGGACAATAGCGTATTCAATAGAAAGGAAAAACAACGACGGGCACGCACTTGGTCATGTGCGCAAACCAGCACTGCATGCTTCCTCAGTCCACTGACAGAAGGTCTCATTCTTCTTCATTTTTCAGAAAACAATCCTGAAACAATGTCTAAAGACTGTTGACATCTAGTGGAAGCCATAGGAACTGCAATCTGGGTCCTAACCCATTAGAAACTCAATAGGCATTCAATTGAAAACTTCCCACGTCAAATAAAGTCCCACTTCCCGGATGGATTTTCCTCAGATTTTCACCTGCCATATCAGTTCTGTTATACTCACAGACATCATTTGAACGGTTTTGGAAACTTTAAAGTGTGTTCTATCCAAATCTACCATTTATATGCATATCCTAGATTCTGGGCCTGAGTAACAGGCAGTTTACTTTGGGCACTCTTCTCATCCAGATGTCGAATCACTTCCCCTAAGCCATAAGAAGTTAAAATCCGTGTTTGAAGACTGATTTAAGCCTGTCAATCAATCACACAGCATCATCTGATCTGGGAATTTGCAGTGTGACAGGCTTTTATGAGAGACAATTGTCATCTAAAGCAGAATTGGTTTGGTTGTTTTCGTTCGAGGTTTGTACTGTAAGCCACATTGGTACTTGTGTTGATTCATTGACTTCGCTGTTTAAAGGAGGTAGAGATTGCACACATAAAAACACTGACCACGACGTGATTTGAACACGCAACCTTCTGATCTGGAGTCAGACGCGCTACCGTTGCGCCACGAGGTCTAGACAAAACGCGTCTTTGGAGGGGATGCCTAGTTCAGATTTCGTTGATTGTATCATTTGGAATGGAGGCCTGGATCTCTTGGGAAATGTATTATCTGACAATGCCCCCTCGTCAGCACGTGCCTCTGCCCGACAGGTTAGGTGTATGAAAATAAGTAAATGCAGAGCCCGAATAGCTCAGTCGGTAGAGCATCAGACTTTTAATCTGAGGGTCCAGGGTTCAAGTCCCTGTTCGGGCGCTGCTTTAATGTTCACCTTCCTTCACTAGGCAGTCTTTCCATACTTGTATTTGGTCAGATTTAAAAATGGCTTTACTGCGAAAGCATACCATGCGATTATCTGAGGACAGCACCCCTCTTCCAAAAGCATACAAACATTTTCCAATCATATAGAGTCACGAAAGTCAGAAATAGCCATCAAATTAATCACTTACCTTTGAAGATTTTCATCTGGTTGCAGTCACAAGAGTCTCAGCTACACAATAAATGTTTGTTTTGTTCAATAAAGTCCCTCTTTATATCCCAAAAACTCAGTTTTGTTGGCGCGTTGTGTTCAGTAATCCACTGGCTCAAAGGCGGTCAAAACACGCAGACGAATACGTCCGAACAGTACCGGTAAAGTTTGTTGAAACATGTCAAACGATTTTTATAATTAATCTTCAGGTTGGCAATTGTCTAAATACTCGATAATATTTCAACCGGACAATAGCGTATTCAATAGAAAGGAAAAACAACGACGGGCACGCACTTGGTCATGTGCGCAAACCAGCACTGCATGCTTCCTCAGTCCACTGACAGAAGGTCTCATTCTTCTTCATTTTTCAGAAAACAATCCTGAAACAATGTCTAAAGACTGTTGACATCTAGTGGAAGCCATAGGAACTGCAATCTGGGTCCTAACCCATTAGAAACTCAATAGGCATTCAATTGAAAACTTCCCACGTCAAATAAAGTCCCACTTCCCGGATGGATTTTCCTCAGATTTTCACCTGCCATATCAGTTCTGTTATACTCACAGACATCATTTGAATGGTTTTGGAAACTTTAAAGTGTGTTCTATCCAAATCTACCATTTATATGCATATCCTAGATTCTGGGCCTGAGTAACAGGCAGTTTACTTTGGGCACTCTTCTCATCCAGATGTCGAATCACTTCCCCTAAGCCATAAGAAGTTAAAATCCGTGTTCGAAGACTGATTTAAGCCTGTCAATCAATCACACAGCATCATCTGATCTGGGAATTTGCAGTGTGACAGGCTTTTATGAGAGACAATTGTCATCTAAAGCAGAATTGGTTTGGTTGTTTTCGTTCGAGGTTTGTACTGTAAGCCACATTGGTACTTGTGTTGATTCATTGACTTCGCTGTTTAAAGGAGGTAGAGATTGCACACATAAAAACACTGACCACGACGTGATTTGAACACGCAACCTTCTGATCTGGAGTCAGACGCGCTACCGTTGCGCCACGAGGTCTAGACAAAACGCGTCTTTGGAGGGGATGCCTAGTTCAGATTTCGTTGATTGTATCATTTGGAATGGAGGCCTGGATCTCTTGGGAAATGTATTATCTGACAATGCCCCCTCGTCAGCACGTGCCTCTGCCCGACAGGTTAGGTGTATGAAAATAAGTAAATGCAGAGCCCGAATAGCTCAGTCGGTAGAGCATCAGACTTTTAATCTGAGGGTCCAGGGTTCAAGTCCCTGTTCGGGCGCTGCTTTAATGTTCACCTTCCTTCACTAGGCAGTCTTTCCATACTTGTATTTGGTCAGATTTAAAAATGGCTTTACTGCGAAAGCATACCATGCGATTATCTGAGGACAGCGCCCCTCTTCCAAAAGCATACAAACATTTTCCAATCATATAGAGTCACGAAAGTCAGAAATAGCCATCAAATTAATCACTTACCTTTGAAGATTTTCATCTGGTTGCAGTCACAAGAGTCTCAGCTACACAATAAATGTTTGTTTTGTTCAATAAAGTCCCTCTTTATATCCCAAAAACTCAGTTTTGTTGGCGCGTTGTGTTCAGTAATCCACTGGCTCAAAGGCGGTCAAAACACGCAGACGAATACGTCCGAACAGTACCGGTAAAGTTTGTTGAAACATGTCAAACGATTTTTATAATTAATCTTCAGGTTGGCAATTGTCTAAATACTCGATAATATTTCAACCGGACAATAGCGTATTCAATAGAAAGGAAAAACAACGACGGGCACGCACTTGGTCATGTGCGCAAACCAGCACTGCATGCTTCCTCAGTCCACTGACAGAAGGTCTCATTCTTCTTCATTTTTCAGAAAACAATCCTGAAACAATGTCTAAAGACTGTTGACATCTAGTGGAAGCCATAGGAACTGCAATCTGGGTCCTAACCCATTAGAAACTCAATAGGCATTCAATTGAAAACTTCCCACGTCAAATAAAGTCCCACTTCCCGGATGGATTTTCCTCAGATTTTCACCTGCCATATCAGTTCTGTTATACTCACAGACATCATTTGAACGGTTTTGGAAACTTTAAAGTGTGTTCTATCCAAATCTACCATTTATATGCATATCCTAGATTCTGGGCCTGAGTAACAGGCAGTTTACTTTGGGCACTCTTCTCATCCAGATGTCGAATCACTTCCCCTAAGCCATAAGAAGTTAAAATCCGTGTTCGAAGACTGATTTAAGCCTGTGAATCAATCACACAGCATCATCTGATCTGGGAATTTGCAGTGTGACAGGCTTTTATGAGAGACAATTGTCATCTAAAGCAGAATTGGTTTGGTTGTTTTCGTTCGAGGTTTGTACTGTAAGCCACATTGGTACTTGTGTTGATTCATTGACTTCGCTGTTTAAAGGAGGTAGAGATTGCACACATAAAAACACTGACCACGACGTGATTTGAACACGCAACCTTCTGATCTGGAGTCAGACGCGCTACCGTTGCGCCACGAGGTCTAGACAAAACGCGTCTTTGGAGGGGATGCCTAGTTCAGATTTCGTTGATTGTATCATTTGGAATGGAGGCCTGGATCTCTTGGGAAATGTATTATCTGACAATGCCCCCTCGTCAGCACGTGCCTCTGCCCGACAGGTTAGGTGTATGAAAATAAGTAAATGCAGAGCCCGAATAGCTCAGTCGGTAGAGCATCAGACTTTTAATCTGAGGGTCCAGGGTTCAAGTCCCTGTTCGGGCGCTGCTTTAATGTTCACCTTCCTTCAGTAGGCAGTCTTTCCATACTTGCAATTGGTCAGATTTAAAAATGGCTTTACAGCGAAAGCATACCATGCGATTATCTGAGGACAGCGCCCCTCTTCCAAAAGCATACAAACATTTTCCAATCATATAGAGTCACGAAAGTCAGAAATAGCCATCAAATTAATCACTTACCTTTGAAGATTTTCATCTGGTTGCAGTCACAAGAGTCTCAGCTACACAATAAATGTTTGTTTTGTTCAATAAAGTCCCTCTTTATATCCCAAAATCTCAGTTTTGTTGGCGCGTTGTGTTCAGTAATCCACTGGCTCAAAGGCGGTCAAAACACGCAGACGAATACGTCCGAACAGTACCGGTAAAGTTTGTTGAAACATGTCAAACGATTTTTATAATTAATCTTCAGGTTGGCAATTGTCTAAATACTCGATAATATTTCAACCGGACAATAGCGTATTCAATAGAAAGGAAAAACAACGATGGGCACGCACTTGGTCATGTGCGCAAACCAGCACTGCATGCTTCCTCAGTCCACTGACAGAAGGTCTCATTCTTCTTCATTTTTCAGAAAACAATCCTGAAACAATGTCTAAAGACTGTTGACATCTAGTGGAAGCCATAGGAACTGCAATCTGGGTCCTAACCCATTAGAAACTCAATAGGCATTCAATTGAAAACTTCCCACATCAAAAAAAATCCCACTTCCCGGATGGATTTTCCTCAGATTTTCACCTGCCATATCAGTTCTGTTATACTCACAGACATCATTTGAATGGTTTTGGAAACTTTAAAGTGTGTTCTATCCAAATCTACCATTTATATGCATATCCTAGATTCTGGGCCTGAGTAACAGGCAGTTTACTTTGGGCACTCTTCTCATCCAGATGTCGAATCACTTCCCCTAAGCCATAAGAAGTTAAAATCCGTGTTCGAAGACTGATTTAAGCCTGTCAATCAATCACACAGCATCATCTGATCTGGGAATTTGCAGTGTGACAGGCTTTTATGAGAGACAATTGTCATCTAAAGCAGAATTGGTTTGGTTGTTTTCGTTCGAGGTTTGTACTGTAAGCCACATTGGTACTTGTGTTGATTCATTGACTTCGCTGTTTAAAGGAGGTAGAGATTGCACACATAAAAACACTGACCACGACGTGATTTGAACACGCAACCTTCTGATCTGGAGTCAGACGCGCTACCGTTGCGCCACGAGGTCTAGACAAAACGCGTCTTTGGAGGGGATGCCTAGTTCAGATTTCGTTGATTGTATCATTTGGAATGGAGGCCTGGATCTCTTGGGAAATGTATTATCTGACAATGCCCCCTCGTCAGCACGTGCCTCTGCCCGACAGGTTAGGTGTATGAAAATAAGTAAATGCAGAGCCCGAATAGCTCAGTCGGTAGAGCATCAGACTTTTAATCTGAGGGTCCAGGGTTCAAGTCCCTGTTCGGGCGCTGCTTTAATGTTCACCTTCCTTCAGTAGGCAGTCTTTCCATTTTTGCATTTGGTCAGATTTAAAAATGGCTTTACTGCGAAAGCATACCATGCGATTATCTGAGGACAGCGCCCCTCTTCCAAAAGCATACAAACATTTTCCAATCATATAGAGTCACGAAAGTCAGAAATAGCCATCAAATTAATCACTTACCTTTGAAGATTTTCATCTGGTTGCAGTCACAAGAGTCTCAGCTACACAATAAATGTTTGTTTTGTTCAATAAAGTCCCTCTTTATATCCCAAAATCTCAGTTTTGTTGGCGCGTTGTGTTCAGTAATCCACTGGCTCAAAGGCGGTCAAAACACGCAGACGAATACGTCCGAACAGTACCGGTAAAGTTTGTTGAAACATGTCAAACGATTTTTATGATTAATCTTCAGGTTGGCAATTGTCTAAATACTCGATAATATTTCAACCGGACAATAGCGTATTCAATAGAAAGGAAAAACAACGACGGGCACGCACTAGGTCATGTGCGCAAACCAGCACTGCATGCTTCCTCAGTCCACTGACAGAAGGTCTCATTCTTCTTCATTTTTCAGAAAACAATCCTGAAACAATGTCTAAAGACTGTTGACATCTAGTGGAAGCCATAGGAACTGCAATCTGGGTCCTAACCCATTAGAAACTCAATAGGCATTCAATTGAAAACTTCCCACGTCAAATAAAGTCCCACTTCCCGGATGGATTTTCCTCAGATTTTCACCTGCCATATCAGTTCTGTTATACTCACAGACATCATTTGAACGGTTTTGGAAACTTTAAAGTGTGTTCTATCCAAATCTACCATTTATATGCATATCCTAGATTCTGGGCCTGAGTAACAGGCAGTTTACTTTGGGCACTCTTCTCATCCAGATGTCGAATCACTTCCCCTAAGCCATAAGACGTTAAAATCCGTGATCGAAGACTGATTTAAGCCTGTCAATCAATCACACAGCATCATCTGATCTGGGAATTTGCAGTGTGACAGGCTTTTATGAGAGACAATTGTCATCTAAAGCAGAATTGGTTTGGTTGTTTTCGTTCGAGGTTTGTACTGTAAGCCACATTGGTACTTGTGTTGATTCATTGACTTCGCTGTTTAAAGGAGGTAGAGATTGCACACATAAAAACACTGACCACGACGTGATTTGAACACGCAACCTTCTGATCTGGAGTCAGACGCGCTACCGTTGCGCCACGAGGTCTAGATAAAACGCGTCTTTGGAGGGGATGCCTAGTTCAGATTTCGTTGATTGTATCATTTGGAATGGAGGCCTGGATCTCTTGGGAAATGTATTATCTGACAATGCCCCCTCGTCAGCACGTGCCTCTGCCCGACAGGTTAGGTGTATGAAAATAAGTAAATGCAGAGCCCGAATAGCTCACTCGGTAGAGCATCAGACTTTTAATCTGAGGGTCCAGGGTTCAAGTCCCTGTTCGGGCGCTGCTTTAATGTTCACCTTCCTTCAGTAGGCAGTCTTTCCATTCTTGCATTTGGTCAGATTTAAAAATGGCTTTACTGCGAAAGCATACCATGCGATTATCTGAGGACAGCGCCCCTCTTCCAAAAGCATACAAACATTTTCCAATCATATAGAGTCACGAAAGTCAGAAATAGCCATCAAATTAATCACTTACCTTAGAAGATTTTCATCTGGTTGCAGTCACAAGAGTCTCAGCTACACAATAAATGTTTGTTTTGTTCAATAAAGTCTCTCTTTATATCCCAAAATCTCAGTTTTGTTGGCGCGTTGTGTTCAGTAATCCACTGGCTCAAAGGCGGTCAAAACACGCAGACGAATACGTCCGAACAGTACCGGTAAAGTTTGTTGAAACATGTCAAACGATTTTTATGATTAATCTTCAGGTTGGCAATTGTCTAAATACTCGATAATATTTCAACCGGACAATAGCGTATTCAATAGAAAGGAAAAACAACGACGGGCACGCACTAGGTCATGTGCGCAAACCAGCACTGCATGCTTCCTCAGTCCACTGACAGAAGGTCTCATTCTTCTTCATTTTTCAGAAAACAATCCTGAAACAATGTCTAAAGACTGTTGACATCTAGTGGAAGCCATAGGAACTGCAATCTGGGTCCTAACCCATTAGAAACTCAATAGGCATTCAATTGAAAACTTCCCACGTCAAATAAAGTCCCACTTCCCGGATGGATTTTCCTCAGATTTTCACCTGCCATATCAGTTCTGTTATACTCACAGACATCATTTGAACGGTTTTGGAAACTTTAAAGTGTGTTCTATCCAAATCTACCATTTATATGCATATCCTAGATTCTGGGCCTGAGTAACAGGCAGTTTACTTTGGGCACTCTTCTCATCCAGATGTCGAATCACTTCCCCTAAGCCATAAGACGTTAAAATCCGTGTTCGAAGACTGATTTAAGCCTGTGAATCAATCACACAGCATCATCTGATCTGGGAATTTGCAGTGTGACAGGCTTTTATGAGAGACAATTGTCATCTAAAGCAGAATTGGTTTGGTTGTTTTCGTTCGAGGTTTGTACTGTAAGCCACATTGGTACTTGTGTTGATTCATTGACTTCGCTGTTTAAAGGAGGTAGAGATTGCACACATAAAAACACTGACCACGACGTGATTTGAACACGCAACCTTCTGATCTGGAGTCAGACGCGCTACCGTTGCGCCACGAGGTCTAGACAAAACGCGTCTTTGGAGGGGATGCCTAGTTCAGATTTCGTTGATTGTATCATTTGGAATGGAGGCCTGGATCTCTTGGGAAATGTATTATCTGACAATGCCCCCTCGTCAGCACGTGCCTCTGCCCGACAGGTTAGGTGTATGAAAATAAGTAAATGCAGAGCCCGAATAGCTCAGTCGGTAGAGCATCAGACTTTTAATCTGAGGGTCCAGGGTTCAAGTCCCTGTTCGGGCGCTGCTTTAATGTTCACCTTCCTTCACTAGGCAGTCTTTCCATTCTTGCATTTGGTCAGATTTAAAAATGGCTTTACTGCGAAAGCATACCATGCGATTATCTGAGGACAGCGCCCCTCTTCCAAAAGCATACAAACATTTTCCAATCATATAGAGTCACGAAAGTCAGAAATAGCCATCAAATTAATCACTTACCTTTGAAGATTTTCATCTGGTTGCAGTCACAAGAGTCTCAGCTACACAATAAATGTTTGTTTTGTTCAATAAAGTCCCTCTTTATATCCCAAAATCTCAGTTTTGTTGGCGCGTTGTGTTCAGTAATCCACTGGCTCAAAGGCGGTCAAAACACGCAGACGAATACGTCCGAACAGTACCGGTAAAGTTTGTTGAAACATGTCAAACGATTTTTATAATTAATCTTCAGGTTGGCAATTGTCTAAATACTCGATAATATTTCAACCGGACAATAGCGTATTCAATAGAAAGGAAAAACAACGACGGGCACGCACTAGGTCATGTGCGCAAACCAGCACTGCATGCTTCCTCAGTCCACTGACAGAAGGTCTCATTCTTCTTCATTTTTCAGAAAACAATCCTGAAACAATGTCTAAAGACTGTTGACATCTAGTGGAAGCCATAGGAACTGCAATCTGGGTCCTAACCCATTAGAAACTCAATAGGCATTCAATTGAAAACTTCCCACATAAAAAAAAATCCCACTTCCCGGATGGATTTTCCTCAGATTTTCACCTGCCATATCAGTTCTGTTATACTCACAGACATCATTTGAACGGTTTTGGAAACTTTAAAGTGTGTTCTATACAAATCTACCATTTATATGCATATCCTAGATTCTGGGCCTGAGTAACAGGCAGTTTACTTTGGGCACTCTTCTCATCCAGATGTCGAATCACTTCCCCTAAGCCATAAGAAGTTAAAATCCGTGTTCGAAGACTGATTTAAGCCTGTCAATCAATCACACAGCATCATCTGATCTGGGAATTTGCAGTGTGAGAGGCTTTTATGAGAGACAATTGTCATCTAAAGCAGAATTGGTTTGGTTGTTTTCGTTCGAGGTTTGTACTGTAAGCCACATTGGTACTTGTGTTGATTCATTGACTTCGCTGTTTAAAGAAGGTAGAGATTGCACACATAAAAACACTGACCACGACGTGATTTGAACACGCAACCTTCTGATCTGGAGTCAGACGCGCTACCGTTGCACCACGAGGTCTAGACGAAACGCATCTTTGGAGGGGATGCCTAGTTCAGATTTCGTTGATTGTATCATTTGGAATGGAGGCCTGGATCTCTTGGGAAATGTATTATCTGACAATGCCCCCTCGTCAGCACGTGCCTCTGCCCGACAGGTTAGGTGTATGAAAATAAGCAAATGCAGAGACCGAATAGCTCAGTCGGTAGAGCATCAGACTTTTAATCTGAGGGTCCAGGGTTCAAGTCCCTGTTCGGGCGCTGCTTTAATGTTCACCTTCCTTCAGTAGGCAGTCTTTCCATTCTTGCATTTGGTCAGATTTAAAAATGGCTTTACTGCGAAAGCATACCATGCGATTATCTGAGGACAGCGCCCCTCTTCCAAAAGCATACAAACATTTTCCAATCATATAGAGTCACGAAAGTCAGAAATAGCCATCAAATTAATCACTTACCTTTGAAGATTTTCATCTGGTTGCAGTCACAAGAGTCTCAGCTACACAATAAATGTTTGTTTTGTTCAATAAAGTCCCTCTTTATATCCCAAAATCTCAGTTTTGTTGGCGCGTTGTGTTCAGTAATCCACTGGCTCAAAGGCGGTCAAAACACGCAGACGAATACGTCCGAACAGTACCGGTAAAGTTTGTTGAAACATGTCAAACGATTTTTATAATTAATCTTCAGGTTGGCAATTGTCTAAATACTCGATAATATTTCAACCGGACAATAGCGTATTCAATAGAAAGGAAAAACAACGACGGGCACGCACTAGGTCATGTGCGCAAACCAGCACTGCATGCTTCCTCAGTCCACTGACAGAAGGTCTCATTCTTCTTCATTTTTCAGAAAACAATCCTGAAACAATGTCTAAAGACTGTTGACATCTAGTGGAAGCCATAGGAACTGCAATCTGGGTCCTAACCCATTAGAAACTCAATAGGCATTCAATTGAAAACTTCCCACGTCAAATAAAGTCCCACTTCCCGGATGGATTTTCCTCAGATTTTCACCTGCCATATCAGTTCTGTTATACTCACAGACATCATTTGAACGGTTTTGGAAACTTTAAAGTGTGTTCTATCCAAATCTACCATTTATATGCATATCCTAGATTCTGGGCCTGAGTAACAGGCAGTTTACTTTGGGCACTCTTCTCATCCAGATGTCGAATCACTTCCCCTAAGCCATAAGACGTTAAAATCCGTGATCGAAGACTGATTTAAGCCTGTCAATCAATCACACAGCATCATCTGATCTGGGAATTTGCAGTGTGACAGGCTTTTATGAGAGACAATTGTCATCTAAAGCAGAATTGGTTTGGTTGTTTTCGTTCGAGGTTTGTACTGTAAGCCACATTGGTACTTGTGTTGATTCATTGACTTCGCTGTTTAAAGGAGGTAGAGATTGCACACATAAAAACACTGACCACGACGTGATTTGAACACGCAACCTTCTGATCTGGAGTCAGACGCGCTACCGTTGCGCCACGAGGTCTAGATAAAACGCGTCTTTGGAGGGGATGCCTAGTTCAGATTTCGTTGATTGTATCATTTGGAATGGAGGCCTGGATCTCTTGGGAAATGTATTATCTGACAATGCCCCCTCGTCAGCACGTGCCTCTGCCCGACAGGTTAGGTGTATGAAAATAAGTAAATGCAGAGCCCGAATAGCTCACTCGGTAGAGCATCAGACTTTTAATCTGAGGGTCCAGGGTTCAAGTCCCTGTTCGGGCGCTGCTTTAATGTTCACCTTCCTTCAGTAGGCAGTCTTTCCATTCTTGCATTTGGTCAGATTTAAAAATGGCTTTACTGCGAAAGCATACCATGCGATTATCTGAGGACAGCGCCCCTCTTCCAAAAGCATACAAACATTTTCCAATCATATAGAGTCACGAAAGTCAGAAATAGCCATCAAATTAATCACTTACCTTAGAAGATTTTCATCTGGTTGCAGTCACAAGAGTCTCAGCTACACAATAAATGTTTGTTTTGTTCAATAAAGTCTCTCTTTATATCCCAAAATCTCAGTTTTGTTGGCGCGTTGTGTTCAGTAATCCACTGGCTCAAAGGCGGTCAAAACACGCAGACGAATACGTCCGAACAGTACCGGTAAAGTTTGTTGAAACATGTCAAACGATTTTTATGATTAATCTTCAGGTTGGCAATTGTCTAAATACTCGATAATATTTCAACCGGACAATAGCGTATTCAATAGAAAGGAAAAACAACGACGGGCACGCACTAGGTCATGTGCGCAAACCAGCACTGCATGCTTCCTCAGTCCACTGACAGAAGGTCTCATTCTTCTTCATTTTTCAGAAAACAATCCTGAAACAATGTCTAAAGACTGTTGACATCTAGTGGAAGCCATAGGAACTGCAATCTGGGTCCTAACCCATTAGAAACTCAATAGGCATTCAATTGAAAACTTCCCACATAAAAAAAAATCCCACTTCCCGGATGGATTTTCCTCAGATTTTCACCTGCCATATCAGTTCTGTTATACTCACAGACATCATTTGAACGGTTTTGGAAACTTTAAAGTGTGTTCTATCCAAATCTACCATTTATATGCATATCCTAGATTCTGGGCCTGAGTAACAGGCAGTTTACTTTGGGCACTCTTCTCATCCAGATGTCGAATCACTTCCCCTAAGCCATAAGACGTTAAAATCCGTGTTCGAAGACTGATTTAAGCCTGTCAATCAATCACACAGCATCATCTGATCTGGGAATTTGCAGTGTGACAGGCTTTTATGAGAGACAATTGTCATCTAAAGCAGAATTGGTTTGGTTGTTTTCGTTCGAGGTTTGTACTGTAAGCCACATTGGTACTTGTGTTGATTCATTGACTTCGCTGTTTAAAGGAGGTAGAGATTGCACACATAAAAACACTGACCACGACGTGATTTGAACACGCAACCTTCTGATCTGGAGTCAGACGCGCTACCGTTGCGCCACGAGGTCTAGACAAAACGCGTCTTTGGAGGGGATGCCTAGTTCAGATTTCGTTGATTGTATCATTTGGAATGGAGGCCTGGATCTCTTGGGAAATGTATTATCTGACAATGCCCCCTCGTCAGCACGTGCCTCTGCCCGACAGGTTAGGTGTATGAAAATAAGTAAATGCAGAGCCCGAATAGCTCAGTCGGTAGAGCATCAGACTTTTAATCTGAGGGTCCAGGGTTCAAGTCCCTGTTCGGGCGCTGCTTTAATGTTCACCTTCCTTCACTAGGCAGTCTTTCCATTCTTGCATTTGGTCAGATTTAAAAATGGCTTTACTGCGAAAGCATACCATGCGATTATCTGAGGACAGCGCCCCTCTTCCAAAAGCATACAAACATTTTCCAATCATATAGAGTCACGAAAGTCAGAAATAGCCATCAAATTAATCACTTACCTTTGAAGATTTTCATCTGGTTGCAGTCACAAGAGTCTCAGCTACACAATAAATGTTTGTTTTGTTCAATAAAGTCCCTCTTTATATCCCAAAATCTCAGTTTTGTTGGCGCGTTGTGTTCAGTAATCCACTGGCTCAAAGGCGGTCAAAACACGCAGACGAATACGTCCGAACAGTACCGGTAAAGTTTGTTGAAACATGTCAAACGATTTTTATAATTAATCTTCAGGTTGGCAATTGTCTAAATACTCGATAATATTTCAACCGGACAATAGCGTATTCAATAGAAAGGAAAAACAACGACGGGCACGCACTAGGTCATGTGCGCAAACCAGCACTGCATGCTTCCTCAGTCCACTGACAGAAGGTCTCATTCTTCTTCATTTTTCAGAAAACAATCCTGAAACAATGTCTAAAGACTGTTGACATCTAGTGGAAGCCATAGGAACTGCAATCTGGGTCCTAACCCATTAGAAACTCAATAGGCATTCAATTGAAAACTTCCCACGTCAAATAAAGTCCCACTTCCCGGATGGATTTTCCTCAGATTTTCACCTGCCATATCAGTTCTGTTATACTCACAGACATCATTTGAATGGTTTTGGAAACTTTAAAGTGTGTTCTATCCAAATCTACCATTTATATGCATATCCTAGATTCTGGGCCTGAGTAACAGGCAGTTTACTTTGGGCACTCTTCTCATCCAGATGTCGAATCACTTCCCCTAAGCCATAAGACGTTAAAATCCGTGTTCGAAGACTGATTTAAGCCTGTCAATCAATCACACAGCATCATCTGATCTGGGAATTTGCAGTGTGAGAGGCTTTTATGAGAGACAATTGTCATCTAAAGCAGAATTGGTTTGGTTGTTTTCGTTCGAGGTTTGTACTGTAAGCCACATTGGTACTTGTGTTGATTCATTGACTTCGCTGTTTAAAGAAGGTAGAGATTGCACACATAAAAACACTGACCACGACGTGATTTGAACACGCAACCTTCTGATCTGGAGTCAGACGCGCTACCGTTGCACCACGAGGTCTAGACGAAACGCATCTTTGGAGGGGATGCCTAGTTCAGATTTCGTTGATTGTATCATTTGGAATGGAGGCCTGGATCTCTTGGGAAATGTATTATCTGACAATGCCCCCTCGTCAGCACGTGCCTCTGCCCGACAGGTTAGGTGTATGAAAATAAGCAAATGCAGAGACCGAATAGCTCAGTCGGTAGAGCATCAGACTTTTAATCTGAGGGTCCAGGGTTCAAGTCCCTGTTCGGGCGCTGCTTTAATGTTCACCTTCCTTCAGTAGGCAGTCTTTCCATTCTTGCATTTGGTCAGATTTAAAAATGGCTTTACTGCGAAAGCATACCATGCGATTATCTGAGGACAGCGCCCCTCTTCCAAAAGCATACAAACATTTTCCAATCATATAGAGTCACGAAAGTCAGAAATAGCCATCAAATTAATCACTTACCTTTGAAGATTTTCATCTGGTTGCAGTCACAAGAGTCTCAGCTACACAATAAATGTTTGTTTTGTTCAATAAAGTCCCTCTTTATATCCCAAAATCTCAGTTTTGTTGGCGCGTTGTGTTCAGTAATCCACTGGCTCAAAGGCGGTCAAAACACGCAGACGAATACGTCCGAACAGTACCGGTAAAGTTTGTTGAAACATGTCAAACGATTTTTATAATTAATCTTCAGGTTGGCAATTGTCTAAATACTCGATAATATTTCAACCGGACAATAGCGTATTCAATAGAAAGGAAAAACAACGACGGGCACGCACTAGGTCATGTGCGCAAACCAGCACTGCATGCTTCCTCAGTCCACTGACAGAAGGTCTCATTCTTCTTCATTTTTCAGAAAACAATCCTGAAACAATGTCTAAAGACTGTTGACATCTAGTGGAAGCCATAGGAACTGCAATCTGGGTCCTAACCCATTAGAAACTCAATAGGCATTCAATTGAAAACTTCCCACGTCAAATAAAGTCCCACTTCCCGGATGGATTTTCCTCAGATTTTCACCTGCCATATCAGTTCTGTTATACTCACAGACATCATTTGAACGGTTTTGGAAACTTTAAAGTGTGTTCTATCCAAATCTACCATTTATATGCATATCCTAGATTCTGGGCCTGAGTAACAGGCAGTTTACTTTGGGCACTCTTCTCATCCAGATGTCGAATCACTTCCCCTAAGCCATAAGACGTTAAAATCCGTGATCGAAGACTGATTTAAGCCTGTCAATCAATCACACAGCATCATCTGATCTGGGAATTTGCAGTGTGACAGGCTTTTATGAGAGACAATTGTCATCTAAAGCAGAATTGGTTTGGTTGTTTTCGTTCGAGGTTTGTACTGTAAGCCACATTGGTACTTGTGTTGATTCATTGACTTCGCTGTTTAAAGGAGGTAGAGATTGCACACATAAAAACACTGACCACGACGTGATTTGAACACGCAACCTTCTGATCTGGAGTCAGACGCGCTACCGTTGCGCCACGAGGTCTAGATAAAACGCGTCTTTGGAGGGGATGCCTAGTTCAGATTTCGTTGATTGTATCATTTGGAATGGAGGCCTGGATCTCTTGGGAAATGTATTATCTGACAATGCCCCCTCGTCAGCACGTGCCTCTGCCCGACAGGTTAGGTGTATGAAAATAAGTAAATGCAGAGCCCGAATAGCTCACTCGGTAGAGCATCAGACTTTTAATCTGAGGGTCCAGGGTTCAAGTCCCTGTTCGGGCGCTGCTTTAATGTTCACCTTCCTTCAGTAGGCAGTCTTTCCATTCTTGCATTTGGTCAGATTTAAAAATGGCTTTACTGCGAAAGCATACCATGCGATTATCTGAGGACAGCGCCCCTCTTCCAAAAGCATACAAACATTTTCCAATCATATAGAGTCACGAAAGTCAGAAATAGCCATCAAATTAATCACTTACCTTAGAAGATTTTCATCTGGTTGCAGTCACAAGAGTCTCAGCTACACAATAAATGTTTGTTTTGTTCAATAAAGTCTCTCTTTATATCCCAAAATCTCAGTTTTGTTGGCGCGTTGTGTTCAGTAATCCACTGGCTCAAAGGCGGTCAAAACACGCAGACGAATACGTCCGAACAGTACCGGTAAAGTTTGTTGAAACATGTCAAACGATTTTTATGATTAATCTTCAGGTTGGCAATTGTCTAAATACTCGATAATATTTCAACCGGACAATAGCGTATTCAATAGAAAGGAAAAACAACGACGGGCACGCACTAGGTCATGTGCGCAAACCAGCACTGCATGCTTCCTCAGTCCACTGACAGAAGGTCTCATTCTTCTTCATTTTTCAGAAAACAATCCTGAAACAATGTCTAAAGACTGTTGACATCTAGTGGAAGCCATAGGAACTGCAATCTGGGTCCTAACCCATTAGAAACTCAATAGGCATTCAATTGAAAACTTCCCACGTCAAATAAAGTCCCACTTCCCGGATGGATTTTCCTCAGATTTTCACCTGCCATATCAGTTCTGTTATACTCACAGACATCATTTGAACGGTTTTGGAAACTTTAAAGTGTGTTCTATCCAAATCTACCATTTATATGCATATCCTAGATTCTGGGCCTGAGTAACAGGCAGTTTACTTTGGGCACTCTTCTCATCCAGATGTCGAATCACTTCCCCTAAGCCATAAGACGTTAAAATCCGTGTTCGAAGACTGATTTAAGCCTGTCAATCAATCACACAGCATCATCTGATCTGGGAATTTGCAGTGTGACAGGCTTTTATGAGAGACAATTGTCATCTAAAGCAGAATTGGTTTGGTTGTTTTCGTTCGAGGTTTGTACTGTAAGCCACATTGGTACTTGTGTTGATTCATTGACTTCGCTGTTTAAAGGAGGTAGAGATTGCACACATAAAAACACTGACCACGACGTGATTTGAACACGCAACCTTCTGATCTGGAGTCAGACGCGCTACCGTTGCGCCACGAGGTCTAGACAAAACGCGTCTTTGGAGGGGATGCCTAGTTCAGATTTCGTTGATTGTATCATTTGGAATGGAGGCCTGGATCTCTTGGGAAATGTATTATCTGACAATGCCCCCTCGTCAGCACGTGCCTCTGCCCGACAGGTTAGGTGTATGAAAATAAGTAAATGCAGAGCCCGAATAGCTCAGTCGGTAGAGCATCAGACTTTTAATCTGAGGGTCCAGGGTTCAAGTCCCTGTTCGGGCGCTGCTTTAATGTTCACCTTCCTTCACTAGGCAGTCTTTCCATTCTTGCATTTGGTCAGATTTAAAAATGGCTTTACTGCGAAAGCATACCATGCGATTATCTGAGGACAGCGCCCCTCTTCCAAAAGCATACAAACATTTTCCAATCATATAGAGTCACGAAAGTCAGAAATAGCCATCAAATTAATCACTTACCTTTGAAGATTTTCATCTGGTTGCAGTCACAAGAGTCTCAGCTACACAATAAATGTTTGTTTTGTTCAATAAAGTCCCTCTTTATATCCCAAAATCTCAGTTTTGTTGGCGCGTTGTGTTCAGTAATCCACTGGCTCAAAGGCGGTCAAAACACGCAGACGAATACGTCCGAACAGTACCGGTAAAGTTTGTTGAAACATGTCAAACGATTTTTATAATTAATCTTCAGGTTGGCAATTGTCTAAATACTCGATAATATTTCAACCGGACAATAGCGTATTCAATAGAAAGGAAAAACAACGACGGGCACGCACTAGGTCATGTGCGCAAACCAGCACTGCATGCTTCCTCAGTCCACTGACAGAAGGTCTCATTCTTCTTCATTTTTCACAAAACAATCCTGAAACAATGTCTAAAGACTGTTGACATCTAGTGGAAGCCATAGGAACTGCAATCTGGGTCCTAACCCATTAGAAACTCAATAGGCATTCAATTGAAAACTTCCCACGTCAAATAAAGTCCCACTTCCCGGATGGATTTTCCTCAGATTTTCACCTGCCATATCAGTTCTGTTATACTCACAGACATCATTTGAATGGTTTTGGAAACTTTAAAGTGTGTTCTATCCAAATCTACCATTTATATGCATATCCTAGATTCTGGGCCTGAGTAACAGGCAGTTTACTTTGGGCACTCTTCTCATCCAGATGTCGAATCACTTCCCCTAAGCCATAAGACGTTAAAATCCGTGTTCGAAGACTGATTTAAGCCTGTCAATCAATCACACAGCATCATCTGATCTGGGAATTTGCAGTGTGACAGGCTTTTATGAGAGACAATTGTCATCTAAAGCAGAATTGGTTTGGTTGTTTTCGTTCGAGGTTTGTACTGTAAGCCACATTGGTACTTGTGTTGATTCATTGACTTCGCTGTTTAAAGGAGGTAGAGATTGCACACATAAAAACACTGACCACGACGTGATTTGAACACGCAACCTTCTGATCTGGAGTCAGACGCGCTACCGTTGCGCCACGAGGTCTAGACAAAACGCGCCTTTGGAGGGGATGCCTAGTTCAGATTTCGTTGATTGTATCATTTGGAATGGAGGCCTGGATCTCTTGGGAAATGTATTATCTGACAATGCCCCCTCGTCAGCACGTGCCTCTGCCCGACAGGTTAGGTGTATGAAAATAAGTAAATGCAGAGCCCGAATAGCTCACTCGGTAGAGCATCAGACTTTTAATCTGAGGGTCCAGGGTTCAAGTCCCTGTTCGGGCGCTGCTTTAATGTTCACCTTCCTTCAGTAGGCAGTCTTTCCATTCTTGCATTTGGTCAGATTTAAAAATGGCTTTACTGCGAAAGCATACCATGCGATTATCTGAGGACAGCGCCCCTCTTCCAAAAGCATACAAACATTTTCCAATCATATAGAGTCACGAAAGTCAGAAATAGCCATCAAATTAATCACTTACCTTTGAAGATTTTCATCTGGTTGCAGTCACAAGAGTCTCAGCTACACAATAAATTTTTGTTTTGTTCAATAAAGTCCCTCTTTATATCCCATAATCTCAGTTTTGTTGGCGCGTTGTGTTCAGTAATCCACTGGCTCAAAGGCGGTCAAAACACGCAGACGAATACGTCCGAACAGTACCGGTAAAGTTTGTTGAAACATGTCAAACGATTTTTATAATTAATCTTCAGGTTGGCAATTGTCTAAATACTCGATAATATTTCAACCGGACAATAGCGTATTCAATAGAAAGGAAAAACAACGACGGGCACGCACTAGGTCATGTGCGCAAACCAGCACTGCATGCTTCCTCAGTCCACTGACAGAAGGTCTCATTCTTATTCATTTTTCAGAAAACAATCCTGAAACAATGTCTAAAGACTGTTGACATCTAGTGGAAGCCATAGGAACTGCAATCTGGGTCCTAACCCATTAGAAACTCAATAGGCATTCAATTGAAAACTTCCCACGTCAAATAAAGTCCCACTTCCCGGATGGATTTTCCTCAGATTTTCACCTGCCATATCAGTTCTGTTATACTCACAGACATCATTTGAACGGTTTTGGAAACTTTAAAGTGTGTTCTATCCAAATCTACCATTTATATGCATATCCTAGATTCTGGGCCTGAGTAACAGGCAGTTTACTTTGGGCACTCTTCTCATCCAGATGTCGAATCACTTCCCCTAAGCCATAAGACGTTAAAATCCGTGTTCGAAGACTGATTTAAGCCTGTCAATCAATCACACAGCATCATCTGATCTGGGAATTTGCAGTGTGACAGGCTTTTATGAGAGACAATTGTCATCTAAAGCAGAATTGGTTTGGTTGTTTTCGTTCGAGGTTTGTACTGTAAGCCACATTGGTACTTGTGTTGATTCATTGACTTCGCTGTTTAAAGGAGGTAGAGATTGCACACATAAAAACACTGACCACGACGTGATTTGAACACGCAACCTTCTGATCTGGAGTCAGACGCGCTACCGTTGCGCCACGAGGTCTAGACAAAACGCGTCTTTGGAGGGGATGCCTAGTTCAGATTTCGTTGATTGTATCATTTGGAATGGAGGCCTGGATCTCTTGGGAAATGTATTATCTGACAATGCCCCCTCGTCAGCACGTGCCTCTGCCCGACAGGTTAGGTGTATGAAAATAAGTAAATGCAGAGCCCGAATAGCTCAGTCGGTAGAGCATCAGACTTTTAATCTGAGGGTCCAGGGTTCAAGTCCCTGTTCGGGCGCTGCTTTAATGTTCACCTTCCTTCACTAGGCAGTCTTTCCATTCTTGCATTTGGTCAGATTTAAAAATGGCTTTACTGCGAAAGCATACCATGCGATTATCTGAGGACAGCGCCCCTCTTCCAAAAGCATACAAACATTTTCCAATCATATAGAGTCACGAAAGTCAGAAATAGCCATCAAATTAATCACTTACCTTTGAAGATTTTCATCTGGTTGCAGTCACAAGAGTCTCAGCTACACAATAAATGTTTGTTTTGTTCAATAAAGTCCCTCTTTATATCCCAAAATCTCAGTTTTGTTGGCGCGTTGTGTTCAGTAATCCACTGGCTCAAAGGCGGTCAAAACACGCAGACGAATACGTCCGAACAGTACCGGTAAAGTTTGTTGAAACATGTCAAACGATTTTTATAATTAATCTTCAGGTTGGCAATTGTCTAAATACTCGATAATATTTCAACCGGACAATAGCGTATTCAATAGAAAGGAAAAACAACGACGGGCACGCACTAGGTCATGTGCGCAAACCAGCACTGCATGCTTCCTCAGTCCACTGACAGAAGGTCTCATTCTTCTTCATTTTTCAGAAAACAATCCTGAAACAATGTCTAAAGACTGTTGACATCTAGTGGAAGCCATAGGAACTGCAATCTGGGTCCTAACCCATTAGAAACTCAATAGGCATTCAATTGAAAACTTCCCACATAAAAAAAAATCCCACTTCCCGGATGGATTTTCCTCAGATTTTCACCTGCCATATCAGTTCTGTTATACTCACAGACATCATTTGAACGGTTTTGGAAACTTTAAAGTGTGTTCTATACAAATCTACCATTTATATGCATATCCTAGATTCTGGGCCTGAGTAACAGGCAGTTTACTTTGGGCACTCTTCTCATCCAGATGTCGAATCACTTCCCCTAAGCCATAAGAAGTTAAAATCCGTGTTCGAAGACTGATTTAAGCCTGTCAATCAATCACACAGCATCATCTGATCTGGGAATTTGCAGTGTGAGAGGCTTTTATGAGAGACAATTGTCATCTAAAGCAGAATTGGTTTGGTTGTTTTCGTTCGAGGTTTGTACTGTAAGCCACATTGGTACTTGTGTTGATTCATTGACTTCGCTGTTTAAAGAAGGTAGAGATTGCACACATAAAAACACTGACCACGACGTGATTTGAACACGCAACCTTCTGATCTGGAGTCAGACGCGCTACCGTTGCACCACGAGGTCTAGACAAAACGCATCTTTGGAGGGGATGCCTAGTTCAGATTTCGTTGATTGTATCATTTGGAATGGAGGCCTGGATCTCTTGGGAAATGTATTATCTGACAATGCCCCCTCGTCAGCACGTGCCTCTGCCCGACAGGTTAGGTGTATGAAAATAAGCAAATGCAGAGACCGAATAGCTCAGTCGGTAGAGCATCAGACTTTTAATCTGAGGGTCCAGGGTTCAAGTCCCTGTTCGGGCGCTGCTTTAATGTTCACCTTCCTTCAGTAGGCAGTCTTTCCATTCTTGCATTTGGTCAGATTTAAAAATGGCTTTACTGCGAAAGCATACCATGCGATTATCTGAGGACAGCGCCCCTCTTCCAAAAGCATACAAACATTTTCCAATCATATAGAGTCACGAAAGTCAGAAATAGCCATCAAATTAATCACTTACCTTTGAAGATTTTCATCTGGTTGCAGTCACAAGAGTCTCAGCTACACAATAAATGTTTGTTTTGTTCAATAAAGTCCCTCTTTATATCCCAAAATCTCAGTTTTGTTGGCGCGTTGTGTTCAGTAATCCACTGGCTCAAAGGCGGTCAAAACACGCAGACGAATACGTCCGAACAGTACCGGTAAAGTTTGTTGAAACATGTCAAACGATTTTTATAATTAATCTTCAGGTTGGCAATTGTCTAAATACTCGATAATATTTCAACCGGACAATAGCGTATTCAATAGAAAGGAAAAACAACGACGGGCACGCACTAGGTCATGTGCGCAAACCAGCACTGCATGCTTCCTCAGTCCACTGACAGAAGGTCTCATTCTTCTTCATTTTTCAGAAAACAATCCTGAAACAATGTCTAAAGACTGTTGACATCTAGTGGAAGCCATAGGAACTGCAATCTGGGTCCTAACCCATTAGAAACTCAATAGGCATTCAATTGAAAACTTCCCACGTCAAATAAAGTCCCACTTCCCGGATGGATTTTCCTCAGATTTTCACCTGCCATATCAGTTCTGTTATACTCACAGACATCATTTGAACGGTTTTGGAAACTTTAAAGTGTGTTCTATCCAAATCTACCATTTATATGCATATCCTAGATTCTGGGCCTGAGTAACAGGCAGTTTACTTTGGGCACTCTTCTCATCCAGATGTCGAATCACTTCCCCTAAGCCATAAGAAGTTAAAATCCGTGTTCGAAGACTGATTTAAGCCTGTCAATCAATCACACAGCATCATCTGATCTGGGAATTTGCAGTGTGACAGGCTTTTATGAGAGACAATTGTCATCTAAAGCAGAATTGGTTTGGTTGTTTTCGTTCGAGGTTTGTACTGTAAGCCACATTGGTACTTGTGTTGATTCATTGACTTCGCTGTTTAAAGGAGGTAGAGATTGCACACATAAAAACACTGACCACGACGTGATTTGAACACGCAACCTTCTGATCTGGAGTCAGACGCGCTACCGTTGCGCCACGAGGTCTAGACAAAACGCGTCTTTGGAGGGGATGCCTAGTTCAGATTTCCGTGATTGTATCATTTGGAATGGAGGCCTGGATCTCTTGGGAAATGTATTATCTGACAATGCCCCCTCGTCAGCACGTGCCTCTGCCCGACAGGTTAGGTGTATGAAAATAAGTAAATGCAGAGCCCGAATAGCTCAGTCGGTAGAGCATCAGACTTTTAATCTGAGGGTCCAGGGTTCAAGTCCCTGTTCGGGCGCTGCTTTAATGTTCACCTTCCTTCAGTAGGCAGTCTTTCCATTCTTGCATTTGGTCAGATTTAAAAATGGCTTTACTGCGAAAGCATACCATGCGATTATCTGAGGACAGCGCCCCTCTTCCAAAAGCATACAAACATTTTCCAATCATATAGAGTCACGAAAGTCAGAAATAGCCATCAAATTAATCACTTACCTTTGAAGATTTTCATCTGGTTGCAGTCACAAGAGTCTCAGCTACACAATAAATGTTTGTTTTGTTCAATAAAGTCCCTCTTTATATCCCAAAATCTCAGTTTTGTTGGCGCGTTGTGTTCAGTAATCCACTGGCTCAAAGGCGGTCAAAACACGCAGACGAATACGTCCGAACAGTACCGGTAAAGTTTGTTGAAACATGTCAAACGATTTTTATAATTAATCTTCAGGTTGGCAATTGTCTAAATACTCGATAATATTTCAACCGGACAATAGCGTATTCAATAGAAAGGAAAAACAACGACGGGCACGCACTTGGTCATGTGCGCAAACCAGCACTGCATGCTTCCTCAGTCCACTGACAGAAGGTCTCATTCTTCTTCATTTTTCAGAAAACAATCCTGAAACAATGTCTAAAGACTGTTGACATCTAGTGGAAGCCATAGGAACTGCAATCTGGGTCCTAACCCATTAGAAACTCAATAGGCATTCAATTGAAAACTTCCCACATAAAAAAAAATCCCACTTCCCGGATGGATTTTCCTCAGATTTTCACCTGCCATATCAGTTCTGTTATACTCACAGACATCATTTGAACGGTTTTGGAAACTTTAAAGTGTGTTCTATACAAATCTACCATTTATATGCATATCCTAGATTCTGGGCCTGAGTAACAGGCAGTTTACTTTGGGCACTCTTCTCATCCAGATGTCGAATCACTTCCCCTAAGCCATAAGAAGTTAAAATCCGTGTTCGAAGACTGATTTAAGCCTGTCAATCAATCACACAGCATCATCTGATCTGGGAATTTGCAGTGTGCCAGGCTTTTATGAGAGACAATTGTCATCTAAAGCAGAATTGGTTTGGTTGTTTTCGTTCGAGGTTTGTACTGTAAGCCACATTGGTACTTGTGTTGATTCATTGACTTCGCTGTTTAAAGGAGGTAGAGATTGCACACATAAAAACACTGACCACGACGTGATTTGAACACGCAACCTTCTGATCTGGAGTCAGACGCGCTACCGTTGCGCCACGAGGTCTAGACAAAACGTGTCTTTGGAGGGGATGCCTAGTTCAGATTTCCGTGATTGTATCATTTGGAATGGAGGCCTGGATCTCTTGGGAAATGTATTATCTGACAATGCCCCCTCGTCAGCACGTGCCTCTGCCCGACAGGTTAGGTGTATGAAAATAAGTAAATGCAGAGCCCGAATAGCTCAGTCGGTAGAGCATCAGACTTTTAATCTGAGGGTCCAGGGTTCAAGTCCCTGTTCGGGCGCTGCTTTAATGTTCACCTTCCTTCAGTAGGCAGTCTTTCCATTCTTGTATTTGGTCAGATTTAAAAATGGCTTTACTGCGAAAGCATACCATGCGATTATCTGAGGACAGCACCCCTCTTCCAAAAGCATACAAACATTTTCCAATCATATAGAGTCACGAAAGTCAGAAATAGCCATCAAATTAATCACTTACCTTTGAAGATTTTCATCTGGTTGCAGTCACAAGAGTCTCAGCTACACAATAAATGTTTGTTTTGTTCAATAAAGTCCCTCTTTATATCCCAAAAACTCAGTTTTGTTGGCGCGTTGTGTTCAGTAATCCACTGGCTCAAAGGCGGTCAAAACACGCAGACGAATACGTCCGAACAGTACCGGTAAAGTTTGTTGAAACATGTCAAACGATTTTTATAATTAATCTTCAGGTTGGCAATTGTCTAAATACGCGATAATATTTCAACCGGACAATAGCGTATTCAATAGAAAGGAAAAACAACGACGGGCACGCACTTGGTCATGTGCGCAAACCAGCACTGCATGCTTCCTCAGTCCACTGACAGAAGGTCTCATTCTTCTTCATTTTTCACAAAACAATCCTGAAACAATGTCTAAAGACTGTTGACATCTAGTGGAAGCCATAGGAACTGCAATCTGGGTCCTAACCCATTAGAAACTCAATAGGCATTCAATTGAAAACTTCCCACGTCAAATAAAGTCCCACTTCCCGGATGGATTTTCCTCAGATTTTCACCTGCCATATCAGTTCTGTTATACTCACAGACATCATTTGAACGGTTTTGGAAACTTTAAAGTGTGTTCTATCCAAATCTACCATTTATATGCATATCCTAGATTCTGGGCCTGAGTAACAGGCAGTTTACTTTGGGCACTCTTCTCATCCAGATGTCGAATCACTTCCCCTAAGCCATAAGAAGTTAAAATCCGTGTTCGAAGACTGATTTAAGCCTGTGAATCAATCACACAGCATCATCTGATCTGGGAATTTGCAGTGTGACAGGCTTTTATGAGAGACAATTGTCATCTAAAGCAGAATTGGTTTGGTTGTTTTCGTTCGAGGTTTGTACTGTAAGCCACATTGGTACTTGTGTTGATTCATTGACTTCGCTGTTTAAAGGAGGTAGAGATTGCACACATAAAAACACTGACCACGACGTGATTTGAACACGCAACCTTCTGATCTGGAGTCAGACGCGCTACCGTTGCGCCACGAGGTCTAGACAAAACGCGTCTTTGGAGGGGATGCCTAGTTCAGATTTCCGTGATTGTATCATTTGGAATGGAGGCCTGGATCTCTTGGGAAATGTATTATCTGACAATGCCCCCTCGTCAGCACGTGCCTCTGCCCGACAGGTTAGGTGTATGAAAATAAGTAAATGCAGAGCCTGAATAGCTCAGTCGGTAGAGCATCAGACTTTTAATCTGAGGGTCCAGGGTTCAAGTCCCTGTTCGGGCGCTGCTTTAATGTTCACCTTCCTTCAGTAGGCAGTCTTTCCATACTTGTATTTGGTCAGATTTAAAAATGGCTTTACTGCGAAAGCATACCATGCGATTATCTGAGGACAGCGCCCCTCTTCCAAAAGCATACAAACATCTTCCAATCATATAGAGTCACGAAAGTCAGAAATAGCCATCAAATTAATCACTTACCTTTGAAGATTTTCATCTGGTTGCAGTCACAAGAGTCTCAGCTACACAATAAATGTTTGTTTTGTTCAATAAAGTCCCTCTTTATATCCCAAAAACTCAGTTTTGTTGGCGCGTTGTGTTCAGTAATCCACTGGCTCAAAGGCGGTCAAAACACGCAGACGAATACGTCCGAACAGTACCGGTAAAGTTTGTTGAAACATGTCAAACGATTTTTATAATTAATCTTCAGGTTGGCAATTGTCTAAATACGTGATAATATTTCAACCGGACAATAGCGTATTCAATAGAAAGGAAAAACAACGACGGGCACGCACTTGGTCATGTGCGCAAACCAGCACTGCATGCTTCCTCAGTCCACTGACAGAAGGTCTCATTCTTCTTCATTTTTCACAAAACAATCCTGAAACAATGTCTAAAGACTGTTGACATCTAGTGGAAGCCATAGGAACTGCAATCTGGGTCCTAACCCATTAGAAACTCAATAGGCATTCAATTGAAAACTTCCCACGTCAAATAAAGTCCCACTTCCCGGATGGATTTTCCTCAGATTTTCACCTGCCATATCAGTTCTGTTATACTCACAGACATCATTTGAACGGTTTTGGAAACTTTAAAGTGTGTTCTATCCAAATCTACCATTTATATGCATATCCTAGATTCTGGGCCTGAGTAACAGGCAGTTTACTTTGGGCACTCTTCTCATCCAGATGTCGAATCACTTCCCCTAAGCCATAAGAAGTTAAAATCCGTGTTCGAAGACTGATTTAAGCCTGTGAATCAATCACACAGCATCATCTGATCTGGGAATTTGCAGTGTGACAGGCTTTTATGAGAGACAATTGTCATCTAAAGCAGAATTGGTTTGGTTGTTTTCGTTCGAGGTTTGTACTGTAAGCCACATTGGTACTTGTGTTGATTCATTGACTTCGCTGTTTAAAGGAGGTAGAGATTGCACACATAAAAACACTGACCACGACGTGATTTGAACACGCAACCTTCTGATCTGGAGTCAGACGCGCTACCATTGCGCCACGAGGTCTAGACAAAACGCGTCTTTGGAGGGGATGCCTAGTTCAGATTTCCGTGATTGTATCATTTGGAATGGAGGCCTGGATCTCTTGGGAAATGTATTATCTGACAATGCCCCCTCGTCAGCACGTGCCTCTGCCCGACAGGTTAGGTGTATGAAAATAAGTAAATGCAGAGCCCGAATAGCTCAGTCGGTAGAGCATCAGACTTTTAATCTGAGGGTCCAGGGTTCAAGTCCCTGTTCGGGCGCTGCTTTAATGTTCACCTTCCTTCAGTAGGCAGTCTTTCCATACTTGTATTTGGTCAGATTTAAAAATTGCTTTACTGCGAAAGCATACCATGCGATTATCTGAGGACAGCGCCCCTCTTCCAAAAGCATACAAACATCTTCCAATCATATAGAGTCACGAAAGTCAGAAATAGCCATCAAATTAATCACTTACCTTTGAAGATTTTCATCTGGTTGCAGTCACAAGAGTCTCAGCTACACAATAAATGTTTGTTTTGTTCAATAAAGTCCCTCTTTATATCCCAAAAACTCAGTTTTGTTGGCGCGTTGTGTTCAGTAATCCACTGGCTCAAAGGCGGTCAAAACACGCAGACGAATACGTCCGAACAGTACCGGTAAAGTTTGTTGAAACATGTCAAACGATTTTTATAATTAATCTTCAGGTTGGCAATTGTCTAAATACGCGATAATATTTCAACCGGACAATAGCGTATTCAATAGAAAGGAAAAACAACGACGGGCACGCACTTGGTCATGTGCGCAAACCAGCACTGCATGCTTCCTCAGTCCACTGACAGAAGGTCTCATTCTTCTTCATTTTTCACAAAACAATCCTGAAACAATGTCTAAAGACTGTTGACATCTAGTGGAAGCCATAGGAACTGCAATCTGGGTCCTAACCCATTAGAAACTCAATAGGCATTCAATTGAAAACTTCCCACATCAAAAAAAATCCCACTTCCCGGATGGATTTTCCTCAGATTTTAACCTGCCATATCAGTTCTGTTATACTCACAGACATCATTTGAATGGTTTTGGAAACTTTAAAGTGTGTTCTATCCAAATCTACCATTTATATGCATATCCTAGATTCTGGGCCTGAGTAACAGGCAGTTTACTTTGGGCACTCTTCTCATCCAGATGTCGAATCACTTCCCCTAAGCCATAAGAAGTTAAAATCCGTGTTCGAAGACTGATTTAAGCCTGTCAATCAATCACACAGCATCATCTGATCTGGGAATTTGCAGTGTGACAGGCTTTTATGAGAGACAATTGTCATCTAAAGCAGAATTGGTTTGGTTGTTTTCGTTCGAGGTTTGTACTGTAAGCCACATTGGTACTTGTGTTGATTCATTGACTTCGCTGTTTAAAGGAGGTAGAGATTGCACACATAAAAACACTGACCACGACGTGATTTGAACACGCAACCTTCTGATCTGGAGTCAGACGCGCTACCGTTGCGCCACGAGGTCTAGACAAAACGCGTCTTTGGAGGGGATGCCTAGTTCAGATTTCCGTGATTGTATCATTTGGAATGGAGGCCTGGATCTCTTGGGAAATGTATTATCTGACAATGCCCCCTCGTCAGCACGTGCCTCTGCCCGACAGGTTAGGTGTATGAAAATAAGTAAATGCAGAGCCCGAATAGCTCAGTCGGTAGAGCATCAGACTTTTAATCTGAGGGTCCAGGGTTCAAGTCCCTGTTCGGGCGCTGCTTTAATGTTCACCTTCCTTCAGTAGGCAGTCTTTCCATACTTGTATTTGGTCAGATTTAAAAATTGCTTTACTGCGAAAGCATACCATGCGATTATCTGAGGACAGCGCCCCTCTTCCAAAAGCATACAAACATCTTCCAATCATATAGAGTCACGAAAGTCAGAAATAGCCATCAAATTAATCACTTACCTTTGAAGATTTTCATCTGGTTGCAGTCACAAGAGTCTCAGCTACACAATAAATGTTTGTTTTGTTCAATAAAGTCCCTCTTTATATCCCAAAAACTCAGTTTTGTTGGCGCGTTGTGTTCAGTAATCCACTGGCTCAAAGGCGGTCAAAACACGCAGACGAATACGTCCGAACAGTACCGGTAAAGTTTGTTGAAACATGTCAAACGATTTTTATAATTAATCTTCAGGTTGGCAATTGTCTAAATACGCGATAATATTTCAACCGGACAATAGCGTATTCAATAGAAAGGAAAAACAACGACGGGCACGCACTTGGTCATGTGCGCAAACCAGCACTGCATGCTTCCTCAGTCCACTGACAGAAGGTCTCATTCTTCTTCATTTTTCACAAAACAATCCTGAAACAATGTCTAAAGACTGTTGACATCTAGTGGAAGCCATAGGAACTGCAATCTGGGTCCTAACCCATTAGAAACTCAATAGGCATTCAATTGAAAACTTCCCACATCAAAAAAAATCCCACTTCCCGGATGGATTTTCCTCAGATTTTAACCTGCCATATCAGTTCTGTTATACTCACAGACATCATTTGAATGGTTTTGGAAACTTTAAAGTGTGTTCTATCCAAATCTACCATTTATATGCATATCCTAGATTCTGGGCCTGAGTAACAGGCAGTTTACTTTGGGCACTCTTCTCATCCAGATGTCGAATCACTTCCCCTAAGCCATAAGAAGTTAAAATCCGTGTTCGAAGACTGATTTAAGCCTGTGAATCAATCACACAGCATCATCTGATCTGGGAATTTGCAGTGTGACAGGCTTTTATGAGAGACAATTGTCATCTAAAGCAGAATTGGTTTGGTTGTTTTCGTTCGAGGTTTGTACTGTAAGCCACATTGGTACTTGTGTTGATTCATTGACTTCGCTGTTTAAAGGAGGTAGAGATTGCACACATAAAAACACTGACCACGACGTGATTTGAACACGCAACCTTCTGATCTGGAGTCAGACGCGCTACCGTTGCGCCACGAGGTCTAGACAAAACGCGTCTTTGGAGGGGATGCCTAGTTCAGATTTCCGTGATTGTATCATTTGGAATGGAGGCCTGGATCTCTTGGGAAATGTATTATCTGACAATGCCCCCTCGTCAGCACGTGCCTCTGCCCGACAGGTTAGGTGTATGAAAATAAGTAAATGCAGAGCCCGAATAGCTCAGTCGGTAGAGCATCAGACTTTTAATCTGAGGGTCCAGGGTTCAAGTCCCTGTTCGGGCGCTGCTTTAATGTTCACCTTCCTTCAGTAGGCAGTCTTTCCATACTTGTATTTGGTCAGATTTAAAAATGGCTTTACTGCGAAAGCATACCATGCGATTATCTGAGGACAGCGCCCCTCTTCCAAAAGCATACAAACATCTTCCAATCATATAGAGTCACGAAAGTCAGAAATAGCCATCAAATTAATCACTTACCTTTGAAGATTTTCATCTGGTTGCAGTCACAAGAGTCTCAGCTACACAATAAATGTTTGTTTTGTTCAATAAAGTCCCTCTTTATATCCCAAAAACTCAGTTTTGTTGGCGCGTTGTGTTCAGTAATCCACTGGCTCAAAGGCGGTCAAAACACGCAGACGAATACGTCCGAACAGTACCGGTAAAGTTTGTTGAAACATGTCAAACGATTTTTATAATTAATCTTCAGGTTGGCAATTGTCTAAATACGCGATAATATTTCAACCGGACAATAGCGTATTCAATAGAAAGGAAAAACAACGACGGGCACGCACTTGGTCATGTGCGCAAACCAGCACTGCATGCTTCCTCAGTCCACTGACAGAAGGTCTCATTCTTCTTCATTTTTCACAAAACAATCCTGAAACAATGTCTAAAGACTGTTGACATCTAGTGGAAGCCATAGGAACTGCAATCTGGGTCCTAACCCATTAGAAACTCAATAGGCATTCAATTGAAAACTTCCCACGTCAAATAAAGTCCCACTTCCCGGATGGATTTTCCTCAGATTTTCACCTGCCATATCAGTTCTGTTATACTCACAGACATCATTTGAACGGTTTTGGAAACTTTAAAGTGTGTTCTATCCAAATCTACCATTTATATGCATATCCTAGATTCTGGGCCTGAGTAACAGGCAGTTTACTTTGGGCACTCTTCTCATCCAGATGTCGAATCACTTCCCCTAAGCCATAAGAAGTTAAAATCCGTGTTCGAAGACTGATTTAAGCCTGTCAATCAATCACACAGCATCATCTGATCTGGGAATTTGCAGTGTGACAGGCTTTTATGAGAGACAATTGTCATCTAAAGCAGAATTGGTTTGGTTGTTTTCGTTCGAGGTTTGTACTGTAAGCCACATTGGTACTTGTGTTGATTCATTGACTTCGCTGTTTAAAGGAGGTAGAGATTGCACACATAAAAACACTGACCACGACGTGATTTGAACACGCAACCTTCTGATCTGGAGTCAGACGCGCTACCGTTGCGCCACGAGGTCTAGACAAAACGCGTCTTTGGAGGGGATGCCTAGTTCAGATTTCGTTGATTGTATCATTTGGAATGGAGGCCTGGATCTCTTGGGAAATGTATTATCTGACAATGCCCCCTCGTCAGCACGTGCCTCTGCCCGACAGGTTAGGTGTATGAAAATAAGTAAATGCAGAGCCCGAATAGCTCAGTCGGTAGAGCATCAGACTTTTAATCTGAGGGTCCAGGGTTCAAGTCCCTGTTCGGGCGCTGCTTTAATGTTCACCTTCCTTCACTAGGCAGTCTTTCCATACTTGTATTTGGTCAGATTTAAAAATGGCTTTACTGTGAAAGCATACCATGCGATTATCTGAGGACAGCGCCCCTCTTCCAAAAGCATACAAACATTTTCCAATCATATAGAGTCACGAAAGTCAGAAATAGCCATCAAATTAATCACTTACCTTTGAAGATTTTCATCTGGTTGCAGTCACAAGAGTCTCAGCTACACAATAAATGTTTGTTTTGTTCAATAAAGTCCCTCTTTATATCCCAAAAACTCAGTTTTGTTGGCGCGTTGTGTTCAGTAATCCACTGGCTCAAAGGCGGTCAAAACACGCAGACGAATACGTCCGAACAGTACCGGTAAAGTTTGTTGAAACATGTCAAACGATTTTTATAATTAATCTTCAGGTTGGCAATTGTCTAAATACTCGATAATATTTCAACCGGACAATAGCGTATTCAATAGAAAGGAAAAACAACGACGGGCACGCACTTGGTCATGTGCGCAAACCAGCACTGCATGCTTCCTCATTCCACTGACAGAAGGTCTCATTCTTCTTCATTTTTCAGAAAACAATCCTGAAACAATGTCTAAAGACTGTTGACATCTAGTGGAAGCCATAGGAACTGCAATCTGGGTCCTAACCCATTAGAAACTCAATAGGCATTCAATTGAAAACTTCCCACGTCAAATAAAGTCCCACTTCCCGGATGGATTTTCCTCAGATTTTCACCTGCCATATCAGTTCTGTTATACTCACAGACATCATTTGAACGGTTTTGGAAACTTTAAAGTGTGTTCTATCCAAATCTACCATTTATATGCATATCCTAGATTCTGGGCCTGAGTAACAGGCAGTTTACTTTGGGCACTCTTCTCATCCAGATGTCGAATCACTTCCCCTAAGCCATAAGAAGTTAAAATCCGTGTTCGAAGACTGATTTAAGCCTGTCAATCAATCACACAGCATCATCTGATCTGGGAATTTGCAGTGTGACAGGCTTTTATGAGAGACAATTGTCATCTAAAGCAGAATTGGTTTGGTTGTTTTCGTTCGAGGTTTGTACTGTAAGCCACATTGGTACTTGTGTTGATTCATTGACTTCGCTGTTTAAAGGAGGTAGAGATTGCACACATAAAAACACTGACCACGACGTGATTTGAACACGCAACCTTCTGATCTGGAGTCAGACGCGCTACCGTTGCGCCACGAGGTCTAGACAAAACGCGTCTTTGGAGGGGATGCCTAGTTCAGATTTCGTTGATTGTATCATTTGGAATGGAGGCCTGGATCTCTTGGGAAATGTATTATCTGACAATGCCCCCTCGTCAGCACGTGCCTCTGCCCGACAGGTTAGGTGTATGAAAATAAGTGAATGCAGAGCCCGAATAGCTCAGTCGGTAGAGCATCAGACTTTTAATCTGAGGGTCCAGGGTTCAAGTCCCTGTTTGGGCACTGCTTTAATGTTCACCTTCCTTCACTAGGCAGTCTTTCCATACTTGTATTTGGTCAGATTTAAAAATGGCTTTACTGCGAAAGCATACCATGCGATTATCTGAGGACAGCGCCCCTCTTCCAAAAGCATACAAACATTTTCCAATCATATAGAGTCACGAAAGTCAGAAATAGCCATCAAATTAATCACTTACCTTTGAAGATTTTCATCTGGTTGCAGTCACAAGAGTCTCAGCTACACAATAAATGTTTGTTTTGTTCAATAAAGTCCCTCTTTATATCCCAAAAACTCAGTTTTGTTGGCGCGTTGTGTTCAGTAATCCACTGGCTCAAAGGCGGTCAAAACACGCAGACGAATACGTCCGAACAGTACCGGTAAAGTTTGTTGAAACATGTCAAACGATTTTTATAATTAATCTTCAGGTTGGCAATTGTCTAAATACTCGATAATATTTCAACCAGACAATAGCGTATTCAATAGAAAGGAAAAACAACGACGGGCACGCACTTGGTCATGTGCGCAAACCAGCACTGCATGCTTCCTCAGTCCACTGACAGAAGGTCTCATTCTTCTTCATTTTTCAGAAAACAATCCTGAAACAATGTCTAAAGACTGTTGACATCTAGTGGAAGCCATAGGAACTGCAATCTGGGTCCTAACCCATTAGAAACTCAATAGGCATTCAATTGAAAACTTCCCACATCAAAAAAAATCCCACTTCCCGGATGGATTTTCCTCAGATTTTCACCTGCCATATCAGTTCTGTTATACTCACAGACATAATTTGAATGGTTTTGGAAACTTTAAAGTGTGTTCTATCCAAATCTACCATTTATATGCATATCCTAGATTCTGGGCCTGAGTAACAGGCAGTTTACTTTGGGCACTCTTCTCATCCAGATGTCGAATCACTTCCCCTAAGCCATAAGAAGTTAAAATCTGTGTTCGAAGACTGATTTAAGCCTGTGAATCAATCACACAGCATCATCTGATCTGGGAATTTGCAGTGTGACAGGCTTTTATGAGAGACAATTGTCATCTAAAGCAGAATTGGTTTGGTTGTTTTCGTTCGAGGTTTGTACTGTAAGCCACATTGGTACTTGTGTTGATTCATTGACTTCGCTGTTTAAAGGAGGTAGAGATTGCACACATAAAAACACTCACCACGACGTGATTTGAACACGCAACCTTCTGATCTGGAGTCAGACGCGCTACCGTTGCGCCACGAGGTCTAGACAAAATGCGTCTTTGGAGGGGATGCCTAGTTCAGATTTCGTTGATTGTATCATTTGGAATGGAGGCCTGGATCTCTTGGGAAATGTATTATCTGACAATGCCCCCTCGTCAGCACGTGCCTCTGCCCGACAGGTTAGGTGTATGAAAATAAGTGAATGCAGAGCCCGAATAGCTCAGTCGGTAGAGCATCAGACTTTTAATCTGAGGGTCCAGGGTTCAAGTCCCTGTTCGGGCGCTGCTTTAATGTTCACCTTCCTTCACTAGGCAGTCTTTCCATACTTGTATTTGGTCAGATTTAAAAATGGCTTTACTGCGAAAGCATACCATGCGATTATCTGAGGACAGCGCCCCTCTTCCAAAAGCATACAAACATTTTCCAATCATATAGAGTCACGAAAGTCAGAAATAGCCATCAAATGAATCACTTACCTTTGAAGATTTTCATCTGGTTGCAGTCACAAGAGTCTCAGCTACACAATAAATGTTTGTTTTGTTCAATAAAGTCCCTCTTTATATCCCAAAAACTCAGTTTTGTTGGCGCGTTGTGTTCAGTAATCCACTGGCTCAAAGGCGGTCAAAACACGCAGACGAATACGTCCGAACAGTACCGGTAAAGTTTGTTGAAACATGTCAAACGATTTTTATAATTAATCTTCAGGTTGGCAATTGTCTAAATACTCGATAATATTTCAACCGGACAATAGCGTATTCAATAGAAAGGAAAAACAACGACGGGCACGCACTTGGTCATGTGCGCAAACCAGCACTGCATGCTTCCTCAGTCCACTGACAGAAGGTCTCATTCTTCTTCATTTTTCAGAAAACAATCCTGAAACAATGTCTAAAGACTGTTGACATCTAGTGGAAGCCATAGGAACTGCAATCTGGGTCCTAACCCATTAGAAACTCAATAGGCATTCAATTGAAAACTTCCCACGTCAAATAAAGTCCCACTTCCCGGATGGATTTTCCTCAGATTTTCACCTGCCATATCAGTTCTGTTATACTCACAGACATCATTTGAACGGTTTTGGAAACTTTAAAGTGTGTTCTATCCAAATCTACCATTTATATGCATATCCTAGATTCTGGGCCTGAGTAACAGGCAGTTTACTTTGGGCACTCTTCTCATCCAGATGTCGAATCACTTCCCCTAAGCCATAAGAAGTTAAAATCCGTGTTCGAAGACTGATTTAAGCCTGTCAATCAATCACACAGCATCATCTGATCTGGGAATTTGCAGTGTGACAGGCTTTTATGAGAGACAATTGTCATCTAAAGCAGAATTGGTTTGGTTGTTTTCGTTCGAGGTTTGTACTGTAAGCCACATTGGTACTTGTGTTGATTCATTGACTTCGCTGTTTAAAGGAGGTAGAGATTGCACACATAAAAACACTGACCACGACGTGATTTGAACACGCAACCTTCTGATCTGGAGTCAGACGCGCTACCGTTGCGCCACGAGGTCTAGACAAAACGCGTCTTTGGAGGGGATGCCTAGTTCAGATTTCGTTGATTGTATCATTTGGAATGGAGGCCTGGATCTCTTGGGAAATGTATTATCTGACAATGCCCCCTCGTCAGCACGTGCCTCTGCCCGACAGGTTAGGTGTATGAAAATAAGTGAATGCAGAGCCCGAATAGCTCAGTCGGTAGAGCATCAGACTTTTAATCTGAGGGTCCAGGGTTCAAGTCCCTGTTCGGGCGCTGCTTTAATGTTCACCTTCCTTCACTAGGCAGTCTTTCCATACTTGTATTTGGTCAGATTTAAAAATGGCTTTACTGCGAAAGCATACCATGCGATTATCTGAGGACAGCGCCCCTCTTCCAAAAGCATACAAACATTTTCCAATCATATAGAGTCACGAAAGTCAGAAATAGCCATCAAATTAATCACTTACCTTTGAAGATTTTCATCTGGTTGCAGTCACAAGAGTCTCAGCTACACAATAAATGTTTGTTTTGTTCAATAAAGTCCCTCTTTATATCCCAAAAACTCAGTTTTGTTGGCGCGTTGTGTTCAGTAATCCACTGGCTCAAAGGCGGTCAAAACACGCAGACGAATACGTCCGAACAGTACCGGTAAAGTTTGTTGAAACATGTCAAACGATTTTTATAATTAATCTTCAGGTTGGCAATTGTCTAAATACTCGATAATATTTCAACCAGACAATAGCGTATTCAATAGAAAGGAAAAACAACGACGGGCACGCACTTGGTCATGTGCGCAAACCAGCACTGCATGCTTCCTCAGTCCACTGACAGAAGGTCTCATTCTTCTTCATTTTTCAGAAAACAATCCTGAAACAATGTCTAAAGACTGTTGACATCTAGTGGAAGCCATAGGAACTGCAATCTGGGTCCTAACCCATTAGAAACTCAATAGGCATTCAATTGAAAACTTCCCACGTCAAATAAAGTCCCACTTCCCGGATGGATTTTCCTCAGATTTTCACCTGCCATATCAGTTCTGTTATACTCACAGACATCATTTGAATGGTTTTGGAAACTTTAAAGTGTGTTCTATCCAAATCTACCATTTATATGCATATCCTAGATTCTGGGCCTGAGTAACAGGCAGTTTACTTTGGGCACTCTTCTCATCCAGATGTCGAATCACTTCCCCTAAGCCATAAGAAGTTAAAATCCGTGTTCGAAGACTGATTTAAGCCTGTCAATCAATCACACAGCATCATCTGATCTGGGAATTTGCAGTGTGACAGGCTTTTATGAGAGACAATTGTCATCTAAAGCAGAATTGGTTTGGTTGTTTTCGTTCGAGGTTTGTACTGTAAGCCACATTGGTACTTGTGTTGATTCATTGACTTCGCTGTTTAAAGGAGGTAGAGATTGCACACATAAAAACACTGACCACGACGTGATTTGAACACGCAACCTTCTGATCTGGAGTCAGACGCGCTACCGTTGCGCCACGAGGTCTAGACAAAACGCGTCTTTGGAGGGGATGCCTAGTTCAGATTTCGTTGATTGTATCATTTGGAATGGAGGCCTGGATCTCTTGGGAAATGTATTATCTGACAATGCCCCCTCGTCAGCACGTGCCTCTGCCCGACAGGTTAGGTGTATGAAAATAAGTAAATGCAGAGCCCGAATAGCTCAGTCGGTAGAGCATCAGACTTTTAATCTGAGGGTCCAGGGTTCAAGTCCCTGTTCGGGCGCTGCTTTAATGTTCACCTTCCTTCACTAGGCAGTCTTTCCATACTTGTATTTGGTCAGATTTAAAAATGGCTTTACAGCGAAAGCATACCATGCGATTATCTGAGGACAGCGCCCCTCTTCCAAAAGCATACAAACATTTTCCAATCATATAGAGTCACGAAAGTCAGAAATAGCCATCAAATTAATCACTTACCTTTGAAGATTTTCATCTGGTTGCAGTCACAAGAGTCTCAGCTACACAATAAATGTTTGTTTTGTTCAATAAAGTCCCTCTTTATATCCCAAAAACTCAGTTTTGTTGGCGCGTTGTGTTCAGTAATCCACTGGCTCAAAGGCGGTCAAAACACGCAGACGAATACGTCCGAACAGTACCGGTAAAGTTTGTTGAAACATGTCAAACGATTTTTATTATTAATCTTCAGGTTGGCAATTGTCTAAATACTCGATAATATTTCAACCGGACAATAGCGTATTCAATAGAAAGGAAAAACAACGACGGGCACGCACTTGGTCATGTGCGCAAACCAGCACTGCATGCTTCCTCAGTCCACTGACAGAAGGTCTCATTCTTCTTCATTTTTCAGAAAACAATCCTGAAACAATGTCTAAAGACTGTTGACATCTAGTGGAAGCCATAGGAACTGCAATCTGGGTCCTAACCCATTAGAAACTCAATAGGCATTCAATTGAAAACTTCCCACGTCAAATAAAGTCCCACTTCCCGGATGGATTTTCCTCAGATTTTCACCTGCCATATCAGTTCTGTTATACTCACAGACATCATTTGAACGGTTTTGGAAACTTTAAAGTGTGTTCTATCCAAATCTACCATTTATATGCATATCCTAGATTCTGGGCCTGAGTAACAGGCAGTTTACTTTGGGCACTCTTCTCATCCAGATGTCGAATCACTTCCCCTAAGCCATAAGAAGTTAAAATCCGTGTTCGAAGACTGATTTAAGCCTGTCAATCAATCACACAGCATCATCTGATCTGGGAATTTGCAGTGTGACAGGCTTTTATGAGAGACAATTGTCATCTAAAGCAGAATTGGTTTGGTTGTTTTCGTTCGAGGTTTGTACTGTAAGCCACATTGGTACTTGTGTTGATTCATTGACTTCGCTGTTTAAAGGAGGTAGAGATTGCACACATAAAAACACTGACCACGACGTGATTTGAACACGCAACCTTCTGATCTGGAGTCAGACGCGCTACCGTTGCGCCACGAGGTCTAGACAAAACGCGTCTTTGGAGGGGATGCCTAGTTCAGATTTCGTTGATTGTATCATTTGGAATGGAGGCCTGGATCTCTTGGGAAATGTATTATCTGACAATGCCCCCTCGTCAGCACGTGCCTCTGCCCGACAGGTTAGGTGTATGAAAATAAGTGAATGCAGAGCCCGAATAGCTCAGTCGGTAGAGCATCAGACTTTTAATCTGAGGGTCCAGGGTTCAAGTCCCTGTTCGGGCGCTGCTTTAATGTTCACCTTCCTTCACTAGGCAGTCTTTCCATACTTGTATTTGGTCAGATTTAAAAATGGCTTTACTGCGAAAGCATACCATGCGATTATCTGAGGACAGCGCCCCTCTTCCAAAAGCATACAAACATTTTCCAATCATATAGAGTCACGAAAGTCAGAAATAGCCATCAAATTAATCACTTACCTTTGAAGATTTTCATCTGGTTGCAGTCACAAGAGTCTCAGCTACACAATAAATGTTTGTTTTGTTCAATAAAGTCCCTCTTTATATCCCAAAAACTCAGTTTTGTTGGCGCGTTGTGTTCAGTAATCCACTGGCTCAAAGGCGGTCAAAACACGCAGACGAATACGTCCGAACAGTACCGGTAAAGTTTGTTGAAACATGTCAAACGATTTTTATTATTAATCTTCAGGTTGGCAATTGTCTAAATACTCGATAATATTTCAACCGGACAATAGCGTATTCAATAGAAAGGAAAAACAACGACGGGCACGCACTTGGTCATGTGCGCAAACCAGCACTGCATGCTTCCTCAGTCCACTGACAGAAGGTCTCATTCTTCTTCATTTTTCAGAAAACAATCCTGAAACAATGTCTAAAGACTGTTGACATCTAGTGGAAGCCATAGGAACTGCAATCTGGGTCCTAACCCATTAGAAACTCAATAGGCATTCAATTGAAAACTTCCCACGTCAAATAAAGTCCCACTTCCCGGATGGATTTCCCTCAGATTTTCACCTGCCATATCAGTTCTGTTATACTCACAGACATCATTTGAATGGTTTTGGAAACTTTAAAGTGTGTTCTATCCAAATCTACCATTTATATGCATATCCTAGATTCTGGGCCTGAGTAACAGGCAGTTTACTTTGGGCACTCTTCTCATCCAGATGTCGAATCACTTCCCCTAAGCCATAAGAAGTTAAAATCCGTGTTCGAAGACTGATTTAAGCCTGTCAATCAATCACACAGCATCATCTGATCTGGGAATTTGCAGTGTGACAGGCTTTTATGAGAGACAATTGTCATCTAAAGCAGAATTGGTTTGGTTGTTTTCGTTCGAGGTTTGTACTGTAAGCCACATTGGTACTTGTGTTGATTCATTGACTTCGCTGTTTAAAGGAGGTAGAGATTGCACACATAAAAACACTGACCACGACGTGATTTGAACACGCAACCTTCTGATCTGGAGTCAGACGCGCTACCGTTGCGCCACGAGGTCTAGACAAAACGCGTCTTTGGAGGGGATGCCTAGTTCAGATTTCGTTGATTGTATCATTTGGAATGGAGGCCTGGATCTCTTGGGAAATGTATTATCTGACAATGCCCCCTCGTCAGCACGTGCCTCTGCCCGACAGGTTAGGTGTATGAAAATAAGTAAATGCAGAGCCCGAATAGCTCAGTCGGTAGAGCATCAGACTTTTAATCTGAGGGTCCAGGGTTCAAGTCCCTGTTCGGGCGCTGCTTTAATGTTCACCTTCCTTCACTAGGCAGTCTTTCCATACTTGTATTTGGTCAGATTTAAAAATGGCTTTACTGCGAAAGCATACCATGCGATTATCTGAGGACAGCGCCCCTCTTCCAAAAGCATACAAACATTTTCCAATCATATAGAGTCACGAAAGTCAGAAATAGCCATCAAATTAATCACTTACCTTTGAAGATTTTCATCTGGTTGCAGTCACAAGAGTCTCAGCTACACAATAAATGTTTGTTTTGTTCAATAAAGTCCCTCTTTATATCCCAAAAACTCAGTTTTGTTGGCGCGTTGTGTTCAGTAATCCACTGGCTCAAAGGCGGTCAAAACACGCAGACGAATACGTCCGAACAGTACCGGTAAAGTTTGTTGAAACATGTCAAACGATTTTTATTATTAATCTTCAGGTTGGCAATTGTCTAAATACTCGATAATATTTCAACCGGACAATAGCGTATTCAATAGAAAGGAAAAACAACGACGGGCACGCACTTGGTCATGTGCGCAAACCAGCACTGCATGCTTCCTCAGTCCACTGACAGAAGGTCTCATTCTTCTTCATTTTTCAGAAAACAATCCTGAAACAATGTCTAAAGACTGTTGACATCTAGTGGAAGCCATAGGAACTGCAATCTGGGTCCTAACCCATTAGAAACTCAATAGGCATTCAATTGAAAACTTCCCACGTCAAATAAAGTCCCACTTCCCGGATGGATTTCCCTCAGATTTTCACCTGCCATATCAGTTCTGTTATACTCACAGACATCATTTGAATGGTTTTGGAAACTTTAAAGTGTGTTCTATCCAAATCTACCATTTATATGCATATCCTAGATTCTGGGCCTGAGTAACAGGCAGTTTACTTTGGGCACTCTTCTCATCCAGATGTCGAATCACTTCCCCTAAGCCATAAGAAGTTAAAATCCGTGTTCGAAGACTGATTTAAGCCTGTCAATCAATCACACAGCATCATCTGATCTGGGAATTTGCAGTGTGACAGGCTTTTATGAGAGACAATTGTCATCTAAAGCAGAATTGGTTTGGTTGTTTTCGTTCGAGGGTTTGTACTGTAAGCCACATTGGTACTTGTGTTGATTCATTGACTTCGCTGTTTAAAGGAGGTAGAGATTGCACACATAAAAACACTGACCACGACGTGATTTGAACACGCAACCTTCTGATCTGGAGTCAGACGCGCTACCGTTGCGCCACGAGGTCTAGACAAAACGCGTCTTTGGAGGGGATGCCTAGTTCAGATTTCGTTGATTGTATCATTTGGAATGGAGGCCTGGATCTCTTGGGAAATGTATTATCTGACAATGCCCCCTCGTCAGCACGTGCCTCTGCCCGACAGGTTAGGTGTATGAAAATAAGTAAATGCAGAGCCCGAATAGCTCAGTCGGTAGAGCATCAGACTTTTAATCTGAGGGTCCAGGGTTCAAGTCCCTGTTCGGGCGCTGCTTTAATGTTCACCTTCCTTCACTAGGCAGTCTTTCCATACTTGTATTTGGTCAGATTTAAAAATGGCTTTACTGCGAAAGCATACCATGCGATTATCTGAGGACAGCGCCCCTCTTCCAAAAGCATACAAACATTTTCCAATCATATAGAGTCACGAAAGTCAGAAATAGCCATCAAATTAATCACTTACCTTTGAAGATTTTCATCTGGTTGCAGTCACAAGAGTCTCAGCTACACAATAAATGTTTGTTTTGTTCAATAAAGTCCCTCTTTATATCCCAAAAACTCAGTTTTGTTGGCGCGTTGTGTTCAGTAATCCACTGGCTCAAAGGCGGTCAAAACACGCAGACGAATACGTCCGAACAGTACCGGTAAAGTTTGTTGAAACATGTCAAACGATTTTTATTATTAATCTTCAGGTTGGCAATTGTCTAAATACTCGATAATATTTCAACCGGACAATAGCGTATTCAATAGAAAGGAAAAACAACGACGGGCACGCACTTGGTCATGTGCGCAAACCAGCACTGCATGCTTCCTCAGTCCACTGACAGAAGGTCTCATTCTTCTTCATTTTTCAGAAAACAATCCTGAAACAATGTCTAAAGACTGTTGACATCTAGTGGAAGCCATAGGAACTGCAATCTGGGTCCTAACCCATTAGAAACTCAATAGGCATTCAATTGAAAACTTCCCACGTCAAATAAAGTCCCACTTCCCGGATGGATTTTCCTCAGATTTTCACCTGCCATATCAGTTCTGTTATACTCACAGACATCATTTGAACGGTTTTGGAAACTTTAAAGTGTGTTCTATCCAAATCTACCATTTATATGCATATCCTAGATTCTGGGCCTGAGTAACAGGCAGTTTACTTTGGGCACTCTTCTCATCCAGATGTCGAATCACTTCCCCTAAGCCATAAGAAGTTAAAATCCGTGTTCGAAGACTGATTTAAGCCTGTCAATCAATCAATCACACAGCATCATCTGATCTGGGAATTTGCAGTGTGACAGGCTTTTATGAGAGACAATTGTCATCTAAAGCAGAATTGGTTTGGTTGTTTTCGTTCGAGGTTTGTACTGTAAGCCACATTGGTACTTGTGTTGATTCATTGACTTCGCTGTTTAAAGGAGGTAGAGATTGCACACATAAAAACACTGACCACGACGTGATTTGAACACGCAACCTTCTGATCTGGAGTCAGACGCGCTACCGTTGCGCCACGAGGTCTAGACAAAACGCGTCTTTGGAGGGGATGCCTAGTTCAGATTTCGTTGATTGTATCATTTGGAATGGAGGCCTGGATCTCTTGGGAAATGTATTATCTGACAATGCCCCCTCGTCAGCACGTGCCTCTGCCCGACAGGTTAGGTGTATGAAAATAAGTGAATGCAGAGCCCGAATAGCTCAGTCGGTAGAGCATCAGACTTTTAATCTGAGGGTCCAGGGTTCAAGTCCCTGTTCGGGCGCTGCTTTAATGTTCACCTTCCTTCACTAGGCAGTCTTTCCATACTTGTATTTGGTCAGATTTAAAAATGGCTTTACTGCGAAAGCATACCATGCGATTATCTGAGGACAGCGCCCCTCTTCCAAAAGCATACAAACATTTTCCAATCATATAGAGTCACGAAAGTCAGAAATAGCCATCAAATTAATCACTTACCTTTGAAGATTTTCATCTGGTTGCAGTCACAAGAGTCTCAGCTACACAATAAATGTTTGTTTTGTTCAATAAAGTCCCTCTTTATATCCCAAAAACTCAGTTTTGTTGGCGCGTTGTGTTCAGTAATCCACTGGCTCAAAGGCGGTCAAAACACGCAGACGAATACGTCCGAACAGTACCGGTAAAGTTTGTTGAAACATGTCAAACGATTTTTATAATTAATCTTCAGGTTGGCAATTGTCTAAATACTCGATAATATTTCAACCAGACAATAGCGTATTCAATAGAAAGGAAAAACAACGACGGGCACGCACTTGGTCATGTGCGCAAACCAGCACTGCATGCTTCCTCAGTCCACTGACAGAAGGTCTCATTCTTCTTCATTTTTCAGAAAACAATCCTGAAACAATGTCTAAAGACTGTTGACATCTAGTGGAAGCCATAGGAACTGCAATCTGGGTCCTAACCCATTAGAAACTCAATAGGCATTCAATTGAAAACTTCCCACGTCAAATAAAGTCCCACTTCCCGGATGGATTTCCCTCAGATTTTCACCTGCCATATCAGTTCTGTTATACTCACAGACATCATTTGAATGGTTTTGGAAACTTTAAAGTGTGTTCTATCCAAATCTACCATTTATATGCATATCCTAGATTCTGGGCCTGAGTAACAGGCAGTTTACTTTGGGCACTCTTCTCATCCAGATGTCGAATCACTTCCCCTAAGCCATAAGAAGTTAAAATCCGTGTTCGAAGACTGATTTAAGCCTGTCAATCAATCACACAGCATCATCTGATCTGGGAATTTGCAGTGTGACAGGCTTTTATGAGAGACAATTGTCATCTAAAGCAGAATTGGTTTGGTTGTTTTCGTTCGAGGTTTGTACTGTAAGCCACATTGGTACTTGTGTTGATTCATTGACTTCGCTGTTTAAAGGAGGTAGAGATTGCACACATAAAAACACTGACCACGACGTGATTTGAACACGCAACCTTCTGATCTGGAGTCAGACGCGCTACCGTTGCGCCACGAGGTCTAGACAAAACGCGTCTTTGGAGGGGATGCCTAGTTCAGATTTCGTTGATTGTATCATTTGGAATGGAGGCCTGGATCTCTTGGGAAATGTATTATCTGACAATGCCCCCTCGTCAGCACGTGCCTCTGCCCGACAGGTTAGGTGTATGAAAATAAGTAAATGCAGAGCCCGAATAGCTCAGTCGGTAGAGCATCAGACTTTTAATCTGAGGGTCCAGGGTTCAAGTCCCTGTTCGGGCGCTGCTTTAATGTTCACCTTCCTTCACTAGGCAGTCTTTCCATACTTGTATTTGGTCAGATTTAAAAATGGCTTTACTGCGAAAGCATACCATGCGATTATCTGAGGACAGCGCCCCTCTTCCAAAAGCATACAAACATTTTCCAATCATATAGAGTCACGAAAGTCAGAAATAGCCATCAAATTAATCACTTACCTTTGAAGATTTTCATCTGGTTGCAGTCACAAGAGTCTCAGCTACACAATAAATGTTTGTTTTGTTCAATAAAGTCCCTCTTTATATCCCAAAAACTCAGTTTTGTTGGCGCGTTGTGTTCAGTAATCCACTGGCTCAAAGGCGGTCAAAACACGCAGACGAATACGTCCGAACAGTACCGGTAAAGTTTGTTGAAACATGTCAAACGATTTTTATAATTAATCTTCAGGTTGGCAATTGTCTAAATACTCGATAATATTTCAACCGGACAATAGCGTATTCAATAGAAAGGAAAAACAACGACGGGCACGCACTTGGTCATGTGCGCAAACCAGCACTGCATGCTTCCTCAGTCCACTGACAGAAGGTCTCATTCTTCTTCATTTTTCAGAAAACAATCCTGAAACAATGTCTAAAGACTGTTGACATCTAGTGGAAGCCATAGGAACTGCAATCTGGGTCCTAACCCATTAGAAACTCAATAGGCATTCAATTGAAAACTTCCCACGTCAAATAAAGTCCCACTTCCCGGATGGATTTTCCTCAGATTTTCACCTGCCATATCAGTTCTGTTATACTCACAGACATCATTTGAACGGTTTTGGAAACTTTAAAGTGTGTTCTATCCAAATCTACCATTTATATGCATATCCTAGATTCTGGGCCTGAGTAACAGGCAGTTTACTTTGGGCACTCTTCTCATCCAGATGTCGAATCACTTCCCCTAAGCCATAAGAAGTTAAAATCCGTGTTCGAAGACTGATTTAAGCCTGTCAATCAATCACACAGCATCATCTGATCTGGGAATTTGCAGTGTGACAGGCTTTTATGAGAGACAATTGTCATCTAAAGCAGAATTGGTTTGGTTGTTTTCGTTCGAGGTTTGTACTGTAAGCCACATTGGTACTTGTGTTGATTCATTGACTTCGCTGTTTAAAGGAGGTAGAGATTGCACACATAAAAACACTGACCACGACGTGATTTGAACACGCAACCTTCTGATCTGGAGTCAGACGCGCTACCGTTGCGCCACGAGGTCTAGACAAAACGCGTCTTTGGAGGGGATGCCTAGTTCAGATTTCGTTGATTGTATCATTTGGAATGGAGGCCTGGATCTCTTGGGAAATGTATTATCTGACAATGCCCCCTCGTCAGCACGTGCCTCTGCCCGACAGGTTAGGTGTATGAAAATAAGTAAATGCAGAGCCCGAATAGCTCAGTCGGTAGAGCATCAGACTTTTAATCTGAGGGTCCAGGGTTCAAGTCCCTGTTCGGGCGCTGCTTTAATGTTCACCTTCCTTCACTAGGCAGTCTTTCCATACTTGTATTTGGTCAGATTTAAAAATGGCTTTACTGCGAAAGCATACCATGCGATTATCTGAGGACAGCGCCCCTCTTCCAAAAGCATACAAACATTTTCCAATCATATAGAGTCACGAAAGTCAGAAATAGCCATCAAATTAATCACTTACCTTTGAAGATTTTCATCTGGTTGCAGTCACAAGAGTCTCAGCTACACAATAAATGTTTGTTTTGTTCAATAAAGTCCCTCTTTATATCCCAAAAACTCAGTTTTGTTGGCGCGTTGTGTTCAGTAATCCACTGGCTCAAAGGCGGTCAAAACACGCAGACGAATACGTCCGAACAGTACCGGTAAAGTTTGTTGAAACATGTCAAACGATTTTTATTATTAATCTTCAGGTTGGCAATTGTCTAAATACTCGATAATATTTCAACCGGACAATAGCGTATTCAATAGAAAGGAAAAACAACGACGGGCACGCACTTGGTCATGTGCGCAAACCAGCACTGCATGCTTCCTCAGTCCACTGACAGAAGGTCTCATTCTTCTTCATTTTTCAGAAAACAATCCTGAAACAATGTCTAAAGACTGTTGACATCTAGTGGAAGCCATAGGAACTGCAATCTGGGTCCTAACCCATTAGAAACTCAATAGGCATTCAATTGAAAACTTCCCACGTCAAATAAAGTCCCACTTCCCGGATGGATTTTCCTCAGATTTTCACCTGCCATATCAGTTCTGTTATACTCACAGACATCATTTGAACGGTTTTGGAAACTTTAAAGTGTGTTCTATCCAAATCTACCATTTATATGCATATCCTAGATTCTGGGCCTGAGTAACAGGCAGTTTACTTTGGGCACTCTTCTCATCCAGATGTCGAATCACTTCCCCTAAGCCATAAGAAGTTAAAATCCGTGTTCGAAGACTGATTTAAGCCTGTCAATCAATCAATCACACAGCATCATCTGATCTGGGAATTTGCAGTGTGACAGGCTTTTATGAGAGACAATTGTCATCTAAAGCAGAATTGGTTTGGTTGTTTTCGTTCGAGGTTTGTACTGTAAGCCACATTGGTACTTGTGTTGATTCATTGACTTCGCTGTTTAAAGGAGGTAGAGATTGCACACATAAAAACACTGACCACGACGTGATTTGAACACGCAACCTTCTGATCTGGAGTCAGACGCGCTACCGTTGCGCCACGAGGTCTAGACAAAACGCGTCTTTGGAGGGGATGCCTAGTTCAGATTTCGTTGATTGTATCATTTGGAATGGAGGCCTGGATCTCTTGGGAAATGTATTATCTGACAATGCCCCCTCGTCAGCACGTGCCTCTGCCCGACAGGTTAGGTGTATGAAAATAAGTGAATGCAGAGCCCGAATAGCTCAGTCGGTAGAGCATCAGACTTTTAATCTGAGGGTCCAGGGTTCAAGTCCCTGTTCGGGCGCTGCTTTAATGTTCACCTTCCTTCACTAGGCAGTCTTTCCATACTTGTATTTGGTCAGATTTAAAAATGGCTTTACTGCGAAAGCATACCATGCGATTATCTGAGGACAGCGCCCCTCTTCCAAAAGCATACAAACATTTTCCAATCATATAGAGTCACGAAAGTCAGAAATAGCCATCAAATTAATCACTTACCTTTGAAGATTTTCATCTGGTTGCAGTCACAAGAGTCTCAGCTACACAATAAATGTTTGTTTTGTTCAATAAAGTCCCTCTTTATATCCCAAAAACTCAGTTTTGTTGGCGCGTTGTGTTCAGTAATCCACTGGCTCAAAGGCGGTCAAAACACGCAGACGAATACGTCCGAACAGTACCGGTAAAGTTTGTTGAAACATGTCAAACGATTTTTATAATTAATCTTCAGGTTGGCAATTGTCTAAATACTCGATAATATTTCAACCAGACAATAGCGTATTCAATAGAAAGGAAAAACAACGACGGGCACGCACTTGGTCATGTGCGCAAACCAGCACTGCATGCTTCCTCAGTCCACTGACAGAAGGTCTCATTCTTCTTCATTTTTCAGAAAACAATCCTGAAACAATGTCTAAAGACTGTTGACATCTAGTGGAAGCCATAGGAACTGCAATCTGGGTCCTAACCCATTAGAAACTCAATAGGCATTCAATTGAAAACTTCCCACGTCAAATAAAGTCCCACTTCCCGGATGGATTTCCCTCAGATTTTCACCTGCCATATCAGTTCTGTTATACTCACAGACATCATTTGAATGGTTTTGGAAACTTTAAAGTGTGTTCTATCCAAATCTACCATTTATATGCATATCCTAGATTCTGGGCCTGAGTAACAGGCAGTTTACTTTGGGCACTCTTCTCATCCAGATGTCGAATCACTTCCCCTAAGCCATAAGAAGTTAAAATCCGTGTTCGAAGACTGATTTAAGCCTGTCAATCAATCACACAGCATCATCTGATCTGGGAATTTGCAGTGTGACAGGCTTTTATGAGAGACAATTGTCATCTAAAGCAGAATTGGTTTGGTTGTTTTCGTTCGAGGTTTGTACTGTAAGCCACATTGGTACTTGTGTTGATTCATTGACTTCGCTGTTTAAAGGAGGTAGAGATTGCACACATAAAAACACTGACCACGACGTGATTTGAACACGCAACCTTCTGATCTGGAGTCAGACGCGCTACCGTTGCGCCACGAGGTCTAGACAAAACGCGTCTTTGGAGGGGATGCCTAGTTCAGATTTCGTTGATTGTATCATTTGGAATGGAGGCCTGGATCTCTTGGGAAATGTATTATCTGACAATGCCCCCTCGTCAGCACGTGCCTCTGCCCGACAGGTTAGGTGTATGAAAATAAGTAAATGCAGAGCCCGAATAGCTCAGTCGGTAGAGCATCAGACTTTTAATCTGAGGGTCCAGGGTTCAAGTCCCTGTTCGGGCGCTGCTTTAATGTTCACCTTCCTTCACTAGGCAGTCTTTCCATACTTGTATTTGGTCAGATTTAAAAATGGCTTTACTGCGAAAGCATACCATGCGATTATCTGAGGACAGCGCCCCTCTTCCAAAAGCATACAAACATTTTCCAATCATATAGAGTCACGAAAGTCAGAAATAGCCATCAAATTAATCACTTACCTTTGAAGATTTTCATCTGGTTGCAGTCACAAGAGTCTCAGCTACACAATAAATGTTTGTTTTGTTCAATAAAGTCCCTCTTTATATCCCAAAAACTCAGTTTTGTTGGCGCGTTGTGTTCAGTAATCCACTGGCTCAAAGGCGGTCAAAACACGCAGACGAATACGTCCGAACAGTACCGGTAAAGTTTGTTGAAACATGTCAAACGATTTTTATAATTAATCTTCAGGTTGGCAATTGTCTAAATACTCGATAATATTTCAACCGGACAATAGCGTATTCAATAGAAAGGAAAAACAACGACGGGCACGCACTTGGTCATGTGCGCAAACCAGCACTGCATGCTTCCTCAGTCCACTGACAGAAGGTCTCATTCTTCTTCATTTTTCAGAAAACAATCCTGAAACAATGTCTAAAGACTGTTGACATCTAGTGGAAGCCATAGGAACTGCAATCTGGGTCCTAACCCATTAGAAACTCAATAGGCATTCAATTGAAAACTTCCCACGTCAAATAAAGTCCCACTTCCCGGATGGATTTTCCTCAGATTTTCACCTGCCATATCAGTTCTGTTATACTCACAGACATCATTTGAACGGTTTTGGAAACTTTAAAGTGTGTTCTATCCAAATCTACCATTTATATGCATATCCTAGATTCTGGGCCTGAGTAACAGGCAGTTTACTTTGGGCACTCTTCTCATCCAGATGTCGAATCACTTCCCCTAAGCCATAAGAAGTTAAAATCCGTGTTCGAAGACTGATTTAAGCCTGTCAATCAATCACACAGCATCATCTGATCTGGGAATTTGCAGTGTGACAGGCTTTTATGAGAGACAATTGTCATCTAAAGCAGAATTGGTTTGGTTGTTTTCGTTCGAGGTTTGTACTGTAAGCCACATTGGTACTTGTGTTGATTCATTGACTTCGCTGTTTAAAGGAGGTAGAGATTGCACACATAAAAACACTGACCACGACGTGATTTGAACACGCAACCTTCTGATCTGGAGTCAGACGCGCTACCGTTGCGCCACGAGGTCTAGACAAAACGCGTCTTTGGAGGGGATGCCTAGTTCAGATTTCGTTGATTGTATCATTTGGAATGGAGGCCTGGATCTCTTGGGAAATGTATTATCTGACAATGCCCCCTCGTCAGCACGTGCCTCTGCCCGACAGGTTAGGTGTATGAAAATAAGTAAATGCAGAGCCCGAATAGCTCAGTCGGTAGAGCATCAGACTTTTAATCTGAGGGTCCAGGGTTCAAGTCCCTGTTCGGGCGCTGCTTTAATGTTCACCTTCCTTCACTAGGCAGTCTTTCCATACTTGTATTTGGTCAGATTTAAAAATGGCTTTACTGCGAAAGCATACCATGCGATTATCTGAGGACAGCGCCCCTCTTCCAAAAGCATACAAACATTTTCCAATCATATAGAGTCACGAAAGTCAGAAATAGCCATCAAATTAATCACTTACCTTTGAAGATTTTCATCTGGTTGCAGTCACAAGAGTCTCAGCTACACAATAAATGTTTGTTTTGTTCAATAAAGTCCCTCTTTATATCCCAAAAACTCAGTTTTGTTGGCGCGTTGTGTTCAGTAATCCACTGGCTCAAAGGCGGTCAAAACACGCAGACGAATACGTCCGAACAGTACCGGTAAAGTTTGTTGAAACATGTCAAACGATTTTTATAATTAATCTTCAGGTTGGCAATTGTCTAAATACTCGATAATATTTCAACCGGACAATAGCGTATTCAATAGAAAGGAAAAACAACGACGGGCACGCACTTGGTCATGTGCGCAAACCAGCACTGCATGCTTCCTCAGTCCACTGACAGAAGGTCTCATTCTTCTTCATTTTTCAGAAAACAATCCTGAAACAATGTCTAAAGACTGTTGACATCTAGTGGAAGCCATAGGAACTGCAATCTGGGTCCTAACCCATTAGAAACTCAATAGGCATTCAATTGAAAACTTCCCACGTCAAATAAAGTCCCACTTCCCGGATGGATTTTCCTCAGATTTTCACCTGCCATATCAGTTCTGTTATACTCACAGACATCATTTGAACGGTTTTGGAAACTTTAAAGTGTGTTCTATCCAAATCTACCATTTATATGCATATCCTAGATTCTGGGCCTGAGTAACAGGCAGTTTACTTTGGGCACTCTTCTCATCCAGATGTCGAATCACTTCCCCTAAGCCATAAGAAGTTAAAATCCGTGTTCGAAGACTGATTTAAGCCTGTCAATCAATCACACAGCATCATCTGATCTGGGAATTTGCAGTGTGACAGGCTTTTATGAGAGACAATTGTCATCTAAAGCAGAATTGGTTTGGTTGTTTTCGTTCGAGGTTTGTACTGTAAGCCACATTGGTACTTGTGTTGATTCATTGACTTCGCTGTTTAAAGGAGGTAGAGATTGCACACATAAAAACACTGACCACGACGTGATTTGAACACGCAACCTTCTGATCTGGAGTCAGACGCGCTACCGTTGCGCCACGAGGTCTAGACAAAACGCGTCTTTGGAGGGGATGCCTAGTTCAGATTTCGTTGATTGTATCATTTGGAATGGAGGCCTGGATCTCTTGGGAAATGTATTATCTGACAATGCCCCCTCGTCAGCACGTGCCTCTGCCCGACAGGTTAGGTGTATGAAAATAAGTGAATGCAGAGCCCGAATAGCTCAGTCGGTAGAGCATCAGACTTTTAATCTGAGGGTCCAGGGTTCAAGTCCCTGTTCGGGCGCTGCTTTAATGTTCACCTTCCTTCACTAGGCAGTCTTTCCATACTTGTATTTGGTCAGATTTAAAAATGGCTTTACTGCGAAAGCATACCATGCGATTATCTGAGGACAGCGCCCCTGTTCCAAAAGCATACAAACATTTTCCAATCATATAGAGTCACGAAAGTCAGAAATAGCCATCAAATTAATCACTTACCTTTGAAGATTTTCATCTGGTTGCAGTCACAAGAGTCTCAGCTACACAATAAATGTTTGTTTTGTTCAATAAAGTCCCTCTTTATATCCCAAAAACTCAGTTTTGTTGGCGCGTTGTGTTCAGTAATCCACTGGCTCAAAGGCGGTCAAAACACGCAGACGAATACGTCCGAACAGTACCGGTAAAGTTTGTTGAAACATGTCAAACGATTTTTATAATTAATCTTCAGGTTGGCAATTGTCTAAATACTCGATAATATTTCAACCAGACAATAGCGTATTCAATAGAAAGGAAAAACAACGACGGGCACGCACTTGGTCATGTGCGCAAACCAGCACTGCATGCTTCCTCAGTCCACTGACAGAAGGTCTCATTCTTCTTCATTTTTCAGAAAACAATCCTGAAACAATGTCTAAAGACTGTTGACATCTAGTGGAAGCCATAGGAACTGCAATCTGGGTCCTAACCCATTAGAAACTCAATAGGCATTCAATTGAAAACTTCCCACGTCAAATAAAGTCCCACTTCCCGGATGGATTTTCCTCAGATTTTCACCTGCCATATCAGTTCTGTTATACTCACAGACATCATTTGAACGGTTTTGGAAACTTTAAAGTGTGTTCTATCCAAATCTACCATTTATATGCATATCCTAGATTCTGGGCCTGAGTAACAGGCAGTTTACTTTGGGCACTCTTCTCATCCAGATGTCGAATCACTTCCCCTAAGCCATAAGAAGTTAAAATCCGTGTTCGAAGACTGATTTAAGCCTGTCAATCAATCACACAGCATCATCTGATCTGGGAATTTGCAGTGTGACAGGCTTTTATGAGAGACAATTGTCATCTAAAGCAGAATTGGTTTGGTTGTTTTCGTTCGAGGTTTGTACTGTAAGCCACATTGGTACTTGTGTTGATTCATTGACTTCGCTGTTTAAAGGAGGTAGAGATTGCACACATAAAAACACTGACCACGACGTGATTTGAACACGCAACCTTCTGATCTGGAGTCAGACGCGCTACCGTTGCGCCACGAGGTCTAGACAAAACGCGTCTTTGGAGGGGATGCCTAGTTCAGATTTCGTTGATTGTATCATTTGGAATGGAGGCCTGGATCTCTTGGGAAATGTATTATCTGACAATGCCCCCTCGTCAGCACGTGCCTCTGCCCGACAGGTTAGGTGTATGAAAATAAGTAAATGCAGAGCCCGAATAGCTCAGTCGGTAGAGCATCAGACTTTTAATCTGAGGGTCCAGGGTTCAAGTCCCTGTTCGGGCGCTGCTTTAATGTTCACCTTCCTTCACTAGGCAGTCTTTCCATACTTGTATTTGGTCAGATTTAAAAATGGCTTTACTGCGAAAGCATACCATGCGATTATCTGAGGACAGCGCCCCTCTTCCAAAAGCATACAAACATTTTCCAATCATATAGAGTCACGAAAGTCAGAAATAGCCATCAAATTAATCACTTACCTTTGAAGATTTTCATCTGGTTGCAGTCACAAGAGTCTCAGCTACACAATAAATGTTTGTTTTGTTCAATAAAGTCCCTCTTTATATCCCAAAAACTCAGTTTTGTTGGCGCGTTGTGTTCAGTAATCCACTGGCTCAAAGGCGGTCAAAACACGCAGACGAATACGTCCGAACAGTACCGGTAAAGTTTGTTGAAACATGTCAAACGATTTTTATAATTAATCTTCAGGTTGGCAATTGTCTAAATACTCGATAATATTTCAACCAGACAATAGCGTATTCAATAGAAAGGAAAAACAACGACGGGCACGCACTTGGTCATGTGCGCAAACCAGCACTGCATGCTTCCTCAGTCCACTGACAGAAGGTCTCATTCTTCTTCATTTTTCAGAAAACAATCCTGAAACAATGTCTAAAGACTGTTGACATCTAGTGGAAGCCATAGGAACTGCAATCTGGGTCCTAACCCATTAGAAACTCAATAGGCATTCAATTGAAAACTTCCCACGTCAAATAAAGTCCCACTTCCCGGATGGATTTTCCTCAGATTTTCACCTGCCATATCAGTTCTGTTATACTCACAGACATCATTTGAACGGTTTTGGAAACTTTAAAGTGTGTTCTATCCAAATCTACCATTTATATGCATATCCTAGATTCTGGGCCTGAGTAACAGGCAGTTTACTTTGGGCACTCTTCTCATCCAGATGTCGAATCACTTCCCCTAAGCCATAAGAAGTTAAAATCCGTGTTCGAAGACTGATTTAAGCCTGTCAATCAATCACACAGCATCATCTGATCTGGGAATTTGCAGTGTGACAGGCTTTTATGAGAGACAATTGTCATCTAAAGCAGAATTGGTTTGGTTGTTTTCGTTCGAGGTTTGTACTGTAAGCCACATTGGTACTTGTGTTGATTCATTGACTTCGCTGTTTAAAGGAGGTAGAGATTGCACACATAAAAACACTGACCACGACGTGATTTGAACACGCAACCTTCTGATCTGGAGTCAGACGCGCTACCGTTGCGCCACGAGGTCTAGACAAAACGCGTCTTTGGAGGGGATGCCTAGTTCAGATTTCGTTGATTGTATCATTTGGAATGGAGGCCTGGATCTCTTGGGAAATGTATTATCTGACAATGCCCCCTCGTCAGCACGTGCCTCTGCCCGACAGGTTAGGTGTATGAAAATAAGTAAATGCAGAGCCCGAATAGCTCAGTCGGTAGAGCATCAGACTTTTAATCTGAGGGTCCAGGGTTCAAGTCCCTGTTCGGGCGCTGCTTTAATGTTCACCTTCCTTCACTAGGCAGTCTTTCCATACTTGTATTTGGTCAGATTTAAAAATGGCTTTACTGCGAAAGCATACCATGCGATTATCTGAGGACAGCGCCCCTCTTCCAAAAGCATACAAACATTTTCCAATCATATAGAGTCACGAAAGTCAGAAATAGCCATCAAATTAATCACTTACCTTTGAAGATTTTCATCTGGTTGCAGTCACAAGAGTCTCAGCTACACAATAAATGTTTGTTTTGTTCAATAAAGTCCCTCTTTATATCCCAAAAACTCAGTTTTGTTGGCGCGTTGTGTTCAGTAATCCACTGGCTCAAAGGCGGTCAAAACACGCAGACGAATACGTCCGAACAGTACCGGTAAAGTTTGTTGAAACATGTCAAACGATTTTTATAATTAATCTTCAGGTTGGCAATTGTCTAAATACTCGATAATATTTCAACCAGACAATAGCGTATTCAATAGAAAGGAAAAACAACGACGGGCACGCACTTGGTCATGTGCGCAAACCAGCACTGCATGCTTCCTCAGTCCACTGACAGAAGGTCTCATTCTTCTTCATTTTTCAGAAAACAATCCTGAAACAATGTCTAAAGACTGTTGACATCTAGTGGAAGCCATAGGAACTGCAATCTGGGTCCTAACCCATTAGAAACTCAATAGGCATTCAATTGAAAACTTCCCACGTCAAATAAAGTCCCACTTCCCGGATGGATTTTCCTCAGATTTTCACCTGCCATATCAGTTCTGTTATACTCACAGACATCATTTGAATGGTTTTGGAAACTTTAAAGTGTGTTCTATCCAAATCTACCATTTATATGCATATCCTAGATTCTGGGCCTGAGTAACAGGCAGTTTACTTTGGGCACTCTTCTCATCCAGATGTCGAATCACTTCCCCTAAGCCATAAGAAGTTAAAATCCGTGTTCGAAGACTGATTTAAGCCTGTCAATCAATCACACAGCATCATCTGATCTGGGAATTTGCAGTGTGACAGGCTTTTATGAGAGACAATTGTCATCTAAAGCAGAATTGGTTTGGTTGTTTTCGTTCGAGGTTTGTACTGTAAGCCACATTGGTACTTGTGTTGATTCATTGACTTCGCTGTTTAAAGGAGGTAGAGATTGCACACATAAAAACACTGACCACGACGTGATTTGAACACGCAACCTTCTGATCTGGAGTCAGACGCGCTACCGTTGCGCCACGAGGTCTAGACAAAACGCGTCTTTGGAGGGGATGCCTAGTTCAGATTTCGTTGATTGTATCATTTGGAATGGAGGCCTGGATCTCTTGGGAAATGTATTATCTGACAATGCCCCCTCGTCAGCACGTGCCTCTGCCCGACAGGTTAGGTGTATGAAAATAAGTAAATGCAGAGCCCGAATAGCTCAGTCGGTAGAGCATCAGACTTTTAATCTGAGGGTCCAGGGTTCAAGTCCCTGTTCGGGCGCTGCTTTAATGTTCACCTTCCTTCACTAGGCAGTCTTTCCATACTTGTATTTGGTCAGATTTAAAAATGGCTTTACTGCGAAAGCATACCATGCGATTATCTGAGGACAGCGCCCCTCTTCCAAAAGCATACAAACATTTTCCAATCATATAGAGTCACGAAAGTCAGAAATAGCCATCAAATTAATCACTTACCTTTGAAGATTTTCATCTGGTTGCAGTCACAAGAGTCTCAGCTACACAATAAATGTTTGTTTTGTTCAATAAAGTCCCTCTTTATATCCCAAAAACTCAGTTTTGTTGGCGCGTTGTGTTCAGTAATCCACTGGCTCAAAGGCGGTCAAAACACGCAGACGAATACGTCCGAACAGTACCGGTAAAGTTTGTTGAAACATGTCAAACGATTTTTATAATTAATCTTCAGGTTGGCAATTGTCTAAATACTCGATAATATTTCAACCAGACAATAGCGTATTCAATAGAAAGGAAAAACAACGACGGGCACGCACTTGGTCATGTGCGCAAACCAGCACTGCATGCTTCCTCAGTCCACTGACAGAAGGTCTCATTCTTCTTCATTTTTCAGAAAACAATCCTGAAACAATGTCTAAAGACTGTTGACATCTAGTGGAAGCCATAGGAACTGCAATCTGGGTCCTAACCCATTAGAAACTCAATAGGCATTCAATTGAAAACTTCCCACGTCAAATAAAGTCCCACTTCCCGGATGGATTTTCCTCAGATTTTCACCTGCCATATCAGTTCTGTTATACTCACAGACATCATTTGAATGGTTTTGGAAACTTTAAAGTGTGTTCTATCCAAATCTACCATTTATATGCATATCCTAGATTCTGGGCCTGAGTAACAGGCAGTTTACTTTGGGCACTCTTCTCATCCAGATGTCGAATCACTTCCCCTAAGCCATAAGAAGTTAAAATCCGTGTTCGAAGACTGATTTAAGCCTGTCAATCAATCACACAGCATCATCTGATCTGGGAATTTGCAGTGTGACAGGCTTTTATGAGAGACAATTGTCATCTAAAGCAGAATTGGTTTGGTTGTTTTCGTTCGAGGTTTGTACTGTAAGCCACATTGGTACTTGTGTTGATTCATTGACTTCGCTGTTTAAAGGAGGTAGAGATTGCACACATAAAAACACTGACCACGACGTGATTTGAACACGCAACCTTCTGATCTGGAGTCAGACGCGCTACCGTTGCGCCACGAGGTCTAGACAAAACGCGTCTTTGGAGGGGATGCCTAGTTCAGATTTCGTTGATTGTATCATTTGGAATGGAGGCCTGGATCTCTTGGGAAATGTATTATCTGACAATGCCCCCTCGTCAGCACGTGCCTCTGCCCGACAGGTTAGGTGTATGAAAATAAGTAAATGCAGAGCCCGAATAGCTCAGTCGGTAGAGCATCAGACTTTTAATCTGAGGGTCCAGGGTTCAAGTCCCTGTTCGGGCGCTGCTTTAATGTTCACCTTCCTTCACTAGGCAGTCTTTCCATACTTGTATTTGGTCAGATTTAAAAATGGCTTTACTGCGAAAGCATACCATGCGATTATCTGAGGACAGCGCCCCTCTTCCAAAAGCATACAAACATTTTCCAATCATATAGAGTCACGAAAGTCAGAAATAGCCATCAAATTAATCACTTACCTTTGAAGATTTTCATCTGGTTGCAGTCACAAGAGTCTCAGCTACACAATAAATGTTTGTTTTGTTCAATAAAGTCCCTCTTTATATCCCAAAAACTCAGTTTTGTTGGCGCGTTGTGTTCAGTAATCCACTGGCTCAAAGGCGGTCAAAACACGCAGACGAATACGTCCGAACAGTACCGGTAAAGTTTGTTGAAACATGTCAAACGATTTTTATAATTAATCTTCAGGTTGGCAATTGTCTAAATACTCGATAATATTTCAACCAGACAATAGCGTATTCAATAGAAAGGAAAAACAACGACGGGCACGCACTTGGTCATGTGCGCAAACCAGCACTGCATGCTTCCTCAGTCCACTGACAGAAGGTCTCATTCTTCTTCATTTTTCAGAAAACAATCCTGAAACAATGTCTAAAGACTGTTGACATCTAGTGGAAGCCATAGGAACTGCAATCTGGGTCCTAACCCATTAGAAACTCAATAGGCATTCAATTGAAAACTTCCCACGTCAAATAAAGTCCCACTTCCCGGATGGATTTTCCTCAGATTTTCACCTGCCATATCAGTTCTGTTATACTCACAGACATCATTTGAATGGTTTTGGAAACTTTAAAGTGTGTTCTATCCAAATCTACCATTTATATGCATATCCTAGATTCTGGGCCTGAGTAACAGGCAGTTTACTTTGGGCACTCTTCTCATCCAGATGTCGAATCACTTCCCCTAAGCCATAAGAAGTTAAAATCCGTGTTCGAAGACTGATTTAAGCCTGTCAATCAATCACACAGCATCATCTGATCTGGGAATTTGCAGTGTGACAGGCTTTTATGAGAGACAATTGTCATCTAAAGCAGAATTGGTTTGGTTGTTTTCGTTCGAGGTTTGTACTGTAAGCCACATTGGTACTTGTGTTGATTCATTGACTTCGCTGTTTAAAGGAGGTAGAGATTGCACACATAAAAACACTGACCACGACGTGATTTGAACACGCAACCTTCTGATCTGGAGTCAGACGCGCTACCGTTGCGCCACGAGGTCTAGACAAAACGCGTCTTTGGAGGGGATGCCTAGTTCAGATTTCGTTGATTGTATCATTTGGAATGGAGGCCTGGATCTCTTGGGAAATGTATTATCTGACAATGCCCCCTCGTCAGCACGTGCCTCTGCCCGACAGGTTAGGTGTATGAAAATAAGTGAATGCAGAGCCCGAATAGCTCAGTCGGTAGAGCATCAGACTTTTAATCTGAGGGTCCAGGGTTCAAGTCCCTGTTCGGGCGCTGCTTTAATGTTCACCTTCCTTCACTAGGCAGTCTTTCCATACTTGTATTTGGTCAGATTTAAAAATGGCTTTACTGCGAAAGCATACCATGCGATTATCTGAGGACAGCGCCCCTCTTCCAAAAGCATACAAACATTTTCCAATCATATAGAGTCACGAAAGTCAGAAATAGCCATCAAATTAATCACTTACCTTTGAAGATTTTCATCTGGTTGCAGTCACAAGAGTCTCAGCTACACAATAAATGTTTGTTTTGTTCAATAAAGTCCCTCTTTATATCCCAAAAACTCAGTTTTGTTGGCGCGTTGTGTTCAGTAATCCACTGGCTCAAAGGCGGTCAAAACACGCAGACGAATACGTCCGAACAGTACCGGTAAAGTTTGTTGAAACATGTCAAACGATTTTTATAATTAATCTTCAGGTTGGCAATTGTCTAAATACTCGATAATATTTCAACCGGACAATAGCGTATTCAATAGAAAGGAAAAACAACGACGGGCACGCACTTGGTCATGTGCGCAAACCAGCACTGCATGCTTCCTCAGTCCACTGACAGAAGGTCTCATTCTTCTTCATTTTTCAGAAAACAATCCTGAAACAATGTCTAAAGACTGTTGACATCTAGTGGAAGCCATAGGAACTGCAATCTGGGTCCTAACCCATTAGAAACTCAATAGGCATTCAATTGAAAACTTCCCACGTCAAATAAAGTCCCACTTCCCGGATGGATTTTCCTCAGATTTTCACCTGCCATATCAGTTCTGTTATACTCACAGACATCATTTGAATGGTTTTGGAAACTTTAAAGTGTGTTCTATCCAAATCTACCATTTATATGCATATCCTAGATTCTGGGCCTGAGTAACAGGCAGTTTACTTTGGGCACTCTTCTCATCCAGATGTCGAATCACTTCCCCTAAGCCATAAGAAGTTAAAATCCGTGTTCGAAGACTGATTTAAGCCTGTGAATCAATCACACAGCATCATCTGATCTGGGAATTTGCAGTGTGACAGGCTTTTATGAGAGACAATTGTCATCTAAAGCAGAATTGGTTTGGTTGTTTTCGTTCGAGGTTTGTACTGTAAGCCACATTGGTACTTGTGTTGATTCATTGACTTCGCTGTTTAAAGGAGGTAGAGATTGCACACATAAAAACACTGACCACGACGTGATTTGAACACGCAACCTTCTGATCTGGAGTCAGACGCGCTACCGTTGCGCCACGAGGTCTAGACAAAACGCGTCTTTGGAGGGGATGCCTAGTTCAGATTTCGTTGATTGTATCATTTGGAATGGAGGCCTGGATCTCTTGGGAAATGTATTATCTGACAATGCCCCCTCGTCAGCACGTGCCTCTGCCCGACAGGTTAGGTGTATGAAAATAAGTGAATGCAGAGCCCGAATAGCTCAGTCGGTAGAGCATCAGACTTTTAATCTGAGGGTCCAGGGTTCAAGTCCCTGTTCGGGCGCTGCTTTAATGTTCACCTTCCTTCACTAGGCAGTCTTTCCATACTTGTATTTGGTCAGATTTAAAAATGGCTTTACTGCGAAAGCATACCATGCGATTATCTGAGGACAGCGCCCCTCTTCCAAAAGCATACAAACATTTTCCAATCATATAGAGTCACGAAAGTCAGAAATAGCCATCAAATTAATCACTTACCTTTGAAGATTTTCATCTGGTTGCAGTCACAAGAGTCTCAGCTACACAATAAATGTTTGTTTTGTTCAATAAAGTCCCTCTTTATATCCCAAAAACTCAGTTTTGTTGGCGCGTTGTGTTCAGTAATCCACTGGCTCAAAGGCGGTCAAAACACGCAGACGAATACGTCCGAACAGTACCGGTAAAGTTTGTTGAAACATGTCAAACGATTTTTATAATTAATCTTCAGGTTGGCAATTGTCTAAATACTCGATAATATTTCAACCAGACAATAGCGTATTCAATAGAAAGGAAAAACAACGACGGGCACGCACTTGGTCATGTGCGCAAACCAGCACTGCATGCTTCCTCAGTCCACTGACAGAAGGTCTCATTCTTCTTCATTTTTCAGAAAACAATCCTGAAACAATGTCTAAAGACTGTTGACATCTAGTGGAAGCCATAGGAACTGCAATCTGGGTCCTAACCCATTAGAAACTCAATAGGCATTCAATTGAAAACTTCCCACGTCAAATAAAGTCCCACTTCCCGGATGGATTTTCCTCAGATTTTCACCTGCCATATCAGTTCTGTTATACTCACAGACATCATTTGAATGGTTTTGGAAACTTTAAAGTGTGTTCTATCCAAATCTACCATTTATATGCATATCCTAGATTCTGGGCCTGAGTAACAGGCAGTTTACTTTGGGCACTCTTCTCATCCAGATGTCGAATCACTTCCCCTAAGCCATAAGAAGTTAAAATCCGTGTTCGAAGACTGATTTAAGCCTGTCAATCAATCACACAGCATCATCTGATCTGGGAATTTGCAGTGTGACAGGCTTTTATGAGAGACAATTGTCATCTAAAGCAGAATTGGTTTGGTTGTTTTCGTTCGAGGTTTGTACTGTAAGCCACATTGGTACTTGTGTTGATTCATTGACTTCGCTGTTTAAAGGAGGTAGAGATTGCACACATAAAAACACTGACCACGACGTGATTTGAACACGCAACCTTCTGATCTGGAGTCAGACGCGCTACCGTTGCGCCACGAGGTCTAGACAAAACGCGTCTTTGGAGGGGATGCCTAGTTCAGATTTCGTTGATTGTATCATTTGGAATGGAGGCCTGGATCTCTTGGGAAATGTATTATCTGACAATGCCCCCTCGTCAGCACGTGCCTCTGCCCGACAGGTTAGGTGTATGAAAATAAGTAAATGCAGAGCCCGAATAGCTCAGTCGGTAGAGCATCAGACTTTTAATCTGAGGGTCCAGGGTTCAAGTCCCTGTTCGGGCGCTGCTTTAATGTTCACCTTCCTTCACTAGGCAGTCTTTCCATACTTGTATTTGGTCAGATTTAAAAATGGCTTTACTGCGAAAGCATACCATGCGATTATCTGAGGACAGCGCCCCTCTTCCAAAAGCATACAAACATTTTCCAATCATATAGAGTCACGAAAGTCAGAAATAGCCATCAAATTAATCACTTACCTTTGAAGATTTTCATCTGGTTGCAGTCACAAGAGTCTCAGCTACACAATAAATGTTTGTTTTGTTCAATAAAGTCCCTCTTTATATCCCAAAAACTCAGTTTTGTTGGCGCGTTGTGTTCAGTAATCCACTGGCTCAAAGGCGGTCAAAACACGCAGACGAATACGTCCGAACAGTACCGGTAAAGTTTGTTGAAACATGTCAAACGATTTTTATAATTAATCTTCAGGTTGGCAATTGTCTAAATACTCGATAATATTTCAACCGGACAATAGCGTATTCAATAGAAAGGAAAAACAACGACGGGCACGCACTTGGTCATGTGCGCAAACCAGCACTGCATGCTTCCTCAGTCCACTGACAGAAGGTCTCATTCTTCTTCATTTTTCAGAAAACAATCCTGAAACAATGTCTAAAGACTGTTGACATCTAGTGGAAGCCATAGGAACTGCAATCTGGGTCCTAACCCATTAGAAACTCAATAGGCATTCAATTGAAAACTTCCCACGTCAAAAAAAGTCCCACTTCCCGGATGGATTTTCCTCAGATTTTCACCTGCCATATCAGTTCTGTTATACTCACAGACATCATTTGAATGGTTTTGGAAACTTTAAAGTGTGTTCTATCCAAATCTACCATTTATATGCATATCCTAGATTCTGGGCCTGAGTAACAGGCAGTTTACTTTGGGCACTCTTCTCATCCAGATGTCGAATCACTTCCCCTAAGCCATAAGAAGTTAAAATCCGTGTTCGAAGACTGATTTAAGCCTGTGAATCAATCACACAGCATCATCTGATCTGGGAATTTGCAGTGTGACAGGCTTTTATGAGAGACAATTGTCATCTAAAGCAGAATTGGTTTGGTTGTTTTCGTTCGAGGTTTGTACTGTAAGCCACATTGGTACTTGTGTTGATTCATTGACTTCGCTGTTTAAAGGAGGTAGAGATTGCACACATAAAAACACTGACCACGACGTGATTTGAACACGCAACCTTCTGATCTGGAGTCAGACGCGCTACCGTTGCGCCACGAGGTCTAGACAAAACGCGTCTTTGGAGGGGATGCCTAGTTCAGATTTCGTTGATTGTATCATTTGGAATGGAGGCCTGGATCTCTTGGGAAATGTATTATCTGACAATGCCCCCTCGTCAGCACGTGCCTCTGCCCGACAGGTTAGGTGTATGAAAATAAGTAAATGCAGAGCCCGAATAGCTCAGTCGGTAGAGCATCAGACTTTTAATCTGAGGGTCCAGGGTTCAAGTCCCTGTTCGGGCGCTGCTTTAATGTTCACCTTCCTTCACTAGGCAGTCTTTCCATACTTGTATTTGGTCAGATTTAAAAATGGCTTTACTGCGAAAGCATACCATGCGATTATCTGAGGACAGCGCCCCTCTTCCAAAAGCATACAAACATTTTCCAATCATATAGAGTCACGAAAGTCAGAAATAGCCATCAAATTAATCACTTACCTTTGAAGATTTTCATCTGGTTGCAGTCACAAGAGTCTCAGCTACACAATAAATGTTTGTTTTGTTCAATAAAGTCCCTCTTTATATCCCAAAAACTCAGTTTTGTTGGCGCGTTGTGTTCAGTAATCCACTGGCTCAAAGGCGGTCAAAACACGCAGACGAATACGTCCGAACAGTACCGGTAAAGTTTGTTGAAACATGTCAAACGATTTTTATAATTAATCTTCAGGTTGGCAATTGTCTAAATACTCGATAATATTTCAACCGGACAATAGCGTATTCAATAGAAAGGAAAAACAACGACGGGCACGCACTTGGTCATGTGCGCAAACCAGCACTGCATGCTTCCTCAGTCCACTGACAGAAGGTCTCATTCTTCTTCATTTTTCAGAAAACAATCCTGAAACAATGTCTAAAGACTGTTGACATCTAGTGGAAGCCATAGGAACTGCAATCTGGGTCCTAACCCATTAGAAACTCAATAGGCATTCAATTGAAAACTTCCCACATCAAAAAAAATCCCACTTCCCGGATGGATTTTCCTCAGATTTTCACCTGCCATATCAGTTCTGTTATACTCACAGACATCATTTGAATGGTTTTGGAAACTTTAAAGTGTGTTCTATCCAAATCTACCATTTATATGCATATCCTAGATTCTGGGCCTGAGTAACAGGCAGTTTACTTTGGGCACTCTTCTCATCCAGATGTCGAATCACTTCCCCTAAGCCATAAGAAGTTAAAATCCGTGTTCGAAGACTGATTTAAGCCTGTGAATCAATCACACAGCATCATCTGATCTGGGAATTTGCAGTGTGACAGGCTTTTATGAGAGACAATTGTCATCTAAAGCAGAATTGGTTTGGTTGTTTTCGTTCGAGGTTTGTACTGTAAGCCACATTGGTACTTGTGTTGATTCATTGACTTCGCTGTTTAAAGGAGGTAGAGATTGCACACATAAAAACACTGACCACGACGTGATTTGAACACGCAACCTTCTGATCTGGAGTCAGACGCGCTACCGTTGCGCCACGAGGTCTAGACAAAACGCGTCTTTGGAGGGGATGCCTAGTTCAGATTTCGTTGATTGTATCATTTGGAATGGAGGCCTGGATCTCTTGGGAAATGTATTATCTGACAATGCCCCCTCGTCAGCACGTGCCTCTGCCCGACAGGTTAGGTGTATGAAAATAAGTGAATGCAGAGCCCGAATAGCTCAGTCGGTAGAGCATCAGACTTTTAATCTGAGGGTCCAGGGTTCAAGTCCCTGTTCGGGCGCTGCTTTAATGTTCACCTTCCTTCACTAGGCAGTCTTTCCATACTTGTATTTGGTCAGATTTAAAAATGGCTTTACTGCGAAAGCATACCATGCGATTATCTGAGGACAGCGCCCCTCTTCCAAAAGCATACAAACATTTTCCAATCATATAGAGTCACGAAAGTCAGAAATAGCCATCAAATTAATCACTTACCTTTGAAGATTTTCATCTGGTTGCAGTCACAAGAGTCTCAGCTACACAATAAATGTTTGTTTTGTTCAATAAAGTCCCTCTTTATATCCCAAAAACTCAGTTTTGTTGGCGCGTTGTGTTCAGTAATCCACTGGCTCAAAGGCGGTCAAAACACGCAGACGAATACGTCCGAACAGTACCGGTAAAGTTTGTTGAAACATGTCAAACGATTTTTATAATTAATCTTCAGGTTGGCAATTGTCTAAATACTCGATAATATTTCAACCGGACAATAGCGTATTCAATAGAAAGGAAAAACAACGACGGGCACGCACTTGGTCATGTGCGCAAACCAGCACTGCATGCTTCCTCAGTCCACTGACAGAAGGTCTCATTCTTCTTCATTTTTCAGAAAACAATCCTGAAACAATGTCTAAAGACTGTTGACATCTAGTGGAAGCCATAGGAACTGCAATCTGGGTCCTAACCCATTAGAAACTCAATAGGCATTCAATTGAAAACTTCCCACGTCAAATAAAGTCCCACTTCCCGGATGGATTTTCCTCAGATTTTCACCTGCCATATCAGTTCTGTTATACTCACAGACATCATTTGAATGGTTTTGGAAACTTTAAAGTGTGTTCTATCCAAATCTACCATTTATATGCATATCCTAGATTCTGGGCCTGAGTAACAGGCAGTTTACTTTGGGCACTCTTCTCATCCAGATGTCGAATCACTTCCCCTAAGCCATAAGAAGTTAAAATCCGTGTTCGAAGACTGATTTAAGCCTGTCAATCAATCACACAGCATCATCTGATCTGGGAATTTGCAGTGTGACAGGCTTTTATGAGAGACAATTGTCATCTAAAGCAGAATTGGTTTGGTTGTTTTCGTTCGAGGTTTGTACTGTAAGCCACATTGGTACTTGTGTTGATTCATTGACTTCGCTGTTTAAAGGAGGTAGAGATTGCACACATAAAAACACTGACCACGACGTGATTTGAACACGCAACCTTCTGATCTGGAGTCAGACGCGCTACCGTTGCGCCACGAGGTCTAGACAAAACGCGTCTTTGGAGGGGATGCCTAGTTCAGATTTCGTTGATTGTATCATTTGGAATGGAGGCCTGGATCTCTTGGGAAATGTATTATCTGACAATGCCCCCTCGTCAGCACGTGCCTCTGCCCGACAGGTTAGGTGTATGAAAATAAGTAAATGCAGAGCCCGAATAGCTCAGTCGGTAGAGCATCAGACTTTTAATCTGAGGGTCCAGGGTTCAAGTCCCTGTTCGGGCGCTGCTTTAATGTTCACCTTCCTTCACTAGGCAGTCTTTCCATACTTGTATTTGGTCAGATTTAAAAATGGCTTTACTGCGAAAGCATACCATGCGATTATCTGAGGACAGCGCCCCTCTTCCAAAAGCACACAAACATTTTCCAATCATATAGAGTCACGAAAGTCAGAAATAGCGATCAAATTAATCACTTACCTTTGAAGATTTTCATCTGGTTGCAGTCACAAGAGTCTCAGCTACACAATAAATGTTTGTTTTGTTCAATAAAGTCCCTCTTTATATCCCAAAAACTCAGTTTTGTTGGCGCGTTGTGTTCAGTAATCCACTGGCTCAAAGGCGGTCAAAACACGCAGACGAATACGTCCGAACAGTACCGGTAAAGTTTGTTGAAACATGTCAAACGATTTTTATAATTAATCTTCAGGTTGGCAATTGTCTAAATACTCGATAATATTTCAACCGGACAATAGCGTATTCAATAGAAAGGAAAAACAACGACGGGCACGCACTTGGTCATGTGCGCAAACCAGCACTGCATGCTTCCTCAGTCCACTGACAGAAGGTCTCATTCTTCTTCATTTTTCAGAAAACAATCCTGAAACAATGTCTAAAGACTGTTGACATCTAGTGGAAGCCATAGGAACTGCAATCTGGGTCCTAACCCATTAGAAACTCAATAGGCATTCAATTGAAAACTTCCCACATCAAAAAAAATCCCACTTCCCGGATGGATTTTCCTCAGATTTTCACCTGCCATATCAGTTCTGTTATACTCACAGACATCATTTGAACGGTTTTGGAAACTTTAAAGTGTGTTCTATCCAAATCTACCATTTATATGCATATCCTAGATTCTGGGCCTGGGTAACAGGCAGTTTACTTTGGGCACTCTTCTCATCCAGATGTCGAATCACTTCCCCTAAGCCATAAGAAGTTAAAATCCGTGTTCGAAGACTGATTTAAGCCTGTCAATCAATCACACAGCATCATCTGATCTGGGAATTTGCAGTGTGACAGGCTTTTATGAGAGACAATTGTCATCTAAAGCAGAATTGGTTTGGTTGTTTTCGTTCGAGGTTTGTACTGTAAGCCACATTGGTACTTGTGTTGATTCATTGACTTCGCTGTTTAAAGGAGGTAGAGATTGCACACATAAAAACACTGACCACGACGTGATTTGAACACGCAACCTTCTGATCTGGAGTCAGACGCGCTACCGTTGCGCCACGAGGTCTAGACAAAACGCGTCTTTGGAGGGGATGCCTAGTTCAGATTTCGTTGATTGTATCATTTGGAATGGAGGCCTGGATCTCTTGGGAAATGTATTATCTGACAATGCCCCCTCGTCAGCACGTGCCTCTGCCCGACAGGTTAGGTGTATGAAAATAAGTAAATGCAGAGCCCGAATAGCTCAGTCGGTAGAGCATCAGACTTTTAATCTGAGGGTCCAGGGTTCAAGTCCCTGTTCGGGCGCTGCTTTAATGTTCACCTTCCTTCACTAGGCAGTCTTTCCATACTTGTATTTGGTCAGATTTAAAAATGGCTTTACTGCGAAAGCATACCATGCGATTATCTGAGGACAGCTCCCCTCTTCCAAAAGCACACAAACATTTTCCAATCATATAGAGTCACGAAAGTCAGAAATAGCGATCAAATTAATCACTTACCTTTGAAGATTTTCATCTGGTTGCAGTCACAAGAGTCTCAGCTACACAATAAATGTTTGTTTTGTTCAATAAAGTCCCTCTTTATATCCCAAAAACTCAGTTTTGTTGGCGCGTTGTGTTCAGTAATCCACTGGCTCAAAGGCGGTCAAAACACGCAGACGAATACGTCCGAACAGTACCGGTAAAGTTTGTTGAAACATGTCAAACGATTTTTATAATTAATCTTCAGGTTGGCAATTGTCTAAATACTCGATAATATTTCAACCGGACAATAGCGTATTCAATAGAAAGGAAAAACAACGACGGGCACGCACTTGGTCATGTGCGCAAACCAGCACTGCATGCTTCCTCAGTCCACTGACAGAAGGTCTCATTCTTCTTCATTTTTCAGAAAACAATCCTGAAACAATGTCTAAAGACTGTTGACATCTAGTGGAAGCCATAGGAACTGCAATCTGGGTCCTAACCCATTAGAAACTCAATAGGCATTCAATTGAAAACTTCCCACATCAAAAAAAATCCCACTTCCCGGATGGATTTTCCTCAGATTTTCACCTGCCATATCAGTTCTGTTATACTCACAGACATCATTTGAATGGTTTTGGAAACTTTAAAGTGTGTTCTATCCAAATCTAACATTTATATGCATATCCTAGATTCTGGGCCTGAGTAACAGGCAGTTTACTTTGGGCACTCTTCTCATCCAGATGTCGAATCACTTCCCCTAAGCCATAAGAAGTTAAAATCTGTGTTCGAAGACTGATTTAAGCCTGTGAATCAATCACACAGCATCATCTGATCTGGGAATTTGCAGTGTGACAGGCTTTTATGAGAGACAATTGTCATCTAAAGCAGAATTGGTTTGGTTGTTTTCGTTCGAGGTTTGTACTGTAAGCCACATTGGTACTTGTGTTGATTCATTGACTTCGCTGTTTAAAGGAGGTAGAGATTGCACACATAAAAACACTCACCACGACGTGATTTGAACACGCAACCTTCTGATCTGGAGTCAGACGCGCTACCGTTGCGCCACGAGGTCTAGACAAAACGCGTCTTTGGAGGGGATGCCTAGTTCAGATTTCGTTGATTGTATCATTTGGAATGGAGGCCTGGATCTCTTGGGAAATGTATTATCTGACAATGCCCCCTCGTCAGCACGTGCCTCTGCCCGACAGGTTAGGTGTATGAAAATAAGTGAATGCAGAGCCCGAATAGCTCAGTCGGTAGAGCATCAGACTTTTAATCTGAGGGTCCAGGGTTCAAGTCCCTGTTCGGGCGCTGCTTTAATGTTCACCTTCCTTCACTAGGCAGTCTTTCCATACTTGTATTTGGTCAGATTTAAAAATGGCTTTACTGCGAAAGCATACCATGCGATTATCTGAGGACAGCGCCCCTCTTCCAAAAGCATACAAACATTTTCCAATCATATAGAGTCACGAAAGTCAGAAATAGCCATCAAATTAATCACTTACCTTTGAAGATTTTCATCTGGTTGCAGTCACAAGAGTCTCAGCTACACAATAAATGTTTGTTTTGTTCAATAAAGTCCCTCTTTATATCCCAAAAACTCAGTTTTGTTGGCGCGTTGTGTTCAGTAATCCACTGGCTCAAAGGCGGTCAAAACACGCAGACGAATACGTCCGAACAGTACCGGTAAAGTTTGTTGAAACATGTCAAACGATTTTTATAATTAATCTTCAGGTTGGCAATTGTCTAAATACTCGATAATATTTCAACCGGACAATAGCGTATTCAATAGAAAGGAAAAACAACGACGGGCACGCACTTGGTCATGTGCGCAAACCAGCACTGCATGCTTCCTCAGTCCACTGACAGAAGGTCTCATTCTTCTTCATTTTTCAGAAAACAATCCTGAAACAATGTCTAAAGACTGTTGACATCTAGTGGAAGCCATAGGAACTGCAATCTGGGTCCTAACCCATTAGAAACTCAATAGGCATTCAATTGAAAACTTCCCACATCAAAAAAAATCCCACTTCCCGGATGGATTTTCCTCAGATTTTCACCTGCCATATCAGTTCTGTTATACTCACAGACATCATTTGAACGGTTTTGGAAACTTTAAAGTGTGTTCTATCCAAATCTAACATTTATATGCATATCCTAGATTCTGGGCCTGAGTAACAGGCAGTTTACTTTGGGCACTCTTCTCATCCAGATGTCGAATCACTTCCCCTAAGCCATAAGAAGTTAAAATCTGTGTTCGAAGACTGATTTAAGCCTGTGAATCAATCACACAGCATCATCTGATCTGGGAATTTGCAGTGTGACAGGCTTTTATGAGAGACAATTGTCATCTAAAGCAGAATTGGTTTGGTTGTTTTCGTTCGAGGTTTGTACTGTAAGCCACATTGGTACTTGTGTTGATTCATTGACTTCGCTGTTTAAAGGAGGTAGAGATTGCACACATAAAAACACTCACCACGACGTGATTTGAACACGCAACCTTCTGATCTGGAGTCAGACGCGCTACCGTTGCGCCATAAGGTCTAGACAAAACGCGTCTTTGGAGGGGATGCCTAGTTCAGATTTCGTTGATTGTATCATTTGGAATGGAGGCCTGGATCTCTTGGGAAATGTATTATCTGACAATGCCCCCTCGTCAGCACGTGCCTCTGCCCGACAGGTTAGGTGTATGAAAATAAGTGAATGCAGAGCCCGAATAGCTCAGTCGGTAGAGCATCAGACTTTTAATCTGAGGGTCCAGGGTTCAAGTCCCTGTTCGGCGCTGCTTTAATGTTCACCTTCCTTCACTAGGCAGTCTTTCCATACTTGTATTTGGTCAGATTTAAAAATGGCTTTACTGCGAAAGCATACCATGCGATTATCTGAGGACAGCGCCCCTCTTCCAAAAGCATACAAACATTTTCCAATCATATAGAGTCACGAAAGTCAGAAATAGCCATCAAATTAATCACTTACCTTTGAAGATTTTCATCTGGTTGCAGTCACAAGAGTCTCAGCTACACAATAAATGTTTGTTTTGTTCAATAAAGTCCCTCTTTATATCCCAAAAACTCAGTTTTGTTGGCGCGTTGTGTTCAGTAATCCACTGGCTCAAAGGCGGTCAAAACACGCAGACGAATACGTCCGAACAGTACCGGTAAAGTTTGTTGAAACATGTCAAACGATTTTTATAATTAATCTTCAGGTTGGCAATTGTCTAAATACTCGATAATATTTCAACCGGACAATAGCGTATTCAATAGAAAGGAAAAACAACGACGGGCACGCACTTGGTCATGTGCGCAAACCAGCACTGCATGCTTCCTCAGTCCACTGACAGAAGGTCTCATTCTTCTTCATTTTTCAGAAAACAATCCTGAAACAATGTCTAAAGACTGTTGACATCTAGTGGAAGCCATAGGAACTGCAATCTGGGTCCTAACCCATTAGAAACTCAATAGGCATTCAATTGAAAACTTCCCACATCAAAAAAAATCCCACTTCCCGGATGGATTTTCCTCAGATTTTCACCTGCCATATCAGTTCTGTTATACTCACAGACATCATTTGAATGGTTTTGGAAACTTTAAAGTGTGTTCTATCCAAATCTACCATTTATATGCATATCCTAGATTCTGGGCCTGAGTAACAGGCAGTTTACTTTGGGCACTCTTCTCATCCAGATGTCGAATCACTTCCCCTAAGCCATAAGAAGTTAAAATCCGTGTTCGAAGACTGATTTAAGCCTGTCAATCAATCACACAGCATCATCTGATCTGGGAATTTGCAGTGTGACAGGCTTTTATGAGAGACAATTGTCATCTAAAGCAGAATTGGTTTGGTTGTTTTCGTTCGAGGTTTGTACTGTAAGCCACATTGGTACTTGTGTTGATTCATTGACTTCGCTGTTTAAAGGAGGTAGAGATTGCACACATAAAAACACTGACCACGACGTGATTTGAACACGCAACCTTCTGATCTGGAGTTAGACGCGCTACCGTTGCGCCACGAGGTCTAGACAAAACGCGTCTTTGGAGGGGATGCCTAGTTCAGATTTCGTTGATTGTATCATTTGGAATGGAGGCCTGGATCTCTTGGGAAATGTATTATCTGACAATGCCCCCTCGTCAGCACGTGCCTCTGCCCGACAGGTTAGGTGTATGAAAATAAGTAAATGCAGAGCCCGAATAGCTCAGTCGGTAGAGCATCAGACTTTTAATCTGAGGGTCCAGGGTTCAAGTCCCTGTTCGGGCGCTGCTTTAATGTTCACCTTCCTTCACTAGGCAGTCTTTCCATACTTGTATTTGGTCAGATTTAAAAATGGCTTTACTGCGAAAGCATACCATGCGATTATCTGAGGACAGCGCCCCTCTTCCAAAAGCATACAAACATTTTCCAATCATATAGAGTCACGAAAGTCAGAAATAGCCATCAAATTAATCACTTACCTTTGAAGATTTTCATCTGGTTGCAGTCACAAGAGTCTCAGCTACACAATAAATGTTTGTTTTGTTCAATAAAGTCCCTTTTTATATCCCAAAAACTCAGTTTTGTTGGCGCGTTGTGTTCAGTAATCCACTGGCTCAAAGGCGGTCAAAACACGCAGACGAATACGTCCGAACAGTACCGGTAAAGTTTGTTGAAACATGTCAAACGATTTTTATAATTAATCTTCAGGTTGGCAATTGTCTAAATACTCGATAATATTTCAACCAGACAATAGCGTATTCAATAGAAAGGAAAAACAACGACGGGCACGCACTTGGTCATGTGCGCAAACCAGCACTGCATGCTTCCTCAGTCCACTGACAGAAGGTCTCATTCTTCTTCATTTTTCAGAAAACAATCCTGAAACAATGTCTAAAGACTGTTGACATCTAGTGGAAGCCATAGGAACTGCAATCTGGGTCCTAACCCATTAGAAACTCAATAGGCATTCAATTGAAAACTTCCCACGTCAAATAAAGTCCCACTTCCCGGATGGATTTTCCTCAGATTTTCACCTGCCATATCAGTTCTGTTATACTCACAGACATCATTTGAATGGTTTTGGAAACTTTAAAGTGTGTTCTATCCAAATCTACCATTTATATGCATATCCTAGATTCTGGGCCTGAGTAACAGGCAGTTTACTTTGGGCACTCTTCTCATCCAGATGTCGAATCACTTCCCCTAAGCCATAAGAAGTTAAAATCCGTGTTCGAAGACTGATTTAAGCCTGTCAATCAATCACACAGCATCATCTGATCTGGGAATTTGCAGTGTGACAGGCTTTTATGAGAGACAATTGTCATCTAAAGCAGAATTGGTTTGGTTGTTTTCGTTCGAGGTTTGTACTGTAAGCCACATTGGTACTTGTGTTGATTCATTGACTTCGCTGTTTAAAGGAGGTAGAGATTGCACACATAAAAACACTGACCACGACGTGATTTGAACACGCAACCTTCTGATCTGGAGTCAGACAAGCTACCTTTGCGCCACGAGGTCTAGACGAAACGCGTCTTTGGAGGGGATGCCTAGTTCAGATTTCGTTGATTGTATCATTTGGAATGGAGGCCTGGATCTCTTGGGAAATGTATTATCTGACAATGCCCCCTCGTCAGCACGTGCCTCTGCCCGACAGGTTAGGTGTATGAAAATAAGTAAATGCAGAGCCCGAATAGCTCAGTCGGTAGAGCATCAGACTTTTAATCTGAGGGTCCAGGGTTCAAGTCCCTGTTCGGGCGCTGCTTTAATGTTCACCTTCCTTCACTAGGCAGTCTTTCCATACTTGTATTTGGTCAGATTTAAAAATGGCTTTACTGCGAAAGCATACCATGCGATTATCTGAGGACAGCGCCCCTCTTCCAAAAGCATACAAACATTTTCCAATCATATAGAGTCACGAAAGTCAGAAATAGCCATCAAATTAATCACTTACCTTTGAAGATTTTCATCTGGTTGCAGTCACAAGAGTCTCAGCTACACAATAAATGTTTGTTTTGTTCAATAAAGTCCCTTTTTATATCCCAAAAACTCAGTTTTGTTGGCGCGTTGTGTTCAGTAATCCACTGGCTCAAAGGCGGTCAAAACACGCAGACGAATACGTCCGAACAGTACCGGTAAAGTTTGTTGAAACATGTCAAACGATTTTTATAATTAATCTTCAGGTTGGCAATTGTCTAAATACTCGATAATATTTCAACCGGACAATAGCGTATTCAATAGAAAGGAAAAACAACGACGGGCACGCACTTGGTCATGTGCGCAAACCAGCACTGCATGCTTCCTCAGTCCACTGACAGAAGGTCTCATTCTTCTTCATTTTTCAGAAAACAATCCTGAAACAATGTCTAAAGACTGTTGACATCTAGTGGAAGCCATAGGAACTGCAATCTGGGTCCTAACCCATTAGAAACTCAATAGGCATTCAATTGAAAACTTCCCACGTCAAATAAAGTCCCACTTCCCGGATGGATTTTCCTCAGATTTTCACCTGCCATATCAGTTCTGTTATACTCACAGACATCATTTGAACGGTTTTGGAAACTTTAAAGTGTGTTCTATCCAAATCTACCATTTATATGCATATCCTAGATTCTGGGCCTGAGTAACAGGCAGTTTACTTTGGGCACTCTTCTCATCCAGATGTCGAATCACTTCCCCTAAGCCATAAGAAGTTAAAATCCGTGTTCGAAGACTGATTTAAGCCTGTCAATCAATCACACAGCATCATCTGATCTGGGAATTTGCAGTGTGACAGGCTTTTATGAGAGACAATTGTCATCTAAAGCAGAATTGGTTTGGTTGTTTTCGTTCGAGGTTTGTACTGTAAGCCACATTGGTACTTGTGTTGATTCATTGACTTCGCTGTTTAAAGAAGGTAGAGATTGCACACATAAAAACACTGACCACGACGTGATTTGAACACGCAACCTTCTGATCTGGAGTCAGACGTGCTACCGTTGCGCCACGAGGTCTAGACAAAACGCATCTTTGGAGGGGATGCCTAGTTCAGATTTCGTTGATTGTATCATTTGGAATGGAGGCCTGGATCTCTTGGGAAATGATTATCTGACAATGCCCCCTCGTCAGCACGTGCCTCTGCCCGACAGGTTAGGTGTATGAAAATAAGTAAATGCAGAGCCCGAATAGCTCAGTCGGTAGAGCATCAGACTTTTAATCTGAGGGTCCAGGGTTCAAGTCCCTGTTCGGGCGCTGCTTTAATGTTTACCTTCCTTCAGTAGGCAGTCTTTCCATACTTGCATTTGGTCAGATTTAAAAATGGCTTTACTGCGAAAGCATACCATGCGATTATCTGAGGACAGCGCCCCTCTTCCAAAAGCATACAAACATTTTCCAATCATATAGAGTCACGAAAGTCAGAAATAGCGATCAAATTAATCACTTACCTTTGAAGATTTTCATCTGGTTGCAGTCACAAGAGTCTCAGCTACACAATAAATGTTTGTTTTGTTCAATAAAGTCCCTCTTTATATCCCAAAATCTCAGTTTTGTTGGCGCGTTGTGTTCAGTAATCCACTGGCTCAAAGGCGGTCAAAACACGCAGACGAATACGTCCGAACAGTACCGGTAAAGTTTGTTGAAACATGTCAAACGATTTTTATAATTAATCTTCAGGTTGGCAATTGTCTAAATACTCGATAATATTTCAACCGGACAATAGCGTATTCAATAGAAAGGAAAAACAACGACGGGCACGCACTTGGTCATGTGCGCAAACCAGCACTGCATGCTTCCTCAGTCCACTGACAGAAGGTCTCATTCTTCTTCATTTTTCAGAAAACAATCCTGAAACAATGTCTAAAGACTGTTGACATCTAGTGGAAGCCATAGGAACTGCAATCTGGGTCCTAACCCATTAGAAACTCAATAGGCATTCAATTGAAAACTTCCCACGTCAAATAAAGTCCCACTTCCCGGATGGATTTTCCTCAGATTTTCACCTGCCATATCAGTTCTGTTATACTCACAGACATCATTTGAACGGTTTTGGAAACTTTAAAGTGTGTTCTATCCAAATCTACCATTTATATGCATATCCTAGATTCTGGGCCTGAGTAACAGGCAGTTTACTTTGGGCACTCTTCTCATCCAGATGTCGAATCACTTCCCCTAAGCCATAAGAAGTTAAAATCCGTGTTCGAAGACTGATTTAAGCCTGTCAATCAATCACACAGCATCATCTGATCTGGGAATTTGCAGTGTGACAGGCTTTTATGAGAGACAATTGTCATCTAAAGCAGAATTGGTTTGGTTGTTTTCGTTCGAGGTTTGTACTGTAAGCCACATTGGTACTTGTGTTGATTCATTGACTTCGCTGTTTAAAGAAGGTAGAGATTGCACACATAAAAACACTGACCACGACGTGATTTGAACACGCAACCTTCTGATCTGGAGTCAGACGTGCTACCGTTGCGCCACGAGGTCTAGACAAAACGCATCTTTGGAGGGGATGCCTAGTTCAGATTTCGTTGATTGTATCATTTGGAATGGAGGCCTGGATCTCTTGGGAAATGATTATCTGACAATGCCCCCTCGTCAGCACGTGCCTCTGCCCGACAGGTTAGGTGTATGAAAATAAGTAAATGCAGAGCCCGAATAGCTCAGTCGGTAGAGCATCAGACTTTTAATCTGAGGGTCCAGGGTTCAAGTCCCTGTTCGGGCGCTGCTTTAATGTTTACCTTCCTTCAGTAGGCAGTCTTTCCATACTTGCATTTGGTCAGATTTAAAAATGGCTTTACTGCGAAAGCATACCATGCGATTATCTGAGGACAGCGCCCCTCTTCCAAAAGCATACAAACATTTTCCAATCATATAGAGTCACGAAAGTCAGAAATAGCGATCAAATTAATCACTTACCTTTGAAGATTTTCATCTGGTTGCAGTCACAAGAGTCTCAGCTACACAATAAATGTTTGTTTTGTTCAATAAAGTCCCTCTTTATATCCCAAAATCTCAGTTTTGTTGGCGCGTTGTGTTCAGTAATCCACTGGCTCAAAGGCGGTCAAAACACGCAGACGAATACGTCCGAACAGTACCGGTAAAGTTTGTTGAAACATGTCAAACGATTTTTATAATTAATCTTCAGGTTGGCAATTGTCTAAATACTCGATAATATTTCAACCGGACAATAGCGTATTCAATAGAAAGGAAAAACAACGACGGGCACGCACTTGGTCATGTGCGCAAACCAGCACTGCATGCTTCCTCAGTCCACTGACAGAAGGTCTCATTCTTCTTCATTTTTCAGAAAACAATCCTGAAACAATGTCTAAAGACTGTTGACATCTAGTGGAAGCCATAGGAACTGCAATCTGGGTCCTAACCCATTAGAAACTCAATAGGCATTCAATTGAAAACTTCCCACGTCAAATAAAGTCCCACTTCCCGGATGGATTTTCCTCAGATTTTCACCTGCCATATCAGTTCTGTTATACTCACAGACATCATTTGAACGGTTTTGGAAACTTTAAAGTGTGTTCTATCCAAATCTACCATTTATATGCATATCCTAGATTCTGGGCCTGAGTAACAGGCAGTTTACTTTGGGCACTCTTCTCATCCAGATGTCGAATCACTTCCCCTAAGCCATAAGAAGTTAAAATCCGTGTTCGAAGACTGATTTAAGCCTGTCAATCAATCACACAGCATCATCTGATCTGGGAATTTGCAGTGTGACAGGCTTTTATGAGAGACAATTGTCATCTAAAGCAGAATTGGTTTGGTTGTTTTCGTTCGAGGTTTGTACTGTAAGCCACATTGGTACTTGTGTTGATTCATTGACTTCGCTGTTTAAAGAAGGTAGAGATTGCACACATAAAAACACTGACCACGACGTGATTTGAACACGCAACCTTCTGATCTGGAGTCAGACGTGCTACCGTTGCGCCACGAGGTCTAGACAAAACGCATCTTTGGAGGGGATGCCTAGTTCAGATTTCGTTGATTGTATCATTTGGAATGGAGGCCTGGATCTCTTGGGAAATGATTATCTGACAATGCCCCCTCGTCAGCACGTGCCTCTGCCCGACAGGTTAGGTGTATGAAAATAAGTAAATGCAGAGCCCGAATAGCTCAGTCGGTAGAGCATCAGACTTTTAATCTGAGGGTCCAGGGTTCAAGTCCCTGTTCGGGCGCTGCTTTAATGTTTACCTTCCTTCAGTAGGCAGTCTTTCCATACTTGCATTTGGTCAGATTTAAAAATGGCTTTACTGCGAAAGCATACCATGCGATTATCTGAGGACAGCGCCCCTCTTCCAAAAGCATACAAACATTTTCCAATCATATAGAGTCACGAAAGTCAGAAATAGCGATCAAATTAATCACTTACCTTTGAAGATTTTCATCTGGTTGCAGTCACAAGAGTCTCAGCTACACAATAAATGTTTGTTTTGTTCAATAAAGTCCCTCTTTATATCCCAAAATCTCAGTTTTGTTGGCGCGTTGTGTTCAGTAATCCACTGGCTCAAAGGCGGTCAAAACACGCAGACGAATACGTCCGAACAGTACCGGTAAAGTTTGTTGAAACATGTCAAACGATTTTTATAATTAATCTTCAGGTTGGCAATTGTCTAAATACTCGATAATATTTCAACCGGACAATAGCGTATTCAATAGAAAGGAAAAACAACGACGGGCACGCACTTGGTCATGTGCGCAAACCAGCACTGCATGCTTCCTCAGTCCACTGACAGAAGGTCTCATTCTTCTTCATTTTTCAGAAAACAATCCTGAAACAATGTCTAAAGACTGTTGACATCTAGTGGAAGCCATAGGAACTGCAATCTGGGTCCTAACCCATTAGAAACTCAATAGGCATTCAATTGAAAACTTCCCACGTCAAATAAAGTCCCACTTCCCGGATGGATTTTCCTCAGATTTTCACCTGCCATATCAGTTCTGTTATACTCACAGACATCATTTGAACGGTTTTGGAAACTTTAAAGTGTGTTCTATCCAAATCTACCATTTATATGCATATCCTAGATTCTGGGCCTGAGTAACAGGCAGTTTACTTTGGGCACTCTTCTCATCCAGATGTCGAATCACTTCCCCTAAGCCATAAGAAGTTAAAATCCGTGTTCGAAGACTGATTTAAGCCTGTGAATCAATCACACAGCATCATCTGATCTGGGAATTTGCAGTGTGACAGGCTTTTATGAGAGACAATTGTCATCTAAAGCAGAATTGGTTTGGTTGTTTTCGTTCGAGGTTTGTACTGTAAGCCACATTGGTACTTGTGTTGATTCATTGACTTCGCTGTTTAAAGAAGGTAGAGATTGCACACATAAAAACACTGACCACGACGTGATTTGAACACGCAACCTTCTGATCTGGAGTCAGACGCGCTACCGTTGCGCCACGAGGTCTAGACAAAACGCATCTTTGGAGGGGATGCCTAGTTCAGATTTCGTTGATTGTATCATTTGGAATGGAGGCCTGGATCTCTTGGGAAATGATTATCTGACAATGCCCCCTCGTCAGCACGTGCCTCTGCCCGACAGGTTAGGTGTATGAAAATAAGTAAACGCAGAGCCCGAATAGCTCAGTCGGTAGAGCATCAGACTTTTAATCTGAGGGTCCAGGGTTCAAGTCCCTGTTCGGGCGCTGCTTTAATGTTTACCTTCCTTCAGTAGGCAGTCTTTCCATACTTGCATTTGGTCAGATTTAAAAATGGCTTTACTGCGAAAGCATACCATGCGATTACCTGAGGACAGCGCCCCTCTTCCAAAAGCATACAAACATTTTCCAATCATATAGAGTCACGAAAGTCAGAAATAGCGATCAAATTAATCACTTACCTTTGAAGATTTTCATCTGGTTGCAGTCACAAGAGTCTCAGCTACACAATAAATGTTTGTTTTGTTCAATAAAGTCCCTCTTTATATCCCAAAATCTCAGTTTTGTTGGCGCGTTGTGTTCAGTAATCCACTGGCTCAAAGGCGGTCAAAACACGCAGACGAATACGTCCGAACAGTACCGGTAAAGTTTGTTGAAACATGTCAAACGATTTTTATAATTAATCTTCAGGTTGGCAATTGTCTAAATACTCGATAATATTTCAACCGGACAATAGCGTATTCAATAGAAAGGAAAAACAACGACGGGCACGCACTTGGTCATGTGCGCAAACCAGCACTGCATGCTTCCTCAGTCCACTGACAGAAGGTCTCATTCTTCTTCATTTTTCAGAAAACAATCCTGAAACAATGTCTAAAGACTGTTGACATCTAGTGGAAGCCATAGGAACTGCAATCTGGGTCCTAACCCATTAGAAACTCAATAGGCATTCAATTGAAAACTTCCCACATCAAAAAAAATCCCACTTCCCGGATGGATTTTCCTCAGATTTTCACCTGCCATATCAGTTCTGTTATACTCACAGACATCATTTGAATGGTTTTGGAAACTTTAAAGTGTGTTCTATCCAAATCTACCATTTATATGCATATCCTAGATTCTGGGCCTGAGTAACAGGCAGTTTACTTTGGGCACTCTTCTCATCCAGATGTCGAATCACTTCCCCTAAGCCATAAGAAGTTAAAATCCGTGTTCGAAGACTGATTTAAGCCTGTGAATCAATCACACAGCATCATCTGATCTGGGAATTTGCAGTGTGACAGGCTTTTATGAGAGACAATTGTCATCTAAAGCAGAATTGGTTTGGTTGTTTTCGTTCGAGGTTTGTACTGTAAGCCACATTGGTACTTGTGTTGATTCATTGACTTCGCTGTTTAAAAGAGGTAGAGATTGCACACATAAAAACACTCACCACGACGTGATTTGAACACGCAACCTTCTGATCTGGAGTCAGACGCGCTACCGTTGCGCCACGAGGTCTAGACAAAACGCGTCTTTGGAGGGGATGCCTAGTTCAGATTTCGTTGATTGTATCATTTGGAATGGAGGCCTGGATCTCTTGGGAAATGTATTATCTGACAATGCCCCCTCGTCAGCACGTGCCTCTGCCCGACAGGTTAGGTGTATGAAAATAAGTGAATGCAGAGCCCGAATAGCTCAGTCGGTAGAGCATCAGACTTTTATTCTGAGGGTCCAGGGTTCAAGTCCCTGTTCGGGCACTGCTTTAATGTTCACCTTCCTTCACTAGGCAGTCTTTCCATACTTGTATTTGGTCAGATTTAAAAATGGCTTTACTGCGAAAGCATACCATGCGATTATCTGAGGACAGCGCCCCTCTTCCAAAAGCATACAAACATTTTCCAATCATATAGAGTCACGAAAGTCAGAAATAGCCATCAAATTAATCACTTACCTTTGAAGATTTTCATCTGGTTGCAGTCACAAGAGTCTCAGCTACACAATAAATGTTTGTTTTGTTCAATAAAGTCCCTCTTTATATCCCAAAAACTCAGTTTTGTTGGCGCGTTGTGTTCAGTAATCCACTGGCTCAAAGGCGGTCAAAACACGCAGACGAATACGTCCGAACAGTACCGGTAAAGTTTGTTGAAACATGTCAAACGATTTTTATAATTAATCTTCAGGTTGGCAATTGTCTAAATACGCAATAATATTTCAACCGGACAATAGCGTATTCAATAGAAAGGAAAAACAACGACGGGCACGCACTTGGTCATGTGCGCAAACCAGCACTGCATGCTTCCTCAGTCCACTGACAGAAGGTCTCATTCTTCTTCATTTTTCAGAAAACAATCCTGAAACAATGTCTAAAGACCGTTGACATCTAGTGGAAGCCATAGGAACTGCAATCTGGGTCCTAACCCATTAGAAACTCAATAGGCATTCAATTGAAAACTTCCCACATCAAAAAAAATCCCACTTCCCGGATGGATTTTCCTCAGATTTTCACCTGCCATATCAGTTCTGTTATACTCACAGACATCATTTGAACGGTTTTGGAAACTTTAAAGTGTGTTCTATCCAAATCTACCATTTATATGCATATCCTAGATTCTGGGCCTGAGTAACAGGCAGTTTACTTTGGGCACTCTTCTCATCCAGATGTCGAATCACTTCCCCTAAGCCATAAGAAGTTAAAATCCGTGTTCGAAGACTGATTTAAGCCTGTCAATCAATCACACAGCATCATCTGATCTGGGAATTTGCAGTGTGACAGGCTTTTATGAGAGACAATTGTCATCTAAAGCAGAATTGGTTTGGTTGTTTTCGTTCGAGGTTTGTACTGTAAGCCACATTGGTACTTGTGTTGATTCATTGACTTCGCTGTTTAAAAGAGGTAGAGATTGCACACATAAAAACACTCACCACGACGTGATTTGAACACGCAACCTTCTGATCTGGAGTCAGACGCGCTACCGTTGCGCCACGAGGTCTAGACAAAACGCGTCTTTGGAGGGGATGCCTAGTTCAGATTTCGTTGATTGTATCATTTGGAATGGAGGCCTGGATCTCTTGGGAAATGTATTATCTGACAATGCCCCCTCGTCAGCACGTGCCTCTGCCCGACAGGTTAGGTGTATGAAAATAAGTGAATGCAGAGCCCGAATAGCTCAGTCGGTAGAGCATCAGACTTTTAATCTGAGGGTCCAGGGTTCAAGTCCCTGTTCGGGCACTGCTTTAATGTTCACCTTCCTTCACTAGGCAGTCTTTCCATACTTGTATTTGGTCAGATTTAAAAATGGCTTTACTGCGAAAGCATACCATGCGATTATCTGAGGACAGCGCCCCTCTTCCAAAAGCATACAAACATTTTCCAATCATATAGAGTCACGAAAGTCAGAAATAGCCATCAAATTAATCACTTACCTTTGAAGATTTTCATCTGGTTGCAGTCACAAGAGTCTCAGCTACACAATAAATGTTTGTTTTGTTCAATAAAGTCCCTCTTTATATCCCAAAAACTCAGTTTTGTTGGCGCGTTGTGTTCAGTAATCCACTGGCTCAAGGGCGGTCAAAACACGCAGACGAATACGTCCGAACAGTACCGGTAAAGTTTGTTGAAACATGTCAAACGATTTTTATAATTAATCTTCAGGTTGGCAATTGTCTAAATACGCAATAATATTTCAACCGGACAATAGCGTATTCAATAGAAAGGAAAAACAACGACGGGCACGCACTTGGTCATGTGCGCAAACCAGCACTGCATGCTTCCTCAGTCCACTGACAGAAGGTCTCATTCTTCTTCATTTTTCAGAAAACAATCCTGAAACAATGTCTAAAGACTGTTGACATCTAGTGGAAGCCATAGGAACTGCAATCTGGGTCCTAACCCATTAGAAACTCAATAGGCATTCAATTGAAAACTTCCCACATCAAAAAAAATCCCACTTCCCGGATGGATTTTCCTCAGATTTTCACCTGCCATATCAGTTCTGTTATACTCACAGACATCATTTGAATGGTTTTGGAAACTTTAAAGTGTGTTCTATCCAAATCTACCATTTATATGCATATCCTAGATTCTGGGCCTGAGTAACAGGCAGTTTACTTTGGGCACTCTTCTCATCCAGATGTCGAATCACTTCCCCTAAGCCATAAGAAGTTAAAATCCGTGTTCGAAGACTGATTTAAGCCTGTGAATCAATCACACAGCATCATCTGATCTGGGAATTTGCAGTGTGACAGGCTTTTATGAGAGACAATTGTCATCTAAAGCAGAATTGGTTTGGTTGTTTTCGTTCGAGGTTTGTACTGTAAGCCACATTGGTACTTGTGTTGATTCATTGACTTCGCTGTTTAAAAGAGGTAGAGATTGCACACATAAAAACACTCACCACGACGTGATTTGAACACGCAACCTTCTGATCTGGAGTCAGACGCGCTACCGTTGCGCCACGAGGTCTAGACAAAACGCGTCTTTGGAGGGGATGCCTAGTTCAGATTTCGTTGATTGTATCATTTGGAATGGAGGCCTGGATCTCTTGGGAAATGTATTATCTGACAATGCCCCCTCGTCAGCACGTGCCTCTGCCCGACAGGTTAGGTGTATGAAAATAAGTGAATGCAGAGCCCGAATAGCTCAGTCGGTAGAGCATCAGACTTTTATTCTGAGGGTCCAGGGTTCAAGTCCCTGTTCGGGCACTGCTTTAATGTTCACCTTCCTTCACTAGGCAGTCTTTCCATACTTGTATTTGGTCAGATTTAAAAATGGCTTTACTGCGAAAGCATACCATGCGATTATCTGAGGACAGCGCCCCTCTTCCAAAAGCATACAAACATTTTCCAATCATATAGAGTCACGAAAGTCAGAAATAGCCATCAAATTAATCACTTACCTTTGAAGATTTTCATCTGGTTGCAGTCACAAGAGTCTCAGCTACACAATAAATGTTTGTTTTGTTCAATAAAGTCCCTCTTTATATCCCAAAAACTCAGTTTTGTTGGCGCGTTGTGTTCAGTAATCCACTGGCTCAAAGGCGGTCAAAACACGCAGACGAATACGTCCGAACAGTACCGGTAAAGTTTGTTGAAACATGTCAAACGATTTTTATAATTAATCTTCAGGTTGGCAATTGTCTAAATACGCAATAATATTTCAACCGGACAATAGCGTATTCAATAGAAAGGAAAAACAACGACGGGCACGCACTTGGTCATGTGCGCAAACCAGCACTGCATGCTTCCTCAGTCCACTGACAGAAGGTCTCATTCTTCTTCATTTTTCAGAAAACAATCCTGAAACAATGTCTAAAGACCGTTGACATCTAGTGGAAGCCATAGGAACTGCAATCTGGGTCCTAACCCATTAGAAACTCAATAGGCATTCAATTGAAAACTTCCCACATCAAAAAAAATCCCACTTCCCGGATGGATTTTCCTCAGATTTTCACCTGCCATATCAGTTCTGTTATACTCACAGACATCATTTGAATGGTTTTGGAAACTTTAAAGTGTGTTCTATCCACATCTACCATTTATATGCATATCCTAGATTCTGGGCCTGAGTAACAGGCAGTTTACTTTGGGCACTCTTCTCATCCAGATGTCGAATCACTTCCCCTAAGCCATATGAAGTTAAAATCTGTGTTCGAAGACTGATTTAAGCCTGTGAATCAATCACACAGCATCATCTGATCTGGGAATTTGCAGTGTGACAGGCTTTTATGAGAGACAATTGTCATCTAAAGCAGAATTGGTTTGGTTGTTTTCGTTCGAGGTTTGTACTGTAAGCCACATTGGTACTTGTGTTGATTCATTGACTTCGCTGTTTAAAAGAGGTAGAGATTGCACACATAAAAACACTCACCACGACGTGATTTGAACACGCAACCTTCTGATCTGGAGTCAGACGCGCTACCGTTGCGCCACGAGGTCTAGACAAAACGCGTCTTTGGAGGGGATGCCTAGTTCAGATTTCGTTGATTGTATCATTTGGAATGGAGGCCTGGATCTCTTGGGAAATGTATTATCTGACAATGCCCCCTCGTCAGCACGTGCCTCTGCCCGACAGGTTAGGTGTATGAAAATAAGTGAATGCAGAGCCCGAATAGCTCAGTCGGTAGAGCATCAGACTTTTAATCTGAGGGTCCAGGGTTCAAGTCCCTGTTCGGGCGCTGCTTTAATGTTCACCTTCCTTCACTAGGCAGTCTTTCCATACTTGTATTTGGTCAGATTTAAAAATGGCTTTACTGCGAAAGCATACCATGCGATTATCTGAGGACAGCGCCCCTCTTCCAAAAGCATACAAACATTTTCCAATCATATAGAGTCACGAAAGTCAGAAATAGCCATCAAATTAATCACTTACCTTTGAAGATTTTCATCTGGTTGCAGTCACAAGAGTCTCAGCTACACAATAAATGTTTGTTTTGTTCAATAAAGTCCCTCTTTATATCCCAAAAACTCAGTTTTGTTGGCGCGTTGTGTTCAGTAATCCACTGGCTCAAAGGCGGTCAAAACACGCAGACGAATACGTCCGAACAGTACCGGTAAAGTTTGTTGAAACATGTCAAACGATTTTTATAATTAATCTTCAGGTTGGCAATTGTCTAAATACTCGATAATATTTCAACCAGACAATAGCGTATTCAATAGAAAGGAAAAACAACGACGGGCACGCACTTGGTCATGTGCGCAAACCAGCACTGCATGCTTCCTCAGTCCACTGACAGAAGGTCTCATTCTTCTTCATTTTTCAGAAAACAATCCTGAAACAATGTCTAAAGACTGTTGACATCTAGTGGAAGCCATAGGAACTGCAATCTGGGTCCTAACCCATTAGAAACTCAATAGGCATTCAATTGAAAACTTCCCACATCAAAAAAAATCCCACTTCCCGGATGGATTTTCCTCAGATTTTCACCTGCCATATCAGTTCTGTTATACTCACAGACATAATTTGAATGGTTTTGGAAACTTTAAAGTGTGTTCTATCCAAATCTACCATTTATATGCATATCCTAGATTCTGGGCCTGAGTAACAGGCAGTTTACTTTGGGCACTCTTCTCATCCAGATGTCGAATCACTTCCCCTAAGCCATAAGAAGTTAAAATCCGTGTTCGAAGACTGATTTAAGCCTGTCAATCAATCACACAGCATCATCTGATCTGGGAATTTGCAGTGTGACAGGCTTTTATGAGAGACAATTGTCATCTAAAGCAGAATTGGTTTGGTTGTTTTCGTTCGAGGTTTGTACTGTAAGCCACATTGGTACTTGTGTTGATTCATTGACTTCGCTGTTTAAAAGAGGTAGAGATTGCACACATAAAAACACTCACCACGACGTGATTTGAACACGCAACCTTCTGATCTGGAGTCAGACGCGCTACCGTTGCGCCACGAGGTCTAGACAAAACGCGTCTTTGGAGGGGATGCCTAGTTCAGATTTCGTTGATTGTATCATTTGGAATGGAGGCCTGGATCTCTTGGGAAATGTATTATCTGACAATGCCCCCTCGTCAGCACGTGCCTCTGCCCGACAGGTTAGGTGTATGAAAATAAGTGAATGCAGAGCCCGAATAGCTCAGTCGGTAGAGCATCAGACTTTTAATCTGAGGGTCCAGGGTTCAAGTCCCTGTTCGGGCACTGCTTTAATGTTCACCTTCCTTCACTAGGCAGTCTTTCCATACTTGTATTTGGTCAGATTTAAAAATGGCTTTACTGCGAAAGCATACCATGCGATTATCTGAGGACAGCGCCCCTCTTCCAAAAGCATACAAACATTTTCCAATCATATAGAGTCACGAAAGTCAGAAATAGCCATCAAATTAATCACTTACCTTTGAAGATTTTCATCTGGTTGCAGTCACAAGAGTCTCAGCTACACAATAAATGTTTGTTTTGTTCAATAAAGTCCCTCTTTATATCCCAAAAACTCAGTTTTGTTGGCGCGTTGTGTTCAGTAATCCACTGGCTCAAGGGCGGTCAAAACACGCAGACGAATACGTCCGAACAGTACCGGTAAAGTTTGTTGAAACATGTCAAACGATTTTTATAATTAATCTTCAGGTTGGCAATTGTCTAAATACGCAATAATATTTCAACCGGACAATAGCGTATTCAATAGAAAGGAAAAACAACGACGGGCACGCACTTGGTCATGTGCGCAAACCAGCACTGCATGCTTCCTCAGTCCACTGACAGAAGGTCTCATTCTTCTTCATTTTTCAGAAAACAATCCTGAAACAATGTCTAAAGACTGTTGACATCTAGTGGAAGCCATAGGAACTGCAATCTGGGTCCTAACCCATTAGAAACTCAATAGGCATTCAATTGAAAACTTCCCACATCAAAAAAAATCCCACTTCCCGGATGGATTTTCCTCAGATTTTCACCTGCCATATCAGTTCTGTTATACTCACAGACATCATTTGAATGGTTTTGGAAACTTTAAAGTGTGTTCTATCCAAATCTACCATTTATATGCATATCCTAGATTCTGGGCCTGAGTAACAGGCAGTTTACTTTGGGCACTCTTCTCATCCAGATGTCGAATCACTTCCCCTAAGCCATAAGAAGTTAAAATCCGTGTTCGAAGACTGATTTAAGCCTGTGAATCAATCACACAGCATCATCTGATCTGGGAATTTGCAGTGTGACAGGCTTTTATGAGAGACAATTGTCATCTAAAGCAGAATTGGTTTGGTTGTTTTCGTTCGAGGTTTGTACTGTAAGCCACATTGGTACTTGTGTTGATTCATTGACTTCGCTGTTTAAAAGAGGTAGAGATTGCACACATAAAAACACTCACCACGACGTGATTTGAACACGCAACCTTCTGATCTGGAGTCAGACGCGCTACCGTTGCGCCACGAGGTCTAGACAAAACGCGTCTTTGGAGGGGATGCCTAGTTCAGATTTCGTTGATTGTATCATTTGGAATGGAGGCCTGGATCTCTTGGGAAATGTATTATCTGACAATGCCCCCTCGTCAGCACGTGCCTCTGCCCGACAGGTTAGGTGTATGAAAATAAGTGAATGCAGAGCCCGAATAGCTCAGTCGGTAGAGCATCAGACTTTTAATCTGAGGGTCCAGGGTTCAAGTCCCTGTTCGGGCACTGCTTTAATGTTCACCTTCCTTCACTAGGCAGTCTTTCCATACTTGTATTTGGTCAGATTTAAAAATGGCTTTACTGCGAAAGCATACCATGCGATTATCTGAGGACAGCGCCCCTCTTCCAAAAGCATACAAACATTTTCCAATCATATAGAGTCACGAAAGTCAGAAATAGCCATCAAATTAATCACTTACCTTTGAAGATTTTCATCTGGTTGCAGTCACAAGAGTCTCAGCTACACAATAAATGTTTGTTTTGTTCAATAAAGTCCCTCTTTATATCCCAAAAACTCAGTTTTGTTGGCGCGTTGTGTTCAGTAATCCACTGGCTCAAAGGCGGTCAAAACACGCAGACGAATACGTCCGAACAGTACCGGTAAAGTTTGTTGAAACATGTCAAACGATTTTTATAATTAATCTTCAGGTTGGCAATTGTCTAAATACGCAATAATATTTCAACCGGACAATAGCGTATTCAATAGAAAGGAAAAACAACGACGGGCACGCACTTGGTCATGTGCGCAAACCAGCACTGCATGCTTCCTCAGTCCACTGACAGAAGGTCTCATTCTTCTTCATTTTTCAGAAAACAATCCTGAAACAATGTCTAAAGACCGTTGACATCTAGTGGAAGCCATAGGAACTGCAATCTGGGTCCTAACCCATTAGAAACTCAATAGGCATTCAATTGAAAACTTCCCACATCAAAAAAAATCCCACTTCCCGGATGGATTTTCCTCAGATTTTCACCTGCCATATCAGTTCTGTTATACTCACAGACATCATTTGAATGGTTTTGGAAACTTTAAAGTGTGTTCTATCCACATCTACCATTTATATGCATATCCTAGATTCTGGGCCTGAGTAACAGGCAGTTTACTTTGGGCACTCTTCTCATCCAGATGTCGAATCACTTCCCCTAAGCCATATGAAGTTAAAATCTGTGTTCGAAGACTGATTTAAGCCTGTGAATCAATCACACAGCATCATCTGATCTGGGAATTTGCAGTGTGACAGGCTTTTATGAGAGACAATTGTCATCTAAAGCAGAATTGGTTTGGTTGTTTTCGTTCGAGGTTTGTACTGTAAGCCACATTGGTACTTGTGTTGATTCATTGACTTCGCTGTTTAAAAGAGGTAGAGATTGCACACATAAAAACACTCACCACGACGTGATTTGAACACGCAACCTTCTGATCTGGAGTCAGACGCGCTACCGTTGCGCCACGAGGTCTAGACAAAACGCGTCTTTGGAGGGGATGCCTAGTTCAGATTTCGTTGATTGTATCATTTGGAATGGAGGCCTGGATCTCTTGGGAAATGTATTATCTGACAATGCCCCCTCGTCAGCACGTGCCTCTGCCCGACAGGTTAGGTGTATGAAAATAAGTGAATGCAGAGCCCGAATAGCTCAGTCGGTAGAGCATCAGACTTTTAATCTGAGGGTCCAGGGTTCAAGTCCCTGTTCGGGTGCTGCTTTAATGTTCACCTTCCTTCACTAGGCAGTCTTTCCATACTTGTATTTGGTCAGATTTAAAAATGGCTTTACTGCGAAAGCATACCATGCGATTATCTGAGGACAGCGCCCCTCTTCCAAAAGCATACAAACATTTTCCAATCATATAGAGTCACGAAAGTCAGAAATAGCCATCAAATTAATCACTTACCTTTGAAGATTTTCATCTGGTTGCAGTCACAAGAGTCTCAGCTACACAATAAATGTTTGTTTTGTTCAATAAAGTCCCTCTTTATATCCCAAAAACTCAGTTTTGTTGGCGCGTTGTGTTCAGTAATCCACTGGCTCAAAGGCGGTCAAAACACGCAGACGAATACGTCCGAACAGTACCGGTAAAGTTTGTTGAAACATGTCAAACGATTTTTATAATTAATCTTCAGGTTGGCAATTGTCTAAATACTCGATAATATTTCAACCAGACAATAGCGTATTCAATAGAAAGGAAAAACAACGACGGGCACGCACTTGGTCATGTGCGCAAACCAGCACTGCATGCTTCCTCAGTCCACTGACAGAAGGTCTCATTCTTCTTCATTTTTCAGAAAACAATCCTGAAACAATGTCTAAAGACTGTTGACATCTAGTGGAAGCCATAGGAACTGCAATCTGGGTCCTAACCCATTAGAAACTCAATAGGCATTCAATTGAAAACTTCCCACATCAAAAAAAATCCCACTTCCCGGATGGATTTTCCTCAGATTTTCACCTGCCATATCAGTTCTGTTATACTCACAGACATAATTTGAATGGTTTTGGAAACTTTAAAGTGTGTTCTATCCAAATCTACCATTTATATGCATATCCTAGATTCTGGGCCTGAGTAACAGGCAGTTTACTTTGGGCACTCTTCTCATCCAGATGTCGAATCACTTCCCCTAAGCCATAAGAAGTTAAAATCTGTGTTCGAAGACTGATTTAAGCCTGTGAATCAATCACACAGCATCATCTGATCTGGGAATTTGCAGTGTGACAGGCTTTTATGAGAGACAATTGTCATCTAAAGCAGAATTGGTTTGGTTGTTTTCGTTCGAGCTTTGTACTGTAAGCCACATTGGTACTTGTGTTGATTCATTGACTTCGCTGTTTAAAGGAGGTAGAGATTGCACACATAAAAACACTCACCACGACGTGATTTGAACACGCAACCTTCTGATCTGGAGTCAGACGCGCTACCGTTGCGCCACGAGGTCTAGACAAAATGCGTCTTTGGAGGGGATGCCTAGTTCAGATTTCGTTGATTGTATCATTTGGAATGGAGGCCTGGATCTCTTGGGAAATGTATTATCTGACAATGCCCCCTCGTCAGCACGTGCCTCTGCCCGACAGGTTAGGTGTATGAAAATAAGTGAATGCAGAGCCCGAATAGCTCAGTCGGTAGAGCATCAGACTTTTAATCTGAGGGTCCAGGGTTCAAGTCCCTGTTCGGGCGCTGCTTTAATGTTCACCTTCCTTCACTAGGCAGTCTTTCCATACTTGTATTTGGTCAGATTTAAAAATGGCTTTACTGCGAAAGCATACCATGCGATTATCTGAGGACAGCGCCCCTCTTCCAAAAGCATACAAACATTTTCCAATCATATAGAGTCACGAAAGTCAGAAATAGCCATCAAATTAATCACTTACCTTTGAAGATTTTCATCTGGTTGCAGTCACAAGAGTCTCAGCTACACAATAAATGTTTGTTTTGTTCAATAAAGTCCCTCTTTATATCCCAAAAACTCAGTTTTGTTGGCGCGTTGTGTTCAGTAATCCACTGGCTCAAAGGCGGTCAAAACACGCAGACGAATACGTCCGAACAGTACCGGTAAAGTTTGTTGAAACATGTCAAACGATTTTTATAATTAATCTTCAGGTTGGCAATTGTCTAAATACTCGATAATATTTCAACCAGACAATAGCGTATTCAATAGAAAGGAAAAACAACGACGGGCACGCACTTGGTCATGTGCGCAAACCAGCACTGCATGCTTCCTCAGTCCACTGACAGAAGGTCTCATTCTTCTTCATTTTTCAGAAAACAATCCTGAAACAATGTCTAAAGACTGTTGACATCTAGTGGAAGCCATAGGAACTGCAATCTGGGTCCTAACCCATTAGAAACTCAATAGGCATTCAATTGAAAACTTCCCACGTCAAATAAAGTCCCACTTCCCGGATGGATTTTCCTCAGATTTTCACCTGCCATATCAGTTCTGTTATACTCACAGACATCATTTGAACGGTTTTGGAAACTTTAAAGTGTGTTCTATCCAAATCTACCATTTATATGCATATCCTAGATTCTGGGCCTGAGTAACAGGCAGTTTACTTTGGGCACTCTTCTCATCCAGATGTCGAATCACTTCCCCTAAGCCATAAGAAGTTAAAATCTGTGTTCGAAGACTGATTTAAGCCTGTGAATCAATCACACAGCATCATCTGATCTGGGAATTTGCAGTGTGACAGGCTTTTATGAGAGACAATTGTCATCTAAAGCAGAATTGGTTTGGTTGTTTTCGTTCGAGGTTTGTACTGTAAGCCACATTGGTACTTGTGTTGATTCATTGACTTCGCTGTTTAAAGGAGGTAGAGATTGCACACATAAAAACACTCACCACGACGTGATTTGAACACGCAACCTTCTGATCTGGAGTCAGACGCGCTACCATTGCGCCACGAGGTCTAGACAAAACGCGTCTTTGGAGGGGATGCCTAGTTCAGATTTCGTTGATTGTATCATTTGGAATGGAGGCCTGGATCTCTTGGGAAATGTATTATCTGACAATGCCCCCTCGTCAGCACGTGCCTCTGCCCGACAGGTTAGGTGTATGAAAATAAGTAAATGCAGAGCCCGAATAGCTCAGTCGGTAGAGCATCAGACTTTTAATCTGAGGGTCCAGGGTTCAAGTCCCTGTTCGGGCGCTGCTTTAATGTTCACCTTCCTTCACTAGGCAGTCTTTCCATACTTGTATTTGGTCAGATTTAAAAATGGCTTTACTGCGAAAGCATACCATGCGATTATCTGAGGACAGCACCCCTCTTCCAAAAGCATACAAACATTTTCCAATCATATAGAGTCACGAAAGTCAGAAATAGCCATCAAATTAATCACTTACCTTTGAAGATTTTCATCTGGTTGCAGTCACAAGAGTCTCAGCTACACAATAAATGTTTGTTTTGTTCAATAAAGTCCCTCTTTATATCCCAAAAACTCAGTTTTGTTGGCGCGTTGTGTTCAGTAATCCACTGGCTCAAAGGCGGTCAAAACACGCAGACGAATACGTCCGAACAGTACCGGTAAAGTTTGTTGAAACATGTCAAACGATTTTTATAATTAATCTTCAGGTTGGCAATTGTCTAAATACTCGATAATATTTCAACCGGACAATAGCGTATTCAATAGAAAGGAAAAACAACGACGGGCACGCACTTGGTCATGTGCGCAAACCAGCACTGCATGCTTCCTCAGTCCACTGACAGAAGGTCTCATTCTTCTTCATTTTTCAGAAAACAATCCTGAAACAATGTCTAAAGACTGTTGACATCTAGTGGAAGCCATAGGAACTGCAATCTGGGTCCTAACCCATTAGAAACTCAATAGGCATTCAATTGAAAACTTCCCACGTCAAATAAAGTCCCACTTCCCGGATGGATTTTCCTCAGATTTTCACCTGCCATATCAGTTCTGTTATACTCACAGACATCATTTGAACGGTTTTGGAAACTTTAAAGTGTGTTCTATCCAAATCTACCATTTATATGCATATCCTAGATTCTGGGCCTGAGTAACAGGCAGTTTACTTTGGGCACTCTTCTCATCCAGATGTCGAATCACTTCCCCTAAGCCATAAGAAGTTAAAATCCGTGTTCGAAGACTGATTTAAGCCTGTCAATCAATCACACAGCATCATCTGATCTGGGAATTTGCAGTGTGACAGGCTTTTATGAGAGACAATTGTCATCTAAAGCAGAATTGGTTTGGTTGTTTTCGTTCGAGGTTTGTACTGTAAGCCACATTGGTACTTGTGTTGATTCATTGACTTCGCTGTTTAAAGGAGGTAGAGATTGCACACATAAAAACACTGACCACGACGTGATTTGAACACGCAACCTTCTGATCTGGAGTCAGACGCGCTACCGTTGCGCCACGAGGTCTAGACAAAACGCGTCTTTGGAGGGGATGCCTAGTTCAGATTTCGTTGATTGTATCATTTGGAATGGAGGCCTGGATCTCTTGGGAAATGTATTATCTGACAATGCCCCCTCGTCAGCACGTGCCTCTGCCCGACAGGTTAGGTGTATGAAAATAAGTAAATGCAGAGCCCGAATAGCTCAGTCGGTAGAGCATCAGACTTTTAATCTGAGGGTCCAGGGTTCAAGTCCCTGTTCGGGCGCTGCTTTAATGTTCACCTTCCTTCACTAGGCAGTCTTTCCATACTTGTATTTGGTCAGATTTAAAAATGGCTTTACTGCGAAAGCATACCATGCGATTATCTGAGGACAGCACCCCTCTTCCAAAAGCATACAAACATTTTCCAATCATATAGAGTCACGAAAGTCAGAAATAGCCATCAAATTAATCACTTACCTTTGAAGATTTTCATCTGGTTGCAGTCACAAGAGTCTCAGCTACACAATAAATGTTTGTTTTGTTCAATAAAGTCCCTCTTTATATCCCAAAAACTCAGTTTTGTTGGCGCGTTGTGTTCAGTAATCCACTGGCTCAAAGGCGGTCAAAACACGCAGACGAATACGTCCGAACAGTACCGGTAAAGTTTGTTGAAACATGTCAAACGATTTTTATAATTAATCTTCAGGTTGGCAATTGTCTAAATACTCGATAATATTTCAACCGGACAATAGCGTATTCAATAGAAAGGAAAAACAACGACGGGCACGCACTTGGTCATGTGCGCAAACCAGCACTGCATGCTTCCTCAGTCCACTGACAGAAGGTCTCATTCTTCTTCATTTTTCAGAAAACAATCCTGAAACAATGTCTAAAGACTGTTGACATCTAGTGGAAGCCATAGGAACTGCAATCTGGGTCCTAACCCATTAGAAACTCAATAGGCATTCAATTGAAAACTTCCCACGTCAAATAAAGTCCCACTTCCCGGATGGATTTTCCTCAGATTTTCACCTGCCATATCAGTTCTGTTATACTCACAGACATCATTTGAACGGTTTTGGAAACTTTAAAGTGTGTTCTATCCAAATCTACCATTTATATGCATATCCTAGATTCTGGGCCTGAGTAACAGGCAGTTTACTTTGGGCACTCTTCTCATCCAGATGTCGAATCACTTCCCCTAAGCCATAAGAAGTTAAAATCTGTGTTCGAAGACTGATTTAAGCCTGTGAATCAATCACACAGCATCATCTGATCTGGGAATTTGCAGTGTGACAGGCTTTTATGAGAGACAATTGTCATCTAAAGCAGAATTGGTTTGGTTGTTTTCGTTCGAGGTTTGTACTGTAAGCCACATTGGTACTTGTGTTGATTCATTGACTTCGCTGTTTAAAGGAGGTAGAGATTGCACACATAAAAACACTCACCACGACGTGATTTGAACACGCAACCTTCTGATCTGGAGTCAGACGCGCTACCGTTGCGCCATAAGGTCTAGACAAAACGCGTCTTTGGAGGGGATGCCTAGTTCAGATTTCGTTGATTGTATCATTTGGAATGGAGGCCTGGATCTCTTGGGAAATGTATTATCTGACAATGCCCCCTCGTCAGCACGTGCCTCTGCCCGACAGGTTAGGTGTATGAAAATAAGTGAATGCAGAGCCCGAATAGCTCAGTCGGTAGAGCATCAGACTTTTAATCTGAGGGTCCAGGGTTCAAGTCCCTGTTCGGGCGCTGCTTTAATGTTCACCTTCCTTCACTAGGCAGTCTTTCCATACTTGTATTTGGTCAGATATAAAAATGGCTTTACTGCGAAAGCATACCATGCGATTATCTGAGGACAGCGCCCCTCTTCCAAAAGCATACAAACATTTTCCAATCATATAGAGTCACGAAAGTCAGAAATAGCGATCAAATTAATCACTTACCTTTGAAGATTTTCATCTGGTTGCAGTCACAAGAGTCTCAGCTACACAATAAATGTTTGTTTTGTTCAATAAAGTCCCTCTTTATATCCCAAAATCTCAGTTTTGTTGGCGCGTTGTGTTCAGTAATCCACTGGCTCAAAGGCGGTCAAAACACGCAGACGAATACGTCCGAACAGTACCGGTAAAGTTTGTTGAAACATGTCAAACGATTTTTATAATTAATCTTCAGGTTGGCAATTGTCTAAATACTCGATAATATTTCAAACGGACAATAGCGTATTCAATAGAAAGGAAAAACAACGACGGGCACGCACTTGGTCATGTGCGCAAACCAGCACTGCATGCTTCCTCAGTCCACTGACAGAAGGTCTCATTCTTCTTCATTTTTCAGAAAACAATCCTGAAACAATGTCTAAAGACTGTTGACATCTAGTGGAAGCCATAGGAACTGCAATCTGGGTCCTAACCCATTAGAAACTCAATAGGCATTCAATTGAAAACTTCCCACGTCAAATAAAGTCCCACTTCCCGGATGGATTTTCCTCAGATTTTCACCTGCCATATCAGTTCTGTTATACTCACAGACATCATTTGAATGGTTTTGGAAACTTTAAAGTGTGTTCTATCCAAATCTAACATTTATATGCATATCCTAGATTCTGGGCCTGAGTAACAGGCAGTTTACTTTGGGCACTCTTCTCATCCAGATGTCGAATCACTTCCCCTAAGCCATAAGAAGTTAAAATCTGTGTTCGAAGACTGATTTAAGCCTGTGAATCAATCACACAGCATCATCTGATCTGGGAATTTGCAGTGTGACAGGCTTTTATGAGAGACAATTGTCATCTAAAGCAGAATTGGTTTGGTTGTTTTCGTTCGAGGTTTGTACTGTAAGCCACATTGGTACTTGTGTTGATTCATTGACTTCGCTGTTTAAAGGAGGTAGAGATTGCACACATAAAAACACTCACCACGACGTGATTTGAACACGCAACCTTCTGATCTGGAGTCAGACGCGCTACCGTTGCGCCACGAGGTCTAGACAAAACGCGTCTTTGGAGGGGATGCCTAGTTCAGATTTCGTTGATTGTATCATTTGGAATGGAGGCCTGGATCTCTTGGGAAATGTATTATCTGACAATGCCCCCTCGTCAGCACGTGCCTCTGCCCGACAGGTTAGGTGTATGAAAATAAGTAAATGCAGAGCCCGAATAGCTCAGTCGGTAGAGCATCAGACTTTTAATCTGAGGGTCCAGGGTTCAAGTCCCTGTTCGGGCGCTGCTTTAATGTTCACCTTCCTTCACTAGGCAGTCTTTCCATACTTGTATTTGGTCAGATTTAAAAATGGCTTTACTGCGAAAGCATACCATGCGATTATCTGAGGACAGCGCCCCTCTTCCAAAAGCACACAAACATTTTCCAATCATATAGAGTCACGAAAGTCAGAAATAGCGATCAAATTAATCACTTACCTTTGAAGATTTTCATCTGGTTGCAGTCACAAGAGTCTCAGCTACACAATAAATGTTTGTTTTGTTCAATAAAGTCCCTCTTTATATCCCAAAAACTCAGTTTTGTTGGCGCGTTGTGTTCAGTAATCCACTGGCTCAAAGGCGGTCAAAACACGCAGACGAATACGTCCGAACAGTACCGGTAAAGTTTGTTGAAACATGTCAAACGATTTTTATAATTAATCTTCAGGTTGGCAATTGTCTAAATACTCGATAATATTTCAACCGGACAATAGCGTATTCAATAGAAAGGAAAAACAACGACGGGCACGCACTTGGTCATGTGCGCAAACCAGCACTGCATGCTTCCTCAGTCCACTGACAGAAGGTCTCATTCTTCTTCATTTTTCAGAAAACAATCCTGAAACAATGTCTAAAGACTGTTGACATCTAGTGGAAGCCATAGGAACTGCAATCTGGGTCCTAACCCATTAGAAACTCAATAGGCATTCAATTGAAAACTTCCCACATCAAAAAAAATCCCACTTCCCGGATGGATTTTCCTCAGATTTTCACCTGCCATATCAGTTCTGTTATACTCACAGACATCATTTGAATGGTTTTGGAAACTTTAAAGTGTGTTCTATCCAAATCTACCATTTATATGCATATCCTAGATTCTGGGCCTGAGTAACAGGCAGTTTACTTTGGGCACTCTTCTCATCCAGATGTCGAATCACTTCCCCTAAGCCATAAGAAGTTAAAATCTGTGTTCGAAGACTGATTTAAGCCTGTGAATCAATCACACAGCATCATCTGATCTGGGAATTTGCAGTGTGACAGGCTTTTATGAGAGACAATTGTCATCTAAAGCAGAATTGGTTTGGTTGTTTTCGTTCGAGGTTTGTACTGTAAGCCACATTGGTACTTGTGTTGATTCATTGACTTCGCTGTTTAAAGGAGGTAGAGATTGCACACATAAAAACACTCACCACGACGTGATTTGAACACGCAACCTTCTGATCTGGAGTCAGACGCGCTACCGTTGCGCCACGAGGTCTAGACAAAACGCGTCTTTGGAGGGGATGCCTAGTTCAGATTTCGTTGATTGTATCATTTGGAATGGAGGCCTGGATCTCTTGGGAAATGTATTATCTGACAATGCCCCCTCGTCAGCACGTGCCTCTGCCCGACAGGTTAGGTGTATGAAAATAAGTAAATGCAGAGCCCGAATAGCTCAGTCGGTAGAGCATCAGACTTTTAATCTGAGGGTCCAGGGTTCAAGTCCCTGTTCGGGCGCTGCTTTAATGTTCACCTTCCTTCACTAGGCAGTCTTTCCATACTTGTATTTGGTCAGATTTAAAAATGGCTTTACTGCGAAAGCATACCATGCGATTATCTGAGGACAGCGCCCCTCTTCCAAAAGCACACAAACATTTTCCAATCATATAGAGTCACGAAAGTCAGAAATAGCGATCAAATTAATCACTTACCTTTGAAGATTTTCATCTGGTTGCAGTCACAAGAGTCTCAGCTACACAATAAATGTTTGTTTTGTTCAATAAAGTCCCTCTTTATATCCCAAAAACTCAGTTTTGTTGGCGCGTTGTGTTCAGTAATCCACTGGCTCAAAGGCGGTCAAAACACGCAGACGAATACGTCCGAACAGTACCGGTAAAGTTTGTTGAAACATGTCAAACGATTTTTATAATTAATCTTCAGGTTGGCAATTGTCTAAATACTCGATAATATTTCAACCGGACAATAGCGTATTCAATAGAAAGGAAAAACAACGACGGGCACGCACTTGGTCATGTGCGCAAACCAGCACTGCATGCTTCCTCAGTCCACTGACAGAAGGTCTCATTCTTCTTCATTTTTCAGAAAACAATCCTGAAACAATGTCTAAAGACTGTTGACATCTAGTGGAAGCCATAGGAACTGCAATCTGGGTCCTAACCCATTAGAAACTCAATAGGCATTCAATTGAAAACTTCCCACATCAAAAAAAATCCCACTTCCCGGATGGATTTTCCTCAGATTTTCACCTGCCATATCAGTTCTGTTATACTCACAGACATCATTTGAATGGTTTTGGAAACTTTAAAGTGTGTTCTATCCAAATCTAACATTTATATGCATATCCTAGATTCTGGGCCTGAGTAACAGGCAGTTTACTTTGGGCACTCTTCTCATCCAGATGTCGAATCACTTCCCCTAAGCCATAAGAAGTTAAAATCTGTGTTCGAAGACTGATTTAAGCCTGTGAATCAATCACACAGCATCATCTGATCTGGGAATTTGCAGTGTGACAGGCTTTTATGAGAGACAATTGTCATCTAAAGCAGAATTGGTTTGGTTGTTTTCGTTCGAGGTTTGTACTGTAAGCCACATTGGTACTTGTGTTGATTCATTGACTTCGCTGTTTAAAGGAGGTAGAGATTGCACACATAAAAACACTCACCACGACGTGATTTGAACACGCAACCTTCTGATCTGGAGTCAGACGCGCTACCGTTGCGCCACGAGGTCTAGACAAAACGCGTCTTTGGAGGGGATGCCTAGTTCAGATTTCGTTGATTGTATCATTTGGAATGGAGGCCTGGATCTCTTGGGAAATGTATTATCTGACAATGCCCCCTCGTCAGCACGTGCCTCTGCCCGACAGGTTAGGTGTATGAAAATAAGTGAATGCAGAGCCCGAATAGCTCAGTCGGTAGAGCATCAGACTTTTAATCTGAGGGTCCAGGGTTCAAGTCCCTGTTCGGGCGCTGCTTTAATGTTCACCTTCCTTCACTAGGCAGTCTTTCCATACTTGTATTTGGTCAGATTTAAAAATGGCTTTACTGCGAAAGCATACCATGCGATTATCTGAGGACAGCGCCCCTCTTCCAAAAGCATACAAACATTTTCCAATCATATAGAGTCACGAAAGTCAGAAATAGCCATCAAATTAATCACTTACCTTTGAAGATTTTCATCTGGTTGCAGTCACAAGAGTCTCAGCTACACAATAAATGTTTGTTTTGTTCAATAAAGTCCCTCTTTATATCCCAAAAACTCAGTTTTGTTGGCGCGTTGTGTTCAGTAATCCACTGGCTCAAAGGCGGTCAAAACACGCAGACGAATACGTCCGAACAGTACCGGTAAAGTTTGTTGAAACATGTCAAACGATTTTTATAATTAATCTTCAGGTTGGCAATTGTCTAAATACTCGATAATATTTCAACCGGACAATAGCGTATTCAATAGAAAGGAAAAACAACGACGGGCACGCACTTGGTCATGTGCGCAAACCAGCACTGCATGCTTCCTCAGTCCACTGACAGAAGGTCTCATTCTTCTTCATTTTTCAGAAAACAATCCTGAAACAATGTCTAAAGACTGTTGACATCTAGTGGAAGCCATAGGAACTGCAATCTGGGTCCTAACCCATTAGAAACTCAATAGGCATTCAATTGAAAACTTCCCACATCAAAAAAAATCCCACTTCCCGGATGGATTTTCCTCAGATTTTCACCTGCCATATCAGTTCTGTTATACTCACAGACATCATTTGAATGGTTTTGGAAACTTTAAAGTGTGTTCTATCCAAATCTACCATTTATATGCATATCCTAGATTCTGGGCCTGAGTAACAGGCAGTTTACTTTGGGCACTCTTCTCATCCAGATGTCGAATCACTTCCCCTAAGCCATAAGAAGTTAAAATCTGTGTTCGAAGACTGATTTAAGCCTGTGAATCAATCACACAGCATCATCTGATCTGGGAATTTGCAGTGTGACAGGCTTTTATGAGAGACAATTGTCATCTAAAGCAGAATTGGTTTGGTTGTTTTCGTTCGAGGTTTGTACTGTAAGCCACATTGGTACTTGTGTTGATTCATTGACTTCGCTGTTTAAAGGAGGTAGAGATTGCACACATAAAAACACTCACCACGACGTGATTTGAACACGCAACCTTCTGATCTGGAGTCAGACGCGCTACCGTTGCGCCATAAGGTCTAGACAAAACGCGTCTTTGGAGGGGATGCCTAGTTCAGATTTCGTTGATTGTATCATTTGGAATGGAGGCCTGGATCTCTTGGGAAATGTATTATCTGACAATGCCCCCTCGTCAGCACGTGCCTCTGCCCGACAGGTTAGGTGTATGAAAATAAGTGAATGCAGAGCCCGAATAGCTCAGTCGGTAGAGCATCAGACTTTTAATCTGAGGGTCCAGGGTTCAAGTCCCTGTTCGGGCGCTGCTTTAATGTTCACCTTCCTTCACTAGGCAGTCTTTCCATACTTGTATTTGGTCAGATTTAAAAATGGCTTTACTGCGAAAGCATACCATGCGATTATCTGAGGACAGCGCCCCTCTTCCAAAAGCATACAAACATTTTCCAATCATATAGAGTCACGAAAGTCAGAAATAGCCATCAAATTAATCACTTACCTTTGAAGATTTTCATCTGGTTGCAGTCACAAGAGTCTCAGCTACACAATAAATGTTTGTTTTGTTCAATAAAGTCCCTCTTTATATCCCAAAAACTCAGTTTTGTTGGCGCGTTGTGTTCAGTAATCCACTGGCTCAAAGGCGGTCAAAACACGCAGACGAATACGTCCGAACAGTACCGGTAAAGTTTGTTGAAACATGTCAAACGATTTTTATAATTAATCTTCAGGTTGGCAATTGTCTAAATACTCGATAATATTTCAACCGGACAATAGCGTATTCAATAGAAAGGAAAAACAACGACGGGCACGCACTTGGTCATGTGCGCAAACCAGCACTGCATGCTTCCTCAGTCCACTGACAGAAGGTCTCATTCTTCTTCATTTTTCAGAAAACAATCCTGAAACAATGTCTAAAGACTGTTGACATCTAGTGGAAGCCATAGGAACTGCAATCTGGGTCCTAACCCATTAGAAACTCAATAGGCATTCAATTGAAAACTTCCCACGTCAAATAAAGTCCCACTTCCCGGATGGATTTTCCTCAGATTTTCACCTGCCATATCAGTTCTGTTATACTCACAGACATCATTTGAATGGTTTTGGAAACTTTAAAGTGTGTTCTATCCAAATCTACCATTTATATGCATATCCTAGATTCTGGGCCTGAGTAACAGGCAGTTTACTTTGGGCACTCTTCTCATCCAGATGTCGAATCACTTCCCCTAAGCCATAAGAAGTTAAAATCCGTGTTCGAAGACTGATTTAAGCCTGTCAATCAATCACACAGCATCATCTGATCTGGGAATTTGCAGTGTGACAGGCTTTTATGAGAGACAACTGTCATCTAAAGCAGAATTGGTTTGGTTGTTTTCGTTCGAGGTTTGTACTGTAAGCCACATTGGTACTTGTGTTGATTCATTGACTTCGCTGTTTAAAGGAGGTAGAGATTGCACACATAAAAACACTGACCACGACGTGATTTGAACACGCAACCTTCTGATCTGGAGTCAGACGCGCTACCGTTGCGCCACGAGGTCTAGACAAAACGCGTCTTTGGAGGGGATGCCTAGTTCAGATTTCGTTGATTGTATCATTTGGAATGGAGGCCTGGATCTCTTGGGAAATGTATTATCTGACAATGCCCCCTCGTCAGCACGTGCCTCTGCCCGACAGGTTAGGTGTATGAAAATAAGTAAATGCAGAGCCCGAATAGCTCAGTCGGTAGAGCATCAGACTTTTAATCTGAGGGTCCAGGGTTCAAGTCCCTGTTCGGGCGCTGCTTTAATGTTCACCTTCCTTCACTAGGCAGTCTTTCCATACTTGTATTTGGTCAGATTTAAAAATGGCTTTACTGCGAAAGCATACCATGCGATTATCTGAGGACAGCGCCCCTCTTCCAAAAGCATACAAACATTTTCCAATCATATAGAGTCACGAAAGTCAGAAATAGCCATCAAATTAATCACTTACCTTTGAAGATTTTCATCTGGTTGCAGTCACAAGAGTCTCAGCTACACAATAAATGTTTGTTTTGTTCAATAAAGTCCCTCTTTATATCCCAAAAACTCAGTTTTGTTGGCGCGTTGTGTTCAGTAATCCACTGGCTCAAAGGCGGTCAAAACACGCAGACGAATACGTCCGAACAGTACCGGTAAAGTTTGTTGAAACATGTCAAACGATTTTTATAATTAATCTTCAGGTTGGCAATTGTCTAAATACTCGATAATATTTCAACCGGACAATAGCGTATTCAATAGAAAGGAAAAACAACGACGGGCACGCACTTGGTCATGTGCGCAAACCAGCACTGCATGCTTCCTCAGTCCACTGACAGAAGGTCTCATTCTTCTTCATTTTTCAGAAAACAATCCTGAAACAATGTCTAAAGACTGTTGACATCTAGTGGAAGCCATAGGAACTGCAATCTGGGTCCTAACCCATTAGAAACTCAATAGGCATTCAATTGAAAACTTCCCACGTCAAATAAAGTCCCACTTCCCGGATGGATTTTCCTCAGATTTTCACCTGCCATATCAGTTCTGTTATACTCACAGACATCATTTGAACGGTTTTGGAAACTTTAAAGTGTTCTATCCAAATCTACCATTTATATGCATATCCTAGATTCTGGGCCTGAGTAACAGGCAGTTTACTTTGGGCACTCTTCTCATCCAGATGTCGAATCACTTCCCCTAAGCCATAAGAAGTTAAAATCCGTGTTCGAAGACTGATTTAAGCCTGTCAATCAATCACACAGCATCATCTGATCTGGGAATTTGCAGTGTGACAGGCTTTTATGAGAGACAATTGTCATCTAAAGCAGAATTGGTTTGGTTGTTTTCGTTCGAGGTTTGTACTGTAAGCCACATTGGTACTTGTGTTGATTCATTGACTTCGCTGTTTAAAAGAGGTAGAGATTGCACACATAAAAACACTCACCACGACGTGATTTGAACACGCAACCTTCTGATCTGGAGTCAGACGCGCTACCGTTGCGCCACGAGGTCTAGACAAAACGCGTCTTTGGAGGGGATGCCTAGTTCAGATTTCGTTGATTGTATCATTTGGAATGGAGGCCTGGATCTCTTGGGAAATGTATTATCTGACAATGCCCCCTCGTCAGCACGTGCCTCTGCCCGACAGGTTAGGTGTATGAAAATAAGTGAATGCAGAGCCCGAATAGCTCAGTCGGTAGAGCATCAGACTTTTAATCTGAGGGTCCAAGGTTCAAGTCCCTGTTCGGGCACTGCTTTAATGTTCACCTTCCTTCACTAGGCAGTCTTTCCATACTTGTATTTGGTCAGATTTAAAAATGGCTTTACTGCGAAAGCATACCATGCGATTATCTGAGGACAGCGCCCCTCTTCCAAAAGCATACAAACATTTTCCAATCATATAGAGTCACGAAAGTCAGAAATAGCCATCAAATTAATCACTTACCTTTGAAGATTTTCATCTGGTTGCAGTCACAAGAGTCTCAGCTACACAATAAATGTTTGTTTTGTTCAATAAAGTCCCTCTTTATATCCCAAAAACTCAGTTTTGTTGGCGCGTTGTGTTCAGTAATCCACTGGCTCAAGGGCGGTCAAAACACGCAGACGAATACGTCCGAACAGTACCGGTAAAGTTTGTTGAAACATGTCAAACGATTTTTATAATTAATCTTCAGGTTGGCAATTGTCTAAATACGCAATAATATTTCAACCGGACAATAGCGTATTCAATAGAAAGGAAAAACAACGACGGGCACGCACTTGGTCATGTGCGCAAACCAGCACTGCATGCTTCCTCAGTCCACTGACAGAAGGTCTCATTCTTCTTCATTTTTCAGAAAACAATCCTGAAACAATGTCTAAAGACTGTTGACATCTAGTGGAAGCCATAGGAACTGCAATCTGGGTCCTAACCCATTAGAAACTCAATAGGCATTCAATTGAAAACTTCCCACATCAAAAAAAATCCCACTTCCCGGATGGATTTTCCTCAGATTTTCACCTGCCATATCAGTTCTGTTATACTCACAGACATCATTTGAATGGTTTTGGAAACTTTAAAGTGTGTTCTATCCAAATCTACCATTTATATGCATATCCTAGATTCTGGGCCTGAGTAACAGGCAGTTTACTTTGGGCACTCTTCTCATCCAGATGTCGAATCACTTCCCCTAAGCCATAAGAAGTTAAAATCCGTGTTCGAAGACTGATTTAAGCCTGTGAATCAATCACACAGCATCATCTGATCTGGGAATTTGCAGTGTGACAGGCTTTTATGAGAGACAATTGTCATCTAAAGCAGAATTGGTTTGGTTGTTTTCGTTCGAGGTTTGTACTGTAAGCCACATTGGTACTTGTGTTGATTCATTGACTTCGCTGTTTAAAAGAGGTAGAGATTGCACACATAAAAACACTCACCACGACGTGATTTGAACACGCAACCTTCTGATCTGGAGTCAGACGCGCTACCGTTGCGCCACGAGGTCTAGACAAAACGCGTCTTTGGAGGGGATGCCTAGTTCAGATTTCGTTGATTGTATCATTTGGAATGGAGGCCTGGATCTCTTGGGAAATGTATTATCTGACAATGCCCCCTCGTCAGCACGTGCCTCTGCCCGACAGGTTAGGTGTATGAAAATAAGTGAATGCAGAGCCCGAATAGCTCAGTCGGTAGAGCATCAGACTTTTAATCTGAGGGTCCAGGGTTCAAGTCCCTGTTCGGGCACTGCTTTAATGTTCACCTTCCTTCACTAGGCAGTCTTTCCATACTTGTATTTGGTCAGATTTAAAAATGGCTTTACTGCGAAAGCATACCATGCGATTATCTGAGGACAGCGCCCCTCTTCCAAAAGCATACAAACATTTTCCAATCATATAGAGTCACGAAAGTCAGAAATAGCCATCAAATTAATCACTTACCTTTGAAGATTTTCATCTGGTTGCAGTCACAAGAGTCTCAGCTACACAATAAATGTTTGTTTTGTTCAATAAAGTCCCTCTTTATATCCCAAAAACTCAGTTTTGTTGGCGCGTTGTGTTCAGTAATCCACTGGCTCAAAGGCGGTCAAAACACGCAGACGAATACGTCCGAACAGTACCGGTAAAGTTTGTTGAAACATGTCAAACGATTTTTATAATTAATCTTCAGGTTGGCAATTGTCTAAATACGCAATAATATTTCAACCGGACAATAGCGTATTCAATAGAAAGGAAAAACAACGACGGGCACGCACTTGGTCATGTGCGCAAACCAGCACTGCATGCTTCCTCAGTCCACTGACAGAAGGTCTCATTCTTCTTCATTTTTCAGAAAACAATCCTGAAACAATGTCTAAAGACCGTTGACATCTAGTGGAAGCCATAGGAACTGCAATCTGGGTCCTAACCCATTAGAAACTCAATAGGCATTCAATTGAAAACTTCCCACATCAAAAAAAATCCCACTTCCCGGATGGATTTTCCTCAGATTTTCACCTGCCATATCAGTTCTGTTATACTCACAGACATCATTTGAATGGTTTTGGAAACTTTAAAGTGTGTTCTATCCACATCTACCATTTATATGCATATCCTAGATTCTGGGCCTGAGTAACAGGCAGTTTACTTTGGGCACTCTTCTCATCCAGATGTCGAATCACTTCCCCTAAGCCATATGAAGTTAAAATCTGTGTTCGAAGACTGATTTAAGCCTGTGAATCAATCACACAGCATCATCTGATCTGGGAATTTGCAGTGTGACAGGCTTTTATGAGAGACAATTGTCATCTAAAGCAGAATTGGTTTGGTTGTTTTCGTTCGAGGTTTGTACTGTAAGCCACATTGGTACTTGTGTTGATTCATTGACTTCGCTGTTTAAAAGAGGTAGAGATTGCACACATAAAAACACTCACCACGACGTGATTTGAACACGCAACCTTCTGATCTGGAGTCAGACGCGCTACCGTTGCGCCACGAGGTCTAGACAAAACGCGTCTTTGGAGGGGATGCCTAGTTCAGATTTCGTTGATTGTATCATTTGGAATGGAGGCCTGGATCTCTTGGGAAATGTATTATCTGACAATGCCCCCTCGTCAGCACGTGCCTCTGCCCGACAGGTTAGGTGTATGAAAATAAGTGAATGCAGAGCCCGAATAGCTCAGTCGGTAGAGCATCAGACTTTTAATCTGAGGGTCCAGGGTTCAAGTCCCTGTTCGGGCGCTGCTTTAATGTTCACCTTCCTTCACTAGGCAGTCTTTCCATACTTGTATTTGGTCAGATTTAAAAATGGCTTTACTGCGAAAGCATACCATGCGATTATCTGAGGACAGCGCCCCTCTTCCAAAAGCATACAAACATTTTCCAATCATATAGAGTCACGAAAGTCAGAAATAGCCATCAAATTAATCACTTACCTTTGAAGATTTTCATCTGGTTGCAGTCACAAGAGTCTCAGCTACACAATAAATGTTTGTTTTGTTCAATAAAGTCCCTCTTTATATCCCAAAAACTCAGTTTTGTTGGCGCGTTGTGTTCAGTAATCTACTGGCTCAAAGGCGGTCAAAACACGCAGACGAATACATCCGAACAGTACCGGTAAAGTTTGTTGAAACATGTCAAACGATTTTTATAATTAATCTTCAGGTTGGCAATTGTCTAAATACGCAATAATATTTCAACCGGACAATAGCGTATTCAATAGAAAGGAAAAACAACGACGGGCACGCACTTGGTCATGTGCGCAAACCAGCACTGCATGCTTCCTCAGTCCACTGACAGAAGGTCTCATTCTTCTTCATTTTTCAGAAAACAATCCTGAAACAATGTCTAAAGACCGTTGACATCTAGTGGAAGCCATAGGAACTGCAATCTGGGTCCTAACCCATTAGAAACTCAATAGGCATTCAATTGAAAACTTCCCACATCAAAAAAAATCCCACTTCCCGGATGGATTTTCCTCAGATTTTCACCTGCCATATCAGTTCTGTTATACTCACAGACATCATTTGAATGGTTTTGGAAACTTTAAAGTGTGTTCTATCCACATCTACCATTTATATGCATATCCTAGATTCTGGGCCTGAGTAACAGGCAGTTTACTTTGGGCACTCTTCTCATCCAGATGTCGAATCACTTCCCCTAAGCCATATGAAGTTAAAATCTGTGTTCGAAGACTGATTTAAGCCTGTGAATCAATCACACAGCATCATCTGATCTGGGAATTTGCAGTGTGACAGGCTTTTATGAGAGACAATTGTCATCTAAAGCAGAATTGGTTTGGTTGTTTTCGTTCGAGGTTTGTACTGTAAGCCACATTGGTACTTGTGTTGATTCATTGACTTCGCTGTTTAAAAGAGGTAGAGATTGCACACATAAAAACACTCACCACGACGTGATTTGAACACGCAACCTTCTGATCTGGAGTCAGACGCGCTACCGTTGCGCCACGAGGTCTAGACAAAACGCGTCTTTGGAGGGGATGCCTAGTTCAGATTTCGTTGATTGTATCATTTGGAATGGAGGCCTGGATCTCTTGGGAAATGTATTATCTGACAATGCCCCCTCGTCAGCACGTGCCTCTGCCCGACAGGTTAGGTGTATGAAAATAAGTGAATGCAGAGCCCGAATAGCTCAGTCGGTAGAGCATCAGACTTTTAATCTGAGGGTCCAGGGTTCAAGTCCCTGTTCGGGCGCTGCTTTAATGTTCACCTTCCTTCACTAGGCAGTCTTTCCATACTTGTATTTGGTCAGATTTAAAAATGGCTTTACTGCGAAAGCATACCATGCGATTATCTGAGGACAGCGCCCCTCTTCCAAAAGCATACAAACATTTTCCAATCATATAGAGTCACGAAAGTCAGAAATAGCCATCAAATTAATCACTTACCTTTGAAGATTTTCATCTGGTTGCAGTCACAAGAGTCTCAGCTACACAATAAATGTTTGTTTTGTTCAATAAAGTCCCTCTTTATATCCCAAAAACTCAGTTTTGTTGGCGCGTTGTGTTCAGTAATCCACTGGCTCAAAGGCGGTCAAAACACGCAGACGAATACGTCCGAACAGTACCGGTAAAGTTTGTTGAAACATGTCAAACGATTTTTATAATTAATCTTCAGGTTGGCAATTGTCTAAATACTCGATAATATTTCAACCAGACAATAGCGTATTCAATAGAAAGGAAAAACAACGACGGGCACGCACTTGGTCATGTGCGCAAACCAGCACTGCATGCTTCCTCAGTCCACTGACAGAAGGTCTCATTCTTCTTCATTTTTCAGAAAACAATCCTGAAACAATGTCTAAAGACTGTTGACATCTAGTGGAAGCCATAGGAACTGCAATCTGGGTCCTAACCCATTAGAAACTCAATAGGCATTCAATTGAAAACTTCCCACATCAAAAAAAATCCCACTTCCCGGATGGATTTTCCTCAGATTTTCACCTGCCATATCAGTTCTGTTATACTCACAGACATAATTTGAATGGTTTTGGAAACTTTAAAGTGTGTTCTATCCAAATCTACCATTTATATGCATATCCTAGATTCTGGGCCTGAGTAACAGGCAGTTTACTTTGGGCACTCTTCTCATCCAGATGTCGAATCACTTCCCCTAAGCCATAAGAAGTTAAAATCCGTGTTCGAAGACTGATTTAAGCCTGTCAATCAATCACACAGCATCATCTGATCTGGGAATTTGCAGTGTGACAGGCTTTTATGAGAGACAATTGTCATCTAAAGCAGAATTGGTTTGGTTGTTTTCGTTCGAGGTTTGTACTGTAAGCCACATTGGTACTTGTGTTGATTCATTGACTTCGCTGTTTAAAAGAGGTAGAGATTGCACACATAAAAACACTCACCACGACGTGATTTGAACACGCAACCTTCTGATCTGGAGTCAGACGCGCTACCGTTGCGCCACGAGGTCTAGACAAAACGCGTCTTTGGAGGGGATGCCTAGTTCAGATTTCGTTGATTGTATCATTTGGAATGGAGGCCTGGATCTCTTGGGAAATGTATTATCTGACAATGCCCCCTCGTCAGCACGTGCCTCTGCCCGACAGGTTAGGTGTATGAAAATAAGTGAATGCAGAGCCCGAATAGCTCAGTCGGTAGAGCATCAGACTTTTAATCTGAGGGTCCAGGGTTCAAGTCCCTGTTCGGGCACTGCTTTAATGTTCACCTTCCTTCACTAGGCAGTCTTTCCATACTTGTATTTGGTCAGATTTAAAAATGGCTTTACTGCGAAAGCATACCATGCGATTATCTGAGGACAGCGCCCCTCTTCCAAAAGCATACAAACATTTTCCAATCATATAGAGTCACGAAAGTCAGAAATAGCCATCAAATTAATCACTTACCTTTGAAGATTTTCATCTGGTTGCAGTCACAAGAGTCTCAGCTACACAATAAATGTTTGTTTTGTTCAATAAAGTCCCTCTTTATATCCCAAAAACTCAGTTTTGTTGGCGCGTTGTGTTCAGTAATCCACTGGCTCAAGGGCGGTCAAAACACGCAGACGAATACGTCCGAACAGTACCGGTAAAGTTTGTTGAAACATGTCAAACGATTTTTATAATTAATCTTCAGGTTGGCAATTGTCTAAATACGCAATAATATTTCAACCGGACAATAGCGTATTCAATAGAAAGGAAAAACAACGACGGGCACGCACTTGGTCATGTGCGCAAACCAGCACTGCATGCTTCCTCAGTCCACTGACAGAAGGTCTCATTCTTCTTCATTTTTCAGAAAACAATCCTGAAACAATGTCTAAAGACTGTTGACATCTAGTGGAAGCCATAGGAACTGCAATCTGGGTCCTAACCCATTAGAAACTCAATAGGCATTCAATTGAAAACTTCCCACATCAAAAAAAATCCCACTTCCCGGATGGATTTTCCTCAGATTTTCACCTGCCATATCAGTTCTGTTATACTCACAGACATCATTTGAATGGTTTTGGAAACTTTAAAGTGTGTTCTATCCAAATCTACCATTTATATGCATATCCTAGATTCTGGGCCTGAGTAACAGGCAGTTTACTTTGGGCACTCTTCTCATCCAGATGTCGAATCACTTCCCCTAAGCCATAAGAAGTTAAAATCCGTGTTCGAAGACTGATTTAAGCCTGTGAATCAATCACACAGCATCATCTGATCTGGGAATTTGCAGTGTGACAGGCTTTTATGAGAGACAATTGTCATCTAAAGCAGAATTGGTTTGGTTGTTTTCGTTCGAGGTTTGTACTGTAAGCCACATTGGTACTTGTGTTGATTCATTGACTTCGCTGTTTAAAAGAGGTAGAGATTGCACACATAAAAACACTCACCACGACGTGATTTGAACACGCAACCTTCTGATCTGGAGTCAGACGCGCTACCGTTGCGCCACGAGGTCTAGACAAAACGCGTCTTTGGAGGGGATGCCTAGTTCAGATTTCGTTGATTGTATCATTTGGAATGGAGGCCTGGATCTCTTGGGAAATGTATTATCTGACAATGCCCCCTCGTCAGCACGTGCCTCTGCCCGACAGGTTAGGTGTATGAAAATAAGTGAATGCAGAGCCCGAATAGCTCAGTCGGTAGAGCATCAGACTTTTAATCTGAGGGTCCAGGGTTCAAGTCCCTGTTCGGGCACTGCTTTAATGTTCACCTTCCTTCACTAGGCAGTCTTTCCATACTTGTATTTGGTCAGATTTAAAAATGGCTTTACTGCGAAAGCATACCATGCGATTATCTGAGGACAGCGCCCCTCTTCCAAAAGCATACAAACATTTTCCAATCATATAGAGTCACGAAAGTCAGAAATAGCCATCAAATTAATCACTTACCTTTGAAGATTTTCATCTGGTTGCAGTCACAAGAGTCTCAGCTACACAATAAATGTTTGTTTTGTTCAATAAAGTCCCTCTTTATATCCCAAAAACTCAGTTTTGTTGGCGCGTTGTGTTCAGTAATCCACTGGCTCAAAGGCGGTCAAAACACGCAGACGAATACGTCCGAACAGTACCGGTAAAGTTTGTTGAAACATGTCAAACGATTTTTATAATTAATCTTCAGGTTGGCAATTGTCTAAATACGCAATAATATTTCAACCGGACAATAGCGTATTCAATAGAAAGGAAAAACAACGACGGGCACGCACTTGGTCATGTGCGCAAACCAGCACTGCATGCTTCCTCAGTCCACTGACAGAAGGTCTCATTCTTCTTCATTTTTCAGAAAACAATCCTGAAACAATGTCTAAAGACCGTTGACATCTAGTGGAAGCCATAGGAACTGCAATCTGGGTCCTAACCCATTAGAAACTCAATAGGCATTCAATTGAAAACTTCCCACATCAAAAAAAATCCCACTTCCCGGATGGATTTTCCTCAGATTTTCACCTGCCATATCAGTTCTGTTATACTCACAGACATCATTTGAATGGTTTTGGAAACTTTAAAGTGTGTTCTATCCACATCTACCATTTATATGCATATCCTAGATTCTGGGCCTGAGTAACAGGCAGTTTACTTTGGGCACTCTTCTCATCCAGATGTCGAATCACTTCCCCTAAGCCATATGAAGTTAAAATCTGTGTTCGAAGACTGATTTAAGCCTGTGAATCAATCACACAGCATCATCTGATCTGGGAATTTGCAGTGTGACAGGCTTTTATGAGAGACAATTGTCATCTAAAGCAGAATTGGTTTGGTTGTTTTCGTTCGAGGTTTGTACTGTAAGCCACATTGGTACTTGTGTTGATTCATTGACTTCGCTGTTTAAAAGAGGTAGAGATTGCACACATAAAAACACTCACCACGACGTGATTTGAACACGCAACCTTCTGATCTGGAGTCAGACGCGCTACCGTTGCGCCACGAGGTCTAGACAAAACGCGTCTTTGGAGGGGATGCCTAGTTCAGATTTCGTTGATTGTATCATTTGGAATGGAGGCCTGGATCTCTTGGGAAATGTATTATCTGACAATGCCCCCTCGTCAGCACGTGCCTCTGCCCGACAGGTTAGGTGTATGAAAATAAGTGAATGCAGAGCCCGAATAGCTCAGTCGGTAGAGCATCAGACTTTTAATCTGAGGGTCCAGGGTTCAAGTCCCTGTTCGGGCGCTGCTTTAATGTTCACCTTCCTTCACTAGGCAGTCTTTCCATACTTGTATTTGGTCAGATTTAAAAATGGCTTTACTGCGAAAGCATACCATGCGATTATCTGAGGACAGCGCCCCTCTTCCAAAAGCATACAAACATTTTCCAATCATATAGAGTCACGAAAGTCAGAAATAGCCATCAAATTAATCACTTACCTTTGAAGATTTTCATCTGGTTGCAGTCACAAGAGTCTCAGCTACACAATAAATGTTTGTTTTGTTCAATAAAGTCCCTCTTTATATCCCAAAAACTCAGTTTTGTTGGCGCGTTGTGTTCAGTAATCTACTGGCTCAAAGGCGGTCAAAACACGCAGACGAATACATCCGAACAGTACCGGTAAAGTTTGTTGAAACATGTCAAACGATTTTTATAATTAATCTTCAGGTTGGCAATTGTCTAAATACTCGATAATATTTCAACCGGACAATAGCGTATTCAATAGAAAGGAAAAACAACGACGGGCACGCACTTGGTCATGTGCGCAAACCAGCACTGCATGCTTCCTCAGTCCACTGACAGAAGGTCTCATTCTTCTTCATTTTTCAGAAAACAATCCTGAAACAATGTCTAAAGACTGTTGACATCTAGTGGAAGCCATAGGAACTGCAATCTGGGTCCTAACCCATTAGAAACTCAATAGGCATTCAATTGAAAACTTCCCACGTCAAATAAAGTCCCACTTCCCGGATGGATTTTCCTCAGATTTTCACCTGCCATATCAGTTCTGTTATACTCACAGACATCATTTGAACGGTTTTGGAAACTTTAAAGTGTGTTCTATCCAAATCTACCATTTATATGCATATCCTAGATTCTGGGCCTGAGTAACAGGCAGTTTACTTTGGGCACTCTTCTCATCCAGATGTCGAATCACTTCCCCTAAGCCATAAGAAGTTAAAATCCGTGTTCGAAGACTGATTTAAGCCTGTCAATCAATCACACAGCATCATCTGATCTGGGAATTTGCAGTGTGACAGGCTTTTATGAGAGACAATTGTCATCTAAAGCAGAATTGGTTTGGTTGTTTTCGTTCGAGGTTTGTACTGTAAGCCACATTGGTACTTGTGTTGATTCATTGACTTCGCTGTTTAAAGGAGGTAGAGATTGCACACATAAAAACACTGACCACGACGTGATTTGAACACGCAACCTTCTGATCTGGAGTCAGACGCGCTACCGTTGCGCCACGAGGTCTAGACAAAACGCGTCTTTGGAGGGGATGCCTAGTTCAGATTTCGTTGATTGTATCATTTGGAATGGAGGCCTGGATCTCTTGGGAAATGTATTATCTGACAATGCCCCCTCGTCAGCACGTGCCTCTGCCCGACAGGTTAGGTGTATGAAAATAAGTAAATGCAGAGCCCGAATAGCTCAGTCGGTAGAGCATCAGACTTTTAATCTGAGGGTCCAGGGTTCAAGTCCCTGTTCGGGCGCTGCTTTAATGTTCACCTTCCTTCACTAGGCAGTCTTTCCATACTTGTATTTGGTCAGATTTAAAAATGGCTTTACTGCGAAAGCATACCATGCGATTATCTGAGGACAGCGCCCCTCTTCCAAAAGCACACAAACATTTTCCAATCATATAGAGTCACGAAAGTCAGAAATAGCGATCAAATTAATCACTTACCTTTGAAGATTTTCATCTGGTTGCAGTCACAAGAGTCTCAGCTACACAATAAATGTTTGTTTTGTTCAATAAAGTCCCTCTTTATATCCCAAAAACTCAGTTTTGTTGGCGCGTTGTGTTCAGTAATCCACTGGCTCAAAGGCGGTCAAAACACGCAGACGAATACGTCCGAACAGTACCGGTAAAGTTTGTTGAAACATGTCAAACGATTTTTATAATTAATCTTCAGGTTGGCAATTGTCTAAATACTCGATAATATTTCAACCGGACAATAGCGTATTCAATAGAAAGGAAAAACAACGACGGGCACGCACTTGGTCATGTGCGCAAACCAGCACTGCATGCTTCCTCAGTCCACTGACAGAAGGTCTCATTCTTCTTCATTTTTCAGAAAACAATCCTGAAACAATGTCTAAAGACTGTTGACATCTAGTGGAAGCCATAGGAACTGCAATCTGGGTCCTAACCCATTAGAAACTCAATAGGCATTCAATTGAAAACTTCCCACGTCAAATAAAGTCCCACTTCCCGGATGGATTTTCCTCAGATTTTCACCTGCCATATCAGTTCTGTTATACTCACAGACATCATTTGAACGGTTTTGGAAACTTTAAAGTGTTCTATCCAAATCTACCATTTATATGCATATCCTAGATTCTGGGCCTGAGTAACAGGCAGTTTACTTTGGGCACTCTTCTCATCCAGATGTCGAATCACTTCCCCTAAGCCATAAGAAGTTAAAATCCGTGTTCGAAGACTGATTTAAGCCTGTCAATCAATCACACAGCATCATCTGATCTGGGAATTTGCAGTGTGACAGGCTTTTATGAGAGACAATTGTCATCTAAAGCAGAATTGGTTTGGTTGTTTTCGTTCGAGGTTTGTACTGTAAGCCACATTGGTACTTGTGTTGATTCATTGACTTCGCTGTTTAAAAGAGGTAGAGATTGCACACATAAAAACACTCACCACGACGTGATTTGAACACGCAACCTTCTGATCTGGAGTCAGACGCGCTACCGTTGCGCCACGAGGTCTAGACAAAACGCGTCTTTGGAGGGGATGCCTAGTTCAGATTTCGTTGATTGTATCATTTGGAATGGAGGCCTGGATCTCTTGGGAAATGTATTATCTGACAATGCCCCCTCGTCAGCACGTGCCTCTGCCCGACAGGTTAGGTGTATGAAAATAAGTGAATGCAGAGCCCGAATAGCTCAGTCGGTAGAGCATCAGACTTTTAATCTGAGGGTCCAGGGTTCAAGTCCCTGTTCGGGCACTGCTTTAATGTTCACCTTCCTTCACTAGGCAGTCTTTCCATACTTGTATTTGGTCAGATTTAAAAATGGCTTTACTGCGAAAGCATACCATGCGATTATCTGAGGACAGCGCCCCTCTTCCAAAAGCATACAAACATTTTCCAATCATATAGAGTCACGAAAGTCAGAAATAGCCATCAAATTAATCACTTACCTTTGAAGATTTTCATCTGGTTGCAGTCACAAGAGTCTCAGCTACACAATAAATGTTTGTTTTGTTCAATAAAGTCCCTCTTTATATCCCAAAAACTCAGTTTTGTTGGCGCGTTGTGTTCAGTAATCCACTGGCTCAAGGGCGGTCAAAACACGCAGACGAATACGTCCGAACAGTACCGGTAAAGTTTGTTGAAACATGTCAAACGATTTTTATAATTAATCTTCAGGTTGGCAATTGTCTAAATACGCAATAATATTTCAACCGGACAATAGCGTATTCAATAGAAAGGAAAAACAACGACGGGCACGCACTTGGTCATGTGCGCAAACCAGCACTGCATGCTTCCTCAGTCCACTGACAGAAGGTCTCATTCTTCTTCATTTTTCAGAAAACAATCCTGAAACAATGTCTAAAGACTGTTGACATCTAGTGGAAGCCATAGGAACTGCAATCTGGGTCCTAACCCATTAGAAACTCAATAGGCATTCAATTGAAAACTTCCCACATCAAAAAAAATCCCACTTCCCGGATGGATTTTCCTCAGATTTTCACCTGCCATATCAGTTCTGTTATACTCACAGACATCATTTGAATGGTTTTGGAAACTTTAAAGTGTGTTCTATCCAAATCTACCATTTATATGCATATCCTAGATTCTGGGCCTGAGTAACAGGCAGTTTACTTTGGGCACTCTTCTCATCCAGATGTCGAATCACTTCCCCTAAGCCATAAGAAGTTAAAATCCGTGTTCGAAGACTGATTTAAGCCTGTGAATCAATCACACAGCATCATCTGATCTGGGAATTTGCAGTGTGACAGGCTTTTATGAGAGACAATTGTCATCTAAAGCAGAATTGGTTTGGTTGTTTTCGTTCGAGGTTTGTACTGTAAGCCACATTGGTACTTGTGTTGATTCATTGACTTCGCTGTTTAAAAGAGGTAGAGATTGCACACATAAAAACACTCACCACGACGTGATTTGAACACGCAACCTTCTGATCTGGAGTCAGACGCGCTACCGTTGCGCCACGAGGTCTAGACAAAACGTGTCTTTGGAGGGGATGCCTAGTTCAGATTTCGTTGATTGTATCATTTGGAATGGAGGCCTGGATCTCTTGGGAAATGTATTATCTGACAATGCCCCCTCGTCAGCACGTGCCTCTGCCCGACAGGTTAGGTGTATGAAAATAAGTGAATGCAGAGCCCGAATAGCTCAGTCGGTAGAGCATCAGACTTTTAATCTGAGGGTCCAGGGTTCAAGTCCCTGTTCGGGCACTGCTTTAATGTTCACCTTCCTTCACTAGGCAGTCTTTCCATACTTGTATTTGGTCAGATTTAAAAATGGCTTTACTGCGAAAGCATACCATGCGATTATCTGAGGACAGCGCCCCTCTTCCAAAAGCATACAAACATTTTCCAATCATATAGAGTCACGAAAGTCAGAAATAGCCATCAAATTAATCACTTACCTTTGAAGATTTTCATCTGGTTGCAGTCACAAGAGTCTCAGCTACACAATAAATGTTTGTTTTGTTCAATAAAGTCCCTCTTTATATCCCAAAAACTCAGTTTTGTTGGCGCGTTGTGTTCAGTAATCCACTGCCTCAAAGGCGGTCAAAACACGCAGACGAATACGTCCGAACAGTACCGGTAAAGTTTGTTGAAACATGTCAAACGATTTTTATAATTAATCTTCAGGTTGGCAATTGTCTAAATACGCAATAATATTTCAACCGGACAATAGCGTATTCAATAGAAAGGAAAAACAACGACGGGCACGCACTTGGTCATGTGCGCAAACCAGCACTGCATGCTTCCTCAGTCCACTGACAGAAGGTCTCATTCTTCTTCATTTTTCAGAAAACAATCCTGAAACAATGTCTAAAGACCGTTGACATCTAGTGGAAGCCATAGGAACTGCAATCTGGGTCCTAACCCATTAGAAACTCAATAGGCATTCAATTGAAAACTTCCCACATCAAAAAAAATCCCACTTCCCGGATGGATTTTCCTCAGATTTTCACCTGCCATATCAGTTCTGTTATACTCACAGACATCATTTGAATGGTTTTGGAAACTTTAAAGTGTGTTCTATCCACATCTACCATTTATATGCATATCCTAGATTCTGGGCCTGAGTAACAGGCAGTTTACTTTGGGCACTCTTCTCATCCAGATGTCGAATCACTTCCCCTAAGCCATATGAAGTTAAAATCTGTGTTCGAAGACTGATTTAAGCCTGTGAATCAATCACACAGCATCATCTGATCTGGGAATTTGCAGTGTGACAGGCTTTTATGAGAGACAATTGTCATCTAAAGCAGAATTGGTTTGGTTGTTTTCGTTCGAGGTTTGTACTGTAAGCCACATTGGTACTTGTGTTGATTCATTGACTTCGCTGTTTAAAAGAGGTAGAGATTGCACACATAAAAACACTCACCACGACGTGATTTGAACACGCAACCTTCTGATCTGGAGTCAGACGCGCTACCGTTGCGCCACGAGGTCTAGACAAAACGCGTCTTTGGAGGGGATGCCTAGTTCAGATTTCGTTGATTGTATCATTTGGAATGGAGGCCTGGATCTCTTGGGAAATGTATTATCTGACAATGCCCCCTCGTCAGCACGTGCCTCTGCCCGACAGGTTAGGTGTATGAAAATAAGTGAATGCAGAGCCCGAATAGCTCAGTCGGTAGAGCATCAGACTTTTAATCTGAGGGTCCAGGGTTCAAGTCCCTGTTCGGGCGCTGCTTTAATGTTCACCTTCCTTCACTAGGCAGTCTTTCCATACTTGTATTTGGTCAGATTTAAAAATGGCTTTACTGCGAAAGCATACCATGCGATTATCTGAGGACAGCGCCCCTCTTCCAAAAGCATACAAACATTTTCCAATCATATAGAGTCACGAAAGTCAGAAATAGCCATCAAATTAATCACTTACCTTTGAAGATTTTCATCTGGTTGCAGTCACAAGAGTCTCAGCTACACAATAAATGTTTGTTTTGTTCAATAAAGTCCCTCTTTATATCCCAAAAACTCAGTTTTGTTGGCGCGTTGTGTTCAGTAATCTACTGGCTCAAAGGCGGTCAAAACACGCAGACGAATACATCCGAACAGTACCGGTAAAGTTTGTTGAAACATGTCAAACGATTTTTATAATTAATCTTCAGGTTGGCAATTGTCTAAATACTCGATAATATTTCAACCGGACAATAGCGTATTCAATAGAAAGGAAAAACAACGACGGGCACGCACTTGGTCATGTGCGCAAACCAGCACTGCATGCTTCCTCAGTCCACTGACAGAAGGTCTCATTCTTCTTCATTTTTCAGAAAACAATCCTGAAACAATGTCTAAAGACTGTTGACATCTAGTGGAAGCCATAGGAACTGCAATCTGGGTCCTAACCCATTAGAAACTCAATAGGCATTCAATTGAAAACTTCCCACGTCAAATAAAGTCCCACTTCCCGGATGGATTTTCCTCAGATTTTCACCTGCCATATCAGTTCTGTTATACTCACAGACATCATTTGAACGGTTTTGGAAACTTTAAAGTGTGTTCTATCCAAATCTACCATTTATATGCATATCCTAGATTCTGGGCCTGAGTAACAGGCAGTTTACTTTGGGCACTCTTCTCATCCAGATGTCGAATCACTTCCCCTAAGCCATAAGAAGTTAAAATCCGTGTTCGAAGACTGATTTAAGCCTGTCAATCAATCACACAGCATCATCTGATCTGGGAATTTGCAGTGTGACAGGCTTTTATGAGAGACAATTGTCATCTAAAGCAGAATTGGTTTGGTTGTTTTCGTTCGAGGTTTGTACTGTAAGCCACATTGGTACTTGTGTTGATTCATTGACTTCGCTGTTTAAAGGAGGTAGAGATTGCACACATAAAAACACTGACCACGACGTGATTTGAACACGCAACCTTCTGATCTGGAGTCAGACGCGCTACCGTTGCGCCACGAGGTCTAGACAAAACGCGTCTTTGGAGGGGATGCCTAGTTCAGATTTCGTTGATTGTATCATTTGGAATGGAGGCCTGGATCTCTTGGGAAATGTATTATCTGACAATGCCCCCTCGTCAGCACGTGCCTCTGCCCGACAGGTTAGGTGTATGAAAATAAGTAAATGCAGAGCCCGAATAGCTCAGTCGGTAGAGCATCAGACTTTTAATCTGAGGGTCCAGGGTTCAAGTCCCTGTTCGGGCGCTGCTTTAATGTTCACCTTCCTTCACTAGGCAGTCTTTCCATACTTGTATTTGGTCAGATTTAAAAATGGCTTTACTGCGAAAGCATACCATGCGATTATCTGAGGACAGCGCCCCTCTTCCAAAAGCACACAAACATTTTCCAATCATATAGAGTCACGAAAGTCAGAAATAGCGATCAAATTAATCACTTACCTTTGAAGATTTTCATCTGGTTGCAGTCACAAGAGTCTCAGCTACACAATAAATGTTTGTTTTGTTCAATAAAGTCCCTCTTTATATCCCAAAAACTCAGTTTTGTTGGCGCGTTGTGTTCAGTAATCCACTGGCTCAAAGGCGGTCAAAACACGCAGACGAATACGTCCGAACAGTACCGGTAAAGTTTGTTGAAACATGTCAAACGATTTTTATAATTAATCTTCAGGTTGGCAATTGTCTAAATACTCGATAATATTTCAACCGGACAATAGCGTATTCAATAGAAAGGAAAAACAACGACGGGCACGCACTTGGTCATGTGCGCAAACCAGCACTGCATGCTTCCTCAGTCCACTGACAGAAGGTCTCATTCTTCTTCATTTTTCAGAAAACAATCCTGAAACAATGTCTAAAGACTGTTGACATCTAGTGGAAGCCATAGGAACTGCAATCTGGGTCCTAACCCATTAGAAACTCAATAGGCATTCAATTGAAAACTTCCCACATCAAAAAAAATCCCACTTCCCGGATGGATTTTCCTCAGATTTTCACCTGCCATATCAGTTCTGTTATACTCACAGACATCATTTGAATGGTTTTGGAAACTTTAAAGTGTGTTCTATCCAAATCTAACATTTATATGCATATCCTAGATTCTGGGCCTGAGTAACAGGCAGTTTACTTTGGGCACTCTTCTCATCCAGATGTCGAATCACTTCCCCTAAGCCATAAGAAGTTAAAATCTGTGTTCGAAGACTGATTTAAGCCTGTGAATCAATCACACAGCATCATCTGATCTGGGAATTTGCAGTGTGACAGGCTTTTATGAGAGACAATTGTCATCTAAAGCAGAATTGGTTTGGTTGTTTTCGTTCGAGGTTTGTACTGTAAGCCACATTGGTACTTGTGTTGATTCATTGACTTCGCTGTTTAAAGGAGGTAGAGATTGCACACATAAAAACACTCACCACGACGTGATTTGAACACGCAACCTTCTGATCTGGAGTCAGACGCGCTACCGTTGCGCCACGAGGTCTAGACAAAACGCGTCTTTGGAGGGGATGCCTAGTTCAGATTTCGTTGATTGTATCATTTGGAATGGAGGCCTGGATCTCTTGGGAAATGTATTATCTGACAATGCCCCCTCGTCAGCACGTGCCTCTGCCCGACAGGTTAGGTGTATGAAAATAAGTGAATGCAGAGCCCGAATAGCTCAGTCGGTAGAGCATCAGACTTTTAATCTGAGGGTCCAGGGTTCAAGTCCCTGTTCGGGCGCTGCTTTAATGTTCACCTTCCTTCACTAGGCAGTCTTTCCATACTTGTATTTGGTCAGATTTAAAAATGGCTTTACTGCGAAAGCATACCATGCGATTATCTGAGGACAGCGCCCCTCTTCCAAAAGCATACAAACATTTTCCAATCATATAGAGTCACGAAAGTCAGAAATAGCCATCAAATTAATCACTTACCTTTGAAGATTTTCATCTGGTTGCAGTCACAAGAGTCTCAGCTACACAATAAATGTTTGTTTTGTTCAATAAAGTCCCTCTTTATATCCCAAAAACTCAGTTTTGTTGGCGCGTTGTGTTCAGTAATCCACTGGCTCAAAGGCGGTCAAAACACGCAGACGAATACGTCCGAACAGTACCGGTAAAGTTTGTTGAAACATGTCAAACGATTTTTATAATTAATCTTCAGGTTGGCAATTGTCTAAATACTCGATAATATTTCAACCGGACAATAGCGTATTCAATAGAAAGGAAAAACAACGACGGGCACGCACTTGGTCATGTGCGCAAACCAGCACTGCATGCTTCCTCAGTCCACTGACAGAAGGTCTCATTCTTCTTCATTTTTCAGAAAACAATCCTGAAACAATGTCTAAAGACTGTTGACATCTAGTGGAAGCCATAGGAACTGCAATCTGGGTCCTAACCCATTAGAAACTCAATAGGCATTCAATTGAAAACTTCCCACATCAAAAAAAATCCCACTTCCCGGATGGATTTTCCTCAGATTTTCACCTGCCATATCAGTTCTGTTATACTCACAGACATCATTTGAATGGTTTTGGAAACTTTAAAGTGTGTTCTATCCAAATCTACCATTTATATGCATATCCTAGATTCTGGGCCTGAGTAACAGGCAGTTTACTTTGGGCACTCTTCTCATCCAGATGTCGAATCACTTCCCCTAAGCCATAAGAAGTTAAAATCTGTGTTCGAAGACTGATTTAAGCCTGTGAATCAATCACACAGCATCATCTGATCTGGGAATTTGCAGTGTGACAGGCTTTTATGAGAGACAATTGTCATCTAAAGCAGAATTGGTTTGGTTGTTTTCGTTCGAGGTTTGTACTGTAAGCCACATTGGTACTTGTGTTGATTCATTGACTTCGCTGTTTAAAGGAGGTAGAGATTGCACACATAAAAACACTCACCACGACGTGATTTGAACACGCAACCTTCTGATCTGGAGTCAGACGCGCTACCGTTGCGCCATAAGGTCTAGACAAAACGCGTCTTTGGAGGGGATGCCTAGTTCAGATTTCGTTGATTGTATCATTTGGAATGGAGGCCTGGATCTCTTGGGAAATGTATTATCTGACAATGCCCCCTCGTCAGCACGTGCCTCTGCCCGACAGGTTAGGTGTATGAAAATAAGTGAATGCAGAGCCCGAATAGCTCAGTCGGTAGAGCATCAGACTTTTAATCTGAGGGTCCAGGGTTCAAGTCCCTGTTCGGGCGCTGCTTTAATGTTCACCTTCCTTCACTAGGCAGTCTTTCCATACTTGTATTTGGTCAGATTTAAAAATGGCTTTACTGCGAAAGCATACCATGCGATTATCTGAGGACAGCGCCCCTCTTCCAAAAGCATACAAACATTTTCCAATCATATAGAGTCACGAAAGTCAGAAATAGCCATCAAATTAATCACTTACCTTTGAAGATTTTCATCTGGTTGCAGTCACAAGAGTCTCAGCTACACAATAAATGTTTGTTTTGTTCAATAAAGTCCCTCTTTATATCCCAAAAACTCAGTTTTGTTGGCGCGTTGTGTTCAGTAATCCACTGGCTCAAAGGCGGTCAAAACACGCAGACGAATACGTCCGAACAGTACCGGTAAAGTTTGTTGAAACATGTCAAACGATTTTTATAATTAATCTTCAGGTTGGCAATTGTCTAAATACTCGATAATATTTCAACCGGACAATAGCGTATTCAATAGAAAGGAAAAACAACGACGGGCACGCACTTGGTCATGTGCGCAAACCAGCACTGCATGCTTCCTCAGTCCACTGACAGAAGGTCTCATTCTTCTTCATTTTTCAGAAAACAATCCTGAAACAATGTCTAAAGACTGTTGACATCTAGTGGAAGCCATAGGAACTGCAATCTGGGTCCTAACCCATTAGAAACTCAATAGGCATTCAATTGAAAACTTCCCACGTCAAATAAAGTCCCACTTCCCGGATGGATTTTCCTCAGATTTTCACCTGCCATATCAGTTCTGTTATACTCACAGACATCATTTGAATGGTTTTGGAAACTTTAAAGTGTGTTCTATCCAAATCTACCATTTATATGCATATCCTAGATTCTGGGCCTGAGTAACAGGCAGTTTACTTTGGGCACTCTTCTCATCCAGATGTCGAATCACTTCCCCTAAGCCATAAGAAGTTAAAATCCGTGTTCGAAGACTGATTTAAGCCTGTCAATCAATCACACAGCATCATCTGATCTGGGAATTTGCAGTGTGACAGGCTTTTATGAGAGACAATTGTCATCTAAAGCAGAATTGGTTTGGTTGTTTTCGTTCGAGGTTTGTACTGTAAGCCACATTGGTACTTGTGTTGATTCATTGACTTCGCTGTTTAAAGGAGGTAGAGATTGCACACATAAAAACACTGACCACGACGTGATTTGAACACGCAACCTTCTGATCTGGAGTCAGACGCGCTACCGTTGCGCCACGAGGTCTAGACAAAACGCGTCTTTGGAGGGGATGCCTAGTTCAGATTTCGTTGATTGTATCATTTGGAATGGAGGCCTGGATCTCTTGGGAAATGTATTATCTGACAATGCCCCCTCGTCAGCACGTGCCTCTGCCCGACAGGTTAGGTGTATGAAAATAAGTAAATGCAGAGCCCGAATAGCTCAGTCGGTAGAGCATCAGACTTTTAATCTGAGGGTCCAGGGTTCAAGTCCCTGTTCGGGCGCTGCTTTAATGTTCACCTTCCTTCACTAGGCAGTCTTTCCATACTTGTATTTGGTCAGATTTAAAAATGGCTTTACTGCGAAAGCATACCATGCGATTATCTGAGGACAGCGCCCCTCTTCCAAAAGCATACAAACATTTTCCAATCATATAGAGTCACGAAAGTCAGAAATAGCCATCAAATTAATCACTTACCTTTGAAGATTTTCATCTGGTTGCAGTCACAAGAGTCTCAGCTACACAATAAATGTTTGTTTTGTTCAATAAAGTCCCTCTTTATATCCCAAAAACTCAGTTTTGTTGGCGCGTTGTGTTCAGTAATCCACTGGCTCAAAGGCGGTCAAAACACGCAGACGAATACGTCCGAACAGTACCGGTAAAGTTTGTTGAAACATGTCAAACGATTTTTATAATTAATCTTCAGGTTGGCAATTGTCTAAATACTCGATAATATTTCAACCGGACAATAGCGTATTCAATAGAAAGGAAAAACAACGACGGGCACGCACTTGGTCATGTGCGCAAACCAGCACTGCATGCTTCCTCAGTCCACTGACAGAAGGTCTCATTCTTCTTCATTTTTCAGAAAACAATCCTGAAACAATGTCTAAAGACTGTTGACATCTAGTGGAAGCCATAGGAACTGCAATCTGGGTCCTAACCCATTAGAAACTCAATAGGCATTCAATTGAAAACTTCCCACGTCAAATAAAGTCCCACTTCCCGGATGGATTTTCCTCAGATTTTCACCTGCCATATCAGTTCTGTTATACTCACAGACATCATTTGAACGGTTTTGGAAACTTTAAAGTGTTCTATCCAAATCTACCATTTATATGCATATCCTAGATTCTGGGCCTGAGTAACAGGCAGTTTACTTTGGGCACTCTTCTCATCCAGATGTCGAATCACTTCCCCTAAGCCATAAGAAGTTAAAATCCGTGTTCGAAGACTGATTTAAGCCTGTCAATCAATCACACAGCATCATCTGATCTGGGAATTTGCAGTGTGACAGGCTTTTATGAGAGACAATTGTCATCTAAAGCAGAATTGGTTTGGTTGTTTTCGTTCGAGGTTTGTACTGTAAGCCACATTGGTACTTGTGTTGATTCATTGACTTCGCTGTTTAAAAGAGGTAGAGATTGCACACATAAAAACACTCACCACGACGTGATTTGAACACGCAACCTTCTGATCTGGAGTCAGACGCGCTACCGTTGCGCCACGAGGTCTAGACAAAACGAGTCTTTGGAGGGGATGCCTAGTTCAGATTTCGTTGATTGTATCATTTGGAATGGAGGCCTGGATCTCTTGGGAAATGTATTATCTGACAATGCCCCCTCGTCAGCACGTGCCTCTGCCCGACAGGTTAGGTGTATGAAAATAAGTGAATGCAGAGCCCGAATAGCTCAGTCGGTAGAGCATCAGACTTTTAATCTGAGGGTCCAGGGTTCAAGTCCCTGTTCGGGCACTGCTTTAATGTTCACCTTCCTTCACTAGGCAGTCTTTCCATACTTGTATTTGGTCAGATTTAAAAATGGCTTTACTGCGAAAGCATACCATGCGATTATCTGAGGACAGCGCCCCTCTTCCAAAAGCATACAAACATTTTCCAATCATATAGAGTCACGAAAGTCAGAAATAGCCATCAAATTAATCACTTACCTTTGAAGATTTTCATCTGGTTGCAGTCACAAGAGTCTCAGCTACACAATAAATGTTTGTTTTGTTCAATAAAGTCCCTCTTTATATCCCAAAAACTCAGTTTTGTTGGCGCGTTGTGTTCAGTAATCCACTGGCTCAAGGGCGGTCAAAACACGCAGACGAATACGTCCGAACAGTACCGGTAAAGTTTGTTGAAACATGTCAAACGATTTTTATAATTAATCTTCAGGTTGGCAATTGTCTAAATACGCAATAATATTTCAACCGGACAATAGCGTATTCAATAGAAAGGAAAAACAACGACGGGCACGCACTTGGTCATGTGCGCAAACCAGCACTGCATGCTTCCTCAGTCCACTGACAGAAGGTCTCATTCTTCTTCATTTTTCAGAAAACAATCCTGAAACAATGTCTAAAGACTGTTGACATCTAGTGGAAGCCATAGGAACTGCAATCTGGGTCCTAACCCATTAGAAACTCAATAGGCATTCAATTGAAAACTTCCCACATCAAAAAAAATCCCACTTCCCGGATGGATTTTCCTCAGATTTTCACCTGCCATATCAGTTCTGTTATACTCACAGACATCATTTGAATGGTTTTGGAAACTTTAAAGTGTGTTCTATCCAAATCTACCATTTATATGCATATCCTAGATTCTGGGCCTGAGTAACAGGCAGTTTACTTTGGGCACTCTTCTCATCCAGATGTCGAATCACTTCCCCTAAGCCATAAGAAGTTAAAATCCGTGTTCGAAGACTGATTTAAGCCTGTGAATCAATCACACAGCATCATCTGATCTGGGAATTTGCAGTGTGACAGGCTTTTATGAGAGACAATTGTCATCTAAAGCAGAATTGGTTTGGTTGTTTTCGTTCGAGGTTTGTACTGTAAGCCACATTGGTACTTGTGTTGATTCATTGACTTCGCTGTTTAAAAGAGGTAGAGATTGCACACATAAAAACACTCACCACGACGTGATTTGAACACGCAACCTTCTGATCTGGAGTCAGACGCGCTACCGTTGCGCCATGAGGTCTAGACAAAACGCGTCTTTGGAGGGGATGCCTAGTTCAGATTTCGTTGATTGTATCATTTGGAATGGAGGCCTGGATCTCTTGGGAAATGTATTATCTGACAATGCCCCCTCGTCAGCACGTGCCTCTGCCCGACAGGTTAGGTGTATGAAAATAAGTGAATGCAGAGCCCGAATAGCTCAGTCGGTAGAGCATCAGACTTTTAATCTGAGGGTCCAGGGTTCAAGTCCCTGTTCGGGCACTGCTTTAATGTTCACCTTCCTTCACTAGGCAGTCTTTCCATACTTGTATTTGGTCAGATTTAAAAATGGCTTTACTGCGAAAGCATACCATGCGATTATCTGAGGACAGCGCCCCTCTTCCAAAAGCATACAAACATTTTCCAATCATATAGAGTCACGAAAGTCAGAAATAGCCATCAAATTAATCACTTACCTTTGAAGATTTTCATCTGGTTGCAGTCACAAGAGTCTCAGCTACACAATAAATGTTTGTTTTGTTCAATAAAGTCCCTCTTTATATCCCAAAAACTCAGTTTTGTTGGCGCGTTGTGTTCAGTAATCCACTGGCTCAAAGGCGGTCAAAACACGCAGACGAATACGTCCGAACAGTACCGGTAAAGTTTGTTGAAACATGTCAAACGATTTTTATAATTAATCTTCAGGTTGGCAATTGTCTAAATACGCAATAATATTTCAACCGGACAATAGCGTATTCAATAGAAAGGAAAAACAACGACGGGCACGCACTTGGTCATGTGCGCAAACCAGCACTGCATGCTTCCTCAGTCCACTGACAGAAGGTCTCATTCTTCTTCATTTTTCAGAAAACAATCCTGAAACAATGTCTAAAGACCGTTGACATCTAGTGGAAGCCATAGGAACTGCAATCTGGGTCCTAACCCATTAGAAACTCAATAGGCATTCAATTGAAAACTTCCCACATCAAAAAAAATCCCACTTCCCGGATGGATTTTCCTCAGATTTTCACCTGCCATATCAGTTCTGTTATACTCACAGACATCATTTGAATGGTTTTGGAAACTTTAAAGTGTGTTCTATCCACATCTACCATTTATATGCATATCCTAGATTCTGGGCCTGAGTAACAGGCAGTTTACTTTGGGCACTCTTCTCATCCAGATGTCGAATCACTTCCCCTAAGCCATATGAAGTTAAAATCTGTGTTCGAAGACTGATTTAAGCCTGTGAATCAATCACACAGCATCATCTGATCTGGGAATTTGCAGTGTGACAGGCTTTTATGAGAGACAATTGTCATCTAAAGCAGAATTGGTTTGGTTGTTTTCGTTCGAGGTTTGTACTGTAAGCCACATTGGTACTTGTGTTGATTCATTGACTTCGCTGTTTAAAAGAGGTAGAGATTGCACACATAAAAACACTCACCACGACGTGATTTGAACACGCAACCTTCTGATCTGGAGTCAGACGCGCTACCGTTGCGCCACGAGGTCTAGACAAAACGCGTCTTTGGAGGGGATGCCTAGTTCAGATTTCGTTGATTGTATCATTTGGAATGGAGGCCTGGATCTCTTGGGAAATGTATTATCTGACAATGCCCCCTCGTCAGCACGTGCCTCTGCCCGACAGGTTAGGTGTATGAAAATAAGTGAATGCAGAGCCCGAATAGCTCAGTCGGTAGAGCATCAGACTTTTAATCTGAGGGTCCAGGGTTCAAGTCCCTGTTCGGGCGCTGCTTTAATGTTCACCTTCCTTCACTAGGCAGTCTTTCCATACTTGTATTTGGTCAGATTTAAAAATGGCTTTACTGCGAAAGCATACCATGCGATTATCTGAGGACAGCGCCCCTCTTCCAAAAGCATACAAACATTTTCCAATCATATAGAGTCACGAAAGTCAGAAATAGCCATCAAATTAATCACTTACCTTTGAAGATTTTCATCTGGTTGCAGTCACAAGAGTCTCAGCTACACAATAAATGTTTGTTTTGTTCAATAAAGTCCCTCTTTATATCCCAAAAACTCAGTTTTGTTGGCGCGTTGTGTTCAGTAATCCACTGGCTCAAAGGCGGTCAAAACACGCAGACGAATACGTCCGAACAGTACCGGTAAAGTTTGTTGAAACATGTCAAACGATTTTTATAATTAATCTTCAGGTTGGCAATTGTCTAAATACGCAATAATATTTCAACCGGACAATAGCGTATTCAATAGAAAGGAAAAACAACGACGGGCACGCACTTGGTCATGTGCGCAAACCAGCACTGCATGCTTCCTCAGTCCACTGACAGAAGGTCTCATTCTTCTTCATTTTTCAGAAAACAATCCTGAAACAATGTCTAAAGACCGTTGACATCTAGTGGAAGCCATAGGAACTGCAATCTGGGTCCTAACCCATTAGAAACTCAATAGGCATTCAATTGAAAACTTCCCACATCAAAAAAAATCCCACTTCCCGGATGGATTTTCCTCAGATTTTCACCTGCCATATCAGTTCTGTTATACTCACAGACATCATTTGAATGGTTTTGGAAACTTTAAAGTGTGTTCTATCCACATCTACCATTTATATGCATATCCTAGATTCTGGGCCTGAGTAACAGGCAGTTTACTTTGGGCACTCTTCTCATCCAGATGTCGAATCACTTCCCCTAAGCCATATGAAGTTAAAATCTGTGTTCGAAGACTGATTTAAGCCTGTGAATCAATCACACAGCATCATCTGATCTGGGAATTTGCAGTGTGACAGGCTTTTATGAGAGACAATTGTCATCTAAAGCAGAATTGGTTTGGTTGTTTTCGTTCGAGGTTTGTACTGTAAGCCACATTGGTACTTGTGTTGATTCATTGACTTCGCTGTTTAAAAGAGGTAGAGATTGCACACATAAAAACACTCACCACGACGTGATTTGAACACGCAACCTTCTGATCTGGAGTCAGACGCGCTACCGTTGCGCCACGAGGTCTAGACAAAACGCGTCTTTGGAGGGGATGCCTAGTTCAGATTTCGTTGATTGTATCATTTGGAATGGAGGCCTGGATCTCTTGGGAAATGTATTATCTGACAATGCCCCCTCGTCAGCACGTGCCTCTGCCCGACAGGTTAGGTGTATGAAAATAAGTGAATGCAGAGCCCGAATAGCTCAGTCGGTAGAGCATCAGACTTTTAATCTGAGGGTCCAGGGTTCAAGTCCCTGTTCGGGCGCTGCTTTAATGTTCACCTTCCTTCACTAGGCAGTCTTTCCATACTTGTATTTGGTCAGATTTAAAAATGGCTTTACTGCGAAAGCATACCATGCGATTATCTGAGGACAGCGCCCCTCTTCCAAAAGCATACAAACATTTTCCAATCATATAGAGTCACGAAAGTCAGAAATAGCCATCAAATTAATCACTTACCTTTGAAGATTTTCATCTGGTTGCAGTCACAAGAGTCTCAGCTACACAATAAATGTTTGTTTTGTTCAATAAAGTCCCTCTTTATATCCCAAAAACTCAGTTTTGTTGGCGCGTTGTGTTCAGTAATCCACTGGCTCAAAGGCGGTCAAAACACGCAGACGAATACGTCCGAACAGTACCGGTAAAGTTTGTTGAAACATGTCAAACGATTTTTATAATTAATCTTCAGGTTGGCAATTGTCTAAATACTCGATAATATTTCAACCAGACAATAGCGTATTCAATAGAAAGGAAAAACAACGACGGGCACGCACTTGGTCATGTGCGCAAACCAGCACTGCATGCTTCCTCAGTCCACTGACAGAAGGTCTCATTCTTCTTCATTTTTCAGAAAACAATCCTGAAACAATGTCTAAAGACTGTTGACATCTAGTGGAAGCCATAGGAACTGCAATCTGGGTCCTAACCCATTAGAAACTCAATAGGCATTCAATTGAAAACTTCCCACATCAAAAAAAATCCCACTTCCCGGATGGATTTTCCTCAGATTTTCACCTGCCATATCAGTTCTGTTATACTCACAGACATAATTTGAATGGTTTTGGAAACTTTAAAGTGTGTTCTATCCAAATCTACCATTTATATGCATATCCTAGATTCTGGGCCTGAGTAACAGGCAGTTTACTTTGGGCACTCTTCTCATCCAGATGTCGAATCACTTCCCCTAAGCCATAAGAAGTTAAAATCTGTGTTCGAAGACTGATTTAAGCCTGTGAATCAATCACACAGCATCATCTGATCTGGGAATTTGCAGTGTGACAGGCTTTTATGAGAGACAATTGTCATCTAAAGCAGAATTGGTTTGGTTGTTTTCGTTCGAGCTTTGTACTGTAAGCCACATTGGTACTTGTGTTGATTCATTGACTTCGCTGTTTAAAGGAGGTAGAGATTGCACACATAAAAACACTGACCACGACGTGATTTGAACACGCAACCTTCTGATCTGGAGTCAGACGCGCTACCGTTGCGCCACGAGGTCTAGACAAAATGCGTCTTTGGAGGGGATGCCTAGTTCAGATTTCGTTGATTGTATCATTTGGAATGGAGGCCTGGATCTCTTGGGAAATGTATTATCTGACAATGCCCCCTCGTCAGCACGTGCCTCTGCCCGACAGGTTAGGTGTATGAAAATAAGTGAATGCAGAGCCCGAATAGCTCAGTCGGTAGAGCATCAGACTTTTAATCTGAGGGTCCAGGGTTCAAGTCCCTGTTCGGGCGCTGCTTTAATGTTCACCTTCCTTCACTAGGCAGTCTTTCCATACTTGTATTTGGTCAGATTTAAAAATGGCTTTACTGCGAAAGCATACCATGCGATTATCTGAGGACAGCGCCCCTCTTCCAAAAGCATACAAACATTTTCCAATCATATAGAGTCACGAAAGTCAGAAATAGCCATCAAATTAATCACTTACCTTTGAAGATTTTCATCTGGTTGCAGTCACAAGAGTCTCAGCTACACAATAAATGTTTGTTTTGTTCAATAAAGTCCCTCTTTATATCCCAAAAACTCAGTTTTGTTGGCGCGTTGTGTTCAGTAATCCACTGGCTCAAAGGCGGTCAAAACACGCAGACGAATACGTCCGAACAGTACCGGTAAAGTTTGTTGAAACATGTCAAACGATTTTTATAATTAATCTTCAGGTTGGCAATTGTCTAAATACGCAATAATATTTCAACCGGACAATAGCGTATTCAATAGAAAGGAAAAACAACGACGGGCACGCACTTGGTCATGTGCGCAAACCAGCACTGCATGCTTCCTCAGTCCACTGACAGAAGGTCTCATTCTTCTTCATTTTTCAGAAAACAATCCTGAAACAATGTCTAAAGACTGTTGACATCTAGTGGAAGCCATAGGAACTGCAATCTGGGTCCTAACCCATTAGAAACTCAATAGGCATTCAATTGAAAACTTCCCACATCAAAAAAAATCCCACTTCCCGGATGGATTTTCCTCAGATTTTCACCTGCCATATCAGTTCTGTTATACTCACAGACATCATTTGAATGGTTTTGGAAACTTTAAAGTGTGTTCTATCCACATCTACCATTTATATGCATATCCTAGATTCTGGGCCTGAGTAACAGGCAGTTTACTTTGGGCACTCTTCTCATCCAGATGTCGAATCACTTCCCCTAAGCCATAAGAAGTTAAAATCTGTGTTCGAAGACTGATTTAAGCCTGTGAATCAATCACACAGCATCATCTGATCTGGGAATTTGCAGTGTGACAGGCTTTTATGAGAGACAATTGTCATCTAAAGCAGAATTGGTTTGGTTGTTTTCGTTCGAGGTTTGTACTGTAAGCCACATTGGTACTTGTGTTGATTCATTGACTTCGCTGTTTAAAAGAGGTAGAGATTGCACACATAAAAACACTCACCACGACGTGATTTGAACACGCAACCTTCTGATCTGGAGTCAGACGCGCTACCGTTGCGCCACGAGGTCTAGACAAAACGCGTCTTTGGAGGGGATGCCTAGTTCAGATTTCGTTGATTGTATCATTTGGAATGGAGGCCTGGATCTCTTGGGAAATGTATTATCTGACAATGCCCCCTCGTCAGCACGTGCCTCTGCCCGACAGGTTAGGTGTATGAAAATAAGTGAATGCAGAGCCCGAATAGCTCAGTCGGTAGAGCATCAGACTTTTAATCTGAGGGTCCAGGGTTCAAGTCCCTGTTCGGGCACTGCTTTAATGTTCACCTTCCTTCACTAGGCAGTCTTTCCATACTTGTATTTGGTCAGATTTAAAAATGGCTTTACTGCGAAAGCATACCATGCGATTATCTGAGGACAGCGCCCCTCTTCCAAAAGCATACAAACATTTTCCAATCATATAGAGTCACGAAAGTCAGAAATAGCCATCAAATTAATCACTTACCTTTGAAGATTTTCATCTGGTTGCAGTCACAAGAGTCTCAGCTACACAATAAATGTTTGTTTTGTTCAATAAAGTCCCTCTTTATATCCCAAAAACTCAGTTTTGTTGGCGCGTTGTGTTCAGTAATCCACTGGCTCAAGGGCGGTCAAAACACGCAGACGAATACGTCCGAACAGTACCGGTAAAGTTTGTTGAAACATGTCAAACGATTTTTATAATTAATCTTCAGGTTGGCAATTGTCTAAATACGCAATAATATTTCAACCGGACAATAGCGTATTCAATAGAAAGGAAAAACAACGACGGGCACGCACTTGGTCATGTGCGCAAACCAGCACTGCATGCTTCCTCAGTCCACTGACAGAAGGTCTCATTCTTCTTCATTTTTCAGAAAACAATCCTGAAACAATGTCTAAAGACTGTTGACATCTAGTGGAAGCCATAGGAACTGCAATCTGGGTCCTAACCCATTAGAAACTCAATAGGCATTCAATTGAAAACTTCCCACATCAAAAAAAATCCCACTTCCCGGATGGATTTTCCTCAGATTTTCACCTGCCATATCAGTTCTGTTATACTCACAGACATCATTTGAATGGTTTTGGAAACTTTAAAGTGTGTTCTATCCAAATCTACCATTTATATGCATATCCTAGATTCTGGGCCTGAGTAACAGGCAGTTTACTTTGGGCACTCTTCTCATCCAGATGTCGAATCACTTCCCCTAAGCCATAAGAAGTTAAAATCCGTGTTCGAAGACTGATTTAAGCCTGTGAATCAATCACACAGCATCATCTGATCTGGGAATTTGCAGTGTGACAGGCTTTTATGAGAGACAATTGTCATCTAAAGCAGAATTGGTTTGGTTGTTTTCGTTCGAGGTTTGTACTGTAAGCCACATTGGTACTTGTGTTGATTCATTGACTTCGCTGTTTAAAAGAGGTAGAGATTGCACACATAAAAACACTCACCACGACGTGATTTGAACACGCAACCTTCTGATCTGGAGTCAGACGCGCTACCGTTGCGCCATGAGGTCTAGACAAAACGCGTCTTTGGAGGGGATGCCTAGTTCAGATTTCGTTGATTGTATCATTTGGAATGGAGGCCTGGATCTCTTGGGAAATGTATTATCTGACAATGCCCCCTCGTCAGCACGTGCCTCTGCCCGACAGGTTAGGTGTATGAAAATAAGTGAATGCAGAGCCCGAATAGCTCAGTCGGTAGAGCATCAGACTTTTAATCTGAGGGTCCAGGGTTCAAGTCCCTGTTCGGGCACTGCTTTAATGTTCACCTTCCTTCACTAGGCAGTCTTTCCATACTTGTATTTGGTCAGATTTAAAAATGGCTTTACTGCGAAAGCATACCATGCGATTATCTGAGGACAGCGCCCCTCTTCCAAAAGCATACAAACATTTTCCAATCATATAGAGTCACGAAAGTCAGAAATAGCCATCAAATTAATCACTTACCTTTGAAGATTTTCATCTGGTTGCAGTCACAAGAGTCTCAGCTACACAATAAATGTTTGTTTTGTTCAATAAAGTCCCTCTTTATATCCCAAAAACTCAGTTTTGTTGGCGCGTTGTGTTCAGTAATCCACTGGCTCAAAGGCGGTCAAAACACGCAGACGAATACGTCCGAACAGTACCGGTAAAGTTTGTTGAAACATGTCAAACGATTTTTATAATTAATCTTCAGGTTGGCAATTGTCTAAATACGCAATAATATTTCAACCGGACAATAGCGTATTCAATAGAAAGGAAAAACAACGACGGGCACGCACTTGGTCATGTGCGCAAACCAGCACTGCATGCTTCCTCAGTCCACTGACAGAAGGTCTCATTCTTCTTCATTTTTCAGAAAACAATCCTGAAACAATGTCTAAAGACCGTTGACATCTAGTGGAAGCCATAGGAACTGCAATCTGGGTCCTAACCCATTAGAAACTCAATAGGCATTCAATTGAAAACTTCCCACATCAAAAAAAATCCCACTTCCCGGATGGATTTTCCTCAGATTTTCACCTGCCATATCAGTTCTGTTATACTCACAGACATCATTTGAATGGTTTTGGAAACTTTAAAGTGTGTTCTATCCACATCTACCATTTATATGCATATCCTAGATTCTGGGCCTGAGTAACAGGCAGTTTACTTTGGGCACTCTTCTCATCCAGATGTCGAATCACTTCCCCTAAGCCATATGAAGTTAAAATCTGTGTTCGAAGACTGATTTAAGCCTGTGAATCAATCACACAGCATCATCTGATCTGGGAATTTGCAGTGTGACAGGCTTTTATGAGAGACAATTGTCATCTAAAGCAGAATTGGTTTGGTTGTTTTCGTTCGAGGTTTGTACTGTAAGCCACATTGGTACTTGTGTTGATTCATTGACTTCGCTGTTTAAAAGAGGTAGAGATTGCACACATAAAAACACTCACCACGACGTGATTTGAACACGCAACCTTCTGATCTGGAGTCAGACGCGCTACCGTTGCGCCACGAGGTCTAGACAAAACGCGTCTTTGGAGGGGATGCCTAGTTCAGATTTCGTTGATTGTATCATTTGGAATGGAGGCCTGGATCTCTTGGGAAATGTATTATCTGACAATGCCCCCTCGTCAGCACGTGCCTCTGCCCGACAGGTTAGGTGTATGAAAATAAGTGAATGCAGAGCCCGAATAGCTCAGTCGGTAGAGCATCAGACTTTTAATCTGAGGGTCCAGGGTTCAAGTCCCTGTTCGGGCGCTGCTTTAATGTTCACCTTCCTTCACTAGGCAGTCTTTCCATACTTGTATTTGGTCAGATTTAAAAATGGCTTTACTGCGAAAGCATACCATGCGATTATCTGAGGACAGCGCCCCTCTTCCAAAAGCATACAAACATTTTCCAATCATATAGAGTCACGAAAGTCAGAAATAGCCATCAAATTAATCACTTACCTTTGAAGATTTTCATCTGGTTGCAGTCACAAGAGTCTCAGCTACACAATAAATGTTTGTTTTGTTCAATAAAGTCCCTCTTTATATCCCAAAAACTCAGTTTTGTTGGCGCGTTGTGTTCAGTAATCCACTGGCTCAAAGGCGGTCAAAACACGCAGACGAATACGTCCGAACAGTACCGGTAAAGTTTGTTGAAACATGTCAAACGATTTTTATAATTAATCTTCAGGTTGGCAATTGTCTAAATACTCGATAATATTTCAACCAGACAATAGCGTATTCAATAGAAAGGAAAAACAACGACGGGCACGCACTTGGTCATGTGCGCAAACCAGCACTGCATGCTTCCTCAGTCCACTGACAGAAGGTCTCATTCTTCTTCATTTTTCAGAAAACAATCCTGAAACAATGTCTAAAGACTGTTGACATCTAGTGGAAGCCATAGGAACTGCAATCTGGGTCCTAACCCATTAGAAACTCAATAGGCATTCAATTGAAAACTTCCCACATCAAAAAAAATCCCACTTCCCGGATGGATTTTCCTCAGATTTTCACCTGCCATATCAGTTCTGTTATACTCACAGACATAATTTGAATGGTTTTGGAAACTTTAAAGTGTGTTCTATCCAAATCTACCATTTATATGCATATCCTAGATTCTGGGCCTGAGTAACAGGCAGTTTACTTTGGGCACTCTTCTCATCCAGATGTCGAATCACTTCCCCTAAGCCATAAGAAGTTAAAATCTGTGTTCGAAGACTGATTTAAGCCTGTGAATCAATCACACAGCATCATCTGATCTGGGAATTTGCAGTGTGACAGGCTTTTATGAGAGACAATTGTCATCTAAAGCAGAATTGGTTTGGTTGTTTTCGTTCGAGCTTTGTACTGTAAGCCACATTGGTACTTGTGTTGATTCATTGACTTCGCTGTTTAAAGGAGGTAGAGATTGCACACATAAAAACACTGACCACGACGTGATTTGAACACGCAACCTTCTGATCTGGAGTCAGACGCGCTACCGTTGCGCCACGAGGTCTAGACAAAATGCGTCTTTGGAGGGGATGCCTAGTTCAGATTTCGTTGATTGTATCATTTGGAATGGAGGCCTGGATCTCTTGGGAAATGTATTATCTGACAATGCCCCCTCGTCAGCACGTGCCTCTGCCCGACAGGTTAGGTGTATGAAAATAAGTGAATGCAGAGCCCGAATAGCTCAGTCGGTAGAGCATCAGACTTTTAATCTGAGGGTCCAGGGTTCAAGTCCCTGTTCGGGCGCTGCTTTAATGTTCACCTTCCTTCACTAGGCAGTCTTTCCATACTTGTATTTGGTCAGATTTAAAAATGGCTTTACTGCGAAAGCATACCATGCGATTATCTGAGGACAGCGCCCCTCTTCCAAAAGCATACAAACATTTTCCAATCATATAGAGTCACGAAAGTCAGAAATAGCCATCAAATTAATCACTTACCTTTGAAGATTTTCATCTGGTTGCAGTCACAAGAGTCTCAGCTACACAATAAATGTTTGTTTTGTTCAATAAAGTCCCTCTTTATATCCCAAAAACTCAGTTTTGTTGGCGCGTTGTGTTCAGTAATCCACTGGCTCAAAGGCGGTCAAAACACGCAGACGAATACGTCCGAACAGTACCGGTAAAGTTTGTTGAAACATGTCAAACGATTTTTATAATTAATCTTCAGGTTGGCAATTGTCTAAATACGCAATAATATTTCAACCGGACAATAGCGTATTCAATAGAAAGGAAAAACAACGACGGGCACGCACTTGGTCATGTGCGCAAACCAGCACTGCATGCTTCCTCAGTCCACTGACAGAAGGTCTCATTCTTCTTCATTTTTCAGAAAACAATCCTGAAACAATGTCTAAAGACTGTTGACATCTAGTGGAAGCCATAGGAACTGCAATCTGGGTCCTAACCCATTAGAAACTCAATAGGCATTCAATTGAAAACTTCCCACATCAAAAAAAATCCCACTTCCCGGATGGATTTTCCTCAGATTTTCACCTGCCATATCAGTTCTGTTATACTCACAGACATCATTTGAATGGTTTTGGAAACTTTAAAGTGTGTTCTATCCACATCTACCATTTATATGCATATCCTAGATTCTGGGCCTGAGTAACAGGCAGTTTACTTTGGGCACTCTTCTCATCCAGATGTCGAATCACTTCCCCTAAGCCATAAGAAGTTAAAATCTGTGTTCGAAGACTGATTTAAGCCTGTGAATCAATCACACAGCATCATCTGATCTGGGAATTTGCAGTGTGACAGGCTTTTATGAGAGACAATTGTCATCTAAAGCAGAATTGGTTTGGTTGTTTTCGTTCGAGGTTTGTACTGTAAGCCACATTGGTACTTGTGTTGATTCATTGACTTCGCTGTTTAAAAGAGGTAGAGATTGCACACATAAAAACACTCACCACGACGTGATTTGAACACGCAACCTTCTGATCTGGAGTCAGACGCGCTACCGTTGCGCCACGAGGTCTAGACAAAACGCGTCTTTGGAGGGGATGCCTAGTTCAGATTTCGTTGATTGTATCATTTGGAATGGAGGCCTGGATCTCTTGGGAAATGTATTATCTGACAATGCCCCCTCGTCAGCACGTGCCTCTGCCCGACAGGTTAGGTGTATGAAAATAAGTGAATGCAGAGCCCGAATAGCTCAGTCGGTAGAGCATCAGACTTTTAATCTGAGGGTCCAGGGTTCAAGTCCCTGTTCGGGCACTGCTTTAATGTTCACCTTCCTTCACTAGGCAGTCTTTCCATACTTGTATTTGGTCAGATTTAAAAATGGCTTTACTGCGAAAGCATACCATGCGATTATCTGAGGACAGCGCCCCTCTTCCAAAAGCATACAAACATTTTCCAATCATATAGAGTCACGAAAGTCAGAAATAGCCATCAAATTAATCACTTACCTTTGAAGATTTTCATCTGGTTGCAGTCACAAGAGTCTCAGCTACACAATAAATGTTTGTTTTGTTCAATAAAGTCCCTCTTTATATCCCAAAAACTCAGTTTTGTTGGCGCGTTGTGTTCAGTAATCCACTGGCTCAAGGGCGGTCAAAACACGCAGACGAATACGTCCGAACAGTACCGGTAAAGTTTGTTGAAACATGTCAAACGATTTTTATAATTAATCTTCAGGTTGGCAATTGTCTAAATACGCAATAATATTTCAACCGGACAATAGCGTATTCAATAGAAAGGAAAAACAACGACGGGCACGCACTTGGTCATGTGCGCAAACCAGCACTGCATGCTTCCTCAGTCCACTGACAGAAGGTCTCATTCTTCTTCATTTTTCAGAAAACAATCCTGAAACAATGTCTAAAGACTGTTGACATCTAGTGGAAGCCATAGGAACTGCAATCTGGGTCCTAACCCATTAGAAACTCAATAGGCATTCAATTGAAAACTTCCCACATCAAAAAAAATCCCACTTCCCGGATGGATTTTCCTCAGATTTTCACCTGCCATATCAGTTCTGTTATACTCACAGACATCATTTGAATGGTTTTGGAAACTTTAAAGTGTGTTCTATCCAAATCTACCATTTATATGCATATCCTAGATTCTGGGCCTGAGTAACAGGCAGTTTACTTTGGGCACTCTTCTCATCCAGATGTCGAATCACTTCCCCTAAGCCATAAGAAGTTAAAATCCGTGTTCGAAGACTGATTTAAGCCTGTGAATCAATCACACAGCATCATCTGATCTGGGAATTTGCAGTGTGACAGGCTTTTATGAGAGACAATTGTCATCTAAAGCAGAATTGGTTTGGTTGTTTTCGTTCGAGGTTTGTACTGTAAGCCACATTGGTACTTGTGTTGATTCATTGACTTCGCTGTTTAAAAGAGGTAGAGATTGCACACATAAAAACACTCACCACGACGTGATTTGAACACGCAACCTTCTGATCTGGAGTCAGACGCGCTACCGTTGCGCCATGAGGTCTAGACAAAACGCGTCTTTGGAGGGGATGCCTAGTTCAGATTTCGTTGATTGTATCATTTGGAATGGAGGCCTGGATCTCTTGGGAAATGTATTATCTGACAATGCCCCCTCGTCAGCACGTGCCTCTGCCCGACAGGTTAGGTGTATGAAAATAAGTGAATGCAGAGCCCGAATAGCTCAGTCGGTAGAGCATCAGACTTTTAATCTGAGGGTCCAGGGTTCAAGTCCCTGTTCGGGCGCTGCTTTAATGTTCACCTTCCTTCACTAGGCAGTCTTTCCATACTTGTATTTGGTCAGATTTAAAAATGGCTTTACTGCGAAAGCATACCATGCGATTATCTGAGGACAGCGCCCCTCTTCCAAAAGCATACAAACATTTTCCAATCATATAGAGTCACGAAAGTCAGAAATAGCCATCAAATTAATCACTTACCTTTGAAGATTTTCATCTGGTTGCAGTCACAAGAGTCTCAGCTACACAATAAATGTTTGTTTTGTTCAATAAAGTCCCTCTTTATATCCCAAAAACTCAGTTTTGTTGGCGCGTTGTGTTCAGTAATCCACTGGCTCAAAGGCGGTCAAAACACGCAGACGAATACGTCCGAACAGTACCGGTAAAGTTTGTTGAAACATGTCAAACGATTTTTATAATTAATCTTCAGGTTGGCAATTGTCTAAATACGCAATAATATTTCAACCGGACAATAGCGTATTCAATAGAAAGGAAAAACAACGACGGGCACGCACTTGGTCATGTGCGCAAACCAGCACTGCATGCTTCCTCAGTCCACTGACAGAAGGTCTCATTCTTCTTCATTTTTCAGAAAACAATCCTGAAACAATGTCTAAAGACCGTTGACATCTAGTGGAAGCCATAGGAACTGCAATCTGGGTCCTAACCCATTAGAAACTCAATAGGCATTCAATTGAAAACTTCCCACATCAAAAAAAATCCCACTTCCCGGATGGATTTTCCTCAGATTTTCACCTGCCATATCAGTTCTGTTATACTCACAGACATCATTTGAATGGTTTTGGAAACTTTAAAGTGTGTTCTATCCACATCTACCATTTATATGCATATCCTAGATTCTGGGCCTGAGTAACAGGCAGTTTACTTTGGGCACTCTTCTCATCCAGATGTCGAATCACTTCCCCTAAGCCATATGAAGTTAAAATCTGTGTTCGAAGACTGATTTAAGCCTGTGAATCAATCACACAGCATCATCTGATCTGGGAATTTGCAGTGTGACAGGCTTTTATGAGAGACAATTGTCATCTAAAGCAGAATTGGTTTGGTTGTTTTCGTTCGAGGTTTGTACTGTAAGCCACATTGGTACTTGTGTTGATTCATTGACTTCGCTGTTTAAAAGAGGTAGAGATTGCACACATAAAAACACTCACCACGACGTGATTTGAACACGCAACCTTCTGATCTGGAGTCAGACGCGCTACCGTTGCGCCACGAGGTCTAGACAAAACGCGTCTTTGGAGGGGATGCCTAGTTCAGATTTCGTTGATTGTATCATTTGGAATGGAGGCCTGGATCTCTTGGGAAATGTATTATCTGACAATGCCCCCTCGTCAGCACGTGCCTCTGCCCGACAGGTTAGGTGTATGAAAATAAGTGAATGCAGAGCCCGAATAGCTCAGTCGGTAGAGCATCAGACTTTTAATCTGAGGGTCCAGGGTTCAAGTCCCTGTTCGGGCGCTGCTTTAATGTTCACCTTCCTTCACTAGGCAGTCTTTCCATACTTGTATTTGGTCAGATTTAAAAATGGCTTTACTGCGAAAGCATACCATGCGATTATCTGAGGACAGCGCCCCTCTTCCAAAAGCATACAAACATTTTCCAATCATATAGAGTCACGAAAGTCAGAAATAGCCATCAAATTAATCACTTACCTTTGAAGATTTTCATCTGGTTGCAGTCACAAGAGTCTCAGCTACACAATAAATGTTTGTTTTGTTCAATAAAGTCCCTCTTTATATCCCAAAAACTCAGTTTTGTTGGCGCGTTGTGTTCAGTAATCCACTGGCTCAAAGGCGGTCAAAACACGCAGACGAATACGTCCGAACAGTACCGGTAAAGTTTGTTGAAACATGTCAAACGATTTTTATAATTAATCTTCAGGTTGGCAATTGTCTAAATACTCGATAATATTTCAACCAGACAATAGCGTATTCAATAGAAAGGAAAAACAACGACGGGCACGCACTTGGTCATGTGCGCAAACCAGCACTGCATGCTTCCTCAGTCCACTGACAGAAGGTCTCATTCTTCTTCATTTTTCAGAAAACAATCCTGAAACAATGTCTAAAGACTGTTGACATCTAGTGGAAGCCATAGGAACTGCAATCTGGGTCCTAACCCATTAGAAACTCAATAGGCATTCAATTGAAAACTTCCCACATCAAAAAAAATCCCACTTCCCGGATGGATTTTCCTCAGATTTTCACCTGCCATATCAGTTCTGTTATACTCACAGACATAATTTGAATGGTTTTGGAAACTTTAAAGTGTGTTCTATCCAAATCTACCATTTATATGCATATCCTAGATTCTGGGCCTGAGTAACAGGCAGTTTACTTTGGGCACTCTTCTCATCCAGATGTCGAATCACTTCCCCTAAGCCATAAGAAGTTAAAATCTGTGTTCGAAGACTGATTTAAGCCTGTGAATCAATCACACAGCATCATCTGATCTGGGAATTTGCAGTGTGACAGGCTTTTATGAGAGACAATTGTCATCTAAAGCAGAATTGGTTTGGTTGTTTTCGTTCGAGCTTTGTACTGTAAGCCACATTGGTACTTGTGTTGATTCATTGACTTCGCTGTTTAAAGGAGGTAGAGATTGCACACATAAAAACACTGACCACGACGTGATTTGAACACGCAACCTTCTGATCTGGAGTCAGACGCGCTACCGTTGCGCCACGAGGTCTAGACAAAATGCGTCTTTGGAGGGGATGCCTAGTTCAGATTTCGTTGATTGTATCATTTGGAATGGAGGCCTGGATCTCTTGGGAAATGTATTATCTGACAATGCCCCCTCGTCAGCACGTGCCTCTGCCCGACAGGTTAGGTGTATGAAAATAAGTGAATGCAGAGCCCGAATAGCTCAGTCGGTAGAGCATCAGACTTTTAATCTGAGGGTCCAGGGTTCAAGTCCCTGTTCGGGCGCTGCTTTAATGTTCACCTTCCTTCACTAGGCAGTCTTTCCATACTTGTATTTGGTCAGATTTAAAAATGGCTTTACTGCGAAAGCATACCATGCGATTATCTGAGGACAGCGCCCCTCTTCCAAAAGCATACAAACATTTTCCAATCATATAGAGTCACGAAAGTCAGAAATAGCCATCAAATTAATCACTTACCTTTGAAGATTTTCATCTGGTTGCAGTCACAAGAGTCTCAGCTACACAATAAATGTTTGTTTTGTTCAATAAAGTCCCTCTTTATATCCCAAAAACTCAGTTTTGTTGGCGCGTTGTGTTCAGTAATCCACTGGCTCAAAGGCGGTCAAAACACGCAGACGAATACGTCCGAACAGTACCGGTAAAGTTTGTTGAAACATGTCAAACGATTTTTATAATTAATCTTCAGGTTGGCAATTGTCTAAATACGCAATAATATTTCAACCGGACAATAGCGTATTCAATAGAAAGGAAAAACAACGACGGGCACGCACTTGGTCATGTGCGCAAACCAGCACTGCATGCTTCCTCAGTCCACTGACAGAAGGTCTCATTCTTCTTCATTTTTCAGAAAACAATCCTGAAACAATGTCTAAAGACTGTTGACATCTAGTGGAAGCCATAGGAACTGCAATCTGGGTCCTAACCCATTAGAAACTCAATAGGCATTCAATTGAAAACTTCCCACATCAAAAAAAATCCCACTTCCCGGATGGATTTTCCTCAGATTTTCACCTGCCATATCAGTTCTGTTATACTCACAGACATCATTTGAATGGTTTTGGAAACTTTAAAGTGTGTTCTATCCACATCTACCATTTATATGCATATCCTAGATTCTGGGCCTGAGTAACAGGCAGTTTACTTTGGGCACTCTTCTCATCCAGATGTCGAATCACTTCCCCTAAGCCATAAGAAGTTAAAATCTGTGTTCGAAGACTGATTTAAGCCTGTGAATCAATCACACAGCATCATCTGATCTGGGAATTTGCAGTGTGACAGGCTTTTATGAGAGACAATTGTCATCTAAAGCAGAATTGGTTTGGTTGTTTTCGTTCGAGGTTTGTACTGTAAGCCACATTGGTACTTGTGTTGATTCATTGACTTCGCTGTTTAAAAGAGGTAGAGATTGCACACATAAAAACACTCACCACGACGTGATTTGAACACGCAACCTTCTGATCTGGAGTCAGACGCGCTACCGTTGCGCCACGAGGTCTAGACAAAACGCGTCTTTGGAGGGGATGCCTAGTTCAGATTTCGTTGATTGTATCATTTGGAATGGAGGCCTGGATCTCTTGGGAAATGTATTATCTGACAATGCCCCCTCGTCAGCACGTGCCTCTGCCCGACAGGTTAGGTGTATGAAAATAAGTGAATGCAGAGCCCGAATAGCTCAGTCGGTAGAGCATCAGACTTTTAATCTGAGGGTCCAGGGTTCAAGTCCCTGTTCGGGCACTGCTTTAATGTTCACCTTCCTTCACTAGGCAGTCTTTCCATACTTGTATTTGGTCAGATTTAAAAATGGCTTTACTGCGAAAGCATACCATGCGATTATCTGAGGACAGCGCCCCTCTTCCAAAAGCATACAAACATTTTCCAATCATATAGAGTCACGAAAGTCAGAAATAGCCATCAAATTAATCACTTACCTTTGAAGATTTTCATCTGGTTGCAGTCACAAGAGTCTCAGCTACACAATAAATGTTTGTTTTGTTCAATAAAGTCCCTCTTTATATCCCAAAAACTCAGTTTTGTTGGCGCGTTGTGTTCAGTAATCCACTGGCTCAAAGGCGGTCAAAACACGCAGACGAATACGTCCGAACAGTACCGGTAAAGTTTGTTGAAACATGTCAAACGATTTTTATAATTAATCTTCAGGTTGGCAATTGTCTAAATACTCGATAATATTTCAACCAGACAATAGCGTATTCAATAGAAAGGAAAAACAACGACGGGCACGCACTTGGTCATGTGCGCAAACCAGCACTGCATGCTTCCTCAGTCCACTGACAGAAGGTCTCATTCTTCTTCATTTTTCAGAAAACAATCCTGAAACAATGTCTAAAGACTGTTGACATCTAGTGGAAGCCATAGGAACTGCAATCTGGGTCCTAACCCATTAGAAACTCAATAGGCATTCAATTGAAAACTTCCCACGTCAAATAAAGTCCCACTTCCCGGATGGATTTTCCTCAGATTTTCACCTGCCATATCAGTTCTGTTATACTCACAGACATCATTTGAACGGTTTTGGAAACTTTAAAGTGTGTTCTATCCAAATCTACCATTTATATGCATATCCTAGATTCTGGGCCTGAGTAACAGGCAGTTTACTTTGGGCACTCTTCTCATCCAGATGTCGAATCACTTCCCCTAAGCCATAAGAAGTTAAAATCTGTGTTCGAAGACTGATTTAAGCCTGTGAATCAATCACACAGCATCATCTGATCTGGGAATTTGCAGTGTGACAGGCTTTTATGAGAGACAATTGTCATCTAAAGCAGAATTGGTTTGGTTGTTTTCGTTCGAGGTTTGTACTGTAAGCCACATTGGTACTTGTGTTGATTCATTGACTTCGCTGTTTAAAGGAGGTAGAGATTGCACACATAAAAACACTCACCACGACGTGATTTGAACACGCAACCTTCTGATCTGGAGTCAGACGCGCTACCATTGCGCCACGAGGTCTAGACAAAACGCGTCTTTGGAGGGGATGCCTAGTTCAGATTTCGTTGATTGTATCATTTGGAATGGAGGCCTGGATCTCTTGGGAAATGTATTATCTGACAATGCCCCCTCGTCAGCACGTGCCTCTGCCCGACAGGTTAGGTGTATGAAAATAAGTGAATGCAGAGCCCGAATAGCTCAGTCGGTAGAGCATCAGACTTTTAATCTGAGGGTCCAGGGTTCAAGTCCCTGTTCGGGCGCTGCTTTAATGTTCACCTTCCTTCACTAGGCAGTCTTTCCATACTTGTATTTGGTCAGATTTAAAAATGGCTTTACTGCGAAAGCATACCATGCGATTATCTGAGGACAGCGACCCTCTTCCAAAAGCATACAAACATTTTCCAATCATATAGAGTCACGAAAGTCAGAAATAGCCATCAAATTAATCACTTACCTTTGAAGATTTTCATCTGGTTGCAGTCACAAGAGTCTCAGCTACACAATAAATGTTTGTTTTGTTCAATAAAGTCCCTCTTTATATCCCAAAAACTCAGTTTTGTTGGCGCGTTGTGTTCAGTAATCCACTGGCTCAAAGGCGGTCAAAACACGCAGACGAATACGTCCGAACAGTACCGGTAAAGTTTGTTGAAACATGTCAAACGATTTTTATAATTAATCTTCAGGTTGGCAATTGTCTAAATACTCGATAATATTTCAACCGGACAATAGCGTATTCAATAGAAAGGAAAAACAACGACGGGCACGCACTTGGTCATGTGCGCAAACCAGCACTGCATGCTTCCTCAGTCCACTGACAGAAGGTCTCATTCTTCTTCATTTTTCAGAAAACAATCCTGAAACAATGTCTAAAGACTGTTGACATCTAGTGGAAGCCATAGGAACTGCAATCTGGGTCCTAACCCATTAGAAACTCAATAGGCATTCAATTGAAAACTTCCCACGTCAAATAAAGTCCCACTTCCCGGATGGATTTTCCTCAGATTTTCACCTGCCATATCAGTTCTGTTATACTCACAGACATCATTTGAACGGTTTTGGAAACTTTAAAGTGTGTTCTATCCAAATCTACCATTTATATGCATATCCTAGATTCTGGGCCTGAGTAACAGGCAGTTTACTTTGGGCACTCTTCTCATCCAGATGTCGAATCACTTCCCCTAAGCCATAAGAAGTTAAAATCCGTGTTCGAAGACTGATTTAAGCCTGTCAATCAATCACACAGCATCATCTGATCTGGGAATTTGCAGTGTGCCAGGCTTTTATGAGAGACAATTGTCATCTAAAGCAGAATTGGTTTGGTTGTTTTCGTTCGAGGTTTGTACTGTAAGCCACATTGGTACTTGTGTTGATTCATTGACTTCGCTGTTTAAAGAAGGTAGAGATTGCACACATAAAAACATTGACCACGACGTGATTTGAACACGCAACCTTCTGATCTGGAGTCAGACACGCTACCGTTGCGCCACGAGGTCTAGACAAAACACGTCTTTGGAGGGGATGCCTAGTTCAGATTTCGTTGATTGTATCATTTGGAATGGAGGCCTGGATCTCTTGGGAAATGTATTATCTGACAATGCCCCCTCGTCAGCACGTGCCTCTGCCCGACAGGTTAGGTGTATGAAAATAAGTAAATGCAGAGCCCGAATAGCTCAGTCGGTAAAGCATCAGACTTTTAAACTGAGGGTCCAGGGTTCAAGTCCCTGTTCGGGCGCTGCTTTAATGTTCACCATCCTTCAGTAGGCAGTCTTTCCATACTTGCATTTGGTCAGATTTAAAAATGGCTTTACTGCGAAAGCATACCATGCGATTATCTGAGGACAGCGCCCCTCTTCCAAAAGCATACAAACATTTTCCAATCATATAGAGTCACGAAAGTCAGAAATAGCCATCAAATTAATCACTTACCTTTGAAGATTTTCATCTGGTTGCAGTCACAAGAGTCTCAGCTACACAATAAATGTTTGTTTTGTTCAATAAAGTCCCTCTTTATATCCCAAAATCTCAGTTTTGTTGGCGCGTTGTGTTCAGTAATCCACTGGCTCAAAGGCGGTCAAAACACGCAGACGAATACGTCCGAACAGTACCGGTAAAGTTTGTTGAAACATGTCAAACGATTTTTATAATTAATCTTCAGGTTGGCAATTGTCTAAATACTCGATAATATTTCAACCGGACAATAGCGTATTCAATAGAAAGGAAAAACAACGACGGGCACGCACTTGGTCATGTGCGCAAACCAGCACTGCATGCTTCCTCAGTCCACTGACAGAAGGTCTCATTCTTCTTCATTTTTCAGAAAACAATCCTGAAACAATGTCTAAAGACTGTTGACATCTAGTGGAAGCCATAGGAACTGCAATCTGGGTCCTAACCCATTAGAAACTCAATAGGCATTCAATTGAAAACTTCCCACGTCAAAAGAAAGTCCCACTTCCCGGATGGATTTTCCTCAGATTTTCACCTGCCATATCAGTTCTGTTATACTCACAGACATCATTTGAACGGTTTTGGAAACTTTAAAGTGTGTTCTATCCAAATCTACCATTTATATGCATATCCTAGATTCTGGGCCTGAGTAACAGGCAGTTTACTTTGGGCACTCTTCTCATCCAGATGTCGAATCACTTCCCCTAAGCCATAAGAAGTTAAAATCCGTGTTCGAAGACTGATTTAAGCCTGTCAATCAATCACACAGCATCATCTGATCTGGGAATTTGCAGTGTGCCAGGCTTTTATGAGAGACAGTTGTCATCTAAAGCAGAATTGGTTTGGTTGTTTTCGTTCGAGGTTTGTACTGTAAGCCACATTGGTACTTGTGTTGATTCATTGACTTCGCTGTTTAAAGAAGGTAGAGATTGCACACATAAAAACACAGACCACGACGTGATTTGAACACGCAACCTTCTGATCTGGAGTCAGACACGCTACCGTTGCGCCACGAGGTCTAGACAAAACGCGTCTTTGGAGGGGATGCCTAGTTCAGATTTCGTTGATTGTATCATTTGGAATGGAGGCCTGGATCTCTTGGGAAATGTATTATCTGACAATGCCCCCTCGTCAGCACGTGCCTCTGCCCGACAGGTTAGGTGTATGAAAATAAGTAAATGCAGAGCCCGAATAGCTCAGTCGGTAGAGCATCAGACTTTTAAACTGAGGGTCCAGGGTTCAAGTCCCTGTTCGGTCTCTTCTTTAATGTTCACCTTCCTTCAGTAGGCAGTCTTTCCATACTTGCATTTGGTCAGATTTAAAAATGGCTTTACTGCGAAAGCATACCATGCGATTATCTGAGGACAGCGACCCTCTTCCAAAGCATACAAACATTTTCCAATCATATAGAGTCACGAAAGTCAGAAATAGCCATCAAATTAATCACTTACCTTTGAAGATTTTCATCTGGTTGCAGTCACAAGAGTCTCAGCTACACAATAAATGTTTGTTTTGTTCAATAAAGTCCCTCTTTATATCCCAAAATCTCAGTTTTGTTGGCGCGTTGTGTTCAGTAATCCACTGGCTCAAAGGCGGTCAAAACACGCAGACGAATACGTCCGAACAGTACCGGTAAAGTTTGTTGAAACATGTCAAACGATTTTTATAATTAATCTTCAGGTTGGCAATTGTCTAAATACTCGATAATATTTCAACCGGACAATAGCGTATTCAATAGAAAGGAAAACAACGACGGGCACGCACTTGGTCATGTGCGCAAACCAGCACTGCATGCTTCCTCAGTCCACAGACAGAAGGTCTCATTCTTCTTCATTTTTCAGAAAACAATCCTGAAACAATGTCTAAAGACTGTTGACATCTAGTGGAAGCCATAGGAACTGCAATCTGGGTCCTAACCCATTAGAAACTCAATAGGCATTCAATTGAAAACTTCCCACATCAAAAGAAAGTCCCACTTCCCGGATGGATTTTCCTCAGATTTTCACCTGCCATATCAGTTCTGTTATACTCACAGACATCATTTGAACGGTTTTGGAAACTTTAAAGTGTGTTCTATCCAAATCTACCATTTATATGCATATCCTAGATTCTGGGCCTGAGTAACAGGCAGTTTACTTTGGGCACTCTTCTCATCCAGATGTCGAATCACTTCCCCTAAGCCATAAGAAGTTAAAATCCGTGTTCGAAGACTGATTTAAGCCTGTCAATCAATCACACAGCATCATCTGATCTGGGAATTTGCAGTGTGCCAGGCTTTTATGAGAGACAATTGTCATCTAAAGCAGAATTGGTTTGGTTGTTTTCGTTCGAGGTTTGTACTGTAAGCCACATTGGTACTTGTGTTGATTCATTGACTTCGCTGTTTAAAGGAGGTAGAGATTGCACACATAAAAACACTGACCACGACGTGATTTGAACACGCAACCTTCTGATCTGGAGTCAGACGCGCTACCGTTGCGCCACGAGGTCTAGACAAAACGCGTCTTTGGAGGGGATGCCTAGTTCAGATTTCGTTGATTGTATCATTTGGAATGGAGGCCTGGATCTCTTGGGAAATGTATTATCTGACAATGCCCCCTCGTCAGCACGTGCCTCTGCCCGACAGGTTAGGTGTATGAAAATAAGTAAATGCAGAGCCCGAATAGCTCAGTCGGTAGAGCATCAGACTTTTAATCTGAGGGTCCAGGGTTCAAGTCCCTGTTCGGGCGCTGCTTTAATGTTCACCTTCCTTCACTAGGCAGTCTTTCCATACTTGTATTTGGTCAGATTTAAAAATGGCTTTACTGCGAAAGCATACCATGCGATTATCTGAGGACAGCGCCCCTCTTCCAAAAGCATACAAACATTTTCCAATCATATAGAGTCACGAAAGTCAGAAATAGCCATCAAATTAATCACTTACCTTTGAAGATTTTCATCTGGTTGCAGTCACAAGAGTCTCAGCTACACAATAAATGTTTGTTTTGTTCAATAAAGTCCCTCTTTATATCCCAAAAACTCAGTTTTGTTGGCGCGTTGTGTTCAGTAATCCACTGGCTCAAAGGCGGTCAAAACACGCAGACGAATACGTCCGAACAGTACCGGTAAAGTTTGTTGAAACATGTCAAACGATTTTTATAATTAATCTTCAGGTTGGCAATTGTCTAAATACTCGATAATATTTCAACCGGACAATAGCGTATTCAATAGAAAGGAAAAACAACGACGGGCACGCACTTGGTCATGTGCGCAAACCAGCACTGCATGCTTCCTCAGTCCACTGACAGAAGGTCTCATTCTTCTTCATTTTTCAGAAAACAATCCTGAAACAATGTCTAAAGACTGTTGACATCTAGTGGAAGCCATAGGAACTGCAATCTGGGTCCTAACCCATTAGAAACTCAATAGGCATTCAATTGAAAACTTCCCACGTCAAATAAAGTCCCACTTCCCGGATGGATTTTCCTCAGATTTTCACCTGCCATATCAGTTCTGTTATACTCACAGACATCATTTGAACGGTTTTGGAAACTTTAAAGTGTGTTCTATCCAAATCTACCATTTATATGCATATCCTAGATTCTGGGCCTGAGTAACAGGCAGTTTACTTTGGGCACTCTTCTCATCCAGATGTCGAATCACTTCCCCTAAGCCATAAGAAGTTAAAATCCGTGTTCGAAGACTGATTTAAGCCTGTGAATCAATCACACAGCATCATCTGATCTGGGAATTTGCAGTGTGACAGGCTTTTATGAGAGACAATTGTCATCTAAAGCAGAATTGGTTTGGTTGTTTTCGTTCGAGGTTTGTACTGTAAGCCACATTGGTACTTGTGTTGATTCATTGACTTCGCTGTTTAAAGGAGGTAGAGATTGCACACATAAAAACACTCACCACGACGTGATTTGAACACGCAACCTTCTGATCTGGAGTCAGACGCGCTACCGTTGCGCCACGAGGTCTAGACAAAACGCGTCTTTGGAGGGGATGCCTAGTTCAGATTTCGTTGATTGTATCATTTGGAATGGAGGCCTGGATCTCTTGGGAAATGTATTATCTGACAATGCCCCCTCGTCAGCACGTGCCTCTGCCCGACAGGTTAGGTGTATGAAAATAAGTGAATGCAGAGCCCGAATAGCTCAGTCGGTAGAGCATCAGACTTTTAATCTGAGGGTCCAGGGTTCAAGTCCCTGTTCGGGCGCTGCTTTAATGTTCACCTTCCTTCACTAGGCAGTCTTTCCATACTTGTATTTGGTCAGATTTAAAAATGGCTTTACTGCGAAAGCATACCATGCGATTATCTGAGGACAGCGCCCCTCTTCCAAAAGCATACAAACATTTTCCAATCATATAGAGTCACGAAAGTCAGAAATAGCCATCAAATTAATCACTTACCTTTGAAGATTTTCATCTGGTTGCAGTCACAAGAGTCTCAGCTACACAATAAATGTTTGTTTTGTTCAATAAAGTCCCTCTTTATATCCCAAAAACTCAGTTTTGTTGGCGCGTTGTGTTCAGTAATCCACTGGCTCAAAGGCGGTCAAAACACGCAGACGAATACGTCCGAACAGTACCGGTAAAGTTTGTTGAAACATGTCAAACGATTTTTATAATTAATCTTCAGGTTGGCAATTGTCTAAATACTCGATAATATTTCAACCGGACAATAGCGTATTCAATAGAAAGGAAAAACAACGACGGGCACGCACTTGGTCATGTGCGCAAACCAGCACTGCATGCTTCCTCAGTCCACTGACAGAAGGTCTCATTCTTCTTCATTTTTCAGAAAACAATCCTGAAACAATGTCTAAAGACTGTTGACATCTAGTGGAAGCCATAGGAACTGCAATCTGGGTCCTAACCCATTAGAAACTCAATAGGCATTCAATTGAAAACTTCCCACGTCAAATAAAGTCCCACTTCCCGGATGGATTTTCCTCAGATTTTCACCTGCCATATCAGTTCTGTTATACTCACAGACATCATTTGAACGGTTTTGGAAACTTTAAAGTGTGTTCTATCCAAATCTACCATTTATATGCATATCCTAGATTCTGGGCCTGAGTAACAGGCAGTTTACTTTGGGCACTCTTCTCATCCAGATGTCGAATCACTTCCCCTAAGCCATAAGAAGTTAAAATCCGTGTTCGAAGACTGATTTAAGCCTGTCAATCAATCACACAGCATCATCTGATCTGGGAATTTGCAGTGTGACAGGCTTTTATGAGAGACAATTGTCATCTAAAGCAGAATTGGTTTGGTTGTTTTCGTTCGAGGTTTGTACTGTAAGCCACATTGGTACTTGTGTTGATTCATTGACTTCGCTGTTTAAAGGAGGTAGAGATTGCACACATAAAAACACTGACCACGACGTGATTTGAACACGCAACCTTCTGATCTGGAGTCAGACGCGCTACCGTTGCGCCACGAGGTCTAGACAAAACGCGTCTTTGGAGGGGATGCCTAGTTCAGATTTCGTTGATTGTATCATTTGGAATGGAGGCCTGGATCTCTTGGGAAATGTATTATCTGACAATGCCCCCTCGTCAGCACGTGCCTCTGCCCGACAGGTTAGGTGTATGAAAATAAGTAAATGCAGAGCCCGAATAGCTCAGTCGGTAGAGCATCAGACTTTTAATCTGAGGGTCCAGGGTTCAAGTCCCTGTTCGGGCGCTGCTTTAATGTTCACCTTCCTTCACTAGGCAGTCTTTCCATACTTGTATTTGGTCAGATTTAAAAATGGCTTTACTGCGAAAGCATACCATGCGATTATCTGAGGACAGCGCCCCTCTTCCAAAAGCATACAAACATTTTCCAATCATATAGAGTCACGAAAGTCAGAAATAGCCATCAAATTAATCACTTACCTTTGAAGATTTTCATCTGGTTGCAGTCACAAGAGTCTCAGCTACACAATAAATGTTTGTTTTGTTCAATAAAGTCCCTCTTTATATCCCAAAAACTCAGTTTTGTTGGCGCGTTGTGTTCAGTAATCCACTGGCTCAAAGGCGGTCAAAACACGCAGACGAATACGTCCGAACAGTACCGGTAAAGTTTGTTGAAACATGTCAAACGATTTTTATAATTAATCTTCAGGTTGGCAATTGTCTAAATACTCGATAATATTTCAACCGGACAATAGCGTATTCAATAGAAAGGAAAAACAACGACGGGCACGCACTTGGTCATGTGCGCAAACCAGCACTGCATGCTTCCTCAGTCCACTGACAGAAGGTCTCATTCTTCTTCATTTTTCAGAAAACAATCCTGAAACAATGTCTAAAGACTGTTGACATCTAGTGGAAGCCATAGGAACTGCAATCTGGGTCCTAACCCATTAGAAACTCAATAGGCATTCAATTGAAAACTTCCCACGTCAAATAAAGTCCCACTTCCCGGATGGATTTTCCTCAGATTTTCACCTGCCATATCAGTTCTGTTATACTCACAGACATCATTTGAACGGTTTTGGAAACTTTAAAGTGTGTTCTATCCAAATCTACCATTTATATGCATATCCTAGATTCTGGGCCTGAGTAACAGGCAGTTTACTTTGGGCACTCTTCTCATCCAGATGTCGAATCACTTCCCCTAAGCCATAAGAAGTTAAAATCCGTGTTCGAAGACTGATTTAAGCCTGTCAATCAATCACACAGCATCATCTGATCTGGGAATTTGCAGTGTGACAGGCTTTTATGAGAGACAATTGTCATCTAAAGCAGAATTGGTTTGGTTGTTTTCGTTCGAGGTTTGTACTGTAAGCCACATTGGTACTTGTGTTGATTCATTGACTTCGCTGTTTAAAGGAGGTAGAGATTGCACACATAAAAACACTGACCACGACGTGATTTGAACACGCAACCTTCTGATCTGGAGTCAGACGCGCTACCGTTGCGCCACGAGGTCTAGACAAAACGCGTCTTTGGAGGGGATGCCTAGTTCAGATTTCGTTGATTGTATCATTTGGAATGGAGGCCTGGATCTCTTGGGAAATGTATTATCTGACAATGCCCCCTCGTCAGCACGTGCCTCTGCCCGACAGGTTAGGTGTATGAAAATAAGTGAATGCAGAGCCCGAATAGCTCAGTCGGTAGAGCATCAGACTTTTAATCTGAGGGTCCAGGGTTCAAGTCCCTGTTCGGGCGCTGCTTTAATGTTCACCTTCCTTCACTAGGCAGTCTTTCCATACTTGTATTTGGTCAGATTTAAAAATGGCTTTACTGCGAAAGCATACCATGCGATTATCTGAGGACAGCGCCCCTCTTCCAAAAGCATACAAACATTTTCCAATCATATAGAGTCACGAAAGTCAGAAATAGCCATCAAATTAATCACTTACCTTTGAAGATTTTCATCTGGTTGCAGTCACAAGAGTCTCAGCTACACAATAAATGTTTGTTTTGTTCAATAAAGTCCCTCTTTATATCCCAAAAACTCAGTTTTGTTGGCGCGTTGTGTTCAGTAATCCACTGGCTCAAAGGCGGTCAAAACACGCAGACGAATACGTCCGAACAGTACCGGTAAAGTTTGTTGAAACATGTCAAACGATTTTTATAATTAATCTTCAGGTTGGCAATTGTCTAAATACTCGATAATATTTCAACCGGACAATAGCGTATTCAATAGAAAGGAAAAACAACGACGGGCACGCACTTGGTCATGTGCGCAAACCAGCACTGCATGCTTCCTCAGTCCACTGACAGAAGGTCTCATTCTTCTTCATTTTTCAGAAAACAATCCTGAAACAATGTCTAAAGACTGTTGACATCTAGTGGAAGCCATAGGAACTGCAATCTGGGTCCTAACCCATTAGAAACTCAATAGGCATTCAATTGAAAACTTCCCACGTCAAATAAAGTCCCACTTCCCGGATGGATTTTCCTCAGATTTTCACCTGCCATATCAGTTCTGTTATACTCACAGACATCATTTGAATGGTTTTGGAAACTTTAAAGTGTGTTCTATCCAAATCTACCATTTATATGCATATCCTAGATTCTGGGCCTGAGTAACAGGCAGTTTACTTTGGGCACTCTTCTCATCCAGATGTCGAATCACTTCCCCTAAGCCATAAGAAGTTAAAATCCGTGTTCGAAGACTGATTTAAGCCTGTCAATCAATCACACAGCATCATCTGATCTGGGAATTTGCAGTGTGACAGGCTTTTATGAGAGACAATTGTCATCTAAAGCAGAATTGGTTTGGTTGTTTTCGTTCGAGGTTTGTACTGTAAGCCACATTGGTACTTGTGTTGATTCATTGACTTCGCTGTTTAAAGGAGGTAGAGATTGCACACATAAAAACACTGACCACGACGTGATTTGAACACGCAACCTTCTGATCTGGAGTCAGACGCGCTACCGTTGCGCCACGAGGTCTAGACAAAACGCGTCTTTGGAGGGGATGCCTAGTTCAGATTTCGTTGATTGTATCATTTGGAATGGAGGCCTGGATCTCTTGGGAAATGTATTATCTGACAATGCCCCCTCGTCAGCACGTGCCTCTGCCCGACAGGTTAGGTGTATGAAAATAAGTAAATGCAGAGCCCGAATAGCTCAGTCGGTAGAGCATCAGACTTTTAATCTGAGGGTCCAGGGTTCAAGTCCCTGTTCGGGCGCTGCTTTAATGTTCACCTTCCTTCACTAGGCAGTCTTTCCATACTTGTATTTGGTCAGATTTAAAAATGGCTTTACTGCGAAAGCATACCATGCGATTATCTGAGGACAGCGCCCCTCTTCCAAAAGCATACAAACATTTTCCAATCATATAGAGTCACGAAAGTCAGAAATAGCCATCAAATTAATCACTTACCTTTGAAGATTTTCATCTGGTTGCAGTCACAAGAGTCTCAGCTACACAATAAATGTTTGTTTTGTTCAATAAAGTCCCTCTTTATATCCCAAAAACTCAGTTTTGTTGGCGCGTTGTGTTCAGTAATCCACTGGCTCAAAGGCGGTCAAAACACGCAGACGAATACGTCCGAACAGTACCGGTAAAGTTTGTTGAAACATGTCAAACGATTTTTATAATTAATCTTCAGGTTGGCAATTGTCTAAATACTCGATAATATTTCAACCGGACAATAGCGTATTCAATAGAAAGGAAAAACAACGACGGGCACGCACTTGGTCATGTGCGCAAACCAGCACTGCATGCTTCCTCAGTCCACTGACAGAAGGTCTCATTCTTCTTCATTTTTCAGAAAACAATCCTGAAACAATGTCTAAAGACTGTTGACATCTAGTGGAAGCCATAGGAACTGCAATCTGGGTCCTAACCCATTAGAAACTCAATAGGCATTCAATTGAAAACTTCCCACGTCAAATAAAGTCCCACTTCCCGGATGGATTTTCCTCAGATTTTCACCTGCCATATCAGTTCTGTTATACTCACAGACATCATTTGAACGGTTTTGGAAACTTTAAAGTGTGTTCTATCCAAATCTACCATTTATATGCATATCCAAGATTCTGGGCCTGAGTAACAGGCAGTTTACTTTGGGCACTCTTCTCATCCAGATGTCGAATCACTTCCCCTAAGCCATAAGAAGTTAAAATCCGTGTTCGAAGACTGATTTAAGCCTGTGAATCAATCACACAGCATCATCTGATCTGGGAATTTGCAGTGTGACAGGCTTTTATGAGAGACAATTGTCATCTAAATCAGAATTGGTTTGGTTGTTTTCGTTCGAGGTTTGTACTGTAAGCCACATTGGTACTTGTGTTGATTCATTGACTTCGCTGTTTAAAGAAGGTAGAGATTGCACACATAAAAACAATGACCACAACGTGATTTGAACACGCAACCTTCTGATCTGGAGTCAGACGCGCTACCGTTGCGCCACGAGGTCTAGACAAAACGCGTCTTTGGAGGGGATGCCTAGTTCAGATTTCGTTGATTGTATCATTTGGAATGGAGGCCTGGATCTCTTGGGAAATGTATTATCTGACAATGCCCCCTCGTCAGCACGTGCCTCTGCCCGACAGGTTAGGTGTATGAAAATAAGTAAATGCAGAGCCCGAATAGCTCAGTCGGTAGAGCATCAGACATTTAATCTGAGGGTCCAGGGTTCAAGTCCCTGTTTGGGCGCTGCTTTAATGTTCACCTTCCTTCACTAGGCAGTCTTTCCATACTTGTATTTGGTCAGATTTAAAAATGGCTTTACTGCGAAAGCATACCATGCGATTATCTGAGGACAAAAGCATACAAACATTTTCCAATCATATAGAGTCACGAAAGTCAGAAATAGCGATCAAATTAATCACTTACCTTTGAAGATTTTCATCTGGTTGCAGTCACAAGAGTCTCAGCTACACAATAAATGTTTGTTTTGTTCAATAAAGTCCCTCTTTATATCCCCAAAACTCAGTTTTGTTGGCGCGTTGTGTTCAGTAATCCACTGGCTCAAAGGCGGTCAAAACACGCAGACGAATACGTCCGAACAGTACCGGTAAAGTTTGTTGAAACATGTCAAACGATTTTTATAATTAATCTTCAGGTTGGCAATTGTCTAAATACTCGATAATATTTCAACCGGACAATAGCGTATTCAATAGAAAGGAAAAACAACGACGGGCACGCACTTGGTCATGTGCGCAAACCAGCACTGCATGCTTCCTCAGTCCACTGACAGAAGGTCTCATTCTTCTTCATTTTTCAGAAAACAATCCTGAAACAATGTCTAAAGACTGTTGACATCTAGTGGAAGCCATAGGAACTGCAATCTGGGTCCTAACCCATTAGAAACTCAATAGGCATTCAATTGAAAACTTCCCACGTCAAATAAAGTCCCACTTCCCGGATGGATTTTCCTCAGATTTTCACCTGCCATATCAGTTCTGTTATACTCACAGACATCATTTGAACGGTTTTGGAAACTTTAAAGTGTGTTCTATCCAAATCTACCATTTATATGCATATCCTAGATTCTGGGCCTGAGTAACAGGCAGTTTACTTTGGGCACTCTTCTCATCCAGATGTCGAATCACTTCCCCTAAGCCATAAGAAGTTAAAATCCGTGTTCGAAGACTGATTTAAGCCTGTCAATCAATCACACAGCATCATCTGATCTGGGAATTTGCAGTGTGACAGGCTTTTATGAGAGACAATTGTCATCTAAAGCAGAATTGGTTTGGTTGTTTTCGTTCGAGGTTTGTACTGTAAGCCACATTGGTACTTGTGTTGATTCATTGACTTCGCTGTTTAAAGGAGGTAGAGATTGCACACATAAAAACACTGACCACGACGTGATTTGAACACGCAACCTTCTGATCTGGAGTCAGACTCGCTACCGTTGCGCCGCGAGGTCTAGACAAAACGCGTTTTTGGAGGGGATGCCTAGTTCAGATTTCGTTGATTGTATCATTTGGAATGGAGGCCTGGATCTCTTGGGAAATGTATTATCTGACAATGCCCCCTCGTCAGCACGTGCCTCTGCCCGACAGGTTAGGTGTATGAAAATAAGTGAATGCAGAGCCCGAATAGCTCAGTCGGTAGAGCATCAGACTTTTAATCTGAGGGTCCAGGGTTCAAGTCCCTGTTCGGGCGCTGCTTTAATGTTCACCTTCCTTCACTAGGCAGTCTTTCCATACTTGTATTTGGTCAGATTTAAAAATGGCTTTACTGCGAAAGCATACCATGCGATTATCTGAGGACAGCGCCCCTCTTCCAAAAGCATACAAACATTTTCCAATCATATAGAGTCACGAAAGTCAGAAATAGCCATCAAATTAATCACTTACCTTTGAAGATTTTCATCTGGTTGCAGTCACAAGAGTCTCAGCTACACAATAAATGTTTGTTTTGTTCAATAAAGTCCCTCTTTATATCCCAAAAACTCAGTTTTGTTGGCGCGTTGTGTTCAGTAATCCACTGGCTCAAAGGCGGTCAAAACACGCAGACGAATACGTCCGAACAGTACCTGGTAAAGTTTGTTGAAACATGTCAAACGATTTTTATAATTAATCTTCAGGTTGGCAATTGTCTAAATACTCGATAATATTTCAACCGGACAATAGCGTATTCAATAGAAAGGAAAAACAACGACGGGCACGCACTTGGTCATGTGCGCAAACCAGCACTGCATGCTTCCTCAGTCCACTGACAGAAGGTCTCATTCTTCTTCATTTTTCAGAAAACAATCCTGAAACAATGTCTAAAGACTGTTGACATCTAGTGGAAGCCATAGGAACTGCAATCTGGGTCCTAACCCATTAGAAACTCAATAGGCATTCAATTGAAAACTTCCCACATCAAAAAAAATCCCACTTCCCGGATGGATTTTCCTCAGATTTTCACCTGCCATATCAGTTCTGTTATACTCACAGACATCATTTGAATGGTTTTGGAAACTTTAAAGTGTGTTCTATCCAAATCTACCATTTATATGCATATCCTAGATTCTGGGCCTGAGTAACAGGCAGTTTACTTTGGGCACTCTTCTCATCCAGATGTCGAATCACTTCCCCTAAGCCATAAGAAGTTAAAATCCGTGTTCGAAGACTGATTTAAGCCTGTGAATCAATCACACAGCATCATCTGATCTGGGAATTTGCAGTGTGACAGGCTTTTATGAGAGACAATTGTCATCTAAAGCAGAATTGGTTTGGTTGTTTTCGTTCGAGGTTTGTACTGTAAGCCACATTGGTACTTGTGTTGATTCATTGACTTCGCTGTTTAAAGAAGGTAGAGATTGCACACATAAAAACAATGACCACAACGTGATTTGAACACGCAACCTTCTGATCTGGAGTCAGACGCGCTACCGTTGCGCCACGAGGTCTAGACAAAATGCGTCTTTGGAGGGGATGCCTAGTTCAGATTTCGTTGATTGTATCATTTGGAATGGAGGCCTGGATCTCTTGGGAAATGTATTATCTGACAATGCCCCCTCGTCAGCACGTGCCTCTGCCCGACAGGTTAGGTGTATGAAAATAAGTAAATGCAGAGCCCGAATAGCTCAGTCGGTAGAGCATCAGACATTTAATCTGAGGGTCCAGGGTTCAAGTCCCTGTTTGGGCGCTGCTTTAATGTTCACCTTCCTTCACTAGGCAGTCTTTCCATACTTGTATTTGGTCAGATTTAAAAATGGCTTTACTGCGAAAGCATACCATGCGATTATCTGAGGACAAAAGCATACAAACATTTTCCAATCATATAGAGTCACGAAAGTCAGAAATAGCGATCAAATTAATCACTTACCTTTGAAGATTTTCATCTGGTTGCAGTCACAAGAGTCTCAGCTACACAATAAATGTTTGTTTTGTTCAATAAAGTCCCTCTTTATATCCCCAAAACTCAGTTTTGTTGGCGCGTTGTGTTCAGTAATCCACTGGCTCAAAGGCGGTCAAAACACGCAGACGAATACGTCCGAACAGTACCGGTAAAGTTTGTTGAAACATGTCAAACGATTTTTATAATTAATCTTCAGGTTGGCAATTGTCTAAATACTCGATAATATTTCAACCGGACAATAGCGTATTCAATAGAAAGGAAAAACAACGACGGGCACGCACTTGGTCATGTGCGCAAACCAGCACTGCATGCTTCCTCAGTCCACTGACAGAAGGTCTCATTCTTCTTCATTTTTCAGAAAACAATCCTGAAACAATGTCTAAAGACTGTTGACATCTAGTGGAAGCCATAGGAACTGCAATCTGGGTCCTAACCCATTAGAAACTCAATAGGCATTCAATTGAAAACTTCCCACGTCAAATAAAGTCCCACTTCCCGGATGGATTTTCCTCAGATTTTCACCTGCCATATCAGTTCTGTTATACTCACAGACATCATTTGAACGGTTTTGGAAACTTTAAAGTGTGTTCTATCCAAATCTACCATTTATATGCATATCCTAGATTCTGGGCCTGAGTAACAGGCAGTTTACTTTGGGCACTCTTCTCATCCAGATGTCGAATCACTTCCCCTAAGCCATAAGAAGTTAAAATCCGTGTTCGAAGACTGATTTAAGCCTGTCAATCAATCACACAGCATCATCTGATCTGGGAATTTGCAGTGTGACAGGCTTTTATGAGAGACAATTGTCATCTAAAGCAGAATTGGTTTGGTTGTTTTCATTCGAGGTTTGTACTGTAAGCCACATTGGTACTTGTGTTGATTCATTGACTTCGCTGTTTAAAGGAGGTAGAGATTGCACACATAAAAACACTGACCACGACGTGATTTGAACACGCAACCTTCTGATCTGGAGTCAGACTCGCTACCGTTGCGCCGCGAGGTCTAGACAAAACGCGTCTTTGGAGGGGATGCCTAGTTCAGATTTCGTTGATTGTATCATTTGGAATGGAGGCCTGGATCTCTTGGGAAATGTATTATCTGACAATGCCCCCTCGTCAGCACGTGCCTCTGCCCGACAGGTTAGGTGTATGAAAATAAGTGAATGCAGAGCCCGAATAGCTCAGTCGGTAGAGCATCAGACTTTTAATCTGAGGGTCCAGGGTTCAAGTCCCTGTTCGGGCGCTGCTTTAATGTTCACCTTCCTTCACTAGGCAGTCTTTCCATACTTGTATTTGGTCAGATTTAAAAATGGCTTTACTGCGAAAGCATACCATGCGATTATCTGAGGACAGCGCCCCTCTTCCAAAAGCATACAAACATTTTCCAATCATATAGAGTCACGAAAGTCAGAAATAGCGATCAAATTAATCACTTACCTTTGAAGATTTTCATCTGGTTGCAGTCACAAGAGTCTCAGCTACACAATAAATGTTTGTTTTGTTCAATAAAGTCCCTCTTTATATCCCAAAAACTCAGTTTTGTTGGCGCGTTGTGTTCAGTAATCCACTGGCTCAAAGGCGGTCAAAACACGCAGACGAATACGTCCGAACAGTACCTGGTAAAGTTTGTTGAAACATGTCAAACGATTTTTATAATTAATCTTCAGGTTGGCAATTGTCTAAATACTCGATAATATTTCAACCGGACAATAGCGTATTCAATAGAAAGGAAAAACAACGACGGGCACGCACTTGGTCATGTGCGCAAACCAGGACTGCATGCTTCCTCAGTCCACTGACAGAAGGTCTCATTCTTCTTCATTTTTCAGAAAACAATCCTGAAACAATGTCTAAAGACTGTTGACATCTAGTGGAAGCCATAGGAACTGCAATCTGGGTCCTAACCCATTAGAAACTCAATAGGCATTCAATTGAAAACTTCCCACATCAAAAAAAATCCCACTTCCCGGATGGATTTTCCTCAGATTTTCACCTGCCATATCAGTTCTGTTATACTCACAGACATCATTTGAATGGTTTTGGAAACTTTAAAGTGTGTTCTATCCAAATCTACCATTTATATGCATATCCTAGATTCTGGGCCTGAGTAACAGGCAGTTTACTTTGGGCACTCTTCTCATCCAGATGTCGAATCACTTCCCCTAAGCCATAAGAAGTTAAAATCCGTGTTCGAAGACTGATTTAAGCCTGTCAATCAATCACACAGCATCATCTGATATGGGAATTTGCAGTGTGCCAGGCTTTTATGAGAGACAATTGTCATCTAAAGCAGCATTGGTTTGGTTGTTTTCGTTCGAGATTTGTACTGTAAGCCACATTGGTACTTGTGCTGATTCATTGACTTCGCTGTTTAAAGAAGGTAGAGATTGCACACATAAAAACAATGACCACAACGTGATTTGAACACGCAACCTTCTGATCTGGAGTCAGACGCGCTACCGTTGCGCCACGAGGTCTAGACAAAATGCGTCTTTGGAGGGGATGCCTAGTTCAGATTTCGTTGATTGTATCATTTGGAATGGAGGCCTGGATCTCTTGGGAAATGTATTATCTGACAATGCCCCCTCGTCAGCACGTGCCTCTGCCCGACAGGTTAGGTGTATGAAAATAAGTAAATGCAGAGCCCGAATAGCTCAGTCGGTAGAGCATCAGACATTTAATCTGAGGGTCCAGGGTTCAAGTCCCTGTTTGGGCGCTGCTTTAATGTTCACCTTCCTTCACTAGGCAGTCTTTCCATACTTGTATTTGGTCAGATTTAAAAATGGCTTTACTGCGAAAGCATACCATGCGATTATCTGAGGACAAAAGCATACAAACATTTTCCAATCATATAGAGTCACGAAAGTCAGAAATAGCGATCAAATTAATCACTTACCTTTGAAGATTTTCATCTGGTTGCAGTCACAAGAGTCTCAGCTACACAATAAATGTTTGTTTTGTTCAATAAAGTCCCTCTTTATATCCAAAAACTCAGTTTTGTTGGCGCGTTGTGTTCAGTAATCCACTGGCTCAAAGGCGGTCAAAACACGCAGACGAATACATCCGAATAGTACCGGTAAAGTTTGTTGAAACATGTCAAACGATTTTTATAATTAATCCTCAGGTTGTCAATTGTCTAAATTCTCGATAATATTTCAACCGGACAATAGCGTATTCAATAGAAAGGAAAAACAACGAAGGGCGCGCACTTGGTCATGTGCGCAAACCAGCACTGCATGCTTCCTCAGTCCACTGACAGAAGGTCTCATTCTTCTTCATTTTTCAGAAAACAATCCTGAAACAATGTCTAAAGACTGTTGACATCTAGTGGAAGCCATAGGAACTGCAATCTGGGTCCTAACCCATTAGAAACTCAATAGGCATTCAATTGAAAACTTCCCACATCAAAAAAAATCCCACTTCCCGGATGGATTTTCCTCAGATTTTCACCTGCCATATCAGTTCTGTTATACTCACAGACATCATTTGAACAGTTTTGGAAACTTTACAGTGTGTTCTATCCAAATCTACCAATTATATGCATATCCTAGCTTCTGGGCCTGAGTAAAAGGCAGTTTACTTTGGGCACGCTTCTCATCCAGACGTCAAAATACTTCCCCTAAGCCATAAGAAGTTGAAATCCGTGTTCGAAGACTGATTTAAGTCTGTCAATCAATCACACAGCATCATCTGATATGGGAATTTGCAGTGTGCCAGGCTTTTATGAGAGACAATTGTCATCTAAAGCAGCATTGGTTTGGTTGTTTTTGTTCGAGATTTGTACTGTAAGCCACATTGGTACTTGTGCTGATTCATTGACTTCGCTGTTTAAAGAAGGTAGAGATTGCACACATAAAAACACTAACCACGACGTGATTTGAACACGGAACCTTTTGATCTGGAGTCAGACGCAATACCGTGGCGCCACGAGGTCTTAGAAAAAATGCATCTTTGGAGGTGATGCCTAGTTCAGATTTCGTTGACTGTATCATTTGGAATGGAGGCCTGGATCTCTGGGGAAATGTACCATCTGACAATGCCCCCTCGTCAGCACGTGCCTCTGCCCGACAGGTTAGGTGTATGAAAATAGGTAAATGCAGAGCCCGAATAGCTCAGTCGGTAGAGCATCAGACTTTTAATCTGAGGGTCCAGGGTTCAAGTCCCTGTTCGGGCGCTGCTTTAATGTTCACCTTCTTTCAGCAGGCAGTCTTTCGATACTTGCATTTTGTCAGATTTAAAAATGGCTTTAGTGCGAAAGCATACCATGCGATTATCTGAGGACAGCGCCCCGCTTACAAACGCATACAAACATTTTCCAACCATATAGAGTCACGAAAGTCAGAAATAGCGATCAAATTAATCACTTACCTTTGAAGATTTTCATCTGGTTGCAGTCACAAGAGTCTCAGCTACACAATAAATGTTTGTTTTGTTCAATAAAGTCCCTCTTTATATCCAAAAACTCAGTTTTGTTGGCGCGTTGTGTTCAGTAATCCACTGGCTCAAAGGCGGTCAAAACACGCAGACGAATACATCCGAATAGTACCGGTAAAGTTTGTTGAAACATGTCAAACGATTTTTATAATTAATCCTCAGGTTGTCAATTGTCTAAATTCTCGATAATATTTCAACCGGACAATAGCGTATTCAATAGAAAGGAAAAACAACGAAGGGCGCGCACTTGGTCATGTGCGCAAACCAGCACTGCATGCTTCCTCAGTCCACTGACAGAAGGTCTCATTCTTCTTCATTTTTCAGAAAACAATCCTGAAACAATGTCTAAAGACTGTTGACATCTAGTGGAAGCCATAGGAACTGCAATCTGGGTCCTAACCCATTAGAAACTCAATAGGCATTCAATTGAAAACTTCCCACATCAAAAAAAATCCCACTTCCCGGATGGATTTTCCTCAGATTTTCACCTGCCATATCAGTTCTGTTATACTCACAGACATCATTTGAACAGTTTTGGAAACTTTACAGTGTGTTCTATCCAAATCTACCAATTATATGCATATCCTAGCTTCTGGGCCTGAGTAAAAGGCAGTTTACTTTGGGCACGCTTCTCATCCAGACGTCAAAATACTTCCCCTAAGCCATAAGAAGTTGAAATCCGTGTTCGAAGACTGATTTAAGTCTGTCAATCAATCACACAGCATCATCTGATATGGGAATTTGCAGTGTGCCAGGCTTTTATGAGAGACAATTGTCATCTAAAGCAGCATTGGTTTGGTTGTTTTTGTTCGAGATTTGTACTGTAAGCCACATTGGTACTTGTGCTGATTCATTGACTTCGCTGTTTAAAGAAGGTAGAGATTGCACACATAAAAACACTAACCACGACGTGATTTGAACACGGAACCTTTTGATCTGGAGTCAGACGCAATACCGTGGCGCCACGAGGTCTTAGAAAAAATGCATCTTTGGAGGTGATGCCTAGTTCAGATTTCGTTGACTGTATCATTTGGAATGGAGGCCTGGATCTCTGGGGAAATGTACCATCTGACAATGCCCCCTCGTCAGCACGTGCCTCTGCCCGACAGGTTAGGTGTATGAAAATAGGTAAATGCAGAGCCCGAATAGCTCAGTCGGTAGAGCATCAGACTTTTAATCTGAGGGTCCAGGGTTCAAGTCCCTGTTCGGGCGCTGCTTTAATGTTCACCTTCTTTCAGCAGGCAGTCTTTCGATACTTGCATTTTGTCAGATTTAAAAATGGCTTTAGTGCGAAAGCATACCATGCGATTATCTGAGGACAGCGCCCCGCTTACAAACGCATACAAACATTTTCCAACCATATAGAGTCACGAAAGTCAGAAATAGCGATCAAATTAATCACTTACCTTTGAAGATTTTCATCTGGTTGCAGTCACAAGAGTCTCAGCTACACAATAAATGTTTGTTTTGTTCAATAAAGTCCCTCTTTATATCCAAAAACTCAGTTTTGTTGGCGCGTTGTGTTCAGTAATCCACTGGCTCAAAGGCGGTCAAAACACGCAGACGAATACATCCGAATAGTACCGGTAAAGTTTGTTGAAACATGTCAAACGATTTTTATAATTAATCCTCAGGTTGTCAATTGTCTAAATTCTCGATAATATTTCAACCGGACAATAGCGTATTCAATAGAAAGGAAAAACAACGAAGGGCGCGCACTTGGTCATGTGCGCAAACCAGCACTGCATGCTTCCTCAGTCCACTGACAGAAGGTCTCATTCTTCTTCATTTTTCAGAAAACAATCCTGAAACAATGTCTAAAGACTGTTGACATCTAGTGGAAGCCATAGGAACTGCAATCTGGGTCCTAACCCATTAGAAACTCAATAGGCATTCAATTGAAAACTTCCCACATCAAAAAAAATCCCACTTCCCGGATGGATTTTCCTCAGATTTTCACCTGCCATATCAGTTCTGTTATACTCACAGACATCATTTGAACAGTTTTGGAAACTTTACAGTGTGTTCTATCCAAATCTACCAATTATATGCATATCCTAGCTTCTGGGCCGGAGTAAAAGGCAGTTTACTTTGGGCACGCTTCTCATCCAGACGTCAAAATACTTCCCCTAAGCCATAAGAAGTTGAAATCCGTGTTCGAAGACTGATTTAAGTCTGTCAATCAATCACACAGCATCATCTGATATGGGAATTTGCAGTGTGCCAGGCTTTTATGAGAGACAATTGTCATCTAAAGCAGCATCGGTTTGGTTGTTTTCGTTCGAGATTTGTACTGTAAGCCACATTGGTACTTGTGCTGATTCATTGACTTCGCTGTTTAAAGAAAGTAGAGATTGCACACATAAAAACACTAACCACGACGTGATTTGAACACGGAACCTTCTGATCTGGAGTCAGATGCGCTACCGTTGCACCACAAGGTCTTAGACAAAATGCATCTTTGGAGGTGATGCCTAGTTCAGATTTCGTTGACTGTATCATTTGGAATGGAGGCCTGGATCTCTGGGGAAATGTACCATCTGACAATGCCCCCTCGTCAGCACGTGCCTCTGCCCGACAGGTTAGGTGTATGAAAATAAGTAAATGCAGAGCCCGAATAGCTCAGTCGGTAGAGCATCAGACTTTTAATCTGAGGGTCCAGCGTTCAAGTCCCTGTTCGGGTGCTGCTTTAATGTTTACCTTCCTTCAGTAGGAAGTCTTTCAATACTTGCATTTTGTCAGATTTAAAAATGGCTTTACTGCGAAAGCATACCATGTGATTATCTGAGGACAGCGCCCCGCTCACAAACGCATACAAACATTTTCCAACCATATAGAGGAGTCACGAAAGTCAGAAATAGCTATCAAATCAATCACTTACCTTTGAAGATTTTCATCTGGTTGCAGTCACAAGAGTCTCAGCTACACAATAAATGTTTGTTTTGTTCAATAAAGTCCCTCTTTATATCCCAAAAACTCAGTTTTGTTGGCTCGTTGTGTTCAGTAATCCACTGGCTCAAAGACGGTCAAAACACGCAGACGAATACGTCCGAATAGTACCGGTAACGTTTGTTGAAACATGTCAAACGATTTTTATAATTAATCCTCAGTTTGTCAATTGTCTAAATACGCGATAATATTTCAACCGGACAATAGCGTATTCAATAGAAAGGAAAAACAACGAAGGGCGCGCACTTGGTCATGTGCGCAAACCAGCACTGCATGCTTCCTCAGTCCACTGACAGAAGGTCTCATTCTTCTTCATTTTTCAGAAAACAATCCTGAAACAATGTCTAAAGACTGTTGACATCTAGTGGAAGCCATAGGAACTGCAATCTTGGTCCTAACCCATTAGAAACTCAATAGGCATTCAATTGAAAACTTCCCACATCAAAAAAAATCCCACTTCCCGGATGGATTTTCCTCAGATTTTCACCTGCCATATCAGTTCTGTTATACTCACAGACATCATTTGAACGGTTTTGGAAACTTTACAGTGTGTTCTATCCAAATCTACCAATTATATGCATATCCTAGCTTCTGGGCCTGAGTAAAAGGTAGTTTACTTTGGGCACGCTTCTCATCCAGACGTCAAAATACTTCCCCTAAGCCATAAGAAGTTGAAATCCGTGTTCGAAGACTGATTTAAGTCTGTCAATCAATCACACAGCATCATCTGATATGGGAATTTGCAGAGTGCCAGGCTTTTATGAGAGACAATTGTCATCTAAAGCAGCATCGGTTTGGTTGTTTTCGTTCGAGATTTGTACTGTAAGCCACATGGGTACTTGTGCTGATTCATTGACTTCGCTGTTTAAAGAAGGTAGAGATTGCACACATAAAAACACTAACCACGACGTGATTTGAACACGGAACCTTCTGATCTGGAGTCAGATGCGCTACCTTTGCGCCACGAGGTCTTAGACAAAATGCATCTTTGGAGGTGATGCCTAGTTCAGATTTCGGTGACTGTATCATTTGGAATGGAGGCCTGGATCTCTGGGGAAATGTACCATCTGACAATGCCCCCTCGTCAGCACGTGCCTCTGCCCGACAGGTTAGGTGTATGAAAATAAGTAAATGCAGAGCCCGAATAGCTCAGTCGGTAGAGCATCAGACTTTTAATCTGAGGGTCCAGCGTTCAAGTCCCTGTTCGGGTGCTGCTTTAATGTTTACCTTCCTTCAGTAGGCAGTCTTTCAATACTTGCATTTTGTCAGATTTAAAAATGGCTTTACTGCGAAAGCATACCATGTGATTATCTGAGGACAGCGCCCCGCTCACAAACGCATACAAACATTTTCCAACCATATAGAGGAGTCACGAAAGTCAGAAATAGCTATCAAATCAATCACTTACCTTTGAAGATTTTCATCTGGTTGCAGTCACAAGAGTCTCAGCTACACAATAAATGTTTGTTTTGTTCAATAAAGTCCCTCTTTATATCCAAAAACTCAGTTTTGTTGGCGCGTTGTGTTCAGTAATCCACTGGCTCAAATGCGGTCAAAACACGCAGACGAATACATCCGAATAGTACCGGTAAAGTTTGTTGAAACATGTCAAACAATTTTTATAATTAATCCTCAGGTTGTCAATTGTCTAAATTCTCGATAATATTTCAACCGGACAATAGCGTATTCAATAGAAAGGAAAAACAACGAAGGGCGCGCACTTGGTCATGTGCGCAAACCAACACTGCATGCTTCCTTAGTCCACTGACAGAAGGTCTCATTCTTGTTCATTTTTTAGAAAACAATCCTGAAACAATGTCTAAAGACTGTTGACATCTAGTGGAAGCCATAGGAACTGCAATCTGGGTCCTAACCCATTAGAAACTCAATAGGCATTCAATTGAAAACTTCCCACATCAAAAAAAATCCCACTTCCCGGATGGATTTTCCTCAGATTTTCACCTGCCATATCAGTTCTGTTATACTCACAGACATCATTTGAACAGTTTTGGAAACTTTACAGTGTGTTCTATCCAAATCTACCAATTATATGCATATCCTAGCTTCTGGGCCTGAGTAAAAGGCAGTTTACTTTGGGCACGCTTCTCATCCAGACGTCAAAATACTTCCCCTAAGCCATAAGAAGTTGAAATCCGTGTTCGAAGACTGATTTAAGTCTGTCAATCAATCACACAGCATCATCTGATATGGGAATTTGCAGAGTGCCAGGCTTTTATGAGAGAGAATTGTCATCTAAAGCAGCATTGGTTTGGTTGTTTTCGTTCGAGATTTGTACTGTAAGCCACATTGGTACTTGTGCTGATTCATTGACTTCGCTGTTTAAAGAAGGTAGAGATTGCACACATAAAAACACTAACCACGACGTGATTTGAACACTGAACCTTCTGATCTGGAGTCAGATGCGCTACCGTTGCGCCACAAGGTCTTAGACAAAATGCATCTTTGGAGGTGATGCCTAGTTCAGATTTCGTTGACTGTATCATTTGGAATGGAGGCCTGGATCTCTGGGGAAATGTACCATCTGACAATGCCCCCTCGTCAGCACGTGCCTCTGCCCGACAGGTTAGGTGTATGAAAATAGGTAAATGCAGAGCCCGAGTAGCTCAGTCGGTAGAGCATCAGACTTTTAATCTGAGGGTCCAGGGTTCAAGTCCCTGTTTGGGCGCTGCTTTAATGTTCACCTTCTTTCAGCAGGCAGTCTTTCGATACTTGCATTTTGTCAGATTTAAAAATGGCTTTAGTGCGAAAGCATACCATGCGATTATCTGAGGACAGCGCCCCGCTTACAAAAGCATACAAACATTTTCCAACCATATAGAGGAGTCACGAAAGTCAGAAATAGCTATCAAATCAATCACTTACCTTTGAAGATTTTCATCTGGTTGCAGTCACAAGAGTCTCAGCTACACAATAAATGTTTGTTTTGTTCAATAAAGTCCCTCTTTATATCCCAAAAACTCAGTTTTGTTGGCTCGTTGTGTTCAGTAATCCACTGGCTCAAAGACGGTCAAAACACGCAGCCGAATACGTCCGAATAATACCGGTAACGTTTGTTGAAACATGTCAAACGATTTTTATAATTAATCCTCAGTTTGTCAATTGTCTAAATACGCGATAATATTTCAACCGGACAATAGCGTATTCAATAGAAAGGAAAAACAACGAAGGGCGCGCACTTGGTCATGTGCGCAAACCAGCACTGCATGCTTCCTCAGTCCACTGACAGAAGGTCTCATTCTTCTTCATTTTTCAGAAAACAATCCTGAAACAATGTCTAAAGACTGTTGACATCTAGTGGAAGCCATAGGAACTGCAATCTTGGTCCTAACCCATTAGAAACTCAATAGGCATTCAATTGAAAACTTCCCACATCAAAAAAAAATCCCACTTCCCGGATGGATTTTCCTCAGATTTTCACCTGCCATATCAGTTCTGTTATACTCACAGACATCATTTGAACGGTTTTGGAAACTTTACAGTGTGTTCTATCCAAATCTACCAATTATATGCATATCCTAGCTTCTGGGCCTGAGTAAAAGGTAGTTTACTTTGGGCACGCTTCTCATCCAGACGTCAAAATACTTCCCCTAAGCCATAAGAAGTTGAAATCCGTGTTCGAAGACTGATTTAAGTCTGTCAATCAATCACACAGCATCATCTGATATGGGAATTTGCAGTGTGCCAGGCTTTTATGAGAGACAATTGTCATCTAAAGCAGCATTGGTTTGGTTGTTTTCGTTCGAGATTTGTACTGTAAGCCACATGGGTACTTGTGCTGATTCATTGACTTCGCTGTTTAAAGAAGGTAGAGATTGCACACATAAAAACACTAACCACGACGTGATTTGAACACGGAACCTTCTGATCGGGAGTCAGACGCGCTACCGTTGCGCCACGAGGTCTTAGACAAAGTACATCTTTGGAGGTGATGCCTAGTTCAGATTTCGGTGACTGTATCATTTGGAATGGAGGCCTGGATCTCTGGGGAAATGTACCATCTGACAATGCCCCCTCGTCAGCATGTGCCTCTGCCCGACAGGTTAGGTGTATGAAAATAGGTAAATGCAGAGCCCGAATAGCTCAGTTGGTAGAGCATCAGACTTTTAATCTGAGGGTCCAGGGTTCAAGTCCCTGTTCGGGCGCTGCTTTAATGTTCACCTTCTTTCAGCAGGCAGTCTTTCGATACTTGCATTTTGTCAGATTTAAAAATGGCTTTAGTGCGAAAGCATACCATGCGATTATCTGAGGACAGCGCCCCGCTTACAAAAGCATACAAACATTTTCCAACCATATAGAGGAGTCACGAAAGTCAGAAATAGCTATCAAATCAATCACTTACCTTTGAAGATTTTCATCTGGTTGCAGTCACAAGAGTCTCAGCTACACAATAAATGTTTGTTTTGTTCAATAAAGTCCCTCTTTATATCCCAAAAACTCATTTTTGTTGGCTCGTTGTGTTCAGTAATCCACTGGCTCAAAGGCGGTCAAAACACGCAGACGAATACATCCGAATAGTACCGGTAAAGTTTGTTGAAACATGTCAAACGATTTTTATAATTAATCCTCAGGTTGTCAATTGTCTAAATTCTCGATAATATTTCAACCGGACAATAGCGTATTCAATAGAAAGGAAAAACAACGAAGGGCGCGCACTTGGTCATGTGCGCAAACCAACACTGCATGCTTCCTTAGTCCACTGACAGAAGGTCTCATTCTTGTTCATTTTTCAGAAAACAATCCTGAAACAATGTCTAAAGACTGTTGACATCTAGTGGAAGCCATAGGAACTGCAATCTGGGTCCTAACCCATTAGAAACTCAATAGGCATTCAATTGAAAACTTCCCACATCAAAAAAAATCCCACTTCCCGGATGGATTTTCCTCAGATTTTCACCTGCCATATCAGTTCTGTTATACTCACAGACATCATTTGAACGGTTTTGGAAACTTTACAGTGTGTTCTATCCAAATCTACCAATTATATGCATATCCTAGCTTCTGGGCCTGAGTAAAAGGCAGTTTACTTTGGGCACGCTTCTCATCCAGACGTCAAAATACTTCCCCTAAGCCATAAGAAGTTGAAATCCGTGTTCGAAGACTGATTTAAGTCTGTCAATCAATCACACAGCATCATCTGATATGGGAATTTGCAGTGTGCCAGGCTTTTATGAGAGAGAATTGTCATCTAAAGCAGCATTGGTTTGGTTGTTTTCGTTCGAGATTTGTACTGTAAGCCACATTGGTACTTGTGCTGATTCATTGACTTCGCTGTTTAAAGAAGGTAGAGATTGCACACATAAAAACACTAACCACGACGTGATTTGAACACGGAACCTTCTGATCTGGAGTCAGACGCAATACCGTGGCGCCACGAGGTCTTAGAAAAAATGCATCTTTGGAGGTGATGCCTAGTTCAGATTTCGTTGACTGTATCATTTGGAATGGAGGCCTGGATCTCTGGGGAAATGTACCATCTGACAATGCCCCCTCGTCAGCACGTGCCTCTGCCCGACAGGTTAGGTGTATGAAAATAGGTAAATGCAGAGCCCGAATAGCTCAGTCGGTAGAGCATCAGACTTTTAATCTGAGGGTCCAGGGTTCAAGTCCCTGTTCGGGCGCTGCTTTAATGTTCACCTTCTTTCAGCAGGCAGTCTTTCGATACTTGCATTTTGTCAGATTTAAAAATGGCTTTAGTGCGAAAGCATACCATGCGATTATCTGAGGACAGCGCCCCGCTTACAAAAGCATACAAACATTTTCCAACCATATAGAGGAGTCACGAAAGTCAGAAATAGCTATCAAATCAATCACTTACCTTTGAAGATTTTCATCTGGTTGCAGTCACAAGAGTCTCAGCTACACAATAAATGTTTGTTTTGTTCAATAAAGTCCCTCTTTATATCCAAAAACTCAGTTTTGTTGGCGCGTTGTGTTCAGTAATCCACTGGCTCAAATGCGGTCAAAACACGCAGACGAATACATCCGAATAGTACCGGTAAAGTTTGTTGAAACATGTCAAACGATTTTTATAATTAATCCTCAGGTTGTCAATTGTCTAAATTCTCGATAATATTTCAACCGGACAATAGCGTATTCAATAGAAAGGAATAACAACGAAGGGCGCGCACTTGGTCATGTGCGCAAACCAACACTGCATGCTTCCTTAGTCCACTGACAGAAGGTCTCATTCTTGTTCATTTTTCAGAAAACAATCCTGAAACAATGTCTAAAGACTGTTGACATCTAGTGGAAGCCATAGGAACTGCAATCTGGGTCCTAACCCATTAGAAACTCAATAGGCATTCAATTGAAAACTTCCCACATCAAAAAAAATCCCACTTCCCGGATGGATTTTCCTCAGATTTTCACCTGCCATATCAGTTCTGTTATACTCACAGACATCATTTGAACAGTTTTGGAAACTTTACAGTGTGTTCTATCCAAATCTACCAATTATATGCATATCCTAGGTTCTGGGCCTGAGTAAAAGGCAGTTTACTTTGGGCACGCTTCTCATCCAGACGTCAAAATACTTCCCCTAAGCCATAAGAAGTTGAAATCCGTGTTCGAAGACTGATTTAAGTCTGTCAATCAATCACACAGCATCATCTGATATGAGAATTTGCAGTGTGCCAGGCTTTTATGAGAGACAATTGTCATCTAAAGCAGCATTGGTTTGGTTGTTTTCGTTCGAGATTTGTACTGTAAGCCACATGGGTACTTGTGCTGATTCATTGACTTCGCTGTTTAAAGAAGGTAGAGATTGCACACATAAAAACACTAACCACGACGTGATTTGAACACGGAACCTTCTGATAAAGAGTCAGACGCGCTACCGTTGCGCCACGAGGTCTTAGACAAAATGCATCTTTGGAGGTGATGCCTAGTTCAGATTTCGGTGACTGTATCATTTGGAATGGAGGCCTGGATCTCTGGGGAAATGTACCATCTGACAATGCCCCCTCGTCAGCATGTGCCTCTGCCCGACAGGTTAGGTGTATGAAAATAGGTAAATGCAGAGCCCGAATAGCTCAGTTGGTAGAGCATCAGACTTTTAATCTGAGGGTCCAGGGTTCAAGTCCCTGTTCGGGCGCTGCTTTAATGTTCACCTTCTTTCAGCAGGCAGTCTTTCGATACTTGCATTTTGTCAGATTTAAAAATGGCTTTAGTGCGAAAGCATACCATGCGATTATCTGAGGACAGCGCCCCGCTTACAAAAGCATACAAACATTTTCCAACCATATAGAGGAGTCACGAAAGTCAGAAATAGCTATCAAATCAATCACTTACCTTTGAAGATTTTCATCTGGTTGCAGTCACAAGAGTCTCAGCTACACAATAAATGTTTGTTTTGTTCAATAAAGTCCCTCTTTATATCCCAAAAACTCAGTTTTGTTGGCTCGTTGTGTTCAGTAATCCACTGGCTCAAAGACGGTCAAAACACGCAGACGAATACGTCCGAATAGTACCGGTAACGTTTGTTGAAACATGTCAAACGATTTTTATAATTAATCCTCAGTTTGTCAATTGTCTAAATACGCGATAATATTTCAACCGGACAATAGCGTATTCAATAGAAAGGAAAAACAACGAAGGGCGCGCACTTGGTCATGTGCGCAAACCAGCACTGCATGCTTCCTCAGTCCACTGACAGAAGGTCTCATTCTTCTTCATTTTTCAGAAAACAATCCTGAAACAATGTCTAAAGACTGTTGACATCTAGTGGAAGCCATAGGAACTGCAATCTTGGTCCTAACCCATTAGAAACTCAATAGGCATTCAATTGAAAACTTCCCACATCAAAAAAAATCCCACTTCCCGGATGGATTTTCCTCAGATTTTCACCTGCCATATCAGTTCTGTTATACTCACAGACATCATTTGAACGGTTTTGGAAACTTTACAGTGTGTTCTATCCAAATCTACCAATTATATGCATATCCTAGCTTCTGGGCCTGAGTAAAAGGTAGTTTACTTTGGGCACGCTTCTCATCCAGACGTCAAAATACTTCCCCTAAGCCATAAGAAGTTGAAATCCGTGTTCGAAGACTGATTTAAGTCTGTCAATCAATCACACAGCATCATCTGATATGGGAATTTGCAGTGTGCCAGGCTTTTATGAGAGACAATTGTCATCTAAAGCAGCATTGGTTTGGTTGTTTTCGTTCGAGATTTGTACTGTAAGCCACATGGGTACTTGTGCTGATTCATTGACTTCGCTGTTTAAAGAAGGTAGAGATTGCACACATAAAAACACTAACCACGACGTGATTTGAACACGGAACCTTCTGATCGGGAGTCAGACGCGCTACCGTTGCGCCACGAGGTCTTAGACAAAATGCATCTTTGGAGGTGATGCCTAGTTCAGATTTCGGTGACTGTATCATTTGGAATGGAGGCCTGGATCTCTTGGGAAATGTACCATCTGACAATGCCCCCTCGTCAGCATGTGCCTCTGCCCGACAGGTTAGGTGTATGAAAATAGGTAAATGCAGAGCCCGAATAGCTCAGTCGGTAGAGCATCAGACTTTTAATCTGAGGGTCCAGGGTTCAAGTCCCTGTTCGGGCGCTGCTTTAATGTTCACCTTCTTTCAGCAGGCAGTCTTTCGATACTTGCATTTTGTCAGATTTAAAAATGGCTTTAGTGCGAAAGCATACCATGCGATTATCTGAGGACAGCGCCCCGCTTACAAAAGCATACAAACATTTTCCAACCATATAGAGGAGTCACGAAAGTCAGAAATAGCTATCAAATCAATCACTTACCTTTGAAGATTTTCATCTGGTTGCAGTCACAAGAGTCTCAGCTACACAATAAATGTTTGTTTTGTTCAATAAAGTCCCTCTTTATATCCAAAAACTCAGTTTTGTTGGCGCGTTGTGTTCAGTAATCCACTGGCTCAAATGCGGTCAAAACACGCAGACGAATACATCCGAATAGTACCGGTAAAGTTTGTTGAAACATGTCAAACGATTTTTATAATTAATCCTCAGGTTGTCAATTGTCTAAATTCTCGATAATATTTCAACCGGACAATAGCGTATTCAATAGAAAGGAAAAACAACGAAGGGCGCGCACTTGGTCATGTGCGCAAACCAGCACTGCATGCTTCCTCAGTCCACTGACTCAAGGTCTCATTCTTCTTCATTTTTCAGAAAACAATCCTGAAACAATGTCTAAAGACTGTTGACATCTAGTGGAAGCCATAGGAACTGCAATCTTGGTCCTAACCCATTAGAAACTCAATAGGCATTCAATTGAAAACTTCCCACATCAAAAAAAATCCCACTTCCCGGATGGATTTTCCTCAGATTTTCACCTGCCATATCAGTTCTGTTATACTCACAGACATCATTTGAACGGTTTTGGAAACTTTACAGTGTGTTCTATCCAAATCTACCAATTATATGCATATCCTAGCTTCTGGGCCTGAGTAAAAGGCAGTTTACTTTGGGCACGCTTCTCATCCAGACGTCAAAATACTTCCCCTAAGCCATAAGAAGTTGAAATCCGTGTTCGAAGACTGATTTAAGTCTGTCAATCAATCACACAGCATCATCTGATATGGGAATTTGCAGTGTGCCAGGCTTTTATGAGAGAGAATTGTCATCTAAAGCAGCATTGGTTTGGTTGTTTTCGTTCGAGATTTGTACTGTAAGCCACATTGGTACTTGTGCTGATTCATTGACTTCGCTGTTTAAAGAAGGTAGAGATTGCACACATAAAAACACTAACCACGACGTGATTTGAACACGGAACCTTCTGATCTGGAGTCAGACGCAATACCGTGGCGCCACGAGGTCTTAGAAAAAATGCATCTTTGGAGGTGATGCCTAGTTCAGATTTCGTTGACTGTATCATTTGGAATGGAGGCCTGGATCTCTGGGGAAATGTACCATCTGACAATGCCCCCTCGTCAGCACGTGCCTCTGCCCGACAGGTTAGGTGTATGAAAATAGGTAAATGCAGAGCCCGAATAGCTCAGTCGGTAGAGCATCAGACTTTTAATCTGAGGGTCCAGGGTTCAAGTCCCTGTTCGGGCGCTGCTTTAATGTTCACCTTCTTTCAGCAGGCAGTCTTTCGATACTTGCATTTTGTCAGATTTAAAAATGGCTTTAGTGCGAAAGCATACCATGCGATTATCTGAGGACAGCGCCCCGCTTACAAAAGCATACAAACATTTTCCAACCATATAGAGGAGTCACGAAAGTCAGAAATAGCTATCAAATCAATCACTTACCTTTGAAGATTTTCATCTGGTTGCAGTCACAAGAGTCTCAGCTACACAATAAATGTTTGTTTTGTTCAATAAAGTCCCTCTTTATATCCAAAAACTCAGTTTTGTTGGCGCGTTGTGTTCAGTAATCCACTGGCTCAAATGCGGTCAAAACACGCAGACGAATACATCCGAATAGTACCGGTAAAGTTTGTTGAAACATGTCAAACGATTTTTATAATTAATCCTCAGGTTGTCAATTGTCTAAATTCTCGATAATATTTCAACCGGACAATAGCGTATTCAATAGAAAGGAATAACAACGAAGGGCGCGCACTTGGTCATGTGCGCAAACCAACACTGCATGCTTCCTTAGTCCACTGACAGAAGGTCTCATTCTTGTTCATTTTTCAGAAAACAATCCTGAAACAATGTCTAAAGACTGTTGACATCTAGTGGAAGCCATAGGAACTGCAATCTGGGTCCTAACCCATTAGAAACTCAATAGGCATTCAATTGAAAACTTCCCACATCAAAAAAAATCCCACTTCCCGGATGGATTTTCCTCAGATTTTCACCTGCCATATCAGTTCTGTTATACTCACAGACATCATTTGAACGGTTTTGGAAACTTTACAGTGTGTTCTATCCAAATCTACCAATTATATGCATATCCTAGCTTCTGGGCCTGAGTAAAAGGTAGTTTACTTTGGGCACGCTTCTCATCCAGACGTCAAAATACTTCCCCTAAGCCATAAGAAGTTGAAATCCGTGTTCGAAGACTGATTTAAGTCTGTCAATCAATCACACAGCATCATCTGATATGGGAATTTGCAGTGTGCCAGGCTTTTATGAGAGACAATTGTCATCTAAAGCAGCATTGGTTTGGTTGTTTTCGTTCGAGATTTGTACTGTAAGCCACATGGGTACTTGTGCTGATTCATTGACTTCGCTGTTTAAAGAAGGTAGAGATTGCACACATAAAAACACTAACCACGACGTGATTTGAACACGGAACCTTCTGATCGGGAGTCAGACGCGCTACCGTTGCGCCACGAGGTCTTAGACAAAATGCATCTTTGGAGGTGATGCCTAGTTCAGATTTCGGTGACTGTATCATTTGGAATGGAGGCCTGGATCTCTTGGGAAATGTACCATCTGACAATGCCCCCTCGTCAGCATGTGCCTCTGCCCGACAGGTTAGGTGTATGAAAATAGGTAAATGCAGAGCCCGAATAGCTCAGTCGGTAGAGCATCAGACTTTTAATCTGAGGGTCCAGGGTTCAAGTCCCTGTTCGGGCGCTGCTTTAATGTTCACCTTCTTTCAGCAGGCAGTCTTTCGATACTTGCATTTTGTCAGATTTAAAAATGGCTTTAGTGCGAAAGCATACCATGCGATTATCTGAGGACAGCGCCCCGCTTACAAAAGCATACAAACATTTTCCAACCATATAGAGGAGTCACGAAAGTCAGAAATAGCTATCAAATCAATCACTTACCTTTGAAGATTTTCATCTGGTTGCAGTCACAAGAGTCTCAGCTACACAATAAATGTTTGTTTTGTTCAATAAAGTCCCTCTTTATATCCAAAAACTCAGTTTTGTTGGCGCGTTGTGTTCAGTAATCCACTGGCTCAAATGCGGTCAAAACACGCAGACGAATACATCCGAATAGTACCGGTAAAGTTTGTTGAAACATGTCAAACGATTTTTATAATTAATCCTCAGGTTGTCAATTGTCTAAATTCTCGATAATATTTCAACCGGACAATAGCGTATTCAATAGAAAGGAAAAACAACGAAGGGCGCGCACTTGGTCATGTGCGCAAACCAGCACTGCATGCTTCCTCAGTCCACTGACTCAAGGTCTCATTCTTCTTCATTTTTCAGAAAACAATCCTGAAACAATGTCTAAAGACTGTTGACATCTAGTGGAAGCCATAGGAACTGCAATCTTGGTCCTAACCCATTAGAAACTCAATAGGCATTCAATTGAAAACTTCCCACATCAAAAAAAATCCCACTTCCCGGATGGATTTTCCTCAGATTTTCACCTGCCATATCAGTTCTGTTATACTCACAGACATCATTTGAACGGTTTTGGAAACTTTACAGTGTGTTCTATCCAAATCTACCAATTATATGCATATCCTAGCTTCTGGGCCTGAGTAAAAGGCAGTTTACTTTGGGCACGCTTCTCATCCAGACGTCAAAATACTTCCCCTAAGCCATAAGAAGTTGAAATCCGTGTTCGAAGACTGATTTAAGTCTGTCAATCAATCACACAGCATCATCTGATATGGGAATTTGCAGTGTGCCAGGCTTTTATGAGAGAGAATTGTCATCTAAAGCAGCATTGGTTTGGTTGTTTTCGTTCGAGATTTGTACTGTAAGCCACATTGGTACTTGTGCTGATTCATTGACTTCGCTGTTTAAAGAAGGTAGAGATTGCACACATAAAAACACTAACCATGAAGTGACTTGAACACGGAACCTTCTGATCTGGAGTCAGATGCGCTACCGTTGCGCCACGAGGTCTTAGACAAAATGCATCTTTGGAGGTGATGCCTAGTTCAGATTTCGGTGACTGTATCATTTGGAATGGAGGCCTGGATCTCTGGGGAAATGTACCATCTGACAATGCCCCCTCGTCAGCACGTGCCTCTGCCCGACAGGTTAGGTGTATGAAAATAGGTAAATGCAGAGCCTGAATAGCTCAGTCGGTAGAGCATCAGACTTTTAATCTGAGGGTCCAGGGTTCAAGTCCCTGTTCGGGCGCTGCTTTAATGTTCACCTTCTTTCAGCAGGCAGTCTTTCGATACTTGCATTTTGTCAGATTTAAAAATGGCTTTAGTGCGAAAGCATACCATGCGATTATCTGAGGACAGCGCCCCGCTTACAAAAGCATACAAACATTTTCCAACCATATAGAGGAGTCACGAAAGTCAGAAATAGCTATCAAATCAATCACTTACCTTTGAAGATTTTCATCTGGTTGCAGTCACAAGAGTCTCAGCTACACAATAAATGTTTGTTTTGTTCAATAAAGTCCCTCTTTATATCCCAAAAACTCAGTTTTGTTGGCTCGTTGTGTTCAGTAATCCACTGGCTCAAAGACGGTCAAAACACGCAGACGAATACGTCCGAATAGTACCGGTAACGTTTGTTGAAACATGTCAAACGATTTTTATAATTAATCCTCAGTTTGTCAATTGTCTAAATACGCGATAATATTTCAACCGGACAATAGCGTATTCAATAGAAAGGAAAAACAACGAAGGGCGCGCACTTGGTCATGTGCGCAAACCAGCACTGCATGCTTACTCAGTCCACTGACAGAAGGTCTCATTCTTCTTCATTTTTCAGAAAACAATCCTGAAACAATGTCTAAAGACTGTTGACATCTAGTGGAAGCCATAGGAACTGCAATCTTGGTCCTAACCCATTAGAAACTCAATAGGCATTCAATTGAAAACTTCCCACATCAAAAAAAATCCCACTTCCCGGATGGATTTTCCTCAGATTTTCACCTGCCATATCAGTTCTGTTATACTCACAGACATCATTTGAACGGTTTTGGAAACTTTACAGTGTGTTCTATCCAAATCTACCAATTATATGCATATCCTAGCTTCTGGGCCTGAGTAAAAGGTAGTTTACTTTGGGCACGCTTCTCATCCAGACGTCAAAATACTTCCCCTAAGCCATAAGAAGTTGAAATCCGTGTTCGAAGACTGATTTAAGTCTGTCAATCAATCACACAGCATCATCTGATATGGGAATTTGCAGTGTGCCAGGCTTTTATGAGAGACAATTGTCATCTAAAGCAGCATTGGTTTGGTTGTTTTCGTTCGAGATTTGTACTGTAAGCCACATTGGTACTTGTGCTGATTCATTGACTTCGCTGTTTAAAGAAGGTAGAGATTGCACACATAAAAACACTAACCATGAAGTGACTTGAACACGGAACCTTCTGATCTGGAGTCAGATGCGCTACCGTTGCGCCACGAGGTCTTAGACAAAATGCATCTTTGGAGGTGATGCCTAGTTCAGATTTCGGTGACTGTATCATTTGGAATGGAGGCCTGGATCTCTGGGGAAATGTACCATCTGACAATGCCCCCTCGTCAGCACGTGCCTCTGCCCGACAGGTTAGGTGTATGAAAATAGGTAAATGCAGAGCCCGAATAGCTCAGTCGGTAGAGCATCAGACTTTTAATCTGAGGGTCCAGGGTTCAAGTCCCTGTTCGGGCGCTGCTTTAATGTTCACCTTCTTTCAGCAGGCAGTCTTTCGATACTTGCATTTTGTCAGATTTAAAAATGGCTTTAGTGCGAAAGCATACCATGCGATTATCTGAGGACAGCGCCCCGCTTACAAAAGCATACAAACATTTTCCAACCATATAGAGGAGTCACGAAAGTCAGAAATAGCTATCAAATCAATCACTTACCTTTGAAGATTTTCATCTGGTTGCAGTCACAAGAGTCTCAGCTACACAATAAATGTTTGTTTTGTTCAATAAAGTCCCTCTTTATATCCCAAAAACTCAGTTTTGTTGGCTCGTTGTGTTCAGTAATCCACTGGCTCAAAGACGGTCAAAACACGCAGACGAATACGTCCGAATAGTACCGGTAACGTTTGTTGAAACATGTCAAACGATTTTTATAATTAATCCTCAGTTTGTCAATTGTCTAAATACGCGATAATATTTCAACCGGACAATAGCGTATTCAATAGAAAGGAAAAACAACGAAGGGCGCGCACTTGGTCATGTGCGCAAACCAGCACTGCATGCTTACTCAGTCCACTGACAGAAGGTCTCATTCTTCTTCATTTTTCAGAAAACAATCCTGAAACAATGTCTAAAGACTGTTGACATCTAGTGGAAGCCATAGGAACTGCAATCTTGGTCCTAACCCATTAGAAACTCAATAGGCATTCAATTGAAAACTTCCCACATCAAAAAAAATCCCACTTCCCGGATGGATTTTCCTCAGATTTTCACCTGCCATATCAGTTCTGTTATACTCACAGACATCATTTGAACGGTTTTGGAAACTTTACAGTGTGTTCTATCCAAATCTACCAATTATATGCATATCCTAGCTTCTGGGCCTGAGTAAAAGGTAGTTTACTTTGGGCACGCTTCTCATCCAGACGTCAAAATACTTCCCCTAAGCCATAAGAAGTTGAAATCCGTGTTCGAAGACTGATTTAAGTCTGTCAATCAATCACACAGCATCATCTGATATGGGAATTTGCAGTGTGCCAGGCTTTTATGAGAGACAATTGTCATCTAAAGCAGCATTGGTTTGGTTGTTTTCGTTCGAGATTTGTACTGTAAGCCACATTGGTACTTGTGCTGATTCATTGACTTCGCTGTTTAAAGAAGGTAGAGATTGCACACATAAAAACACTAACCATGAAGTGATTTGAACACGGAACCTTCTGATCTGGAGTCAGATGCGCTACCGTTGCGCCACGAGGTCTTAGACAAAATGCATCTTTGGAGGTGATGCCTAGTTCAGATTTCGGTGACTGTATCATTTGGAATGGAGGCCTGGATCTCTGGGGAAATGTACCATCTGACAATGCCCCCTCGTCAGCACGTGCCTCTGCCCGACAGGTTAGGTGTATGAAAATAGGTAAATGCAGACCCCGAATAGCTCAGTCGGTAGAGCATCAGACTTTTAATCTGAGGGTCCAGGGTTCAAGTCCCTGTTCGGGCGCTGCTTTAATGTTCACCTTCTTTCAGCAGGCAGTCTTTCGATACTTGCATTTTGTCAGATTTAAAAATGGCTTTAGTGCGAAAGCATACCATGCGATTATCTGAGGACAGCGCCCCGCTTACAAAAGCATACAAACATTTTCCAACCATATAGAGGAGTCACGAAAGTCAGAAATAGCTATCAAATCAATCACTTACCTTTGAAGATTTTCATCTGGTTGCAGTCACAAGAGTCTCAGCTACACAATAAATGTTTGTTTTGTTCAATAAAGTCCCTCTTTATATCCCAAAAACTCAGTTTTGTTGGCTCGTTGTGTTCAGTAATCCACTGGCTCAAAGACGGTCAAAACACGCAGACGAATACGTCCGAATAGTACCGGTAACGTTTGTTGAAACATGTCAAACGATTTTTATAATTAATCCTCAGTTTGTCAATTGTCTAAATACGCGATAATATTTCAACCGGACAATAGCGTATTCAATAGAAAGGAAAAACAACGAAGGGCGCGCACTTGGTCATGTGCGCAAACCAGCACTGCATGCTTACTCAGTCCACTGACAGAAGGTCTCATTCTTCTTCATTTTTCAGAAAACAATCCTGAAACAATGTCTAAAGACTGTTGACATCTAGTGGAAGCCATAGGAACTGCAATCTTGGTCCTAACCCATTAGAAACTCAATAGGCATTCAATTGAAAACTTCCCACATCAAAAAAAATCCCACTTCCCGGATGGATTTTCCTCAGATTTTCACCTGCCATATCAGTTCTGTTATACTCACAGACATCATTTGAACGGTTTTGGAAACTTTACAGTGTGTTCTATCCAAATCTACCAATTATATGCATATCCTAGCTTCTGGGCCTGAGTAAAAGGTAGTTTACTTTGGGCACGCTTCTCATCCAGACGTCAAAATACTTCCCCTAAGCCATAAGAAGTTGAAATCCGTGTTCGAAGACTGATTTAAGTCTGTCAATCAATCACACAGCATCATCTGATATGGGAATTTGCAGTGTGCCAGGCTTTTATGAGAGACAATTGTCATCTAAAGCAGCATTGGTTTGGTTGTTTTCGTTCGAGATTTGTACTGTAAGCCACATTGGTACTTGTGCTGATTCATTGACTTCGCTGTTTAAAGAAGGTAGAGATTGCACACATAAAAACACTAACCATGAAGTGACTTGAACACGGAACCTTCTGATCTGGAGTCAGATGCGCTACCGTTGCGCCACGAGGTCTTAGACAAAATGCATCTTTGGAGCTGATGCCTAGTTCAGATTTCGGTGACTGTATCATTTGGAATGGAGGCCTGGATCTCTGGGGAAATGTACCATCTGACAATGCCCCCTCGTCAGCACGTGCCTCTGCCCGACAGGTTAGGTGTATGAAAATAGGTAAATGCAGAGCCCGAATAGCTCAGTCGGTAGAGCATCAGACTTTTAATCTGAGGGTCCAGGGTTCAAGTCCCTGTTCGGGCGCTGCTTTAATGTTCACCTTCTTTCAGCAGGCAGTCTTTCGATACTTGCATTTTGTCAGATTTAAAAATGGCTTTAGTGCGAAAGCATACCATGCGATTATCTGAGGACAGCGCCCCGCTTACAAAAGCATACAAACATTTTCCAACCATATAGAGGAGTCACGAAAGTCAGAAATAGCTATCAAATCAATCACTTACCTTTGAAGATTTTCATCTGGTTGCAGTCACAAGAGTCTCAGCTACACAATAAATGTTTGTTTTGTTCAATAAAGTCCCTCTTTATATCCCAAAAACTCAGTTTTGTTGGCTCGTTGTGTTCAGTAATCCACTGGCTCAAAGACGGTCAAAACACGCAGACGAATACGTCCGAATAGTACCGGTAACGTTTGTTGAAACATGTCAAACGATTTTTATAATTAATCCTCAGTTTGTCAATTGTCTAAATACGCGATAATATTTCAACCGGACAATAGCGTATTCAATAGAAAGGAAAAACAACGAAGGGCGCGCACTTGGTCATGTGCGCAAACCAGCACTGCATGCTTACTCAGTCCACTGACAGAAGGTCTCATTCTTCTTCATTTTTCAGAAAACAATCCTGAAACAATGTCTAAAGACTGTTGACATCTAGTGGAAGCCATAGGAACTGCAATCTTGGTCCTAACCCATTAGAAACTCAATAGGCATTCAATTGAAAACTTCCCACATCAAAAAAAATCCCACTTCCCGGATGGATTTTCCTCAGATTTTCACCTGCCATATCAGTTCTGTTATACTCACAGACATCATTTGAACGGTTTTGGAAACTTTACAGTGTGTTCTATCCAAATCTACCAATTATATGCATATCCTAGCTTCTGGGCCTGAGTAAAAGGTAGTTTACTTTGGGCACGCTTCTCATCCAGACGTCAAAATACTTCCCCTAAGCCATAAGAAGTTGAAATCCGTGTTCGAAGACTGATTTAAGTCTGTCAATCAATCACACAGCATCATCTGATATGGGAATTTGCAGTGTGCCAGGCTTTTATGAGAGACAATTGTCATCTAAAGCAGCATTGGTTTGGTTGTTTTCGTTCGAGATTTGTACTGTAAGCCACATTGGTACTTGTGCTGATTCATTGACTTCGCTGTTTAAAGAAGGTAGAGATTGCACACATAAAAACACTAACCATGAAGTGATTTGAACACGGAACCTTCTGATCTGGAGTCAGATGCGCTACCGTTGCGCCACGAGGTCTTAGACAAAATGCATCTTTGGAGGTGATGCCTAGTTCAGATTTCGGTGACTGTATCATTTGGAATGGAGGCCTGGATCTCTGGGGAAATGTACCATCTGACAATGCCCCCTCGTCAGCACGTGCCTCTGCCCGACAGGTTAGGTGTATGAAAATAGGTAAATGCAGAGCCCGAATAGCTCAGTCGGTAGAGCATCAGACTTTTAATCTGAGGGTCCAGGGTTCAAGTCCCTGTTCGGGCGCTGCTTTAATGTTCACCTTCTTTCAGCAGGCAGTCTTTCGATACTTGCATTTTGTCAGATTTAAAAATGGCTTTAGTGCGAAAGCATACCATGCGATTATCTGAGGACAGCGCCCCGCTTACAAAAGCATACAAACATTTTCCAACCATATAGAGGAGTCACGAAAGTCAGAAATAGCTATCAAATCAATCACTTACCTTTGAAGATTTTCATCTGGTTGCAGTCACAAGAGTCTCAGCTACACAATAAATGTTTGTTTTGTTCAATAAAGTCCCTCTTTATATCCCAAAAACTCAGTTTTGTTGGCTCGTTGTGTTCAGTAATCCACTGGCTCAAAGACGGTCAAAACACGCAGACGAATACGTCCGAATAGTACCGGTAACGTTTGTTGAAACATGTCAAACGATTTTTATAATTAATCCTCAGTTTGTCAATTGTCTAAATACGCGATAATATTTCAACCGGACAATAGCGTATTCAATAGAAAGGAAAAACAACGAAGGGCGCGCACTTGGTCATGTGCGCAAACCAGCACTGCATGCTTACTCAGTCCACTGACAGAAGGTCTCATTCTTCTTCATTTTTCAGAAAACAATCCTGAAACAATGTCTAAAGACTGTTGACATCTAGTGGAAGCCATAGGAACTGCAATCTTGGTCCTAACCCATTAGAAACTCAATAGGCATTCAATTGAAAACTTCCCACATCAAAAAAAATCCCACTTCCCGGATGGATTTTCCTCAGATTTTCACCTGCCATATCAGTTCTGTTATACTCACAGACATCATTTGAACGGTTTTGGAAACTTTACAGTGTGTTCTATCCAAATCTACCAATTATATGCATATCCTAGCTTCTGGGCCTGAGTAAAAGGTAGTTTACTTTGGGCACGCTTCTCATCCAGACGTCAAAATACTTCCCCTAAGCCATAAGAAGTTGAAATCCGTGTTCGAAGACTGATTTAAGTCTGTCAATCAATCACACAGCATCATCTGATATGGGAATTTGCAGTGTGCCAGGCTTTTATGAGAGACAATTGTCATCTAAAGCAGCATTGGTTTGGTTGTTTTCGTTCGAGATTTGTACTGTAAGCCACATTGGTACTTGTGCTGATTCATTGACTTCGCTGTTTAAAGAAGGTAGAGATTGCACACATAAAAACACTAACCATGAAGTGATTTGAACACGGAACCTTCTGATCTGGAGTCAGATGCGCTACCGTTGCGCCACGAGGTCTTAGACAAAATGCATCTTTGGAGGTGATGCCTAGTTCAGATTTCGGTGACTGTATCATTTGGAATGGAGGCCTGGATCTCTGGGGAAATGTACCATCTGACAATGCCCCCTCGTCAGCACGTGCCTCTGCCCGACAGGTTAGGTGTATGAAAATAGGTAAATGCAGAGCCCGAATAGCTCAGTCGGTAGAGCATCAGACTTTTAATCTGAGGATCCAGGGTTCAAGTCCCTGTTCGGGCGCTGCTTTAATGTTCACCTTCTTTCAGCAGGCAGTCTTTCGATACTTGCATTTTGTCAGATTTAAAAATGGCTTTAGTGCGAAAGCATACCATGCGATTATCTGAGGACAGCGCCCCGCTTACAAAAGCATACAAACATTTTCCAACCATATAGAGGAGTCACGAAAGTCAGAAATAGCTATCAAATCAATCACTTACCTTTGAAGATTTTCATCTGGTTGCAGTCACAAGAGTCTCAGCTACACAATAAATGTTTGTTTTGTTCAATAAAGTCCCTCTTTATATCCCAAAAACTCAGTTTTGTTGGCTCGTTGTGTTCAGTAATCCACTGGCTCAAAGGCGGTCAAAACACGCAGACGAATACATCCGAATAGTACCGGTAAAGTTTGTTGAAACATGTCAAACGATTTTTATAATTAATCCTCAGGTTGTCAATTGTCTAAATTCTCGATAATATTTCAACCGGACAATAGCGTATTCAATAGAAAGGAAAAACAACGAAGGGCGCGCACTTGGTCATGTGCGCAAACCAACACTGCATGCTTCCTTAGTCCACTGACAGAAGGTCTCATTCTTGTTCATTTTTCAGAAAACAATCCTGAAACAATGTCTAAAGACTGTTGACATCTAGTGGAAGCCATAGGAACTGCAATCTGGGTCCTAACCCATTAGAAACTCAATAGGCATTCAATTGAAAACTTCCCACATCAAAAAAAATCCCACTTCCCGGATGGATTTTCCTCAGATTTTCACCTGCCATATCAGTTCTGTTATACTCACAGACATCATTTGAACAGTTTTGGAAACTTTACAGTGTGTTCTATCCAAATCTACCAATTATATGCATATCCTAGGTTCTGGGCCTGAGTAAAAGGCAGTTTACTTTGGGCACGCTTCTCATCCAGACGTCAAAATACTTCCCCTAAGCCATAAGAAGTTGAAATCCGTGTTCGAAGACTGATTTAAGTCTGTCAATCAATCACACAGCATCATCTGATATGAGAATTTGCAGTGTGCCAGGCTTTTATGAGAGACAATTGTCATCTAAAGCAGCATTGGTTTGGTTGTTTTCGTTCGAGATTTGTACTGTAAGCCACATGGGTACTTGTGCTGATTCATTGACTTCGCTGTTTAAAGAAGGTAGAGATTGCACACATAAAAACACTAACCACGACGTGATTTGAACACGGAACCTTCTGATCGGGAGTCAGACGCGCTACCGTTGCGCCACGAGGTCTTAGACAAAATGCATCTTTGGAGGTGATGCCTAGTTCAGATTTCGGTGACTGTATCATTTGGAATGGAGGCCTGGATCTCTGGGGAAATGTACCATCTGACAATGCCCCCTCGTCAGCACGTGCCTCTGCCCGACAGGTTAGGTGTATGAAAATAGGTAAATGCAGAGCCCGAATAGCTCAGTCGGTAGAGCATCAGACTTTTAATCTGAGGGTCCAGGGTTCAAGTCCCTGTTCGGGCGCTGCTTTAATGTTCACCTTCTTTCAGCAGGCAGTCTTTCGATACTTGCATTTTGTCAGATTTAAAAATGGCTTTAGTGCGAAAGCATACCATGCGATTATCTGAGGACAGCGCCCCGCTTACAAAAGCATACAAACATTTTCCAACCATATAGAGGAGTCACGAAAGTCAGAAATAGCTATCAAATCAATCACTTACCTTTGAAGATTTTCATCTGGTTGCAGTCACAAGAGTCTCAGCTACACAATAAATGTTTGTTTTGTTCAATAAAGTCCCTCTTTATATCCCAAAAACTCAGTTTTGTTGGCTCGTTGTGTTCAGTAATCCACTGGCTCAAAGACGGTCAAAACACGCAGACGAATACGTCCGAATAGTACCGGTAACGTTTGTTGAAACATGTCAAACGATTTTTATAATTAATCCTCAGTTTGTCAATTGTCTAAATACGCGATAATATTTCAACCGGACAATAGCGTATTCAATAGAAAGGAAAAACAACGAAGGGCGCGCACTTGGTCATGTGCGCAAACCAGCACTGCATGCTTACTCAGTCCACTGACAGAAGGTCTCATTCTTCTTCATTTTTCAGAAAACAATCCTGAAACAATGTCTAAAGACTGTTGACATCTAGTGGAAGCCATAGGAACTGCAATCTTGGTCCTAACCCATTAGAAACTCAATAGGCATTCAATTGAAAACTTCCCACATCAAAAAAAATCCCACTTCCCGGATGGATTTTCCTCAGATTTTCACCTGCCATATCAGTTCTGTTATACTCACAGACATCATTTGAACGGTTTTGGAAACTTTACAGTGTGTTCTATCCAAATCTACCAATTATATGCATATCCTAGCTTCTGGGCCTGAGTAAAAGGTAGTTTACTTTGGGCACGCTTCTCATCCAGACGTCAAAATACTTCCCCTAAGCCATAAGAAGTTGAAATCCGTGTTCGAAGACTGATTTAAGTCTGTCAATCAATCACACAGCATCATCTGATATGGGAATTTGCAGTGTGCCAGGCTTTTATGAGAGACAATTGTCATCTAAAGCAGCATTGGTTTGGTTGTTTTCGTTCGAGATTTGTACTGTAAGCCACATTGGTACTTGTGCTGATTCATTGACTTCGCTGTTTAAAGAAGGTAGAGATTGCACACATAAAAACACTAACCATGAAGTGACTTGAACACGGAACCTTCTGATCTGGAGTCAGATGCGCTACCGTTGCGCCACGAGGTCTTAGACAAAATGCATCTTTGGAGGTGATGCCTAGTTCAGATTTCGGTGACTGTATCATTTGGAATGGAGGCCTGGATCTCTGGGGAAATGTACCATCTGACAATGCCCCCTCGTCAGCACGTGCCTCTGCCCGACAGGTTAGGTGTATGAAAATAGGTAAATGCAGAGCCCGAATAGCTCAGTCGGTAGAGCATCAGACTTTTAATCTGAGGGTCCAGGGTTCAAGTCCCTGTTCGGGCGCTGCTTTAATGTTCACCTTCTTTCAGCAGGCAGTCTTTCGATACTTGCATTTTGTCAGATTTAAAAATGGCTTTAGTGCGAAAGCATACCATGCGATTATCTGAGGACAGCGCCCCGCTTACAAAAGCATACAAACATTTTCCAACCATATAGAGGAGTCACGAAAGTCAGAAATAGCTATCAAATCAATCACTTACCTTTGAAGATTTTCATCTGGTTGCAGTCACAAGAGTCTCAGCTACACAATAAATGTTTGTTTTGTTCAATAAAGTCCCTCTTTATATCCCAAAAACTCAGTTTTGTTGGCTCGTTGTGTTCAGTAATCCACTGGCTCAAAGACGGTCAAAACACGCAGACGAATACGTCCGAATAGTACCGGTAACGTTTGTTGAAACATGTCAAACGATTTTTATAATTAATCCTCAGTTTGTCAATTGTCTAAATACGCGATAATATTTCAACCGGACAATAGCGTATTCAATAGAAAGGAAAAACAACGAAGGGCGCGCACTTGGTCATGTGCGCAAACCAGCACTGCATGCTTACTCAGTCCACTGACAGAAGGTCTCATTCTTCTTCATTTTTCAGAAAACAATCCTGAAACAATGTCTAAAGACTGTTGACATCTAGTGGAAGCCATAGGAACTGCAATCTTGGTCCTAACCCATTAGAAACTCAATAGGCATTCAATTGAAAACTTCCCACATCAAAAAAAATCCCACTTCCCGGATGGATTTTCCTCAGATTTTCACCTGCCATATCAGTTCTGTTATACTCACAGACATCATTTGAACGGTTTTGGAAACTTTACAGTGTGTTCTATCCAAATCTACCAATTATATGCATATCCTAGCTTCTGGGCCTGAGTAAAAGGTAGTTTACTTTGGGCACGCTTCTCATCCAGACGTCAAAATACTTCCCCTAAGCCATAAGAAGTTGAAATCCGTGTTCGAAGACTGATTTAAGTCTGTCAATCAATCACACAGCATCATCTGATATGGGAATTTGCAGTGTGCCAGGCTTTTATGAGAGACAATTGTCATCTAAAGCAGCATTGGTTTGGTTGTTTTCGTTCGAGATTTGTACTGTAAGCCACATTGGTACTTGTGCTGATTCATTGACTTCGCTGTTTAAAGAAGGTAGAGATTGCACACATAAAAACACTAACCATGAAGTGACTTGAACACGGAACCTTCTGATCTGGAGTCAGATGCGCTACCGTTGCGCCACGAGGTCTTAGACAAAATGCATCTTTGGAGGTGATGCCTAGTTCAGATTTCGGTGACTGTATCATTTGGAATGGAGGCCTGGATCTCTGGGGAAATGTACCATCTGACAATGCCCCCTCGTCAGCACGTGCCTCTGCCCGACAGGTTAGGTGTATGAAAATAGGTAAATGCAGAGCCCGAATAGCTCAGTCGGTAGAGCATCAGACTTTTAATCTGAGGGTCCAGGGTTCAAGTCCCTGTTCGGGCGCTGCTTTAATGTTCACCTTCTTTCAGCAGGCAGTCTTTCGATACTTGCATTTTGTCAGATTTAAAAATGGCTTTAGTGCGAAAGCATACCATGCGATTATCTGAGGACAGCGCCCCGCTTACAAAAGCATACAAACATTTTCCAACCATATAGAGGAGTCACGAAAGTCAGAAATAGCTATCAAATCAATCACTTACCTTTGAAGATTTTCATCTGGTTGCAGTCACAAGAGTCTCAGCTACACAATAAATGTTTGTTTTGTTCAATAAACTCCCTCTTTATATCCCAAAAACTCAGTTTTGTTGGCTCGTTGTGTTCAGTAATCCACTGGCTCAAAGACGGTCAAAACACGCAGACGAATACGTCCGAATAGTACCGGTAACGTTTGTTGAAACATGTCAAACGATTTTTATAATTAATCCTCAGTTTGTCAATTGTCTAAATACGCGATAATATTTCAACCGGACAATAGCGTATTCAATAGAAAGGAAAAACAACGAAGGGCGCGCACTTGGTCATGTGCGCAAACCAGCACTGCATGCTTACTCAGTCCACTGACAGAAGGTCTCATTCTTCTTCATTTTTCAGAAAACAATCCTGAAACAATGTCTAAAGACTGTTGACATCTAGTGGAAGCCATAGGAACTGCAATCTTGGTCCTAACCCATTAGAAACTCAATAGGCATTCAATTGAAAACTTCCCACATCAAAAAAAATCCCACTTCCCGGATGGATTTTCCTCAGATTTTCACCTGCCATATCAGTTCTGTTATACTCACAGACATCATTTGAACGGTTTTGGAAACTTTACAGTGTGTTCTATCCAAATCTACCAATTATATGCATATCCTAGCTTCTGGGCCTGAGTAAAAGGTAGTTTACTTTGGGCACGCTTCTCATCCAGACGTCAAAATACTTCCCCTAAGCCATAAGAAGTTGAAATCCGTGTTCGAAGACTGATTTAAGTCTGTCAATCAATCACACAGCATCATCTGATATGGGAATTTGCAGTGTGCCAGGCTTTTATGAGAGACAATTGTCATCTAAAGCAGCATTGGTTTGGTTGTTTTCGTTCGAGATTTGTACTGTAAGCCACATTGGTACTTGTGCTGATTCATTGACTTCGCTGTTTAAAGAAGGTAGAGATTGCACACATAAAAACACTAACCATGAAGTGATTTGAACACGGAACCTTCTGATCTGGAGTCAGATGCGCTACCGTTGCGCCACGAGGTCTTAGACAAAATGCATCTTTGGAGGTGATGCCTAGTTCAGATTTCGGTGACTGTATCATTTGGAATGGAGGCCTGGATCTCTGGGGAAATGTACCATCTGACAATGCCCCCTCGTCAGCACGTGCCTCTGCCCGACAGGTTAGGTGTATGAAAATAGGTAAATGCAGAGCCCGAATAGCTCAGTCGGTAGAGCATCAGACTTTTAATCTGAGGATCCAGGGTTCAAGTCCCTGTTCGGGCGCTGCTTTAATGTTCACCTTCTTTCAGCAGGCAGTCTTTCGATACTTGCATTTTGTCAGATTTAAAAATGGCTTTAGTGCGAAAGCATACCATGCGATTATCTGAGGACAGCGCCCCGCTTACAAAAGCATACAAACATTTTCCAACCATATAGAGGAGTCACGAAAGTCAGAAATAGCTATCAAATCAATCACTTACCTTTGAAGATTTTCATCTGGTTGCAGTCACAAGAGTCTCAGCTACACAATAAATGTTTGTTTTGTTCAATAAAGTCCCTCTTTATATCCCAAAAACTCAGTTTTGTTGGCTCGTTGTGTTCAGTAATCCACTGGCTCAAAGGCGGTCAAAACACGCAGACGAATACATCCGAATAGTACCGGTAAAGTTTGTTGAAACATGTCAAACGATTTTTATAATTAATCCTCAGGTTGTCAATTGTCTAAATTCTCGATAATATTTCAACCGGACAATAGCGTATTCAATAGAAAGGAAAAACAACGAAGGGCGCGCACTTGGTCATGTGCGCAAACCAACACTGCATGCTTCCTTAGTCCACTGACAGAAGGTCTCATTCTTGTTCATTTTTCAGAAAACAATCCTGAAACAATGTCTAAAGACTGTTGACATCTAGTGGAAGCCATAGGAACTGCAATCTGGGTCCTAACCCATTAGAAACTCAATAGGCATTCAATTGAAAACTTCCCACATCAAAAAAAATCCCACTTCCCGGATGGATTTTCCTCAGATTTTCACCTGCCATATCAGTTCTGTTATACTCACAGACATCATTTGAACAGTTTTGGAAACTTTACAGTGTGTTCTATCCAAATCTACCAATTATATGCATATCCTAGGTTCTGGGCCTGAGTAAAAGGCAGTTTACTTTGGGCACGCTTCTCATCCAGACGTCAAAATACTTCCCCTAAGCCATAAGAAGTTGAAATCCGTGTTCGAAGACTGATTTAAGTCTGTCAATCAATCACACAGCATCATCTGATATGAGAATTTGCAGTGTGCCAGGCTTTTATGAGAGACAATTGTCATCTAAAGCAGCATTGGTTTGGTTGTTTTCGTTCGAGATTTGTACTGTAAGCCACATGGGTACTTGTGCTGATTCATTGACTTCGCTGTTTAAAGAAGGTAGAGATTGCACACATAAAAACACTAACCACGACGTGATTTGAACACGGAACCTTCTGATCGGGAGTCAGACGCGCTACCGTTGCGCCACGAGGTCTTAGACAAAATGCATCTTTGGAGGTGATGCCTAGTTCAGATTTCGGTGACTGTATCATTTGGAATGGAGGCCTGGATCTCTGGGGAAATGTACCATCTGACAATGCCCCCTCGTCAGCACGTGCCTCTGCCCGACAGGTTAGGTGTATGAAAATAGGTAAATGCAGAGCCCGAATAGCTCAGTCGGTAGAGCATCAGACTTTTAATCTGAGGGTCCAGGGTTCAAGTCCCTGTTCGGGCGCTGCTTTAATGTTCACCTTCTTTCAGCAGGCAGTCTTTCGATACTTGCATTTTGTCAGATTTAAAAATGGCTTTAGTGCGAAAGCATACCATGCGATTATCTGAGGACAGCGCCCCGCTTACAAAAGCATACAAACATTTTCCAACCATATAGAGGAGTCACGAAAGTCAGAAATAGCTATCAAATCAATCACTTACCTTTGAAGATTTTCATCTGGTTGCAGTCACAAGAGTCTCAGCTACACAATAAATGTTTGTTTTGTTCAATAAAGTCCCTCTTTATATCCCAAAAACTCAGTTTTGTTGGCTCGTTGTGTTCAGTAATCCACTGGCTCAAAGGCGGTCAAAACACGCAGACGAATACATCCGAATAGTACCGGTAAAGTTTGTTGAAACATGTCAAACGATTTTTATAATTAATCCTCAGGTTGTCAATTGTCTAAATTCTCGATAATATTTCAACCGGACAATAGCGTATTCAATAGAAAGGAAAAACAACGAAGGGCGCGCACTTGGTCATGTGCGCAAACCAACACTGCATGCTTCCTTAGTCCACTGACAGAAGGTCTCATTCTTGTTCATTTTTCAGAAAACAATCCTGAAACAATGTCTAAAGACTGTTGACATCTAGTGGAAGCCATAGGAACTGCAATCTGGGTCCTAACCCATTAGAAACTCAATAGGCATTCAATTGAAAACTTCCCACATCAAAAAAAATCCCACTTCCCGGATGGATTTTCCTCAGATTTTCACCTGCCATATCAGTTCTGTTATACTCACAGACATCATTTGAACAGTTTTGGAAACTTTACAGTGTGTTCTATCCAAATCTACCAATTATATGCATATCCTAGGTTCTGGGCCTGAGTAAAAGGCAGTTTACTTTGGGCATGCTTCTCATCCAGACGTCAAAATACTTCCCCTAAGCCATAAGAAGTTGAAATCCGTGTTCGAAGACTGATTTAAGTCTGTCAATCAATCACACAGCATCATCTGATATGAGAATTTGCAGTGTGCCAGGCTTTTATGAGAGACAATTGTCATCTAAAGCAGCATTGGTTTGGTTGTTTTCGTTCGAGATTTGTACTGTAAGCCACATGGGTACTTGTGCTGATTCATTGACTTCGCTGTTTAAAGAAGGTAGAGATTGCACACATAAAAACACTAACCACGACGTGATTTGAACACGGAACCTTCTGATCGGGAGTCAGACGCGCTACCGTTGCGCCACGAGGTCTTAGACAAAATGCATCTTTGGAGGTGATGCCTAGTTCAGATTTCGGTGACTGTATCATTTGGAATGGAGGCCTGGATCTCTGGGGAAATGTACCATCTGACAATGCCCCCTCGTCAGCATGTGCCTCTGCCCGACAGGTTAGGTGTATGAAAATAGGTAAATGCAGAGCCGAATAGCTCAGTCGGTAGAGCATCAGACTTTTAATCTGAGGGTCCAGGGTTCAAGTCCCTGTTCGGGCGCTGCTTTAATGTTCACCTTCTTTCAGCAGGCAGTCTTTCGATACTTGCATTTTGTCAGATTTAAAAATGGCTTTAGTGCGAAAGCATACCATGCGATTATCTGAGGACAGCGCCCCGCTTACAAAAGCATACAAACATTTTCCAACCATATAGAGGAGTCACGAAAGTCAGAAATAGCTATCAAATCAATCACTTACCTTTGAAGATTTTCATCTGGTTGCAGTCACAAGAGTCTCAGCTACACAATAAATGTTTGTTTTGTTCAATAAACTCCCTCTTTATATCCCAAAAACTCAGTTTTGTTGGCTCGTTGTGTTCAGTAATCCACTGGCTCAAAGACGGTCAAAACACGCAGACGAATACGTCCGAATAGTACCGGTAACGTTTGTTGAAACATGTCAAACGATTTTTATAATTAATCCTCAGTTTGTCAATTGTCTAAATACGCGATAATATTTCAACCGGACAATAGCGTATTCAATAGAAAGGAAAAACAACGAAGGGCGCGCACTTGGTCATGTGCGCAAACCAGCACTGCATGCTTCCTCAGTCCACTGACAGAAGGTCTCATTCTTCTTCATTTTTCAGAAAACAATCCTGAAACAATGTCTAAAGACTGTTGACATCTAGTGGAAGCCATAGGAACTGCAATCTTGGTCCTAACCCATTAGAAACTCAATAGGCATTCAATTGAAAACTTCCCACATCAAAAAAAATCCCACTTCCCGGATGGATTTTCCTCAGATTTTCACCTGCCATATCAGTTCTGTTATACTCACAGACATCATTTGAACGGTTTTGGAAACTTTACAGTGTGTTCTATCCAAATCTACCAATTATATGCATATCCTAGCTTCTGGGCCTGAGTAAAAGGTAGTTTACTTTGGGCACGCTTCTCATCCAGACGTCAAAATACTTCCCCTAAGCCATAAGAAGTTGAAATCCGTGTTCGAAGACTGATTTAAGTCTGTCAATCAATCACACAGCATCATCTGATATGGGAATTTGCAGTGTGCCAGGCTTTTATGAGAGACAATTGTCATCTAAAGCAGCATTGGTTTGGTTGTTTTCGTTCGAGATTTGTACTGTAAGCCACATTGGTACTTGTGCTGATTCATTGACTTCGCTGTTTAAAGAAGGTAGAGATTGCACACATAAAAACACTAACCATGAAGTGATTTGAACACGGAACCTTCTGATCTGGAGTCAGATGCGCTACCGTTGCGCCACGAGGTCTTAGACAAAATGCATCTTTGGAGGTGATGCCTAGTTCAGATTTCGGTGACTGTATCATTTGGAATGGAGGCCTGGATCTCTGGGGAAATGTACCATCTGACAATGTCCCCTCGTCAGCACGTGCCTCTGCCCGACAGGTTAGGTGTATGAAAATAGGTAAATGCAGAGCCCGAATAGCTCAGTCGGTAGAGCATCAGACTTTTAATCTGAGGGTCCAGGGTTCAAGTCCCTGTTCGGGCGCTGCTTTAATGTTCACCTTCTTTCAGCAGGCAGTCTTTCGATACTTGCATTTTGTCAGATTTAAAAATGGCTTTAGTGCGAAAGCATACCATGCGATTATCTGAGGACAGCGCCCCGCTTACAAAAGCATACAAACATTTTCCAACCATATAGAGGAGTCACGAAAGTCAGAAATAGCTATCAAATCAATCACTTACCTTTGAAGATTTTCATCTGGTTGCAGTCACAAGAGTCTCAGCTACACAATAAATGTTTGTTTTGTTCAATAAAGTCCCTCTTTATATCCCAAAAACTCAGTTTTGTTGGCTCGTTGTGTTCAGTAATCCACTGGCTCAAAGGCGGTCAAAACACGCAGACGAATACATCCGAATAGTACCGGTAAAGTTTGTTGAAACATGTCAAACGATTTTTATAATTAATCCTCAGGTTGTCAATTGTCTAAATTCTCGATAATATTTCAACCGGACAATAGCGTATTCAATAGAAAGGAAAAACAACGAAGGGCGCGCACTTGGTCATGTGCGCAAACCAACACTGCATGCTTCCTTAGTCCACTGACAGAAGGTCTCATTCTTGTTCATTTTTCAGAAAACAATCCTGAAACAATGTCTAAAGACTGTTGACATCTAGTGGAAGCCATAGGAACTGCAATCTGGGTCCTAACCCATTAGAAACTCAATAGGCATTCAATTGAAAACTTCCCACATCAAAAAAAATCCCACTTCCCGGATGGATTTTCCTCAGATTTTCACCTGCCATATCAGTTCTGTTATACTCACAGACATCATTTGAACGGTTTTGGAAACTTTACAGTGTGTTCTATCCAAATCTACCAATTATATGCATATCCTAGCTTCTGGGCCTGAGTAAAAGGTAGTTTACTTTGGGCACGCTTCTCATCCAGACGTCAAAATACTTCCCCTAAGCCATAAGAAGTTGAAATCCGTGTTCGAAGACTGATTTAAGTCTGTCAATCAATCACACAGCATCATCTGATATGGGAATTTGCAGTGTGCCAGGCTTTTATGAGAGACAATTGTCATCTAAAGCAGCATTGGTTTGGTTGTTTTCGTTCGAGATTTGTACTGTAAGCCACATTGGTACTTGTGCTGATTCATTGACTTCGCTGTTTAAAGAAGGTAGAGATTGCACACATAAAAACACTAACCATGAAGTGATTTGAACACGGAACCTTCTGATCTGGAGTCAGATGCGCTACCGTTGCGCCACGAGGTCTTAGACAAAATGCATCTTTGGAGGTGATGCCTAGTTCAGATTTCGGTGACTGTATCATTTGGAATGGAGGCCTGGATCTCTGGGGAAATGTACCATCTGACAATGCCCCCTCGTCAGCACGTGCCTCTGCCCGACAGGTTAGGTGTATGAAAATAGGTAAATACAGAGCCCGAATAGCTCAGTCGGTAGAGCATCAGACTTTTAATCTGAGGGTCCAGGGTTCAAGTCCCTGTTCGGGCGCTGCTTTAATGTTCACCTTCTTTCAGCAGGCAGTCTTTCGATACTTGCATTTTGTCAGATTTAAAAATGGCTTTAGTGCGAAAGCATACCATGCGATTATCTGAGGACAGCGCCCCGCTTACAAAAGCATACAAACATTTTCCAACCATATAGAGGAGTCACGAAAGTCAGAAATAGCTATCAAATCAATCACTTACCTTTGAAGATTTTCATCTGGTTGCAGTCACAAGAGTCTCAGCTACACAATAAATGTTTGTTTTGTTCAATAAAGTCCCACTTTATATCCCAAAAACTCAGTTTTGTTGGCTCGTTGTGTTCAGTAATCCACTGGCTCAAAGGCGGTCAAAACACGCAGACGAATACATCCGAATAGTACCGGTAAAGTTTGTTGAAACATGTCAAACGATTTTTATAATTAATCCTCAGGTTGTCAATTGTCTAAATTCTCGATAATATTTCAACCGGACAATAGCGTATTCAATAGAAAGGAAAAACAACGAAGGGCGCGCACTTGGTCATGTGCGCAAACCAACACTGCATGCTTCCTTAGTCCACTGACAGAAGGTCTCATTCTTGTTCATTTTTCAGAAAACAATCCTGAAACAATGTCTAAAGACTGTTGACATCTAGTGGAAGCCATAGGAACTGCAATCTGGGTCCTAACCCATTAGAAACTCAATAGGCATTCAATTGAAAACTTCCCACATCAAAAAAAATCCCACTTCCCGGATGGATTTTCCTCAGATTTTCACCTGCCATATCAGTTCTGTTATACTCACAGACATCATTTGAACGGTTTTGGAAACTTTACAGTGTGTTCTATCCAAATCTACCAATTATATGCATATCCTAGCTTCTGGGCCTGAGTAAAAGGTAGTTTACTTTGGGCACGCTTCTCATCCAGACGTCAAAATACTTCCCCTAAGCCATAAGAAGTTGAAATCCGTGTTCGAAGACTGATTTAAGTCTGTCAATCAATCACACAGCATCATCTGATATGGGAATTTGCAGTGTGCCAGGCTTTTATGAGAGACAATTGTCATCTAAAGCAGCATTGGTTTGGTTGTTTTCGTTCGAGATTTGTACTGTAAGCCACATTGGTACTTGTGCTGATTCATTGACTTCGCTGTTTAAAGAAGGTAGAGATTGCACACATAAAAACACTAACCACGACGTGATTTGAACACGGAACCTTCTGATCAGGAGTCAGACGCGCTACCGTTGCGCCACGAGGTCTTAGACAAAATGCATCTTTGGAGGTGATGCCTAGTTCAGATTTCGGTGACTGTATCATTTGGAATGGAGGCCTGGATCTCTGGGGAAATGTACCATCTGACAATGCCCCCTCGTCAGCATGTGCCTCTGCCCGACAGGTTAGGTGTATGAAAATAGGTAAATGCAGAGCCGAATAGCTCAGTCGGTAGAGCATCAGACTTTTAATCTGAGGGTCCAGGGTTCAAGTCCCTGTTCGGGCGCTGCTTTAATGTTCACCTTCTTTCAGCAGGCAGTCTTTCGATACTTGCATTTTGTCAGATTTAAAAATGGCTTTAGTGCGAAAGCATACCATGCGATTATCTGAGGACAGCGCCCCGCTTACAAAAGCATACAAACATTTTCCAACCATATAGAGGAGTCACGAAAGTCAGAAATAGCTATCAAATCAATCACTTACCTTTGAAGATTTTCATCTGGTTGCAGTCACAAGAGTCTCAGCTACACAATAAATGTTTGTTTTGTTCAATAAACTCCCTCTTTATATCCCAAAAACTCAGTTTTGTTGGCTCGTTGTGTTCAGTAATCCACTGGCTCAAAGACGGTCAAAACACGCAGACGAATACGTCCGAATAGTACCGGTAACGTTTGTTGAAACATGTCAAACGATTTTTATAATTAATCCTCAGTTTGTCAATTGTCTAAATACGCGATAATATTTCAACCGGACAATAGCGTATTCAATAGAAAGGAAAAACAACGAAGGGCGCGCACTTGGTCATGTGCGCAAACCAGCACTGCATGCTTCCTCAGTCCACTGACAGAAGGTCTCATTCTTCTTCATTTTTCAGAAAACAATCCTGAAATAATGTCTAAAGACTGTTGACATCTAGTGGAAGCCATAGGAACTGCAATCTTGGTCCTAACCCATTAGAAACTCAATAGGCATTCAATTGAAAACTTCCCACATCAAAAAAAATCCCACTTCCCGGATGGATTTTCCTCAGATTTTCACCTGCCATATCAGTTCTGTTATACTCACAGACATCATTTGAACGGTTTTGGAAACTTTACAGTGTGTTCTATCCAAATCTACCAATTATATGCATATCCTAGCTTCTGGGCCTGAGTAAAAGGTAGTTTACTTTGGGCACGCTTCTCATCCAGACGTCAAAATACTTCCCCTAAGCCATAAGAAGTTGAAATCCGTGTTCGAAGACTGATTTAAGTCTGTCAATCAATCACACAGCATCATCTGATATGGGAATTTGCAGTGTGCCAGGCTTTTATGAGAGACAATTGTCATCTAAAGCAGCATTGGTTTGGTTGTTTTCGTTCGAGATTTGTACTGTAAGCCACATTGGTACTTGTGCTTATTCATTGACTTCGCTGTTTAAAGAAGGTAGAGATTGCACACATAAAAACACTAACCACGATGTGATTTGAACACGGAACCTTCTGATCTGGAGTCAGATGCGCTACCGTTGCGCCACGAGGTCTTAGACAAAATGCATCTTTGGAGGTGATGCCTAGTTCAGATTTCGGTGACTGTATCATTTGGAATGGAGGCCTGGATCTCTGGGGAAATGTACCATCTGACAATGCCCCCTCGTCAGCACGTGCCTCTGCCCGACAGGTTAGGTGTATGAAAATAGGTAAATGCAGAGCCCGAATAGCTCAGTCGGTAGAGCATCAGACTTTTAATCTGAGGGTCCAGGGTTCAAGTCCCTGTTCGGGCGCTGCTTTAATGTTCACCTTCTTTCAGCAGGCAGTCTTTCGATACTTGCATTTTGTCAGATTTAAAAATGGCTTTAGTGCGAAAGCATACCATGCGATTATCTGAGGACAGCGCCCCGCTTACAAAAGCATACAAACATTTTCCAACCATATAGAGGAGTCACGAAAGTCAGAAATAGCTATCAAATCAATCACTTACCTTTGAAGATTTTCATCTGGTTGCAGTCACAAGAGTCTCAGCTACACAATAAATGTTTGTTTTGTTCAATAAAGTCCCTCTTTATATCCCAAAAACTCAGTTTTGTTGGCTCGTTGTGTTCAGTAATCCACTGGCTCAAAGACGGTCAAAACACGCAGACGAATACGTCCGAATAATACCGGTAACGTTTGTTGAAACATGTCAAACGATTTTTATAAATAATCCTCAGTTTGTCAATTGTCTAAATACGCGATAATATTTCAACCGGACAATAGTGTATTCAATAGAAAGGAAAAACAACGAAGGGCGCGCACTTGGTCATGTGCGCAAACCAGCACTGCATGCTTCCTCAGTCCACTGACAGAAGGTCTCATTCTTCTTCATTTTTCAGAAAACAATCCTGAAACAATGTCTAAAGACTGTTGACATCTAGTGGAAGCCATAGGAACTGCAATCTTGGTCCTAACCCATTAGAAACTCAATAGGCATTCAATTGAAAACTTCCCACATCAAAAAAAATCCCACTTCCCGGATGGATTTTACTCAGATTTTCACCTGCCATATCAGTTCTGTTATACTCACAGACATCATTTGAACGGTTTTGGAAACTTTACAGTGTGTTCTATCCAAATCTACCAATTATATGCATATCCTAGCTTCTGGGCCTGAGTAAAAGGTAGTTTACTTTGGGCACGCTTCTCATCCAGACGTCAAAATACTTCCCCTAAGCCATAAGAAGTTGAAATCCGTGTTCGAAGACTGATTTAAGTCTGTCAATCAATCACACAGCATCATCTGATATGGGAATTTGCAGTGTGCCAGGCTTTTATGAGAGACAATTGTCATCTAAAGCAGCATTGGTTTGGTTGTTTTCGTTGGAGATTTGTACTGTAAGCCACATTGGTACTTGTGCTGATTCATTGACTTCGCTGTTTAAAGAAGGTAGAGATTGCACACATAAAAACACTAACCACGACGTGATTTGAACACGGAACCTTCTGATCTGGAGTCAGATGCGCTACCGTTGCGCCACGAGGTCTTAGACAAAATGCATCTTTGGAGGTGATGCCTAGTTCAGATTTCGGTGACTGTAATCATTTGGAATGGAGGCCTGGATCTCTGGGGAAATGTACCATCTGACAATGCCCCCTCGTCAGCACGTGCCTCTGCCCGACAGGTTAGGTGTATGAAAATAGGTAAATGCAGAGCCCGAATAGCTCAGTCGGTAGAGCATCAGACTTTTAATCTGAGGGTCCAGGGTTCAAGTCCCTGTTCGGGCGCTGCTTTAATGTTCACCTTCTTTCAGCAGGCAGTCTTTCGATACTTGCATTTTGTCAGATTTAAAAATGGCTTTAGTGCGAAAGCATACCATGCGATTATCTGAGGACAGCGCCCCGCTTACAAAAGCATACAAACATTTTCCAACCATATAGAGGAGTCACGAAAGTCAGAAATAGCTATCAAATCAATCACTTACCTTTGAAGATTTTCATCTGGTTGCAGTCACAAGAGTCTCAGCTACACAATAAATGTTTGTTTTGTTCAATAAAGTCCCTCTTTATATCCCAAAAACTCAGTTTTGTTGGCTCGTTGTGTTCAGTAATCCACTGGCTCAAAGACGGTCAAAACACGCAGACGAATACGTCCGAATAATACCGGTAACGTTTGTTGAAACATGTCAAACGATTTTTATAAATAATCCTCAGTTTGTCAATTGTCTAAATACGCGATAATATTTCAACCGGACAATAGCGTATTCAATAGAAAGGAAAAACAACGAAGGGCGCGCACTTGGTCATGTGCACAAACCAGCACTGCATGCTTCCTCAGTCCACTGACAGAAGGTCTCATTCTTCTTCATTTTTCAGAAAACAATCCTGAAACAATGTCTAAAGACTGTTGACATCTAGTGGAAGCCATAGGAACTGCAATCTTGGTCCTAACCCATTAGAAACTCAATAGGCATTCAATTGAAAACTTCCCACATCAAAAAAAATCCCACTTCCCGGATGGATTTTCCTCAGATTTTCACCTGCCATATCAGTTCTGTTATACTCACAGACATCATTTGAACGGTTTTGGAAACTTTACAGTGTGTTCTATCCAAATCTACCAATTATATGCATATCCTAGCTTCTGGGCCTGAGTAAAAGGTAGTTTACTTTGGGCACGCTTCTCATCCAGACGTCAAAATACTTCCCCTAAGCCATAAGAAGTTGAAATCCGTGTTCGAAGACTGATTTAAGTCTGTCAATCAATCACACAGCATCATCTGATATGGGAATTTGCAGTGTGCCAGGCTTTTATGAGAGACAATTGTCATCTAAAGCAGCATTGGTTTGGTTGTTTTCGTTCGAGATTTGTACTGTAAGCCACATTGGTACTTGTGCTTATTCATTGACTTCGCTGTTTAAAGAAGGTAGAGATTGCACACATAAAAACACTAACCACGACGTGATTTGAACACGGAACCTTCTGATCTGGAGTCAGATGCGCTACCGTTGCGCCACGAGGTCTTAGACAAAATGCATCTTTGGAGGTGATGCCTAGTTCAGATTTCGGTGACTGTATCATTTGGAATGGAGGCCTGGATCTCTGGGGAAATGTACCATCTGACAATGCCCCCTCGTCAGCACGTGCCTCTGCCCGACAGGTTAGGTGTATGAAAATAGGTAAATGCAGAGCCCGAATAGCTCAGTCGGTAGAGCATCAGACTTTTAATCTGAGGGTCCAGGGTTCAAGTCCCTGTTCGGGCGCTGCTTTAATGTTCACCTTCTTTCAGCAGGCAGTCTTTCGATACTTGCATTTTGTCAGATTTAAAAATGGCTTTAGTGCGAAAGCATACCATGCGATTATCTGAGGACAGCGCCCCGCTTACAAAAGCATACAAACATTTTCCAACCATATAGAGGAGTCACGAAAGTCAGAAATAGCTATCAAATCAATCACTTACCTTTGAAGATTTTCATCTGGTTGCAGTCACAAGAGTCTCAGCTACACAATAAATGTTTGTTTTGTTCAATAAACTCCCTCTTTATATCCCAAAAACTCAGTTTTGTTGGCTCGTTGTGTTCAGTAATCCACTGGCTCAAAGACGGTCAAAACACGCAGACGAATACGTCCGAATAGTACCGGTAACGTTTGTTGAAACATGTCAAACGATTTTTATAATTAATCCTCAGTTTGTCAATTGTCTAAATACGCGATAATATTTCAACCGGACAATAGCGTATTCAATAGAAAGGAAAAACAACGAAGGGCGCGCACTTGGTCATGTGCGCAAACCAGCACTGCATGCTTCCTCAGTCCACTGACAGAAGGTCTCATTCTTCTTCATTTTTCAGAAAACAATCCTGAAATAATGTCTAAAGACTGTTGACATCTAGTGGAAGCCATAGGAACTGCAATCTTGGTCCTAACCCATTAGAAACTCAATAGGCATTCAATTGAAAACTTCCCACATCAAAAAAAATCCCACTTCCCGGATGGATTTTCCTCAGATTTTCACCTGCCATATCAGTTCTGTTATACTCACAGACATCATTTGAACGGTTTTGGAAACTTTACAGTGTGTTCTATCCAAATCTACCAATTATATGCATATCCTAGCTTCTGGGCCTGAGTAAAAGGTAGTTTACTTTGGGCACGCTTCTCATCCAGACGTCAAAATACTTCCCCTAAGCCATAAGAAGTTGAAATCCGTGTTCGAAGACTGATTTAAGTCTGTCAATCAATCACACAGCATCATCTGATATGGGAATTTGCAGTGTGCCAGGCTTTTATGAGAGACAATTGTCATCTAAAGCAGCATTGGTTTGGTTGTTTTCGTTCGAGATTTGTACTGTAAGCCACATTGGTACTTGTGCTTATTCATTGACTTCGCTGTTTAAAGAAGGTAGAGATTGCACACATAAAAACACTAACCACGATGTGATTTGAACACGGAACCTTCTGATCTGGAGTCAGATGCGCTACCGTTGCGCCACGAGGTCTTAGACAAAATGCATCTTTGGAGGTGATGCCTAGTTCAGATTTCGGTGACTGTATCATTTGGAATGGAGGCCTGGATCTCTGGGGAAATGTACCATCTGACAATGCCCCCTCGTCAGCACGTGCCTCTGCCCGACAGGTTAGGTGTATGAAAATAGGTAAATGCAGAGCCCGAATAGCTCAGTCGGTAGAGCATCAGACTTTTAATCTGAGGGTCCAGGGTTCAAGTCCCTGTTCGGGCGCTGCTTTAATGTTCACCTTCTTTCAGCAGGCAGTCTTTCGATACTTGCATTTTGTCAGATTTAAAAATGGCTTTAGTGCGAAAGCATACCATGCGATTATCTGAGGACAGCGCCCCGCTTACAAAAGCATACAAACATTTTCCAACCATATAGAGGAGTCACGAAAGTCAGAAATAGCTATCAAATCAATCACTTACCTTTGAAGATTTTCATCTGGTTGCAGTCACAAGAGTCTCAGCTACACAATAAATGTTTGTTTTGTTCAATAAAGTCCCTCTTTATATCCCAAAAACTCAGTTTTGTTGGCTCGTTGTGTTCAGTAATCCACTGGCTCAAAGACGGTCAAAACACGCAGACGAATACGTCCGAATAATACCGGTAACGTTTGTTGAAACATGTCAAACGATTTTTATAAATAATCCTCAGTTTGTCAATTGTCTAAATACGCGATAATATTTCAACCGGACAATAGCGTATTCAATAGAAAGGAAAAACAACGAAGGGCGCGCACTTGGTCATGTGCGCAAACCAGCACTGCATGCTTCCTCAGTCCACTGACAGAAGGTCTCATTCTTCTTCATTTTTCAGAAAACAATCCTGAAACAATGTCTAAAGACTGTTGACATCTAGTGGAAGCCATAGGAACTGCAATCTTGGTCCTAACCCATTAGAAACTCAATAGGCATTCAATTGAAAACTTCCCACATCAAAAAAAATCCCACTTCCCGGATGGATTTTACTCAGATTTTCACCTGCCATATCAGTTCTGTTATACTCACAGACATCATTTGAACGGTTTTGGAAACTTTACAGTGTGTTCTATCCAAATCTACCAATTATATGCATATCCTAGCTTCTGGGCCTGAGTAAAAGGTAGTTTACTTTGGGCACGCTTCTCATCCAGACGTCAAAATACTTCCCCTAAGCCATAAGAAGTTGAAATCCGTGTTCGAAGACTGATTTAAGTCTGTCAATCAATCACACAGCATCATCTGATATGGGAATTTGCAGTGTGCCAGGCTTTTATGAGAGACAATTGTCATCTAAAGCAGCATTGGTTTGGTTGTTTTCGTTGGAGATTTGTACTGTAAGCCACATTGGTACTTGTGCTGATTCATTGACTTCGCTGTTTAAAGAAGGTAGAGATTGCACACATAAAAACACTAACCACGACGTGATTTGAACACGGAACCTTCTGATCTGGAGTCAGATGCGCTACCGTTGCGCCACGAGGTCTTAGACAAAATGCATCTTTGGAGGTGATGCCTAGTTCAGATTTCGGTGACTGTAATCATTTGGAATGGAGGCCTGGATCTCTGGGGAAATGTACCATCTGACAATGCCCCCTCGTCAGCACGTGCCTCTGCCCGACAGGTTAGGTGTATGAAAATAGGTAAATGCAGAGCCCGAATAGCTCAGTCGGTAGAGCATCAGACTTTTAATCTGAGGGTCCAGGGTTCAAGTCCCTGTTCGGGCGCTGCTTTAATGTTCACCTTCTTTCAGCAGGCAGTCTTTCGATACTTGCATTTTGTCAGATTTAAAAATGGCTTTAGTGCGAAAGCATACCATGCGATTATCTGAGGACAGCGCCCCGCTTACAAAAGCATACAAACATTTTCCAACCATATAGAGGAGTCACGAAAGTCAGAAATAGCTATCAAATCAATCACTTACCTTTGAAGATTTTCATCTGGTTGCAGTCACAAGAGTCTCAGCTACACAATAAATGTTTGTTTTGTTCAATAAAGTCCCTCTTTATATCCCAAAAACTCAGTTTTGTTGGCTCGTTGTGTTCAGTAATCCACTGGCTCAAAGACGGTCAAAACACGCAGACGAATACGTCCGAATAATACCGGTAACGTTTGTTGAAACATGTCAAACGATTTTTATAAATAATCCTCAGTTTGTCAATTGTCTAAATACGCGATAATATTTCAACCGGACAATAGCGTATTCAATAGAAAGGAAAAACAACGAAGGGCGCGCACTTGGTCATGTGCACAAACCAGCACTGCATGCTTCCTCAGTCCACTGACAGAAGGTCTCATTCTTCTTCATTTTTCAGAAAACAATCCTGAAACAATGTCTAAAGACTGTTGACATCTAGTGGAAGCCATAGGAACTGCAATCTTGGTCCTAACCCATTAGAAACTCAATAGGCATTCAATTGAAAACTTCCCACATCAAAAAAAATCCCACTTCCCGGATGGATTTTCCTCAGATTTTCACCTGCCATATCAGTTCTGTTATACTCACAGACATCATTTGAACGGTTTTGGAAACTTTACAGTGTGTTCTATCCAAATCTACCAATTATATGCATATCCTAGCTTCTGGGCCTGAGTAAAAGGTAGTTTACTTTGGGCACGCTTCTCATCCAGACGTCAAAATACTTCCCCTAAGCCATAAGAAGTTGAAATCCGTGTTCGAAGACTGATTTAAGTCTGTCAATCAATCACACAGCATCATCTGATATGGGAATTTGCAGTGTGCCAGGCTTTTATGAGAGACAATTGTCATCTAAAGCAGCATTGGTTTGGTTGTTTTCGTTCGAGATTTGTACTGTAAGCCACATTGGTACTTGTGCTTATTCATTGACTTCGCTGTTTAAAGAAGGTAGAGATTGCACACATAAAAACACTAACCACGACGTGATTTGAACACGGAACCTTCTGATCTGGAGTCAGATGCGCTACCGTTGCGCCACGAGGTCTTAGACAAAATGCATCTTTGGAGGTGATGCCTAGTTCAGATTTCGGTGACTGTATCATTTGGAATGGAGGCCTGGATCTCTGGGGAAATGTACCATCTGACAATGCCCCCTCGTCAGCACGTGCCTCTGCCCGACAGGTTAGGTGTATGAAAATAGGTAAATGCAGAGCCCGAATAGCTCAGTCGGTAGAGCATCAGACTTTTAATCTGAGGGTCCAGGGTTCAAGTCCCTGTTCGGGCGCTGCTTTAATGTTCACCTTCTTTCAGCAGGCAGTCTTTCGATACTTGCATTTTGTCAGATTTAAAAATGGCTTTAGTGCGAAAGCATACCATGCGATTATCTGAGGACAGCGCCCCGCTTACAAAAGCATACAAACATTTTCCAACCATATAGAGGAGTCACGAAAGTCAGAAATAGCTATCAAATCAATCACTTACCTTTGAAGATTTTCATCTGGTTGCAGTCACAAGAGTCTCAGCTACACAATAAATGTTTGTTTTGTTCAATAAAGTCCCTCTTTATATCCCAAAAACTCAGTTTTGTTGGCTCGTTGTGTTCAGTAATCCACTGGCTCAAAGACGGTCAAAACACGCAGACGAATACGTCCGAATAATACCGGTAACGTTTGTTGAAACATGTCAAACGATTTTTATAAATAATCCTCAGTTTGTCAATTGTCTAAATACGCGATAATATTTCAACCGGACAATAGCGTATTCAATAGAAAGGAAAAACAACGAAGGGCGCGCACTTGGTCATGTGCACAAACCAGCACTGCATGCTTCCTCAGTCCACTGACAGAAGGTCTCATTCTTCTTCATTTTTCAGAAAACAATCCTGAAACAATGTCTAAAGACTGTTGACATCTAGTGGAAGCCATAGGAACTGCAATCTTGGTCCTAACCCATTAGAAACTCAATAGGCATTCAATTGAAAACTTCCCACATCAAAAAAAATCCCACTTCCCGGATGGATTTTCCTCAGATTTTCACCTGCCATATCAGTTCTGTTATACTCACAGACATCATTTGAACGGTTTTGGAAACTTTACAGTGTGTTCTATCCAAATCTACCAATTATATGCATATCCTAGCTTCTGGGCCTGAGTAAAAGGTAGTTTACTTTGGGCACGCTTCTCATCCAGACGTCAAAATACTTCCCCTAAGCCATAAGAAGTTGAAATCCGTGTTCGAAGACTGATTTAAGTCTGTCAATCAATCACACAGCATCATCTGATATGGGAATTTGCAGTGTGCCAGGCTTTTATGAGAGACAATTGTCATCTAAAGCAGCATTGGTTTGGTTGTTTTCGTTCGAGATTTGTACTGTAAGCCACATTGGTACTTGTGCTTATTCATTGACTTCGCTGTTTAAAGAAGGTAGAGATTGCACACATAAAAACACTAACCACGATGTGATTTGAACACGGAACCTTCTGATCTGGAGTCAGATGCGCTACCGTTGCGCCACGAGGTCTTAGACAAAATGCATCTTTGGAGGTGATGCCTAGTTCAGATTTCGGTGACTGTATCATTTGGAATGGAGGCCTGGATCTCTGGGGAAATGTACCATCTGACAATGCCCCCTCGTCAGCACGTGCCTCTGCCCGACAGGTTAGGTGTATGAAAATAGGTAAATGCAGAGCCCGAATAGCTCAGTCGGTAGAGCATCAGACTTTTAATCTGAGGGTCCAGGGTTCAAGTCCCTGTTCGGGCGCTGCTTTAATGTTCACCTTCTTTCAGCAGGCAGTCTTTCGATACTTGCATTTTGTCAGATTTAAAAATGGCTTTAGTGCGAAAGCATACCATGCGATTATCTGAGGACAGCGCCCCGCTTACAAAAGCATACAAACATTTTCCAACCATATAGAGGAGTCACGAAAGTCAGAAATAGCTATCAAATCAATCACTTACCTTTGAAGATTTTCATCTGGTTGCAGTCACAAGAGTCTCAGCTACACAATAAATGTTTGTTTTGTTCAATAAAGTCCCTCTTTATATCCCAAAAACTCAGTTTTGTTGGCTCGTTGTGTTCAGTAATCCACTGGCTCAAAGACGGTCAAAACACGCAGACGAATACGTCCGAATAATACCGGTAACGTTTGTTGAAACATGTCAAACGATTTTTATAAATAATCCTCAGTTTGTCAATTGTCTAAATACGCGATAATATTTCAACCGGACAATAGCGTATTCAATAGAAAGGAAAAACAACGAAGGGCGCGCACTTGGTCATGTGCGCAAACCAGCACTGCATGCTTCCTCAGTCCACTGACAGAAGGTCTCATTCTTCTTCATTTTTCAGAAAACAATCCTGAAACAATGTCTAAAGACTGTTGACATCTAGTGGAAGCCATAGGAACTGCAATCTTGGTCCTAACCCATTAGAAACTCAATAGGCATTCAATTGAAAACTTCCCACATCAAAAAAAATCCCACTTCCCGGATGGATTTTACTCAGATTTTCACCTGCCATATCAGTTCTGTTATACTCACAGACATCATTTGAACGGTTTTGGAAACTTTACAGTGTGTTCTATCCAAATCTACCAATTATATGCATATCCTAGCTTCTGGGCCTGAGTAAAAGGTAGTTTACTTTGGGCACGCTTCTCATCCAGACGTCAAAATACTTCCCCTAAGCCATAAGAAGTTGAAATCCGTGTTCGAAGACTGATTTAAGTCTGTCAATCAATCACACAGCATCATCTGATATGGGAATTTGCAGTGTGCCAGGCTTTTATGAGAGACAATTGTCATCTAAAGCAGCATTGGTTTGGTTGTTTTCGTTGGAGATTTGTACTGTAAGCCACATTGGTACTTGTGCTGATTCATTGACTTCGCTGTTTAAAGAAGGTAGAGATTGCACACATAAAAACACTAACCACGACGTGATTTGAACACGGAACCTTCTGATCTGGAGTCAGATGCGCTACCGTTGCGCCACGAGGTCTTAGACAAAATGCATCTTTGGAGGTGATGCCTAGTTCAGATTTCGGTGACTGTAATCATTTGGAATGGAGGCCTGGATCTCTGGGGAAATGTACCATCTGACAATGCCCCCTCGTCAGCACGTGCCTCTGCCCGACAGGTTAGGTGTATGAAAATAGGTAAATGCAGAGCCCGAATAGCTCAGTCGGTAGAGCATCAGACTTTTAATCTGAGGGTCCAGGGTTCAAGTCCCTGTTCGGGCGCTGCTTTAATGTTCACCTTCTTTCAGCAGGCAGTCTTTCGATACTTGCATTTTGTCAGATTTAAAAATGGCTTTAGTGCGAAAGCATACCATGCGATTATCTGAGGACAGCGCCCCGCTTACAAAAGCATACAAACATTTTCCAACCATATAGAGGAGTCACGAAAGTCAGAAATAGCTATCAAATCAATCACTTACCTTTGAAGATTTTCATCTGGTTGCAGTCACAAGAGTCTCAGCTACACAATAAATGTTTGTTTTGTTCAATAAAGTCCCTCTTTATATCCCAAAAACTCAGTTTTGTTGGCTCGTTGTGTTCAGTAATCCACTGGCTCAAAGACGGTCAAAACACGCAGACGAATACGTCCGAATAATACCGGTAACGTTTGTTGAAACATGTCAAACGATTTTTATAAATAATCCTCAGTTTGTCAATTGTCTAAATACGCGATAATATTTCAACCGGACAATAGCGTATTCAATAGAAAGGAAAAACAACGAAGGGCGCGCACTTGGTCATGTGCACAAACCAGCACTGCATGCTTCCTCAGTCCACTGACAGAAGGTCTCATTCTTCTTCATTTTTCAGAAAACAATCCTGAAACAATGTCTAAAGACTGTTGACATCTAGTGGAAGCCATAGGAACTGCAATCTTGGTCCTAACCCATTAGAAACTCAATAGGCATTCAATTGAAAACTTCCCACATCAAAAAAAATCCCACTTCCCGGATGGATTTTCCTCAGATTTTCACCTGCCATATCAGTTCTGTTATACTCACAGACATCATTTGAACGGTTTTGGAAACTTTACAGTGTGTTCTATCCAAATCTACCAATTATATGCATATCCTAGCTTCTGGGCCTGAGTAAAAGGTAGTTTACTTTGGGCACGCTTCTCATCCAGACGTCAAAATACTTCCCCTAAGCCATAAGAAGTTGAAATCCGTGTTCGAAGACTGATTTAAGTCTGTCAATCAATCACACAGCATCATCTGATATGGGAATTTGCAGTGTGCCAGGCTTTTATGAGAGACAATTGTCATCTAAAGCAGCATTGGTTTGGTTGTTTTCGTTCGAGATTTGTACTGTAAGCCACATTGGTACTTGTGCTTATTCATTGACTTCGCTGTTTAAAGAAGGTAGAGATTGCACACATAAAAACACTAACCACGACGTGATTTGAACACGGAACCTTCTGATCTGGAGTCAGATGCGCTACCGTTGCGCCACGAGGTCTTAGACAAAATGCATCTTTGGAGGTGATGCCTAGTTCAGATTTCGGTGACTGTATCATTTGGAATGGAGGCCTGGATCTCTGGGGAAATGTACCATCTGACAATGCCCCCTCGTCAGCACGTGCCTCTGCCCGACAGGTTAGGTGTATGAAAATAGGTAAATGCAGAGCCCGAATAGCTCAGTCGGTAGAGCATCAGACTTTTAATCTGAGGGTCCAGGGTTCAAGTCCCTGTTCGGGCGCTGCTTTAATGTTCACCTTCTTTCAGCAGGCAGTCTTTCGATACTTGCATTTTGTCAGATTTAAAAATGGCTTTAGTGCGAAAGCATACCATGCGATTATCTGAGGACAGCGCCCCGCTTACAAAAGCATACAAACATTTTCCAACCATATAGAGGAGTCACGAAAGTCAGAAATAGCTATCAAATCAATCACTTACCTTTGAAGATTTTCATCTGGTTGCAGTCACAAGAGTCTCAGCTACACAATAAATGTTTGTTTTGTTCAATAAACTCCCTCTTTATATCCCAAAAACTCAGTTTTGTTGGCTCGTTGTGTTCAGTAATCCACTGGCTCAAAGACGGTCAAAACACGCAGACGAATACGTCCGAATAGTACCGGTAACGTTTGTTGAAACATGTCAAACGATTTTTATAATTAATCCTCAGTTTGTCAATTGTCTAAATACGCGATAATATTTCAACCGGACAATAGCGTATTCAATAGAAAGGAAAAACAACGAAGGGCGCGCACTTGGTCATGTGCGCAAACCAGCACTGCATGCTTCCTCAGTCCACTGACAGAAGGTCTCATTCTTCTTCATTTTTCAGAAAACAATCCTGAAATAATGTCTAAAGACTGTTGACATCTAGTGGAAGCCATAGGAACTGCAATCTTGGTCCTAACCCATTAGAAACTCAATAGGCATTCAATTGAAAACTTCCCACATCAAAAAAAATCCCACTTCCCGGATGGATTTTCCTCAGATTTTCACCTGCCATATCAGTTCTGTTATACTCACAGACATCATTTGAACGGTTTTGGAAACTTTACAGTGTGTTCTATCCAAATCTACCAATTATATGCATATCCTAGCTTCTGGGCCTGAGTAAAAGGTAGTTTACTTTGGGCACGCTTCTCATCCAGACGTCAAAATACTTCCCCTAAGCCATAAGAAGTTGAAATCCGTGTTCGAAGACTGATTTAAGTCTGTCAATCAATCACACAGCATCATCTGATATGGGAATTTGCAGTGTGCCAGGCTTTTATGAGAGACAATTGTCATCTAAAGCAGCATTGGTTTGGTTGTTTTCGTTCGAGATTTGTACTGTAAGCCACATTGGTACTTGTGCTTATTCATTGACTTCGCTGTTTAAAGAAGGTAGAGATTGCACACATAAAAACACTAACCACGATGTGATTTGAACACGGAACCTTCTGATCTGGAGTCAGATGCGCTACCGTTGCGCCACGAGGTCTTAGACAAAATGCATCTTTGGAGGTGATGCCTAGTTCAGATTTCGGTGACTGTATCATTTGGAATGGAGGCCTGGATCTCTGGGGAAATGTACCATCTGACAATGCCCCCTCGTCAGCACGTGCCTCTGCCCGACAGGTTAGGTGTATGAAAATAGGTAAATGCAGAGCCCGAATAGCTCAGTCGGTAGAGCATCAGACTTTTAATCTGAGGGTCCAGGGTTCAAGTCCCTGTTCGGGCGCTGCTTTAATGTTCACCTTCTTTCAGCAGGCAGTCTTTCGATACTTGCATTTTGTCAGATTTAAAAATGGCTTTAGTGCGAAAGCATACCATGCGATTATCTGAGGACAGCGCCCCGCTTACAAAAGCATACAAACATTTTCCAACCATATAGAGGAGTCACGAAAGTCAGAAATAGCTATCAAATCAATCACTTACCTTTGAAGATTTTCATCTGGTTGCAGTCACAAGAGTCTCAGCTACACAATAAATGTTTGTTTTGTTCAATAAAGTCCCTCTTTATATCCCAAAAACTCAGTTTTGTTGGCTCGTTGTGTTCAGTAATCCACTGGCTCAAAGACGGTCAAAACACGCAGACGAATACGTCCGAATAATACCGGTAACGTTTGTTGAAACATGTCAAACGATTTTTATAAATAATCCTCAGTTTGTCAATTGTCTAAATACGCGATAATATTTCAACCGGACAATAGCGTATTCAATAGAAAGGAAAAACAACGAAGGGCGCGCACTTGGTCATGTGCACAAACCAGCACTGCATGCTTCCTCAGTCCACTGACAGAAGGTCTCATTCTTCTTCATTTTTCAGAAAACAATCCTGAAACAATGTCTAAAGACTGTTGACATCTAGTGGAAGCCATAGGAACTGCAATCTTGGTCCTAACCCATTAGAAACTCAATAGGCATTCAATTGAAAACTTCCCACATCAAAAAAAATCCCACTTCCCGGATGGATTTTCCTCAGATTTTCACCTGCCATATCAGTTCTGTTATACTCACAGACATCATTTGAACGGTTTTGGAAACTTTACAGTGTGTTCTATCCAAATCTACCAATTATATGCATATCCTAGCTTCTGGGCCTGAGTAAAAGGTAGTTTACTTTGGGCACGCTTCTCATCCAGACCTCAAAATACTTCCCCTAAGCCATAAGAAGTTGAAATCCGTGTTCGAAGACTGATTTAAGTCTGTCAATCAATCACACAGCATCATCTGATATGGGAATTTGCAGTGTGCCAGGCTTTTATGAGAGACAATTGTCATCTAAAGCAGCATTGGTTTGGTTGTTTTCGTTCGAGATTTGTACTGTAAGCCACATTGGTACTTGTGCTTATTCATTGACTTCGCTGTTTAAAGAAGGTAGAGATTGCACACATAAAAACACTAACCACGACGTGATTTGAACACGGAACCTTCTGATCTGGAGTCAGATGCGCTACCGTTGCGCCACGAGGTCTTAGACAAAATGCATCTTTGGAGGTGATGCCTAGTTCAGATTTCGGTGACTGTATCATTTGGAATGGAGGCCTGGATCTCTGGGGAAATGTACCATCTGACAATGCCCCCTCGTCAGCACGTGCCTCTGCCCGACAGGTTAGGTGTATGAAAATAGGTAAATGCAGAGCCCGAATAGCTCAGTCGGTAGAGCATCAGACTTTTAATCTGAGGGTCCAGGGTTCAAGTCCCTGTTCGGGCGCTGCTTTAATGTTCACCTTCTTTCAGCAGGCAGTCTTTCGATACTTGCATTTTGTCAGATTTAAAAATGGCTTTAGTGCGAAAGCATACCATGCGATTATCTGAGGACAGCGCCCCGCTTACAAAAGCATACAAACATTTTCCAACCATATAGAGGAGTCACGAAAGTCAGAAATAGCTATCAAATCAATCACTTACCTTTGAAGATTTTCATCTGGTTGCAGTCACAAGAGTCTCAGCTACACAATAAATGTTTGTTTTGTTCAATAAAGTCCCTCTTTATATCCCAAAAACTCAGTTTTGTTGGCTCGTTGTGTTCAGTAATCCACTGGCTCAAAGACGGTCAAAACACGCAGACGAATACGTCCGAATAATACCGGTAACGTTTGTTGAAACATGTCAAACGATTTTTATAAATAATCCTCAGTTTGTCAATTGTCTAAATACGCGATAATATTTCAACCGGACAATAGCGTATTCAATAGAAAGGAAAAACAACGAAGGGCGCGCACTTGGTCATGTGCGCAAACCAGCACTGCATGCTTCCTCAGTCCACTGACAGAAGGTCTCATTCTTCTTCATTTTTCAGAAAACAATCCTGAAACAATGTCTAAAGACTGTTGACATCTAGTGGAAGCCATAGGAACTGCAATCTTGGTCCTAACCCATTAGAAACTCAATAGGCATTCAATTGAAAACTTCCCACATCAAAAAAAATCCCACTTCCCGGATGGATTTTACTCAGATTTTCACCTGCCATATCAGTTCTGTTATACTCACAGACATCATTTGAACGGTTTTGGAAACTTTACAGTGTGTTCTATCCAAATCTACCAATTATATGCATATCCTAGCTTCTGGGCCTGAGTAAAAGGTAGTTTACTTTGGGCACGCTTCTCATCCAGACGTCAAAATACTTCCCCTAAGCCATAAGAAGTTGAAATCCGTGTTCGAAGACTGATTTAAGTCTGTCAATCAATCACACAGCATCATCTGATATGGGAATTTGCAGTGTGCCAGGCTTTTATGAGAGACAATTGTCATCTAAAGCAGCATTGGTTTGGTTGTTTTCGTTGGAGATTTGTACTGTAAGCCACATTGGTACTTGTGCTGATTCATTGACTTCGCTGTTTAAAGAAGGTAGAGATTGCACACATAAAAACACTAACCACGACGTGATTTGAACACGGAACCTTCTGATCTGGAGTCAGATGCGCTACCGTTGCGCCACGAGGTCTTAGACAAAATGCATCTTTGGAGGTGATGCCTAGTTCAGATTTCGGTGACTGTAATCATTTGGAATGGAGGCCTGGATCTCTGGGGAAATGTACCATCTGACAATGCCCCCTCGTCAGCACGTGCCTCTGCCCGACAGGTTAGGTGTATGAAAATAGGTAAATGCAGAGCCCGAATAGCTCAGTCGGTAGAGCATCAGACTTTTAATCTGAGGGTCCAGGGTTCAAGTCCCTGTTCGGGCGCTGCTTTAATGTTCACCTTCTTTCAGCAGGCAGTCTTTCGATACTTGCATTTTGTCAGATTTAAAAATGGCTTTAGTGCGAAAGCATACCATGCGATTATCTGAGGACAGCGCCCCGCTTACAAAAGCATACAAACATTTTCCAACCATATAGAGGAGTCACGAAAGTCAGAAATAGCTATCAAATCAATCACTTACCTTTGAAGATTTTCATCTGGTTGCAGTCACAAGAGTCTCAGCTACACAATAAATGTTTGTTTTGTTCAATAAAGTCCCTCTTTATATCCCAAAAACTCAGTTTTGTTGGCTCGTTGTGTTCAGTAATCCACTGGCTCAAAGACGGTCAAAACACGCAGACGAATACGTCCGAATAATACCGGTAACGTTTGTTGAAACATGTCAAACGATTTTTATAAATAATCCTCAGTTTGTCAATTGTCTAAATACGCGATAATATTTCAACCGGACAATAGCGTATTCAATAGAAAGGAAAAACAACGAAGGGCGCGCACTTGGTCATGTGCACAAACCAGCACTGCATGCTTCCTCAGTCCACTGACAGAAGGTCTCATTCTTCTTCATTTTTCAGAAAACAATCCTGAAACAATGTCTAAAGACTGTTGACATCTAGTGGAAGCCATAGGAACTGCAATCTTGGTCCTAACCCATTAGAAACTCAATAGGCATTCAATTGAAAACTTCCCACATCAAAAAAAATCCCACTTCCCGGATGGATTTTCCTCAGATTTTCACCTGCCATATCAGTTCTGTTATACTCACAGACATCATTTGAACGGTTTTGGAAACTTTACAGTGTGTTCTATCCAAATCTACCAATTATATGCATATCCTAGCTTCTGGGCCTGAGTAAAAGGTAGTTTACTTTGGGCACGCTTCTCATCCAGACGTCAAAATACTTCCCCTAAGCCATAAGAAGTTGAAATCCGTGTTCGAAGACTGATTTAAGTCTGTCAATCAATCACACAGCATCATCTGATATGGGAATTTGCAGTGTGCCAGGCTTTTATGAGAGACAATTGTCATCTAAAGCAGCATTGGTTTGGTTGTTTTCGTTCGAGATTTGTACTGTAAGCCACATTGGTACTTGTGCTTATTCATTGACTTCGCTGTTTAAAGAAGGTAGAGATTGCACACATAAAAACACTAACCACGACGTGATTTGAACACGGAACCTTCTGATCTGGAGTCAGATGCGCTACCGTTGCGCCACGAGGTCTTAGACAAAATGCATCTTTGGAGGTGATGCCTAGTTCAGATTTCGGTGACTGTATCATTTGGAATGGAGGCCTGGATCTCTGGGGAAATGTACCATCTGACAATGCCCCCTCGTCAGCACGTGCCTCTGCCCGACAGGTTAGGTGTATGAAAATAGGTAAATGCAGAGCCCGAATAGCTCAGTCGGTAGAGCATCAGACTTTTAATCTGAGGGTCCAGGGTTCAAGTCCCTGTTCGGGCGCTGCTTTAATGTTCACCTTCTTTCAGCAGGCAGTCTTTCGATACTTGCATTTTGTCAGATTTAAAAATGGCTTTAGTGCGAAAGCATACCATGCGATTATCTGAGGACAGCGCCCCGCTTACAAAAGCATACAAACATTTTCCAACCATATAGAGGAGTCACGAAAGTCAGAAATAGCTATCAAATCAATCACTTACCTTTGAAGATTTTCATCTGGTTGCAGTCACAAGAGTCTCAGCTACACAATAAATGTTTGTTTTGTTCAATAAAGTCCCTCTTTATATCCCAAAAACTCAGTTTTGTTGGCTCGTTGTGTTCAGTAATCCACTGGCTCAAAGACGGTCAAAACACGCAGACGAATACGTCCGAATAATACCGGTAACGTTTGTTGAAACATGTCAAACGATTTTTATAAATAATCCTCAGTTTGTCAATTGTCTAAATACGCGATAATATTTCAACCGGACAATAGCGTATTCAATAGAAAGGAAAAACAACGAAGGGCGCGCACTTGGTCATGTGCGCAAACCAGCACTGCATGCTTCCTCAGTCCACTGACAGAAGGTCTCATTCTTCTTCATTTTTCAGAAAACAATCCTGAAACAATGTCTAAAGACTGTTGACATCTAGTGGAAGCCATAGGAACTGCAATCTTGGTCCTAACCCATTAGAAACTCAATAGGCATTCAATTGAAAACTTCCCACATCAAAAAAAATCCCACTTCCCGGATGGATTTTACTCAGATTTTCACCTGCCATATCAGTTCTGTTATACTCACAGACATCATTTGAACGGTTTTGGAAACTTTACAGTGTGTTCTATCCAAATCTACCAATTATATGCATATCCTAGCTTCTGGGCCTGAGTAAAAGGTAGTTTACTTTGGGCACGCTTCTCATCCAGACGTCAAAATACTTCCCCTAAGCCATAAGAAGTTGAAATCCGTGTTCGAAGACTGATTTAAGTCTGTCAATCAATCACACAGCATCATCTGATATGGGAATTTGCAGTGTGCCAGGCTTTTATGAGAGACAATTGTCATCTAAAGCAGCATTGGTTTGGTTGTTTTCGTTGGAGATTTGTACTGTAAGCCACATTGGTACTTGTGCTGATTCATTGACTTCGCTGTTTAAAGAAGGTAGAGATTGCACACATAAAAACACTAACCACGACGTGATTTGAACACGGAACCTTCTGATCTGGAGTCAGATGCGCTACCGTTGCGCCACGAGGTCTTAGACAAAATGCATCTTTGGAGGTGATGCCTAGTTCAGATTTCGGTGACTGTAATCATTTGGAATGGAGGCCTGGATCTCTGGGGAAATGTACCATCTGACAATGCCCCCTCGTCAGCACGTGCCTCTGCCCGACAGGTTAGGTGTATGAAAATAGGTAAATGCAGAGCCCGAATAGCTCAGTCGGTAGAGCATCAGACTTTTAATCTGAGGGTCCAGGGTTCAAGTCCCTGTTCGGGCGCTGCTTTAATGTTCACCTTCTTTCAGCAGGCAGTCTTTCGATACTTGCATTTTGTCAGATTTAAAAATGGCTTTAGTGCGAAAGCATACCATGCGATTATCTGAGGACAGCGCCCCGCTTACAAAAGCATACAAACATTTTCCAACCATATAGAGGAGTCACGAAAGTCAGAAATAGCTATCAAATCAATCACTTACCTTTGAAGATTTTCATCTGGTTGCAGTCACAAGAGTCTCAGCTACACAATAAATGTTTGTTTTGTTCAATAAAGTCCCTCTTTATATCCCAAAAACTCAGTTTTGTTGGCTCGTTGTGTTCAGTAATCCACTGGCTCAAAGACGGTCAAAACACGCAGACGAATACGTCCGAATAATACCGGTAACGTTTGTTGAAACATGTCAAACGATTTTTATAAATAATCCTCAGTTTGTCAATTGTCTAAATACGCGATAATATTTCAACCGGACAATAGCGTATTCAATAGAAAGGAAAAACAACGAAGGGCGCGCACTTGGTCATGTGCACAAACCAGCACTGCATGCTTCCTCAGTCCACTGACAGAAGGTCTCATTCTTCTTCATTTTTCAGAAAACAATCCTGAAACAATGTCTAAAGACTGTTGACATCTAGTGGAAGCCATAGGAACTGCAATCTTGGTCCTAACCCATTAGAAACTCAATAGGCATTCAATTGAAAACTTCCCACATCAAAAAAAATCCCACTTCCCGGATGGATTTTCCTCAGATTTTCACCTGCCATATCAGTTCTGTTATACTCACAGACATCATTTGAACGGTTTTGGAAACTTTACAGTGTGTTCTATCCAAATCTACCAATTATATGCATATCCTAGCTTCTGGGCCTGAGTAAAAGGTAGTTTACTTTGGGCACGCTTCTCATCCAGACGTCAAAATACTTCCCCTAAGCCATAAGAAGTTGAAATCCGTGTTCGAAGACTGATTTAAGTCTGTCAATCAATCACACAGCATCATCTGATATGGGAATTTGCAGTGTGCCAGGCTTTTATGAGAGACAATTGTCATCTAAAGCAGCATTGGTTTGGTTGTTTTCGTTCGAGATTTGTACTGTAAGCCACATTGGTACTTGTGCTTATTCATTGACTTCGCTGTTTAAAGAAGGTAGAGATTGCACACATAAAAACACTAACCACGACGTGATTTGAACACGGAACCTTCTGATCTGGAGTCAGATGCGCTACCGTTGCGCCACGAGGTCTTAGACAAAATGCATCTTTGGAGGTGATGCCTAGTTCAGATTTCGGTGACTGTATCATTTGGAATGGAGGCCTGGATCTCTGGGGAAATGTACCATCTGACAATGCCCCCTCGTCAGCACGTGCCTCTGCCCGACAGGTTAGGTGTATGAAAATAGGTAAATGCAGAGCCCGAATAGCTCAGTCGGTAGAGCATCAGACTTTTAATCTGAGGGTCCAGGGTTCAAGTCCCTGTTCGGGCGCTGCTTTAATGTTCACCTTCTTTCAGCAGGCAGTCTTTCGATACTTGCATTTTGTCAGATTTAAAAATGGCTTTAGTGCGAAAGCATACCATGCGATTATCTGAGGACAGCGCCCCGCTTACAAAAGCATACAAACATTTTCCAACCATATAGAGGAGTCACGAAAGTCAGAAATAGCTATCAAATCAATCACTTACCTTTGAAGATTTTCATCTGGTTGCAGTCACAAGAGTCTCAGCTACACAATAAATGTTTGTTTTGTTCAATAAAGTCCCTCTTTATATCCCAAAAACTCAGTTTTGTTGGCTCGTTGTGTTCAGTAATCCACTGGCTCAAAGACGGTCAAAACACGCAGACGAATACGTCCGAATAATACCGGTAACGTTTGTTGAAACATGTCAAACGATTTTTATAAATAATCCTCAGTTTGTCAATTGTCTAAATACGCGATAATATTTCAACCGGACAATAGCGTATTCAATAGAAAGGAAAAACAACGAAGGGCGCGCACTTGGTCATGTGCACAAACCAGCACTGCATGCTTCCTCAGTCCACTGACAGAAGGTCTCATTCTTCTTCATTTTTCAGAAAACAATCCTGAAACAATGTCTAAAGACTGTTGACATCTAGTGGAAGCCATAGGAACTGCAATCTTGGTCCTAACCCATTAGAAACTCAATAGGCATTCAATTGAAAACTTCCCACATCAAAAAAAATCCCACTTCCCGGATGGATTTTCCTCAGATTTTCACCTGCCATATCAGTTCTGTTATACTCACAGACATCATTTGAACGGTTTTGGAAACTTTACAGTGTGTTCTATCCAAATCTACCAATTATATGCATATCCTAGCTTCTGGGCCTGAGTAAAAGGTAGTTTACTTTGGGCACGCTTCTCATCCAGACCTCAAAATACTTCCCCTAAGCCATAAGAAGTTGAAATCCGTGTTCGAAGACTGATTTAAGTCTGTCAATCAATCACACAGCATCATCTGATATGGGAATTTGCAGTGTGCCAGGCTTTTATGAGAGACAATTGTCATCTAAAGCAGCATTGGTTTGGTTGTTTTCGTTCGAGATTTGTACTGTAAGCCACATTGGTACTTGTGCTTATTCATTGACTTCGCTGTTTAAAGAAGGTAGAGATTGCACACATAAAAACACTAACCACGACGTGATTTGAACACGGAACCTTCTGATCTGGAGTCAGATGCGCTACCGTTGCGCCACGAGGTCTTAGACAAAATGCATCTTTGGAGGTGATGCCTAGTTCAGATTTCGGTGACTGTATCATTTGGAATGGAGGCCTGGATCTCTGGGGAAATGTACCATCTGACAATGCCCCCTCGTCAGCACGTGCCTCTGCCCGACAGGTTAGGTGTATGAAAATAGGTAAATGCAGAGCCCGAATAGCTCAGTCGGTAGAGCATCAGACTTTTAATCTGAGGGTCCAGGGTTCAAGTCCCTGTTCGGGCGCTGCTTTAATGTTCACCTTCTTTCAGCAGGCAGTCTTTCGATACTTGCATTTTGTCAGATTTAAAAATGGCTTTAGTGCGAAAGCATACCATGCGATTATCTGAGGACAGCGCCCCGCTTACAAAAGCATACAAACATTTTCCAACCATATAGAGGAGTCACGAAAGTCAGAAATAGCTATCAAATCAATCACTTACCTTTGAAGATTTTCATCTGGTTGCAGTCACAAGAGTCTCAGCTACACAATAAATGTTTGTTTTGTTCAATAAAGTCCCTCTTTATATCCCAAAAACTCAGTTTTGTTGGCTCGTTGTGTTCAGTAATCCACTGGCTCAAAGACGGTCAAAACACGCAGACGAATACGTCCGAATAATACCGGTAACGTTTGTTGAAACATGTCAAACGATTTTTATAAATAATCCTCAGTTTGTCAATTGTCTAAATACGCGATAATATTTCAACCGGACAATAGCGTATTCAATAGAAAGGAAAAACAACGAAGGGCGCGCACTTGGTCATGTGCACAAACCAGCACTGCATGCTTCCTCAGTCCACTGACAGAAGGTCTCATTCTTCTTCATTTTTCAGAAAACAATCCTGAAACAATGTCTAAAGACTGTTGACATCTAGTGGAAGCCATAGGAACTGCAATCTTGGTCCTAACCCATTAGAAACTCAATAGGCATTCAATTGAAAACTTCCCACATCAAAAAAAATCCCACTTCCCGGATGGATTTTCCTCAGATTTTCACCTGCCATATCAGTTCTGTTATACTCACAGACATCATTTGAACGGTTTTGGAAACTTTACAGTGTGTTCTATCCAAATCTACCAATTATATGCATATCCTAGCTTCTGGGCCTGAGTAAAAGGTAGTTTACTTTGGGCACGCTTCTCATCCAGACCTCAAAATACTTCCCCTAAGCCATAAGAAGTTGAAATCCGTGTTCGAAGACTGATTTAAGTCTGTCAATCAATCACACAGCATCATCTGATATGGGAATTTGCAGTGTGCCAGGCTTTTATGAGAGACAATTGTCATCTAAAGCAGCATTGGTTTGGTTGTTTTCGTTCGAGATTTGTACTGTAAGCCACATTGGTACTTGTGCTTATTCATTGACTTCGCTGTTTAAAGAAGGTAGAGATTGCACACATAAAAACACTAACCACGACGTGATTTGAACACGGAACCTTCTGATCTGGAGTCAGATGCGCTACCGTTGCGCCACGAGGTCTTAGACAAAATGCATCTTTGGAGGTGATGCCTAGTTCAGATTTCGGTGACTGTATCATTTGGAATGGAGGCCTGGATCTCTGGGGAAATGTACCATCTGACAATGCCCCCTCGTCAGCACGTGCCTCTGCCCGACAGGTTAGGTGTATGAAAATAGGTAAATGCAGAGCCCGAATAGCTCAGTCGGTAGAGCATCAGACTTTTAATCTGAGGGTCCAGGGTTCAAGTCCCTGTTCGGGCGCTGCTTTAATGTTCACCTTCTTTCAGCAGGCAGTCTTTCGATACTTGCATTTTGTCAGATTTAAAAATGGCTTTAGTGCGAAAGCATACCATGCGATTATCTGAGGACAGCGCCCCGCTTACAAAAGCATACAAACATTTTCCAACCATATAGAGGAGTCACGAAAGTCAGAAATAGCTATCAAATCAATCACTTACCTTTGAAGATTTTCATCTGGTTGCAGTCACAAGAGTCTCAGCTACACAATAAATGTTTGTTTTGTTCAATAAAGTCCCTCTTTATATCCCAAAAACTCAGTTTTGTTGGCTCGTTGTGTTCAGTAATCCACTGGCTCAAAGACGGTCAAAACACGCAGACGAATACGTCCGAATAATACCGGTAACGTTTGTTGAAACATGTCAAACGATTTTTATAAATAATCCTCAGTTTGTCAATTGTCTAAATACGCGATAATATTTCAACCGGACAATAGCGTATTCAATAGAAAGGAAAAACAACGAAGGGCGCGCACTTGGTCATGTGCACAAACCAGCACTGCATGCTTCCTCAGTCCACTGACAGAAGGTCTCATTCTTCTTCATTTTTCAGAAAACAATCCTGAAACAATGTCTAAAGACTGTTGACATCTAGTGGAAGCCATAGGAACTGCAATCTTGGTCCTAACCCATTAGAAACTCAATAGGCATTCAATTGAAAACTTCCCACATCAAAAAAAATCCCACTTCCCGGATGGATTTTCCTCAGATTTTCACCTGCCATATCAGTTCTGTTATACTCACAGACATCATTTGAACGGTTTTGGAAACTTTACAGTGTGTTCTATCCAAATCTACCAATTATATGCATATCCTAGCTTCTGGGCCTGAGTAAAAGGTAGTTTACTTTGGGCACGCTTCTCATCCAGACGTCAAAATACTTCCCCTAAGCCATAAGAAGTTGAAATCCGTGTTCGAAGACTGATTTAAGTCTGTCAATCAATCACACAGCATCATCTGATATGGGAATTTGCAGTGTGCCAGGCTTTTATGAGAGACAATTGTCATCTAAAGCAGCATTGGTTTGGTTGTTTTCGTTGGAGATTTGTACTGTAAGCCACATTGGTACTTGTGCTGATTCATTGACTTCGCTGTTTAAAGAAGGTAGAGATTGCACACATAAAAACACTAACCACGACGTGATTTGAACACGGAACCTTCTGATCTGGAGTCAGATGCGCTACCGTTGCGCCACGAGGTCTTAGACAAAATGCATCTTTGGAGGTGATGCCTAGTTCAGATTTCGGTGACTGTAATCATTTGGAATGGAGGCCTGGATCTCTGGGGAAATGTACCATCTGACAATGCCCCCTCGTCAGCACGTGCCTCTGCCCGACAGGTTAGGTGTATGAAAATAGGTAAATGCAGAGCCCGAATAGCTCAGTCGGTAGAGCATCAGACTTTTAATCTGAGGGTCCAGGGTTCAAGTCCCTGTTCGGGCGCTGCTTTAATGTTCACCTTCTTTCAGCAGGCAGTCTTTCGATACTTGCATTTTGTCAGATTTAAAAATGGCTTTAGTGCGAAAGCATACCATGCGATTATCTGAGGACAGCGCCCCGCTTACAAAAGCATACAAACATTTTCCAACCATATAGAGGAGTCACGAAAGTCAGAAATAGCTATCAAATCAATCACTTACCTTTGAAGATTTTCATCTGGTTGCAGTCACAAGAGTCTCAGCTACACAATAAATGTTTGTTTTGTTCAATAAAGTCCCTCTTTATATCCCAAAAACTCAGTTTTGTTGGCTCGTTGTGTTCAGTAATCCACTGGCTCAAAGACGGTCAAAACACGCAGACGAATACGTCCGAATAATACCGGTAACGTTTGTTGAAACATGTCAAACGATTTTTATAAATAATCCTCAGTTTGTCAATTGTCTAAATACGCGATAATATTTCAACCGGACAATAGCGTATTCAATAGAAAGGAAAAACAACGAAGGGCGCGCACTTGGTCATGTGCACAAACCAGCACTGCATGCTTCCTCAGTCCACTGACAGAAGGTCTCATTCTTCTTCATTTTTCAGAAAACAATCCTGAAACAATGTCTAAAGACTGTTGACATCTAGTGGAAGCCATAGGAACTGCAATCTTGGTCCTAACCCATTAGAAACTCAATAGGCATTCAATTGAAAACTTCCCACATCAAAAAAAATCCCACTTCCCGGATGGATTTTCCTCAGATTTTCACCTGCCATATCAGTTCTGTTATACTCACAGACATCATTTGAACGGTTTTGGAAACTTTACAGTGTGTTCTATCCAAATCTACCAATTATATGCATATCCTAGCTTCTGGGCCTGAGTAAAAGGTAGTTTACTTTGGGCACGCTTCTCATCCAGACGTCAAAATACTTCCCCTAAGCCATAAGAAGTTGAAATCCGTGTTCGAAGACTGATTTAAGTCTGTCAATCAATCACACAGCATCATCTGATATGGGAATTTGCAGTGTGCCAGGCTTTTATGAGAGACAATTGTCATCTAAAGCAGCATTGGTTTGGTTGTTTTCGTTCGAGATTTGTACTGTAAGCCACATTGGTACTTGTGCTTATTCATTGACTTCGCTGTTTAAAGAAGGTAGAGATTGCACACATAAAAACACTAACCACGACGTGATTTGAACACGGAACCTTCTGATCTGGAGTCAGATGCGCTACCGTTGCGCCACGAGGTCTTAGACAAAATGCATCTTTGGAGGTGATGCCTAGTTCAGATTTCGGTGACTGTATCATTTGGAATGGAGGCCTGGATCTCTGGGGAAATGTACCATCTGACAATGCCCCCTCGTCAGCACGTGCCTCTGCCCGACAGGTTAGGTGTATGAAAATAGGTAAATGCAGAGCCCGAATAGCTCAGTCGGTAGAGCATCAGACTTTTAATCTGAGGGTCCAGGGTTCAAGTCCCTGTTCGGGCGCTGCTTTAATGTTCACCTTCTTTCAGCAGGCAGTCTTTCGATACTTGCATTTTGTCAGATTTAAAAATGGCTTTAGTGCGAAAGCATACCATGCGATTATCTGAGGACAGCGCCCCGCTTACAAAAGCATACAAACATTTTCCAACCATATAGAGGAGTCACGAAAGTCAGAAATAGCTATCAAATCAATCACTTACCTTTGAAGATTTTCATCTGGTTGCAGTCACAAGAGTCTCAGCTACACAATAAATGTTTGTTTTGTTCAATAAAGTCCCTCTTTATATCCCAAAAACTCAGTTTTGTTGGCTCGTTGTGTTCAGTAATCCACTGGCTCAAAGACGGTCAAAACACGCAGACGAATACGTCCGAATAATACCGGTAACGTTTGTTGAAACATGTCAAACGATTTTTATAAATAATCCTCAGTTTGTCAATTGTCTAAATACGCGATAATATTTCAACCGGACAATAGCGTATTCAATAGAAAGGAAAAACAACGAAGGGCGCGCACTTGGTCATGTGCACAAACCAGCACTGCATGCTTCCTCAGTCCACTGACAGAAGGTCTCATTCTTCTTCATTTTTCAGAAAACAATCCTGAAACAATGTCTAAAGACTGTTGACATCTAGTGGAAGCCATAGGAACTGCAATCTTGGTCCTAACCCATTAGAAACTCAATAGGCATTCAATTGAAAACTTCCCACATCAAAAAAAATCCCACTTCCCGGATGGATTTTCCTCAGATTTTCACCTGCCATATCAGTTCTGTTATACTCACAGACATCATTTGAACGGTTTTGGAAACTTTACAGTGTGTTCTATCCAAATCTACCAATTATATGCATATCCTAGCTTCTGGGCCTGAGTAAAAGGTAGTTTACTTTGGGCACGCTTCTCATCCAGACGTCAAAATACTTCCCCTAAGCCATAAGAAGTTGAAATCCGTGTTCGAAGACTGATTTAAGTCTGTCAATCAATCACACAGCATCATCTGATATGGGAATTTGCAGTGTGCCAGGCTTTTATGAGAGACAATTGTCATCTAAAGCAGCATTGGTTTGGTTGTTTTCGTTCGAGATTTGTACTGTAAGCCACATTGGTACTTGTGCTTATTCATTGACTTCGCTGTTTAAAGAAGGTAGAGATTGCACACATAAAAACACTAACCACGACGTGATTTGAACACGGAACCTTCTGATCTGGAGTCAGATGCGCTACCGTTGCGCCACGAGGTCTTAGACAAAATGCATCTTTGGAGGTGATGCCTAGTTCAGATTTCGGTGACTGTATCATTTGGAATGGAGGCCTGGATCTCTGGGGAAATGTACCATCTGACAATGCCCCCTCGTCAGCACGTGCCTCTGCCCGACAGGTTAGGTGTATGAAAATAGGTAAATGCAGAGCCCGAATAGCTCAGTCGGTAGAGCATCAGACTTTTAATCTGAGGGTCCAGGGTTCAAGTCCCTGTTCGGGCGCTGCTTTAATGTTCACCTTCTTTCAGCAGGCAGTCTTTCGATACTTGCATTTTGTCAGATTTAAAAATGGCTTTAGTGCGAAAGCATACCATGCGATTATCTGAGGACAGCGCCCCGCTTACAAAAGCATACAAACATTTTCCAACCATATAGAGGAGTCACGAAAGTCAGAAATAGCTATCAAATCAATCACTTACCTTTGAAGATTTTCATCTGGTTGCAGTCACAAGAGTCTCAGCTACACAATAAATGTTTGTTTTGTTCAATAAAGTCCCTCTTTATATCCCAAAAACTCAGTTTTGTTGGCTCGTTGTGTTCAGTAATCCACTGGCTCAAAGACGGTCAAAACACGCAGACGAATACGTCCGAATAATACCGGTAACGTTTGTTGAAACATGTCAAACGATTTTTATAAATAATCCTCAGTTTGTCAATTGTCTAAATACGCGATAATATTTCAACCGGACAATAGCGTATTCAATAGAAAGGAAAAACAACGAAGGGCGCGCACTTGGTCATGTGCACAAACCAGCACTGCATGCTTCCTCAGTCCACTGACAGAAGGTCTCATTCTTCTTCATTTTTCAGAAAACAATCCTGAAACAATGTCTAAAGACTGTTGACATCTAGTGGAAGCCATAGGAACTGCAATCTTGGTCCTAACCCATTAGAAACTCAATAGGCATTCAATTGAAAACTTCCCACATCAAAAAAAATCCCACTTCCCGGATGGATTTTCCTCAGATTTTCACCTGCCATATCAGTTCTGTTATACTCACAGACATCATTTGAACGGTTTTGGAAACTTTACAGTGTGTTCTATCCAAATCTACCAATTATATGCATATCCTAGCTTCTGGGCCTGAGTAAAAGGTAGTTTACTTTGGGCACGCTTCTCATCCAGACCTCAAAATACTTCCCCTAAGCCATAAGAAGTTGAAATCCGTGTTCGAAGACTGATTTAAGTCTGTCAATCAATCACACAGCATCATCTGATATGGGAATTTGCAGTGTGCCAGGCTTTTATGAGAGACAATTGTCATCTAAAGCAGCATTGGTTTGGTTGTTTTCGTTCGAGATTTGTACTGTAAGCCACATTGGTACTTGTGCTTATTCATTGACTTCGCTGTTTAAAGAAGGTAGAGATTGCACACATAAAAATACTAACCACGACGTGATTTGAACACGGAACCTTCTGATCTGGAGTCAGATGCGCTACCGTTGCGCCACGAGGTCTTAGACAAAATGCATCTTTGGAGGTGATGCCTAGTTCAGATTTCGGTGACTGTATCATTTGGAATGGAGGCCTGGATCTCTGGGGAAATGTACCATCTGACAATGCCCCCTCGTCAGCACGTGCCTCTGCCCGACAGGTTAGGTGTATGAAAATAGGTAAATGCAGAGCCCGAATAGCTCAGTCGGTAGAGCATCAGACTTTTAATCTGAGGGTCCAGGGTTCAAGTCCCTGTTCGGGCGCTGCTTTAATGTTCACCTTCTTTCAGCAGGCAGTCTTTCGATACTTGCATTTTGTCAGATTTAAAAATGGCTTTAGTGCGAAAGCATACCATGCGATTATCTGAGGACAGCGCCCCGCTTACAAAAGCATACAAACATTTTCCAACCATATAGAGGAGTCACGAAAGTCAGAAATAGCTATCAAATCAATCACTTACCTTTGAAGATTTTCATCTGGTTGCAGTCACAAGAGTCTCAGCTACACAATAAATGTTTGTTTTGTTCAATAAAGTCCCTCTTTATATCCCAAAAACTCAGTTTTGTTGGCTCGTTGTGTTCAGTAATCCACTGGCTCAAAGACGGTCAAAACACGCAGACGAATACGTCCGAATAATACCGGTAACGTTTGTTGAAACATGTCAAACGATTTTTATAAATAATCCTCAGTTTGTCAATTGTCTAAATACGCGATAATATTTCAACCGGACAATAGCGTATTCAATAGAAAGGAAAAACAACGAAGGGCGCGCACTTGGTCATGTGCACAAACCAGCACTGCATGCTTCCTCAGTCCACTGACAGAAGGTCTCATTCTTCTTCATTTTTCAGAAAACAATCCTGAAACAATGTCTAAAGACTGTTGACATCTAGTGGAAGCCATAGGAACTGCAATCTTGGTCCTAACCCATTAGAAACTCAATAGGCATTCAATTGAAAACTTCCCACATCAAAAAAAATCCCACTTCCCGGATGGATTTTCCTCAGATTTTCACCTGCCATATCAGTTCTGTTATACTCACAGACATCATTTGAACGGTTTTGGAAACTTTACAGTGTGTTCTATCCAAATCTACCAATTATATGCATATCCTAGCTTCTGGGCCTGAGTAAAAGGTAGTTTACTTTGGGCACGCTTCTCATCCAGACCTCAAAATACTTCCCCTAAGCCATAAGAAGTTGAAATCCGTGTTCGAAGACTGATTTAAGTCTGTCAATCAATCACACAGCATCATCTGATATGGGAATTTGCAGTGTGCCAGGCTTTTATGAGAGACAATTGTCATCTAAAGCAGCATTGGTTTGGTTGTTTTCGTTCGAGATTTGTACTGTAAGCCACATTGGTACTTGTGCTTATTCATTGACTTCGCTGTTTAAAGAAGGTAGAGATTGCACACATAAAAATACTAACCACGACGTGATTTGAACACGGAACCTTCTGATCTGGAGTCAGATGCGCTACCGTTGCGCCACGAGGTCTTAGACAAAATGCATCTTTGGAGGTGATGCCTAGTTCAGATTTCGGTGACTGTATCATTTGGAATGGAGGCCTGGATCTCTGGGGAAATGTACCATCTGACAATGCCCCCTCGTCAGCACGTGCCTCTGCCCGACAGGTTAGGTGTATGAAAATAGGTAAATGCAGAGCCCGAATAGCTCAGTCGGTAGAGCATCAGACTTTTAATCTGAGGGTCCAGGGTTCAAGTCCCTGTTCGGGCGCTGCTTTAATGTTCACCTTCTTTCAGCAGGCAGTCTTTCGATACTTGCATTTTGTCAGATTTAAAAATGGCTTTAGTGCGAAAGCATACCATGCGATTATCTGAGGACAGCGCCCCGCTTACAAAAGCATACAAACATTTTCCAACCATATAGAGGAGTCACGAAAGTCAGAAATAGCTATCAAATCAATCACTTACCTTTGAAGATTTTCATCTGGTTGCAGTCACAAGAGTCTCAGCTACACAATAAATGTTTGTTTTGTTCAATAAAGTCCCTCTTTATATCCCAAAAACTCAGTTTTGTTGGCTCGTTGTGTTCAGTAATCCACTGGCTCAAAGACGGTCAAAACACGCAGACGAATACGTCCGAATAATACCGGTAACGTTTGTTGAAACATGTCAAACGATTTTTATAATTAATCCTCAGTTTGTCAATTGTCTAAATACGCGATAATATTTCAACCGGACAATAGCGTATTCAATAGAAAGGAAAAACAACGAAGGGCGCGCACTTGGTCATGTGCGCAAACCAGCACTGCATGCTTCCTCAGTCCACTGACAGAAGGTCTCATTCTTCTTCATTTTTCAGAAAACAATCCTGAAACAATGTCTAAAGACTGTTGACATCTAGTGGAAGCCATAGGAACTGCAATCTTGGTCCTAACCCATTAGAAACTCAATAGGCATTCAATTGAAAACTTCCCACATCAAAAAAAATCCCACTTCCCGGATGGATTTTCCTCAGATTTTCACCTGCCATATCAGTGCTGTTATACTCACAGACATCATTTGAACGGTTTTGGAAACTTTACAGTGTGTTCTATCCAAATCTACCAATTATATGCATATCCTAGCTTCTGGGCCTGAGTAAAAGGTAGTTTACTTTGGGCACGCTTCTCATCCAGACGTCAAAATACTTCCCCTAAGCCATAAGAAGTTGAAATCCGTGTTCGAAGACTGATTTAAGTCTGTCAATCAATCACACAGCATCATCTGATATGGGAATTTGCAGTGTGCCAGGCTTTTATGAGAGACAATTGTCATCTAAAGAAGCATTGGTTTGGTTGTTTTCGTTCGAGATTTGTACTGTAAGCCACATTGGTACTTGTGCTGATTCATTGACTTCGCTGTTTAAAGAAGGTAGAGATTGCACACATAAAAACACTAACCACGACGTGATTTGAACACGGAACCTTCTGATCTGGAGTCAGATGCGATACCGTTGCGCCACGAGGTCTTAGACAAAATGCATCTTTGGAGGTGATGCCTAGTTCAGATTTCGGTGACTGTATCATTTGGAATGGAGGCCTGGATCTCTGGGGAAATGTACCATCTGACAATGCCCCCTCGTCAGCACGTGCCTCTGCCCGACAGGTTAGGTGTATGAAAATAGGTAAATGCAGAGCCCGAATAGCTCAGTCGGTAGAGCATCAGACTTTTAATCTGAGGGTCCAGGGTTCAAGTCCCTGTTCGGGTGCTGCTTTAATGTTCACCTTCTTTCAGCAGGCAGTCTTTCGATACTTGCATTTTGTCAGATTTAAAAATGGCTTTAGTGCGAAAGCATACCATGCGATTATCTGAGGACAGCGCCCCGCTTACAAAAGCATACAAACATTTTCCAACCATATAGAGGAGTCACGAAAGTCAGAAATAGCTATCAAATCAATCACTTACCTTTGAAGATTTTCATCTGGTTGCAGTCACAAGAGTCTCAGCTACACAATAAATGTTTGTTTTGTTCAATAAAGTCCCTCTTTATATCCCAAAAACTCAGTTTTGTTGGCTCGTTGTGTTCAGTAATCCACTGGCTCAAAGACGGTCAAAACACGCAGACGAATACGTCCGAATTGTACCGGTAACGTTTGTTGAAACATGTCAAACGATTTTTATAATTAATCCTCAGTTTGTCAATTGTCTAAATACGCGATAATATTTCAACCGGACAATAGCGTATTCAATAGAAAGGAAAAACAACGAATGCGCGCACTTGGTCATGTGCGCAAACCAGCACTGCATGCTTCCTCAGTCCACTGACAGAAGGTCTCATTCTTCTTCATTTTTCAGAAAACAATCCTGAAACAATGTCTAAAGACTGTTGACATCTAGTGGAAGCCATAGGAACTGCAATCTTGGTCCTAACCCATTAGAAACTCAATAGGCATTCAATTGAAAACTTCCCACATCAAAAAAAATCCCACTTCCCGGATGGATTTTCCTCAGATTTTCACCTGCCATATCAGTTCTGTTATACTCACAGACATCATTTGAACGGTTTTGGAAACTTTACAGTGTGTTCTATCCAAATCTACCAATTATATGCATATCCTAGCTTCTGGGCCTGAGTAAAAGGTAGTTTACTTTGGGCACGCTTCTCATCCAGACGTCAAAATACTTCCCCTAAGCCATAAGAAGTTGAAATCCGTGTTCGAAGACTGATTTAAGTCTGTCAATCAATCACACAGCATCATCTGATATGGGAATTTGCAGTGTGCCAGGCTTTTATGAGAGACAATTGTCATCTAAAGCAGCATTGGTTTGGTTGTTTTCGTTCGAGATTTGTACTGTAAGCCACATTGGTACTTGTGCTGATTCATTGACTTCGCTGTTTAAAGAAGGTAGAGATTGCACACATAAAAACACTAACCACGACGTGATTTGAACACGGAACCTTCTGATCTGGAGTCAGATGCGCTACCGTTGCGCCACGAGGTCTTAGACGAAATGCATCTTTGGAGGTGATGCCTAGTTCAGATTTCGTTGACTGTATCATTTGGAATGGAGGCCTGGATCTCTGGGGAAATGTACCATCTGACAATGCCCCCTCGTCAGCACGTGCCTCTGCCCGACAGGTTAGGTGTATGAAAATAAGTAAATGCAGAGCCCGAATAGCTCAGTCGGTAGAGCATCAGACTTTTAATCTGAGGGTCCAGCGTTCAAGTCCCTGTTCGGGTGCTGCTTTAATGTTTACCTTCCTTCAGTAGGCAGTCTTTCAATACTTGCATTTTGTCAGATTTAAAAATGGCTTTACTGCGAAAGCATACCATGTGATTATCTGAGGACAGCGCCCCGCTTACAAACGCATACAAACATTTTCCAACCATATAGAGTCACGAAAGTCAGAAATAGCGATCAAATTAATCACTTACCTTTGAAGATTTTCATCTGGTTGCAGTCACAAGAGTCTCAGCTACACAATAAATGTTTGTTTTGTTCAATAAAGTCCCTCTTTATATCCAAAAACTCAGTTTTGTTGGCGCGTTGTGTTCAGTAATCCACTGGCTCAAAGGCGGTCAAAACACGCAGACGAATACATCCGAATAGTACCGGTAAAGTTTGTTGAAACATGTCAAACGATTTTTATAATTAATCCTCAGGTTGTCAATTGTCTAAATTCTCGATAATATTTCAACCGGACAATAGCGTATTCAATAGAAAGGAAAAACAACGAAGGGCGCGCACTTGGTCATGTGCGCAAACCAACACTGCATGCTTCCTTAGTCCACTGACAGAAGGTCTCATTCTTGTTCATTTTTCAGAAAACAATCCTGAAACAATGTCTAAAGACTGTTGACATCTAGTGGAAGCCATAGGAACTGCAATCTGGGTCCTAACCCATTAGAAACTCAATAGGCATTCAATTGAAAACTTCCCACATCAAAAAAAATCCCACTTCCCGGATGGATTTTCCTCAGATTTTCACCTGCCATATCAGTTCTGTTATACTCACAGACATCATTTGAACAGTTTTGGAAACTTTACAGTGTGTTCTATACAAATCTACCAATTATATGCATATCCTAGCTTCTGGGCCTGAGTAAAAGGCAGTTTACTTTGGGCACGCTTCTCATCCAGACGTCAAAATACTTCCCCTAAGCCATAAGAAGTTGAAATCCGTGTTCGAAGACTGATTTAAGTCTGTCAATCAATCACACAGCATCATCTGATATGAGAATTTGCAGTGTGCCAGGCTTTTATGAGAGACAATTGTCATCTAAAGCAGCATTGGTTTGGTTGTTTTCGTTCGAGATTTGTACTGTAAGCCACATTGGTACTTGTGCTGATTCATTGACTTCGCTGTTTAAACCTGTTAGGGCTACCCCCCCACTTCTCTTAATTTCCGCCTAAAGACATACCCAAATCTAACTGTCTGTAGCTCAGGCCCAGTAGCAAGGATATGCATGTTCTTGGTTTCATTTGAAAGGAAACACTCTGAAGTTTGTGGAAATGTGAATTGAATGTAGGAGAATATAACACAATAGATCTGGTAGAAGAAAATACAAGGAAACAAACATACGTTTTCTGTTATTTATTGTTGCTGTATCATCTTTCAAATAAAGAAGAACAGACAAACATACAGATGGGATGCTGGGGATGGTTTGATTGCAGAAAATAAGATGGCAACAATAGCTGAGCAAAGTTTTGGAAAATTAACTCCAAAAATGAGCGAGCCACATGCCATTGATCATGAGGTCACCCAGGTGTCCCACACCAATGTACCCAAATGTACCCAAGTGGCCAAATTGGTACAGTGATACATATTGAAAGAAACAACTATATACAAAATACAAATGTCATTCTAACACTCCCCCCCCCCCCCAAAAAAAAAGTAAAAAATTAACATTGGGAACTATTTACACTTTATATTTACAATACTGTGAAGACCCTCAGTCCACAATATTGTGCTGATGGTGCCATGGCACATAGCAGTTTCTTTCTGCTGTAAAGCAGAGGCTTACTGCGCAGGTGTTGCAGGTGATGGCACATTTTCTGTGACAAAGGGCACAGCGACGTCTCCCCACTGTGGCCTTTTTGCCCGGAGGCACATCCATGCCTGCAGAGATGTATCTGGGCAGGTGAACACCACAGTTTGGAGCAGAAGAGACAGAGGTAGAGGGGACAGAAGGTGCTTCAGTGGACTTGCTATAGGCAGCAAGCTCCTGGATGAGCACCTCTCTGAATGCAAGCTGAGAGATGGGGGCTGTCCACAGCTCTTGGCCATTTCCTTCTGTAGAATGAAAGAATTGACCACACCAATATCAATAAAATGATTTTAAAAAAAATTGTACCATTTCATGGTCTTGTGTAGCACATTGTAGTACCCTATCAGTGCATCTGACAGGTCCACACCCCCCATGCTCTTGTTGTAGTCTTTGACAGCTACTGGAATGGGGCCATTTTTGGTGTTCCATGCCCCGCTACCGTCCTTGACACGCCTGATGACCTGATCTCCACTGAAGGACTTGTGGATAGTGGAGCACATGACCACCTCCCTGGTATCCATCCACTTCACAAACAGCAGGCCATCTTCACGGATCCATCGCATGGTACCCCGCTCAGCCCGCTTAGGCATGTCGTTTTCCTTGGTTTTCGGAAAGCCCACCCTGTTGGTCCGAATGGTCCCACAAGCCCACACATCACGCTGCCTCAGGTCTCTGAACAGGGTAGGGCTTGTGTAGAAGTTGTCTACAAATAGTTTGTAGCCCTTCCCCAGCAGTTGAAAATCCAATAATTCCATAACGGAATCATAACTCAGTCCATTACCGGTTGCAAAACTGCTCTTCCCCTCATAAACAAAAAAATTACAGGTGTAGGCACACACAGAATCAGCCAAAACAAACAGTTTGTATCCCCACTTGGTCGGTTTGTTTCTCATGTATTGTTTTAGGCTGATTCGGGCCTTTGAGGCTACCATCCTCTCATCAATGGACAGGTTCTGGGCAGGCTGAAAATAGGTCTTGCAGGCCTCAACGATGTTGGGGTAGAGAGGTTTGATCTTGCATAGCCTATCAAACCTTGGTGTGCCTCTCTGCTTGTCATTCTCCCCATCAACTTCTGGGTCACTGATGTGAAGTGCCCGTGAGATAGACAGAAACCGTTTGCAAGACATCACAGTCATGGGGAAAGGCAGTTGGTAGAGAGCTGACGTCTTCCAGTAGTCCTTCAGAGTTTTCAACTTCACCAGCCCCATGTAAATGACCAGTGAAAGAAAGCAGAAAAGGTCTGAAATGGAAATGGGCTTCCATGCCTCTTTCTTTCCTGACTGCTTCTTAGCCCCATACTTATTGGTGTTCGACACCAGGGAATCTACAACTGACGAGGTGAAAAACAGTTGGAAAAGTTGAAGGGGTCTGTACTTTGCAGTCATGTCAAGTTGAGGGCCTGGCTGCCTTTTGGGTCTGAAAACTGGTGGAATTGGTTCCACATCTTCTTCTGACACAGAGTGCCAACGACCCTCTGTCCCTTTGTTTGAAGGTTTCTCTCTGCCCCACCTCCGTTTCTTTGTTACTGACTTCACACCTCTAGATGGAGCCAGAGACAGCAGGGCTCCGTCTGGATGAACCAGCTTCAGAGGGGGATGGGCACCTAGCCACTGGTGGCTCATAATCAGAATCACTCCCACTGTGAATGAAAGGCAAAACTCAGTAAGAATACTTTCACATATGAGCCCTGTATCAACATGTAAAATAAACATATGTGTATTATATAGAGTACAGGGAACATTATGGTGAATTGCTGTTCCATTCCACGTTTATGTAAATTCAATTTAAAAAATATATATATATATAAACACACAGTACAGCCAAGGTGTACTTTATACATTTACATTTTAGTCATTTAGCAGATGCGCTTATCCAGAGCGACGTACAGTAGTGAATGTATACATCTCACGCATTATAATTTTTTTTTGTATTGGTCCCCAGTGAGAATTGAACCCATAGCCATGGCATTATAGACACCATGCGCTACCGACTGAGCCACAGGGAAGACATTGCGTTACTGATGGAATTTTTATATATTGCAAATAAAATAAGAAAATCTCAATAAAAAAAAATAAATATATTTCATATTATTCATTTCAAACAATAACATTACGACTTACTTATCCAGCACGGCATCCTCCCCATGTAGAAACATATCTTCAGTCCTGGAGTCAAAGCTATCTTCACTGAAAGAATCATCTTCCTCTAGAAATTCTGTCTCGCTTTCTCTATCAATTTCCTCTAAAATCTCGGTCAAATCTGTATACCTAGACTTTGTTTTAGACTTTCCTGATTTATTCGCCATAATTTCACTAAATAAACTTGCTGAAAACGCTATTGATTATGTACCGCTATGCGTAACACTCGTGGCTCCGTCAAGTAGAATTCGCAATGACTGGAGAACCTCTTTTACGCCAGAGTTTACGACGAAGGCTGGTCTTCAAACCTATAACCATTATACACCGTCATTTACCTTAGCTCATTGGCTATCTTCCAAGCTAGATTTCAAGATGATCAGTGGTCATTGGGCCAAAATACAGTCAATCAACGATAGACCGCTCCTACCACTGGTGCGTAAAGCTGTCATTGATCGCTGTCTTCAAATCGGCTTCTTTCGGTCAATACGTCCCAGGAAAAAAACCATCAAGGTTGATGTGTCACTAACAATCAGAGGATTGCAATGAAGCCAACCTTGACTAGATACACGTTTGTTTTGTGAGTGTAATTACCACGAATGTCACGTCCAAAGTTGAAGGAGACGGAAATCACGACGCAAGCGGTTTACAAATGTTTCGTGTTAGGCTATAAAAATGGATTTGATCAAACATAATTGACATTCACTAAGTAGTTAGGACACTTGGCATTGCCACCAGAAGAAGATCTTCAAAGGTAATTGATTATTTTATTGCCATTTCTGACTTTAGTGGAAAATGCCAGTAATGCTTGTGTGTGCGGGAGCTGTCCTCGGATTATTATAATGTATGCTTTCGCCGCAAAACATTTTTGATATCTGACATACTGGCTGGATTAACAAGATGTTAAGCTTTTAAAAACTGTAACCTACATGTATTTACATAAATGTTTAATATAACGATAGTGGATTTAGAATTGTGAAGCTATCCATTTTCACCGGATGTTAGCCAAGTGGGACGAAATCGTCCCACCTAGCCCAGACAGGTTAAAGAAGGTAGAGATTGCACACATAAAAACACTAACCACGACGTGATTTGAACACGGAACCTTCTGAACTGGAGTCAGATGCGCTACCGTTGCGCCACGAGGTCTTAGACAAAATGCATCTTTGGAGGTGATGCCTAGTTCAGATTTCGTTGACTGTATCATTTGGAATGGAGGCCTGGATCTCTGGGGAAATGTACCATCTGACAATGCCCCCTCGTCAGCACGTGCCTCTGCCCGACAGGTTAGGTGTATGAAAATAGGTAAATGCTGAACCCCAATAGCTCAGTCGGTAGAGCATCAGACTTTTAATCTGAGGGTCCAGGGTTCAAGTCCCTGTTCGGGCGCTGCTTTAATGTTCACCTTCTTTCAGCAGGCAGTCTTTCGATACTTGCATTTTGTCAGATTTAAAAATGGCTTTACTGCGAAAGCATACCATGCGATTATCTGAGGACAGCGCCCGGCTTACAAAAGCATACAAACATTTTCCAACCATATAGAGGAGTCATGAAAGTCAGAATTAGCTATCAAATCAATCACTTAAATTGGAAGATTTTCATCTGGTTGCAGTCACAAGAGTCTCAGCTACACAATAAATGTTTGTTTTGTTCAATAAAGTCCCTCTTTATATCCCAAAAACTCAGTTTTGTTGGCTCGTTGTGTTCAGTAATCCACTGGCTCAAAGACGGTCAAAACACACAGACGAATACGTCCGAATAGTACCGCTAACGTTTGTTGAAACATGTCAAACGATTTTTATAATTAATCCTCAGTTTGTCAATTGTCTAAATACGCGATAATATTTCAACCGGACAATAGCGTATTCAATAGAAAGGAAAAACAACGAAGGGCGCGCACTTGGTCATGTGCGCAAACCAGCACTGCATGCTTCCTCAGTCCACTGACAGAAGGTCTCATTCTTCTTCATTTTTCAGAAAACAATCCTGAAACAATGTCTAAAGATTGTTGACATCTAGTGGAAGCCATAGGAACTGCAATCTGGGTCCTAACCCATTAGAAACTCAATAGGCATTCAATTGAAAACTTCCCACATCAAAAAAAATCCCACTTCCCGTATGGATTTTCCTATGATTTTCACCTGCCATATCAGTTCTGTTATACTCACAGACATCGTTTGAACGGTTTTGGAAACTTTACAGTGTGTTCTATCCAAATCTACCAATTATATGCATATCCTAGCTTCTGGGCCTGAGTAACAGGCAGTTTACTTTGGGCACGCTTCTCATCCAGACGTCAAAATACTTCCCCATAGCCATAAGAAGTTCAAATCCGTGTTCGAAGACTGATTTAAGTTTGTCAATCAATCACACAGCATCATCTGATATGGGAATTTGCAGTGTGCCAGGCTTTTATGAGAGACAATTGTCATCTAAAGCAGCATTGGTTTGGTTGTTTTCGTTTGAGATTTGTACTGTAAGGCACATTGGTACTTGTGCTGATTCATTGTCTTCGCTGTTTAAAGAAGGTAGAGATTGCACACATAAAAACTCTGAACACGACGTGATTTGAACACGCAACCTTCTGATCTGGAGTCAGACGGCCTACCATTGCACCACTAGGTCTTAGACAAAATGCATTTTTGGAGGGGATGCCTAGTTCAGATTTCGTTGACTGTATAATTTGGAATGGAGGCCTGGTTCTCTGGGGAAATGTACCATCTGACAATGCCCCCTCGTCAGCACGTGCCTCTGCCTGGCAGGTTAGGTGTATGAAAATAAGTAAATGCAGAACCTGAATAGCTCAGTAGGTAGAGCATCAGTCTTTTAATCTGAGGGTCCAGGGTTCAAGTCCCTGTTTGGGCGCTGCTTTAATGTTCACCTTCCTTCAGTAGGCATTCTTTCGATACTTGCATTTTGTCAGATATAAAAATGGCTTTACTGCGAAAGCATACCATGCGATTATCTGAGGACAGCGCCCCACATACAAATGCATACAAACATTTTCCAACCAATTAGAGGAGTCACGAAAGTCAGAAATAGCGATCAAATGAATCACTTTGAAGATTTTCATCTGGTTGCAGTCACAAGAGTCTCAGCTACACAATAAATGTTTGTTTTGTTCAATAAAGTCCCTCTTTATATCCCAAAAACTAAGTTTTGTTGGCGCGTTGTGTTCAGTAATCCATTGGCTCAAAGGCGGTCAAAACACGCAGACGAATACGTCCGAATAGTACCGGTAACGTTTGTTGAAACATGTCAAACGATTTTTAGAATTAATCCTCAGGTTGTCAATTGTCTAAATACTCGATAATATTTCAACCGGACAATAGCGTATTCAATAGAAAGGAAAAACAGCGAAGGGCGTGCACTTGGTCATGTGCGCAAACCAGCACTGCATGCTTCCTCAGTCCACTGACAGAAGGTCTCATTCTTCTTCATTTTTCAGAAAACAATCCTGAAACAATGTCTAAAGACTGTTGACATCTAGTGGAAGCCATAGGAACTGCAATCTGGGTCCTAACCCATTAGAAACTCAATAGGCATTCAATTGAAAACTTCCCACATCAAAATAAATCTCACTTCCCGGATGGATTTTCCTCAGATTTTCACCTGCCATATCAGTTCTGTTATACTCACAGACATCATTTGAACGGTTTTGGAAATTTTACAGTGTGTTCTATCCAAATCTACCAATTATATGCATATCCTAGCTTCTGGGCCTGAGTAACAGGCAGTTTACTTTGGGCACGCTTCTCATCCAGACGTCAAAATACTTCCCCCAAGCCATAAGAAGTTAATGTTGCTGTTAATGTTGCTGTTAATGTTACTGTTGCTGTTAATGTTGCTGTTAATGTTGCTGTTAATGTTACTGTTGCAGTTAATGTTACTGTTAATGTTGCTGTTAATGTTACTGTTGCTGTTAATGTTGCTGTTGCTGTTAGTGTTACTGTTGCTTTTAATGTTGCTGTTAAATTTGCTGTTACTGTTAATGTTGCTGTTAGTGTTGCTATTACTGTTAGTGTTGCTGTTAATGTTACTGTTGCTGTTGCTGTTAGTGTTGCTGTTGCTGTTACTGTTACTGTTACTGTTGCTGTTGCTGTTAGTGGTAATGTTGCTGTTGCTGTTTCTATTGCTGTTACTGTTGCTGTTGCTGTTACTGGTAGTGGTAATGTTGCTGTTACTGTTAATGTTGCTGTTGCTGTTACTGTTGCTGTTAGTGTTGCTGTTAATGTTGCTGTTACTGTTAGTGTTGCTGTTAATGTTGCTGTTACTGTTACTGTTGCTGTTAATGTTGCTGTTACTGTTAGTGTTGCTGTTGCTGTTGCTGTTAATTTTGCTGTTGCTGTTGCTGTTACAGTTACTGTTAATGTTACTGTTAGTGTTGCTGTTAATGTTGCTTTTGCTGTTAATGTTGCTGTTGCTGTTAATGTTATTGTTAATGTTGCTGTTACTGTTACTGTTGCTGTTGCTGTTGCTGTTGCTGTTGCTGTTACTGTTAATGTTGCTGTTACTGTTACTGTCTTGTATTGGCTATTTTGTTTGTATCACTATAGACAGACAGATCCCAGACAGATAGGCAGACAGACAGTGGGATCAAAAGATTGATGTTTGGATAGATAGATACATGGCTTTTCCTAAATGTACAAGGAGTTCTCCCCTTCCAACATAGATGGACCACAACTAATATATATACACTGAGTTGATAAAACATTAGGAACATCTCACTAATATTGAGTTGCACCCCCCTTTTGCCTTCAGAACAGCTTCAATTCGTTAGGGCATGGACTCCAGCGTTCCACAGGGATGCTGGCCCATGTTAACTTCAATGTTTCCCACAGTTGTGTCAGGTTGGCTGGATGTCCTTTGGTTGGTGGACCATTCTTGATAACTGTGAAAACCCCAACAGCATTGCAGTTCTTGACACAAACCGGTGTGCCTGGCACCTACTCCCGTACCCCATTCAAAGGCAGATAAATATTTTGTCTTGCCCATTCACCGTCTGAATGGTACACATACGTAATCTATGTCTTAATTGTCTCAAGACTTAAAAATCCTTCTTTAACCTGTCTCCTCCACTTCATCTACACTGACTGAAGTGGATTTAACAACTGACATCAATAAGGGATCATAGACTGACCAGGTGAATCCAGGTGAAAGCAATGTCCTGGAAATGTTTTGTACACTCAGTGTATAAGAAAGCTACTGCCCCTGTTTCCTAACCTTTCCTTTTCCAGGGCCTTCTTTGTTCATGACACAGTGGCACAGAAAGGTTAGGACCCCGAGCAGTCACCCCTACCTGATGATATAGAGGAAGAGGATGAAGACTCTGAAGATTAGAAGACCGGTCAAAAGGACTCTGTGAAGATTAAAAGACTGGTAAAAAGGACTCTGTGAAGATCAGAAGACTGGTCAAAAGGACTCTGTGAGGATTAGAAGACTGGTCAAAAGGACTCTGTGAGGATTAGAAGACTGGTCAAAAGGACTCTGTGAGGATTAGAAGACTGGTCAAAAGGACTCTGTGAGGATTAGAAGACTGGTCAAAAGGACTCTGTGAAGATTAGAAGACTGGTCAAAAGGACTCTGTGAAGATTAGAAAACTGGTCCATCATGGGCATATAGCTAAGTACTAGATTGAGATTTCAAGTTAGGATTGTGCTCATGCTGTATTTGGCGTTGTCCTTTGCGAAACATTCTCTGAACACATTGATAATATCAGATAAAAAATTGGAATGACATTTTAGAACCTATACTTGAATGCCACAGTGATAGGTCTGATACTTGTCTGATCAGCAGCGCAACAATATGGGACGTGCTGAAGGTTAAAGCCACGGAGAATAGCTTTTAAGAACAGTCCTATTGTCAATTAATTGTAGTCTAGTCTCGTTACAGCCTTAGTAGCTGGTTTCATTCTTGGTACTGAGATTGTAGTCACACAACCTACTGTATTCCATGGAAGCCACACAAGTGAAGGTGTAGCCAGGACAAAAGCTCCAAGATGGAAAGACAACATACGGAACAGGGTTCTAGAAAACCCTGGATCACCTTTGGGGCTGCAGTCTCTCCAATCTCAGGCTTTGGAGAGTCAATTCTTCCATATCTTTGCTGCCATATATCTACAGTGACACATTGCAGAGTTATAACATTCTTGTGTGTGTGTGTGTCTGTTTGCGTGTGTGTGTGTTTGTGTGTGTGTCTGTTTGCATGTGTGTGTGTGTTTGTGTGCGTGTGTGTGCGTGTGCGTGTATGTGTGTGTGTATGTGTGTGTGTGCATGTATGTGTGTGTGTGTGTGCATGTGTGTGCGTGTGTGTGTGTGTGTGTGTGCATGTATGTGTGTGCATGTGTCTGTGCGTGTGTGTGTGTGTGTGTGTGTTTGCGTGTGTGTGTGTGTGTGTGTGTTTGCATGTGTGTGCGTGTGCGTGTATGTGAACGATCGATGTTGGATGGTGTTTTCAGACAATAATAAAAAACATAACGTTATACAGGCTGATTGGTATAACCAACCTTATATGGAAGTTTAGGACTGACCTTTTTTGACCGGGTCTGTTTTTATTGATGCAATATGCCGCCATTTTTCCAAGCCGTAATGCAAAGTGCTCCATCCTAGCGTGACCTGATTGTAGGTAACGACATGAGATGCTGTGTTTCCATTGATAACATCTGGTGAAAACACTGTGGAATAACCTCTCCAGCTGTGTGATTCTGTCTGTTGCACACTGCCAAAATGGTTCTCTCAAATAAATTGGCTGGAATTAAGTGACATTTACGGCCAGGGTAATAGTATCAATATTCATGTGCCAGGGTAATATCATCAATATTCATGGACCAGGGTAATAGCATCAATATTCATGTGCCAGGGTAATAATCAATATTCATGGACCAGGATTAGTAGCTTCAATATTCATGTGCCAGTGTAATAGCATCAGAATTAATGGACCAGGGTAATATCATCAATATTCATGGACCAGGGTAATAGCATCAATATCCATGAGCCAGGGTAATAATCAATATTCATGGGCCAGGATTAGTAGCATCAATATTCATGGTCCAGGGTAATAGAATCAATATACATGAGCCAGGGTAACAGCATCAATATTCATGGTCCAGGGTAATAGCATCAATATTCATGATCCAGGGTAATAGCATCAATATTCATGTGACAGGGTAATAATCAATATTCATGGTCCAGGATTAGTAGCATCAATATTCATGGGTTTATTAGAAGATCGCTTATTGAGAGCAGCAAATGGTGAGCAGACTTGCATCTCTATCTTTCTGGCCCTCACTTTCTCATTCCCCATCTCTTTCTTCTCTCTCTCTCTCTCTCTCTCTCTCTCTCTGTAGCTCTCTCTCTGTATCACTCTCTCTCTCTCTGTAGCTCTCTCTCTCGCTCTGTATCTCTCTCACTCTGTATCTCTCTCTGTAGCTCTGTATCGCTCTCTGTATCTCTCTCTGTAGCTCTCTCTGTATTACTCTCTGTATCTCTCTCTGTAGCTCTCTCTCTGTAGCTCTCTGTATCACTCTCTGTATCTCTCTCTGTAGCTCTCTCTCTGTATCACTCTCTCTGTATCACTCTCTCTATATCACTCTCTGTAGCTCTCTCTCTATATCACTCTCTGTAGCTCTCTCTCTCACTCTGTATCTCTCTCTCGCTCTGTATCTCTCTCTCGCTCTGTAGCTCTCTCTCTGTATCACTCTCTGTAGCTCTCTCTCTGTATCTCCCTCTGTATCACTCACTGTAGCTCTCTCTCTCTGTATCACTCTCTATATCTCTCTCTGTAGCTCTCTCTCTGTATCACACTCTGTAGCTCTCTCGCTCGCTCTGTATCTCTCTCTCGCTCTGTATCTCTCTCTGTAGCTCTCTCTCTGTATCACTCTCTGTATCTCTCTCTGTATCTCTCTCTCTGTATCTCTCTCTGTAGCTCTCTCTCTCTCTCTCTTTCTGTAGCTCTCTCTCTGTATCTCTCTCTGTATCTCTCTCTGTAGCTCTCTCTCTGTATCTCTCTCTCCGTAGCTCTCTCTCTATATCTCTTTGTATCACTCTCTGTATCTCTCTCTGTAGCTCTCTCTCTGTATCACTTTCTGTAGCTCTCTTCTCTCGCCCTGTATCTCTCTCTCGCTCTGTATCTCTCTCTCTCTGTATCTCTCTCTATATCTCTCTCTCTGTAGCTCTCTCTATATATATATATCTCTCTCTGTAGCTCTCTGTAGTTCTCTCTCTGTAGCGCTCTCTCTATAGCTCTCTCTCTGTAGCTCTCTCTCTCTGTATCGCTCTCTGTATCTCTCTCTGTATCTCTCTCTCCCTCTCTCTCTCTCTCTCTCTGTAGCTCTCTCTCTGTAGCTCTCTGTAGCTCAATTCAATTCCCTTTAAGGGCTTTCTTGGCATGGGAAACATATGTTTACATTGTCAAAGCAAATGAAATCTTGCTGCTGTGATGGCACACTGTGGTATTTCACCTGATAGATATGGGAGTTTATCAAAATTTGATTTGTTTTCGAATTCTTTGTGGGTCTGTGTAACCTGAGGGAAATATGTGTCTCTAATATGGTCATACATTTGGCAGAAGGTTAGGATGTGCAGCTCAGTTTCCACCTCATTTTGTGGGCAGTGTGCACCAAGCCTGTCTTCTCTTGAGAGCCAGGTCTGCCTTCAGCGGCCTTTCTCAAAAGCAAGGCTATGCTCACTGAGTCTGTACATAGTCAAAGATGTCCTTAAGTTTGGGTCAGTCACAGTGGTCAGGTATTCTGCCACTGTGTACTCTCTGTTTAGGGACAAATAGCATTCTAGTTTGGTATGTTTTTTTGGTAAATTCTTTACAATGTGTCAAGTAATTATGTTTTTGTTTTCTCATGATTTGGTTGCGTCTAATTGTGTTGCTGTCCTGTGGCTCTGTGGGGTCTGTTTGTGTTTGTGAACAGAGCCCCAGGACCAGCTTGCTTAGGGAACTTTTCTCCAGGTTAATCTCTCCGTAGGTGATAGCTTTGTTATGGAAGGTTTGGGAATTGCTTCCTTTTAGGTGGTTATAGAATTGAACTGCTCTTTTCTAGATTTGGATAATTAGCGGGCATCTGACTAATTCTGCTCTGCATGCATTATTTGGTGTTTTACGTTGTACACAGAGGATATTTTTGAGGAATTCTGCATGCAGAGTCTCAATTTGGTGTTTGTCCCATTGTGTGAATTATTGGTTGGTGAGTGGACCCCAGACCTCACAACCATAAAGGGCAATGGGTTCTATAACTGATTCAAGTATTTTAAGCCAGATCCTAATTGGTATGTCAAATTTTATGTTCCTGATGGCATAGGAGGTCCTTCTTGTCTTGTCTCTCAGATCGTTCACAGCTTTGTGGAAGTTACCTTTGGCGCTGATTTTTAGGCCGAGGTACGTATAGTTTTTTGTGTGCTCTAGGGCAACGGTGTCTAAGATGTAATTTGTATTCGTGGTCCTGGTCCATTATTTCTGTCTTACTGAGACTTACTGTCAGGGCCCAGGTCTGACAGAATATGTGCAGAAGATCTAGGTGCTGCTGTAGGCCCTCCTTGGTTGGGGCAAGAAGCATCAGATCATCAGCAAACAGTAGACATTTTACTTCAGATTCTAGTAGGGTGAGGACGGGTGCTGCAGACTGTTCTAGTGCCCTCACCAATTCGTTGATATATATGTTGAAGAGGGTGGGGTTTAAGCTGCATCCCTGTCTCACCCCACGACCCTGTGGAAAGAAATGTGTGGTTTTTTTGCCAATTTTAACCACACACTTGTTGTTTGTGTACATGGATTTTATAATGTTGTATGTTTTTCCCCCCAACACAACTTTCCATCAGTTTGTATAGCAGACCCTCAGTGGTTTATCCATACATCTCCATTTTGGATAGGTAACTCTTCGTGTTGTTGTTTGTTTAGAGTTTTCCAATTTTCCCAGAAGTGGTTAGATTCTATGGATTCTTCAGTTACATTGAGCTGATTTCTGATGTGCTGTTCCTTCTTTTTCCGTAGTGTATTTCTGTATTGTTTTAGTGATTCACCATAGTGAAGGCGTAGGCTCAGGTTTTCTGGGTCTCTGTCACGTCCTGACCAGCAGAGGGAGTAATTGTATTAGTTTTGGTCAGGACGTGGCAGAGGTTTTGTGTTGTGTGTAGGTTGGGTGCTGGACTCTCAATTGGAGGCAGGTGTTTCTAGTTGCCTCTGATTGGGAGTCCTATAAACAGGTGTGTGTTTTTCTTTGTGGTTGTGGGTAGTTGTTTGTGAGCACTGCTTTGTTTAGCCTGCCACACTGTTCGTGTCGTGAGTATTGTTTATTGTTTTTTTCCTGTGGATGCTATTACTCGTGTTTTATTAAAAAAGATGAGTATCCACATTCCCGCTGTGTATTGGTCCTCCCTTCAACACAACGACATATTCTGTGATAGTCTCTATGTTTTTGGTTGGATAGGTTTCTCAATTTCTTTCTTAGGTTTTTGCATTCTTCATCAAACCATTTGTCATAGTTGTTCATTTTCTTAGGTTGTCTGCTTGCAATTTTTAGATTTGATAGGGAAGCTTAGAGGTCAAATATACTGTTTAGGTTTTCTACTGCCAAGTTTACACCTTCAGTATTACAGTGGAACCAGTTTCCTGCTCTCTCTCTCTCTCTCTCTCTCTCTCTCTCGTCCTCTCTCTCTCTCTCTGCAGTTTCCTGCTCTCTTTCCCCAGTTTCCTGCTCTCTCTCTCCAGTTTCCCTCTCTCTCTCTCTCTCTCTCTCTCTCTCTCATGTCTTGCTCTCTCACTATCCAGGTTCCTGCTCTCTCTCTCTCTCTCTCTCTCTCTCACTCTCTCTCTCTCTCTCTCTCTCTCTCTCTCTCTCTCGTCTTGCTCTCTCTCCAGTTTCCTTCCTTCCTTCTCTCTCTCTCGCTCTCTCGCACTCTCCAGTTTCCTGCTCTCTCTATCTCTCTCTTTCCCGTGTCCTGCTCTCGCTCTCTCTCCAGTTTCCTACTCTCTAGCTCCAGTTTCCTTCTCTCTCCCGTTTCCTGCTCTCTCTTTCTCTCGCTCTCCTGTGTCCTGCTCTCTCTCTCTCTCTCTCCAGTTTCCTTCTCTCTCTCTCCAGTTTCCTGCTCTCTCTCTCCCATGTCCTGCTCTCTCTCTCTCTCTCTCTCCCGTGTCATGCTCTCGCTCGCTCTCTCTCTCTCTCTCTCCAGTTTCCTGCTCTCTCGCTCCAGTTTCCTGCTTTCTCTTTCTCTCTCTCTCCCGTTTCCTGCTCTCTCTTTCTCTCTCCCGTGTCCTGCTCTCTCTCTCTCTCTCCAGTTTCCTGCTCTCTCTCTCCTGTGTCCTGCTCTCTCTCTCACTCTCTCTCAGTTTCCTGCTCTCTCTCCAGTGTCCTGCTCTCTCTCTCTCTCTCTCTCTCTCTCTCTCCAGTGTCCTCTCTCTCTCTCTCTCTCCAGTGTCCTTCTCTCTCTCTCTCTCTCTCTCTCTCTCTCTCTCTCTCTCCAGTGTCCTTCTCTCTCTCTCTCTCCAGTGTCCTGCTCTCTCTCTCTCTCTCTCTCTCTCTCTCTCTCTCTCTCTCTCTCTCTCTCTAGTGTCCTGCTCTCTCTCTCTCTCTCTCTCTCCAGTGGTGCAGACTATGGAGCTATTACTGGAATCCACATCGGTGAGATGTTACGTTTTCCCCATCCCTAACCCTGGAAAAGGTATCAACTCCTTACTCTCAATAAGATCCAGACACGGAATGAAAAGACCATGCAGGGTCTGAACCAGAAACGAACTGGAACCAGAAATCGATCCGGACATTTCTAACACATCGGCCCATTTTTAGACAGGCCCAAATATGTACCAGCCCGTCTGGCATTTGCCCGAACTTCCATATGGCAGCTCTATTTACAAATCAGATTATTCAATCAGTATGTGGTCCAAAGAGCTATAGAGGAAGCCGAGGAAAGCCAACGAGGTTTGAACAGCCAGATATCGTTTATCCCATTTCTCAAGATCCCTTCGATGTGTGTGTGTGTGTGTGTGTGTGTGTGTGTGTGTGTGTGTGTGTGTGTGTGTGTGTGTGTGTGTGTGTGTGTGTGTGTGTGTGTGTGTGTGTGTGTGTGTGTGTGTGTGTGTGCGTGTGTGTGTGTGTGTGTGTGTGTGTGTGTGTGTGTGTGTGTGACAGAGATAGTTAATCCAAACTTAAAATGCATTTCCCAGAAGGACTAGTAGCAACCATGGGTGTCTGATCATTGTTCAGTGTCACAGGTGCATTATTAGGTTTCAAGCAGCAAGATCACGAGAAGAATAGATACCCACATATTTGAATGGATACCCGCATATTTGAATGGATACCCGCATATTTGAATGGATACCCACATATTTGAATGGATACCCGCATATTTGAATGGATACCCGCATAGTTGAATAGATACCCACATAGTTGAATAGATACCCGCATATTTGAATATATACCCGCATATTTGATGTCAATGGCATCCTCATGTTTTATTTTACAGTCATGGTTCAGGTTTGACTGAGTTAAAGGGGAATGGAAACATGAAACATACTTCCTAAAGTGTTTCCATTCCCCTTTAAGTGTCAAGTGTTTTTTTTTATGTCTGGCACAGCGGTCTAAAACACTGCATCTCAGTGCAAGCGGTGTCATTGCAGTGCCTGGTTCAAATCCAGGCTGCATCACATCCGGCTGTGATTGGGAGGCCCATAAGGTGGTGAACAATTGGCCCACCATCGTTTGGGTTGGCCGGGGTAGGCCGTCATTGTAAATAAAATTTGTTCTTAACTGACTTGCCTAGTTAAATAAAGGTGAAATAAATAAAAATAAAAATACATGAGATATGACCTGCTGTAACTTCAGCAGCCAGACTACACATTAATTACAGCAGGTCATATCTCATGTATAGTCTGTCTGAGCAGATTCCAAACCAGGATGTGGTCACACCAGAATGTGGTAAAACCAGGATGTGGTCAAACCAGGATGTGATGTGGTCAAACCAGGATGTGGTAGTCCCAAGTACTATTGATTACTTAATGGATGCCACACGACTGACCACATGCTAGCTACAAGAACTAGTGGGGGATGACATGTGAAAGTGCACTGAAGTACTGTAGATGTTTTAGAAGGGAAATTAGCATCGGGAAACTTCAGAGTTGAAGGAGGATGTAGTGTGCACTTTATAGTAGTTAATCATTTTAATAATATAGTACTAATCTTTTTTTTCTCTCAAACGGGTAGGGGTCAAAATACTGACACCCCTAAAGATTAGTAGAAATAAAGTAGTCGAAAGTTTAGCATTTGGTCCTATATTCCTAGCACACAATGACTACATCAAGCTGGTGACTCTACAAACTTGCTGGATGCATTTGCAGTGTTTCAGATTATTTTGTGCTCAATAGAAATTAATGGTAAATAATGTATTGTGTCATTTTTGGAGTCACTTTTATTGTAAATACGAATATAATGTTTCTAAACACATCTAATGCTACCATGATTACGGATAATCCTGAATGCATCATGAATAATGATGAGTGATATGGATAAGAGCGTCTGCTAAATGACTTAAATGTAAATGTAAATGAGTGAGAAAGTTACAGAGGGTCAAATATCATATGCCCAAGACATGCTAACCTCTCACCATTACCAATAACAGGGAAGGTTAGCATGTCTTGGGGGTATGGTCTCTAACCTCTCACCATTACCAATAACAGGGAAGGTTAGCATGTCTTGGGGGTATGACCTTTGAGTCTAAAGAGGACGAGCCAGTAGATGGGAGGAGCCAACCAGACCCCGACTTACCTGGAGGTGGCTCCATACCGCAGGGACCCCAAAGAGGGACATCGCTATTCCTGCTGGGTGAGGAGTACACAGACAATTGGCCAGTGTTAACTAGTATTGTTTCTTTCAGTGTAGCATGATTCAGGTGTTAAATTAACTCTGTAAGTAGTAAATTAACACTCAGTGGTGTAAAATAACCCCAGTGTTGGTGTTAATAACCAGAGTTGGACCAAAACCACGACCATCATTATCATATTTCCCAGCATGCTCTAATGCAGGTTGATTTTCTGAATTGTTTGTTTCCATATCTATGTTTTTGTATGTAAATTGATTGATTAATCTTAAGCTACTCAAATATAAATAACATAAATGTTTCTAAACTAATCCAAACTGTTAGTTGGACTTATTGCACCTGTTACTGCGATGTTCCAGTTTAGATGGTTTAGTTAGTCTCATATATTATTCTTGACAAAACTGGCAGTCATTCCGAATGCAGGTTGTGGGTGAATAAAAATGTATAATGTTGGATATCCCCACTCTGGCTGGATTCCAATATTAATTATACATCACTTCTGGCTTGCAGAACTGTGACATGCAGACCTGATGTTGCCTGTAAACCATGAGTTTCAGGCCAGTGTATTAGGGTAAAACTAGACCCTTCAAAATAAGGCCTTTTGAAATATGAATTCTATTCTCTGAAATAATACATTTTTAATGATAACATATTCACTTATGATGTCACTTAGTGAAGGCAACAGGACTGAACATTTATGAACGCAACAACCCTGTCTCGGTCACTAACAAATGCAGGCATAGGTGGTAACTCTACAATTCACTCGAAATGCAATGCACCCTGGGATATACACTATATATACAAAAGTATGTGGACAACCCTTCAAATTTGTGGATTTGGCTACTTCAGCCACACCCGTTGCTGACAGGTGTATAAAATCGAGCACACAGCCATGCAATCTCCATAGCCAAACATTGGCAGTAGAATGGCCTTATTGAAGAGCTTAGTGACTTTCAATGTGGCACCGTCATAGGATGCCACCTTTCCAACAAGTCAGTCGTAAAATTTCTGCCCTGCTAGAGCTGCCCCGGTCAACTGTAAGTATTGTTATTGTCAAGTGGAAACGTCTAAGAGCAACAACGGCTCAGCCGCAAAGTGGTGGGCCTCACAGAACGGGACCACCGAGTACTGAAGCGCTTAGCCCGTAAAAATCATCTGTCCTTGGTTGCAACACTCACTACTGAGTTCCAGACTGCCTGTGGAAGCAACATCAGCACAATAACTGTTCGTTGGGAGCTTCATGAAATGGGTTCCCATGGCTGAGCAGCCTCACACAAGCCTAAAATCATGTAAAGCCCACCCCCATTGGACTCTGGAGCAGTGGAATCGCATTCTCTGGAGTGATGAATCACGCTCTACCATATAGCAGTCCGACGGACTAATCTGGGTTTGGCTGATGCCAGGAGAACTTTACTTTCCCGAATGCATAATGCCAACTGTAAAGTTTGGTGAAGGAGGAATAATGGTCTGGGGCTGTTTTTCATGCCTCGGGCTAGGCCCCTTAGTTCCAGTGAAGGGAAATCTTAACACTACAGCTAGGGCTGGGTGGTATACCGTATTTGACGATATACCGGTATTTATGCACGGACCGGTTTGTTTTTTTACTTTACCTTCTATAATGCTATTTTAATGTTTGGTTTGTTAAATGTGTTACTCTGTGTGTAACGTCCATTTTTATAGTTTACTCCGCTACTTGAGTCATCCCTCTCCGCTCTCTCTCTCTCTCCCCATGCCTCTTTCCACACAGACCTAGTCCCGCCCCTTGTCACTCAAGCAGCGCATTTGTTGTTGCTTGACCATGAGACACTTGCGTTCAGTCTGCATGGTCAATGCAGCACATGCAACAATGTTGATGACAATGATGTTGTTTCCACTTTGATCTTAATATAAATCCACAAGCATTCTAAAATTACAATATTAGTTTGTGTTTCTTACATCTGCAAACAGCTAGTTTGTATTTTCTTAGCAAGTTAAGCTAAATCGTGTTAGCCACTAATGCTAATCGCTAGTTAGCTAGCAACATTTGGCTAAAAATAAGGCCTAGTATTTTCTGCACTCATTTGAGATAATTTCCACACTGCCACGAAGTGTGGAAATTATCTCTAATGAGTGCGGGAAATTCAGAAATGTATGGAAATGCAGGAAATTATTTTAGGTTGAAGTTGAATTGAACAGTATAAAACAATCCGAATGGAGAAAGACCCATTTGAAATAATTTAGAATATATGTGTTGCCACCCTAAGGTCCCTACTCATGAAGCAAATTTAGAACTTTTATTAATCAAAAACATAAAATACTGTGATATGATACTTTGGCCATATCTCCCAGCCCTGTCTACTACATGCAATGACATTCTAGACGATTCTGTGCTTCCAACTTTGTGGCAACAGTTTAGGGAAGGCACTTTCCTGTTTCAGCATGACAATGCCGCCATGCACAAAGCGAGGTCCATACAGAAATGGTTTAGTTGAGATCAGTGTGGAAGAACTTGACTGGCCTGCACAGAGCCCGGACCTCAACTCCATCTAACACCTTTGGGATGAATTGGAACGCCGACTGCGAGCCAGGCCTAATCAGTACCCGACCTCACTAATGCTCTTGTGGCCAAATGGAAGTAAGTACTCGCAGCAATGTTCCAACATCTAGTGGAAAGCCTTCCCAGAAGAGAGGAGGCTGTTATAGCAGCAAAGGGGGGACCAACTCCATATTAATGCCCATGATTTTGGAATGAGATGTTCAATGGGCAGGTGTCCAAATGCTTTTGGTCATGTAGTGTATGTAAATAAGGTTTTACACTAAGCAAAGTGTTAATTTATCACTGAAAAGTGTGGAATTGTATAGACACTGGAACAGTGTTAAATTTAACACTCATAGTGTTGATTCAACACTGGAGAATGTGCTATGTAGGAGACAACCATATACCAAGAAAACAAACAAGGCAGCCATATTGAAGCTTGGGTAAGTTTAGTAGGTGTAGCATGTTCATGCTTGGGTATCGCAGGCACAAATGTTTACAAAATGGAGTCTGAATGAAATTGCAACGTGCTCAGTCCAAAGTACTATATTTCTAAATAATGGGTTGCTGAATCTGTGAAAACAAACAAACAATTGAACTCTCCAAATGTGATGGTGTAGTGATCCAGTACATGTAAAACTGTAAGGTTGTGCAAATAAATGTTTAGGAACGTTACTTGATGTTTTAACTTTTTTAGAATGCTTCTTCGGTCATCTTTGGTGTTAAATCTTATCTCATTGGTCTTGTCATACTTTAGGTGTTGATCACCTTTTCCTGTCCGATCCATGGCTGCCATCGTTCTCTGATGTGAACTGAGTGGACAAAACATCAAGAACACCTGCTCTTTCCATGACATATTCTGACCAACTACTTGCTCCCGGGTGGCTAAGGCACTGCATCTCGGTGCAAGAGGTGTCACTATAGTTCCTGGTTCGAATCCAGGCTGAAACACATCTGGCTGTGACTGGGAGTCCCATAGGGTGGCACACAATTGGCCAAGCTGTCATTGTAAATAAGAATTTGTTCTCAACTGACTTGTGTAGTTAAATAAAAATGTTTAAATACACTGAGTGGACAAAATATTAAGGACAACCTGCTCTTTCCATGATACGGACTATCCAGATGAAAGCTATTATCCCTTATTGGTCACTATTAGTCACTTATTAAACTCACTTCAATCAGTATAGGTAAACGGGAGAAGACAGGTAAAATAATGATTTTTAAGCCTAGAAACAATTTAGATATTGATTGGGTATGTGTGCAATTCAGAGGGTGAATGGGCAAGACAAGATTTAAGTGCCTTTGAACAGAGGTGGTAGTAGGTGCCAAGCGCACCGGTTTAAGTGTGTCAAGAACTGCAACGCTGCTGGGTTTTTCACGCTCAACAGTTTCCAATGTGCATCAACAATGGTCTACCACCCAAAAGACATCCAGCAAACTTGACACAACTGTGGGAAGCATTGGAGTCATCATGGGCCAGCATCCCTGTGGAACACTTTCGACACCTTGTAGAGTCCATGCCACAAAGAATTGAGGCTGTTCTGAGGGCAAAAGGGCATGCAACTCAATACTAGGAAGGTGTTCCTAATGTTTTGTACACTAGGTGTATAGTTTTAGCTCTGGTCAGATCCAGTCGTCTAGTTAATTAACGACTCAGTCAATAAAATACAAATGCAGAAAGCACTCGCTTTCTCTCCTTTCATACTAATGTAAACATTCTCAGACAGATGACATACTGTACTGAGGAGACCACCTTCAGAGTTTTCCTATGGCCAGAAGCTATTCTGGTCGATGTATCTTTTACTATGTCTCTCCTTATGGGGTTCAGGCAAAGGCTTTTCTATGTCATCTTCATTGGCCACGCCCGGTCATAACTGGATAGAGGGCAGGCGGTATTTTGTTTAACATACAGACACAATAATTTACTTTTGAGCCCGTCTGGGGGCGCTAGATGGGTGGTGTTTGCACCTTTGGGACTATCCGTTGGTTCCATTGTGCCAGGCAAGCTCAATCAAGTGCAGTTTCTGTAAGAAAACAATTACTATTTGAACCCAGGTCTGGGCTGGACTGTGAATAAGATTACAGATAATGACAGGCGAGCTATTCATGCAGACATAAGGGATGAAAAAAGAAAAAAGTTTCAATCCAGACTTCACCCTGTAATTGAGTTGGAGTCCACTCTATCCGATGGTTTCTGTTTGAAGTCATGTCATGTAGACTCCATCCATAGCCAGAAGTCATCAGTGGGGAGGGAGATGTATGAGCCATGTTTATCTGCTATGAGTTTCATTTAGATATTTATTAGAGGATACAGACACACACGCACACTCTTTTCTCTCTCTCTCTCTCTCGCTCTCTTCCAAAGTAAATTCTTGGTGCTATAATTTTCCAGAACAGAGAAGATCATTTTACTATGAATCAGATAGGGAAGTGAAGTGTGTATATATATATATATATATATATATATATATATATATATGTATATATATATATATACTGCTCAAAAAAATAAAGGGAACACTTAAACAACACATCCTAGATCTGAATGAAAGAAATAATCTTATTAAAAACTTTTTTCTTTACATAGTTGAATGTGCTGACAACAAAATCACACAAAAATAATCAATGGAAATCCAATTTATAAACCCATGGAGGTCTGGATTTGGAGTCACACTCTAAATTAAAGTGGAAAACCACACTACAGGCTGATCCAACTTTGATGTAATGTCCTTATTAAAACAAGTCAAAATGAGGCTCAGTAGTGTGTGTGGCCTCCCCGTGCCTGTATGACCTCCCTACAACGCCTGGGTATGCTCCTGATGAGGTGGCGGATGGTCTCCTGAGGGATCTCCTCCCAGACCTGGACTAAAGCATCCGCCAACTCCTGGACAGTCTGTGGTGCAACGTGGCGTTGGTGGATGGAGCGAGACATGATGTCCCAGATGTGCTCAATTGGATTCAGGTCTGGGGAACGGGCGGGCCAGTCCATAGCATCAATGCCTTCCTCTTGCAGGAACTGCTGACACACTCCAGCCACATGAGGTCTAGCATTGTCTTGCATTAGGAGGAACCCAGGGCCAACCGCACCAGAATATGGTCTCACAAGGGGTCTGAGGATCTCATCTCGGTACCTAATGGCAGTCAGGCTACCTCTGGCGAGCACATGGAGGGCTGTGCGGCCCCCCAAAGAAATGCCACCCCACACCATGACTGACCCACCGCCAAACCGGTCATGCTGGAGGATGTTGCAGGCAGCAAAACGTTCTCCACGGCGTCTCCAGACTCTGTCACGTCTGTCACGTGCTCAGTGTGAACCTGCTTTCATCTGTGAAGAGCACAGGGCGCCAGTGGCGAATTTGCCAATCTTGGTGTTCTCTGGCAAATGCCAAACGTCCTGCACGGTGTTGGGCTGTAAGCACAACCCCCACCCGTGGACGTCGGGCCCTCATACCACCCTCATGGAGTCTGTTTCTGACCGTTTGAGCAGACACATTCACATTTGTGGCCTGCTGGAGGTCATTTTGCAGGGCTCTGGCAGTGCTTCTCCTGCTCCTCCTTGCACAAAGGCGGAGGTAGCGGTCCTGCTGCTGGGTTGTTGCCCTCCTACGGCCTCCTCCACGTCTCCTGATGTACTGGCCTGTCTCCTGGTAGTGCCTCCATGCTCTGGACACTACGCTGACAGACACAGCAAACCTTCTTGCCACAGCTCGCATTGATGTGCCATCCTGGATGAGCTGCACTACCTGAGCCACTTGTGTGGGTTGTAGACTCCGTCTCATGCTACCACTAGAGTGAAAGCACCGCCAGCATTCAAAAGTGACCAAAACATCAGCCAGGAAGCATAGGAACTGAGAAGTGGTCTGTGGTCCCCACCTGCAGAACCACTCCTTTATTGGGGGTGTCTTGCTAATTGCCTATAATTTCCACCTGTTGTCTATTCCATTTGCACAACAGCATGTTACATTTATTGTCAATCAGTGTTGCTTCCTAAGTGGTCAGTTTGATTTCACAGAAGTGTGCTTGACTTGGAGTTACATTGTGTTGTCTAAGTGTTCCCTTTATTTTTTTGAGCAGTGTATATATATCAAACACTTTCTGTTTGTCATAGACAAAGGCGAGCTCCTAACAAGTTCAGGAAGCCAAGCTAGAGCTCTGAGAGACGTTCACAGCGATGGGGGCAGACATTTTAATCAAGAGAGCCCTTTAGCAAACATACAAATATGTAGGTGCAATCTTAGAGTTAATCGTTTTAAAGTGTGATTATACTATATTTAGAAAGCATATAAATAACTTCAAGCCTTATTCATACAGTTTTGTTTCAGCAATTTATAACTAACTACCAGAAAGATGGAATTTTAACCTTTCTTAGAGTATGCAGCATTACTAGTTATTGTTTATGGCCCTCATGATAAATAATTACTTCCTGGGATTACATAGACTACATTTTCAATTACATTGAACTGGTTTAACCAACAATGCATAATTATATGCTACGTGCAATGCTACCACGTGAAGGGAAAGAGTATTTGTTCCATTTCACAAAATCCTTGGATAAGACACATTCGGGCCTCCAGTTATTGAAAATTAAAACACGCAGGTGGTTCCCATTTAAAGTGCAACATGGGAGATTAGACGAATCGCTACCATTCCAATATGTTTGGAACAGTCAGGCCTCTGCTGTGTGTTAGTCAAAGAGGACCAGTGATCCTGATATTCCAATGTTTTCATGGCATTACTATCCCTAATCCTGAACCAGGACAGGAAATCAACAAAGGAGGGGGAATGTGGTGTTCCCTGGGACGGATTCCCGTTTTCCCATCCTCGTTTAGTTACAACTGGCACTGTAGCACGCAAGTATAAGGGTTGATAGTTCATTAAAATCAAAACTGGTAGCAAGCGTCAGGAAGCAAGAGGTTTTCCTAATCAGGAATGACATATTATTAAACCTTAAAAGGTACATTAGGAAGTTGAAGGAATAGTTCAGCGATTTGACATATTTTATTTCTTTATCTCGGAAGCGGTCTATGGACAAGGAGTGACTGCAATCCACATTTTAGTTCCTTCAAACTAGCCACTTTTGCAACATTATTATTTTTGTCAATCAAGTCAATCTCACCCATTTAGCATGCATAAAAGTATCCCTTATAAGTTGATATTTGTTTGTCTCAATTTGAAATAGTGTCCCATATTTAATGTATGTAGTTCTGTCCTTGAGCTGTTCTTGTCTAATGATGTTCTGTATTATGTCATTCTGTATTATGTTTCATGTTTTGTGTGGACCCCAGGAAGAGTAGCTGCTGCTTTTTGGCTTTTGCAACAGCTAATGGGTATTCTAATAAAATACTAAAATACCTATATATCAGGTTTCTAGAGTATGGGGAGCACAGAGGGAACTACTACAAGACAAGTCTGGAGTCAGTGCACAAGCTTGTGGTGGGCAAGGTGTGCTTCTGGATGTGCAGTGTCATGTGAGTGACAGGCCACAATCCGAGACCAGTAAATGACAGGTCAAGGAGCTAATTCATTTGATAGAGATTTACTGGTCTTCTAAATTGTGACATCGGGCCTAATTTGTGTGCTTCTGGTGCTTTAATTCAGATCTTTCTCTATCTCGATCCCTCTCTCACAGTTTTCAATACCACAGACAGCATTCAAACCGTATGTTGTTTTTGTGACGCCGCCATCGATCGGGGAGCTAGCCGAAGGAAAGCTACATTCTTCTCCCTCGAAGAGGAGACAAAATTGACAGTTTCATCCAGAGGCTGAGTGAAACAGTTTTAATTAGTACATTTTTGGGGTAACACTTTATAATAACGTGCAGTAATAAACTATTATACTAATTATTATTTCATTGCTGTTATTTCATTATAAATCATTACTCCTACATTTATAAATGTGCAGGTTTCTCTTTTCCTAGAAAGTTATTCACACATTTTATAAACAACTTTTAAATTATTTATTAATCAATCATGATGTCATAATAAGATGTTTAGTATGCTTATAAACCATTCGCTAATCATAAGTAAAGTATTTTTGCGGTCCCTGATCTAAAGAGACTAGATCAGGAACAATGTGGGAGTAATGATTAATACATGCTGAGCAAACCATTTGTAAATCCCTTAGAAATGTTGTATTAGTGAACGTTATTATAAAGTGTTAAAATGTTGTAACCTGTGTTTTGAATGGACTACTTTCTTTATGTTTTTGCTGCAATGTAGTTTTTGTACATTTCATCATTGAGGCAGTTAAAGTGCACACACACACACGCACGCACGCACGCACACACACACACACACACACACACACACACACACACACACACACACACACACACACACACACACACACACACACACACACACACACACACACACACACACACACACACACACACACACACACACACACACACACACACAATCAAACATGGTTGTGTCCCAGGTCTTGTAACATTGCAGCATGAGGTGGTGAGGTCACTCACACCCTGGTTTACACATGGCTGACCCTCTGACTTACATGTGACATTTAAGAGTGGCCAGTGTCCAAAAGGTCACAAGTACAATGGCTGCTAGGTGGGCTGCACGTATGTTCCAGAAGAACATCCCTGTGTGAGTGTGTGTGTGTGTGTCTGGGGCAAGGGGCCTTGGTGGGTGTTGTCAGGTCACTCTCATAACTCTCATCTGCATTCAGTTTGTGACCAAACCACCCCTATTAAAACATAGGCTCACATCTAGGTTGGACCGGGGTCTGAGGTTGCCCAATATCAAGCATCAGGGCCAAACACCAGTTAACTACATATTATATGCCTTCATCCTTAACACTTATGCGATACTGGTATTTATTGGCCACTGAAGTGTGATGTTTCAACAGTGGCGGGTTTATTTCACATAAACCCCTTTCCAGCAAACGGCAGGCTCACCTGACAGTGATAAGAACCATACTAGCATTCTCCAAAGCATAAGCTACAACTGTGTCCCAGGTGAGAATTCAGCTGTACACTCTTAGAAAAAAAGGGTTCCAAAGGGGTTAGGGTTCAACCCTTTTTGGTTCCAGGTAGAACCCTTTTTGGTTCCAGGTAGAACTATTTTGGTTTCCATGTAGTACCAGTAAGAGGCACTATTTTCTCAGGTCTAAAAAAAAAAAAGATCCCAATGCCCCGGGGCAGTGATTGGGGACATTGCCCTGTGTAGGGTGCAGTCTTTGGATGGGATGTTAAATGGGTGTCCTGACTCTCTGTCGTCACCATAGATCCCATGGCACTTATCGTAAGAGTAGGGGTGTTAACCCTGGTGTCCCAGCTAAATTCCCAATCTGGCCCTCATACCATCATGGCCAACTAATCATCCCAAGATTCCAATTGGCTCATTCATCCCCCCTCCTCTCCCCTGTAACTATTCCCCAGGTTGCTAATGTAAATGAGAATGTGTTCTCAGTCAACTTACCTGGTAAAATAAGGGTTAATAATTTCAAGATATGATATGCTCGGTAGAAGAAAAAAACAGATGATTGGCTCGGCAGAAGCCATGGACAGCCAGTAAGGCCATCTATTGGAGAAGGTTGTCAACGGCGAGGACGCCATGGCAATTCCAAGAGCTGAGGGAGGAGTTGGAAAAGCTTGCGACTGAGGAGCCTCAGTGGACTCCTGTGGAACGGACCCATCAGTCTGGACAGAACACAGAGAGCTTGTGCTGAACCTGGACATGCCTGATTCACAATCTAGGATGGACCTGAACCGTACTGCAGCTGGCTCTGATATTTTATTTTCACATTGTCCTTTCCAGCTACTTTGATGGATGCCTAGCCAGGCCAGGTCAGTACAGCTACTAGGCTTGGCTTGGCCCTACAGTGGGAATCAGCCAACAGAGACTGATGAAATGCAGGGAGAATGCAATACGCATCCATTCTATCCTTCATAAGTAAAAAATAATAAAACATGAATAAATACGACTGATAAATTGTAGATGGCCTCCAACTGTTGTCAACATTGAGAGTGGTTACATTTATCCAGCCCCATTTCTCAGCTGTTTACCCCAAAAAAGTGGCTGGGTGACTACTTTGTTGCTGTTTGAATCCTAGATTGCCCCTTTAACCTGGACTAAGACTCTCCTGCCAAAACAGATGTCATGGAACACAGTCACACCCGTGGAAGGAGTACAGAACTGTAAAGGGAAACAGTCAAAGCAGAACAAATAATGCAGTACATTCTCTGATTCATTAGGATACATGTAAACTAATATTATGGTTATGTACTGTATATGTGCAGTGTGAAATAACTAGTCCAGCTTCAGGTTAGACACAGAGCATGGCTCTTAATGAACAATAGGAATGCAGATCTCTATGCCTCCTGTCTGAACATAGTGCTTACACAGCCATAAACAGTGCTATCACGTCCCTATCGCCTGTGTGCTAGATTTTATTTTCTTGAAGTTGGCATTTCTACATTGGCAACAAGGGTCGAAACATTACAAATCTCCAAAAGCTTGTGGCCACACAGACCTTCTCCCTGCCAAGTTACAAACACGAGCGTGTAATTACTTTGACAGCTGCACTACCTCAATTAAACTCGCAATGTATCCCAGAGCAAATATTACACAGACCCTCACCACATGTAAAACGAGAAAACAGTGCACAGAAGTGTAGTCAACACTTAACAAAATATATGAAGAAAATGTAGGTGAAACTAAATGAATTGAAGACATTATTTCGACAGGGAAACGTTAGCAAGGAAACATGGATGGATATGCATGAAGCAAATTCATTGCATCTGTTGGGTTAGTGTCAAATGTTGTAATAGCAATTGAATTGTAAGGACGCTGTGGTAGGAGTGCTTGAATGTGAAAGGATTACATTGTAAGATCACTGTAATTAGAAGGTGTCTGTTAATGTGTAAAGTTAAGCAACCATATGATTTAAACGTTGCAAAGTATGGACTTGGCATAAAAAGGTCCACGGTTACAGAGGATGTGAAATAATGCCTTGAAAATGGTCATTAGTGACACATCATTGACAAACATCCCCATATACAGTAACAACTACAGGATTTCATAGCTAATGAGCAGAATGACATACAGCACACAACACGCCCAGTAAATCTTTCTGTAAATCGATTTAATGAATGCATTCCTTTAGAGGGGAATTTCCTTCCTCTTCTGGACCATACTGCCAATTGGGTGTGAAAGAGTGTAAATGTGTCCATCATGTCTTCAAGAGGAAACTGTTGTGATGAAAAGTGAAAGGATTTATGTGTTTCCCGGGGATTCAGGCTCTAGAGAGTTATTAGAGAACACACTAAGAGACGAGGTGGAATTAGACTGAGAAGACCAAATCACTGACGTTACTTTACAGCAGGCTATAATTGGTCATACTCACTTAGGAGTTAGTAATTTCGTAATTTAGTATTTGATTGTTTGATGAAAATATGTCTGAATTGTCCAGAAGCATTAAAATAAAAAATATTATAAAACATTTTAGAAATACAACATATTATGAGTCTGTTTTCAGCACTTTCAATAACAATCACAGTTAATAAACATTTATGCAAAACAGCATGGTCCAAGTTGTTTAACAGTATGGGTGGGTTCATTTTGGGAGATGACAGGTAAGGTCTAAGGGTGCAAGAGGGGGTGCCTCTGTGTAGGTATATCCACACAACGGAAAATTTGGAGTAGAATTTTCAAAGAGAAGGGTGAAGTTACAAGAGTAAGACTTTATTCAGAGGTTATATCAATCCTGGAGCTTTAGGAGGGAAACATGGCAACTATTTCCATGGGCTATGATGTGTTAGTGTAAACTAGGGAAAGTTGTTACAGGCTTACTGTTGGCTGTTTTTAACGGCTAACTGATTTGATTATGGTTTATTGTTCATATTCTTGCCGACCGTCCAATTGATGTAGACTTTAGGACACTGTCTGTGGCAGCCTTGCTGCACGACACCAGCCATGGATCCATCCAGCGTGGCAATATCATTTTATAATCGCACTGAGCATCCACAGGCACCCTCTGACATCATAACAATCCTATTAAAAAGAGTGTAACGATTCAATGAAAATCCTTCTATTCTGTGTTTACAGTGGCTCGCAGTTCACGTATGGTCCATTTTAAAGAAGTACGATGAAGGAATATCCAGGGTAACACTTTATTTAAAGCATCCAGGTATAATGCTTTATAACTTGTTATAAGTACGTATGAGCTTTATAAAGTAGTCTGATCATAATAACCATCGATATTTGCACAATAAAATAGATTCACAACTTAAGTTAAATATACAATTAAATATACACTGGCATGATTGATTCCTAATTTCTAAACTAACAATATTTCCCAAGCTAAAAGTATACGATGTCATGTGGTTGTCCCACTTAACTATCTTAAGATGAATGCACTAACTGTAAAAATGTTATTTGAGTCCTATCAAATCCTAAATCTAGCTTTGAGCAGCCATGAACGGGGTTCACAGGATGACAGAAAGGACACAAGATCAGTTGGCTAACAAAGTAAGCACTCCATCATGTAGGAACTATCTTCCTTTATGTTCAATCAGTGAAAACATGACCATGTTTATCTCTCAATACCAAAAGGATGACGTGAGGTGTAGTCTAATGCTGTAAGTTGGTTATGTTTGGATGCAGCAGGTAATCATTCTTAACCTCTATGGGCTAGGTGGGACGCTAGCGTGCCACCCGTGGTGCACTCCATCAACAGCAGGTGCATTTCAAGAGCGGCAAATTTGAATCCAAATAAATGTCAAAATTCAAATTTTTCAAACATACAACCATTTTACACCCTTTGAAAGATAAACATCTCCTTAATCTAACCACGTTTTACGATTTCAAAAAGGTTTTACGGCGAAAGCATAAATTTAGAGTATGTTAGGACAGTACATTTACAAGAGTTGTGTGTAATGTTTTGTCAAGTCAAAGACAGGGTGACCAAAACCATAAAACCAGCTAAAATGATGCACTAACCTTTTACAATCTCCATCAGATGACACTCCTAGGACATTATGTTAGACAATGCATGCATTTTTAGTTCTATCAAGTTCATATTTATATCCAAAAACAGCGTTTTACTATGGCATTGATGTTGAGGAAATCGTTTCCCTCCAATAACCGGCAGTCAAGTCAGCGTCACAAATTAAATAATTAAAATTAGAAAACATTGGTAAAATATTATATTGTCATTTAAAGAATTATAGATTTACATCTCTTGAACGCAATCAACTTGCCAGATTTAAAAATAACCTTACTGGGAAATCACACTTTGCAATAATCTGAGCACTGCGCCCAGAAAAATACGCGTTGCGATACAGACTAGACGTCATGTTGGGGAGATCTAAAATCGAAAATACTATGTAAATAATCCATTACCTTTGATTCTCTTCATCAGATGTCACTTCCAGGTATCACAGGTCCATAACGAATGTAGTTTTGTTCAAAAAAGCTCATCATTTATGTCCAAAAATCTCCGTCTTGTTAGCACATGATCTAAGCCAGCCGGACTTCTCGTCATGAACGAGGGGAAAAAATATATTTACGTTCGTTCAAACATGTCAAACGTTGTATAGCATAAATCATTAGGGCCTTTTTTAACCAGAACATGAATAATATTCAAGGTGGACGAATGCATACTCTTTTATAACGTATTGGAACGAGGGTACCCAACATGAACTCGCGCGCCAGGTGTCTAATGGGACATCATCGTTCCATGGCTCTTGTTCGGTCAGATCTCCCTCCAGAAGACTCAAAACACTTTGTAAAGGCTGGTGACATCTAGTGGAAGCAATAGGAAGTGCCAAAATATTCCTCAGCCCCTGTGTTTTTCAATGGGATAGGTTTAAAGGTAATACAACACATCAGGTATCCACTTCCTGTCAGAAAATGTCTCAGGGTTTTGCCTGCCAAATGAGTTCTGTTATACTCACAGACACCATTCAAACAGTTTTAGAAACTTTAGAGTGTTTTCTATCCATATATAATAAGTATATGCATATTCTAGTTACTGGGTAGGATTAGTAACCAGATTAAATCGGGTACATTTTTTTATCCAGACGTGCAAATGCTGCCCCCTAGCCCTAACAGGTTAAAGTCATTACTTAATGTATTGAGTTTATATACTAATTCTGGGGTCAATTTGACCAATGGTTTATGGTAAGACTTGTAAAAAAAAAACTCTGCATTAGTGTATTAGACTTTATTTTGTCTAAATCTGTTTGTTTAACCTCTATGGGCTAGGTGGGACGCTTGCTACTCAACAGCCAGTGTAATCCCGTGGCGCGATATTCAAATACCTTAGAAATGCTATTACTTCAATTTCTCAAACATAATACTATTTTACACCATTTTAAAGACAAGACTCTCGTTAATCTAACCACACTGTCCGATTTCAAAAAGGCTTTACAACAAAAGCAAAACATTAGATTATGTCAGCAGAGTACCCAGCCAGAAATAATCAGACACCCATTTTTCAAGCTAGCATATAATGTCACATAAACCCAAACCACAGCTAAATGCAGCACTAACCTTTGATGATCTTCATCAGATGACAATCCTAGGACATTATGTTATACAATACATGCATGTTTTGTTCGATCAAGTTCATATTTATATCAAAAACCAGCTTTTTACATTAGCATGTGACTAGCATGTGACTAGCATTCCCACCGAACACTTCCGGTGAATTTACTAAATTACTCACGATAAACGTTCACAAAAAACATAACAATTATTTTAAGAATTATAGATACAGAACTCCTTTATGCACTCGCTATGTCCGATTTTAAAATAGCTTTTCGGTGAAAGCACATTTTGCAATATTCTGAGTAGATAGCCCGGCCATCACAGACTAGCTATTTTGACACCCACCAAGTGTGGTACTCACCAAACTCCGATTTACTATTAGAAAAGTTTGATTACCTTTGCTGTTCTTCGTCAGAATGCACTCCCAGGACTTCTACTTCAATAACAAATGTTGGTTTGGTTCCAAATAATCCATAATTATATCCAAATAGCGGCGTTTTGTTCGTGCGTTCAAGACACTATCCGAAGGGTAAAGAAGGGTGACGCACCCGACGCGTTTCGTGACAAAACATTTCAAAATATTCCATTACCGTACTTCGAAGCATGTCAAACGCTGTTTAAAATCAATTTTTATGCGATTTTTCTCGTAAGAAAGCGATAATATTCCGACCGGGAGTCGTTGTTTTCGTTCAAAGAGAGAGAAAGTAAACATGGTGTCGGCTCGTGCACGCGCCTCCAGTCTCATTGTCCTCAGATCGACCACTATCCAAATGCGCTAATGTTTTTCAGCCATGGCCTGCAAAGCCACCATTCATCGTTCTGGCGCCTTCTGAGAGCCTATGGGAGCGTTAGAAAATGTCACGTTATGCCAGAGATCCCCTGTTTTGGTTAGAGATGATCAAGAAAGCCAAGAAATAGTCAGAGAGAGCGCTTCCTGTTTGGAATCTTCTCAGGTTTTGGCCTGCCAAATGAGTTCTGTTATACTCACAGACACCATTCAAACAGTTTTAGAAACTTTAGGGTGTTTTCTATCCAAATCAAACAATTATATGCATATTCTAGTTACTGGGCAGGAGTAGTAACCAGATTAAATCGGGTACGTTTTTTATCCGGCCGTGCAAATACTGCCCCCTATCCCCAACAGGTTAAATAAATCGCAGTTGGTACACTCCACATTCGAGTTCCAAAATATTTCAATACACTCTCACAGCTGTAATACGCTGACTGTGCAAGCAGCAGGACTTCTGGTTTTTAATTTTCCCAAATGAAATATACATTTTTTACTATGCTATGCTGACTTTGAATGCAGCAACTAATCATTCTCAAATTCATTAGAGGCTAATTTACTGAGTGCATTCGGAAAGTATTCAGACCCCTTGACTTTTTCCACATTTTGTTACATTACAGCCTTATTCTAAAATTGAATAAATTGTTTTTTCCCCCTCGTCAATCTACACACAATACCACATAGTAACAAAGCAAAAACAGGTTTTTAGAAATGTTTGTAAATGTATCCAAATTCCCCCTGGAAAAATCACATTTACGTAAATATTCAGACCCTTTCCTCAGTACTTTGTTGAAGCACCTTTGGCAGAGATTACAGCCTCGAGTCTTCTTAGGTATGATGCTACAAGCTTGGCACACCTGTATTTGGGGAGTTTCTCGCATTCTTTTTTGCAGATCCTCTCAAGCTCTGTCAGGTTGGATGGGGAGCATCGCTGCACAACTATTTTCAGGTCTCTCCAGAGATGTTCGATCAGGTTCAAGTCCGTGTTCTGGCTGGGCCAATCAAGGACATTCAAAGACTTGTCCCGAAGCCACACCTGTGTTGTCTTGGCTGTGTACTTAGTGTGATTTTCCTGTTGGAAAATGAACCTTCACCCCAGTCTGAGGTCCTGAGTGCTCTGGAGCAGGTTTTCATCAAGGATCACTCTGTACATTGTTCCGTTCATCTTTCCCTCGATCCTGACTGGTCTCCCAGTCCCTGCCAATGATAAACATCCCCACAGCATGATCCTACCACCACCATGTTTCACCGTAGGGATGGTGCCAGGTTTCCTCCAGATGTGACGCTTGGCTTTCAGGTTAAAGAGTTCAATGTTGGTTTCATCAGACCAGAAAATCTTGTTTCTCATGGTCTAAGAGTCTTTAGGTGTCTTTTGGCAAACTCCAAGCGGGCTGTCATGTGCCTTTTACTGAGGAGTGGCTTCCGTCTGGCCACTTTACCATAATGGCCTGATTGGTGGAGTACTGTAGAGATGGCTGTCCTTCTGGAAGGTTCTCCCATCTCCACAAAGGAACACTAGAGCTCTGTCAGAGTGACCATCGGGTACTTGGTCACCTCCCTGACCAAGGGCCTTCTCTTCCAATTGCTCAGTTTGGCCAGGCGGCCAGCTCTAGGAAGAGTCTTGGTAGTTCCAAACTTCTTCCATTTAAGAATGATGGAGGCCACTGAGTTCTTGGGGAACTTCAATGCTGCAGAAATGTTTTGGTACCCTTCCCCAGATCTTTGCCTCAGCACAATCCTGTCTCAGAGCTCTACGGACAATTCCTTTGACCTCATGGCTTGGTTTTTGTTCTGACATGCACTGTCAACTGTGGGACATTATATAGACAGGTGTGTGCCTTTCCAAATTATGTGCAGTCAATTGAATTTACCACAGGAAGACTGCAATCAAGTTGTAGAAACATCTCAAGGATGATCAATGGAAGCTGAGCTCAATTTCAAGTCTCATAGCAAAGGGTCTGAATACTTATGTAAATAAGGTATTTCTGTTTTTTATGTTTAATAAATGTGCAAAAATGTCAAAACATGTTTTCGCTTTGTCATTGTGTGTAGATTGATGAGAAAAAAATATATGTAATCAATTTTTAAATAAGGCTGTAACTTAGGTCTGAATAAGGTCTGAATACTTTCCGAATGCTCTGTATTTACCAAATCTGGAGTCAATCTGATTTATGGTTCATGAGCAGAAGATTTTTGCAGAAGATTTTTGTAAGTATTTTTAGCACTAGCACATGTGCTAACGTGTATTTATAGGTACAGTGCAGCCATATTTGAACACAGCATTAATGTTGGAGTGGATTTACAGGTAAATAGACATGTACATTTGGACCTATGGTTCTTGAGAAAATTAGATAAGTATTTGTAGCATATGTTTAGCATATTAGCATGTGTGCTAATATGCATCTACTGGTATAGTGTGACTATCTTTGAATGCATCTATGTTATTTTCTCAAACTCATTAGGGACTATTGTGATGAGTCCAAAGACCAAATTTGGAGTGAATCTGATTCAACATTTTGGAGTGAAAGATTTTTTATGACCATTTTAAGCATTAACATTAGCTAGTCAAACAAGTGAATTATTAATAGTTTACTTATTTTTTAAGATTCCAATGCCAAACTTAACATCTTTGGTCATAGTAATGTCTGTGATGACCCTAAAAAGTTTCAAGTTGATAGACAATTGTGAAGTGTATTTACAAAGGATTTAAATGGACAAGTAATATCTGATTTCCTGATTTATAATAACTTAGCCATTTCTTTAAAAAATTCTCAAACTAAGTTAAGCGGTAACATGGGCCTACATCCCAAATTTGGTATCCTTTGGACATATGGTTCATGAGATGTTTTTCAAAGATTTTCCAAAATTTCCAAGATGGAGGAAAATCTATCCTGACGGACCTTATGGGTCCTTGAAACAAATTTGTTCACCATGAGGAAAGATATCTACATACAATGTTTCAAGTCTCTAGGCCAAACATGACGGCGGATATGAAGGTTTAAGTGAGACTGTTTATAACAGCGCCATCTATAGGCCAATTAGTGCCATTATTTTTACCAAGTCACTCATGGCCTCTAGTTTCTGTGTGCCAAATTAGAAAAAAAAGTTAATCTATGCTTGAGTTATTTTACCATGTCAAGGAAAAATAAATTCTAAGAACAGCAAGCAGTAAAATCTGATTAAAAAACAACACCTCATGGTCTGGACTGTGAAGGGACACACACACATATACACACACACACATACTAACACATGCACTCCACACACACACACACACACACACACACACACACACACACACACACACACACACACACACACACACACACACACACACACACACACACACACACACACACACACACACACAAACACAAACACATGCACTCTACACACACACTAACACATGCACTCTACACACACACTAACACATGCACTCTACACACACACATATACACACACACGCACACTAACATGCACTCTACACACACACACATGCACACTAACACATGCACTCTATACACACACACACAGTAACACATGCACTCTACATACACTAACACATGCACTATACACACACACACACACACACAGTAACACATGCACTCTTAACACACACACACACACACACTAACACATGCACTCTTAACACACACACTAAATGCTGTGATATTGTGTTATTGTGGATTTTATATTGTTAATTTGTAATAAGAGACTAATAATGTAATTATGTCTTGTTTGATGCATTGTGTTATTTATGATGTAGTCTATGTTGTGTTTTATTGTGATGTAATTGTTTTAACCCTGTTTGGACCCCTAGGAATCTAATATACACATACTAAAGCAATAGATTTCACAGCAAGAATAGAGGGCAATTGGACATGTTACATCTCAGTTCATTTTTAGAATTCCCATTCAACACACTCTGACCCTGTTGACACAACAATGGAACAGGTCTGAAACGCACTCAGAACATACCGGCAGTTCAAGAAAGTAGAGAAACCAACCTGATCTGTTTTTTATTGTGGAACATAACATCTCCAAGCTACCTAAATGAGACAAAGTCAATTCCCAGTGTTTTTTATTCTACAGGTCCCCAAGCTACTGAATGAAGAAAGAGCAGTCTAATGCATCACTGAGGGACATGATTTTATGAGCTGTGATACCATGTGCTGTAATGTTCTCGCACCACCGCTAAGGACTGCATTTGTGGAATTCATGCAACCTGTTGGGAGAAGCTGAATGTGTTTTTCAGCTTTGAGACGTTTAAACCGAACCTCCTCTGTTGCTGCTGAATGTTGTGTGTGTGTGTGGTTGAGTGTCATGGGAAGAGTACATTAGTGTACCTATATTACGACGTGCGTTACTAAGCTGCCGTATCATGTCAGGTGTGTAGGACAGTGACAGTGACGTTGTAGTTGTTTTGGTAATAAGATTTGACTGAGTTACAGTTCATATAAGGAAATCAGTCCATTTAAATAAATTCATTAGGCCCTAATCTATGGATTTCACATGGCTCAGAATACAGATAATAAAAATAAAAAATGGGCCTCACAATGGGCCTCGGGATCTCATCACGGTATCGCTGTGCATTCAAACTGCCATCGATAAAATGTAATTGTGTTCGTTGTCCGTAGCTTATGCCTGCCCATACCATAACCCCACCGCCACCATTGGGCACTTTGTTCACAAAGTTGACATCAGCAAACCACATGCCCACACGACGCCATACGTCTGTGATTGTGAGGCCGGTTGGCCGTACTGCCAAATTCTCTAAAACAACGTTGGAGGTGGCTTATGGTAGAGAAATTAACATTCAATTCTCTGGCAACAGCTCTTGTGGACATTCCTGCAGTCAGCATGCCAATTGCACGCTCCCTCAAAACCTGAGACATCTGTTGCATCGTGTTGTGTGACAAAACTGCACATTTCAGAGTAGCCTTTTATTGTCTCCAGGACAAGGTGCAGCAGCAACAGAGGAGGTGTAGGAGGTGTAATGATCAAGCTGTTTAATCATCTTCTTGATATACCACAACTGAAACATGGGACCAACACTTTACATGTTGTGTTTACATTTCTTTCAGTGTATATTATCGCATACAACTGCAGTGGAAGGTATGCAAAGTAGACTCGAGATTGAGAACAACACATTCTCTCCTTGTGTTGGGGAGTATTTGAAGACACATATTTGACTGTTTTTCATTTGAGTGATTGTGCTGGGCACAGAGCACAAAGTAACAGTCAAAAGCCTCTGTCAGAGTTAGTTTTTATCATTCCCACAGCTGACTATCGATTAAAGTGCCGTTTCATTTCTTTGCTCACTTCCATATATTTATTTTCTCTTTCTCTCTCTCGTTTAGGGTGGGGTGCACTGATGTAAAACAAAATATATTTTTCAAATGTCTGGTAACACTTTACATTTGAAGTTACTCTGTCCTGTGTAGTAACACTGTTGTTAAATAGTACTTTAGTTACAAGTTGGAATTAGGAACAATCCCCTGTTAGTCTTACAACAACTGCTCATCTCTGTTGCTATGTAATTACTGTGGGACTATGTCACATGTTACATGTTACATGTTACTGTTAAGTTGTTACTAGTGCAATTATTGTTTGTTTTCTACTGTCTTCCTTTTGAATCCCTAACCTAACTAACTCACTCTTAGAATGATCTACGCTGACCTCCAGTTACAGATCCAGTAAGAGGTCATATAAAGCACAGCGGTTTCAGTGGGCATTAGAAACCATGTCATTACACCTATACATTTCCAGAATCCCTTCGTAAAACCCTATATTATCTGCTGACGTGGCAGTTGTGGAAACCACACGGTTTCATGATCCTCAGGAAGTAAATATCGGGTGCATGTGTCAGACGACTAAAGGCATTCTTAAATTCATTAGAGGCTAATTCATTGAGTCCATATACCAAATCCGGAGTCAATCGGACTTATGGTTCATGAGATGGCATTTTTACCATTAGCTCTAACATGCATCTATAGGTACAGTGCGGCCATATTTGAATGCAGCAAAATATATATAAATAAATAAATAAATATATAAATATATTAATATATAAATAGATATAAATAGATATAAATCAGTTGGTAGAGCATGGTGTTTGCAACGCCAGGGTTGTGGGTTCGATTCCCACGGGGGGCCAGCACAGAAAGAAAATGTATGAAATGTATGCATTCACTACTGTAAGTCGCTCTGGATAAGAGCGTCTGCTAAAATGACTAAAAAAATGTAAAAATAAATATATTTATAAATATATATAAATATATATTTGGTGCATATGTCAGACAACTAAAGCATCAGAACATTGGGATATCGAATAGCCTACATTAACTCTTACAAACGTAAAGAAAAAGCTCAAGAGTAAAGTCTCTAAAATGTGCTGATCCCCGTCATGATCCCCATCACAATACAGCTCTTGTTACACGGTATTATTATATTATTATCCCTAGTCTTGGTACTACTGGAATACAGCTCTTATTACATGGTATTCATCACTAGTCTTGGTACTACTGGAATAAAATGAACAGCTCCCTCCACCGAGCAGAGAGATCTCTTGACTTGTAATTGGATGCTGAACAGAGCTAGAGACAGCCAGTTAGACGCAAGAAAGCAGGTTACTTGAACTCCCCAAAGAAGCCTAAGCAGCTTTCACATGTTCATCCATCCTCCTCGACAGACAACACCCTCTCATTGGTAAAGTCAAGACTGGCATCAGTGACTGGTTCCTAAAGAGCTGGTTCCAATGGGCTCCTCCAGATGGGCTGTCGTTTGGCTCGATGGCTTAAGTTCTGAGCGCACTGAGACTTTGGGTTACTTCCTCTGCTCATATACATCACAGTGTGGATGGGAAGTTACTGCATCTATTCGCATTTGAACTTCTGCAGTTGCGCCTGATGTTGTTTGGATAAAACGAGCAATTCGAAAGATGAACAAGATTGTTGTCAAGAGGTCAAATCAGTACAATATTTTGGAGGAACACAGGACTGAGGAGGAGAGATGCAGTGTGGACTGTCTGGTAACAGATGAACAGCATACAGACTTACTGTGCCAAGATGCAATAGAAGACAACCCTGTTGTAGACAGGAGGAACGGGTAAGCACCTTTTCTCTTATTTCTGTCAAATACAGCGCAACTTACTAAAGGTAAAAGTAAAACCTACATTGATGAGATGCATTTTCAAACATCTTCAATGCAGTCCTATATTTGCATTTTTTTTTATACAAAAGACAGTGTTGATATTGTCTTAAATATATATAAAATTGTCTGTAATATGTAACGCTGCAAAAATAGAGTAATATGTCAAATAAAACGAAGATAGATATATAATAACATTACTTATTCAGGGAAAATAGATATCATGATCAAACGTTTGAATTGATTGGGAGAACCAGGTTATATCTGCAGGACAAGAACACTTTAATTATTAAGGAACCTGACCCACATATTCCCATCACTGAGAGCCAACACTCGGTAGCTTCCACAGCCCAACAGTGACATCTACGGATCATGTTACCAACAATACATATGCGGGCATGATTTATTACTGAAAGTGAAAACATTAACGATGACTGTATTACAGTAAAAATTGCTCATTATGAATTGATTTGTATAAAAGACTAATTAGGATTTCTCTCATTTTGATGCCAGATAGGCTGGTCAATTTTTTGCCCAGTTTGCCTGTCTACAGTCGTGGCCAAAAGTTTTGAGAATGACACAAATATCAATTTTCACAAAGTTTGCTGCTTCAGTGTCTTTAGATATTTTTGTCAGAGGTTACTATGGAATACTGAAGTCTAATTACAAGCATTTCATAAGTGTCAAAGGCTTTTATTGACAATTACATGAAGTTGATGCAAAGAGTCAATATTTGCAGTGTTGACCCTTCTTTTTCAAGACCTCTGCAATCCGCCCTGGCATGCTATCAATTAACTTCTGTCCCACATCCTGACTGATGGCAGCCCATTCTTGCAAAATCAATGCTTTAAGTTTGTCAGAATTTGTGGGTTTTTGTTTGTCCACCCACCTCTTGAGGATTGACCACAAGTTCTCAATGGGATTAAGGTCTGGGGAGTTCCCTGGCCATGGACCAAAAATATCGATGTTTTGTTCCCTGAGCCACTTAGTTATCACTTTAGCCTTATGGCAAGGTGCTCCATCATGCTGGAAAAGGCATTGTTCGTCACCAAACTGTCCCTGGATGGTTGGGAGAAGTTGCTCTAGGAGGATGTGTTGGTACCATTCTTTATTCATGGCTGTGTTCTTAGGCAAAATTGTGAGTGAGCCCACTCCCTTGGCTGAGAAGCAACCCCACACATGAATGGTCTCAGGATGCTTTACTGTTGGCATGACACAGGATGGTAGCACTCACCTTGTCTTCCCCGGACAAGCTTTTTTCCGGATGGACCAAAACAATCGGAAAGGGGATTCATCAAAGAAAATGACTTCACTCCAGTCCTCAGCAGTCCAATCCCTGTACCTTTTGCAGCCTATTAGTCTGTCCCTGATGTTTTTCCTGGAGAGAAGTGGCTTCTTTGCTGCCCTTCTTGACAACAGGCCATCCTCCATAAGTCTTCGCCTCACTGTGCGTGCAGATGCACTCACACCTGCCTGCTGCCATTCCTGAGCAAGCTCTGTACTGGTGGTGCCCCGATCCCGCAACTGAATCAACTTTAGGAGACGGTCCTCGCGCTTGCTGGACTTTCTTGGGCACCCTGAAGCCTTCTTCACAACAATTGAACCGCTGTCCTTGAAGTTCTTGATGATCCGATAAATGGTTGATTTAGGTGCAATCTGACTAGCAGCAATATCCTTGCCTGTGAAGCTCTTTTTGTGCAAAGCAATGATGACGGCACGTGTTTCCTTGCAGCTAACCATGTTTGACAGAGGAAGAACAATGATTCCAAGCACCACCCTCCTTTTGAAGCTTCCAGTTCCTGTTATTCGAACTCAGTCAGCATGACAGAGTGATCTCCAGCCTTGTCCTCGTCAACACTCACACCTGTGTTAACGAGAGAATCACTGACATGACGACAGCTGGTCCTTTTGTGGCAGGGCTGAAATGCAGTAGAAATGTTTTTGGGGGATTCAGTTCATTTGCATGGCAAAGAGGGACTTTGCAATTAATTGCAATTCATCTGATCACTCTTCATAACATTCTGGAGTATATGCAAATTGCCATCATACAAACTGAGGCAGCAATATTTGTGTAATTCTCAAAACGTTTGGCCACGAATGTACATTGGGGATTTTGTACAAAAAAAAATCATTATTTGGTTAATAATGTGGGCCTCAAGAAAAAAAAAGTGCCGGTGTGGAGACCTGTATGGAGATTTTTTGGTTTGTTGCCAGTGTAAAAAATGCTCAGGCTGTATTCTGGTCCTAGTCCATCCTTGAACTTTCAGGTATAGCAATCCTATCCTTGCATAACTATGGCATGATGACAACTCGTCTCCCATCAGAGAATTATCCATTGTTACAGTGGGGGGAAAAAGTATTTGATCCCCTGCTGATTTTGTACGTTTGCCCACTGACAAAGAAAGGATCAGTCTATAATTTTAATGGTTTATTTGAACAGTGAGAGACAGAATAACAACAAAAAAATCCAGAAAAAACGCATGTCAAAAATGTTATAAATTGATTTGCATTTTAATGAGGGAAATAAGTATTTGACCCCCTCTCAATCAGAAAGAGTTCTGGCTCCCAGGTGTCTTTTATACAGGTAACGACCTGAGATTAGGAGCACACTCTTAAAGGGAGTGCTCCTAACCGCAGCTTGTTACCTGTATAAAAGACACCTGTCCACAGAAGCAATAAATCAATCAGATTCCAAACTCTCCACCATGGCCAAGACCAAAGAGCTCTCCAAGGATGTCAGGGACAAGATTGTAGACCTACACAAGGCTGGAATGGGCTACAAGACCATCGCCAAGCAGCTTGGTGAGAAGGTGACAACATTTGGTGCGATTATTCGCAAATGGAAGAAATACAAAAGAACTGTCAATATCCCTCGGCCTGGGGCTCCATGCAAGATCTCACCTCGTGGAGTTGCAATGATCATGAGAACGGTGAGGAATCAGCCCAGAACTACACGGGAGGATCTTGTCAATGATCTCAAGGCAGCTGGGACCATAGTCACCAAGAAAACAATTGGTAACACACTACGCCGTGAAGGACTGAAATCCTGCAGCGCCTGCAAGGTCCCCCTGCTCAAGAATACATATACATGCCCGTCTGAAGTTTGCCAATGAACATCTGAGTGATTCAGAGGGCAACTGGTGAAAGTGTTGTGGTCAGATGAGACCAAAATGGAGCTCTTTGGCATCAACTCAACTCGCCGTGTTTGGAGGAGGAGGAATGCTGCCTATGACCCCAAGAACACCATCTCCACCATCAAACATGGAAGTGGAAACATTATGCTTTGGGGGTGTTTTTCTGCTAAGGGGACAGGACAACTTCACCGCATCATTTGACGGGGCCATGTACTGTCAAATCTTGGGAGAGAACCTCCTTCCCTCAGCCAGGGCATTGAAAATGGGTCGCGGATGGGTATTCCAGCATGACAATGACCCAAAACACACGGCCAAGGCAACAAAGGAGTGGCTCAAGAAGAAGCACATTAAGGTCCTGGAGTGGCTTAGCCAGTCTCCAGACCTTAATCCCATAGAAAATCTGTGGAGGGAGCTGAAGGTTCGAGTTGCCAAACGTCAGCCTCGAAATCTTAATGACTTGAAGAAGATCTGCAAAGAGGAGTGGGACAAAATCCCTCCTGAGATGTGTGCAAACCTGGTGGCCAACTACAAGAAACGTCTGACCTCTGTGATTGCCAACAAGGGTTTTGCCACCAAGTACTAAGTCATGTTTTGCAGAAGGGTGAAATACTTATTTCCCTCATTAAAATGCAAATCATTTTATAACATTTTTGACATGCGTTTTTCTGGATTTTTGTTGTTGTTATTCTGTCTCTCACTGTTCAAATAAACCTACCATTAAATGTATAGACTGATCATTTCTTTGTCAGTGGGAAAATGTACAAAATCAGCAGGGGATCTAATACTTTTTTCCCCCACTGTATATCATATATCACCTCAACACAGGTCTAGTCTGGGTGGGGTCAAAGTTCGCTACAAGCGGCAGGCACTTCAGGACATGGCGAGGCCGCTGAAGCAGTGGCTGTACCAACACAGGGACAACCCCTACCCCACCAAGACAGAGAAGGCCCTGCTCGCCCTGGGGTCCCACATGACTTTAGTACAGGTGAGCAGAGACGTGACTTTAGTACAGGGGAGCTGAGAGGTGACTTTAGTACAGGGAAACTAAGAGTTGACTTTAGTACAGTGGAACTGAGAGGTGACTTTAGTACAGGGAAACTAAGAGTTGACTTTAGTACAGTGGAACTGAGAGGTGACTTTAGTACAGGGAAACTAAGAGTTGACTTTAGTACAGGGGAACTGAGAGGTGACTTTAGTACAGGGAAACTAAGAGTTGACTTTAGTACAGTGGAACTGAGAGGTGACTTTAGTACAGGGAAACTAACAGTTGACTTTAGTACAGGGGAACTGAGAGGTGACTTTAGTACAGGGAAACTAAGAGTTGACTTTAGTACAGGGGAACTGAGACGTGACTTTAGTACAGGGGAACTGAGACGTGACTTTAGTACAGGGGAACTGAGACTTGACTTTACTACAGGGGAGCTGAGACTTGACTTTACTACAGGGGAACTGAGACGTGACTTTAGTACAGGGGAACTGAGACTTGACTTTACTACAGGGGAACTGAGACTTGACTTTACTACAGGGGAACTGAGACGTGACTTTAGTACAGGGGAACTGAGACATGACTTTAGTACAGCGGAACTGAGGTATGTTAGTCATTCATGGATCATGTGGATGAACCATGGAAGTAGAAGTAGAAACCAGTCTGTGAAAAATGTAGCTGACAAGTTGAAGATCCTGAATTCCTGAATTCCTCTTTCTCTTTATGCTGCAGGTCTCAAACTGGTTTGCCAATGCCCGGCGGAGGCTGAAGAACACAGTGAGACAGCCAGACCTGAGTTGGGCTCTACGTATCAAACTCTACAACAAATACATTCAGGGCAATGCTGAGAGACTTAGTGTCAGCAGTGATGACACCAACTCTGAGGGTAAGAGGGACTGCGGGTAGACTAAGCGAGATTAGAGCTGGGGATGTAATTCCAACAAATATGCATTACACATATCAACACTGCAAGTGTGAAATCAACTCTAAAAGTGTTCATTGTAACACTCATAAACTAATGTCCCGTACCACACAGAGTTAATGTTTTACTTTAGAAAGTGTTCGCTTTTTAACACTTTTAAAGAGTTTCTGTAACTCTGTAAAAAGTTGATAATTAACACTGGCCAATACTGTTATACAAAAACAACTGTCTCCGAGTAATTTTGTTAAGTAATAGAGTTGATTACCTTTTAACAAATCAAATGTTATTTGTCACATGCTTCATAGACAACAGCTGTAGACTAACAGTGAAATGCTTACTTAGGGGTCCTTTTCCAACAATGCAGAGTTAAAGATAAGATACAAAATAAAATAAAATAAATAAAGACCAGTTTCTTTGTGTCTGCAGAGAGTAAACTTAAAAAGTTATGTGAGACCGCAAAAATGGAAGAGGCAAGTGGAAGGGAGAAAAGTAAGGAACTTGCTTATTGGCCCTGGTTTTAAAGAATGAAATATGTTAAAGAAAATTGTGATAAATAAAGAAGTATACCAGTTTAATTTAAGGACCAAAAAATTGACAGCTGTACCATATAGATTGCAAAATAGTTGGGAAGAGATTTTTCGATGTACCGATAGAAAAGTCATGGTCAGTCGATCAATAATATAATAATACTTTTAACAAAAATAATAATCTTTAATTTACAATCCGTAGAAACTATGAGAATAGAAAGGATCAGAACTTTCACAGCACAGTTGAAAAATATATGCAAATAGAAATAGAAAATGGATGGTGTTGGGGGATCGATGGGAGGGGTTGAGTTGAGCTGAAGGGTGGGATTAAAAACAACAAGATATCTAATGTAAAATACGCTGTGTCTGTAAAATGTATATAGGTAGGGTTAGGGGAAATAATAAAGGAAAATGTGAAAAAAAAAGATAAAATCAAATCGTATTTGTCACATACACGTGTTTAGCAGATGTTATTGCAGGTGTAGCGAAATGCTTGTGTTTCTAGCTCTAACAGTGCAGTAATATCTAACAAGTAATATCTAACAATTTTACAACAATACACACACATCTAAAGTAAAGGAATGGAATTAAGAATATATAAATATTGGGCAAGCAATGTCAGAGCGGCATAGACTAAGATACAGTTGAATAGGATAGAATACAGTATATACATATGAGATGAGGAATGCAAGATATGTAAACATTATTAAAGTGACTAGTTTTCCATTATTAAAGTGACCAGGGATTTCAAGTCTATGTACATAGGGCAGCAGCCTCTAATGTGCTAGTGATGGCTATTTAACAGTCTAATGGCCTTTGAGATAGAAGCTGCTTTTCAGTCTCTCGGTCCCAGCTTTGATGCACTTGTACTGTGAACAGGCAGTGGCTCGGGAATTGTTGTCCTTGATGATCTTTTTGAACTTCCTGTGACATCGGGTGCTGTAGATGTCCTGGAGGGCAGGTAGATTGCCCCCGGTGATGTGTTGGGCAGACCACACCACCCTCTGGAGAGCCCTGCGGTTGTGTGCGGTGCAGTTGTCGTACCAGGCGGTAATACAGCCCGACAGGATGCTCTCAATTGTGCATCTGTAAAAATGTGTGAAGGTTTTAGGTGCCAAGTCAAATTGTGTCTTCTTCACCGCACTGTCTGTGTGGGTGGAATATTTCAGTTTGTCAGTGATGTGTACACCGAGGAACTTGACATGTGTGTGTATATATATATGTGTATGTGTGTATATATTGACAAAAAAATATATGAGGGAATTGGAAATTATGCAGACAATTACATTGATGGAATCTACAATCTATCTACAATATTAAACCTGATTTTTCAATGTTTTTTTTGTTTACCCCCATGTTGCAGATGACGAATGTCCCTTACAAACTCCAGCAAGTCAATCAGAGCTCTCCAGGCCCTCCCTCAAGAGTGTCATCAAACAGGAGAAAAGGACTGATCCCGCCTACAGTGACGACTACATCTCTCCACCGCCCAAGTACAAGAGCAGCTTGCTGAAACGGTACCTTAACGACACCCTACGACATGTAATGGCGACAACTGATGATGTCACAAAGTCCCGCCGCAGGAACCACTCAGGGTCATTCAGCTCCAACGAGTGTGACGATGACCTTGTCTCGCCCTCTTCCTCTGAGGCAGAGACACGCTTTGTCTACCCTATGTGTAAGAAATCAAATATTCCTCATTATATTGTGACACTTTACTTGAAACTCCGACCATAAAGTCTACAAAACACTGCCATAAGCACAACCTAAGACACGGCATACGCAGACATACCAGCTAATGTACAGTGGCAAGAAAAAGTATGTGAACCCTTTGGAAATACCTGGATTTCTGCATAAATTGGTCATAAAATTTGAGGGCAGGGCAACTCTAACCAACATCTCCAATCTCATCTCATTGATTGGACTCCAGGTTAGCTGACTCCTGACTCCAGTTAGCTTTTGGAGAAGTCATTAGCATAGGGGTTCAAATACTTTTTCCAACCTACATTGTGAATGTTTAAATTATGTTTACAATATAGACAAGAAAAATACAATAATTTGTGTGTTATTAGTTTAAGCACACTGTTTTTGTCTATTGTTGTGACTTAGATTAAGATCAGATCAAATTGTATGACCAATTTATGCAGAAATCCAGGTAATTCCAAAGGGTTCACGTACATTTTCCTGCCACTGTATGTTTATATCGACTGGACACAGTCGTGGGTTCACTTGCTTGGCACAACGCTAACCAATTAGTTTACTTCTAATCAAAGTTTATTGGCTGGGTGCACAGATTTGCAGAGCGAAATGCTTGTAGGGTTAACTTTTGCCATTTTAGGTGGGCCAAACTTCTGTTCCTTGAGTTGGTCTTATCTGTCAATGTTGAAAGCTTTAACAAGACGCAAATAGGCACCTGTTTTAACACCTGTGTGCCCTTCAGGAAGTTAAGAGAACTGCCTTTAATCAAGTTGACCTGAAGTTAGGAGAAATCTCAATTAGTATTTGGTAGCATTGCCTTTAAATTGTTTAACTTCGGTCAAACGTTTCGGGTAGCCTTCCACAAGCTTCCCACAATAAGTTGGGTGAATTTGTGCTAATTCCTCCTGACAGAGCTGGTGTAACTCAGTCAGGTTTGTAGGCCTCCTTGCTCGCACATGCTTTTTCAGTTCTGCCCACAAATTTTATATAGGATTGAGGGCTTTGTGATGGCCACTCCAATACCTTGACTTTGTGGTCCTTAAGCCATTTTGCCACAACTTTGGAAGTTTGCTTGGGGTCATTGTCCATTTGGAAGACCCATTTGTGACCAAGCTTTAACTTCCTGACTGATGTCTTGAGATGTTGCTTCAATATATCCACAGAATTTTCCTTCCTCATGATGCAATCTATTTTGTGAAGTGCACCAGTCCCTCCTGCAGCAAAGCACCCCCACAACATGATGCTGCCACCCCCGTGCTTCACTGTTGGGATGGTGTTCTTCGGCTTGCAAGCCTCTCCTTTTTCTTCCAAACATTACGATGGTCATTATGGCCAAACAGTTCTATTTTTGTTTCATCAGACCAGAGGACATTTCTCCAAAAAGTATGATCTTTGTCCCCATGTGCAGTTACAAACTGTAGTCTGGCTTTTTGATTGCGGTTTTGGAACAGTGATTTCTTCCTTGCTGAGCGGCCTTTCAGGTTATGTCAATATAGGACTCGTTTTACTGTAGATATAGATACTTTTGTACCTGTTTCCTCCAGCATCTTCACAAGGTCCTTTGCTGTTGTTCTGGGATTGATTTGCACTTTTCGCACCGAAGTACGTTCATCTCTAGGAGACAGAACACGTCTCCTTCCTGAGCGGTATGATGGCTGTGTGGTCCCATTGTGTTTATACTTGCGTACTATTGTTTGTACAGATGAACGTGGTACCTTCAGGCGTTTGGAAATTGCTCCCAAGGATGAACCAGACTTGTGGAGGTCTACAACTTTTTTTTCTGAGGTCTTGGCTGATTTCTTTTGATTTTCCCTTGATGTCAAGCAAAGAGGCACTGAGTTTGAAGGTAGGACTTGAAATACATCCACAGGTACACCTCCAATTGACTCAAATGATGTCAATTAGCCTATCAGAAGCTTCTAAAGCCATGACATCATTTTCTGGAATTTTCCAAACTGTTTAAAGGCACAGTCAACTTAGTGTATGTAAACTTCTGACCCACTGGAATTGGGATACAGTGAATTATAAGTGAAATAATCTGTCTGTAAACAGTTGTTGGAAAAATGTCTTGTGTCATGCACAAAGTAGATGTCCTAACCGACTTGCCAAAACTATTGTTTGTTAACAAGACGTTTGTGGAGTGGTTGAAAAACGACTTTTAATGACTTTTAATGACTCCAACCTAAGTGTATGTACATTTTGATTTAGTTTTCCAGAATAATTACTATTTTCCTTGGTAAAATGAAAATGTCAGAACCACCAAAAAAGATTAGAGACATTCAGTAGCAAAATGTGAAAGAGGCCAAATGATTTATTGTCTAGCTGTAGTTGCTCTTGGCCCGGACCTTGCTATAGAAATCGGAGTCTGAGATGTTTCAGGCAGTGAATTTTGAAAGCGGCATTTTGTGTGCTCGCAATTGGCCTCTAATTTTCTTGCTCATAGGCTCCCTGAAGAGACATAGCTCTTGACCCGCCTGACTCGACTCAACATAACAGAGAGCCCGTTCTGCTGTGTTCACATGAAAAATGTGTGTGCAAACATGCAAATTACACACTATTTCTTGCGCATTTATAAACTAAATCATCAAAATGTATGATAACACCCAAACAGTACACAAAGTGTGTTCGGTAGATTGAAAATCCAACATTTGAGCTCATATTTTCTGTAAGATTTAAGTTTCAACCTGGGACGTATTCATTACACCAATTCTGTTGCAAAACATTTCTTAAACGGAAACAAATGGAACGGGGAGTGATCTATGTACCTGAATTTGTCCAATAGAAACTCTTGTTTTGCTCTGTTTGCTTCCGTTTGGTTCTTAAACTGTAAAAGTTTCCGTAATGAATACACCCCTGGCAACGACACTGTTCTAACTGTTCAACGACACTGTTCTATGTGTTCAACGACACTGTTCTATGTGTTCAACGACACTGTTCTATGTGTTCAACGACACTGTTCTATCTGTTCAACGACACTGTTCTATCTGTTCAACAACACTGTTCTATGTGTTCAACGACACTGTTCTATGTGTTCAACGACGCTGTTCTATGTGTTCAACGACACTGTTCTAACTGTTCAACGACACTGTTCTATGTGTTCAACGACACTGTTCTATGTGTTCAACGACACTGTTCTATGTGTTCAACGACACTGTTCTAACTGTTCAACGACACTGTTCTATGTGTTCAACGACACTGTTCTATGTGTTCAACGACACTGTTCTAACTGTTCAACGACACTGTTCTATGTGTTCAACGACACTGTTCTATGTGTTCAACGACACTGTTCTATGTGTTCAACGACACTGTTCTAACTGTTCAACAACACTGTTCTATGTGTTCAACGACACTGTTCTATGTGTTCAACGACGCTGTTCTAACTGTTCAACGACACTGTTCTATGTGTTCAACGACACTGTTCTAACTGTTCAACGACACTGTTCTATGTGTTCAACGACACTGTTCTAACTGTTCAACGACACTGTTCTATGTGTTCAACGACACTGTTCTATCTGTTCAACGACACTGTTCTATGTGTTCAACGACACTGTTCTATGTGTCCAACGACACTGTTCTATGTGTTCAACGACACTGTTCTAACCGTTCAACAACACTGTTCTATGTGTTCAACGACACTGTTCTATGTGTTCAACGACGCTGTTCTATGTGTTCAACGACGCTGTTCTAACTGTTCAACGACACTGTTCTATGTGTTCAACGACACTGTTCTAACTGTTCAACAACACTGTTCTATGTGTTCAACGACACTGTTCTATGTGTTCAACGACGCTGTTCTATGTGTTCAACGACACTGTTCTATCTGTTCAACGACACTGTTCTATGTGTTCAACGACACTGTTCTAACTGTTCAACGACACTGTTCTATGTGTTCAACGACACTGTTCTAACTGTTCAACGACACTGTTCTATCTGTTCAACGACACTGTTCTAACTGTTCAACGACACTGTTCTATGTGTTCAACGACACTGTTCTATCTGTTCAACGACACTGTTCTATGTGTTCAACGACACTGTTCTATGTGTTCAACGACACTGTTCTATGTGTTCAACGACACTGTTCTAAGTGTTCAACGACACTGTTCTATGTGTTCAACGACACTGTTCTATCTGTTCAACGACACTGTTCTATGTGTTCAACGACACTGTTCTATCTGTTCAACGACACTGTTCTATCTGTTCAACGACACTGTTCTAACTGTTCAACGACACTGTTCTATGTGTTCAACGACACTGTTCTATCTGTTCAACGACACTGTTCTATGTGTTCAACGACACTGTTCTATGTGTTCAACGACGCTGTTCTATGTGTTCAACGACACTGTTCTAAGTGTTCAACGACGCTGTTCTATGTGTTCAACGACGCTGTTCTATGTGTTCAACGACACTGTTCTATGTGTTCAACGATACTGTTCTATGTGTTCAACGACACTGTTCTAACTGTTCAACGACACTGTTCTATGTGTTCAACGACACCGTTCCAAAAGCACTTCAAAACCAAAGAACCCAAGGTGAGATAGCCATCAATATACTGACTTAAGGTGATTCAATCAGTTTAGGGCATGAGAGGAACCAAACACACCCAGAAGGAGAGATACTGCCACTAAAGATCCATAGAGGGAGTATTACAGTACATGTCGCTCATTCACACAATACTCTGATGCAGATTTCTATGATCTTGGATGTACTGCAGTTCAAGCATAAAGGCAGAGGAAGGAATAAAAAAACAGCCAAATAACAGTCAAATGAACTCTGGAGACCTGGAAACAGAGCGTCTGTGTTCATGACACCGCACAGATATCGTATTTTTCCGTCTCAAAGGCACAGGAGAAACATAATTGCATTTGTTTTGGCCGGAGTGCCTAAGAGCAGCTAGACTAGAGTACTTCAGTGAGTTAAGGCCCTCTGGGGCAGTTAAAGTGCACACACACACACACACACACACACACACACACACACACACACACACACACACACACACACACACACACACACACACACACACACACACACACACACACACACACACACACCACACACACACACACACACACACACACGCAAATACTGTAATGTACACACACACGCACACAGGCACGCAAATACTGTAATGCATACAAAAAACACACACACATGTAAATTTTGGAAAACACAACGTAAACAGTCACACAGACATGAAAATACATATATGTGAAGTACAGGTTCTGGAAAACTCCCATCTCCAGTTTCCATACTTTTCTGCACAATACATTTAATTTAGTATTTTTTTGTCTCTCTATGTTTTTCAGACATGATGGACTATGCATCAACTAGATGTGACAGGTATGTTTGTTTGTTTATGGAACCGTTTTATGTCTGCATGTCTTTAAAGTGAGTAAAAGACTTCTAGCTGCACAAGAATGCAGACATATTCACTTTTCGTATCATTCATTAACATGTAATAAATGTGGCATTCTCTTCTGGCACACCCACATTGGGAGGAGCAAATAATGGCAGTCTAGGCAGATGCATTCCTGTTGTCTGTAGGTAGAAAGTCTCCCTGTTGTGTATGACGATTTCATCTTGGGGAGTGTACCATACAGTCTTTAAAACTCTGCCTGGGCTCTCCTTCATGTCTTTTGCAGTGATGGGAAGAGTGAAAGAGGCCAGCGGAGGGAGGTGGCAGAGTGGAGGGAGATCCACGCTGCCATGGCTCTGTCTAACTTGGCCCAGGGACAGAGCTGCGCCACAGGGCCCACCACCACCAGCTGCGCCACAGGGCTCACCACCAGCTGCGCCACAGGGCCAACCACCACCAGCTGCGCCACAGTGCCCACCACCACCAGCTGCACCACAGGGCCCACCATCACCAGCTGCGCCACAGGGCCCACCACCACCAGTTGCATCATCCAGAAGTCTTCCCACATCTCTGAGATAAAGACTGTCAAAGTGGTCCTGCCAAACAATATCTAGACCACTCAGAGGTGAAGTTTCCCTCTAGGCGCAGAGCTAGGATCAGCTTCCCCTCCTCCAATCCTATCCTTAATAATTAGTGGGGAAAATTCAAAACTGAACCAAGATCAGCGTCTAGGGGCAACATCAACCTACACCGTCTGGACCAGGGCCGATCTGGTCACTTGAATCAATTTCAATTACAAAAGGCAACCTGTAATTGATATTATACGTTTTTACAACCTACAATGTTAAATTGTAGTACTATTTTTTTTATGAGATTTTCAAGACTTAGGGAATGCAGGGAATGCAGTAAAAAACAGTGTTGACCAACTTTGCAAAGTTACATACTCTGTCAAAGTGTTTTAACATTTTAGATTTTGATGTGAGAGAAATCTGAAAGTACAAATTGTTACCTTGATGTAAATGTAAATGTTTTTTATTTAACTTGGCAAGGCAGTTACGAAACAAATTCTTATTTACAATGGCCTACTAGGGAACAGTGGGTTAACTGCCTTGTTCAAGGGTAGAATGACAGATTTTTTTTACCTTGTCAACTCGGGGATCCAATCTAGCAACCTTTCGGTTACTGGCCCAACGTTCTAACCACTAGGCTACCTGATGCCCCAAATATTAGATACATAGCGTTGTAGCAGTATTGTAAAATAATGTGGCATCGAAGTCATGATAGAATATAGCAGCACATTTCAGAGCAAAAATAGAACTGAGGATTTTATAATACTAAAGACCAGTTTTCACCATGAGGTGAGCCCCCCCCCCCCCCCCCCCCCTTTGGTAGTCTCATCTCATGGTCTGGATATGGAGTAAAGGCGTCCGCATGCTTCCCAGACTAAATAGTTTGGAAGAGTTTGTGCATATATTATACGACATTTTCTGACGTTTGTGTTGGACTTCGGTAAGGGTTTTTTCAGATTTTCGGGCACAATTTCTTTTTTTATAGAGGCAAACCGAAGTTTGGGAGCCAAAGTTTTCACCCCTTCTTCCGTGATTGGTCAACTGTGGGGATTCTTTAATAAAGTCTTTGTTGTCATCCAACGAGAGAGACAACTTGTTTTCATGCGCATTTTTTAATTGAGAAATACCGCACCAAACATCTTAGTAATTGCGTGACTACGATCTCCACGGCAAAAATGTCAAAATCAATGACAGATTTCTTGAGTTACTGTATCTTAGATTCATTCTGACTCTTTTTAGGAAGTGTATATTGGCTACAGCTTCTCAAAATGGCCAGAAAGTACTATTGTCGCCTTTTCTCATTTTTCAAGCGAAGTATGCGAGCACACTCGTTTGGTTAGCCTAGCCGACTTCGGTTAGCCGCCAGTCAAACTGAAGCATGTCCAAGTAACCACATGACTTTAAATATGCTTATAAGTGGAGCAGAGACAATGTTGTGCCAGCCTGATTCTTGCTTCTTTGGAATGCTGCTGGCTTCTTCTTCCAAGACGGACAGTTCCACCTACCAGATAACCTACAGTTCTTTCAGAAAGTATTCATACCCATTGACTTATTCCACATTTTGTTGTGTTACAGCCTGAATTCAAAATGGATTAAATATAGATATTTTTTTCTCTAACCTATCTACACACAATACCCCATAATGACAAAGATAAAATATATTTTTAGAAATGTCTACAAATGAAATACAGAAATCTAATTTACATAAGTATTCACACCCTTTGCTATGACACTTCAAATTGAGCTCAGGGGTATCCAATTTCCTTTGATCATCCTTGAGATCTCATTACAACTTGGGAGTCTACCTGTGGCCAAATTAACTGGTTGGACATGACTTAGAAAGAAACACACCTGTATATATAAGGTCTCACAGTTCACAGTGCATGTCAAAGCAGAAACTATATCATGAAGTCCAAGGAACTGTCTGTAAATCTCCAAGATAGAATTGTGATGAGGCATATACTGTATCTGGGAAAGGGTATAAAACAATTTCTAGAATGTCGAATGTTTCCAAGAGCACAGTGGTGTCTATCATCGGGAAATTGAGAAAATATGAAACGACCCAGAATCTGCCTAGAGCGGCTGAAAACCAAGCAAGAAGGACCTTGGTCAGGGAGGTGACCAAGAACCCAATGACCACTCTGACAGAACTACAGAGTTCCTTGCCTGAGATGGGAGAACCTGCCAAAAGGACAACAGTCTCTACAACACTTCAACAATCTAGGCTTTATGGGAAAGTGGCCAGATGGAAGCCACTATTGAGAAAAAGGCACATGACAGCACGCCTGGAGTTTGCAAAAAAGGCATGTGAAAGACTGAGATCATAAGACAAAATATTCTCTGGCCTGAATGCAAAGCGTTATGTCTGGAAAAAACCAGGCACAGCTCATCACCCATCTAACACCATCCCTACTGTGAAGCATGGTGGTGGCAGCATTATGCTATGGGGATGCTTTTTAGCGGCAGGGACTTGGGAGACTGGTAAGAATAAAAAATGTATCAATGAATAGTGGCAAATACAAGCAAATCCTGAATGAGAACCTGCAAATTACCTCAAACTGGGGTGAAGATTTACGTTCCAAAAGGACAATGACACCAAGCATACAGCCAAAGCAATGAAGCAATGCTGGAATGGCTTCAGAACAAGAATGTGAAAGTCCTTGAGTGACCCAGCCAAAGCCCAGACTTCAATCCCATTGAAAATCTGTGGAAAGATTTGAAGATTGCTGTTCACCACCACTCCCCATCTAACTTAACAGAGCTTGAGAATGAGAGAAAATCCCCAAATTCAGAAGTGCAAAGTTGATACAGACATACCCCAGACGAATCGAAGTTGATACAGACATACCCCAGACGACTCGAAGTTGATACAGACATACCCCAGACGACTCGAAGTTGATACAGACATACCCCAGACGACTCGAAGTTGATACAGACATACCCCAGACGACTCGAAGTTGATACAGACATACCTCAGATGACTCAAAGCAGTAATCGTCACCAAAGGTGTTTCTGAAAAGTATTGACTCAGGAGTGTGAATACTTATGTAAATGTGATATATTTATTTAAATTGTAGAACATTTCTAAAAACATGTTTTCACTTTTGTCATTATTGGCTATTGTGTGTTTGGGTGAGAGAGAAAAAAATTGATTTAATATATTTTGAATTCAGGCTGTAACACGACAACATGTGGAATAAGTCAAAAGGGTATGAATCCTTTCTGAAGGAGCTGTACACTACATAACCAACAAGTCTCATTCATTCACCACTTCCTGCCTTATAGTATTTCTATCGGATTGTAATGTTTGAGCGATAAAAAATAAAATATAATTGTGTGGGGCAATGTGTGTATTTTTTATTGTAACCGTGAGATATATTTGATTACATGAGAATTATATTTTTGACTAGGACTATTTAAGAAAAATTCTCAATGACTTGTTATATTCACTTTAAAAGACTGGATTTGTATCCTAGGTACAAATATTATCACAACATAGCAGTGGAAATACTTTTGAATTAATACATTTGAATAAATAAATGTGACACGTTTTCAACTTCTCTTGCTAATCCTATCCCACTAGGCTATACCTCACTAAAAATGATGACACATGCATTTTGTTTTTGCTCAGAAACCACTTCTGTCTTGGTCTTATAGAATGAGTTTTAAGGCTGCACAACCATACATCTGCTAGTTAAACTGGTTTAAGAAAATCACTGTATTGCCTGGATGGAGGACATGGGAAGCCTTTGTCATCTGACAGAGTGGACTTATCATGATGCATTTTGGGGACATTCTCCTGACACTGAAGATACGCACATAATCATACATTGGGCTCTGAGACAATACCCTAAAACATAGTTTAGTAGCATTTTCCACTGGTTCCTTTCTCCTGCTTTGGTGACATCACGAGTAGTGTGTTCCAAGTCTTGCATGTTGAGCTAGATCAGTAGAAGTTTATCAGGAAAGGTTCTCATATCTATCCATTGAGTGGACAATACATTATGAACAGTGCTCTTTCCATGACATAGACTGACCAGGTGAAAGCTATGATCCCTTATTGGTGTCACTTGTTAAATCCACTTCAATCAGTGTAGATGAAGAGGAGGAGACATGTTAAAGAAGGATCTTTAAGCCTGGAGACATGGATTGTGTATGTGTGCCATTCAGGGTGTGAATGGGCAAGACAAAATATTTAAGTGCCTTTGATCAGGGTATGGAAGTAGGTGCCAGGTGCACGGGGGTGGGAGGGGGGGGGAGGGGGGGTGCAGCTCAATATCAGGAAAGTGTTCTTAATTTTTTGTACTCAGTATAGATACTGTAGATAGAGTTTGGTTAGGTATAGCTAACATTGACATTCAATACAGTTCAACAAATAAGGACCTTTGGACTGTATTAAAAAGATATGATTGCCATAAGAAAACAAATAGTTAAAGAATACCGGTATGCGCATTCCTCACAACAAACATTCAGCTCGTAAAAATAGCCTATTGCAGTAAAGAAATAGTGCTCTCGAGGCTACTCGAACAACAAACTCAAAACCAGAACATTCCTCTTCTTCCCATTGTCTTTTATTTCAGTTTGAAATGATACAAAATGTCCATGTCATGACCGAGCACAACACCACTTACAATGTGTCATTTGAATGTTATAGATATTCATAAGGTGATTCATGGATGGAAAACACACCGACTTAAAAAAAAAAAGTCAGACAAACTGAAGATACAACAAATAAACAGGATAATTATTTAAAATTCAAAATAGCTAAACATGCAACCAACATACTGTATATCTTGCTACAGATATACAGACTCAAATCTGTTTTGACAATGACTTTTTGCATGTACGTGTGGTGTAACATGTGTAGCAAGATATATGTACATGTGGTGTAACAACTAGACAGGCATGAGAGAAAACTGTTGGGCTGATCCATGTAAATTCATCCCTTTTCCAGACCACAGGATCTACTGAACATCCATAAGCATGCTTGAACTAACAACCATTATGTAATAAGAAGGCTTGCTTGATTGAAGGTCCAGCTAGGTCAGAATGAAACCAAGCTTTTATTATTATTTTTTTTTTAAAGAGCGAGAGAAAAAAGTTTATTTCGCAATAGCTTTAATAATAAACGTAACTTTCTTTCCCCCTTCAACATTTGCGCCAGTAACACCTATGGATAGGCACATCACTAGGCTATATCAACGCCACATGGACTGGGCGTGCCAAGACGTAAAGCATTGCATGCATGTTCCCACATCAGGAAATAAAAAGTGGAAGAAAATATAAATATTTAACAGCTTGGAATAGAGAAATTACCAAGTAAATAAAATGGAAGGGGATAAAAAAAAATATATATATATTACAATTGTTGTCAACCAGTGGGATACGTTGGTAAAACCAACTGTGAAGCGTACACACAACGTCCATGTTAAATGTCTATGACTAGACACACAATGCGTGGTGATGAATGCCTGTCAGCTGTTACGAATTGCTTATTGGGGGAGGGGGGGGGGGGGGGGGTTATAGGCCTACAAACACTAGCTAGGACAAAGTGAAGGCGCGTGGAAGGTCTGAAGCCCCACCCCACATGGAAGGAGTCTCCCTTCATCTATTGGTCCTACGGTAACCATAGTTAAGGCATGCAGATCTACTCATCAAGTAGAAAACTTGACATAAATAGCGAAGGTATTTGCGGTATAACTTGGTAGGTATTTGACATGATGTATTGATCATATTCATAATGTATTGCATAAACGTGTAGCAGAAGGTATTAACTATTATATTGTAGAGAAGACATTTCCCATTTCACCATGATGTGTTCGACAAGACGTATATGTGACTTGGTGTGGTTAACAACAAACTTGATAGCTAAAACAAAATGTACCTCCTTTAGCATGATATTTTATACATGATGAATATCAACTGTGTTGTTTTCAACACAACGTAATGCACTGTGACAACTGACTGGCGGTACAGGAAGAGTGCAAACCGCAAAGTCCCTTTCTACCGAGACCTCGGAAGGTGCAGATGAACCCTTGTCGTGTCTCAGTATATAAACACACACAGTATATTAACGGACTCTTAATATCCTTCTCAGGTTCTGGTTTCCAATATGCCGTATGGGATGGTTCCGGTTTACAGTACGGAGCAATATCCTCCACAGCCTCCAGCCCCGCGCTGCTCCTGGTCCTCCAGCTGGACGCCCCGGGGCTGGGCGTTGCTTTCCCAAAGCCCTGGAGTCTGGAGAATCTTCTCCACCAGCTCCTCGAAGGCACACTGGACACCATCCCGCGTTTTAGCACTGGCCTCTGCCAGGGTTGAAGAGCACATTAGTGTTAGGGGGATGCATCAACAAAAACTCACTTCAAAACTATTTTAGGTCCGTTTCGAATAAAATGGGAGCAAAAGTGACAGCGGCTATACGTTTTCAGACTATTTCAGTTTAAGTCCCAGTAGCTGATTTTTAATGCGACAAAATGTGTGCATGACAAGTTACAACGTCGGACTGGGATGGGTTTCTTCCCCCACAGAGTGATGTCTGATTCACCCAGTCCATACATTAAGGTCATTTTCTAAGGAGATATCTTTAATCTTGATTTTCTGACATATGATGATGATCTTGATTTGGGTAATTTAGATTGACATGTGTAGACATACACATTCAGCGTTCATAAAATATGAACGTTCGCATCAAGAAAAAGTCATATATACACACACACACACACCACACTGGGCACTGTGTAGCCTACACGGCACATAGAAACAAAAACATTACCCTTTTCCATAAACCTTTTCCAAAACCTTTAATTTAGTCATTCTAAAATGGAAAGTCTTCAGAAATGCTATAACCTAATTTCAGGAGTCAAATGGAGCTGGGAAATAGAAACAAAAGTAGACATGGGTTTGATAGATGATTGACTGCAGATTTGCGATCGTAATGCAATTCTCCTGGAAGGGCTGCATCCTTCAGTGTTGTGCTGACAGTGGAGATTAGGAATGTCAAAAGGAGAGTTACAGGATGACATCTGTGCTCAAATTCAAGAGTCTGCACACTGTTGTAAAAGCTAGTGTCCAACTGGTATTTACTCACCAAACGGTGAAAGAGATCTTTATGTAGTAGACCCCATTAACTTGAGTATCCGGGTTCTTTTACTCAGACGCCCAGCTATTTTACAAAGACCAAAGAACTTACCAATAAAAAGCATGGAGTGTTTCCTTGCGAACTTAAGGCCTTCGTTTCGGTCAACTACACGGTTTTCCTGAAACAAAAAAACTGAATTGTCAAATTCAACAATGGGTTCACATAACAGGTGTTAAGCCTGTGGAATTTGTAACAGCATCAGATACAATACCAGCAACACAAAACATTGCTAAGTGATACAACTTTATTTGTTCCATTCAACACTGGAGAGAACAATGGCAGCTAGGTGACAATATAAGAGAAGCACAGCTCAAAAACAGATTCATGCCAGACAGGTAGTGACCCACGATGCACTGGGACACCCACCTCCTTATCAATCTTGTTCCCAACCAGCATTTTGACGAGGTCGTTCCGTGTGCAGTACGTCTCCAGTTCGTTCAGCCAGTTCTCCAGCCTCGTGAACGTGTCCCGTTTAGTGACATCGTACACTAACAGCAAAAGAGAGGAGATTAAGTGTCTGTACCTCATCAATATCTACAATTAAAATGTGTTATAACAAGCGCGCAGGGGGGGGGGTACTGAAATCATAGTGTGGAGGTCCACAGTACTAGAGGTTCAGAATTGAGAATGTGAGTTGAACGGAGTATTTGAAATAGGCACCTCATTTTTGGGAGACCAAGGGCTTCTCAGAGTATGACTGCTTTGTCATTTTACATCATCATGTAGAAGATTGTATGGACAGGAGGAACCTGATCCTAGATCAGCATGCTTGGTACATACGGCTCCAGACGTGATACTATGTGTTAACCACTGTTGGTCAAACAAACACTCACCCAGTATGACTCCCTGTGCACCACGGTAGTAGCTGGGCGTCAGGGTCCGGAACCTCTCCTGTCCTGCTGTGTCCTAACAGGCCCAAAAGTCAACAACAACCAGTGTCAATGAGAGAAAGCAGTGTGTCAATCTTCAGCATTGAACACAGAAACGGTTACCCATGCCATGCCAGCGTCAAGAGGAATTAACTTCGTAGAAAGTATCAACACGCAGCATTATGGATAGGAGTATTAACACAACCTTTCAATTAGTTTATGAAATTAAAAAATGTTGATGAGTCACAATTATCAAATTTTGATGAGACTTTGAAGAGCTTCACGTTTAGTAAATACAAAAACAAGTCAATCTTCCCAGGTCCTGCTAGGGTCGTGGATTTCACTTTGGGAGGCCAACCTTCCACTGTCATATCTTCTCTATGCGAAACATTATACAATAGCGCCATCACATGGTGTAATCCCATGGTGCGTGCAACTCTATCCTTGAACAAGCTGTTCTACAGTGCCTTCAGAAAGGAGGAGGAGTCACATCCTTTGACTTCTTCCACATTTTGTTGTGTTACAAGGTGAGATGAAAATGGTTTTGTCAAACATCTACACATACACTATCTTGATTAGATAAGTATTCAACCCCCTGAGTCAATACATGTTAGAGCCACCTTTGGCAGTGATACAGCTGTGAGTCTTTCTGGATAAGTCTAAGAGCTTTCCACACCTGGATTGTACAATATTTGCAAATTATTATTTAAAAAAAATGATACATCTTTGTTCTGTCAAGTTTGTTGATGATGGCTAGACAGCAATTTTCAAGTCTTGCCATAGCTTTAAGCCGATTTAAGTCAAAAAGTGTAACTAGGCCACTCAGCAACATTCAATGTCATGGTTAAAAAAATAAAAAATAAAAAAAGTTAACTGGCTTGCCTAGTTAAATAAAGGTTAAGAACAAATTGTTATTTAAAATGACGGCCTACCCCGGCCAAACCCGGACGACGCTTTGCCAATTGTGCGCCGCCCTATGGTACTCCCAATCACAGCCGGATGTGATACAGCCTGGATTTGAACCAGGGACTGTTGTGATGCCTCTTTCACCGAGATGCCGGGCCTTAGACCTCTGCGCCACTCGGGAACAACTCCAGTGTATCTTTGACCTTGGGTTTTAGGTTATTGTCCTGCTGAAAGGTGAATGTCTCCCAATGTCTGTTGGAAAGCAGACAACCAGCTTTTCCTATAGGATTTTGCCTGTGCTTCGCACGGTTCCGTTTCTTTTCATACCAAAAAAAAAACAAAAAAAACTCCCTAATCCTTGCCGATGACAAGCATACCCATAACATGATGCAGCCAACACCATTCTGGAAAATATGAAATACAACACAGAGTACCAAACATAAGACTTTCTATTCAGGACATAAAGTACATTTCTTTGTTGCATTTTTTTGCAATATTACTTTATTGCCTTGTTGCAAACAGGATGCATGTTTTGGAATATTTGTATTCTATACAGGCTTCCTTCTTTTCACTCTGTCAATTAGGTAAGTATTGCGGAATAACTACAATGTTGTTGATCCATCCTCAGTTCTCTCCTATCACTGCCATTAAACACTAACGGTTAAAAAAATTTAAAAAAATCACCATTGGCCTCATGGTAATGAACACTGAGCTGTTTCTTTCCTCACCGGCAACTGAGTTAGGAAGGACACCTGTATCTTTGAAGTGACTGGGTCTATTGATACACCATCCAAATAGTAATTAATAACTTCACCATGCTCAAAGGGATATTCAATGTCTGCTTTTAATTTATTTTTTTACCAATAGGTGCCCTTCTTTGCAAGGCATCGGAAAACCTCCCTGGTCTTTGTGGTTGAATCTGTGAAATTCACTGATCGAATAAGGGACCTTACAGATAATTGTATGTGTGGGGTACAGAGATGAGGTAGTCATTAAAAAATAATTTTAAACACCATTATTGCACACAGAGTGAGTCCATGCAACTTATTGTGACTTGTTAAGCAAATGTTTATTCCTAAGCTAATTTAGGCTTGCTTATAACAAAGGGGTTGAATACTTCATGACTCACATAATTCAACTTTGACATTATGGGGTAATGTTTTGTAGGCCAGGGACACAAAGTCTCAATTTAAAACTCAGGCTGTAACAACAAAATGTGGAACAAGTCAAGGGGTGTGAATACTTTCTGAAGGCACTGTACGTAGTTCTTCTGAAATAGTACATCCTGGGATGTATTCAGGGGGCAGGAAAGGAACAAACATTTTGAAACATAGGTTACCTCCTATCTAAATGTACAATAACATGGACTCAAGGACAGTCGCGTTGCGTAAAAGAATCAGAAAATGACAATTTGCATTTCAGGTAAAATAACAACCCAATGTCCAACCCCCAGGTCAAACTAGCTAGCAACAGCTAGTTGGCTAAATGTCCATTAACGTTTCATGTGTATTTCAAACCTGCAGCCAAATGAATTGGTTCAGGCTCATATTTTAACCAGCATGTCCTTTTTGCGTCTGGTTTGGACAGACGAAATCAAAATGCGTGTATTGACTCATTTTCAAAACCTTTTTTTGTGCCTGCTGAAAACAACCCTAATGTTGGAGCAAAACAAACATATGTTTTTCAGTGTCTTTTAAAACACCTGAACAAAGTGGATGTTGTTAAACAAAGTAACTGTAAACAAAAAAAAACACTGTTTAGCCTCAAAACTAATTTTGATATCATAGATGGTCAGTCCATAGCTATATGCCTATGATGCTATGCCTATGTTGCTGAGAGTGGTTACATTTATCCGTACCTGAACAAGTATCTGTGCGTTATAAAACGCTCAGAAAGCTCTGATTCAACAAACTTAAAAAATATATATGTTTGTTTATCACCAAATATGGAGTTTTGTTGAGCAACCATCTTCATTTACTCCTGTTACAACTGGTATGTACTTCCAACAAAAGGTCTAAATAAAAAACATACTTGCACCCGAAAAAAAATAAGCCTGTTTAGCACCTCCAATGTAAATCACTCATTACTGCCACACACAGGTCAGAAGTCTACAACAGGCATTTTTTAGTTGCTTGTACATTTTATTTTGACCTTTGTTGGAAGTACATACCAGCCGTAATAAATGAAAATCGCTGCTCAGTGAAACTCCTTATTTGGTGATACTTATTTTTACATTATAATGCTTGCAGAGCTGGTGAATGAGAGTGAGTCAGAGCTTTCTGGGCATTAGAGGTCTATAACACATAGATACTGGTTCACCATCAGTTATTTACCAAAACAGTGGCAACTTGGTTTTTGTTTGCACTGCAGATTGTTTCTTTAAGAATGTGAATTTCCTGGTGTTCACTTCACAGCGTACATTAGCCACACCTAAGAAAATCAGCCTAACTACAGTTTGAATAATACATTACATTTTCATACACTTACCCAAATAGCAAGCTTGGCACTGTTCCCATCCACTGCAATTGTTTTTACTTTGAAATCCACACCTGCATCAAAAAGAGGGAGGCAGGAGCAGACTCAAGTGGTGAACCATAAATATGAATAGCCTAATGTGTGACATAACAACATTCCATTGTCACATTGGCCTAGCAACGGTGTCAAAACTGCTGTTAGAGTGGGAATTCTGTGTTTTCCCCTTCCCATTAACAGTGCACTGGGGCATACTCCTTTGATGGTGGAGATCCTTTAGACTTACCTATGGTTGCTGCTAGCTCTGGGTCAAAAGTATCATCTGTGAATCTCAGGAGAAGACTGTTTGGGGATAGAAGGGCAACACCATGTCTGAGAGCAGGCATTTTAACACTGACACACCAGATATAGGCTACCTAGCCCACAACCTAGAAAAACTATTTAGTTAGTAACTAACAAGGGCTGGGGTGGGTTTGCCACACACCACCAGTTCCAGATAGCTAGCTAGTAGATCAACCAGTATCTGGGCAAACGAGAAGGATGTGACAAGAACTCCTCTGTGCCGAGAAAGCTAACGTTACTCGTCGTCTCGTTTGCCCAGATACTGGTTCTGCTAGACAAAGATAACTAACTAACACGTAGCTAGCAATTTGCCAGCAAATATTTAAATAATCATCAAGTAAGATGATAAAAAGCAAGTGTAGGAAAGAGATTTTCATTTCCAATTCAAAGGACAAACGGATACAGCTGGTTATACAGCTAACGTTAGCTAATGTGTTAACTAAGAAAAGTTACAGTGTAGCTGACGTTAGCTCAAGATAACGTTAGTAGGCAAAATAGCCTTCCTGTAGTGAGCAAAACTTCAAAACAAAGACTATCTTACCTTGACTTTCCGACACCACTCTCACCAATTATCAATATTTTCAAAGTTGTCAACACGTCGTCGTCCATATTTCTTACGTTTTTCTAAGCTGTCTTTTAATCAGTTTTTTGGGGTGTTTGTCTGACGTTGACAGTGCGATTTTCGGCTTGGCGCTATGACCGCTACAACAGTAACGAAGCACTTCCGGTTCGTTTTTTTTCCTCCAAAATAAGAGTACTATCCTGTGAACTGTGTAAAATGAACACTGTTCATTAATTGTGAAGGCAAACATGATCGAAAATACGGAAAAGTTTCAATATATATTATAGTATATTAACTTGTCTCACACCTTGGTTCCTAGTGAATACACCCCTGGATTTTTCTTATGGAACATACATATTGCTGTTACAGTGTAGGAACCATAGTTTAGGTCCATATTTACCAGGGGACCTTCCTGTTTAACCAGTATGATGACTATATTCAGTATTGCCAGTAAAAGGGTGAAGCTAAATCACATGTGCTTATCAGTCAAAGTCTCACTGATATGCATATGAAACATTCTCAGAGTAAATTCAGAAAACTGGGGTTTTGTTTTACACCCGTGCTTTGTGGCAGCCGGTACTTTGTACTTGGTTGTGATACTTTGTGCTGCCTCACTTGTTCTTTGGGCATTTGTTTTTGTGACGCGGTTGCGTTATATTCAATATTGCCTCAGTAAAGTGCTTTGTCCACTCATCTCTGCTCTCCTGCGCCTGACTTCCATGCACCAGCTACACCCACCATTTGACAAAATGACACATTTGTTGTTGACTAAATGTATCCTAACATAGTTAATTAATAACTAATACATGAACAAATGGATTTTGGATACATTGTAATAGTCAGTCAATTTTAGTAGTAATATTTAATGTGACTGCTCATTTAAAAAATATTTAAAATGACTGCTTAGAGACAGTGGATGCACTATGAGAGATCAACTCACTAACCAACCACGCACAAGATGCCAACAACATCCTCTTTCTGTCACACCCTGATCTGTTTCACCTGTCCTCATTATTGTCTCCACCCCCTTCAGGTGTCGCTTGTTTTCCCCAGTGTATTTATCCCTGTGTTTCCTATCACTCTGTGCCAGTTCATCTTGTATGTCCAAGCCTACCAGTTTTCCTGCGTTGCCTTTTCTCCTTTTTCTAGTCCTCCTGGTTTTGACCCTTGCCGGTTCTGGAATCTGTTACCGCCTGCCTGACCATTCTGCCTGCCTGGCCAGCTACTCTGTACCTGTCACGACTTCCGCCGAAGTCGGTTCCTCTCCTTGTTCGGGCGGCACTCGGAGGTCAGCATCGCCGGTCTTCTAGCCATCATCGATCCATTTTCCATTTGTTTTGTCTTGTTTTCTCACACACCTGGTCTCAATTTCCCTCATTACATGTTGTATATTTAACCTTCTGTTCCCCCCATGTCTTTGTGCGGAATTGTTTATTGTAAGTGTATGTGCACGTCGTCTCTGGTGCGCGATGGGTATTGTACCCATTTTTGTTCTGGTTACCGGTGGTTTTTAGAATAAAACTGCTCCGTTGATTACCCAGTTTTGCTCTCCTGCACCTGACTTCCCTGTCGCCAGTTACGCACTCCCTTACAGTACCTCCTGGACTCTGATCTGGTTATGACCTTTTGCCTGTCCACGACCATTCTCTTGCCTATTGCCTTTGGATTTATTAAACATCTTAAACTCCAACCATCTGCCGCCTGTGTCTGCATTTGGGTCTCACCTTGTGACATACTTTCCTACTAACATTACCAAGATCAGGGTAGTGGTTTCTCTTTTATTAGAAGTAATCAAATTAATCCCACACACCTGCAACTTTTTTTAAATTACAAAAGAAATTACAATTGACTGCTTACAAATGAAATGTCAATGTTTGGTTGTCAAATCAGATTTTTTTTTTTAAAACCATAAAATCATAAAAGGGGCTTATTTAGCGCACCTACAGGCTTAGGGTACAGTGGTATCCTTTAAGCTCACTTATGACTTTTCAAATATTACGTAATGCCCTTATGAATGACGACCTATTTGAGCGTCGAAAAGGAGGCTTTTAATTAGTGAATTTAAAATACTCATAGAAATAATGGAGTATATATCAAACATTTAATTTCAACCTAAGGCACAGTATCTCAACATCTGTGGCATTACTGATATCAGAACTATTATTTTTGTATTTTATAATATATAATATTTCTGCCACTAAAATTAATTTTATTAGACTACATTTTTATTTGAATAAAAAATATAATACAAACCTGAATGGCTTGAGTCAGTTTCAAATTTAAAATGTGGACAGTTCAGGAATAATATATTTTTCAATCATAGTCCTATTTCATTAGGCCAAGTTGTAATGGATGGATTACATAAACTAAAAACGAAACATGTGTTGGTGTTTACTAATGAGTTTTTAATGTTTAAAATGTGTTGGTGATTATTAATGAGTTTTCATTGTTCAAAATGTGTAGGTGATTACTAATGAGTTCTCAATGTTTAAAATGTGTAGGTGATTACTAATGAGTTTTCATTGTTTAAAATGTGTAGGTGATTACTAATGGGTTTTCATTGTTTAAAATGTGTAGGTGATTACTAATGGATTTTCATTGTTTAAAATGTGTAGGTGGCTACTAATGAGTTTTCAATGTTTCAAATGTGTAAGGTAAATTGCCAGAGTAGATTTGTCGTGGTAAACAAAGAAATACTTTATTTTGGTTGCATGGAATGATTGTCAAACAGACAAGCCTGCACATGACCTTGCTGTAAGCAGGACCGGTAATACGGTGGCCAATAATGATTGCAACTGAGTTCCGCTGTGCGTGTGATCTTAGCCTGTATTGACGGTTTAATGAGAGATCACCTGGCGGTGAAACAGTGACCAATAATTATTGCAATTGAAAAAAAAAATAACTCTGTTCAGCATGGCATTTACTACTACACGTTTGGTATGCATTTCAACCATTTGTATCATTTTGTACCAGTTTCATCGCAGGTCTTTTATTTTGAAAGGGAATCACAGAGATCACTGCCTTATTCTTGCAAGTTCATGCTTTTACTTGCTAAACTCAGTCAACTTCTGTTATGTTCCCAGAATGCATTGTGAACATCAACGGTCCAAACATTGTGCACTGCTGAAGAAAAAACACAACAGTGCATTAATAATGTAGAAAACAGTCTCAATAGTTGTGTCATATGCAAAACGGAGGAGACCCATTTCAACTATGAGCAGAGTCACTATCCTGGCCTCCACAGCGCTTGTTTTCTCATGAAAGTCCAGATGAAAGGACAGAGACAATGACCAGCAGAGTGGTAGTGACTGAGGCAAGCTGTCAGCCATTAGGCCTATAGGCTTGTTCGCTTCTTCCTGTTAAACAGCGAAGTCAATGAGTCAGCACAAGTACCAATGTGGCTTACAGTACAAATCTCAAATGAAAACAACCAAACCAATGCTGCTTTAGATGACAATTGTCTCTCATAAAAGCCTGGCACACTGCAAATTCCCAGATCAGATGATGCTGTGTGATTGATTGACAGACTTAAATCCGTCTTCGAACACAGATTTTAAAAGAGACAAGATGTTTGCTATGTCTTTCAGCCTGGTCTCATAGACTACACGTAACATAATAAATGGAAATCCGGGACACTCAAATTAGTATGATAAGTTACATTTGGGATGGTTACATAACACAGAAGGTTACTTAAGGCAAAAATGAAAGAGGGTGGTTGGTCGGGGTGGATGGGTAACGTGAACGTCGAGCAACCAAAAAGGTTGCATGTTTGAATCTCATCATGTACAACTTTAGCATTTCAGGTAATTAGCAACTTTTCGACTACTTACTACTTTTAGCTACTTTGCAACTACTTAGCATGTTAGCTAACCCTGACCCTAACCTTAACCTTTTTAGCTAAACCTTCCCCTAACATTAAACCTTTAACCTAACTCCTAACTTTAACCCTAACCCCTAGCCTAGCTAACGTTAGCCAGCTAGCTAATATTAGCATTAGCCACCTAGCTAAATTGGAATTTGTAACATATACGTTTTGGGTATTGGGTATGAATGTGTTTCATCACATAAGATATTGTGTTGAAAATAAAAACATCTGTTCGCAAAATCCACATTTCAACAAATGCTGTCTTACACTGAAACAAAGCATTTATTACAAGAATATTGTTGTTGTATAATTAACCATTGGTGGTATAGGTACAGTATTGTGTGATTAATCTGTAAGGATCCTATAGGGTCAGTTTAGATAAAATAGTACTTTAATAATCCCTTAAAGGGAAAATGTTGCACCAGCTAATACATACAGTACAACACCAATAAATACACAAACAAGAAATCATCAATGGATATTTAAAAAAAAACGATCTTGTTAAAAAGCCTCATAACATAAGGTAAAAAGGATCTGCGGAAACATTCTGTTTTCTCATAGCTAATATAAATATGTCTGCCATTGCACTGCGTTGCTCCAAGCAGATACCGTGGTTGGTGTTGGTCTCTATGCTATTGAGCATCTTGAAGATCTGCTTATCCAGAATGGGCTCTAGATTGTCCTGGTGGGTGCAGACGATAGAACCAGCTTTCTTTGATTTTGTTCAACTTGTTAGCATCATCTGTTGTGATGTTACCACCAGCAGATCATACTGTAGAACAAGACACTAGCCAAAACACTGTTATGAAACATATGGAGCATTTTTAGGCAGACATCAAAGGATCTTAGCTTCCTTGAAAATAAGAACTTTTTTTATTTTTAAATACTCATTTGTCGTGATATCCAATTGGTAGTTACAGTCTTGTCCCATCGCTGCAACTCCCGTACGGACTCGGGAGAGGCGAAAGGTCGAGAGCCATACGTCCTCTGAAACACGACCCCGCCAAGCCGCACTGCTTCTTGAGACACTGCTCACTTAACCTGGAAGGCACTCACACCAATGTGTCGGAAGAAAACACCATACAGCTGGCAACTGAAGTCAGCGTGCATGCGCCCGGTCCGCCACAAGGAGTCGCTAGAGCGCGATGGGACAAGGACATCCCGGCCGGTCAAACCCTCCCCTTACACAGACGACGCTGAGCCAATTGTACGCCGCCTCATGGGTCTCCCAGTTGCAGCCAGCTGCGACACACCCTGGGATCGGACCCGGGTCTGTAGTGACGCCTCTAGCGCCTTTGACCGCTGCGCCACTCGGGAGGCCGGAAAAACAATAACCTTTTCTGAGCCTTTTCAAAATCTATGGCGGTGTTCTCCATAATATGGTATATTGCAAAGTAGAAGCATATCTTCATGATGCTCGCAACACTGTGGGGTTAATTTATAATGCTAAACAAAACATTGTTATTATGACTAGGGTTGCAAAAATCCAGGAACTTTAAACACATGTCGTGGTTTTTCAGAAATCCTGGTTGGATGATTCGGCATTTCCTGCTTATTCCCTCCTGATTCCATGAATCCTCCAACCGGGATTTCAGGAAAACCAGTGAATTTATTGAAAGTTCTAGGAATTTTGCAACCCTTACGATGATCAGAAATACTTATTTGATTTTGACAATCAAACAATCAAATAAATGAAGGTCTTTCATAAATAAGAAACCTTTGAAATGGCAACACATGGAGAACGATAGTGGAGCCAGAATCACCACTAGAGAGCAGCAAACGCTTGACTGTTGCTCTGCAGGATGTGGAGGCATAGGACACTGGTAAATACTATTTAAACCTGTATAGGACACGGGTAAATACTATTTAAACCTGTATAGAACACTGGTAAATACTATTTAAACCTGTATAGAACACTGGTAAATACTATTTAAACCTGTATAGGACACTGGTAAATACTATTTAAACCTGTATAGAACACTGGTAAATACTATTTAAACCTGTATAGAACACTGGTAAATACTATTTAAACCTGTATAGAACACTGGTAAATACTATTTAAACCTGTATAGAACACTGGTAAATACTATTTAAACCTGTATAGAACACTGGTAAATACTATTTAAACCTGTATAGAACACTGGTAAATACTATTTAAACCTGTATAGGACACTGGTAAATACTATTTAAACCTGTATAGGACACTGGTAAATACTATTTAAACCTGTATAGGACACTGGTAAATACTATTTAAACCTGTATAGGACACTGGTAAATACTATTTAAACCTGTATAGGACACTGGTAAATACTATTTAAACCTACAACATATCAAAACTAATGACAGAGAAACAGCAAGTGCGTGTGTGTTTGTGTGTGTATAAGCCTTTCGTGTGTGTGTGTGTGTGTGTGTGTGTGTGTGTGTGTGTGTGTGTGTGTGTGTGTGTGTGTAGGTAATCTGTCACAGCTGTGGAAGGGGGGTGGGTTGTGATGTTGTGCTAGCACTTCCAAGTTCTCAGGAGGCTTTTTCTCCTTCAACAAACTGTGATTTTATACCTGTCTGTTCACACTTTAGTCGAGCCAGACTGCTCACGTCACTACTGCACCTCTCAACACTCCATCACATCCATCTGTGGGAAGACTGGCCGCTATTTTCAACTGACCTGTATTTTTCCTCTCATACTCCTCACAAAAATTACACATTTCTTGAGTCACTTGATTGACAGTGATATGAAAGGGATTTATTAAGAAAGGTGTTCCTGGAACATGTGGACCGATAGGCTTCAGTGTGTGTGTGTGTGTGTGTGTGTGTGTGTGTGTGTGTGTGTGTGTGTGTGTGTGTGTGTGTGTGTGTGTGTGTGTGTGTGTGTGTGTGTGTGTGTGTGTGTGTGTGTGTGTGTGTGTGTGTGTGTGTGTGTAGGCCCACACAATTATACAGGTCATGAACAATTGCTGACCAGCGATAAATAATGTTACATTTAGGTAAATATTATCATCACCTTGCTCCAATCTTTGGTAATGAGAAGACTCTAAAGATGTGTGAGTCATGTACCGAAACAAGACACTTCGGCTCAATGTCAGTGACAAGACCCTGATGGTAACAGATCATCTGAAAAGTATAGCGATAGGGAGAAACAAAATAAATAAAATAATGGGCCTTTTGCAAATGAAGCCATTCTTCGTGAAATAGACTACAGTTCTGCATTATTATTGAGGGCCTAATAAGATACTGTATAACTGTAGTGAAGACTACGTTGTTATTGAGGGCCTAATACGATACTGTATAACTGTAGTGAAGCCTACATTATGTACCTGAACATCTACTCTGTGAAAGTGGAGCCTCAATTTAGTCCGGTAGGGGAGGTAGTGGGACAGTGTGTACCGTCTAATCCACCAATGACTCTGGGAAATTCTACAAAATAATGTCCATTGAGGCTATAAACATTTGACAACGGATACCATTGTTGATTTGTATAGGATGGGGTAAGTTTACCTGCAATGCCATAAAACCCCTCTGATGGTTTGGACAGGCAAGTGGCCAGGGAATACGATGAACACATTCAGCAGTAGCTTTAAAGCAAGGTACACCTTGGGGGATAGCGTGACAGACAGATGGTGTTCTTGCTAAGGTTTTCTGCATCTCTGATGGTGTGGAGGAATTTTCCACTTGCGAAGAAGAACAAAGCAAGGCAAAACAAGAAAATTATCAGAAAATGTCAGTACCAGTCAAAAGTTTAGACACACCTACTCATTCAAGGGTTTTTTCTTTACTTTTTACTATTTTCTACATTGTAGAATAATAGTGAAGACAACAAAACTATGATATAACACATATTGAATCATGTAGTAACCAAAAAAGTGTTAAACACATTTGAGATTCTTCAAAGTAGCCACCCTTTGCCTTGATGACAGCTTTGCACACTCTTGGTATTCTCTCAACCAGCTTCATGAGGAATGCTTTTCTGTAATGATGGGGCGGTGAGTCGGAAGCAGGTGAAATGTTTTAATAAAACAAAAAAACAAGAACACGACACTAACATACGGCAGTACGCCGATACACAAAAACAATACCAACTGGTGAGTGAACATGGGACACTGACATATAAAGCGGAGGAAATGATGAAGGTAATGGAGTCCAGGTGTGAATAGTAATGATTCACTGGTGCGTGTAATGAAGAGTGCCAGGTGTGCGTAATGATGAATCTCAGGACCGGTGGTTAGTACTATGGCGATGTCGTATGCCGGTGGGGAGGAGCAGGAGCAGATGCGACATTTTCCAACAGTCTTGAAGGAGTTCCAACATATGCTGAGCATTTGTTGGCTGCTTTTCCTTCACACTGCGGTCCAACACATACCAAACCATCTCATTTGTGCTGAGGACGGGTGATTGTGGAGGCCAGGTCATCTGATGCAGCACTCAATCACTCTCCTTCTTGGTCAAATAGCCCTTACACAGCCTGGAGGTGTGTTTTGGGTCATTGTTCTGTTGAAAAACAAACGATAGTCCCACTAAGCACAAACCAGATGGGAGGGCATATCACTGCAGAATGCTGTGGTAGCCATGCATGTTAAGTGTGCCTTGAATTCTAAATAAATCACTGACAGTATCACCAACAAAGCACCCCCACACAATCACGCCTCCTCCTCCATGCTTCACGGTGGGAACTACACATGCAGAGATCATCCGTTCACCTACTCTGCGTCTCATAAAGACATGGCGGTTGGAACCAAAAATATCAAATTCTGACTCATCAGACCAAAGGACAGATTTCCACCGGTCTAATGTCCATTGCTCGTGTTTCTTGGCCCAAGCAAGTCTCTTCTTCTGATTGGTGTCCTTTAGTAGTGGTTTCATAGTTTTGATGTCTTCACTATTATTCTATAATGTAGAAAAAAGTTTTAAAAAAGAAAGAAAGAAAAACCGTTGAATGAGTAGGTGTTTCGAAACGTTTTACTGGTACTGTACATATATACATTTTCAGGACGGACAAATGCTTTCAGTGTAAACTTAAATGACTGAAACCATACATAAAGTAGGTAGAAAGATAATGGACCTATATAATTTCTATATACAGTTGAAGTCGGAGGTTTACATACACCTTAGCCAAATACATTTAAACTCAGTTTTTCACAATTCCTGATGTTTAATCCTAGTAAAAATTCCCTGTCTTAGGTCAGTTAGGATCACCACTTTATTATAAGAATGTGAAATGTCAGTACTTTGCAAGGTTGCTTGGGGTCATTGTCCATTTGGAAGACCCATTTGCGACCAAGCTATAACTTCCTGACTGATGTTTGAGATGTTGCTTCAATATATCCACAAATTTTCCTTCGTCATGATGCCATCTATTTTGTGAAGTGCACCAGCCCCTCCTGCAGCAAAGCACCCCCACAACAAGATGCTGTCACCCCCGTGCTTCACGTTTGGGATGGTGTTCTTCGGCTTGTAAACCTCCCTCTTTTTGCCTCCAAACTATGGTCATTATGGCCAAACAGTTCTATTTTTGTTTCATCAGACCAGAGGACATTTCTCCAAAAAGTACGATCTTTGTCCCTATGTGCAGTTGCAAACCGTAGTCTGGCTTTTTTATGCCGGTTTTGGAGCAGTGGCTTCTTCCTTGCTGAGCGGCCTTTCAGGTTATGTCTATAGGACTCGTTTTACTGTGGATATAGATACTTTTGTACCTGTTTCCTCCAGCATCTTCACCAGGTCCTTTGCTGTTGTTCTGGGATTGATTTGCACTTTTCGCACCAAAGTATGTTCATCTCTAGGAGACAGAACGTGTCTCCTTCCTTAGCGGTATGACGGCCATGGTGTTTATACTTGCGTACTATTGTTTGTACAGATGAACGTGGTACCTTCAGGCGTTTGGAAATTGCTCCCAATGATGAACCAGACTTGTAGAGGTCTACAATTTTTTTTCTGAGGTCCTGGCTGATTTCTTTTGATTTTCCCATGATGTCAAGGAAAGAGGCACTGAGTTTGAAGGTAGGCCTTGAAATACATCCACAGGTACACCTCCAATTGACTCAAATTATGCACAAATTCTGCTTCGCTGATGGCCCGACCGGCCCATGCCACACCTCCTGCCATGCTCACCACCTAAGCCCCCTTTTGATCAATAAAAAACCCTGAATATAGAATCATATTCATTCATTCATATTCATCTAATGCATTAAATTAGCATCTGCTTGATTCCTTGATAGCGTAAAACTCAAGTAAAACTAAATTGGGATGTGCCCCCTCTTAAAACGACATGTACAATCTCAATGAGATTAATGAATGTAAATAAAATGTACATTATTATGGAGTAAATGTTCAGAAGTCCTACAGAGCAATGCTCCAATTCTGATCAAAACTCCTCTTGCTCTCTTGTCTAAATAACAGATGGAAAGGTTTGTTGATACCCTCTATAGACATTTCTGTCAGTAAATAACATCTGCACACACACTTCCCAGCTCTTTTAATCAAGCCCCTGCAGTTGGACTGGACATAGTGATTGATCACTGTTGGGGGCCTGCTTTGACCGTACCCACCAAAATGAATGTTTGAGAATGTTTACTACAGTACTTTGAATTTTATATCCCTGGCTATCTGTGTATGTCCCTTCCTACTTCAAAAATATTATATACAGTACTCATGTCTTTTGGTCTACTGGACTGTTGATAAAATAAAATATATATGCGCTAGATAAAAATATTCCTAATAAGTAGATTAAAAAAACTAAATCTAGACCAGGGATCATCAACTAGATTCAGCCACAGATCAAATTTTTCTTGAGCGGATGGTCAAGGGGGCTGGAACATACAGTGCCTTCGGAAAGTATTCAGATCCCTTGACTTTTTCCACTTTGTTACGTTACAACCTTATTCTAAAATGTATTGATTAAAAACAATCCTCTACACACAATTCCCCATAATGGCATCACAATTCCCCATAATGACATAACAATTCCCCATAATGACAAGGCGAAAACACATTTTTGCAAATGTATTAAAAATAAAAAACTTAAATACCTTATTTAAATAAGCAATAAGACCCTTTGCTATGAGACTCGAAATTGAGCTGAAGTAAATCCTGTTTCCATTGATCATCCTTGAGATGTTTCTACAACTTGATTGGAATCCACCTGTGATAAATTCAATTGATTGGACATGATTTGGAAAGGCACACACCTGTCTATATAAGGTCACACAGTTGATCGTGAATGTCAGAGCAAAAACTAAGCTATGACGTCGAAGGAATTGTCCGTAGAGCGCCAAGACAGGATTGTGTCGAGGCGCAAATTATTTATGGAGCATTGAAGGTCCCCAAGAACACAGTGGCCTCCATCATTCTTAAATGGAAGAAGTTTGGAACCACCAATACTCTTCCTAGAGCTGGCCGCCTGGCCAAACTAAGCAGTCGGGGGACAAGGGCCTTTTTCAGGGAGGTGACCAAGAACCCGATGGTCACTCTGACAGAGCTCTAGAGTTCCCCTGTGGAGATGGGAGAACCTTCCAGAAGGACAACCATCACTGCAGCACCCCACCAATCAGGCCTCTATGGTAGAGTGGCCAGACGGAAGCCACTCCTCAGTAAAAGGCACATGACAGCCCGCTTTGAGTTTGCCAAAAGGCACTTAAAGACTCTCAGACCATGAGAAACAAGATTCTCTGGTCTGATGAAACCAATATTCAACTCTTTGGCCTGAATGTCAAGCATCACGTCTGGAGGAAACCTGGCACCATCCCTACGGTGAAGCATGGCGGTGGCAGCATCATGCTGTGGGGGTGTTTTTCAGAGGTAGGGACTGGGAGACTAGTCAGGCTCGAGGCAAAGATGAACAGAGCAAAGTACAGAGAGATCCTTGATGAAAACCTGCTCCAGAGCACTCAGGACCTCAGGCTGGGGTGAAGGTTCACCTTCCAACAGGACAATGACCCTAAGCACACAGCCAAGACAATGCAGGAGTGGCTTTGGGACAAGTCTCTGAATGTCCTTGTGTGGCCCAGCCAGAGCCCGGACCTGAACCCGATCGAACATCTCAGGAGAGACCTGATAATAGCAGTGCAGCAACGCTCCCCATCCAACCTAACAGAGCTTGAGAGGATCTGCAGAGAAGAATGGGAGAAACTCCCCAAATACAGGTGTGCCAAGCTTGTAGCGTCATACCCAAGAAGACTTGAGGCTGTAATTGCTGCCGAAGGTGCTTCAACAAAATACTGAGTAAAGGGTCTGAATACTTACGTAAATGTGACATTTCCGTTTTTAATTTTTTTTTATAAACTAGCATACATTTCTAAAAGGCTGTTTTTGTTCTGTCATTTTGGGGTTTTGTGTGCAGACTAATGACAATAAGGCTATAATGTAACAAAATGTGGAAAAAGTGAAGGGGTCTGAATACTTTCCGAAGGCACTGTAGATGTGCGTCATGTAGATTTGTCTCATGTAGGTGTGCGTCATGCTCAGTATGACATCTCCTTTGCTGTATAAGCTAGCTGTGTGATGTGTTTACCACCCTACACCTTATCAATTCGAGGTTTATAATTCAAACAGTGTCTGTCTTTGACACCCAGTTGCTGCTGTGATGGTAATCCCCCTTTCTATCATAAAAGGGAGTGTCTCTTTAATCTGGTGGTTTAGGGCTGAGGTTTGTCTTATTCTTTGACATCGGCATTGCAAAAGTATGTATTATGATTTATGAACACAGAACAGATATTAATTGCATACATAATGTAAAGATCCCATCTTCAGAGTTGCTCAGTGTATAATCAGATGAAATCTGTTGTGACACTGCTGGTTTTTAGAAGAAGTAATTGCAGCAGCTAGGTCTGCAGTATTTGGGGTGAGTTACACAACGCAGTGTGAGGCAATCCTACGCTCAATGAAGTGGGTGCTCCTGATTATACACTGAGCAACTCTGAACATGGGATCTTTACATTATGTATGCAGTTAATATCTGTTCTGTGTTCATAAATCATAATACATACTTTTGCAATGCTGATGTCAAAGAATAAGACAAACCTCAGCCCTAAACCACCAGACTAAAGAGACTCCCTTTTATGATAGAAAGAACATTGGAAAGAACAGGACTTACTGGAGCTACCTGCCTCTGACCTGTATTCTACAAAACGTCATTTTCAACAAAGTTTGAATGTAATTAAAATATGTCATTGAAATATTCAAGTCAAACGCCATTTCAAAAGCAGTTTTAAACGTAAGTCAGAAGTAGTTTTTTTTTTTGGGGGGGGGGGGGGGGGGGCGGGGTCTAAAGAATCCTTTGGGAACATAGAGTCTACATCCCAAATGGAACCCTATTCCCTATATAATGCACCTTTAAAAAAATTTTAAAATGAACTATGGGTTAGGGGGGTCAAAAGAAGTACACTTTGTAGGGAATAGGGTGCCATTTAGGACGCAGGCCAGAGAGTGAAGGTGAACGCTTTACTAGTAGCGCTGCTACTGCTGCTGTCAGGAAGGCCCCAGTCGTAAGGCATGTAGAAGATGCACAAGACGGCCATGAAATATTCATTAGGCCATAAGAGGTTGTAGTGCTTACAGGAGAGGAAGATTAAATGGAGGGGGCATCAGGAGTCTGTATGCACTGGGAAATACTGTCAGTATAGAAATGAAATGGATAAATATGATATCACTAGGGTACAGCATGGGTACAGTAATCTGTGATTATAGGAGGATTTGGATAAAGGTGTAGGTGGTGAGAAAAAACAAAGATGCTGACTTGTAGTCTGTACCGCAGTCAGCAGCATAGAAATGGAATGAATAGAACATAGAAACAAACATCCAGACAAATTGGATGCTTTCTTTCTTTTAACAGTAATCTGAAAAGATTACTGAAGTGATTCATTTTCAGACCTTTGAAGATTTTTCTTTGCTCTGTGCTAATCATAACCAATTACCTTTATTAGTACATTGTTATGAGTCCAATGCATTACACTATGTTCTCCATTCTATATATCTGTCTCGTGGAGCTGAACCTGGGACCAGTGTATTTGGGGCCTTTGCGGTCGTAACCTCTGTCACCATGGTAACAGCACGTCACCCCAGGCAGCTCTCCTGGAACTGGCTCTTGATAAAGCCCACAACACAACGAGGCACAGCTGTATTTAGAAACACAGATATGCAGGCACACCCATAGGGTACAGAGAAAGCATGACACTATAACATGTCACTCATTTAGCAGATGCTGTCATCCAGACCGACTTACAGGAGTGAACAGCATACATTTTCATACTAGTGGGAATAGAACCCACAACCCTGGTGTTGCATGTGCCATGCTCTACCAAATGAGCTAAACGCTCATGCACTTTTGTCATTATTAACTAAAGATATGGGCTATGTTAAAACTGTCGGACATTAGGCTACTGGACAGTTACCATGGCAAATACAAAATAATAGGGACTATTCCATCACCTACAAAAGCCCAATTAAAACCCTGCACGTTTCACTTTAGTAGTCACGCATAAATCCGTCACTGTGCTTTCCCCTCCTCACGCGCTACTTTCAGAACCGGACAGCTCCCGACAGCTCGCTCCACCCATATTATCCCACCTCTCAAAGACGATTGGCAGCAATAGCAGTCACACACGCCTGTCTACGGCTGCATTCACACAGGCAGCCCAAGTCTGATATGTTTTTCACAACTAATTGGTTATTTTGACCAATTACGTCAGATATTTTCACAGCAGATCTTTTTCAGAGCTGATCTGATTGGTCAAATGACCAATTAGTGGAAAAATAAATATCAGAATTGGGCTGCCTGTCTAAACGAAGCCTAAGACACTTCAGGTGCCCTATGCGATATTGGGAGGGATGGGATTTTGAAAGCAATTTGCTCTAGCCTTCCCTCTGTTTTCACTCTAATTCTACAGCCTGCACTAGGAGGTTTGATACTGGCGGCTTGAGTGTTAACTCGCCCATGGAAAGCGACCACCGGAGCTCACCGCTGCAATAACTAACCCTGTCTTGGCAGTACGAGGATTGGCTGACGCTCGGTTGCAGAGCATGAACGGCTGTTGAGGAAGCGTCTCTCTATCACGGACGAGCATGTGAGCAAGTAGCCTACAGCTTTTGATAGTATCGTTTAATGGCACCTTACGTTATTGAATTGGGATGATACTAATTCATCTCCTAGTAGGTGTCCATTAGCCTATCAATTTAGTCACTGCGCGCAAGTGGTTGGTTTCGGTTATGCTCAATGGAGAGCAAACTGATTCTTCACTCTGTCGGTAAAAGCAGTCACGGTATGGCTTTTTTTCTTATTCACCTGCTTCTGCAAATGGGACTCGTTTTCGGATCTAATTATGGGTATGTGGAATGGTCGGATAACGACAAAGACGCTGAAATACGATCGAAGAACCCCACTATGTACAGCACTCAAAATATCAACAAGGAATCGATGCACCATCCAACTTATTACCCAGGACCCTTCACGGAGCGCACCATTGTCGCGCACAAAATCGAAGAGGACCTGCCTAGGGTGGTAACAGCTTTCCTGCACACGGGAGACTCGTCGGCTCTTGAACAAGTCAACTGTTCTCGGAGGTATGAGTTGAGTAGCCTCCGCGGTGGAACCAATGTGGCCTCACACTATTTTCTCCATAGCGTGCTGGACACCATGGCGCACGCAACCAACTTTCTGAACATGATTTTACAAGCCAACAGGTCAAGAGAGCACAGCCTTCGGAGGGATATTCACTGGTACCACGCACTGGTTCGGAGTATTCTCGAGGGGGACCCCAAAATTCACAGGGCAGTGGTTACATTCCATACTGATGCTCCGACGCCGGGTCCCCATGTTTTCCTTCAAGCGACAAGAACTGAAGGGGAAGTGGTTCTCCAGGACCTTTCCAACTCCGCTCACCACCATCTCAAGAGCAGGAGCCCGGAGTCTGAGTGGTTTAACGAGTTCAGGGACCGAAAAAAAACGTACATGCAGAGAAGGGCGTCGAGCCGAGACCCTGTAGCCACTCAAAATGGCTACATTCTCGACAAAAGTCAAATCAAGTGGTCTGCGCCTTACCTGGAATGCGAGCATGGGAATTTCGTACCACACTGGCTACTCACCTTGTCTGCAGGGTTCTATGGGCTGAAGACAAATTCCGCGCCCGAGTTCAGGTGAGTAGCCTATAGACTAAGGGACCTGGCTGTGACTCATGACTGTTTGTTTGAAAGGAACACTAATTTATCTTATCAAATATGTTATTGTAGGCCTGTCTCAGTTGTTGCAGTCCTGACAGTGCGCATCCCGCGCTTTAAATCAGGCCATGTGCATGGAAAAGGGCCCCAAAAATTCCGTCAACACAAACAGTAGGATAAAGCTGCTTGCCACAGCAAAGTTGTGTAGTTTACCGTACTGCATTTTGATCTACATAAGTGACTTTAGAGCTATCCTCTAGTCGGATGCGTATGGATAGTTTCCACAGACCTAGCTGACTAAACTCAACTCCATTGTGAAGGAAGTTTCTGATGAACTTAACCAACGGAGAAGAGCAGAGACGAGACTTTGTGGAATTCAGCTCTGACTACATCGATTCGCACAAGGTCAATACATTATTGTGGAATGTTTACCTTGTAGGCTACCTATTTTTGTCATCTGTAGTTGCGTGCCTTTCTTTGTTTGCTGAAATCCATATTTTTTAAAAAAATAAACGTTCATGAAATAGTTGCTCTGGCAACTCAGCGCAAATGCGCATGGAGCCCACCAACAATGAAACAGTCGATGGTTGTATTTGATTAACGTTTTATTAACAATACTGTCCATGATTAACCAACACTACTGTCCATCGAAAACAGCTCATGTCTATTGTATTCACACTGTAGGCCTCTACCCTCCATTTTTGAGGAATGTGTTTGCTGTAAAAAAAAAAAAAACATTTTTTTTAAAAAACCTTTGCCTGCATGGTTTAAAAAGCTGTGTTTGCTGCGTGAGTAGGTTGGTGCATTAGGAAATACAACAAATATGTCACATTTCAAGGTCCAAGTGTGTACAAACATCTATTTAGTCATGAATGAATTATAAAAGACCACTTTGAATTTCAAGTCCACTTTACTCCCACTTAAATGCAAGTGCTGTGTCTACACAATAATTCCAGCATGTTAGTTTGTCCCTGAGCTTTATTCATTTAGACAAGACTACATACTGTAAGTTTAGTCCGTTTCGGTCATGCCTTTAGCATACATGCAAGATCATCTCAAAGCTGTTGCCTGAGCTGATCCCAAAACATTTCCCAAGCCCATATCACTAAGCCAGGAGCTCTGTTATGGAGTGCTGCAGGTACAGCAACATTTAGTTCTAAACAGGCACCACAACTGACTACTAATTCACTTCACAACTCAGCTGATTTATGAATATCAGTGATTGGCTAAATTGCACATACCTGCTTTCCCAGGTATTCCATGTCAAGGGTTACCCACTCTTTGCTCTAGTCTCTTGTTGAAACCTCTTAACCGATCTGAAGGGTTTTGATAGGTCTCTGCAATGGGCTAAGATCTTCCATGGTGCTTGATCACACTTACCCAGGCAAGGGGATCAAACAGAGGCCCATCTGTAGGTCATTGGATTAGGGTTCCGCCTGAAAATACAAAAAGACCCCTGCTGTTGCAGACAGCTACTGTATGGTTCCGGCTTAGCAAAAAATCACGGCTATCAACCCTTTCTTTCTACTTGCATTTGGTATTTGATGTGTGTATTTCTGTAATTGCTTTAATTCATTGCTCATCTGTAAAAACAGACCTTGGTCTCAGTATGACTCCCTAATAAAATAAAGGTTCAATCACAAATAATGAAATCCAGGTCAACCTTGGAGTTGCTTTTGAAGACATCGGATTTCAAGCCCAATATACTTTATTTTGTAAAGTTCACTTTGCTCTCTGACACCCGTTTTATGAGGACATTAGTATTAAAAGCCATCAGTGAGATGACCTTTAATTGGCTGCAAAATTAACTGCTTCCACTGGTTTTTAAAGAGCTGGTTCCTGTTCAAAATTTCAGAATGTCCCGAGGGCGCATTAAAACTCATTTGACATTCCCACAAATGGATGTGGCATAGTTGTCTAGTGATTAGCAGCAGCATGACTTTTAGAATAGGCCTGTGGATTCAGTTTCACAACTATAGTTCAGACGTGTCAAAGATCTGAGAGAATCCCTCTGCACGGTCTCTCGCTCTTCCTTTTTAGTAGCGTTTGTAGGCCAAATCTTTGGATGTACATCCCAAGTAATCTATTCATCCCAAGGATTAAATAAACCAAGACACACCAGGTTTTTTTTTTGTAAACCTAATCAAAATGTAAATGATTCCAGTGTGCTTTTGTGGAGGATATGTAGAATGAGAGCATTGGCTTTGAGACCGTTATCATAAACAGTCTGTTAAGCCTATGACACATTGGTTGAGAGATCATCCAGTATAATGGTTGTTTGGTAATGGATTTGTTTGAATTAGACTGGTTACATGAATGTCATCTGTTACTTGCTTGTAACAGATGACGTTCATATTCTGACTATCTCTGAAACTCACTTAGATTATACCTTTGATGATAAAGTGGTAGCAATACATGGTTATAACATCTACCGAAAATACAGAAATGCCAAAGGAGGCGGTGTTGCGGTCTATATTCAGAACCACATTCCTGTAAAGCTTAGAGACGATCTAATGTTAAATACTGTTGAGGTAATATGGCTACAAGTTCATCTGCTTCACCCAAAGCCCATTCTGGTGGGAAGCTGCTATAGACCACCAAGTGCTAACAGTCAGTATCTGAATAATATGTGTGAAATGCTTGATAATGTATGTGATATCAACAGAGAAGTATATTTTCTGGGTGATTTAAATATTGACTGGCTATCATCAAGCTGCCCACTCAGGAAAAAACTTCAAACCGTAACCAGTGCCTGCAACCTGGATCAGGTTGTCAGTCAACCTACCAGGGTAGTTACAAACAGCACAGGAATTAAATCAATGGTTAAATACAATGGTTAAGCTATTACGTTATGGCCGTATGGTTTTGTTTTGAGCTGAGTGACTTCAAAATAAAAGCCTTTCTCCTGCTTGGTGGTTACCCCATGTTTCTGTATCCTCACATTCCCACACACATTTAGTCTCACCTTCCATGCCTCCCTCCTTCCCTTACACACACACACACACATGCACACGCACACACACACGCACACTGAGAGAGATTATTTAGCTTATCAACACTTTCTCTTCTTGCTCCTGGGGAAAGATGGCATGAGCCTCAGCCTTTTCTCTTCATTAGTGTTTGTTTCAGACACATGCAGCTAATGGGTGTTAGGCTCCTCTCGAGAAGCAGGCCTGGGCCTGGGCATTATGAGAGAGGGAGAGAGAGTGGTGGGGAGAGGGGCAGGCAGCATGACAGACAGACAAACTGACTGTGTGAAAGTGGGAGATAGTGTTTGATCATGTAAGAAAGAGTGAAAGGTTGCCAGACACAGAAAACACAGAGATCAGGAGGATTAAAGGCAAACTGAAATACAGAGATCAGGAGGATTAAAGGCAAACTGAAATACAGAGATCAGGAGGATTAAAGGCAAACTGAAATACAGAGATCAGGAGGATTAAAGGCAAACTGAAATACAGAGATCAGGAGGATTAAAGGCAAACTGAAATACAGAGATCAGGAGGATTAAAGGCAAACTGAAATACAGAAATCAGGAGGATTAAAGGCAAACTGAAATACAGAGATCAGGAGGATTAAAGGCAAACTGAAATACAGAGATCAGGAGGATTAAAGGCAAACTGAAATACAGAGATCAGGGGGATTAATGACAAACTGAAAAAAAGGTAAAGAAAGAAAGAGTGAGAAAAGGGAATAGAAAGATGGACACTAACAGACAAGACAGACTGAATAAAGAGAGAGACTGACCTAGGGCCCATGGGTAGATACTAACAGACAGACTGAACAAAGAGAGAGACTGACCTAGGCTCATGGGTAGATACTAACAGACAGACTGAATAAAGAGAGAGACTGACCTGGGGCCCATGGGTGGAGAACACCTGATGTCAGCCAAGGACATAGGCCTACATACTGATACATGGATGCCAGCCATTGCAGTAGCCTAATGCAGGGGTTCCCAAACTTTTTCACTCGGGGCCCCCGTTCCAGCATTGGGGAACATCCCTCGCCCCCCTCCCTACGCGTCACGTCTATTTCTATAGGCACAAGCACTGTTCATGACACAAACTATTCACACCCCATGTTATTGGTGGAGAGAATGTTGCAGGTTTAAAGCTTATTTCCTGCAATTCTACACGTTTTGTCATGGTGGTGCAAAGAAAATGTTGCAGTTTTAAAGCAAATTTTGTTGCAATTCTATACATTTTTTTCATGTGATATTTAAGTGACAAAAAATAAACCAATGCAGTAGTCTAATGAACCAATGCAGTAGCCTAATGAACCAATGCAGTAGCCTAATGAACCAATGTAGTAGTCTAATGAACCAATGTAGTAGTCTAATGAACCAATGCAGTAGTCTAATGAACCAATGCAGTAGCCTAATGAACCAATGTAGTAGTCTAATGAACCAATGCAGTAGCCTAATGAACCAATGTAGTAGCCTAATGAACCAATGCAGTAGCCTAATGAACCAATGTAGTAGCCTAATAAACCAATGTAGTAGTCTAATGAACCAATGCAGTAGTCTAATGAACCAATGCAGTAGTCTAATGAACCAATGCAGTAGTCTAATGAACCAATGCAGTAGTCTAATGAACCAATGTAGTAGTCTAATGAACCAATGTAGTAGTCTAATGAACCAATGCAGTAGCCTAATGAACCAATGCAGTAGCCTAATGAACCAATGTAGTAGTCTAATGAACCAATGTAGTAGTCTAATGAACCAATGCAGTAGTCTAATGAACCAATGTAGTAGCATAATGAACCAATGTAGTAGCCTAATGAACCAATGTAGTGGCCTAATGAACCAATGCAGTAGTCTAATGAACCAATGCAGTAGCCTAATGAACCAATGCAGTAGCCTAATGAACCAATGCAGTAGTCTAATCAACCATGTGTCAGTAGAAATGCACCATGTGTACAAGTGCAGTATACTCTCCCAGAGGTAAACGGCATCAAGCAGCCTTTGGTTACAGTAAACATGATGTTCAGAGCTAGATTCAACATGATTCAATTGGGATATTTAGGCTTGGCTGCTTCTCTCATCAGGGCACATAAGAAAAATGAAATAAAAATTGATTCAACATAGCATGAACATATTAACGTTATACACAGGACATTGTTTTTTGTTGCAATTGACATTAAATTGAAAGAAATGCTCTCATTGACTGGAATTTGATGCTCATACCAGTTTATGCCTGGATAATAGTTCATCTGTAGGAATTGGACCAAAGTGAGACCCTGTTATGATGACCAATAAAGACCAATCAACCTGCACATGTACTCTACTGTATGCTTATTGTTATAGTTGAATGTATGCTTATTTTGACCCTTGGTTATTGTTGTTACTTTTGTCCTGTTGACAATTTTGATTCTCATTTTTATTTATTTTTATATTGTAAATATCCAAAATAAGCTTTGGCAATATGTACGTTGTTACGTCATGCCAATACAGTGAATTGAATTGAATTGAATTGATGAGGTCACAATGGAACCTCTGCCCTTCGTTCATTCTCTATCTGACACTAAAAGAGACGTCTGAGTTGAAGCTAACTGCTCTCTCTGACCTCTCTCTGACCTCTATCTAATCTCTCTCCACCCTCTCTCTCTCTCTCTCTCTCTCTCTCTCTCTGACTCTCTCCACCCTCTCTCTCTCTGACCTCTCTCTGACCTCTCTCTGACCTCTCTCTCTCTCTGACCTCTCTCTCTCTGACTCTCTCCACCCTCTCTCTCTCTGACCTCTCTCTGACCTCTCTCTGACCTCTCTCTCTCTCTGACCTCTCTCTCTCTGACCTCTCTCCACCCTCTCTCTCTCCTCTCTCTGACCTCTCTCCACCCTCTCTCTCTCTATCTCTGACCTCTCTCTCTCTGACCTCTCTCCACCCTCTCTCTCTCTCTCTCTCTCTCTCTCTCTCCTCTCTCCTCTCTCTCTCTCTCTCTCTCTCTCTAACCTCTCTCTCTCTGACCTCTCTCCACCCCCCTCTCTCTCTCCCTCTCTCTAACCGCTCTCTCTCTCTCTCTAACCTCTCTCTCTATCTGACCTCTCTCCACCCTCTCTTCTCTCTCTCTCTAACCTCTCTCCACCCTCTCTTCTCTCTCTCTCTAACCTCTCTCTGACCTCTCTCCACCCTCTCTCTCTCTCTCTCTAACCTCTCTCTGACCTCTCTCTAACCTCTCTCTCTCTCTCTCTAACCTCTCTCTCTCTCTCTACCCTCTCTCCACCCTCTCTCTCTCTCTCTCTCGCTCTAATCTCTCTCCACCCACCCTCTCTCTGTCTCTCTGTCTCTCTCACTCTCTCTCACCTCTCTCCACCCCCCACCCACTCTCTCTCTCGCTCTCTGTGTCTCTGTCTCTCGCTCACTCTCACTCTCTCTGTCTCTGTCTCTCCTAATACAGGGGTGTGGTTCGAGTAGACGTCAACCTCCAGGATGTGGACATTGACCAGTGCTCCAGCAGTGGCTGGTTTGCTGGAACTCACCGCTGTAATCTGACCAGCATGGATGTGAGTCTACTTCTCTGATCCTTAAGTTCGTCCATTAATCCATCCAACTTTCCATCCATCCATCCATCCATCCATCCATCCATCCATCCATCCATCCATCCATCCATCCATCCATCCATCCATCCATTCATTCATTCATTCATTCATTCATTCATTCATTCATCCATTCCTCCATCCATCCATTCATCTGTCCATTCATTCCTCCATTTCTCCATCCATCCGTACAAAACAATCATACAGGACATAAAGCCTTTAGTAAGTATGCAGGACATAAAGCCCTTAGTAAGAATGCAGGACATAAAGCCCTTAGTAAGAATGCAGGACATAAAGCCCTTAGTAAGAATGCAGGACATAAAGCCCTTAGTAAGAATGCAGGACATAAAGCCCTTAGTAAGAATGCAGGACATAAAGCCCTTAGTAAGAATGCAGGACATAAAGCCCTTAGTAAGAATGCAGGACATAAAGCCCTTAGTAAGAATGCAGGACATAGCTTATTAGCAAGCAATATGTATGTCCCTCTGAATGTTATTGCTAATGCATATAAAATTGCAGAGTACTTGGCAAGATAAAACACATCCAAGATATGTACTGCTACTGGGAGAATCAAAGGCACGAGAAAAAAAAAAACCCAGTCCTGTTCTTAATAATAATGCTCCCCAAACGGAATCTATTGTCTCGGTGTGAAGTTAACGGATGACATGTGGTTTGTCTCCATGTAGACAGTAAATCACTCTGGTGGAGCAGAGGGCGGGTTTCATCTTTGTTCTTATGTAAAGAATAGCAAGATTATCAGAATTCTGTAGCAGTATTTGCGTTGAATATGGGATGCTGTAAATAATAGACCATTGCTTAAAGGTGCATGTTGTCCACAGCTTAATACGGTGTAACATACTCTGCAAGTGGAACAGGGAGGTTTTAACCAGTGTTTCTAGTGATTGGCACCGGGGGGGATGTCATGTTTGATCACCCTCAAAGTGCAGGCTATCGACTGAACCACCCGTCTTCCGAGTTTTTGATGACTTGAAGTGTGTGTGTGTGTGTGTGTTTGTGTGTGTGTACTGTGTGTCAAATATGTGTTATGTGTAATGTGTTGCAGCTCAATTCAGTGGTGGGGTCGGGCTTGTTGTTCAGGCTTGTTGGTCAGGCTTGTTGTTCAGGCTTGCTGTTCAGGCTTGTTGTTCAGGCTTGCTGTTCAGGCTTGTTGGTCAGGCTTGTTGGTCAGGCTTGTTGTTCAGGCTTGCTGTTCAGGCTTGTTGGTCAGGCTTGTTGGTCAGGCTTGTTGTTCAGGCTTGCTGTTCAGGCTTGTTGTTCAGGCTTGCTGTTCAGGCTTGTTGATCGGGCTTGTTGTTCAGGCTTGCTGTTCAGGCTTGTTGATCGGGCTTGTTGTTCAGGCTTGCTGTTCAGGCTTGTTGTTCAGGCTGCTGTTCAGGCTTGTTGATCGGGCTTGTTGTTCAGGCTTGCTGTTCAGGCATGTTGTTCAGGCTTGCTGTTCAGGCTTGTTGGTCAGGCTTGTTGTTCAGGCTTGTTGATCAGGCTTGTTGTTCAGGCTTGTTGATCAGGCTTGTTGTTCAGGCTTGTGTGCCATAGCCCTGGCTATATGATGTATTATAAATGCAGTGTAATGGATTGCAGCAAGAACACTGAATTATTGACTATACTCGTTGTCTGGGTGCTCCCCCTCCTAGGCTTTTCCCTCTTCTAGGAGTTCTACTGAAGGAACATACCAAGGTTCCATGAATCCCTGTTCTACTGAAGGAACATAGCAAGGTTCCATGTATCCCTGTTCTACTGAAGGAACATACCAAGGTTCCATGAATCCCTGTTCTACTGAAGGAACATACCAAGGTTCCATGAATCCCTGTTCTACTGAAGGAACATACCAAGGTTCCATGAATCCCTGTTCTACTGAAGGAACATACCAAGGTTCCATGTATCCCTGTCCTACTGAAGGAACATACCAAGGTTCCATGTATCCCTGTCCTACTGAAGGAACATACCAAGGTTCCATGTATCCCTGTTCTACTGAAGGAACATACCAAGGTTCCATGTATCCCTGTTCTACTGAAGGAACATACCAAGGTTCCATGTATCCCTGTCCTACTGAAGGAACATACCAAGGTTCCATGTATCCCTGTCCTACTGAAGGAACATACCAAGGTTCCATGTATCCCTGTTCTACTGAAGGAACATACCAAGGTTCCATGTATCCCTGTTCTACTGAAGGAACATACCAAGGTTCCATGTATCCCTGTCCTACTGAAGGAACATACCAAGGTCCCATGTATCCCTGTTCTACTGAAGGAACATACCAAGGTTCCATGTATCCCTGTTCTACTGAAGGAACATACCAAGGTTCCATGTATCCCTGTTCTACTGAAGGAACATACCAAGGTTCCATGTATCCCTGTTCTACTGAAGGAACATACCAAGGTTCCATGTATCCTAGTAACCTGCCAGGATGTGTTATATTGTTAGATTCTCACTTGTTCTGAGAGTTAAGTTGTGTGTGATGTGTGTAATAAAGAGGTGTGTGTGTCAGTGTGAGAGTGTGAGCAATTCTAATCTTTTCATGTCAGATGAGTAGGACAAAAACACTGTAACGGGGGTTGATATTTTCTAAACAACATTTCAGAGCACGTTGGACTTTTGTCCTCCATTGACTTTGGATCTGCTGTGTTATGGCTTAACAGCAACCAGTGAGTGGACGTCATCTCCGATCAGTCTCCTCTCTGTCCCAAGAGCGATGTTAACGATGTTAACTGACAGGAGGTTGAATAAGGGTAGAGGCCACGGGGTCCAAGCACAGAGTAGCCTACTACTCAGCAATAGAATCCAAACATTAACTTAAGCCCATTAGAAAAGCAATTTTATTAACGTAACTATTCATCAACTGCTGAATAAACAAATTAATACTTAAGTAAATAAATCATTCATGCATCAGTATTTCTAATGATACTTTTTGGGGGGTTAATGACATAAATTATAGTTAAATTAATATGATAGTCAAGTTTGGGGGTTGCTTTCATGTTGTTAGTTGGGAGTTGAGTCTTACTGGCTCGTGCACACTGGAGGAGCACTGATGGATTTGACAAGTCATGATGTATCAGCATCCACCATCTGTCCTTGCATATCCCTGTGGTCTCTGATACCCTGTGGTCCCACAAAGCCTTTATTCCCAGATAGCCTGTGGTCCCACATAGCCTGTGGTCCCAGATAGCCTTTGGTCCCACATAGCCTGTGGTCCCAGATAGCCTTTGGTCCCAGATAGCCTGTGGTCCCAGATAGCCTTTGGTCCCAGATAGCCTGTGGTCCCAGATAGCCTTTGGTCCCAGATAGCCTTTGGTCCCAGATAGCCTTTGGTCCCAGATACCCTGTGGTCCCACATAGCCTTTATTCCCAGATAGCCTTTAGTCCAACATAACCTTTAGTCCCAGACACCCTGTGGTCTCACATAGCCTTTAGTCCCAGATACCCTGTGGTCCCACATAGGCTTTAGTCCCACATAGCCTCGTCACAGATTGTTGTAACTTTAATGGGTTACAGAGTTAATGTTTACAGTTAATTCATTGAGCTCTATCTAAAGATATTTTCTTTACAGTTATTTACATGTGTAATTGTATTAGAAGTTGTGTGTTGGAGATTGAGAGAACTACATACATATTTACGTTGAATTGGTTAGTATTGGATTAGGCTATTGACTGCAAGTTCCAGAATGCCTTGCAACAGGAAGTAAAAAGAGAGAGAATGTGTACAAGTGACAAGTGATTGTCCTGACTTTCGCGAGCAACTTTCTTTTACTGTTTTGTAGAATCTAAAGTTGTTAAATGTAACGTGTTGAAGTAGGAAGTAGGAAGTAGGAAGTTTACATACACCTAGGTTGGAGTCATTAAAACTCGTTTTTCAACCACTCCACAAATTTCTTGTTAACAAACTATAGTTTTGAAAAGTCAGTTAGGACATCTACTTTGTGCATGACACAAGTCATGTTTCCAACAATTGTTTACAGACATATTATTTCACTTATAATTCACTGTATCACAATTCCAGTGGGTCAGAAGTTTACATACACTAAGTTGACTGTGCCTTTAAACAACTTGGAAAATTCCAGAAAATGATGTCATGGCTCTAGAAGCTTCTGATAGGTTAATTGACATAATTTAGTCAATTGGAGTTGTACCTGTGGATGTATTTCAAGGCCTTCCTTCAAACGTAATGCCTCTTCGCTTGACATCATGGGAAAATCAAAAGAAATCAGCCAAGAACTCAGAAAAGAATTGTAGACCTCCACAAGTCTGGTTCATCCTTGGGAGCAATTTCCAAATGCCTGAAGGTACCACGCTCATCTGTACAAACAATAGTATGCAAGATTAAACATCATGGGACCACGCAGCTGCCATACCGCTCAGGAAGGAGACGCATTCTGTCTCCTAGAGATGAACGTACTTTGGTGCGAAAAGTGCAAAACAATCCCAGAACAGCAAAGGACCTGGTGAAGATGCTGGAGGAAACAGGTACAAAAATATCTATATCCACAGTAAAACGAGTCCTATATCAACATAACCTGAAAGGTCGCTCAGCAAGAAAGAAGCCACTGCTCCAAAACCCGCCATAAAAAAGCCAGACTACGGTTTGCAACTGCACATGGGGACAAATATTGTACTTTTTGGAGAAATGTCCTCTGGTCTGATGAAACAAAAATATAACTGTTTGGCCATAATGACCATCGTTATGTTTGGAGGAAAAAGGGGGAGGCTTGCAAGCCGAAGAACACCATCCCAACCATAAAGTACGGGGGTGGCAGCATCATGTTGTGGGGGTGCTTTGCTGCAGGAGGGACTGTTGCACTTCACAAAATAGATGGCATCATGATGAAGGAAAATTATGTGGATATATTGAAGCAACATCTCAAGACATCAGTCAGGAAGTTAAAGCTTGGTCGCAAATGGGTCTTCCAAATGGACAATGACCCCAAGCATATTTCCAAAGTTGTGGCAAAATGGCTTAACGACAACAAAGTCAAGGTATTGGAGTGGCCATCACAAAGCCCTGACCTCAATCCCATAGATCATTTGTGGGCAGAACTGAAAATGCGTGTGCGAGCAAGGAGGCCTACAAACCTGACTCAGTTACACCAGCTCTGTCAGGAGGAATGGGCACAAATTCACCCAACTTATTGTGGGAAGCTTGTGACAGCCTACCTGAAACGTTTGACTCAAGTGAAACAATTTAAAGGCAATGCTACCAAATACTAATTGAGTGTATGTAAACTTCTGACCCACTGGGAATGTGATGAAAGAGATAAAAGCTGAAATAAATCATTCTCTCTACTATTATTCTAACATTTCACATTTTTAAAATAAAGTGGTGATCCTAACTGACCTAAGAGAGGGAATTTTTACTCTGATTAAATGTCAGGAATTGTGAAAAACTGAGTTTAAATGTATATGGCTAAGGTGTATGTAAACTTCTGACTTCAACTGTAGTTTTTCTATATTTTGGTGCCGAAACCCGGGAAAAGTATGAGCTGCGACGAAAATCGTAGGGATGAAGCAGCTGAAATGGCTGAGGAGGAACGTCGGCATGAAGCAGAAAGAATGAGATGAAAGCGGGGTACCATTCGAGGTGCCACAACACGGATTTTGAATCAGATTGACGAGGAAATAACCGTCAAATTCGGATACCGATCACTTGAGTACATTGTTGGAATTCCTGTCAGCTAATGAGGACAGTTTGTTTGAACTTGATCATGGAATTGAACAGTTAACACCATTGGATGGATTGGAGGCGGAGATTGCATGCATAGAGGATTACAAATAGTGCGTTATCGTGCTGAAGAGCCGTGCACAACGAGTGATAAATAAAAAACAGGACCTCAATCCACTACCAGCACGGGTGAGTGACGCTAACTCAAACAGATCACAGAGACAATCAGTAAGGCTACCAACGTTGATTATTGAGAAATTCTATGGAGATGTCAGTATGTGGCAGTAGTTTTGGAGCCAGTATGAGACTGCTATTCACAACAACGATTCACTGTGTAATAAAGAGAAGTTTAACTATCTGAAAATGTATCTCACTGGACCAGCTGCAAAGGCAGTAGCAGGACTGATGTTAACAGACAGTAACTATGATGACGCAATCGCTCTGCTCAAGAGCACATTTGGAAGGAAAGATCTTGTGATTAGTGCTCACATGTCAAAGCTGCTGAATCTCAATCATGTGAAGAAATCCTCTGACCTAAATGCATTGAGGCAGCTATATGATGAATGTGAAATTCAGATTAGGAGCTTGGAATCACTGGGTGGAGTGTCAGAAACCTATGGAAGCCTACTATGCCCAATCTTACTGCAGATGATTCCAGAGGACATAGCTCTTGACTATAGATGGATGGAAAGTGTCTGAGATCATCAGTTTCCTACAGAAGGAGGTTCAGAGAAGGGAGAGAGCGCTACAAATGACAAGATCATGCAACCAACAGAAAGAAAGCAAAGCATGGAACAAGTCATGCTCCTCCAATGAAATGAAAACAAAAATACCCAACATGCCATCTGCTGTGGCACTGCACACAGCCAGTCAGAAGGAACAAAAAGGTCTATTCTGTGACAGTGCAGACCACAAATCAGAAAGCTGCACTGACCATAATATTGCTACACGCAAAGAGAAGCTAAACAAAATGGGAAGATGTTTTGTATGTTTAGGACAGAAACACATAGCAAAATTATGTAAAGTCAAAGATGTGTCATGTGCAACGTGTGGAAGCAGACATCACATTGCTGTGTGTACCAGTAAGTGAGGTACAACCCCCCTACTGTTTCTGCAGATGCTGTTGTTACCTCAGTGAAGATGAAACCAGATGGACAGAACACTGTGTTGCTACAAACAGCAAAGGCATGGGTAGAAGGCACATCGGGCAGGAAGATAGCTCGTTGCTTACTAGATGGAGGCAGTCAGAGAAGCTTTGTACATGCAAACCTTGTGAAGGGCTTGAAGCTACCAGTAATCAGAAAAGACTGAAGAAGGATGTGACGTTGTACAGCCGATACAATGAAGTAGTAGAGGACTACTTACAACAGGATATGGCAGAGGACTTGCCCAAGGACAATGCATCAAGCGCAGACAACGTAAAATACTACTTACCTCACCATGCAGTACTCTGAGAAGATAAGGTGGCGACAAAACTGAGAGTGGTGTTTGATGCCTCGTCCCATGAAGATGGCTGTCCATCCCTCAATGACTGTCTACTCACAGGACCAAACCTGAAACCGGATCTGCTCAGCGTTCTGCTAAGGTTCAGACTACATGAGATCGCATTCATGGCAGGTTACTGTACAACTCGCAGCAAACAGCACAGACATCACTGAACCTGTGTTGGAGCTTGAAAGGTACAGCAAACTGAAAAGAGTGTTCAGAGTCACCGCCTGGATAAAGAGATTCATAGCCAATGCTCGTACAAACATAAAGATGCAAGGTGAACTGACTGCTGACGAACTGTTCAATGCAGAAAAGTACTGGATCAAGGTAACACAACAACAGAGTTTCAGACAGGAGATAAAACTACTGAAGGCAGGAAAAGGCCTAAACAATGACTGTAAAATCAGAGAACTGAAACCGTTCTTGGACGAACACGAATTACTCAGTGTAGGAAGAAGACTGCAACAGTCCAACTTCACATTCAGAGAGCAGCACCCATGGGTTCTGCCCAACAAGTACACATACTCAGAAATGCTGATACAATACCACCATGAGAAGGTGATGCATTCTGGAGCAAGAGACACTCTAGTACAAATCAGAGAGCGATACTGGATCTTGTGTGCTAGGCAGCTAGTCAAGAGCACAGTGACAAGATGTATAGTGTGCAAGAGATTCAAGGCAAGGGCCGGACAGCAGGTCACTGCTCCTTTACCAAAAGACAGAATAACTGAATCCCCACCATTTGAAGTCACAGGTGTGGATTTTGCAGGACCACTTTAGCCTTTATTCCCAGATAGCCTTTAGTCCCACATAGCCTTTAGTCCCAGATACCCTGTGGTCCCACATAGCCTTTAGTCCCAGATACCCTGTGGTCCCACATAGCCTTTAGTCCCAGATACCCTGTGGTCTCACATAGCCTTTATTCCCAGATAGCCTGTGGTCCCACATAGCCTTTAGTCCCACATAGCCTTAGTCACATATTGTTGTAACTTTAATGGGTTACAGAGTTAATGTTTACAGATAATTCATTGAGCTCTATCTAAAGATATTTTCTTTACAGTTATTTACATGTGTAATTGTATTAGAAGTTGTGTGTTGGAGATTGAGAGAACTACATACATATTTACGTTGTATTGGTTAGTATTGGATTAGGCTATTGACTGCAAGTTCCAGAATGCCTTCGACAGGAAGTAGGAAAGAGAGAGAACGAGCTAGTGATGTACAAGTGACAAGTGATTATCCTGACTTTCGCTAGCAACTTTCTTTTACTGTTTTGTAGAATCTAAAGTTGTTAAATGTAACGTGAACAAGTAGTATTACTAAAAGAAGCTTTAATTTCAAACCTGATGTCCCGAGTCATTACTTTGAAGATAGTTATTCTATATAGATACCCTTTAGTCCCACATAGCCTTTAGTCCTAGATACCCTGTGTTCCCACACAGCCTTTAGTCTCAGATAGCCTTTAGTCCCAGATAGCCTTTAGTCCCAGATACCCTGTGGTCCCACATAGCCTTTAGTCCCAGATACCCTGTGGTCCCACATAGCCTTTAGTCCCAGGTAGCCTTTAGTCCCAGATACCTTGTGGTCCCACATAGGCTTTAGTCCCAGGTAGCCTTTAGTCCCAGATACCTTGTGGTCCCACATAGGCTTTAGTCCCAGGTAGCCTTTAGTCCCAGATACCTTGTGGTCCCACATAGCCTTTAGTCCCAGGTAGCCTTTAGTCTCAGATACCCTGTGGTCCCAGATAGCCTTTAGTCCCAGGTAGCCTTTAGTCCCAGATACCCTGTGGTCCCACATAGGCTTTAGTCCCAGGTAGCCTTTAGTCTCAGATACCCTGTGGTCCCAGATAGCCTTTAGTCCCAGGTAGCCTTTAGTCCCAGATACCCTGTGGTCCCACATAGGCTTTAGTCCCACATAATCTTTAGTCCCAGATAGCCTTTAGTCCCACATAGCCTTTAGTCCCACATAGCCTTTAGTCCCACATAGCCTTTAGTCACGGATAGCCTTTAGTCCCACATAGCCTTTAGTCCCACATAGCCTTTAGTCCCAGATAGCCTTTAGTCCCACATAATCTTTAGTCCCACATAGCCTTTAGTCCCACATAGCCGTTAGTCCCAGATAGCCTTTAGTCCCACATAGCCTTTAGTCCCACATAGCCTTTAGTCACGGATAGCCTTTAGTCCCACATAGCCTTTAGTCATGGATAGCCTTTAGTCCCACATAGCCTTTAGTCCCACATAGCCTTTAGTCCCAGATAGCCTTTAGTCCCAGATAGCCTTTAGTCCCAGATAGCCTTTAGTCCCACATAGCCTTTAGTCACGGATAGCCTTTAGTCCCACATAGCCTGTGGTCCCACATAGCCTTTAGTCACGGATAGCCTTTAGTCCCACATAGCCTTTAGTCATGGATAGCCTTTAGTCCCACATAGCCTTTAGTCCCACATAGCCTTTAGTCCCACATAGCCTTTAGTCCCAGATAGCCTTTAGTCCCAGATAGCCTTTAGTCCCACATAGCCTTTAGTCACGGATAGCCTTTAGTCCTACATAGCCGTTAGTCCCACATAGCCTTTAGTCCCACATAGCCTTTAGTCCCACATAGCCTTTAGCCCCAGATAGCCTTTAGTCCCACATAGCCTTTAGACCCACATAGCCTTTAGTCCCACATAGCCTTTAGTCCTACATAGCCGTTAGTCCCAGATAGCCTTTAGTCCCACATAGCCTTCAGTCCCAGATAGCCTTTAGTCCCACATAGCCTTTAGTCCCACATAGCCTTTAGTCCCAGATAGCTGGCTGCACAACATCCTGTGGAGATTGACTCTGCTTCTATAAGACTTGATCTATAACCCTTACTAGAGTTGAGATGAGGGACCCACAGCTGCATCACCTTTACCAATTCCCTTGCTCTGTATATTTGGATCGATCGATCAATAAACAAGTAAATCAATCAATTAATCAAATGTAGTTAGTATTTTTAGTAGATAGCTACATGTCACAAAGTGGACATAGAGTATAGACACAAAGTGGACATATGAGGAACATACAGGCATAGCTACACATCACAGTAAATTGGCACCGGCAAACCATTTGTCAAGCACAGACTTTCCCTTTGCGGAGCACTGAAAAAGACCCATATTGTAGCTATTCTGAATGCTCTGCCTCCGCCTCCTTCTCTTTGAAGTACATCGATGAGTCAACACATCGCTTGTCTTCAGTGGGCTGGAATCCATGGTTACGGAGCTCCAGGTGATTGTCATCTCACATCAAGTCAAGTCTTAATCATGCCCGGCGATCTCTTATGAGCTCCTTTTGAAAGAAGGAACAGGCATTATAGTAGCGATCAATATGGAGCCGTATGAATCAGTCAGGTACCTGTAATTATAAGTCACATTAGTGTTTCCCTTGGCACCCTACCACAAGGCCTTGCTGTTGGCACCTTACAACAAGGCCTTGCTGTTGGCACCCTACCACAGGGCTTTGGCTGTTGGCACCCTACCACAGGGCCTTGCTGTTGGCACCCTACCACAGGGCCTTGGTGTTGGCACCCTACAACAGGGCCTTGCTGTTGGCACCCTACCACAGGGCTTTGGCTGTTGGCACCCTACCACAGGGCCTTGCTGTTGGCACCCTACCACAGGGCCTTGCTGTTGGCACCTTACAACAAGGCCTTGCTGTTGGCACCCTACCACAGGGCTTTGGCATTGGCACCCTACCACAAGGCCTTGCTGTTGGCACCTTACAACAAGGCCTTGCTGTTGGCACCCTACCACAGGGCTTTGGCATTGGCACCCTACCACAGGGCCTTGCTGTTGGCACCCTACCACAGGGCCTTGCTGTTGGCACCCTACCACAGGGCCTTGGTGTTGGCACCCTACAACAGGGCCTTGCTGTTGGCACCCTACCACAGGGCCTTGCTGTTGGCACCCTACCACAGGGCCTTGCTGTTGGCACCCTACCACAGGGCCTTGCTGTTGGCACCCTACCACAGGGCCTTGGTGTTGGCACCCTACAACAGGGCCTTGCTGTTGGCACCCTACCACAGGGCCTTGCTGTTGATTTGGGGGTGTTTGTGCTTTAGCTGGAATCACAATCACATAGGTGATATCAATAAGCCTATGTCAAGGCCAAAACCTGAACTGGTTTAAATGTATCTGTTTTAGCTTCCTCCTTCCCTGTCTGCTTCACTTACTTGTTCTATCTTCTCTACTTCCTATTCAGCATCTTAAATTGCCACTCCCTAATCATCTCTACTTATTGACTCATTGTCCTAATTCCCACTCTTTTCTCTATTATCCTAGTGGAAATATGTGCCACATGGTGTAATTATCTGGTTGAAAACTGGCTTTTTGGTTGAGAAGACATTATATAACCAGATTACGACCAATTGGTCTCTGTAACAACCAGGTAAAGATATATTTGTCATGACAAGATCAAGACATAATGGGATTTTTTTATTTTTTTTATTAACAAAAGTCCCTATACAGCCAGTATACAGCCTGGCCTCATGATGTTGTTGCAACCAGTTTTGACCAATAGAATATCATTATCACACCAACATGTTTGTTGAAAAGCTATAGAAAGTTTATGCAGGGCTCATCAAGTCCTCGAAGACTACAAAGACCTCCCCAAGACACCTCCCTTAGAAGACCCCGTCAAGCTCTCCCCAAGATACCTCCCTTAGAAGACCCCGTCAAGCTCTCCCTAAGATACCTCCCTTAGAAGAGCAATGTGCTGCTCCGTCCTGACGCAGGGGATCTGTCGCCCATCATCCTGGCCCGACAATAAGCAAAATCATCCCTGCACACAAGATACAACTTTGTGGCAACTATTTAATGGATTAAAAAAGTGGGGTTTTATTCCTCCTTTGCCCTTTCACTATTCTTAAAATCATGTTTGAGCTTTTAATTAAGAGGCGAAAGAAACACACACCTATTTAGGCGAGGTGCTGGCTAGCGGAGTAGAACACTTGAAAAAGAAAAACAGAGCCGCACACTCTAGGAGCTCAGATGTAATAATTTAATAACCAACGTTTCGACAGACAAGCTGTCTTTCTCAGGGTATAATGACAAAAACTGCAGGTCACTAGTTTATGTAGTGTCAAAGGACACACAGGTGTCTGTAATCATGGCCCGGTGTGGCTTGATATCATTGGTTGCTTTACAGATATAAATAGAACATATAAAAACATAAATGGATATACGATCATAGATACAATTTGTCTACATAAGCCTACAAACATTTACAATGACTAGCAAAAGCACAATAATCACAAGAATGACTTCAGATCAAAGTCTACGTAGAGACCGAAGGGAGCAAGGATCCTAAAATTAAAGATCCAGTCAGCCTCTCGTTTTAACAATAAATTGTCGAGGTCACCCCCTCTCCTAGGGAGGGTGAAGTGTTCGATGCCGATATAACGTAGGGACGAAATCGAGTGGTTTGCTTCCAAAAAGTGGGCCTCAAATGCATACGTCGAGTTTTTGCACCAAATGGTGGTACGATGCTCCAAGATTCATACTTTTGATTTGCGCATCGTTTTACCCACATCATTTTTACCACAATAATTTAGTAGTTTAGTCTCCTCAACTTGTTCAACAGCCACACCATTCATTACCAGATTCAGCTGAGGTCTAACACTTAAGGAATGATTTGTACCAAATACAATGCTCTTAGTTTTAGAGATGTTCAGGACCAGTTTATTACTGGCCACCCATTCCAAAATAGACTGCAAACTTTTTTTAAGGGGTTCAGTGACTTCATTAGCTGTGGTTGCTGATGCATATATAGTTGAATCATCAGCATACATGGACAAACATGCTTTGTTTAATTGCCAGTGGCAGGTCATAGGTAAAAATAGAAAAGAGTAGAGGGCCTAGAGAGCTGCTGTGCGGTACCCCACTCTATACATGTTTGACATTAGAGACGCTTCCTTTAAAGAAAACCCTTTGAGTTCTATTAGATAGATAGCTCTGAATCCATGATATGGCAGAGGTTGAAAAGCCATAGCACTTAAGTTTTTTCAACAAAAGGTTATGGTCAATAATATCAAAGGCTGCACTGAAAGCTAACATTATGGCTCCCACAATCTTCTTATTATCAATTTATTTCAGACAATCATCACTCATTCGTGTCAGTGCAGTACATGTTGAGTGCCCTGCTCTATAAGCATGCTGAAAGTCTGTTGTTAATTTGTTTACAGAGAAATAGCATTGTATTTGGTCAAACACAATTGTTTTCAACAGTTTGCTAAGAGCTGGCAGCAAGCTTATAGGTCTGCTGTTAGAACCAGTAAAGACTGCTTTACCACTCTTGGGTCGCGGAATTACTTTGGCTTCCCTGCAGGCCTGAGGACAAAGACTTTCCTCTAGGCTCAGATTAAAAATATGACAGATAGGAGTGGCTATAGAGTCAGCTACCATCCTCAGTAGCTTTCCATCTAAAGTTGTCAATGCCAGGAGGTTTGTCATTATTGATCGTTAACAATAAATTAGCCCAGATATAGGGAGCCTGCATGGGAAGCAAGGGTTGGAACCGGTTCGGGGAACAGAATCGAAAATGGGAAAATAACTAAATGATTTGAGGAACAGAAACCGAACAGAAAAATAAAGTGATTTAAAAGCATGGGAACCGGTTAATAAAGTTATTTTACATCCCAGGCATTTATTTTCAATCCCACAAAAATCACAATAAAGCGTCTATGCAAAGCCCTCACTTTATTATTCAGAAATGTATTCCAGCATCTGCCTGCCAGCTGAACATCTCTGTCAGTGGGCGTGTGTGTTTAGGCTACCTGCCCCTCCCCTCTGAAGCATAGATTACTGTAGCCCCTCCCCCTCTGAAGCATAGATTACTGTAGCCCCTCCCCCTCTGAAGCATAGATTACTGTAGCCCCTCCCCCTCTGAAGCATAGATTACTGTAGCCCCTCCCCCTCTGAAGCATAGATTACTGTAGCCCCTCTCCCTCTGAAGCATAGATTACTGTAACCTACTGACAACGTTACAAGCATGATTCATAAATTTGGGAGAGATGTTTAATTAGAGAAAAATGCATAGACTTTTTTCAATGCTATTTAAGGATACTATAGTTATCATGTTTCATATTGGATTTATTAACAGCAAAAAGGTAAGACGTGTTTTTAATTCTAGTGCTGCTCTGCACAGACAAGCTTGTTGGCTCTGGTCCAACGTTAAACCAACTTGGAAGTTGAAAGACATTGAATGTTCCTCCATAGAAGCCACTCCTCTGTAGGTATAATACTGTGGACCTAATTCAGATAATGCACGTCATAACAAGATGTCCAGCGCTTCAAGGCAAGCTTCCTCTATACTTTCTCTCTCTCTCTCTCTCTCTCTCTCTCTCTCTCTCTCTCTCTCTCTCTCTCTCTCTCTCTCTCTCTCTCTCTCTCTCCTCACCCTCAAAATGTCAGTTGTATCTTGCGCCACAAACACTGTGACTGGCAGCACAGTGTGAGTGTTTGTCTTTCATTATGATTAAACCATGCTGTTACAGTTTTTCTCAATTGCTAAAACACCATTTCTGAAACCTTGCTCCATTTCCTGAAAACATTAAACACAAAACCTCATCTTCAAGCACTATTTACATAGCCTCTGACTCCTCTCGCAAAATGAAACATTCGCCTCAAAACAGTTTTACCTGTGTTCAAACAAAGTGATCAAAATGATACACTCTTAATCAGTCAGTAAACAATACACCGAAAAATAGAAAACACATTGTTCAAAACATACAATTCTCAGGGAGAAGTCCATTTTTTATCAAAAAAAATATTCATATTTTTCCGTCATTGTCTTTTGATGAACGAAAACATGTTCTATCATAGTAGCTCAAAATTGATCAGAAATTACTACTCTGCTTTGCTCTTTGCAATTTTGTTTTTTGTTCTTCCTCCTTGTACCCCTATTTTTACAGTACTGTACCCTGCATCTCACAAACTTGTCCTTTGTCTCGGTGATACTGTAATTCTTGTTCTTTGTTGATATGAACCTGCAACCAGTCAAAATCTATTGAGCAGTCAGTACTGTTAATAAATGGAAAGCAATGTGCTTCTTCTTGTCTTTGGGCTGTGTCAGGCCAGAGCACTTTGTCGACATCACAAGCAATATTGTCCCTCCTGAGGCAACGGGGGAAGAAGCCTCTTGTGTGCCGCATCCAGCCCTGACATGATTCCTCACCTATATCACCACAGGCTAAATCCATGGCTTGCAGCAGATTTACTCTGGTGTAGGGTTGTCTATCATACACTTTCCATCTCCAAGAGGAGAAAAACTCCTCAATCGGATTCAGGAAAGGCGAGTATGGAGGGAGGTACAAGTTCATAAACTGCCCATTGATGTTAAAACATTCCCTTACCTGAGCAGCTCGGTGGAAACTGACATTGTCCCACACTATCACATTGGTGGGAATGGGATTCTCATTTAGCTCTTGACCCTGCTGCTCTTGAACCTGCTGCTCAAAGAAAATATCTCTTAGATTGGCAATAAATCTTAGAAGGTGCTGGGTGTTATATGGCCCGAGTGTAACATGGTGATGTAGAACACCATGGTTGCTGATAGCAGCACAGATTGTGACATTGCCACCTCGTTGACCAGGGACTTCAACAATGGCCCGCTGTCCAATCATGTTTCGGCCTGTGTAGAAATACAATATACTGTATGTAGTATTTTGTAAGTCGTACAGAGACAGTGCTATACTGTAGAGTACAATTAGGCCTACTGTATCCACTTCTGATTCACATACATTGTATGTACTGAAGAGTCATGTCATTCACATAGTATGTGTTAGTACTGTAGACAATCTGGATTACAGTAAATGTTTCTGAATGTAGACTTACTTGCACATACTGAGCTCGCAGTTCTTTCACCCTTGTTGAGTTGTGCTCAAAAGGTACTCTGTATACTTGTTTCATTCGCATCCTGTTACGATGGAGGACACGGTCAATTGTGGAAATGCTCACACTGTCGATTCCCTGGAAGTGTGTGTTGTCTTGTATCACTCGTTCCTGGATTTCTCTGAGTCGTATTGCATTATCTTGAAGGACCATGCCAACTATAACGGCCTCTTGCTCCCGAGTGAATATAGCTGTCCTTCCACCTGCATGTGGCAGCCTTGCAATTCTACAAAAAGTAGTTGTGCAGTTACAAAACATATTCATGCAGTACAATACATACAGTGATTAACTTTACAAATGTCTATTGAAACAGCTGCATATAGTGTAGTACAGTAAATTTGCAATTACAAAAATACAGTAGTATACTGTACCTGTTCTCTTCTCTGAATGTCCTTACTATGGTGGACACAGAAAATCAGCTCAAATTGGGTTGCACTCTAAGTCCTGCTTCCCTCATTGTCAGTCCATGGACAAGAACATGGTCTATAACTGTTGCTCGAATTTCATCAGATATTTCCACTCTTTGTCTTCCTCTTCATCCTCCTCTTCCTCTTTCTTGCCCTCCTCCTCCTCTTCCTCCTCGTCGCCCACCTCGCATACGCACTCGTCCTCGTCCTCTCACATTGTTTCTTCTATCCATTCTCAGACTTTCTCCTTCCCACCTTTAACAACCTGTTTGCTCTCTGAACTGGCTAATATTGGTTGTGTCGCATCATTTGAAACAGGTTAAATTAATTTTGAGTGGTTGTGTTCAACCAATGACATGTGTTCTCTATTTGTATTTGATTGTTGCCACTTGTGTTTACCAGTATGGATGACATGTGCATTAGAGTGCAGAATGTGTTTTGAGAATGAGAATGTGTTTAGAGTTTTGCTGAAAAGTCTAAGTGAGATCTGCAAATTGTGTTTTACCATGTGAAATGGTTTAAGGTATTGACAACAGACTGCATAATTAGCTAAATGAGTCCAGGCAACTGAGAACTTTGTTCAGCCAATGGGTTTTAGTGTTTTAGCAATTGAGAAAAACTGTAACGGCAAAATGATATGTGCTCTTAACGACTTTCCTACAGATTAAATAGCTCCACAGCAAGCTGCTCTATCCGCACTGATTGGTGAAGTCATTTAATGTTGAGCTAAATGTAAAATATATATATACAGTATATTTCAGAGGTTAAAAAAGGAACAAAAAGGAGCGATATAGAACTTTATTTTGCTCGTCGGAACAGTGGAAGGGAACCCCCAAAAATGATAGTTCTGTTCAGAACGAAATGATTAGAAAATAGTTTAGGTTCCAACCCTTGATAGGAAAGGCCTGTGTTGAAATCACCATGAATCAAACACAAGCCTTCATGCATTCTGGATTCTCCGTCGTACAGTGAATATGTTACATAAGGACTGTAGCTTATGGAATTAGGGGGAGTTGAGAATGTTGTGAGTCTGTACTAGCTGTGTGTGTGCACGTGCGTGTGTTGTAATTTCCCTGCCCATCCTCTGAAACGTGGCAATAGAGATAAACAGCTTCAAAGGGGGGTGCTTTGCTAATGAGTGTTAGCTGCTGTGACAGCCAAGGAGGTTTGTCCTCCCTCGCCTCTCCTCCATTCCTCCCTCCTTCCATTCATCTGCTCTTCCTTCTATCCCTGTCTCCATCTTCACGGAGGCACTTTACACTTCAGAGAAGCCCAGCGACGGAATCTTCAAATCATTTCCACATCCGTCAATACCTAATTATCTTAGCTTCTCTCTTCCTCCTTCTTCTCCCGAGAGTCTCCCTCATTTAAAAATGCAAGCTGCAGACAAGCGCATAAAGTGGTCACGTCAGATGCCATGCCCATCATGACGTACAGCACTATACATGAACTCAATATATCTCTATTTTCCTCCACTGTCTTTTGTTTACTCAATTTACTATGTAACTTTGAGTACTGCATGCCGTCTTTAGAATAGACGTGGTATACACATGGTAGGCCTCATCTTAAGATCAGCTTTCACGTTTATTTGGGCATCATCCAGTGAACACCCATACACACCACATCTCTGTAAGTACATGTATCTGCATACAGTACTATATCATTAACGATACACAGTGCATATGGCATATCTATGCATAAGCAAAACATACACAAAAATATTTGCACAATGTAAAGGCCTACTTACATATTGAACTGTGTTATGTGGGCCGGTATCAGTTATTTTAGGCTTGAAGTCGATAGTGTGGCAGTGGCACGTACACAGTAATGATCAGGCTGGTCCCTCCCATCTGAAAAATGTATCACTAAGACACATCCGGATCAGTCCGGCAAAACAATGCCTTGCATTCTCAACCTCATCTCAACCTCGGCTCAACCTCATCTCAACCTCATCTCAACCTCGGCTCAACCTCATCTCAACCTCGGCTCATCCTCATCTCAACCTCGTCTCAACCTCATCTCAACCTCTGCTCAACCTCGGCTCATCCTCATCTAAACCTTGGCTCAACCTCGTCTCAACCTTGTCTCAACCTTGTCTCGGCACCACGAGAGGAGAACATAAACAACATAAATATTGTATGTTTTTTTTACCTCACTCCCTCCTTCACTTCCCTTATCATCCCTCGCTCAAGATGTAGAGGAGAGTAGCGGCTCTCGGATTTCTAAAGGCTTTCTGTTGGTTATCAACAGATATTGAGAAAAAAAAACGATTGTGGCAAAGATATAAACCACACTTTTCTCTCTGTGATGTACATGCCTGTAGTGCAGGGATCATCAACTAGATTCAGCCGCGGACAGATTTTTTTTCTTGAGCGGATGGTCAGGGGACCGCAACATAATTACAAATCATTTGTAGACTGCAGATTGACTGCAAGAAGCGCAAACATTTATAGACGATCACGTACTGTATATCTCTCTATTGTGCGTAGGAATCTTTTGGAACAGATTTCCAAAATGGAACTAATATGGAGATGATTTGCTAGTGTTTTTTCAGTATTTTACGTCTACCAATAACTTGGGGGACAAATAAAATCACCCGTGGGTCAAATTTGTCTTGCGGGCCACCAGTTGGGGAACCCTGCTATCGTATTATCATCACTAACAAACCCATGTTTGTAATTGACATGAGAACTACTTCATTTCAAAAGTAGTAGCTGATTCTTGTCTGTTTTCTTTTTTTTTACTTTTCACTTTAGCAATTTATAGTCTTCAATTTTGTCAAATTGAAGTGCCAGATTCGAGTAGTCATCCTATTATATTGTATTATTGAGAATAAAATAAGAATCGGCTGCCTTGCTCTTTTCCAAGTGAATATTCACAAAGTGTAGGCTAGATGTTGCATTATTCTGTCAAAAATGTCATAAGGATTACTTAAAGTTATCGCTCAGAATTCAAAAAAATGGATTCTATAAAGCACAAAGGCTGTACTCTATAATGTTGTGTCTTCTGAGTCTGACGACCGCAAGGGTTGTGTTTTATTTATCACCACAGCGGAACGGCCCAGTGAAGGCAGTTCTGAAGCTGTAAATCTCTGGAGGTGTGTTCTCCGGCTGACTCCCAACGGTGTAACACGGTTCCGTCCATCCCCAATTTATCTCCAATAGATAAAAAAAAAAAACTGTCAAACAGAGGAAAAAGCAAAGAGAGGATAAATAGTTGTGTCAGAGCCCCCGGCTAGTATCTCATCTCTCCCAAGTTTCAGACTATAAAAAAACATTATTTGTCCGCCGCTTTGGTACGACAAACTGTCATTTGGGAATGAGGCTAATTTGTCCCGCTGAAATGTTAAAGTGAATAAACAACAACAAAAAAAAGGCCTCCATATACAGTATTCTGGCAGAAGTCTCTGTGGTCTCAAGCTGCCTGTCCATCAACCATAGTGAAGATGGTACATTCACAGACGCTCATTATGAAATGCTAAATTGCATTTCCAGTCGACTGTGAGTATGTGACAGAATGTAACAGCTTGATGGTGGGGAAAGACTCAGACATAGCCCATGGCTATACGAACCCATCTGAAACACATGGAGCTGCCCTAAGAGAACGCTGCATTGACAGGACTCGGAGACTGAATTGAGTGAATTCACAGACTTGCCTCGTCAACAAAGCTTTGTGTTATTCATTAATTCCACTCATTCTCGTACTCCATAGACGTCTTGAACGCTCCTCGAGGGACCAGGACTGGATTTGACACGATGGCTGCTGACAGGATGGAATGTCTCGATTAGCGAATGAGGTTAGACTGCTTTAGGAGATGGCGTGTATTGATAGGCTCAAAGCTCAGACTTGGCTCCAGGATGACATGTGTGAGGGGGCATTTTAAATCCATCGGGGGGCACAACTGGTATTGCTTTAGAGCTCTAGTAAAACAAGGTAGATTGGTCCAACTGCTGTTCAAATGTACAAAAAAGTATCTGAAATGTAGCCATACAACAACTGTTATTTTTATAGATTAACACAATAAAGATACGCCCCCCACCATGACATACAAGTGTATCGGAAATGCATAATTTGTGCCTACCAACACGCACAGATCAGCTGGACAGGATGAGCACCAGTAGGCTATCAGAGATTCTTACATGCTTCAACTTCAATAATTATAACTATAGTCTACATTTCTGTCAGATTTGTGACACTACGCAGCAATGAGCGTAACCTTATAGGAAGCCAAGCCGCCACTTCCCCAGGTACACAATATGTTTCTCATAGCTGATGTGAAATGTCCTACATGACAGTAGCCATTTTGAATCTGCCGCGAATAAGAGTAAGTGCCCATTCAGAGAGCAACAAACAGGCGCAATAGCAAGACAGCAGGGAGCGTCGGCTGTGTGTCGTTGTCATAGTAATGACATCACTTTTACAGTAGCCTGTCACACAACGACTATGCAATGCAAATGAATGATAGCCGACTAAACGTTTGCCTACTTCTTCTAGTAGGCTAAACATGGTATTGGGCATATACTACTGCGACATACAGAATTGAACTAAATGGAGACCTATCTGAACTGTAGCCACATACACAACAACTGTCATTTCGCACACAAGAAAGCACTCGATGTTGAAGAAAAGCCTCACGAAGACTGGTAGCCCAAGATGGTCCATGGACAGAAGGCGCGATGAAGGGATGCACTGCCAATTTCAGCACCACCAAAGTGACAGCCAGGACAATAGCAGCACTGCGCCAGGGCTCACCTCAGAGCACAATCAATAGGCTACATTGGTCATTGTCCCTATACCTATAAAATAACGCAAAGCTGTATATCGATCAATAGCAATTAGACCCACGAAAGCAAGCAATGACATTAAGAAGCACAGATAAATCTAACATGCATTGATGTAAAAAGCAAAGGCCTTTTTGCCATATCTTCAATCTAAGCCTACAGGAAAGGGTGTGCCCTCAGGCCTGAAGGGAAGCAAAAGTCATTCCGCTACCCAAGAATAGCAAAGCCCCCTTTACTGACTCAAACAGATGATCAATTAGCCCGTTACCAACCCTTAATAAACTTTTGGAATGTTTGACCAAATATAATGCTATTTCACAGTAAACAAATTAACAACATATTTTCAGCACGCTTTTAGGGAAGGGCATTCAACATGTCCGGGGAAGCAAGAAGTCTACACAAATGACTGATGATTGGCTGAGAGAAATTGATGATAAAAGATTATGTGAGCTTTGTTAGACTTCTGTGCAGCTTTTGACATTATCGATCATAATCTGCTGCTGGAAAAATGTATGTGTTATGGCTTTACACCCCCTGCTATGTTGTGGATCCAGAGTTACCTGTCCAACAGAATGCAGAGGGTGTTCTTTAATGGAAGCCTCTCCAACATAATCCAGAGGCCCCTTACTTTTTTCAATCTTTACAAATGACCTGCCACGGCTCTGAGTAAAGCTTGTGTCCTGATGACTCAACACTATACACGTCAGCTACCACAGCAAGTGAAATCACTGCAACACTTAACAAAGAGCTGCAGTCAGTTTCAGAGTGGGTGGCAAGAAATAAGTTAGTCCTAAATATTTCAAAAACTAAAAGCATTGTATTTGGGACAAATCATTCACTAAACCCTAAACCTCAACTAAATCTAATAATGGGTAATGTGGAAATTGAGCAAGTTGAGGAGACTAAACTGCTTGGAGTAACCCTGGATTGTAAACTATTATGGTCAAAACACATTGATGCAACAGTAGCTAAGATGGGGAGAAGTCTGTCCATAATAAAAGCGCAGCTCTGCCTTTTTAATGATGCTATCAACAAGGCAGGTCCTACTGGCTATAGTTTTGTCACTCCTGGGCTATTGTCCAGTCGTGTGGTCAGGTGTATAGGGCTGAAGCGTTCACGAAATTTCATAAGAGGTGATTGTCAAGAAAATAACGGTCGGTCTCACGGTAAGAGGTAGAGACAACAATACATCACGCAAAGCAGCCACAACTGTCAGTAAGAGTGTCCATGATTGAGTCTTTGAATGAAGAGATTGAGATTAAACTGTCCAGTTTGAGTGTTTGTTGCAGCTCGTTCCAGTCGCTAGCTGCAGCGAACTGAAAAGAGGAGCGACCCAGGGATGTGTGCGCTTTGGTGACCTTTAACATAATGTTACTAGCATAACGGGTGTTGTATGTGGAGGATGAGGGCTGCAGTAGATATCTCAGATAGGTGGGAGTGAGGCCTAACAGGGTTTTCTAAATAAGCATCAACCAGTGGGTCTTGCGACAGGTATACAGATATGACCAGTTTACAGAGGAGTATAGAGTGCAGTGACGTGTCCTATAAGGAGCATTGGTGGCAAATCTGATGACCGAATGGTAAAGAACATCTAGCCGCTCGAGAGCACCCTTACCTGCCGATCTATAAATTATGTCTCGGTGAAAGAGGTGCGATTACAATAGAGGAAACCAAGTCTAGATTTCTGCTGAGAGAAGGACAGTGTACCGTCTAGCCATATTCACAAGTACTTGTACGTGGTGACTACCTCAAGCTCTAAACCCTCAGAGGTAGTAATCACACCTGTGGGGAGAGGGGCATTATTCTTACCAAACCACATGACCTTTGTTTTGGAGGTGTTCAGAGGTTAAGGGTAGAGAAAGTTTGTTGGACACTAAGAAAGCTTTTTGTAGAGCATTTAACACAAAATTCAGGGAGGGGCCAGCTGAGTATAAGACTGTGTCATCTGCATATAAATGGATGAGAGAGCTTCCTACTGCCTGAGCTATGTTGTTGATGTAAATTGAGAAGAGTGTGGTGCCTAGGATTGAGCCTTGGGGTCCTCCCTTGTGACAGGCAGTGGCTAAAACAGCAGATATTCTGACTTTATACACTGCACTCTTTGAGAGAGGTAGTTAGCAAACCAGGCCAAAGTCCCCTCAGAGACACCAATACTCCTTAGCCGGCCCACAAGAATGGAATGGTCTACCGTATCAAAAGCTTTGGCCAAGTCAATAAAAATAGCAGCACAGCATTGCTTAGAATCAAAAGTCTGAGAATTGTAGTTCTTCTTTTGATTCTCTATTGAAGCTACAGTGTCTGTGGGGTGACGTTGCACTTCCTAAGGCTTCCATTGGCTGTCTAAAGCCTTCAGAAAGTGGTTTGAGCATTTTCCTGTCACTGCGCAGAGTATAGGAGCTCAGTTACTGAGTGGTCTGCCTGGCAACAAAGGGATTGGATATGCTCAGTCCCGCGAGCGCGCCCCTCCTTCTTTTTCTTCTTGAATGAATATGCTATTGTCCGGTTGGAATATTATCGCAATTTTACGTTAATAATACCATAAAGATTGATTTTAAACAGCGTTTGACATGCTTCTAAGTAAGGTAATGGAACATTTTGACTTTTCGTCTCTCATTCCACGCTCGCGCGTTATGCCTTTGGATAAGTGATCTGTACGCATGAACAAAACTGAGGTATTTGTAAATAAATATGGATTATTTCGAACAAAAACAACATTTCTTGTAGCAGTCCTGGGAGTGCATTCTGACGAAGATCAGCAAAGGTAAGAGTATATTTCTAGTACTAATTCTGAGTTTAGGTTGCCCCGAACTTGGCGGGTGTCTGAATAGCTCACCATGATGGCTGAGCTATGTACTCAGAATATTGAAAAATGTGCTTTCTCCGTAAAGCTATTTTAAAATCTGACACAGCGGTTGCATCCAGGGGTAGTCTATCTATAATTCTTAAAATAATTATATATTTTGTCAACGTTTATGATGAGTATTTTTGTAAATTGATGTGCACATTCCCCGGACGTTTTGGTGGGAATACATTTTCTGATGTAAAATGCTGTTTTTGGATATAAATATGAACTTTATCAAACAAAACATACATGTACTGTGTACTGTGTAACATAATATCCTAGCAGTGTCATCTGATGAATATCGTCAAAGGTTAGTGCTTCATTTAGCTGTGTTTTGGGTTTTATTGACACATGTCCTTGCTTGGAAAATGGCTGTGTGATTATTTTTGTCTATGTACTCTCCTAACATAATCTAAAGTTTTGCTTTCGCTGTAAAGCCTTTTTGAAATCGGACAATGTGGTTAGATTAACGAGAAGTGTATCTTTAAAATGGTGTAAAATAGTTGTATGTTTGAGAAAGTTGAATTCTGACATTTTGTTGTTTTTGAATTTTCCACCCTGATATTTCACTGGCTGTGTCCCACCTAGCCCATAGAAGTTAAGGTTGCAGTGACACATCCATAACCTGAGCGGAAACCAGATTGCATACCAGAGAGAATATTATAGACATCAAGAAAGCCAGTCAGTTGATTATTGGCAAGTTTTTCCAAAACTTTTGATAAACATGGAAAAATAAAAATAGCCCTATAACAGTTAGGATCAGCTGTATCTCCCCCTTTAAATAAAATACGAACCGTGGCTGCCTTCCAAGCAATGGGAACCTCCTCAGAAAGGAGAGACCAGTTAAAAAGGTCAGAGATAAGCTTGGCAATGAAAGGGGCAGCAACGTTAAAGAAGAAATAGTCTAAACCATTTTACCCAGATGGTTTTTTGGGGTCAAGTTTCAGGGGCTCCTTTAGCGCCTCAGACTCAGTGACTGCCTGCAGGGAGAAACTTTGTAGCAGGTCAGGGGAAAAGGAGGGAGAAGCATCGGGGATACTTGCATTAGAAGGGGTGGGAGATGAGGAAATGTTGGACGGGCAAGGAGGCATGGCTGAGTCAAATAGGAATCCTGACTTAATGAAGTGGTGATTAAAGAGCTCAGCCATGTGCATATTGTCAGTAACTACATCATCAACATTAAGGGACATTGGCAGTTTATTCTCCAGATCTTTAACCGTTTTCCAGAACTTCTTGGGGTTAGACCCATCAGACTATTCTTGAATTAATCTTGTCTTTACATATACTAAATAATATATGTTTGACATTTGTTTTGATTTAGAATGGACCATTATCATGCACCTTTATCGAAAAAGGGGCAGCGGGAAAAAACACATGTCATCTATGCACTTAAATAGCGAATGGAGAACGCTTTTCCCCGTGGTTTATTTTCATACCAGCCAGGTAGGCTATACTCCTGTTGTAAAGAGAAGCATTATGCTTAATATTAAGTAGGCCTAGCCTATAGAAAGCTGATGGGATCCTCCTCTTTTTAATAGAGGCCATCACTCTGTTTTCTCCCGCAATTGCATAGCCTATAGAAATGTTGCACAACATGAGCTCATGGGCTCTCATGAAGTGTTTGATTAGATTTTCGAAAACATTTGAATTGATGTCAGAGTGATTAGAGGGACAATAGAGTTCTGAGTACCAGGCAGTGAGCAAGTTTGGTAGACTACTAATGACCAGCAGCAGCATCAGAGCTTGGAGAAGCCTGATTACCTGACCAAACGGTCATGTGGAATTTGACTGCCTTTATGACTCGTGACCAACTATGTGTTGGTAATACGGTCATGCTACAGTCCTAGTCAGGGGTCACAAAGAGGGACTTAGGAAAATTGCAATTGGCCCAGAACAGCTTGGAGCTGGTGTGCTCATGCTTTCTTTGCGTTTCCAAAGTTTTTGAATTCAGCATCACATGGCAGTTTTTCTACATACTGCAGACAAGTTTGACACCGTTGTGCAGATCAATAGCTTCAGACTGCAGTAACTTGGATTTTGTGAGTCATCGTGTTAGCAATAAACTTAAATCTTGGCTATGTCACTGCTTTCAATAAGCCTGTGGCTTCAAGTCTCACGTCTGTGCTATATGTACGAGTACATTCGATTTCACCGAGCATCTCTGTGATGTTGTCATTTGATTTTCCCCAGTGTACTGTGCAGCCACCATAGGTTTCCTAAATAAAATTGTACAGGGAGCTACACACTTTGAAAAATTCCTCTATCGCCTCCTGAAGACGACATAGCGTGCACCACAACCAAATGTAGATCTTGAACCAGGAAATAGGGTGTGGCGATTGAATGTAAGCTTCACCCCCCAAAAATGTTAAATTATTAAACCCTTTCTAGCCTGTCTACGTTATCTATGGCTGTTATGCTCGACCCGCTCAGTTTTCCACCACAAAACACCAGAAAATGGCCAAAAAGAGTAGGACCAGCTCACCTGCTTTTACAATATGATTTGACTATTAAATGTTCAATGGTTCTTTTGAAACAGGAACAGTTTCACCATGTTAAAATGAGAGTTCAGTTCACGTAACAAAGTTGTCCTTAAAATGAAGGTGAATCACTAATCCCGTTAAATAAATTATAATCTTCAGGAATGACTTTGTCAAAGCAACAAAAAATAACTACGGCTTAACAAAGATGGTGAAGACTTGGAGAAATGTTGGCATTAAGTGGGTTAAAATCTTCCAGAAGTCACAGAGAGTGCAAGGTGGGACATGTCAAACACACAGGTCTGTAATCATTGAACATTAGATACAGATTTCCTCTCTCCACTTTACTTTTCTTTGGCAGTCCTCCCCTGACAACAGACATGCTGGCAGGGCGAGACGGATTCATCCTCACAGAAACATAATTTACTCCTAATCTAGTGTCTGCAGCTCGGCGGTTGCCACAGCAATATTAAAGAGGCTGTCAACAGAACACCAGATTTTCGTAATTGGCTTGGGCCTCCTGGACCTGACTGTGTGGGGCTCAGTGACCACCCACTGGATAACAGAGGGCTCGTCTCTTTTCTTCTCTGTGTTCACTTTATAACCTCTTCCATTGACTTTCTATTATGTCCTCTTCCATTTGAAGTGATTCACATGTAATGGGAAAGGTTCCTTTTCTAGATTTACTGTACTCACAGTGCTTGACGAGTTTATCATGGCATGTATAGCTAAAACACAACCAAACAAAATTCTTAATTAAGCATCTATACTGAACAAAAATATAAACGCAACATGCAACAGTTTCTAAGATTTTTCTAAGTTACAGTTCATATAAGGAAATCAGTCAATTTAAATAAATAAATGAGGTCCTAATCTACGGATTTCACATGACTGGGCAGGGGCGCAGCCATGGGTGGGCCTGAGAGGGCATAGGCCCACCCACTTGGGAGCCAGGCCCAGCCAATCAAAATGACTTTTTCCCCACAAAACGGCTTTATTACAGACAGAAATACTCCTCAGCATCCCCTCGTGACTATCCTGCAGGATGTGGAGGTCCTGGGCTGGTGTGGTTACACGTGGTCTGTGGTTGTGAGGCCGGTTGGACGTACTGCCAAATTGTCTAAAACGATGTTGGAGGCGGCTTATGGTAGAGAAATTAACATTCAATTGTCTGGAAGCAGCTCTGGTCGACATTCCTGCAGTCAGCATGCCAATTACACGCTCCCTCAAAACCTGAGACATCTGTGGCATTGTGTTGCGTGACTAAATGGCACATTTTAGAGTGGCCTTTTATTGTCCCCCGCACAAGGTGCACCTGTGTAATGATCATTCTGTTTAATCAGGTTCTTGATATGCCACACCTTTCAGGTGGATGGATTATCTTGGCAAAGGATAAAAATGTTCACTAGCAGGGATGTAAGCAAATTTGTGCACAGAATGTGAGAGAAATAAGCTTTTTGTGCATATGGAACATTTCTGGGATCTTTTATTTCAGCTCATGAAACATGGTACCAGCACTTTATATTTTTGTTCAGTGTAATTAAGCAGGTTATGGGGAAGAAAGAGTATGTACTCCCTTTAAGGCATTTTTAATTCATCACCTTCTTGTCACTGGTCAATTTTCCTTTACTCCACTTGATGGGATTTTCTTCAGGCTATGGAAAAGTCTACTCCCAGAAAACTACTTACCACTCAGAGTGACCACAGTTTACTTGTCTACAGTAGGTGACCATCTAATTGCGCTTAAATTCTCCCTTTGTCTCCCTTTGTCTCATAAATCGAGTTTCCTTACAGTCTTCTTTCTTATTAGACATATTTCAGTCTGCAGACCCCTGGGGGAGAGTGATTGTAATGCTTTTAGGGTTTAATGCTTTCAGGGATATTTATAGACCTTTGAGAAAAGGCTTGTGTTCTCTCCCCTATCGTCCTGTTTACCTCTTCCTTGCCCAAAGTTGGATTCAGAGAAAACTCTGTGTCATGACTTCTACTGAAGTTGATGCCCCTCCTTGTTCGGGTGGTGTTCGGCGGTCGACGTCGCCGGCCTTCTAGCCACCATTGATCAGTTTTTCATTTTCCATTGGTTTTGTCTGGTCTCTTTACACACCTGTTTCATATCCCAGTAATTATATGTTGTGTATTTAACCCTCTGATTCCCCTCATTTCTCTGTCAGTGATTGTTTGTTTGTGATGTACGTGTTGTTTCTATATCGGTGTGCGACGGGTTATTGTTTTACCCGGATTCTTTTCTACGTTGGTTTTGGAAATAAATATTCCATTTTTAAACCACTCTGTTTTCTCCTGCGCCTGACTTCCCTGCCACCTACATACACGGACTATGACACTCTGTAACATTAGGGCAGAGAGACGAGAGATTATTTCTCAGAAAGCCCACAATCCACAAAAGAACTGCCTATTAGATTTAATGTCAAGAAACAGATAACCTTCAGAGAATCTCCCTCTGCAAAGTGGGGATATTCTTAATACTACAGGTTATGTACATCACTGCCACACAGGGGCGTAGGAGCGTCTCTGACATTGGTGGGGACACATTTTGCTACGGGGATCAGGATTTTTGTATTTTATTTTTCAGGATTTTTGGTTGTTGTTGAAAAACAGTTTTTAAATTCTACTTCCTAGTGACATTTCAGAAGAAGATACAGACAAATATTAACTAACAAACAAGCAAACTTACAAGGCTAAGGGGGGCCTTGCAGTGGGGAACTTACTCTGGTACAGTCCAGTCAGTCTTTGGGCCATGGCTAGTCATACTGTTCTGAATACCAGTGTGACTGTTAATGTGGAAATATTCAATTAAACAACTCATTTCTCTTTCTACTGCATGACTAGTATTTTTCTCACTTCCCCTCTGTTACTACAGCAGCTCTACATACTGTATGGTTTGAGACTCAATGTCATATTTTCAATTTATAATACAGTTACTATGCTGTAATAATAACCAGAGACATACACAGTTAAAAACCGTTTAAATAGCCTCCCAGGTGGCACAGCGGTCTAAGACACTGCATCGCAGTGCTAGAAGCATCACTACAGACCCGGGTATGATCCTGGGCTCTATCCCAACTGGCCGTGATCGGGAGTCCCATAAGGCGGTGCGCTATTGGCCCAGCGTTGTCCGGATTAGGGGAGGGTTTGGCCGGGGGGGGCTTTACTTGGCTCATCGCACTCTAGCGACTCCTTGTGGTGGGCAGAGCTCCTGCAAGCTGACCTCAGTCGTCAGGTGAACCGTGTTTCCTCCGACACATTGGTGCGGCTGGCTTACGGATGAAGTGGGCGGGTGTTAAGAAGCACGGTTTGGCGGGTCATTTTACCGGAGGATGCATGACGCAACCTTTGACCCGAGCACGTTGGTGAGTTGCAGCGATGAGACCAGATGGAAATTGGGGAGAACATTTTTTTAAATAAAATGGTTGGCATGAAAGGTCAAACTGAAATGATTTATAATATAATCATGGCTGCCTCTCTCCTCTCTCCTGCATGAAGTTAACACATGCAATACAGTCTCTAGACTTAAGATGATATAATTTAATCAGAGATCATGTATGATCATTCAGATTGATTCACACTATGTGAGATCATCAGTCTATGAACTTTATGAGATTGGAGAGGCACTTCTCACTATCTGACCTGTTTGTGTGGACCCACATCAATACCCAAACATTCAGTCAGATCCGTCCCAAGCCTTTTGAACGGCCCTAAGTAACATTTTGTTAACTATCTACATATATACTTCCATTCATTTTTTAAACTGATATCGGGGACCTTCAGACGAGGCTTGTGAGGCTTGTGGGTGTCCTAGAAAAACGAAGAACACAATCGTGAGAGTCTCAGGTGTACACAGAGGGATGATATTAGTGTGTAGCCCAAACCATTCAGATTATACAGATAGAAGTCGACAGAAAAAGCTGTACCGACTTCAGACGAGTCTTGTGAGGCTTGTGGCCAGACGCTTTGGACACTGAAGGTCCCCTGAATGTTCTTGGGACGTTGTGTCATTGTCCATCAAGGCCCTGATTGGTGAACCACTGATCCAGTCACAGCTCTTTTGTCTTTTGGCAATGCTAAGGACATAGTGTTTTTTTGTCTCTTTTGTCTTTTGGCAATGCTAAGGACATAGTGTTTTCAACTTAGATATTTGACACACATTGACATGGTCTCCTATAGGTTTTTATTATGTTGTGTATGTTTATTCATACAGTCATTATTATTTAACATGTCCTCACCTGGGATTTAAACTCACAACCTCTTCGTTCCTGGAATTCCAATATTCCTGCTACACCACCATGTCTGCAATGACTGATTTCACCTGTAGGCCTTTTCCTACACTTTTCACTTCTAAGTAAATCTCAGTTCTGTTAAAAAAATACAATGAGGAGGAAAACAAAGTCTATTTATCATAGTTATTTAGTAGTAACATTAAAACAAAATATTACGCCCCATCAACAATAGACAACTATAATGAAAACCCAAACTCAAATAGCTGAAACAAGTAAATGAAATCAATGAGAGAAAAAGTCAGATTAACTGATAAATGGCAGTGCAGGAATTTAGCACAGAGATGTATTATAGGTAATGAATGTGTAGGGGACTTCTGAACTTCTACAGACATTGTGGCGCAGCAGAAAGGTTAGCATATGCTAATTCCAGAGGTTGTGACTTCCAATCCCAGGTGGGGTCATATTGAAAAGTCAATACTATATTGAAAAGTCAATACTATATTGAAAAGTCAAGTGATTGTATCAAACATTGTCATTGATGAAGATTTTGACACTATTTTAACTGAACAGCGTATCACCTACCTTAAACCCCCCTACCATTTCTTTACTTTACTTATAATGTTTTGGGACACCTGGGACCATCACATGACAAAAACCTCCAGGGCAGCATGACACCATGTCCCAAGAACCTTCAGGGGACCATGTCACAACATCCCAAGAACGTCCTAAAAACGTCCCTGGGACAAACCTGGAACTAGACAAAACCTCCAGGGGACCATGATACGTCCAAAGAATGTCCTAAAACGACAAACCGGGAACTAGACAAAACTTCCAGGGGACCACGACACAACGGCCAAAGAACACCATAAAATTATCCTTGGGGAAGTCCCTGGAACAAACTGGGAACTAGACAAAACCTTGCGCCGTAACCCTGTTGGGTTCACCTTGGGGTCATGATAAGGACTGTACCAAATGCATTCCAAATTGCATCACGCAAAAGGGCATCCCCTTTAATTTGCATACTGTCTGATTAGAACATTTTGTTGGCAGTCGGCAGAACACCACAGGGATACAGTCAGAATCCCCTTTATTCACCAAATTCATTTGCATATACAGGAATTTGACTCATTGCAATGGTGCTGCCACAATAAACAGAATATACAGACAAAAAAACAGAATATACAGACAATAAACAGAATACACAGACAATAAACAGAATATATAAACAGAATATACAGACAATAAACAGAATATATAAACAGAATATACAGACAATAAACAGAATATACAGACACTAAACAGAATATACAGACAATAAACAGAATATACAGACAATAAACAGAATATACAGACAATAAACAGAATATACAGACAATAAACAGAATATACAGACAATAAACAGAATTTACAGACAATAAACAGAATATACAGACAATAAACAGAATACACAGACAATAAACAGAATATACAGACAATAAACAGAATATACAGACAATAAACAGAATATACAGACAATAAACAGAATATACAGACACTAAACAGAATATACAGACAATAAACAGAATATACAGACACTAAACAGAATATACAGACAATAAACAGAATACACAGACAATAAACAGAATATACAGACAATAAACAGAATACACAGACAATAAACAGAATATACAGACAATAAACAGAATATACAGACAATAAACAGAATATACAGACAATAAACAGAATATATAGACACTAAACAGAATATACAGACAATAAACAGAATATACAGACACTAAACAGAATATACAGACAATAAACAGAATATACAGACACTAAACAGAATATACAGACAATAAACAGAATACACAGACAATAAACAGAATATACAGACAATAAACAGAATATACAGACAATAAACAGAATACACAGACAATAAACAGAATACACAGACAATAAACAGAATACACAGACAATAAACAGAATACACAGACAATAAACAGAATATACAGACAATAAACAGAATATACAGACAATAAACAGAATATACAGACACTAAACAGAATATACAGACAATAAACAGAATATACAGACACTAAACAGAATATACAGACAATAAACAGAATACACAGACAATAAACAGAATATACAGACAATAAACAGAATACACAGACAATAAACAGAATATACAGACAATAAACAGAATATACAGACAATAAACAGAATATACAGACAATAAACAGAATATACAGACACTAAACAGAATATACAGACAATAAACAGAATATACAGACAATAAACAGAATACACAGACAATAAACAGAATATACAGACAATAAACAGAATATACAGACAATAAACAGAATATACAGACAATAAACAGAATACACAGACAATAAACAGAATATACAGACAATAAACAGAATATACAGACAATAAACAGAATATATAAACAGAATATACAGACAATAAACAGAATACACAGACAATAAACAGAATATACAGACAATAAACAGAATTTACAGACAATAAACAGAATATACAGACAATAAACAGAATATACAGACAATAAACAGAATATATAAACAGAATATACAGACAATAAACAGAATATATAAACAGAATATACAGACAATAAACAGAATATACAGACAATAAACAGAATATATAAACAGAATATACAGACAATAAACAGAATATATCAACAGAATATACAGACAATAAACAGAATATATAAACAGAATATACAGACAATAAACAGAATATATAAACAGAATATACAGACAATAAACAGAATACACAGACAATAAACAGAATATATAAACAGAATATACAGACAATAAACAGAATATACAGACAATAAACAGAATACACAGACAATAAACAGAATACACAGACAATAAACAGAATATATAAACAGAATATATAAACAGAATATACAGACAATAAACAGAATATACAGACAATAAACAGAATATACAGACAATAAACAGAATACACAGACAATAAACAGAATATATGGACAAACTATATAGACACAGAGTTTAGACAATCCACATACAATATGTACACAATTAACACCAAGCTAGAAACGACAGACTACACTAGACTCACTATAAGCTACATTATTAATTGTGCACGTATAGACGTATAAATAAAGCAACGTACATGATGATGTGCAATAACATTGTATGATCATAGTCTGATTTCAACCATTTTGACCATGAGGTGCTTTCACCGAGATAAATGTTCACTTTTCTCCCCCCTTGACGTATTATCATGGTTGAATTAAGATTTCACGGGTTGAGCTTTTCTTGTCTGTTTCACAATAGCGTCTGCAAACATGTTCCAAAAATAGCTTGGGCACAATCACATATTATTACGCTCTCCCTTTGGGTCTTTAAAAAGATGAAGGGGATATATCAAACTGTGGCATATCAAAAGGCTAATTCTCACATTTTTATAATTTCAGAAGAAAAACGGCAGGCCCTGGCACAATTTAACTCAAGACTGGAGTCGACTGTAGACCCTGGCACCATTTAACTCCAGCCTGGAGCAGAGTGTAGTGCCTGGCACCATTTAACACCAGCCTGGAGCAGAGTGTAGACCCTGGAACCTTTTAACACCAGCCTGGAGCAGAGTGTAGTGCCTGGCACCCTTTAACACCAGCCTGGAGCAGAGTGTAGTGCCTGGTACCCTTTAACACCAGCCTGGAGCAGAGTGTAGTGCCTGGCACCATTTAACACCAGCCTGGAGCAGAGTGTAGACCCTGGAACCTTTTAACACCAGCCTGGAGCAGAGTGTAGTGCCTGGCACCCTTTAACACCAGCCTGGAGCAGAGTGTAGTGCCTGGCACCATTTAACACCAGCCTGGAGCAGAGTGTAGTGCCTGGCACCCTTTAACACCAGCCTGGAGCAGAGTGTAGTGCCTGGCACCCTTTAACACCAGCCTGGAGCAGAGTGTAGTGCCTGGAACCTTTTAACACCAGCCTGGAGCAGAGTGTAGTGCCTGGCACCCTTTAACACCAGCCTGGAGCAGAGTGTAGTGCCTGGCACCCTTTAACACCAGCCTGGAGCAGAGTGTAGTGCCTGGAACCTTTTAACACCAGCCTGGAGCAGAGTGTAGTGCCTGGCACCCTTTAACACCAGCCTGGAGCAGAGTGTAGTGCCTGGCACCCTTTAACACCAGCCTGGAGCAGAGTGTAGTGCCTGGAACCTTTTAACACCAGCCTGGAGCAGAGTGTAGTGCCTGGCACCCTTTAACACCAGCCTGGAGCAGAGTGTAGTGCCTGGCACCCTTTAACACCAGCCTGGAGCAGAGTGTAGACCCTGGAACCTTTTAACACCAGCCTGGAGCAGAGTGTAGTGCCTGGCACCCTTTAACTCCAGCCTGGAGTAGAGTGTAGACCCTGGCACCCTTTAACACCAGCCTGGAGCAGAGTGTAGTGCCTGGCACCCTTTAACACCAGCCTGGAGCAGAGTGTAGTGCCTGGCACCATTTAACACCAGCCTGGAGCAGAGTGTAGTGCCTGGCACCCTTTAACACCAGCCTGGAGCAGAGTGTAGTGCCTGGCACCCTTTAACACCAGCCTGGAGCAGAGTGTAGTGCCTGGAACCTTTTAACACCAGCCTGGAGCAGAGTGTAGTGCCTGGCACCCTTTAACACCAGCCTGGAGCAGAGTGTAGTGCCTGGCACCCTTTAACACCAGCCTGGAGCAGAGTGTAGACCCTGGAACCTTTTAACACCAGCCTGGAGCAGAGTGTAGTGCCTGGCACCCTTTAACTCCAGCCTGGAGTAGAGTGTAGACCCTGGCACCCTTTAACACCAGCCTGGAGCAGAGTGTAGTGCCTGGCACCCTTTAACACCAGCCTGGAGCAGAGTGTAGTGCCTGGCACCATTTAACACCAGCCTGGAGCAGAGTGTAGTGCCTGGCACCCTTTAACACCAGCCTGGAGCAGAGTGTAGTGCCTGGCACCCTTTAACACCAGCCTGGAGCAGAGTGTAGTGCCTGGAACCTTTTAACACCAGCCTGGAGCAGAGTGTAGTGCCTGGCACCCTTTAACACCAGCCTGGAGCAGAGTGTAGTGCCTGGCACCCTTTAACACCAGCCTGGAGCAGAGTGTAGTGCCTGGAACCTTTTAACACCAGCCTGGAGCAGAGTGTAGTGCCTGGCACCCTTTAACACCAGCCTGGAGCAGAGTGTAGTGCCTGGCACCCTTTAACACCAGCCTGGAGCAGAGTGTAGTGCCTGGAACCTTTTAACACCAGCCTGGAGCAGAGTGTAGTGCCTGGCACCTTTTAACACCAGCCTGGAGCAGAGTGTAGTGCCTGGCACCCTTTAACTCCAGCCTGGAGCAGAGTGTAGTGCCTGGCACCCTTTAACACCAGCCTGGAGCAGAGTGTAGTGCCTGGCACCCTTTAACACCAGCCTGGAATAGAGTGTAGTGCCTGGCACCATTTAGTAGAGTGTATGAAAGACGTCCCTGATTGTTGATGCATGGAGAGGCACGTGAAAATGCTCCTAGGCGGTTCCCTGCACCAGATGCGCTAAGTTAAATTATTCACTGTTTAGAGCCTGGAGGCACACGTTTAAAGTCCCATGTATGACACACACGATACAACCAGGTCCCACATCAATCATTTGAACACACTGCAGATGGCAAGAGAGATTCACATGTTGTCTAGATGCACCCTGAAAAAAAAATACCTCACGTCACTGAGCCCATATCAACACAAACAGTTCTTTCAGGTTGATATAAATGCAACAATTATTCCATAGACTTCGATAATCCCACAATAAGAATAATTTTCCGTCCTCCATGCGCTTGATGTTCCTTGGTGGGTGTTATCTTAATGACTTTTCCCTTCAGAGCTAATGTAAGGCTGGCACCATTTAACTCCAGCCTGGAGTCATGAGAACAAAATAAGTACATAATAAAGCTGGTGGGTTTATTTACCCACACTTCCCTGCTGGGTGGTAGAGGATATCAACATGCCGTCTTCGTGCGCTCTCTGCAGATGTTGTAATTTTGTGGAGTATGACTCTCGGAACCTCTTGGGAGACCAGTTCTGCCACCTGCTCTAATCGGAGTAGCAGCTTGGCCCTGAACTAGTTTCCCTTAGGTTTCAATACAAATCCGTGCCCTTTTCAATTCAACTGTTCCTTTTTTTTCTGACACCAATATGCAGCAAATACAGGTGTGAACTGTTATCCCAATAAATATATTTTTCAGAGAATGTAAGAAACAAAGTGATGATCAGATCAAGTTGTCGGGATATCTCAGACTGCTTCCTCAAAACATTGGTGATTAAACATTCATTATATTTTCCCCCGAAACACAGTAGAGTTTAACGTTTTATCTGTTTGTTTTCACCAGTAGAAAAAGCCTAGGGGTGAAGGAGAGTTCTCTAGGCTCAAAAACAATGGATCTAAATTCAAAGTAACATGTACAGTGTAGGTTTTATTTCCCTTCCTTCAAGACATACCCCGGTCCCTCTACATCACCAATGTCTCAAAGCCTACATCATGCAATCACACAGTATAATCCACTATTCATGAGCATTCATGTCAAATTCACTGCAAATCTATTGGGGACAGAGCTCCAAACTGCACATGTTTAAGGAAGTGTTTTACCATTTCGATCCAGAGGGTTCATGTTTAAGGAAGTGTCTTCTCCCAGTTGATTCAGATGGTTCATGTTTAAGGAAGTATTTTCTCCCAGTCGATCCAGATGGTTCATGTTTAAGGTAGTGTTTTCTCCCAGTCGATCCAGATGGTTCATGTTCAAGGAAGTGTATTCTCCCAGTTGATCCAGATGGTCCATGTGCTTGTAGCCAGCCATCACTCTGTCTCCAAGCTGAAGTTATGCAGTGAATTTAAATTCTGCAAACAAGGTCTTAATTCTTAATTTAGATATTAATTAGATTCCTGCAACTTGGCAAAAGTGTGTTATTTCCCCCGACGCTGTTCTCATGGTTGTTATTGGGGCGTTTGCTCGGGATCCGCTAGTTAGAAGAAAATACTTATTTAAAGTGGCACTCCAGTCTCCTTTTCACCTCATTGAACACTTGATGTACTTAACAAAAGGCACATCTCAATAGGTGTCCCAGGTATCCTCATGACATCACGTCCTCCTCTTTTGTTCTCTATTGCGCCTTTATTGTTCCTCAAGCAATGAGGAGGCTGATGACATCACATCTGACAATCAGACCAACTCCTTGAATGCCCTACTCTATATATAACTCTATTTTGCTCAAAACGTTTCTTTTTTTGTTGCCTTTAATGTGTGTACTTTACTATATTTATACTTGGGATATCGCTTTTCAACAGCAAAAGTAACAAAAATTGCTGCAGGACGTCTTTAACAGGGTTAAGAGGAGTTAATTTAGACAAATCGCTCCCAGTGTCTGAATATTTATATTATGTGTGATGCAGAAATCAAGGGCTATAATTTACTTGGGAAAATGACATACTGGAATATTGTTTACATCGCTTTTGGTAGTACCTCTTTGATATTAAACAAATCTGGCGTTAACCCAGTTAGCAATGAGCACTCAGGAGGCCGGCGTCCCTCCAGAGTGGTTGAGCACCGTGCAACAGCTTTTTTGCTCATCAGCCTCATTCACGGTGTGCCCGCGACAGGCCGCTTTGTCAAGCAGTAGCCATGCTCCTGCCGTTCACGTGCCATTTTCCTCAAACAGCCCACCCACCCTTCACCTAACCTTCTCCTGACCGGCGACACTACAGCTGCCAGGCAGAGACAAAACACTTTTTCCAGCGTCAAGCCAGCGCATGCCTACTTGCTATTGTCACTTATATTAATATGTTTATTTATTTGTATTATATAAGATATATTGGATGCCATTTGAGAAAGATTTGTGCAAAAGGACTGTAAATGATTATGTGTGTAATATATCAGATAATGAGGGCCAGTCCTGGTCACGTGGATCCACTGGGGACCACAAATCAAATCCAGTAAAATCCAATGTTATGGTCATGTACTTGCAAGCTTCTCACACAGTGCAATGGTGACAAAAGTGACATAGTCATCAAATAAGTAACATTGGAAATATATAACATACTAATAACAAGACTAATTCAACAAAAGAGGCATGCAGATAAAATAAAATAAGATATAAATGAAAATAAGATTTTTTTTTAAAATTGCCTCTATGGATATAGTATGGCCATTGTTTTCCCATAGTGAGTGGAATAAGGTGCAGTCTGGCTTTCTCATAGAATCATACTGCCAGGGCCTCCCGAGTGGCGCAGCGGTCTAAGGCACTGCATCACAGTGCTAGAGGTGTTACTACAGACCCGGGTTCAATCCTGGGCTGTATCACAACCGGCCGTGATCGGGAATCCCATAGTGTGGCACACAATTGGCCCAGCGTTGTCCGGGTAAGAGGAGGGTTTGGCCGGGAGGGACTTTACTTGGCTCATCACACTCTAGCGACTCCTTGTGGCGGACCGGGTACCTGCAGGCCGTCTGGTGAACGGTGTTTCCCCCGATAACATTGATGCGGCTGGCTTCTGGGTTAAGCGGGCGGTTGTTAAGAAGCGCGGTTTGGGGGGCCATATTTTGGAGGACTCATGACTTGACCTTCGCCCGTTGGGGAGTTGCAGCGATGAGGCTGACATTTTTTTATAATTTAAAGAAATCTGCCAGTTCTCAGTTTAGGGAAAGTGGATTAAACTGAATGGAATTCTATGTCAGATGCAGTGTGTCATGTGACAGTGTTGTAGAGACATTTTGTCAGGATGCTTTAAAGGTAGGCTCAGCAAAATGACGTTGCCACGAGCAGCACCGGAGATATTGAGATGAGCGAGATGCAACAATTTCACAATGTCACACACAGTATCTGTACATGTGCACGGATTCGGGGTCAAAACAGAGGAGAAGTTGAGCCTCGCCCGTCACCGCTCTTAGTGGTTATGGAAATTGACCCACTATGCTATTTACTTTCTGCATCTACGTCATATCACTGAGTTACCTTTAAGTTTAACCTGATACTCTGTGTTGTCATGATTAGTGTCGAGATCCGCTGTAGTGTTTGTCTTTCATTATGACAACACAACGTCAACGTTAACGTATAGATGAGAAAGGTAAATGTGCAATAACTGAATTCCAGGGCTGTTACTAACGACCTGTCAGTTGAGTAGAGATTTGAATAGGAAGTGAGAGTGCCTTTTCAAAGAGCACAGAGCAGAATAGGAGAAGAAAAGACTGTTCTGTTGTTGAAACATGTTCAAACCTTACATAACCAACCCAAATATTTCCGTTTTTGAAAGAATTTCACATTACAGCGCCACAGGGTATTTCACTTCGTTTTAGAAAAACACATAGCATGTTTTTTTGTGAGTTTCAAGAAACACAAATAGAAGGCTGAGTCACCTTCCCTCCATTATTCCCTCTATCCTGTTTACATGCCTTTTAGATAAATGCTCTCTTTCTTTCTCTCTCTCTCTCATCTTTCCCTAGTGCAATCCCATTGTCGGACATGGATTCGTGCTAGACAACTACAAGTGCCAATGCCGGAGAGGCTTCTACCATCCTAGCAGAGTGGCACTCAACGGCTTTACAAGTAGGTTTGCTGTTTCCCTGCCCAGCAACAAGTGGCATCTTTCTCCTCCCCTCTGATTTCAATCACTTTTTTTATATATATATATATTTTTTTTAATTAAGGGGTAGATCAGCTTAAATATTGAAGATAGATTGGCTTCCATCAATGTAATTGTCTACATCATTTCCAATCCCCCATCTATTTAAAAAAAAATATATATATATATATAGTATCAGTCAAAAGTTTGGACTCACCTACTCATTCCAGGGTTTTTTTCTTCATTTTTAATATTTTCTACATTGTAGAATAATAGTGAAGACTTCATAACTACGAAATAACACATGAGGTAGTCACCTGGAATGCATTTCAATTAACAGGTGTGCCTTGTTGAAAGTTAATTTGTGGAATTTCTTTCCTTCTTAGTGCGTTTGAGCCAATCAGTTGTTGTGAAAAGGTAGGGGTGGTATACAGAAGATAGCTCTATTTGGTAAAAGACCAAGTCCATATTATGCCAAGAACAGCTCAAATATGCAAAGAGAAACAACAGTCCATCATTACTTTAAGGTGTGAAGGTCAGTCAATACAGAACATTTCAAGAACTTTGAAAGTTTATTCAAGTGCAGTCGCAAAAAACATCAAGCGCTATGATGAAATTGGCTCTCATGAGGACCACCACAGGAAAGGAAGACCCAGAGTTAGCTCTGCTGCAGAGGATAAGTTCATTAGAGTTACCAGCCTCAGAAATTGCATCACAGAGTTCAAGTAACAGACACATGGTTGAATTGCTGCAGAGAAACCACTACTAAAGGACACCAATAATACTAAGAGTCTTGCTTGGGCCAAGAAACACAAGCAATGGACATTAGACCGGTGGAAATCTGTCCTTTGGTCTGATGAGTCCGAATTTGAGATTTTTGGTTCCAACCGCCTTTGTGAGATGCAGAGTAAGTGAACGGATGATCTCCGCATGTGTGGTTCCCAACATGAAACATGGAGGAGGTGTGATGGCGTGGGTGTGCTTTGCTGGTAACACTGTCAGTGATTTATTTAGAATTCAAGGCACACTTAACCAGTATGGCTACCACAGCATTCTGCAGCGATACGCCATCCTATCTGTTTTAGTGGGACCAACATTTGTTTTTCAACAGGACAATGACCCAACACACCTCCAGGCTGTGTAAGGGCTATTTTACCAAGAAGGAGAGTGATGAAGTGCTTCATCAGATGACCTGGCCTCCACAATCACCCGACCTCAACCCAGTTTAGATGGTTTGGAATGAGTTGGACCGCAGAGTGAAGGAAAATTTGCTTAACATGTTCTCAGCATATGTGGGGACTCCTTCAAGACTGTTGGTACCAAGCATTCCAGGTTAAGCTGGTTGATAGAATGCCAAGTGTGCAAAGCAGTCATCAAGGCAAAGGGTGGCTACTTTGAGGAATCTAAAATCTAAAATATATTTTTATTTGTTTAAAACTATTTTGGTTACTACATGATTCTATATGCGTTGTTTCATAGTTTTGATGTCTTCACTATTATTCTACAATGTAGAAAATAGTAAAAATAAAGAAAAACCCTTGAATGAATAGGTGTGTCCAAACTTTTGACTGGTACTGTATATAACATATATATTTTTAAACGTATTTTCCTTTATTATTTTCCCGTAATTGGAGTAAACTAAGGAACAACAACAGTTAGGCTTCTACTTCCAGCTTATACATTTTACGGACACAGTATATTTTACATTTATTGGCCATATTGGCCATGCCTGTCCTGTGTTTGAGCTGAACATCAAGGGGCATCTGTTTTCATTGATATTGGTTTGGCATCATGGGTAATGTTTTCATATAGTTTTGATAAGTGCGTATAACATGAAAGGAGTTTTTATTTTCGATACCTCTGTACAATTACCTTGGATGAATACACAGCACAGGCTTAGGTTAGCACCAGGGCATGAGGAGGAAGTTATTAGTGTGTATACAGTCCTTTTCGTAACGTCTTTTTTGATGCCACCCCTGGTGTTTCCACTGTCTTATTGGAATGCAATGGGAGGCTTGAAGGTAGCATCGAGGAGAGAAAGTAATCTTCAAAAGCCCACAACCACATCATTAAAAAATATTCAAATGCTTCTCCTTGGCTTAGATTGGATTGTAGGAGCGATACTCATTTCCACTTCTGAATTGACCTGCCACTGTTATTCCTCACAACCCGATTTAATTTATTGTTGTTTCCTAGCAACAAACAAAGCAATAAAGATATAAAGCATTAAGTAAAAACAGGTGCTAAGAGGGTCACATCTTCCGAGTCATGGCAAACTCTATGAAATTAGATGCTGATAAAAAGTCAATGAATTTCCTTTCATATTTATTTGATTAGTCATTGATTATTTTCCTCATGAGAGGGTGTCCATCCATTAATTGGTTAATAAACTCTTACAGAACTTTGTGTGTATATGTGGACGGTCAAATGTCCAGTTTCTCGGACATCGCAAAAGGAGTTCCACAAGGCTCCATTTTAGGGCCTGTTTTGTTCACCATTTATTTATGAAATTGGCAAAGCTGTGGAAAACCATGTACAGTACTTTATCTACAGTTGAAGTCGGAATTTTACATTTCACTTAGGTTGGAGTCATTAAAACTCATTTTTCAACCACTCCACAAATTTCTTGTTAACAAACTATAGTTTTGGCAAGTCGGTTAGGACTTTGTGCATGACACAAGTAATTTTTCCAACAATTGTTTACAGACATATTATTTCACTTATAATTCACTGTATCCCAATTCCAGTGGGTCAGAAGTTTACATACACTAAGTTGACTGTGCCTTTAAACAGCTTGGAAAATTCCAGAAAATGATGTCATGGCTTTAGAAGCTTCTGATAGGCTAATTGACATCATTTGAGTCAATTGGAGGTGTACCTGTGAATGTATTTCAAGGCCTACTTTCAAACGTAGTGCCTCTTTGCTTGACATCATGGGAAAATCTAAAGAAATCAGCCAAGACCTCATAAAAACAATTGTAGACCTCCACAAGTCTGGTTCATCCTTGGGAGCAATTTCCAAACGCCTGAATGTACCACGTTCATCTGTACAAACAATAGTACGCAAGTATAAACACCAGGGGACCACGCTGCCGTCATACCGCTCAGGAAGGAGATGCATTCTGTCTCCTAGAGATGAACGTACTTTGGTGCGAAAAGTGCAAATCAAACCCAGAACAACAGCAAAGGACCTTGTGAAGATGCTGGAGGAAACAGGTACAAAAGTATCTATATCCACAGTAAAACGAGTCCTATATTGACATAACCTGAAAGGTCGCTCCGCAAGGAAGAAGCCACTGCTCCAAAACCTCCATAAAAAAGCCAGACTACGGTTTGCAACTGCACATGGGGACAAAGATCGTACTTTTTGGAGAAATGTCCTCTGGTCTGATGAAACTGTTTGGCCATAATGACCATCATTATGTTTGGAGGGAAAAGGGTGAGGCTTGCTAGCCAAAGAATACCATCCCAACCGTGAAGCACAGGGGTGGCAGCATCATGTTGTGGGGGTGCTTTGCTGCAGGAGGGACTGGTGCACTTCACAAAATAGATAGCATTATGAGGAAGGAAAATTATGTGGATATATTGAAGCAATATCTCATGGGTCTTCCAAATGGACAATGACCCCAAGCATACTTCCAAAGTTGTGGCAAAATGGCTTAAGAGCAACAAAATCAAGGTATTGGAGTGGATATCACAAAGCCCTGACCTCAGTCCTATAGAAAATGTATGGGCAGAACTGCAAATGCACACCTTGCTGGCTAGGGGAGTAGAACACCTGGTTAGGAGAGGTGCTGGCTAGTGGAGCAGAACACCTATTTAGGAGAGGTGCTGGCTAGTGGAGTAGAACACCTGGTTAGGAGAGGTGCTGGCTAGTGGAGTAGAACACCTATTTAGGAGAGGTGCTGGCTAGTGGAGTAGAACACCTGAAAAAGAAAAGGAGAGCCACACACTTTAGGAGCTCAGATGTAATAATTTAATAACAGTTTGTCTGTTTGGACAGACAAACTGTCTTCATCAGGGTATAACGATGTATTTGGTACCATTCCACTGATTCCGCTCCAGCCATTACCACAAGCCCGTCCTCCCCAATTAAGGTGCCACCAACCTCCTGTGACTGCATTGTCTTCTCAGTCTGCTCTGGTTCACTGTGTTCTTAACAGACGCTATGCCTTCGGGGATTTATGTGTGTTTGTTTGCAAATACTCTGCAGCACTTTACTTCACTAAATCCAAACACTGTTTTACCGTGACTGAGTGTTTTGTGGTTTGTTCGCTCATTGTGCTGTGTACATTAAGCTTTCACCTGTCGGGTTTATTCCTAGGGGAGTGGAGAACACTGAGTCCAGGTCATTCACCTGTAGGGTTTATTCCTAGGGGAGTGGAGAACACTGAGTCCACGTCATTCACCTGTCGGGTTTATTCCTAGGGGAGTGGAGAACACTGAGTCCAGGTCATTCACCTGTAGGGTTTATTCCTAGGGGAGTGGAGAACACTGAGTCCACGTCATTCACCTGTAGGGTTTATTCTTAGGGGAGTGGAGAGCACTGAGTCCACGTCATTCACCTGTAGGGTTTATTCTTAGGGGAGTGGAGAGCACTGAGTCCACGTCATTCACCTGTAGGGTTTATTCTTAGGGGAGTGGAGAGCACTGAGTCCACGTCATTCACCTGTCGGGTTTATTCTTAGGGGAGTGGAGAACACTGAGTCCACGTCATTCACCTGTCGGGTTTATTCTTAGGGGAGTGGAGAACACTGAGTCCACGTCATTCACCTGTAGGGTTTATTCTTAGGGGAGTGGAGAACACTGAGTCCACGTCATTCACCTGTAGGGTTTATTCTTAGGGGAATGGAGAGCACTGAGTCCACGTCATTTGGTGTTGTTAAAGACAGGGAACAAATTGTTTAAGCCTGCAGGTATGATGCATTATGATGCCGGTATAATGCATTATCATGCAGGTATAATGTATTATCAAATCAAAGTTTATCAAATCAAAGTTAATTTGTCACGTGTACCGAATTCTTTTCTTTTTTTCACCTTTATTTAACCAGGTAAGCTTGTTGAGAACAAGTTCTCATTTACAACTGCGACCTGGCCAAGATAAAGCAAAGCAGTGCGACAGAAACAACAACACAGAGTTACACATGGAATAAACAAGCATACAGTCAATAACAAAATAGAAAAAAAGAAAGTCTATATACAGTGTGTGCAAATGGCATGAGGAGGTAAGGAAATTAATAGGCCATAGTAGCAAGGTAATTACAATTTAGCAGAATAACACTGGAGTGATAGATGAGCAGATGATGATGAGCAGATGATGGTGTGTAAGTAGTGATACTGGTGTGCAAAAGAGCAGCAAAGTAAATAAAAACAATATGGGGATGAGGTAGGTCGATTGGGTGGGCTATTACAGATGGACTATGTACAGCTGCAGCGATCGGTTAGCTGCTCAGATAGCTTATGTTTAAAGTTGGTGAGGGAAATGTAAGTCACATGTACAACAGGCTCAATCAGGGACATGTTGAAAATGTCAGTGAAGACACCTGCCAGTTGGTCAGCACATGCCCGGAGCACACGTCCTGGTAATCCGTCTGTTCCCGCAGCCTTGTGAATGTTGACCTGTTTAAAGGTCTTACTCACGTTGGCTATGGAGAGCGTGATCACACAGTCGTCCGGAACAGCTGATGCTCTCATGCATGCCTCAGTGTTGCTTGTCTCGAAGTGAGCATAGAAGTGATTTAGCTCATCTGGTACGCTCGTGTCACTGAGCAGCTTGCGGCTGTGCTTTCCTTTGTAGTCTGTAATAGTTTGCAAGCCCTGCCACATAAGACGAGCGTCGGAGCCAGTGTAGTATGATTCAATCTTAGCCCTGTATTGATACTTTGCCTGTTTGATGGTTCGTCGGAGGGCATAGCAGGATTTCTTATAAGCTTCCGGGTTAGAGTCCCGCACCTTGAAAGCGGCAGCTCTACCCTTTAGCTCAGTGCAAATGTTGCCTGTAATCCATGGCTTCTGGTTGGGGTATGTACGTACAGTAACTGTGGGGACGACGTCCTCGATGCACTTATTGATAAAGCCAGTGACTGATGTGCTGTACTCCTCAATGCCATCGGAAGAATCCCGGAACATGTTCCAGTTTGTGATAGCAAAACAGTCCTGTAGTTTAGCATCTGCTTCATCTGACCACTTTTTTTTTGACTGAGTCACTTTTTTTTGGACCGAGTCACTGGTGCTTCCTGCTTTAACTTTTGCTTGTAAGCAGGACTCAAGAGGATAGAATTGTGGTCGGATTTACCAAATGGAGGGCGAGGGAGAGCTTTATACGCGTCTCTGTGTGTGGAATACAGGTGATCTAGAATTTTTTTCCTTCTGGTTGTACATTTAACATGTTGATAGAAATTAGGTAGACCTGATTTAAGTTTCCCTGCATTAAAGTCTCCGGCCACTAGGAGCGCCGCCTCTGGGGCTGCCTCTGGCTGAGTGGTTTCCTGTTTGCTTATTTCTTTATACAGCTGACTGAGTGCGGTCTTAGTGCCAGCATCCGTCTGTGGTGGTAAACAAACAGCCACGAAAAGTATAGCTGAAAACTCTCTAGGCAAATAGTGTAGTCTGTATTTTATCACAAGATACTCTACTTCAGGCGAGGAAAATCTAGAGACTTCCTTAGATTTCGTGCTCCAGCTGTTGTTTACAAATAAGCACAGACAGCCCCCCCCCCCTCGTCTTACCGGAGTGTGCTGTTATATCTTGCCGGTGCAGCGTATATCCCACTAGCTGAATATCCACGTCGTCATTCCGCCACGATTCCGTGAAACATAAGATGTTACAGTTTCTGATGTCCCGTTGGTGGGATATTCGTGATTGTACCTCGTGTAATTTATTGTCCAATGATTGCACATTGGAGAGTAATATTGACGGTAACGGCAGCTTTCCCACTCGCCTTCTGCGGATCCTTACGAGGCACCCCACTCTGTGTCCTCTGTACCTGCGTCTCTTCCTCTTGCAAATAACTGGGATGTTGGCCTTATCGGGTGTTTGGGTGCGTCCTGCTTGTTGAAGAAAAAAATCTTAGTCAAGTCCGACTTTTTTTGCCGTAAGATACGGTTGCAGAAACATTATGTACAAAATAAGTTACTAATAACGTGAAAAAACCCCCACAAAATAGCAGAATTTGTTGGACGCCTGTAAAACTGCTGCCATTTCTTCCGCCGCCATTTATTATGATGCAGGATTAATGCATTATGATGCAGGATTAATACATTATGATGCAGGATTAATACATTATGATGCAGGTATAATGCATTATGATGCAGGTATAATGCATTATAATGCAGGATTAAGGCATTATGATGCAGGTATAATACATTATGATGCAGATGTAATGTATTATGATGCAGGATTAAGGCATTATGATGCAGGTATAATACATTATGATGCAGGATTAATACATTATGATGCAGGTATAATACATTATGATGCAGATGTAATGTATTATGATGCAGATGTAGCTACTTAGTTGTCTTTGTCATAGCTTGATAATTGTTAGCTAGCCAGCCATCGAGGTTAGCTAGCCAGCTATTTCCGTCCCCCGCGACGCCATTTTTCCTAACCCAGCCAACTATTACCGACGAGCAGCATTGTTGAAACTAAATACACTACAAGGAACGTCTTGATTAGTGTTATGTTAGCTAGCTAGCTACAAAGTTGCTTTGTATCATGACAAGGTGTAGTACTGAAACTACCGAGGTTACCTAGCCAGCTACACGTTCAAAGTCAACAACGCAGCCACTGCTAGCTAGCCTACTCCACCAGCCAGCAGTACTGTATCATTTTAGTCAATAAGATTTTTGCAACGTAAGCTTAACTTCCAGGACATTCGAGACGTGTAGTCCACTTGTCATTCCAATCTCCTTTGCATTAGCGTAGCCTCTTCTGTAGCTTGTCTACTATGTGTCTGTCTATCCCTGTTCTCTCTCCTCTGCACAGGCCATACAAACGCTCCACACCGCGTGGCCGCTGCCACTCTAACCTGGTGGTCCCAGCGCGCACGATCCACGTGGAGTTCCAGGTCTCCGGCAGCCTCTGGAACTGCCGGTCTGCGGCCAACAAGGCTGAGTTCATCTCAGCCTATGCTACCCTCCAGTCCCTAGACTTCCTGGCGCTGACGGAAACATGGATTACCACAGATAACACTGCTACTCCTACTGCTCTCTCCTCGTCTGACTACGTGTTCTCGCATACCCCTAGAGCATCGAGCCAGCGGGGTGGTGGCACTGGAATCCTCATCTCTCCCAAGTGGACATTCTCTCTTTCTCCCCTGACCCATCTGTCTATCTCCTCATTTGAATTCCATGCTGTCACAGTTACCAGCCCTTTCAAGCTTAACATCCTTATCATTTATCGCCCTCCAGGTTCCCTTGGAGAGTTCATCAATGAGCTTGACGCCTTGATAAGTTCCTTTCCTGAGGATGGCTCACCTCTCACAGTTCTGGGTGACTTTAACCTCCCCACGTCTACCTTCGACTCATTCCTCTCTGCCTCCTTCTTTCCACTCCTCTCCTCTTTCGACCTCACCCTCTCACCTTCCCCCCCTACTCACAAGGCAGGCAATACGCTTGACCTCATCTTTACTAGATGCTGTTCTTCCACTAATCTCATTGCAACTCCCCTCCAAGTCTCCGACCACTACCTTGTATCCTTTTCCCTCTCGCTCTCATCCAACACTTCTCACTCTGCCCCTACTCGGATGGTATTGCGCCGTCCCAACCTTCGCTCTCTCTCTCCCGCTACTCTCTCCTCTTCCATCCTATCATCTCTTCCCTCTGCTCAAACCTTCTCCAACCTATCTCCTGATTCTGCCTCCTCAACCCTCCTCTCCTCCCTCTCTGCATCCTTTGATTTCCTCTGTCCCCTATCCTCCAGGCCGGCTCGGTCCTCCCCTCCTGCTCCGTGGCTCGATGACTCACTGCGAGCTCACAGAACAGGGCTCCGGGCAGCCGAGCGGAAATGGAGGAAAACTCGCCTCCCTGCGGACCTGGCATCCTTTCACTCCCTCCTCTCTACATTTTCCTCTTCTGTCTCTGCTGCTAAAGCCACTTTCTACCACTCTAAACTCCAAGCATCTGCCTCTAACCCTAGGAAGCTCTTTGCTACCTTCTCCTCCCTCCTGAATCCTCCTCCCCCTCCTCCCCCCCTCCTCCCTCTCTGCGGATGACTTCGTCAACCATTTTGAAAAGAAGGTTGACGACATCCGATCCTCGTTTGCTAAGTCAAACGACACTGCTGGTCCTGCTCACACTGCCCTACCCTGTGCTTTGACCTCTTTCTCCCCTCTCTCTCCAGATGAAATCTCGCGTCTTGTGACGGCCGGCCGCCCAACAACCTGCCCACTTGACCCTATCCCCTCCTCTCTTCTCCAGACCATTTCCGGAGACCTTCTCCCCTACCTCACCTCGCTCATCAACTCATCCTTGACCGCTGGCTACGTCCCTTCCGTCTTCAAGAGAGCGAGAGTTGCACCCCTTCTGAAAAAACCTACACTCGATCCCTCCGATGTCAACAACTACAGACCAGTATCCCTTCTTTCCTTTCTCTCCAAAACTCTTGAACGCGCCGTCCTTGGCCAGCTCTCTTGCTATCTCTCTCAGAATGACCTTCTTGATCCTAATCAGTCAGGTTTCAAGACTGGGCATTCAACTGAGACTGCTCTTCTCTGTGTCACGGAGGCTCTCCGCACTGCTAAAGCTAACTCTCTCTCCTCTGCTCTCATCCTTCTAGACCTATCTGCTGCCTTTGATACCGTGAACCATCAGATCCTCCTCTCCACCCTCTCCGAGCTGGGCATCTCCGGCGCCGCCCACGCTTGGATTGCGTCCTACCTGACAGGTCGCTCCTACCAGGTGGCGTGGCGAGAATCTGTCTCCGCACCACGTGCTCTCACCACTGGTGTCCCCCAGGGCTCTGTTCTTGGCCCACTCCTATTCTCGCTATACACCAAGTCACTTGGCTCTGTCATATCCTCACATGGTCTCTCATATCATTGCTATGCAGATGACACACAATTAATCTTCTCCTTTCCCCCTTCTGACAACCAGGTGGCGAATCGCATCTCTGCATGTCTGGCAGACATATCAGTGTGGATGACGGATCACCACCTCAAGCTGAACCTCGGCAAGACGGAGCTGCTCTTCCTCCCGGGGAAGGACTGCCCGTTCCATGATCTCGCCATCACGGTTGACAACTCCCTTGTGTCCTCCTCCCAGAGTGCTAAGAGCCTTGGCGTGACCCTGGACAACACCCTGTCGTTCTCCACCAACATCAAGGCGGTGACCCGATCCTGTAGGTTCATGCTCTACAACATTCGCAGAGTACGACCCTGCCTCACACAGGAAGCGGCGCAGGTCCTAATCCAGGCACTTGTCATCTCCCGTCTGGATTATTGCAACTCGCTGTTGGCTGGGCTCCCTGCCTGTGCCATTAAACCCCTACAACTCATCCAGAACGCCGCAGCCCGTCTGGTGTTCAACCTTCCCAAGTTCTCTCACGTCACCCCGCTCCTCCGCTCTCTCCACTGGCTTCCAGTCGAAGCTCGCATCCGCTACAAGACCATGGTGCTTGCCTACGGAGCTGTGAGGGGAACAGCACCTCCGTACCTTCAGGCTCTGATCAGGCCCTACACCCAAACAAGGGCACTCCGTTCATCCACCTCTGGCCTGCTCGCCTCCCTACCTCTGAGGAAGCACAGTTCCCGCTCAGCCCAGTCAAAACTGTTCGCTGCTCTGGCACCCCAATGGTGGAACAAGCTCCCTCACGACGCCAGGACAGCGGAGTCAATCACCACCTTCCGGAGACACCTGAAACCCCACCTCTTCAAGGAATACCTGGGATAGGATAAAGTAATCCTTCTAACCCCCCCCTTAAAAGATTTAGATGCACTATTGTAAAGTGGTTGTTCCACTGGATATTATAAGGTGAATGCACCAATTTGTAAGTCGCTCTGGATAAGAGCGTCTGCTAAATGACTTAAATGTAAATGTAATGCAGGATTAATGCATTATGATGCAGGTATAATGCATTATGATGCAGGTATAATGCATTATGATGCAGGTATAATGCATTATGATGCAGGTATAATGCATTATGATGCAGATGTAATGTATTATGATGCAGATGTAATGTATTATGATGCAGGATTAATGCATTATGATGCAGGTATAATGCATTATGATGCAGGTATAATGCATTATGATGCAGGATTAATGCATTATGATGCAGGTATAATGCATTATGATGCAGGTATAATGCATTATGATGCAGGATTAATGCATTATGATGCAGGTATAATACATTATGATGGATATGTAATGTATTATGACGCAGGATTAATGCATTATGATGCAGGTATAATGCATTATGATGCAGGATTAATACATTATGATGCAGGTATAATACATTATGATGCAGATGTAATGTATTATGATGCAGGATTAATGCATTATGATGCAGGTATAATGTATTATGATTCAGTTATAATGCGTTGTAAGACTTGTCATGTGCGAGCCCCTTATATCTCATATTAGTCATTACTAAATTACTAACTTTTCTGCACTATGATGTCTAATTGAAACATGTTTGTTTTTGCATTTAAGCCTGAGTTTTGGATTTTTTCCTATCTTTCGACAGTGTGCGGGTCTCCAGTATTCTCATTTTGATACCTACGCACCTGGAACCGGCACCTTTATTTAAGCTTTTATAAGACATTATAAAGGCTTAAATCTTACATGCTTATAACAAGATATAAATAATAGTACCTTTAGGACAGGCTTTAAGTAAAGTGTTTTGTAAACAGGTTTTGCTTCAGAGTGCCCCACTCAACACGACCCTGGTGCTTCTTCAAACATGACTCAGAACAACAAATTGCGCAAAGACACATAACCCACTGAGAAGACAAATAAACCACTGAGAAGACACATAACCCACTGAGAAGACACATAACCCACTGAGAAGACAAATAACCCACTAAAAAGACACATAACCTACTGAGTAGACACATCACCCACTGTCTGCTAGAGCTCCACCACTTCATGAGGCTGTCTGCCAGAGCTCTACCACTTCATGAGGCTGTCTGCCAGAGCTCTACCACTTCATGAGGCTGTCTGCCAGAGCTCTACCACTTCATGAGGCTGTCTGCCAGAGCTCTACCACTTCATGGGGCTGTCTGCTAGAGCTCTACCACTTCATGAGGCTGTCTGCCAGAGCTCTACCACTTCATGAGGCTGTCTGCTAGAGCTCTACCACTTCATGAGGCTGTCTGCCAGAGCTCTACCACTTCATGAGGCTGTCTGCCAGAGCTCTACCACTTCATGAGGCTGTTTGCCTGAGCTCTACCACTTCATGAGGCTGTCTGCCAGAGCTCTACCACTTCATGAGGCTGTCTGCCAGAGCTCTACCACTTCATGAGGCTGTCTGCCAGAGCTCGACCACTTCACAAGGGTCTGCTTTAGGGCTCTGGTCAACAGTAGTGCACTATGAATTATGTACTGTGTAGGGAATACGGTAACATTTGAGACGTATAGAGTATGTGCATATTGGGACCAGTGGAGTAATTACAGGCTTGTTAGACACTTTTTACTGAGGGGATGAATAACATCTGTGTGCCTGTGATACTAAGTATTACATAGCTCACAATAACTCAACACATCTAGCTACAGCCCTATAGTGGACCACAATAACTCAACACATCTAGCTACAGCCCTATAGTGGACCACAATAACTCAACACATCTAGCTACAGCCCTATAGTGGACCACAATAACTCAACACATCTAGCTACAGCCCTATAGTGGACCACAATAACTCAACACATCTAGCTACAGCCCTATAGTGGACCACAATAACTCAACACATCTAGCTACAGCCCTATAGTGGACCACAATAACTCAACACATCTAGCTACAGCCCTATAGTGGACCACAATAACTCAACACATCTAGCTACAGCCCTATAGTGGACCACAATAACTCAACACATCTAGCTACAGCCCTATAGTGGACCACAATAACTCAACACATCTAGCTACAGCCCTATAGTGGACCACAATAACTCAACACATCTAGCTACAGCCCTATAGTGGACCACAATAACTCAACACATCTAGTAGCTACAGCCCTATAGTGGACCACAATAACTCAACACATCTAGCTACAGCCCTATAGTGGACCACAATAACTCAACACATCTAGCTACAGCCCTATAGTGGACCACAATAACTCAACACATCTAGCTACAGCCCTATAGTGGACCACAATAACTCAACACATCTAGCTACAGCCCTATAGTGGACCACAATAACTCAACACATCTAGCTACAGCCCTATAGTGGACCACAATAACTCAACACATCTAGTAGCTACAGCCCTATAGTGGACCACAATAACTCAACACATTTAGTAGCTACAGCCCTATAGTGGACCACAATAACTCAACACATCTAGCTACAGCCCTATAGTGGACCACAATAACTCAACACATCTAGCTACAGCCCTATAGTGGACCACAATAACTCAACACATCTAGTAGCTACAGCCCTATAGTGGACCACAATAACTCAACACATCTAGTAGCTACAGCCCTATAGTGGACCACAATAACTCAACACATCTAGCTACAGCCCTATAGTGGACCACAATAACTCAACACATCTAGCTACAGCCCTATAGTGGACCACAATAACTCAACACATCTAGTAGCTACAGCCCTATAGTGGACCACAATAACTCAACACATCTAGCTACAGCCCTATAGTGGACCACAATAATTCAACACTTCTAGTAGCTACAGAGCTAGTGGACCTAGCCTGTACTGTAGCTTTTGCTACCCGCACGTCGGCATTTTCTGAAGTTTTATGACAATGTGTTGTGAAACGTTTGCACCCTGACACCCTGCTAATTGCCAATCCATCTGCCGCCACATGGCCAATTTCCAAAATGCTGTTCTAAACATCTTGGCTGGAATGTTTCACTGTAGATCAAATGGAAGGCTGGTTGTTACCAGCTGTTTACATTGACAGTTTGTTTATTTCGGTCTTTATTACCATTTACTTCAGCAACAGCTACTCTTACTGGGCTCAGTACAAATTATACACAGAAACAACAAAATTAAGACAAATAGTATTTTTTGGTACATTGTAATTGCCTCCCCACTGATATCACGACACGTCATCCTCTATCTTCTCTGTGTTCCTTCCGTCTGTTCTTTCCCGGGAAAGAGAGCAGTGGTCACGCTCACGGCGAGGACCCCTTGGAGGGGTCCAGTAGGTGTCTGCCATGCCGTGAGGGCTGCCCCTACTGCCGGGATGACACGCCCTGCCTGGCTCAGGAGGACGGAGCCCTCCGGCTTTCCGTAGCCTCCTTCCAGGGCCTCTGTATGCTGCTGGACTTAGTGGCCATGGTGCTGGTCTACCACTTCCGCAGGAACAAGGTAAGGGCTCATTGGGAGAGGCAGGGGTCAGGGGTTAGGGGTCAAGCAGGTCATTATAGGGGAACTACATCCAGATTTTGGAGTGTAATGTCCCTTTAAAGCTAAACATACCTGTAAATTGTGTTCCAAAATATGAGCTAACTGTCTGTACTTGTGGTGTGAAACTGACTAGTCATGTTGTTTCCTATAAGAATCTTCCAGAAATACAGTTCAGAGGAAATGTCCCCCGAGGAGTGTGAATTTACATATTTACATAAAAGACATTACCTTCTAGGCAATAATGAGTAATTACATTTGTTCCAGAAATGTCCCACCGTCCTCTCTTGTTTTCACTAACGTCATTGGTAGCAGAGCAGCTCAACTAAGAGACCATCTTGGTAATTCATAGTCATCGTGTTGTGACATTGAGTCAAATTCTTTCAATTGCTGACAATTTCACTCAGTAGATAATATGATTGTGTAGATATCATCCTAATAACTCTGTGTTTGATCGATGCTATGTTCTCTCTCTCTCTCTCTCTCTCTCTCTCTCTCTCTCTCTCTCTCTCTCTCTCGTAGAGGATCCGAGCGTCTGGTCTCATCCTCCTGGAGGCCATCTTGTTTGGAGCCTTGCTTCTTTACTTTCCCGTAAGTCTCCAGACGCATGTGTGTGTTTCTGTGTCTGTGCATGTGTGCATGCATTTGTGTTTGTCTGTCTGTCTGCCTGTATGCCTCTCTGTCCGTCATCCATCTGTCCCTCAATTGCTTGTGGCAACTCTTCCAAATTGATATATCACAGCTATTTATTAAAAACGGACCCATCAACAATCCACAGAAATTCTGGACGACAACACAGCTGGTATGTGTGAGTAATGCTTCCAAGTGTGTGGTACAGTCCAACCTGGAGCACCACAGAGTTGGAACAGATGGGGGGGGGGGGGGGGGGGGCTTATAGCCAACATTACATGGCATTCTTATGGAGCTACAGGGATTTCAAATTTACTCACTTCAAGTACCTCCAATGGCACCCAACATCAATACACACAGAAAGAAAGAGGGAAAACAAAGCCATAGAAATCAACCACTCAGGAGGGACTATTTAGGACGAGGTTGGGTGATCTAAAGTGATCTGTAGAGATTGGGCTTTTCCTCTGAGTAGAGTTGGAACAATGTCACTGTAGATTGGGTTTTTCCTCTGAGTCAAGAGTTGGAACAATGTCACTGTAGAGATTGGGCTTTTCCTCTGAGTCAAGAGTTGGAACAATGTCATTGTAGATTGGGCTTTTCCTCTGAGTCAAGAGTTGGAACAATGTCTTAAAACATTACATAGTAACAACTTGACATGGTAACAACGTTACATAGTAACAACATTACATGGTAACAACGTTCCATGGTAACAATGTTACATAGTAACAATGTAACGTAGGAACAACGTTACATAGTAACAACATTAAATAGTAATAACATTACATGGTAACAACATGACATAGTAACAATATCACATAGTAACAACATTACATAGTAACAACATGACATAGTAACAATATCACATAGTAACAACATTACATAGTAACAACATGACATGGTAACAACAATACATGGTAACATCGTTCTATGGTAACAGTGTTACATAGTAACAATGTAACGTAGGAACAATGTTACATAGTAACAACATTACATGGCAACAACGTTACATAGTAACAACATTACATAGTAACAACATGACATAGTAGAAATGTTACATAGTAACAACATTACATGGTAACAATGTTACATGGTAACAATGTTACATGATGGTAACAGCATTACATGGTACCAACGTTACATAGTAACAATGTTACATAGTAATAACATTACATAGTAATAACATTACATAGTAACACCATTACATGATAATAACATTACATAGTAACAACATTACATAGTAATAACAGTACATGGTACCAATGTTACATAGTAACAACATTACATGGTAACAATGTTATATAGTAGCAACATTACATAGTAACAACATTACATGGTGACAACGTAACATAATAACAACATTACATGGGAACAATGTTATGCTCTGGGAGAACTCACCATGTTTTTTACTGTATGTCATTTAGGTGCATTACACACAAATGGGTAAGTAAACCTAAGCCTATCAACTATGGTTTGGGTGCCATCATACTGTTGAGATATATACTTTTAGACCAGGGGTGGCCAACTATTTTAGACCAGGGGTGGCCAGCTCTTTTAGACCAGGGGTGTCCAGCTCTTTTAGACCAGGGGTGGCCAACTATTTTAGACCAGGGGTGGCCAGCTCTTTTAGACCAGGGGTGTCCAGCTCTTTTAGACCAGGGTTGGCCAGCTCTTTTAGACCAGGGGTGGCCAGTTCTTTTAGACCAGGGTTCCAACACTCTTTTAGTCCTGTGTGGCTCAGTTGGTAGAGCATGGTGTTTGCAACGCCAGGGTTGTGGGTTCAATTCCCATGGGGGACCAGTACAGGAAAAAAATGTATGAAATGTATGCATTCACTACTGTAAGTCGCTCTGGATAAGAGCGTCTGCTAAAATGTAAATGTAGACCAGGGGTGACCAGCTCTTTCAGACCAGGGTTCCAACACTCTTTTAGACCAGGGGTGACCAGCTCTTTTAGACCAGGGGTGGCCAGCTCTTTTAGACCAGGGGTGGCCAGTTATTTTAGACCAGGGTGACCAGCTCTTTTAGACCAGGGGTGGCCAGTTATTTTAGACCAGGGTGACCAGCTCTTTTAGACCAGGGGTGGCCAGTTCTTTTAGACCAGGGGTGGCCAGCTCTTTTAGACCAGGGGTGGCCAGCTCTTTTAGACCAGGGGTGGCCAGCTCTTTTAGACCAGGGGTGACCAGCTCTTTTAGACCAGGGGTGACCAGCTCTTTTAGACCAGGGTGGTCAGTTCTTTTAGACCAGGGTTCCAACACTTTTTTAGTCCTCTGTGGCTCAGTTGGTAGAGCATGGTGTTTGCAACACCAGGGTTGTGGGTTCGATTCCCATGGGGGACCGGTACAGGAAAAAAATTTATGAAATGTATGCATTCACTACTGTAAGTCCCTCTGGATAAGAGCGTCTGCTAAATAACTAGAATGTAAATGTAGACCAGGGGTGACCAGCTCTTTTAGACCAGGGGTGGCCAGCTCTTTTAGACCAGGGGTGACCAGCTCTTTTAGACCAGGGGTGGCCAGCTCTTTTAGACCAGGGGTGGCCAGCTCTTTTAGACCAGGGGTGACCAGCTCTTTTAGACCAGGGGTGGCCAGCTCTTTTAGACCAGGGTGTCCAGCTCTTTTAGACCAGGGGTGACCAGCTCTTTTAGACCAGGGGTGGCCAGCTCTTTTAGACCAGGGGTGACCAGCTCTTTTAGACCAGGGGTGACCAGCTCTTTTAGACCAGGGGTGGCCAGCTCTTTTAGACCAGGGGTGACCAGCTCTTTTAGACCAGGGGTGGCCAGCTCTTTTAGACCAGGGGTGACCAGTTCTTTTAGACCAGGGGTGGCCAGCTCTTTTAGACCAGGGGTGGCCAGCTCTTTTAGACCAGGGGTGGCCAGCTCTTTTAGACCAGGGTGTCCAGCTCTTTTAGACCAGGGGTGGCCAGCTCTTTTAGACCAGGGGTGGCCAGCTCTTTTAGACCAGGGGTGGCCAGTTCTTTTAGACCAGGGTGGTCAGCTATTTTAGACCAGGGGTGACCAGCACTTTTAGACCAGGGGTGACCAGCTCTTTTAGACCAGTGTTCCAACACTCTTTTAGACCAGCACTCTTTTACACAAAGTTTAATATTCCATTGTGGTATGTGTGTAAAGCTATTTTGTAGGCAAACTGAATGCGCACAACAGTAAACACATAATCTCATAGATAACCTCACCTGAATACCATATTCATAATACCATATTCATACCATATTCACCAGGGGTGGCCAGCTCTTTTAGAACAGGGGTGGCCAGCTCTTTTAGACCAGGGTTCCAACACTATTTTAGACCAGGTGGGGCCAGCTCTTTTAGACCTGGGGTGGCCTATTATTTTAGACCAGGGGTGGCCAGCTCTTTTAGACCAGGGGTGTCCTATTCTTTTAGACCAGGGGTGGCCAATTATTTTAGACCAGGGGTGGCTTGCTCATTAAGACCAACGGTGGCCTACTCTTTTAGACCAGGGGTGGCCAGCTCCAGTCCTCAATGTTTCTGTACCCCTGAAAAACATCACAAAGATGACAGCTCTATCTTGGCTATTCCTACACTGAAGTGGAGTGACTATCCCCCCTAAAATATCTCATTCCCCTTTTCACCTCTTCTGCCACAGGTCCCAGGAACTTCTCACTCCAATGTCCTCATTGCACCCTGGGTATCTCTGTCTCTCTCTCTGTCTTGCTCTCTCTCTATTCAACTTAATTCAAAGGGCTTTATTGGCATGGGAATTATATGTTCACATTGCCAAAGCAAGTGAAATAGATAATAAGAAAAAGTTAAATTAACAATATAAAATAAACAGTAAACATTACACTCACAGAAGTTCCAAAATAATTATTATTTTGGTGGCTATATACAGTGTTGTAACGATGTGCAAATAGTTAAAGTACAAAAGGGAAAATAAATAAACATAAATATGGGTTGTATTTACAATGGTGTTTGTTCTTCACTGGTTGCCCTTTTCTTGTGGAAACAGGTCACACATCTTGCTGCTGTGATGTCACACTGTGGTATTTCACCCAGTAGATATGGGAGTTTATCAAAATTGGATTTGTTTTCAAATTCTTTGTGGGTCTGTGTAATCTAAGAGAAATATGTGTCTCTAATATGGTCATACATTTGGCAGGAGGTTAGGAAGTACATCTCAGTTTTCACCTCATTTTGTGGGCAGTGTGCACATAGCCTTCTCTTGAGAGCCAGATCTGCCTACGGCGGCCTTTCTCAATAGTAAGGTTATGCTTACTGAGTCTGTACATAGTCAAAGCTTTCATTACTGTTGGGTCAGTCACAGTGGTCAGGTATTCTGCCACTGTTCAGGGCTAAATAGTATTCTAGTTTTCTCAGTTTCTTTGTTAATTCTTTCCAATGTGTCAAGTAATTCACTTTTGGTTTTCTCATGATTTGGTTGGGTCTAATTGTATTGCTGTTCTGGGGCTCTGTAGGGTCTGTTTGTGTTTGTGAACAGAGCCCCAGGACCAGCTTTCTTAGGGGACTGGAAGGTTTGGGAATCGCTTCCTTTTAGGTGGTTGTAGAATTTGTGGAATTTAACGTCTCTTTTCTGGATTTTGAAAATAAGCGGGTATCGGCCTAATTCTGCTCTGCATGCATTATTGGTGTTTTACGTTGTACACAGAGAATATTTTTGCATGCAGAGTCTCAATTTGGTGTTTGTCCCATTTTGTGAATTCTTGGTTGGTGAGGGGACCCCAGACCTCACAACCATAAAGGGCAATGGGTTCTATAACTGATTCAAGTAATTTTAGACAGATCCTACTTGGTATGCCTTTTGTTGGCAAAGAAGGCCCTTCTTGCCTTGTCTCTCAGATCGTTCACAGATGTGTGCAAGTTACCTGTGGCGCTGATGTTTAGTCCGAGGTATGTATAGTTTTTTGTGTGCTCTTGGGCAACGGTGTCTAGATGGAATTTGTATTTTGTGGTCCTGGCAACTGGACCTTTTTTGGAACACCATTATTTTTGTCTTACTGAGACTTACTGTCAGGGCCGAGGTCTGGCAGAATCTGGGCAGAAGATCTAGGTGCTGCTGTAGGTCCTCCTTGGTTGGGGACAGAAGCACCAGATCATAAGCAAACAGTAGACATTTGACTTCAGATTCTAGTAGGGTGAGGCCGGGTGCTGCAGACTGTTCTAGTGCCCTCGACAATTTGTTGATATACAGTGCCTTTGGAAAGTATTCAGACCCCTTGACTTTTTCTAGATTTTCTGTTTTATGTTATAGCCTTTTTCTAAAATGCATTAAATACAAAAACATCCTCAGCAATCTACACACAATACCCCATAATGACGAAGCGAAAACAGGTTTTTAGACATTTTTGCAAATGTATTTAAAATAAAAAACAGAAATACTTTTTGCATAAGTATTCAGACCCTTTGCTATGAGACTCAAAATTTAGCTCAGATGCATCCTGTTTACATTGATCATCCTTGAGATGTTTCTACAACCTGATTGGAGTCCACCTGTGGTAAATTCAATTGATATTTATTATTATATTCCATTATTTGGAAAGGCACACACCTGTCTATATAAGGTCCCACAGTTGACAGTGCATGTCAGAGCAAAAACTAAGCCATGAGGTAGAAGGAATTGTCTGTAGAGCTCCAAGACAGGATTGTGTCGAGGCACAGATCTCGGGAAGGGTACCAACAAATTTCTGCAGCATTGAAGGTCACCAAGAACACAGTGTTCTCCATCATTCTTAAATAGAAGAAGTTTGGAACCACCAAGACTCTTCCTAGAGCTGGCCGTCCGACCAAACTGAGCATTCGGGGGAGAAGGGCCTTGGTCAGGGATGTGACCAAGAACCTGATGGTCACTCTGACAGAGCTCTAGAGTTCCTCTGTGGAGATGGGAGAACCTTCCAGAAGGACAACCATCTCTGCAGCCCTCCACCAATCAGGCCTTTATGGTAGAGTGGCCAGACGGAAGCCACTCCTCAGTAAAAAGCACATGACAGCATGCTTAGAGTTTGCCAGAAGGCACTTAAAGACTCTCAGACCGTGAGAAACAAGATTCTCTGATCTGATGAAACCAAGATTTAACTCTTTGGCCTGAAAGCCAAGCGTCACATCTGGAGGAAACCTGGCACCAGTCCTATGGTGAAGTATGGTGGCGGCAGCATCATGCTGTGAGGGTGTTTTTCAGCGGCAGGGTCGAGGCAAAGATGAACGGAGCAAAGTACAGAGAGATCCTTGATGAAAACCTGCTCCAGAGTGCACAGGACCTCAGACTGGGGACGAAGGTTCACCTCCCAACAGGACAATGACCCTAAGCACACAGCCAAGACAACGCAGGAGTGGTTTCGAGACAAGTCTCTGAATGTCCTTGAGTGGCCCAGCCAGAGCCCAGACTGGAACCCGATCTAACATCTCAGGAGAGTCCTGAAAATAGCTGTGCAGCAACGCTCCCCAACCAACCTGACAGCTTGAGAGGATCTGCAGACAAGAATGGGAGAAACTCCCCAGATACAGGTGTGCCATGCTAGTAGTGTCATACCCAAGAAGACTTGATGCTGTAATTGCTGCCAAAGGTGCTTCAAGAAAATACTGAGTAAAGGGTCTGAATGCTTATGTAAATTAAATGTAGTTAATTTTATTAATTAGCTAACATTTCTAAAAACCTGTTTTTGCTTCGTCATTATGGGGTATTGTGAGCAGATTGATGAGGGGAAAAAACTATTTAATCATTTTTAGAATAATGGCTGTAGGTTAGGTTGCTGTTGACACATATCCAGCGGTAGTTATTGGGTTCAAATGTGTCTCCACTTTTGTGGCTTGTGGTGATCAGTCCTTGGTTCCAAATACTGAGGAAGATGCCAGAGCTGAGCATGATATCTATCTCTCTCTCTCTCTCTCTCTCTCTCTCTCTCTCTCTCTCTCTCACTTTCTTTCTCTCTCTCACTTTCTTTCTCTTCCTCCCCTTCCCTCTCTTTCTTTCTCTTCTTCCCCCTCCCTCCCACCCTCTCTATTTTTCTCTTCTTCCCCCCTCTCTTTTTCTCTCGTTCACTTCCCCTCTCTCTCTTTCTCTCTCTTTCACTTCCTCCCTTCTCTTTCGCTCTCTTTCTCTTCTCCCCCCTCTCTCTTTCTCTCGTTCACTTCCCCCTCCCTCTCTCTTTCTCTCTCTTTCACTTTCCCCTCTCTCTCTTCTTCCTCCCCCTCCCTCTTTCTTTCTTGCTCTCACTCCCCCTCCTTTCTCTATCTACTTCTTTCTATTTCTCTCTCTTCCTCCCCCTCCCTCTCCGTTTCCCTTTTTCACTTCCCCCTCTCTCTTTCACTCCCCCCTCTCTCTTTCTCTCTCTTTCTCTTCCTCTCTTTCTCTCTTTCACTTCCCCCCTCTCTCTTTCTCTCTTCCTCTTCTTCCCCCTCCCTCTCTGTTTCTCTTTTTCACTTCCCTCTCTCTTTCTTTCACTCTCTCACTCCCCCTCCCTTTCTCTCTCTTTCTCTCACTCCCCCACCTCTCTTTCTCTCACTCTCCCACTCTCTATCTCTCTTTCTCACTCTCTCTCTCTCTCTCTCTCTCTCTTCCACAGTGATGTACTCTCCTCCTGCTGCTGCTGTTACTCCAGCCTCAGCTTGGTGCAGCTGCTCCACTGTGGCGCTCAATGCATTTTTAAAGAGTCCATCAAGTTCTAGCGCAACTTGTTTTAAAAATAAATCTGCTGATTAATTTATTGGGCGGAGTTGGGGGTATATGGGAGGAGAAAGAAGAGGGATCCACCTTAGCTGGGTGATGCTGGAAACAAACATGAAGCCCCCTTCCGTTCGCTCCTTTCAGGGTCCCCCCTTCCATTCGCTCCTTTCAAGATCCCCCCTTCTGTTCGCTCCTTTCAGGGTCCCCCCTTCCGTTCGCTCCTTTCAGGGTCCCCCCTTCCGTTCGCTCCTTTCAGGATCCCCCCTTCCGTTCGCTCCTTTCAGGGTCCCCCCTTCCGTTCGCTCCTTTCAGGATCCCCCCTTCCGTTCGCTCCTTTCAGGGTCCCCCCTTCCGTTCGCTCCTTTCAGGATCCCCCCTTCCGTTCGCTCCTTTCAGGGTCCCCCCTTCTGTTCGCTCCTTTCAGGGTCCCCCCTTCTGTTCGCTCCTTTCAGGATCCCCCCTTCCGTTCGCTCCTTTCAGGATCCCCCCTTCCGTTCGCTCCTTTCAGGATCCCCCCTTCCGTTCGCTCCTTTCAGGGTCCCCCCTTCCGTTCGCTCCTTTCAGGATCCCCCCTTCCGTTCGCTCCTTTCAGGGTCCCCCTTCCGTTCGCTCCTTTCAGGGTCCCCCCTTCTGTTCGCTCCTTTCAGGATCCCCCCTTCCGTTCGCTCCTTTCAGGATCCCCCCTTCCGTTCGCTCCTTTCAGGGTCCCCCCTTCTGTTCGCTCCTTTCAGGATCCCCCCTTCCGTTCGCTCCTTTCAGGATCCCCCCTTCCGTTCGCTCCTTTCAGGATCCCCCCTTCCGTTCGCTCCTTTCAGGATCCCCCCTTCCGTTCGCTCCTTTCAGGGTCCCCCTTCCGTTCGCTCCTTTCAGGGTCCCCCCTTCTGTTCGCTCCTTTCAGGGTCCCCCTTCCGTTCGCTCCTTTCAGGGTCCCCCCTTCTGTTCGCTCCTTTCAGGGTCCCCCCTTCTGTTCGCTCCTTTCAGGGTCCCCCCTTCTGTTCGCTCCTTTCAGGGTCCCCCCTTCTGTTCGCTCCTTTCAGGGTCCCCCTTCCGTTCGCTCCTTTCAGGGTCCCCCCTTCTGTTCGCTCCTTTCAGGGTCCCCCCTTCCGTTCGCTCCTTTCAGGAACCCCCTTCTGTTCGCTCCTTTCAGGAACCCATGCCAGTTAGACTCCACTGGATATTAGGTGTGTGTGTGTGTGTGTGTGTGTGTGTGTGTGTGTGTGTGTGTGTGTGTGTGTGTGTGTGTGTGTGTGTGTGTGTGTGTGTGTGTGTGTGTTTGTGTGTGTGTTTGTCCTAGTTTTACCTCTTGTTTGGGACGTGGTGTATTTTGACCTGTCATGGAGGACTGTTGGACGTGCTGTTCTATGTGGACAGGGCTTGTTGACAACACATAAAACTAAGACTAGCCAGAGGTCATCAGTACAGTGAGAGGGCCAGTCTATGGAGAAGAGGTCGTGATGTTGTGTGTGTGTGTGTGTGTGTGTGCGTGTGCGTGTGTGTGTGTGTGTGTTTGTGCGCATGGTACACTTAGGACACTTCCCAAAACTGTGGATCTTTCATACACTGCGTATTTAAATCCCTAGACTGTGGGTGTAACTATTCGGCTAGCACACCTGACCCTGCGAGATGAGAGACGCATGACTCAAAGCTTTGCACACATTTCCTATTTACCGTGTTTGATATAACACACTTTGGGTAGAGGATTAAGAATGCAGGCAACTTCTGTTGTTGCATCTATGAAAAGCCTGTGCTGCTTATGAATGGCCTATGTATGGCTTATGAATGGCCCATGTACGGCTTAAGAATGGCCTAGGTATGGCTTATGAATTTCCTATGGTTGGCTTATGTATGGCTTATGAATGGCCAATGTACTGCTTATGAATGGCCTAGGTATGGCTTATTAATGTGATATGAAGTCCTTATGCAGGTACCCTTCAGCGAAAGTATCACCAACATTTTCTCCCAGTGAATTCTGCAGCTTAATGAGTCCTCGTCTCATATCAATGGAAGTGTGATATGTGCTTCATGCGTTGCTTGGCACTGAGCCATTGTTTCATCCCATCCGGGGAGAGACATTCCCCCGTTTGCGAGTTTAGCTGGTTGCCAATCAGCGACAGATGTTCTGCTGTCTGGGATGGGTGTCTGTCGCTCTGCTTAATTATAGAGGATACCTGCCATCTCTCAAACTGCCACAGTGCACCATGGGACTTGGAAGTGGATAAATTGCAAGGTATAGTGTAGAGCAGGGTTCCCCCAACTGGCGGCCAGCGGGACGAATTTGGCCCGCGGGTGGTTTTATTTGGACCCCCCACGTTTTGGAAAGGCCATCACATTTTTTTCCCAGGGATAGGTTGTGAGTATCGTAGAATAGTCCAGATCCTGGTTGACATACTAGTTGCATGGTTGACATACTAGTTGCATGGTTCATATTTCATAGCGGTTGAATTCACAATATAAGGTTAGGGGATAGGTTGTGAGTATCGTAGAATAGTCCAAATCCTGGTTTTTTGTTGTTGTTATTTTGCTGAAAGCAAAGCAGTTTAGTCTGTGGAGCTGGAACAACAGCTCAACTTGAGGATTCTCAAATATGTAGACTAGCCCTGGCATGGTTGGCATACTAGTTACATGGTTAACATACTAGTTACATGGTTGACATACTAGTTACATGGTTAACATACTAGTTACATGGTTGACATACTAGTTACATGGTTAACATACTAGTTACATGGTTAACATACTAGTTACATGGTTAACATACTAGTTGAATGGTTGACATACTAGTTACATGGTTAACATACTAGTTGAATGGTTGACATACTAGTTACATGGTTAACATACTAGTTACATGGTTAACATACTAGTTACATGGTTAACATACTAGTTACAGGGTTAACATACTAGTTGAATGGTTGACATACTAGTTGAATGGTTGACATACTAGTTACATGTTTAACATACTAGTTGAATGGTTGACATACTAGTTGAATGGTTGACATACTAGTTACATGGTTAACATACTAGTTGAATGGTTGACATACTAGTTACATGGTTAACATACTAGTTGAATGGTTGACATACTAGTTACATGGTTAACATACTAGTTGAATGGTTGACATACTAGTTACATGGTTAACATACTAGTTGAATGGTTGACATACTAGTTGAATGGTTGACATACTAGTTACATGGTTAACATACTAGTTACAGGGTTGACATACTAGTTAAATGGTTGACATACTAGTTACGTTGACATACTAGTTAAATGGTTGACATACTAGTTACATGGTTAACATACTAGTTGAATGGTTGACATACTAGTTGCATGGTTCATATTTCATAGCGGTTGAATTCACAATACAAGGTTCTCCGTCTTGAGGGTTAAACCCAAACAGTTCAAATTGTCACAATACATTGCATATTCAGTATGGGGTTTATAACACAAATATATTTTAGTCATGTGAGATGTGATATTTGTGATTCTGCAGCTGCTGGAATACATAATGAAATAAGTATGTTAACATACAGAAGCTGAAAGCAAATACGCGTTCCCCTTGGTTCAGTTCACCATCCAGTGCCTCCATCCAACTATTAACAAAAGCTGAAGTTTTGTCAGCAAGGCAGAAAGAGAAATGGGGGCGCCCGATGCCTCAGTGATGTTTAGTTCTATCTGCCTAGGGAGAGACTACAGTTGAAAATTTGCTGTCTGGCACACAATCTGGCACCTTCACAAAAATACTTGATTAATGTGCATTTTCCCTGTCACATAAACCTACAGTTATAATGTAGTGGCCTAGGGTGGTCCAGCTTCTGGATCACATTTACTATGCACTGCTGTGAGCATGGGTTTGAATCCAACCCACTGCTCTAGCGTTTACATTTTAGACATTTCTATCCAGTAGTGAGTGAATATATTTTAATACTTACTTTTCTACTGTTCCCCTGTGGGAATCAAACCAACAACCTTTCCCTGCAAATGCCATGCTGTACCAACTGAGCTACACGGGACTACACTCTCTCCTGTTTCACTACCCTGTCTAATAAACAGGAACATTACTAAAGAAGTAGGACTACTTCTGTTAAAAAAAATTTTAAAAAACGGAAGTAGAGTATAATGAGAGTAATGTGGATCTCCCCTTCTGTTTAGGTGATGATACTGTACTTCAGCCCCAGCGTGTTGCGCTGTATCCTCCTGAGATGGGTGCGTCTCCTGGGCTTTGCCACAGCCTACGGAACAGTGATCCTGAAGCTTTACAGGTTTGCTACAGGTCTACTTTCTAGTACAGGTCTTTCACATGGGGTGTATTCATTAGTACACGCCGTATGCAAAATGCTTTGCACCGTGGTAAACGTTTTGCAACTGCATATTTGGGTAGGTTCCTCTCTGTTTCGCCCCGTTTGGTTCCTATTGAATATACCCAAGCTGTATCATGCAGAAATCAATCCCATAATATGGTACTGGTACTCCCTGTATATAGCTCCACATTGTTCTGGTACTGGTACTCCATGTACACTGCTCAAAAAAATAAAGGGAACACTAAAATAACACATCCTAGATCTGAATGAATGAAATAATCTTATTAAATACTTTTTTCTTTACATAGTTGAAAGTGCTGACAACAAAATCACACACAAATAATCAATGGAAATCCAATTTATCAACCCATGGAGGTCTGGATTTGGAGTCACACTCAAAATTTAAGTGGAAAACCACACTACAGGCTGATCCAACTTTGATGTAATGTCCTTAAAACAAGTCAAAATGAGGCTCAGTAGTGTGTGTGGCCTCCACGTGCCTGTATGACCTCCCTACAATGCCTGGGCATGCTCCTGATGAGGTGGCGGATGGTCTCCTGAGGGATCTCCTCCCAGACCTGGACTAAAGCATCCGCCAACTCCTGGACAGTCTGTGGTGCAACGTGGCGTTGGTGGATGGAGCCAGACATGATGTCCCAGATGTGCTCAATTGGATTCAGGTCAGTCCATAGCATCAATGCCTTCCTCTTGCAGGAACTGCTGACACACTCCAGCCACATGAGGTCTAGCATTGTCTTGCATTAGGAAGAACCCAGGGCCAACCGCACCAGCATATGGTCTCACAAGGGGTCTGAGGATCTCATCTCGGTACCTAATGGCAGTCAGGCTACCTCTGGCGAGCACATGGAGGGCTGTGCGGCCCCCCAAAGAAATGCCACCCCACACCATGACTGACCCACCGCCAAACCGGTCATGCTGGAGGATGTTGCAGACAGCAGAACGTACTCCACAGCGTCACCAGACTGTCACGTCTGTCACATGTGCTCAGTGTGAACCTGCTTTCATCTGTGAAGAGCACAAGGCGCCAGTGGCGAATTTGCCAATGTTGGTGCTCTCTGGCAAATGCCAAACGTCCTGCACGGTGTTGGGCTGTAAGCACAACCCCCACCTGTGGACGTCGGGCCCTCATACCACCCTCATGGAGTCTGTTTCTGACCGTTTGAGCAGACACATGCACATTTGTGGCCTGCTGGAGGTCATTTTGCAGGGCTCTGGCAGTGCTCCTCCTGCTCCTCCTTGTACAAAGGCGGAGGTAGCGGTCCTGCTGCTGGGTTGTTGCCCTCCTACGGCCTCCTCCACGTCTCCTGATGTATTGGCCTGTCTCTTGGTAGCGCCTCCATGCTCTGGACACTACGCTGACAGACACAGCAAACCTTCTTGCCACAGCTTGCATTGATGTGCCATCCTGGATGAGCTGCACTACCTGAGCCACTTGTGTGGGTTGTAGACTCCGTCTCATGCTACCACTAGAGTGAAAGCACCGCCAGCATTCAAAAGTGACCAAAACATCAGCCAGGAAGCATAGGAACTAAGAAGTGGTCTGTGGTTACCACCTGCAGAACCTCTCCTTTATTGGGGGTGTCTTGCTAATTGCCTATAATTTCCACCTGTTGTCTATTCCATTTGCACAACAGCATGTGAAATTTATTGTCAATCAGTGTTGCTTCCTAAGTGGACAGTTTGATTTCACAGAAGTGTGATTAACTTGGAGTTACATTGTGTTGTTTAAGTGTTCCCTTTATTTTTTTGAGCAGTATATATACAGTACAAGTCAAAAGTTTGGCTTTTCTACATTTTAGAATAATAGTGAAGAAGTCAAAACTATGAAATAACACATATGGAATCATGTAGAAACCAAAAAAAAGTGGTGTTTGGTAAGCCATCATTGTAAGTAAGAATTTGTTCTTAACTGACTTGTTCACTGACTTGTTAACTGACTAGTTAAATAAAGGTTAAATAAAAAAATTATAAAAAATAAACAAGAATCCGAATATATTTTATATTTGAGATTCTTCAAAGTAGCCACCCTTTGCCTTGATGACACCGTCGCACACTCTTGGCATTCTCTCAACCGTCTTCATGAGGTAGTCACCTGGAGTGCTTATCCAACAGTCTTGAAGGAGTTCCCACATATGCTGAGCACTTTTTGGCTGCTTTTCCTTCACGCTGCGGTCCAACTCATCCCAAACCATCTCAGTTGGGTTGAGGTCGGGTGATCGTGGAGGTCAGGTCATCTGATGCAGCACTCCATCACTCTCCTTTGTGGTCAAATTGCCCTTACACAGCCTGGAGGTGTGTTTTGGGTCATTGTCCTGTTGAAAAACAAATGATAGTCCCACTAAGCGCAAACCAGATGGGATGGCGTATCGCTGCAGAATGCTGTGGTAGCCATGCTGGATAAGTGTGCCTACAGTGTCACCAGCAAAGCACCCCCACACCTGCTCCATCCTTCACAGTGAGAACTGGGGCAGCAGGGTAGCCTAGTGGTTAGAGCGTTGGACTAATAACTGCAAGGTTGCAAGTTCAAATTCCCCAGCTGACAAGGTAAAAATCTGTTCTGCTCCTGAACAGGCAGTTAACCCGCCCCCTAGGCTGTAATTGAAAATAAGAATTTGGTCTTAACTGACTTATCTAGTAATTAAAAAAACACACATTGCAGATGTAACAGTTGTTAAAATACATTGTGAATTTCACCAGCTTCATATGTTAATATAGCATGTTGATGTGTTATTACGCATCCTGGGAATAGAGTAGTGTTGACTTATGTTTTGCCCTGCATCCTGGGAATAGGGGAGTGTGTACTTACGTTTTGCCCTGCATCATGGGAATAGAGTAGTGTTTACTTACATTTAGCCCTGCATCCTGGGAATACAGTAGTGTTTACTTACGTTTTGCCCTGCATCATGGGAATAGAGTAGTGTTTACTTATGTTTTGCCCTGCATCCTGGGAATAGGGGAGTGTGTACTTACGTTTTGCCCTGCATCCAGGGAATAGAGTAGTGTTTACTTACGTTTTGCCCTGCATCCAGGGAATAGAGTAGTGTTTACTTACGTTTTGCCCTGCATCCAGGGAATAGAGTAGTGTTTACTTACGTTTTGCCCTGCATCCTGGGAATAGGGGAGTGTGTACTTACGTTTTGCCCTGCATCCTGGGAATATAGTAGTGTTTACTTATGTTTTTCCCTGCATCCTGGGAATAGAGTAGTGTTTACTTACGTTTTGCCCTGCGTGCTCGTGCTCAAATAATTTTGATGCACTATGAGAGGTAGGCACGCTTTTTCTGTTGTCTTCAGAAAAGTTTGATTCCTTTATGCACAAAGTCATACCCACAATGTTTTGTTCATGAATAATGTTGTATATTTAGAGGTTACTCATAAGTGGATGGTATTGTTAAGATGCAATTGTAATTGTACTTTTAGGATGACATTAACATTCTGAATTCAACATGTGGTTACTAGCTAGCTAAGATGCTGTATGTGTGAACGATGGCTAGCTCCTCGACTGATCCCAGTCCATTGTATTGTGCGTCTGTTGTAGAAAGAGACGACGATTCGTAGAACATATTTGTGCTTTACAAATGTTTAGTCTTTTCTTTTGGATGCAGAGAGTGAATTCTGATTCATTAAAACAACCTGATCTCCCAAGTCCACGTCTATAGTCTCAATCAACCACACACAACGCAGAGCTACAGCGGTGCCAGTACAGTGCCGGTTACTTGGAGATCATCCGTTCACCTACTCTGCATCTCACAAAGATACAGCGGTTGGAACCAAACATTTCACATTTGGACTCATCAGACCAAAGGACAGATTTCCACTGGTCTAATGTCCATTGATTGTGTTTCTTGGCCCAAGCAAGTCTCTTCTTCTTATTGGTGTCCTTTGGTAGTGGTTTCTTTGCAGCAATTTGACTATGAAGGCCTGATTCACATAGTCTCATCTGAACAGTTAATATTGAGATGTGTCTGTTACTTGAACTCTGTCAAGCGATTATTTGGGCTGCAATCTGAGGTGCAGTTAATTGATGATTTCTGAGGCTGGTAACTCTAATGGACTTATCCTCCACAGCAGAGGGGTGGCAGGGTAGCCTAGTGGTTAGAGCGTTGGACTAGTAAACGAAAGGTTGCAACTTCAAATCCCCGAGCTGACAAGGTACAAATCTGTCATTCTGAACAAGGCAGTTAACCCACTGTTCCTAGGCTGTCATTGAAAATAAGAATTTGTTCTTAGCTGACTTGCCTGGTTAAATAAAGGAAAAAAAGAGTTAACTCTGGGTCTTCCTTTTCTGTGGCAGTCCTCATGAAAGCCAGTTTCATCATCGTGCTTGATGGTTTTTGCGACTGCACTTGAATAAACGTTAAAAGTTCTTGAAATTTTCCGCATTGACTGACCTTCATGTCTTAAAGTAATGATGGAGTGTAATTTGTATTTGCTTATTTGAGCTGTTCTGGCCATAATATGGACTTGTTATTTTACCAAATAAGGCTATCTTCTGTATACCACCCCTACCTTGTCACAACACAACTGATTGGCTCAAATGCATTAAGAAGGAAAGAAATTCCACAAATTAACTTTTAACAAGGCACACCTGTTCATTGAAATGCATTCCAGGTGACTACCTCATGAAGCTGGTTGAGAGAACGCCAAGAGTGTGCAAAGCTGTCATCAAGGCAAAGGTTGGCTCCCTTGAAGAATCTCAAATCTCAATTATATTTTGATTTGTTTAACACTTTTTTGGTTACCACATGATTCCATATGTGTTATTTCATAGTTTTGATGTCTTCACTATTATTCTACAATGTTGAAAATAGTCAAAATAAAGAAAGGCCATTGAATGAGTAGGTGTGTTCAAACTTTTGACTGGTACTGTAGCTCCACATTGATCTGGTACTGGTACTCCTTGTAAATAGCTCCACATTGATCTGGTACTGGTACTCCTTGTAAATAGCTTCACATTGATCTGGTACTGGTACTCCCTGTATATAGCTCCACATTGATCTGGTACTGGTACTTCCTTGTAAATAGCTCCACATTGATCTGGTACTGGTACTCCCTGTATATAGCTCGACATAGTGATCTGGTACTGGTACTCCCTGTAAATAGCTTCACATTGATCTGGTACTGGTACTCCCTGTATATAGCTCGACATTGATCTGGTACTGGTACTCCCTGTATATAGCTCCACATTGATCTGGTACTGGTACTTCCTTATATAGCTCCACATTGATCTGGTAGTCCCTGTATATAGCTCCATAGTGATCTGGTACTGGTACTCCCTGTATATAGCTCCACATTGATCTGGTACTGGTACTCCCTGTATATAGCTCCACATTGATCTGGTACTGGTATTCCCTGTATATATCTCCACATTTATCTGGTACTGGTACTTCCTGTATATAGCTCCACATTGATCTGGTACTGGTACTCCCTGTATATAGCTCCACATTGATCTGGTACTGGTACTTCCTGTATATAGCTCCACATTGATCTGGTACTGGTTCTCCCTGTATATAGCTCCACATTGATCTGGTACTGATACTCCCTGTATATAGCTCCACATTGATCTGGTACTGGTACTCCCTGTATATAGCTCCAAATTGATCTGGTACTTCCTGTATATAGCTCCACATTGATCTAGTACTGGTACTCCCTGTATATAGCTCCACATTGATCTGGTACTGGTTCTCCCTGTATATAGCTCCACATTGATCTGGTACACCCTGAATATAGCTCCACATTGATCTGGTACTGGTTCTCCCTGTATATAGCTCCACATTGATCTGGTACTCCCTGTATATAGCTCCACATTGATCTGGTACTGGTACTCCCTGTATATATCTCCACATTGATCTGGTACTGGTACTCCCTGTATATATCTCCACATTGATCTGGTACTGGAACTTCCTGTGTATAGCTCCACATTGATCTGGTACTGGTACTCCCTGTATATAGCTCCACATTGATCTGGTACTGGTACTCCCTGTATATAGCTCCACATTGATCTGGTAGTGCCTGTATATAGCTCCATATTGATCTGGTACTGGTTCTCCCTGTATATAGCTCCACATTGATCTGGTACTGGTACTCCCTGTATATAGCTCCACATTGATCTGGTACTGGTACTTCCTGTATATAGCTCCACATTGATCTGGTACTGGTACTCCCTGTATATAGCTCCACATTGATCTGGTAGTCCCTGTATATAGCTCCTCATTGACCTGGTACTTCCTGTATATAGCTCCTCATTGATCTGGTGCTGGTACTCCCTGTATATAGCTCCACATTGACCTGGTACTTCCTGTATATAGCTCCATATTGATCTGGTACTGGTTCTCCCTGTATATAGCTCCACATTGATCTGGTACTGGTACTCCCTGTATATAGCTCCACATTGATCTGGTACTGGTACTCCCTGTATATAGCTCCACATTGATCTGGTACTGGTACTTCCTGTATATAGCTCCACATTCATCTGGTACTGGTTCTCCCTGTATATAAATTCAACTATATTGTAGTTTCATTCTTCTGTATTTAATTGTATTACTCTTGTGTTAGTGTTTTATGTTTATTGTTGGGAAGGGTTCGTATAAAACTGGAATTTCACGGTGAAGTTTACACCAGTTGTATTCGGGGCATGTGACAAATAAAATGTGATTTGGCCAAATGAGATAACTTCTGCAGTGTTCTGCCTAGAACTTTCTGTCTTTTCTCCCAATGATTTTTCCCAATGATGCTCCTTAATGAGTTTGCCCTGTAGAGTGCCCTCCAATAAACAGGTTCCTCTCAGAATTGGTCCTGGTTTGCCATCGTTCTATTTTGCTCCTTAGTAGTCAAAGTGAGAGGACAGTGGCATAGGTAGCACTTTACATTCTCAATCACACAGAGCTACCTACTGTAGCATAGAGTTTTCTCCACTCTCCTCTGGAAATTGACTTGGCTTTCATGTTGGCCTTTTTACATTTCGCAGAGACAGCCGAGAACAACTCAATCTGATCAAGTGTGTGTGTGTGTGTGTGTGTGTGTGTGTGTGTGTGTGTGTGTGTGTGTGTGTGTGTGTGTGTGTGTGTGTGTGTGTGTGTGTGTGTGTGTGTGTGTGTGTGTGTGTGTGTGTGTGTGTGTGTGTGTGTGTGTGTGTGTGTGTGTGTGTATGTATTGTCCACTCCCACTTCAGTTAATATAATTTTGTGAGTGCAGAAAATAGGGGGCCAAAGGGCAGCCTGCTACTTCCCCTGACAAAATTACAATTCAAGTTCCTCATGGTGTGATGGGCTTGAAACCTAACCTTAGTGTCAGTTCAATATAGGAGAATCCCACACAGATATCAAAGATGAGGTAGGATCAATCATGGTCTATCCCTCAGAGACCCCAGAGGTTGAAATAGCTCCTTATATCTATGCTAATCTAGCCCACACTTCAGAGAACACACTGTTGCTAGCTCCTGCAAGGGTCTTTCAGCAGGAGTATAGGAGAAGTAATAGCGGAAGCCGTTACATTGATGACTGATAGCAGTGGTAGAAGGAATAATGCAGTGTAATGAATTCTAACAGTGGTAGAAGGAATAATGCAGTGTAATGAATTCTAACAGTGGTAGAAGGAATCATGCAGTGTAATGAATGCTAACAGTGGTAGAAGGAATAATGCAGTGTAATGAATGTTATCAGTGGTAGAAGGAATAATGCAGTGTAATGAATTCTAACAGTGGTAGAAGGAATAATGCAGTGTAATGAATGTTATCAGTGGTAGAAGGAATAATGCAGTGTAATGAATGTTATCAGTGGTAGAAGGAATAATGCAGTGTAATGAATGTTATCAGTGGTAGAAGGAATAATGCAGTGTAATGAATGTTATCAGTGGTAGAAGGAATAATGCAGTGTAATGAATGTCTATCAGTGGTAGAAGGAATAATGCAGTGTGATGAATGTCTATCAGTGGTAGAAGGAATAATGCAGTGTAATGAATTCTAACAGTGGTAGAAGGAATAATGCAGTGTGATGAATGTCTAACAGTGGTAGAAGGAATAATGCAGTGTAATGACTGTCTAACAGTGGTAGAAGGAATAATGCAGTGTAATGAATGTTATCAGTGGTAGAAGGAATAATGCAGTGTAATGAATGTTATCAGTGGTAGAAGGAATAATGCAGTGTGATGAATTCTAACAGTGGTAGAAGGAATAATGCAGTGTAATGAATTCTAACAGTGGTAGAAGGAATAATGCAGTGTAATGAATGTCTAACAGTGGTAGAAGGAATAATGCAGTGTAATGAATTCTAACAGTGGTAGAAGGAATAATGCAGTGTAATGAATGCTAACAGTGGTAGAAGGAATAATGCAGTGTAATGAATGTTATCAGTGGTAGAAGGAATAATGCAGTGTAATGAATTCTAACAGTGGTAGAAGGAATAATGCAGTGTAATGAATGATATCAGTGGTAGTAGATAAAAAGTGGTTGCAGTAAAAGTAGTGTCGCTTGTGTCAGTTACATAATCAGTAGAATAAATAATGATAGGGATGAATAGCAGTAGTTTCCCAATGATGTCTTGATCATTTCATGAAAAATATATCTTTACCTTGATGGGTTCGGATTTCTAAACTTTAAATATTGTTAATCATCAGTTACAATAGAGACATGAAGGGTGCCATAGTCTAGGGTCTACACCAGAAGTTAATGCTTATCTGTAGGAGGAATGTATATGGTGGAGGCAAATAAGCTTGGAATGTACTGAGTGGAGGGAAAGACGATGACATGTTGGCAGGCACTGATAATGGTGGAGAGATGTGGTTTAGTGAGGAAGGGTGTCGAGGTCAGGTCACATTAAGGGAGAAGGAACAGTTTGTTGCCCGCATCACTTAACTTCCTGCCAAGTAAAGATGTAGGAGGAGAAGGAGGAGACTCCACCCAAATTGGGGTATATACAGTGAGGGAAAAAAGTATTTGATCCCCTGCTGATTTTGTACGTTTGCACACTGAAAAAGAAATGATCAGTCTATAATTTTAATGCTAGGTTTATTTCAAAAGTGAGAGACAGAATAACAACAAAAAAATCCTGAAAAACCCATGTCAAAAATGTTATACATTGATTTGCATTTTAATGAGGGAAATAAGTATTTGACACCTCTGCAAAACATGACTTAGTACTTGGTGGCAAAACCCTTGTTGGCAATCACAGAGGTCAGACGTTTGTTGTAGTTGGCCACCAGGTTTGCACACATCTCAGGAGGGATTTTGTCCCACTCCTCTTTCTATGGGATTAAGGTCTGGAGACTGGCTAGGCCACTCCAGGACCTTAATGTGCTTCTTCTTGAGCCACTCCTTTGTTGCCTTGGCCGTGTGTTTTGGGTCATTGTCATGCTGGAATACCCATCCACGACCCATTTTCAATGCCCTGGCTGTGGGAAGGAGGTTCTCACCCAAGATTTGACGGTACATGGCACCGTCCATCGTCCCTTTGATGCGGTGAAGTTGTCCTGTCCCCTTAGCAGAAAAACACCCCCAAAGCATAATGTTTCCACCTCCATGTTTGACGGTTGGGATGGTGTTCTTGGGGTCATAGGCAGCATTCCTCCTCCTCCAAACACGGCGAGTTGAGTTGATGCCAAAGAGCTCCATTTTGGTCCCATCTGACCACAACACTTTCACCCAGTTGTCCTCTGAATCATTCAGATGTTCATTGGCAAACTTCAGACGGGCATGTATATGTGCTTTCTTGAGCAGGGGAACCTTGCGGGCACTGCAGGATTTCAGACCTTCACGGCGTAGTGTGTTACCAATTGTTTTCTTGGTGACTATGGTCCCAGCTGCCTTGAGATCATTGACAAGGTTCTCCCGTGTAGTTCTGGGCTGATTCCTCACCGTTCTCATGATCATTGCAACTCCACGAGGTGAGATCTTGCATGGAGCCCCAGGCAAGGGAGATTGACAGTTCATTTGTGTTTCTTCCATTTGCGAATAATCGCACCAACTGTTGTCACCTTCTCACCAAGCTGCTTGGCGATGGTCTTGTAACCCATTCCAGCCTTGTGTAGGTCTACAATCTTGTCCCTGACATCCTTGGAGAGCTCTTTGGTCTTGGCCATGGTGGAGAATTTGGAATCTGATTGATTAATTGCTTCTGTGGACAGGTGTCTTTTATACAGGTAACAAACTGAGATTAGGAGCATTCCCTTTAAGAGTGTGCTCCTAATCTCAGCTCGTTACCTGTATAAAAGACACCTGGGAGCCAGAAATCTTTCTGATTGAGAGGGGGTCAAATACTTATTTCCCTCATTAAAATGCAAATCAATTTATAACATTTTTGACATGTGTTTTTCTGGATTTTTGTTGTTGTTATTCTGTCTCTCACTGTTCAAATAAACCTACCATTAAAATTATAGACTGGTCATTTCTTTGTCAGTGGGCAAACATACAAAATCAGCAGGGGATCAAATACTTTTTTCCCTCACTGTATACTACCACTGGAGGAACCATGTCTTTGTCTTATGCAGCTGTTTTTTTTATTACCTTTATTTAACTAGGTAAGACAGTTCAGAACAAATTCTTATTTTCAATGACGGCCTAGGAACAGTGGGTTAACTACCTTGTTCAGGGGCAGAACGTCATATTTTTACCTTGTTAGCTCGGGGATTCGATCTTGCAACCTTTCAGTTACAAGTCCAACGCTCTAACCGCTAGGCTTACTGCCACCCCAATGGGTGAATAAACTTGGTCTAAACTTTACTAATCGTCCGTGATTTTTACTAGGTTCATTTAGAGCCTAACAACCTGTTTGTAACAGATACCAGTTGGTTGTAATCTGGTTGTGACAGCGACCAGTTGGTTGTAATCTGGTTATATAATAGACCAGTTGGTTGTAATCTGGTTATATAATAGACCAGTTGATTGTAATATGGTTATATGACGTCTTCTCAACGAGAACCATAAAACCCTAAAATGACACTATTTGACGTCACGTGCCAAATGTTGCCTGCTGGGATTTGGGAACAGAAACCACCCTTCTCTCTCTTCTCTCCTCCAGAGTGCTGAAGGTGTTCCTGTCCCGTACGGCACAGCGGACGCCCTACATCACCAGCTGGCGGGTGCTGCGTCTGCTGGGGGTCATCCTGCTGGTGGTGCTGTGGTTTCTGGTGGCCTGGACCTCGGCCGTGTGTCAGACACCTGACCGTACGTCGGCCCTCATTGATGTGGGCCTCACCCCTGACGGGCTGCAGTTCAGCATGTGCCTGCTGGACCGCTGGGATTACATGATGGCAGTTGGTGAGTTGTGACGGAAGTGTGGACCCCTTGTCAATACCACTAGTCAATAACCAAGTGGGCAAACTGGTTGAAATGACATCGTTAAAGCCAGAAAATGATTGAAATGATCAAATAAAATCAAGCTTTATTTATACAGCACATTTCAGACATGGAAAGCAAAAAAATAACAGAAAATAAATTATAAAAAACTAGGAAAATGAAAACTGAAATATTTACTACACAAACTTAGGAGGATAAAAAAACTAAATAATAATAATAAAAACTGAAAGACAAAAAAGTACACTAAGGAAAAAAAAGCAAGGCTAAAGAGGTGTGTTTTTAGATCTCTTTTAAATATGTCCACAGTTTCAGCCCCCCTCAGGTTCTCTGGCAGGCTATTCCAGAGGCTGGGGGCATAATAACTAAAGGCTGCCTCTCCATGCCTCTTGGTACAAGGCTTTGGGATAGTTAAAAGGCCAGTGACAGAGGATCTGAGGGTGTAGTGGACAGTCATTGTTATCATATATGATATTATAAATACCTCACGTCACTCGTAATAAGACTAAGCAATTAGCCTATTAAAATGTTTATCTGACTCCATGAAGATAATAACTACAAACAAGCATTAGGCAATGAGATGATGTTGACTAGCAAGAATTGGTCTGGGAATTGTCTATATCAAAGACAAATATTTAATTAACATTGTACAATTAATGGGTTCACATGCAAGGCATAAATTAAGTTAAGCTTTAACAAGCATTGCAAGTCATTATTCCAAGCAGGACAAAGCACGAATAAAGAGATGCTTACTAGGCCTGCGTCCTAGAAGCCTAGTAAATTCCTACAAGCATTTCGCTACAAGCAATAACATCTGCTAAATATGTGTATGTGACCAATAACATTTTATTTTATTTTGATTTGATGAGAATTGATCATACAACCTTAATCCATGGCTGGAAACAGGATCAGAGAAAGAACAAAGGCATGTAATTCCATTCATAACATCTGAAGGTGTAACCTTTCAACCCAAAACCAACCACCATTGACCAATCAAACAATACCAAGTTGACAGTAACCTCAACACTTCCAGGCCCAATCTCCACAGAGTGTCACAGCATCTAAAGGCTTGTGTGGGGGATGAGACCAATGTAAATAAGACAGAATTCCTGGACCATAAAAACGTTTTGCATAGAGATCATACATCCATATACAGTGCCTTTGGAAAGTAATCAGACCCTATGTCTTTTTCCACATTTTGTTACGTTACAGCCTTATTCTAAAATGTATTAAATAAAAAAAATATCCACATCAATCTACACACAATACTCCAGAATGACAAAGTGAAAACAGGTTTTTAGAAATTTTTGCAAATGTACCAAAAACTAAAATTGAAATATCTTATTTACATAAGAATTCAGACTCTTTGCTATGAGACTCGAAGTTCTCGAAGCTCAGACTCGAAGCTCAGGTGCATCCTGTTTCCATTGATCATCCTTGAGATATTTTCGACAACTTAATTGGAGTCCACCTGTGGTAAATTCAATTGATTGGACATGATTTGGAAAGGCACACACCTGTCTATATAAAGGTCCCACAGTTGACAATACATGTCACAGCAAAAACCAAGCCATGGGGTTGAAGGAATTGTCCGTAGAGTTCCGAGACGGGATTGTGTCGAGGCACAGATCTGGGGAAGGCTACCAAAACATTTCTGCAGCTATGAAGGTCCCCAAGAACACACTTGCCTCCATCATTATTAAATAGAAGAAGTTTGGAACCACCAAGACTCTTCCTAGAGCTGGCCGCCGGGCCAAACTGAGCAATCGGGGGAGAAGGGCCTTGGTCAGGGAGGTGACCAAGAATCTGATGGTCACTCTGACAGAGCTCTAGAGTTCCTCTGTGGAGATGGGAGAACCTTCCAAAAGGACAACCATCTCTGCAGCACTTCAGGCCTTTATGGTAGAGTGGCCAGACGGAAGCCACTCTTCAGTAAAAGGCACATGACAGCCCTCTTGGAGTTTACCAAAAGGCACCTAAAGGACCCCACAAACCCTTGAACCTCTCTTGGCCTGAATGCTAACCGTCACATCTGGTGGAAACCTGGAACCATCCCTACGGTGAAGCATGGTGGTGGCAGCATCATGCTGTGTGGATGTTTTTCAGCAGCAGGAACTGGGAGACTAGTCAGGACCGAGGGAAAGATAAACAGAGCAAAGTACAGAGAGATCCTTGATGAAAACCTGCTCCAGAGCGCACAGGACCTCAGACTGGGGCGAAGGTTCACCTTCGAACAGGACAACGACCCTAAGCACACAGCCAAGACAACGCAGGAGAGGATTCGGGACAAGTCTCTGAATGTCCTTGAGTGTCCCGGCCAGAGCCAGGACTTGAACCCGATCGAACATCTCTGGAGAGACCTGATAATAGCTGTGCAGCAACGCTCCCCAACCAACCTGACAGAGCTTGAGAGGATCTGCAGAGAAGAATGGGAGAAACTCCCCAAATACAGGTGTGCCAAGCTTGTAGCTTCATACCCAAGAAGACTTGAGGCTGTAATGGCTCCCAAAGGTGCTTCAACAAAGTACTGAGTAAAGGGTCTGAATACTTGTGTAAATGTGCTATTTTTTTATTATATAGATTTGCAAAAATGTCTAAAAAACATTTTTTTCTTTGTCATTATGGGGTCTTGTGTGTAGATTGATGAGGAAAACATTTTTTTAATCCATTTTAGAATATGGACGTAACGTAACAAAATGTGGAAAAAAGTCAAGTGGTCTGAATACTTTCTGAATGCACTGTACTGTAGCATCAGAGTTATCCTCAGGGAACAAGTTTCAGATAGAAACCAGGATAATATGGTATTATTCTATATATAGTATTATTCTATCATATAGTATTATTCTATCATATAGTATTATTCTATCATGTAATATAGTATTATTCTATAATATAGTATTATTATATCTTATAATATAGTATTATTCTATAATACAGTATTATTATATCATATAGTATTATTATATCATATAATATAGTATTATTATATCATATAGAGCTCCCTTGTGGCTCAGTTGGTAGAGCATGGTGTTTGCAACGCCAGGGTTGTGGGTTTGATTCCCACGGGGGACCAGTACGGGGGAAAAAAAATAAAAAATGAAATGTATGCATTCACTACTGTAAGTCACGGTGGATAAGAGCGTCTGCTAAATGACTAAAATGTAAAAATATAGTATTATTCTATCATATAGTATTATTCTATCATATAATATAGTATTATTCTATCATATAATATAGTATTATTCTATCATATAGTATTATTATATAATACAGTATTATTATATCATATTATATAATATAGTATTATGATATTATATAGTACTATATCATATAGTATTATTAAATCATATAGTATTATTATATCAAATAATATCGTAGTATTATATCATATAGTATTATTATATCATATTATATAATATAGTATTATTCTATCATATAGTATTATTATATAATATAGTATTATTCTATCACTCCTTCTCTGGATACTATAGCAGAGATGCGTTTTAGCCCCTAAGAGAGGGAAGGGCTGATTTGTCCTTTGGCATTGTCCTGTTCCTGGACCATTTGCCATGCAACTCCAGCTCAACTTCAGAGCACATAAATTAGGCCAAGCCTAGAAGGGTACTGAGTACATAACTTAAAAGCATGTCTGACATGTATTGGGGTGCACAATCGCGGACTGATTTAAAAACCAATAGAATAATCTTAAAATGTATTCTAAAACTCACAGGCAGTCAGTGCAGAGACCTTAAACCCGGTGTAATGTGTGCTCTCCGTCTGGTCTTGGTCAGTACCCACGCTGCAGCATTCTGTATGTTTTGAGGCTGACCAAAAGCTTTCTTGGGTAGACCAGACAAGAGAGCATTACAGTAGTCAAGCCTGCTTGTAATAAAAGCATAGATGAGACTCTCTGTATCAGCCTGAGAGAGAAACGGACACACCTTGGCAATGTTCCTCAGGTGGTAAAAAGCTATTTGTCACATTCCTAATGTGTGATTCGAAATTGAGTTCAGAATAAAAAATTACAGTTTTTTTACCTGGTGTTTTATCTTTCTTGACGTGAATTAAAATGTGCGGCCAGATTCTCACTCTGTGCTTTGGCTCCAACAATAAGAACCTCTGTCTTGTCTTGATTTAGAGGAAGTTGTGAGCCATCCAAGTATTTAAATCACTAATACAGTCTAGTAATTTATCCATGGAGCTTAAAATATCTGGTGGCACAGAAATGTAAAGTTGTATATCGTCTGCGTAGCAGTGAAAATCAATGCTGTGCTTTCTGATAACGCTGCCAAGGAGTAACATAAATACACTGAACAGTACCGGATCCAAAATAGAACCTTGTGGAACACCACATGTGATATGTATTTTCTCTAAGTTATGTTCACCAAAGGTGACAAAAAACTTTTGACCGGTTAAATAGGTCCTAAACCAATTTAGAACTGGACCAGAGAGGCCAACCTACCTCTCCAGTCTGTCCAGACATGGTCAACAGTGTCGAATGCAGCACTTAAATCCAAGAGTTCAAGGACAGAGAGCTGTTTGGCGTCTGTGTTGGCTCTAAGATCATTTACCACTTTAACCAAGTCTACTGTGGTGGACACGAAAACCAGATTGGAATTTTTCTAAAATACAGTTGGTACTTAAAAATCATTTAGGTGTTTGAAAACCAATTTCTCCAGAATGTTGCTTAAGAAAAGGGAGGTTGGAGATTGGCCGAAAATTGCTAAGAGCTGAAGAATCTAGATTACTTTTCTTCAGAAGGGGTTTCACCATAGCAGTTTTTATTGCCTGTGAACAGGGAGAGATTAACAATAGCTTGCAGTTCTTCAGATATGCAATTAAAAACTGTTTTGAAGAACGTGGTGGAGATAAGCCATCTACCTGCCTTCTCAATTTTAAGTTGTGATATCACTTTCCTATCACTTTCAGTCAGGCAGGTACAGGATGGCAGGCAGGAACAGGACAGGCAGAAAGGTCAGAACTGGGAAGACTAGGAAAACTAGAGCACAGGAAACATGGGAACATGCTGGTAGGACTTGACAAGACGAACTGGCAACAGACAAACAGAACACGCAAGTATAAACACACAGGGGATAATGAGGGAAGATGGGAGACACCTGGTGGGGGGTGGAGACAAGCACAAAGACAGGTGAAACAGATCAGGGTGTGACACTACCAGAAAAATGGGTCTGTTCCTTATTTTGTGATGGCAGCCTGCCAAAATATAGATAGAAGCCTTCTACAAGTTCTCATCTAACTAACCATGTATAGGTTTATTCCAAGTTTCATTGTTTATTTAACTAGGTAAGTCAGTTAAGAACAAATTCCTATTTTCAATGATGGCCTAGGAACAGTGGATTAACTGCCTTGTTCAGGGGGAGAACGACAGATTTTTATCTTGTCAGCTCAGGGATTCAATCTTGCAACCTTTCGGTTACTAGTCCAACGCTGTAACCACTAGGCTACTTGCCGACCCTTGAATAGTGTTAGTTTAAACAGAGCTACACCTCACACCTTTGCCTGCTGTTATATTGATTTCAGTGTGATATCCATGGAAGTGATTAACAAAACAACGTGTTGCGTTACACTTATGGCATTGCCGATCCACGTGAATCAAAATGCAACATTCCAAAATGTACAGTAGCTGACGGTGTTCAGCAGATTGTCCTCTAACCAGTGATGTAAAATGTGGTTTTTGAGTTGTGGTAGTTTCAACAGCGCGTATCCCGCCCTAATCGATGAGTGATTTATTGCCACTTGACAAAACAACAGTGTTTAAAATGTTTATATGGTTTAAAAAATAAGATTAGATACTTGTTTAAGAAAATATAGGTAATATGATGTGTAGATAGCACATGTTTAGGTTTTCAATATATCACAAAACAGTTTCTGTATATTGGTTATTGATTTGGACACTTTAAAACTGAGTTTTGACATTGGGCTATTTATCAATGTCTTGCCAACAGGAAGCAGCGACAGCATAATTTTCAACTTAAGTTTAGCAATAATTTCCTATGGTATTGTACTTGATCAGGTAAAAACTGCTGAATAAATCCAAATATGTGCTGTGATTTGATTTATTTTGATCATATACCAGGAATCACCAAGACGGGTTTGCCCTGTACTCATCAGACCAGGCCATAATTTGTAATGTGTATATATATATATATGGGTATTTTGTGTATATTTGTATTGTGCAGGGCACATTTCAAAAAGAGACCTAGGTCTAAATATGTCTTCCCTGGTAAAATAAAGGTAAAATAAAAATAACATCATCTCCACTGCTGCTGCTATTGTTGTTGTCGTTTGTTTCATCATTCCTGATGCCAGATTATCGGTGGAAACTCAAATGGACTCTAATCAGTCTAAATAACCAGTTAAAATAAGAGAAATGCCCAGCCTCTTCTAGAGAGGAATGTGACAGGCAGCTGAGGATCAGGACCTATCATCTAATCCCTTTTTAAGTGGATGGATCCCTGAGAGGCGGTGAGCTCTGCTCTGTCTGAGGACCCTGAGAGAGATATGGACAGCGATGCGGAGAGTTTTTTCAACGAGGAAAAAATGGAAAGGTGGAAAAAAAGGAGGGGGGAGGACAGCTCAGGTAAAGGAGGGGGGAGGACAGCTCAGGTAAAGGAGGGGTGAGGACAGCTCAGTTAAAGGAGGGGAAGGACAGCTCAGGTAAAGGAGGGAGAGGACAGCTCAGGTAAAGGAGGGAGGAGGACAGCTTAGGTAAAGGAGGGGAAGGACAGCTCAGGTAAAGGAGGGGGAGGACAGCTCAGGTAAAGGAGGGGAAGGACAGCTCAGGTAAAGGAGGGGGAGGACAGCTCAGGTAAAGGAGGGGGAGGACAGCTCAGGTAAAGGAGGGGGGAGGACAGCTCAGGTAAAGGAGGGGGGAGGACAGCTCAGGTAAAGGAGGGGGAGGACAGCTCAGGTAAAGGAGGGGGAGGACAGCTCAGGTAAAGGAGGGGGGAGGACAGCTCAGGTAAAGGAGGGGGGAGGACAGCTCAGGTAAAGGAGGGGGGAGGACAGCTCAGGTAAAGGAGGGGGGAGGACAGCTCAGGTAAAGGAGGGGGGAGGACAGCTCAGGTCGCTGTTGACATAAGGCATAATAAGAACATTGTGCATCTTCGCAGGGAAGGCAGAGACAGCTAGTGACCCTGTACATATACATGGTGGAGAGGTCGGTCTGCGGTGCAGGGTAGGGGAGGGCAGCGTGGGTTGGGAGTGGGCTGAAGGGTGATACTCACTCATCTAAGGTGCTATCAGGTTTCCAAAAAAGTTTTATTTGGGGCTCTATAATAATTATATGAATTATTTCGTAGTTAATTTTTTTTAAAGTGTTGATCATGTCTGTGTCAGTTCAAATGAGTAAGAAATTAATTATCCCTCCTACCAGCATTTACAAACAGCTCACCATGCATACTGGTTAAATACTAAGTATCTTATAATAAGTCATCGTGATTTATGAATATTCATAAATAATAATACACTCTAATCACTATTTACAAATTATAATCTGCAATCCGACATGATTCCCATGTTGTCTTTGGTGTTAATTATTGAAGGAATGTAAATCAGGTTTGCTGTTATGGGCTCCCAACTAACAGTGAGTCAGACAACGGGGTACAGTTCTGAGAACATAGAATAAAGGAAACATGAGACTGCCTTACAGTTTTGAGAACAGTTCTTGGAAAAGGAATGTAAATTAGGGTCAACGTTATGGGTTCCCGAATAACGGTGAGTCAGACAGTCAACGGTTCTGAAAACTGGGGCATGCAGTTTTGCAACAGAAAACCGTATCGGACAAGTCCAAGTAGACCCTCCCTGTTTCAGTACGTTTTCTTCCATTTGGTGTCAAATGAGTATGGCCTATTTCTGAGAACGTAGAATAAAGGAGAGAGGAGAGACACGGACCACTGTACAGTTTTGAGAACAGTTTTTAGAAAGGAATGTAAATTAGTGTTACAGTTATGCGCTCCCAAATAACATTAAGTCAGACAACAGAGAGCAGTTCTGAGAACAGTTCTGAGAACATAGAATAAAGGAGAGATGAGAGACTTGGACTGCCTTAGTCTGCTAATCGCCAGCGACCTTGGGACACTAGTGAGGATCCCTCTCCAGCAGCAGATCTGTCAACAAGGCAGTGGGCTGGCAATCAGCAGATCTGGCAACAAGGCAGTGGGTTGGCAGTCAGCAGATCTGGCAACAAGGCAGTGGGATGGCAATCAGCAGATCTGGCAACAAGGCAGTGGGTTGGCAGTCAGCAGATCTGGCAACAAGGCAGTGGGATGGCAATCAGCAGATCTGGCAACAAGGCAGTGGGATGGCAGTCAAGCTGTGGGAAATCAATGTTGGCAGAAAGGGAACTCTCCTTAGCAAATGTCAGTGGCTAGTAACTACATGATGTGTAGCCATCAACACTTTGTGCATCAAACGACAGGCTGAGGGCCGTACATTTGGCCACTTTTCCCCCAGTAAATTGTGCCTTTTGAAAGGTGTGTGATTGGAGATTAGTGATGTGAGGCCAGTATATTTCCCAATGGTGAGAGAGGTCTCATTTTGGCTGACTGAATTTTCTTTTGTAACTTTATTTGAAATTAAAACAAAATAAACTTGAGGGAAGGATTTTTGTAGTGTGTCTCTCATTTTTAGTACTTAGATATAGCCCCATTGACACTTCTGATTTATGAATTATACAATTACAGTGAAGATTTAACAGGTATAACAGGTATAACAGTAATAACAGCATAACAGATATAACAGATATAACAGATATAACAGATATAACAGTAATAACAGTAATAACAGATATAACAGTAATAACAGGTATAACAGTAATAACAGTAATAACAGTAATAACAGATATAACAGTAATAACAGTAATAACAGTAATAACAGTAATAACAGTATAATAGTAATAACAGTAATAACAGTAATAACAGTAATAACAGTATAACAGGTATAACAGTAATAACAGTAATAACAGTTATAACAGTAATAACAGTATAACAGTAATAACAGTAATAACAGTTATAACAGTAATAACAGTCAGATAACAGTAATAACAGTATAACAGTAATAACAGTTATAACAGTAATAACAGTTATAACAGTATAACAGTAATAACAGTTATAACAGTAATAACAGTATAACAGTAATAACAGTAATAACAGTAATAACAGTAATAACAGTAATAACAGTAATAACAGTAATAACAGTAATAACAGTAATAACAGTATAACAGTATAACAGTATAACAGTAATAACAGTAATAACAGTAATAACAGTAATAACAGTTATAACAGTAATAACAGTAATAACAGTAATAACAGTAATAACAGTATAACAGTAATAACAGTAATAACAGTAATAACAGTAATAACAGTATAACAGTAATAACAGTAATAACAGTTATAACAGTAATAACAGTTATAACAGTAATAACAGTAATAACAGTAATAACAGTAATAACAGTAATAACAGTTATAACAGTAATAACAGTATAATAGTAATAACAGTAATAACAGTAATAACAGTAATAACAGTAATAACAGTTATAACAGTAATAACAGTAATAACAGTAATAACAGTAATAACAGTATAACAGGTATAACAGTAATAACAGTAATAACAGTAATAACAGTAATAACAGTATAATAGTAATAACAGTAATAACAGTAATAACAGTAATAACAGTAATAACAGTTATAACAGTAATAATAGTAATAACAGTAATAACAGTAATAACAGTATAACAGGTATAACAGGTATAACAGTAATAACAGTATAACAGGTATAACAGTAATAACAGTATAACAGGTATAACAGGTAATAACAGTAATAACAGTAATAACAGTAATAACAGTAATAACAGTAATAACAGTATAACAGTTATAACAGTAATAACAGTAATAACAGTAATAACAGTATAATAGTAATAACAGTAATAACAGTAATAACAGTAATAACAGTAATAACAGTAATAACAGCATAACAGTAATAACAGTATAACAGGTATAACAGTAATAACAGTATAATAGTAATAACAGTAATAACAGTAATAACAGTATAACAGTAATAACAGTAATAACAGTATAACAGTTATAACAGTAATAACAGTAATAACAGTATAACAGTAATAACAGTAATAACAGTATAACAGGTAATAACAGTAATAACAGTATAACAGGTATAACAGGTTAACAATTCAAGGCTGCTTTATTAAAATGGAATCGTCTTTCATATTCTTTGAAGGGTCTAGAAAAAAAGCATGAGCTGACGCACACCCAAACATTTTGCGGAGGTGCTGACCAACGGAGAGCAAACTGCACAAAAATAAAGAAAGGAATTTGCTCCCAACAATCGAATGGGCAAACCCAACAATCCAATGGGCAAATGCAACAATCCAATGGGCAAACCCAACAATCCAATGGGCAAACGCAACAATCCAATGGACAAACGCAACAATCCAATGGACAAACGCAACAATCCAATGGGCAAACCCAACAATCCAATGGGCAAACCCAACAATTCAATAGGCAAACCCAACAATTCAATAGGCAAACCCAACAATACAATAGGCAAACCCAACAATCCAATGGGCAAACGCAACAATCCAATGGGCAAATGCAACATTCCAATGGGCAAACCCAACAATCCAATGGGCATACCCAACAACCAATGTTTCCTCAAAGCAGTGCCCTCTCCCGGAGTGCACACTGCATATTCTTTGAAGGCAAAATGAGGACACCCTTGAATTGTATTGCTGCCATTTTGTACAAACCAAAGCAACAATGGTTGTCGTAAATAATGCAGAACTTCCAGAATCTAATTTCAGTCAGCAGTCATTGAGTGTTGTGTACTGTATATACTGTATCTCTGCTATTTCTTTGTGAGAGTTAAGGACATTTAGAGTTAAGGGCATTTATAGTTAAGGGCATTTAGAGTTAAGGGCATTTAGAGTTAATTTAGAGTTAAGGACATTTAGAGTTAAGGACATTGGTCTAACCCACCTGAACTGTGGACCTCTCTTTATCTAGCCGAGTTCCTGTTTCTTCTGTGGGGAGTGTACCTCTGCTATGCTGTCCGGACTGTACCGTCAGCCTTCCATGAACCACGCTACATGACTGTTGCCATATTCAATGAACTCCTCATATCGGCAGTATTCCACACCATTAGGTAAGTAATACGGTCACTAGTGAAAGTCTACACACCCCTTGCACAGTCTTCACATTTCACGCTGCGATAAAATGTAATCTATCAAGGGATTACATTCAACAACAAAAAATCTTAACGATCTGCACACCCTACTCCACATTTTCAAAGTTAAAGAAAAATTTAAGAAAAATGTCCTAATTAATACAAATGTAAAATTACGATGTCTTGATAGCATATGTCTTCACACCCCAGAGTTAATATTTGATGGAAGCACCTTTGGCAGTCGTTATAGATGTGATTAATTTTGAATAAGATTCTACCAAACTTGTACAACACTTAGGGCAACATACAATGCATTCAGAAAGTATTCAGACCCTTGACTTTTTCCACATTTTGTTACTTTACAGCCTTATTCTAAAATGGATTAAATAGTTTTTTCCCCCTCATCAATTTAAGCACAATACCCCATAATGACAAAAGTAAAACCAAGTTTTTAGAATTTTTTGCAAATGTATAAATAAAAGTATTCAGACCCTTTACAAGGGTACTTTCTTCTTAAGGCTAGGGGGCAGTATTCGGAAGTTCGGATGACTGACGTGCCCAAAGTAAACTGCCTGTTACTCAGGCCCAGAAGCTAGGATATGCACATAACAGTCCATTCAAATGCTTGTCTATGGGATATTCAAAGGATTTCCTCCCAGATTGCAGTTACCATGGCTTCCACTAGATGTCAACAGTCTTTAGAAAGGGTTTCAGGCTTGTGTTTTGAAAAATGAATTAGTAGCTGTAGTTTTTCAAGGTGGCTCCCATTTGGACTGTAGTCTTGTGGCACGCATGGATGAGGGCGGGCACTTCGTTATTTATCTCCGGTATTGAACATACTACATTCCGTCTTAAATTTTAACCTTTATTTACATATTAAGGTACCTGAGGATTGATTAGAAACGTTGTTTGACTTGTTTGGATGAAGTTTATTGGTAACTTTTCGGATTCCTTTGTCTGCATGTTGAACGAGTGGAACGGGTGGATTACTGAATCAAACGTGCCAACTAAACTGACTTTTTTGGGATATAAAGAATGACTTGATTGAACAAAACAACCATTTGTTGTGTAGCTGGGACCCTTGGAATTGCAAACAGAGGAAGATCTTTAAAGGTAAGTGATTTATTTTATCACTATTTCTGATTTTTGTGATGCCTCCGCTGGTTTGGAAAATGTTTTCAATGCTGGTGTATGCGGGGCGCTGTCCTCAGATAATCGCACGGTATGCTTTTGCCGTAAAGCCTTTTTGAAACCTGACAACGCAGTTGGATTAAGAATAAGTTAAGCTTTTAAACAATGTAAGACACTTGTATTTTCATGAATGTTTAATATTACGATTTTTGTATTTTGAATTTAAAGTTCTGCAATTTCACCTGATGCTGTCAAGGTGGGTCACTAGCGTCCCACCTAGCCCAAAGAGGATTTATTAAAGCACCTTTGGCAGCAATTACAGCCTTGAGTCTTCTTGGGTATGACGCTACAAGCTTGGCACACCTGTATTAGGGGGGTTTCTCCCATTCTTCTCTGCAGATCCCATCTCAAGCTCTGTCAGGTTGGATGGGGAACGTCGCTGCACAGGTATTTTCAGGTCTCTCCAGAGATGTTCGATCGGGTTCCAGTCTGGGCTTTGGCTGGGCCACTCAAGGACATTCAGAGACTTGTCCCGAATCCACTCCTGCATTGTCTTGGCTGTGTGCTTAGTGTTGTTGTCCTGTTGGAAGGTGAACCTTCACCCCAGTCTGAGGTCCTGAGCGCTCTGGAGCAGGTTTTCATCAAGGATCTCTCTATACTTTGCTCCGTTCATCTTTCCCTCGATCCTGACTAGTCTCCCAGACCCTGCTGCTGAAAACAATCTCCACAGCATGATGCTACCACCACCATGCTTGGTATTGGCCACGGGATGGTATTGGCCACGTGATAAGCAGTGCCTGGTTTCCTCCAGACGGGATACTTGGCATTCAGGCCAAAGAGTTCAATCTTGGTTTCATCAGACCAGAGAATCTTGTTTCTCATGGTCTGGGAGTCCTTCAGGTGCCTTTTGGCAAACTCCAAGCAGGCTGTCAGCTGCCTTTTACTGAGGAGTGGCTTCCGTCTGGCCACTCTACCATAAAGGTCTGATTGGTGGGGTGCTGCAGAGATGGTTGTCCACAGAGGAACTCTGGAGCTTTGTCAGAGTGACCATCGGGTTCTTGGTCACCTCCCTGATCAATGCTACAGACATTTTTTGGTACCTTTCCCCAGACCTGTGCCTTGACACAATGCTGTCTCGGAGCTCTACGGATAATTCCTTCAGACTCATGGCTTGGTTTTGGCTCCGACATGCACTGTCAACTGTGGGACTTATATAGACAGGTGTGTGCCTTTCCAAATCATGTCCAATCAATTTAATTTACCACAGGTGGACTCCAATCAAGTTGTAGAAACATCTCAAGGATGATCAATGGAAACATGATGCACCTGAGCTCATTAGTCGGGTCTCATAGCAAAGGGTCTGACTACTTATGTAAATAAGGTATTTCTGTTTTTTATTTTTTTAATTACTAAAAACCTGTTTTCTCTTTGTCATTATGGGGTGTTGTGTGTAGATTGATGAGGAAAAACATGTATTTAATCAATTTTAGAATAAGGCTGTAACGTAGTAACATAATGTGGAAAAAGTCAAAATGTCTGAATACTTTCCAAATGATCAAAATTGCTTAACGTTCAGTACATTTTGTTGGAAGTCGTTGATAGTAAAAAGTTAGAGGGAAACTCACCGTAGTTGTCACATTTGTCAAAAGGAGAAGCGGACCAAAGTGCAGCGTGTGTGTCGTTCCACATTTTATTTACACTGTGAACTATGCAATACATAAATAAACTGAATGACAAAAACAACAAACCGTAACGCAGAGGTGAACATATATTGACTCTGTCACGTCCTGACCAGCAGAGGGCGTAATTGTGTTAGTCTTGGTCAGGATGTGGCAGGTGGTTTGTGTTTGTTAAATGTTGGGTTGGTGATTGGGACTTCCAATTGAAGGCAGGTGTGTGGAGTTGCCTTTGATTGGAAGTCCTATATAGGTGTGTGTGTTTTTCTTTGGGGTTGTGGGTGGTTGTTTTGCACTGCGTTTTTTTAGCCTGCAAACTGTTGTTGCTGTCGTGTTTATTGTTTTCTCTGGATGCTTTACTCCTTTTGTTGGGAAATTAAAGATGAGTATTCACATACCTGCTGCGCCTTGGTTCATTTCTGAAGACAGCCGTTACAGACTCAAAGATAATCTCCCACAAACCCAGGTGGAAAAAAACCCTACTTAAGTATGATCTCCAATTAGGGACAACGAGGACCAGCTGCCTCTAATTGGAGATCATCCCAAACAAAACCCCAACATTGAAATACAAAACTAGAACCTGAACATAGAAATAGAAAACATAGAAGAAGAAAACAAAAAACCTGTCACGCCCTGACCTACTCTACCATAGAAAATAACATCTTTCTATGGTCAGGATGTGACAGTAGTCTTCTGAAAACCTAACCCTGGGATAGAGTTGTATTTTTCATCGAGACAATTACACACATTTATTTAACCTTTATTTAACTTTATTTAATTGTAATGCCGAAGATGACTTTCTAACACAGAACCCAAACCGGCTGCGCAATCGTGTGCTATCGTGCATAAATGTATTTTGTCCCCCTACACCAAACGCGATCACAACACGCAGGTTAAAATATCAAAACAAACTCTGAACCAATGACATTCATTTGGGGACAGGTCGAAAAGCATTAAACATGTATGGCAATTTAGCTAGTTAGCTTGCACTTGCTAGCTAATTTGTCCTATTTAGCTAGCTTGCTGTTGCTAGCTAATTTGTCCTGGGATATAAACATTGAGTTGTTATTTTACCTGAAATGCACAAGGTCCTCTACTCCGCAATTAATCCACACACAAAACGGTCAACTGAATCGTTTCTAGTCATCTCTCCTCCTTCCAGGCTTTTTCATCTTTTAACTTATATGGTGATTGGCATCTACACTTTCATAGTATTACCACGACAACAAGCAAAACAGTTCATCTTTCAATCACTCACGTGGGTATAACCAATGAGGAGATGGCACGTGGGTACCTGCTTCTATAAACCAATGAGGAGATGGGAGAGGCAGGACTTGCAGTGTGATCTGCGTCAGAAATAGGAATGACTTCTATTTTAGCCCTTGGCAACGCAGACGCTCGTTGGTGCGTGCGAGCAGTGTGGGTGCAATAATTGAATAACATAGATTCCTAAATATATTTTGCAACGCTCGCGCACACGACGCGAGCACTGTAGTCAGGGTATAAGAGGTGGTGAGTGTTCCTGAATAGTCCAGTCTCAGTCCTGACTTAAATCTGCTTGAAAATGTTGAGACAAGGTTTGAATATTCCCAATGGGCAAAAATGGGTTTAATCAACGTTGTTTCCAGGTCATTTCAACAACAAAAATGATATGTGATGACATTGAATCAATGTGGAAAACTGATTGGATTTGTAAAAAGTCATTAACGTAAGAGAATTTCATATTTTTTTCACCCAACTTTTTACCTAAATCCAATGAAATAGTGAAATGTTTTGTTGATTTCACATTGAATTCACATTAGTTGACAACTCAACCAAATGTAAATCAAAACTATATGTTGAACTGATGTCTGTTCCCCGTGGGTTGCTGTCCATCAATGACTCCTAACCAAATGTTCTGAGTTTGAGCAATTTTGACAAAAACAATGGATATATGTTGCCCTTTAGACTTGTGCAAAGTTAGAATCCTATTCCAAATGATTCCCAGCTATAATGGCTGCCAACAGTGCTTCCAAGTATTATCTCTGGGGTGTGAAGAGATACGCAATCAAGACATCTTCGTTAAAAAAATGTATTTTAATCATTTTGAACATTTTCTATAATTTTCTTTCACTTTTAAAATGTAGAGTAGGTTGTATAGATCTGTACGGGGGAAATATAATTGAATGTGAAGACTGTGCAAGGAGAGTAGACTTTTACTAAGTATTAGAGAGAGAGAGAGAGAGAGAGAGAGAGAGAGAGAGAGAGAGAATACTGTATATGCCCTTACAACTTTTTGCCCTTATAGTTTATATCCATAATCAAGAAGAGATATAGGCAGGAGAATAACAGGAGCAGAGTAGAGCGCTCCTTCCCATCAAACAAATGAATAGTGTCAGCAGGACAACTCGGATAAGCCCCTTGAAAGGAGGTGGATAGTATTATGCCTGCACCAGGCAGACGGTGCAAAAAATCTTCCAAGGCTTAAAATAAACTCCTTATACCCTGTATGCAACTGTCTCTCTACTGTTATCTGCTGGAAGCGCTGACACTGGCTTGATGAGCCTCCTTCTCATTTGACAACTAGGAAAACTACAAGTGTGTGTGTGTGTGTGTGTGTGTGTGTGTGTGTGTGTGTGTGTGTGTGTGTGTGTGTGTGTGTGTGTGTGTGTGTGTGTGTGTGTGTTGTGTGTGTGTGTGTGTGTGTGTGTACACACGTACTCCAGGAACTGAGGCTGTAGTATGTACAGTATGACCATAAATAAGTCTATAGAGTCTATTGCCATGCTTATTTCAGAGAACCACGTCAGAGTCATCAGAGAGCAGCCAGGCTGCTGGAGCCCGGCGATAAGAGCTGGCTGAGTTTGTCTAAGACAGGGAAGGAGAGAGGGAGAGAGTCGTGATGTTTATTTTTCAACCCAGTGCCAAAAACACCCTTTGGGATGACTAATGTGATTAATGAGGTTGAATCTCATTATCGGGGGAGCAGTTGACGAAGGGGTGGTGGGACATCGACCTCCCCGGGACCTTGACCGCCATCCCTCAGCGTCGTGATCCCTATTGAATCAGTCGAGGATATGAAAATTCACCTGCCTCGTTTGAAGTTTGATGATGATTAATATTTCATAGACCACTTTAGTCAGTCACTCCACCCAGCAACTTTAATAGGACTTTGTAACGATAAATGGTTTTTGTTGCGGTGTTTTGTGGTGTTCCTAACGTCTGGTATACTCAGAGCATTTGATATGATCACATTCTTCCATTCTCATTTCGATTCTAGATCCTTTTTTTTATGATTTTTTTAAATTTTATTATTCAGGGGAAACAAAGTGGATACAATATAAGCTAAGCATCATATCTTATAGTTAAGAAGTTTGAAAGATCCTGAAAAGTAATTCTGAAAAGTATTTATTTTTTCCCATGGCTAACTACCAGGAAGTTTGAAAAGACAGGCTGAGTGGGCGGGCAGGTTATATTCATGAGCTCACCTTAACTGACAGCTCTAGTCCTATGTCAAACAACTTGGATATAGTGAGCAGTGTTGCAGTAAAATCATCTCAAGCAAATTTGGTGTTACACAAAGCAACTCAAACAACATTGAAATTGCATCAGTGATATGATCTCCCGTTTAGCATTTCTCTTGTGACACGGTTCACAGCAGCACTGACGGATGTGTTGACTTGACAACTGCGTTGGAGTTTTGAACGACTTTATCAATGTAGAAGCAACAGTCATTTTTCATATTTTGATCTGGTTTCCTTCAAATATCATCCAATTTAATGAAAAACATGACCTTTAAATACATTTTTAACAATCTATGAAATGTTTTTTTTATTACACAGCAACTTGACAAATATATATATATATTATTTATTTTTTACCCCATTGGCGGTGAATCAATAATCAACAAAATAGTAAAACAATCACTTAAACCAAAAATAAAGAGTTCAAAACAGAATCAAAATATGACATTGAAACAATCATCAAACATCACATACTCACCCACACCAATACTATTGACACTAAAAGGACAGTAAAAAAGAACAACATCAACAATGATCATCCAGGTCTATATGTGATTAAAAGACTAATAAAAACGTTTCGACAAATATGTGAAAAGGATGTGAATAAACAACCTCAAAAGATAAAACAGTATAACAAGATTTTTTTTTTTTTTTAACCTTAAACATAATCTATAAAAATCGAATCATTTATTAAGTCACACACACAATAAAATATAATGTCAGTTACGATCGTGAAAATGTATTGTTAAAACAAGAGGCTGCCCAGAACTTTAATTTAAAGACCCTTTGCTCCCTTCGGTCTCAACGTAGACTTTGATCTGAAGTCATTCTTGTGATTATTGTGATTTTGCTATTCATTGTAAATGTTTGTAGGCTTATATAGCCAAATTGTATCTATGATCGTATATCCATTTAGTTTTTTTTATATGTTCTATTTATATCTGTAAATCAACCAATGATATCAAGCCACACCTGGACATTATTACAGAGACAACTAGTGACTCGCATTTTGTCATTATACCCTGATGAAGACAGCTTGTCTGTCCAAACGTTGGTCGTTAAATTATTACATCTGAGCTGAGTGTGATGCTTTTCTTTTTCAAAAGCTACAACAGCAACATGCTTCTAGAAAGTTCTATGAATGAAAAGATATAGATTTGAAGACTGAGGGATGGTTTCCCAGATACAGATTAAGCCTAGACCTGGACTAAAAAGCATTCTAAATGGAGATTCTTCTCTGCTTTTTTAGTCCAGGACTAGGCCAAATCCATGTCTGGGAATGGCACCATGCTAGAGCTGGGTCCAGATTCTACTACCTTTTGTTAGAGGTGCTGCAGATGAAGTCGAGCTCCTCTGTGTCAGGCAGACTGACCCACTGGTGACGTCCATCTTTCTCTACCGCCCCGGTTCTCCTCACTCCGGTTTGCCCACAGTCCTCCATGACGGTCCCGTTTCCCGGAGCCCAGTTGTGGTAGCAGGTGGACTCTCCACTGACCCAGAACCAGAGGTTCAAAGTGCAGGTGAAGCGCATGCCCAGCCACGCATGAGGAGTGGAGGCTCTCTTGGCCTGGGCCTCCACCCATCTCTGGACCTCGTCAGAGTGGACAGAGACCAGGTCGTTGTGGTGCTCTCTGCAGTAGGCCAGGGCGTCTTTCCACGTCTTCTTCTGACGAATCAAGATCACCTTATCTGAGAAAAAAAAAACGAGTTTGGGATATTATAACACAGCCTTTTTCAAACCTCTCCTCGGGGACCCCAGCCATACCATGCATTTGATCTAGATCGAGCACACCTTTCAACTAATCATCAAGCCCTTGAATCAGGTGAATCAGGTGAGCTAGGTAAGAGCTATAACAAAATAGTTGAAATGTCTAGGGGTTGCAGAGGAGAGGTGTGAAAAAGCTTGTTATAACACACATTCAGAGGTGTAGCTGTAGTTTACTATAACTCAGCGACATTAGAGATGCCATAAACAGAGGAGGGGGTCACTCACTGTAGTAGCAGAAGAAAGGTAGTTGTTCATCACACTTCTGACAACCCCAACGCCCTGAATAGTTCATAAATGTCACAGCGCAGGTCTGATTCCCTCTTGTGTTATCGTGTTGTGTCTCATGCCAATTTCTGAATGAGCAGTTACTCTGGTCCGACCACTTCCAGGAGCCTCTGAACAGGCCAATCCACACACTATGACCACTAGCCAGTCTAAATATCTCCTCGTTCTCAGTCTGGTTCCTCACACTGGCCAGGTCTGTGTGATTCTCCCTACAGTACATCTGAGCATCTCTCCAAGTCATCTGCGTATTATTAATAAAATTGAATTTCGTACCAGAACTGTTCAGTCTGTCATAGCAGATAAATGCATGTGAATTGTTGCAATTAGATGTATTCCATTTGCCACCGTTGCTCATCATCACACAGTCCTCGTTCCCTCCCCTGTTATTTGGTTCGTCTTGTTGCCAGTTGAAATATCCCTCACTGCAATCATTGTCTGACCACTGCCACTCTCCCTTCCAGTCTCCCTTCTTTAACCCTATCCAGGCTGCTCCAGTATAACCACTGTGTACAGCTTTCATCTGTCTGTCCAAGTCCTCCACGTTGTCTATGGTGGCCAGGTCCGTGTAATTCTGTCTGCAGTAACTCTGTGCTTCAGTCCAGGTCTTATTTTGGTTCACAAAGTGATACTCGTCATGAGAGAGGCGTGTTGCAGATGAACAGTGTCCCGCTAGAATGCCATATACCTCCACCTCACACAGAGTGAGAATTTTGTTATTGCCATGGATGATCACACTGACATAGTGTCCCTCCATCTCATTACACTGGAAGGTCTGGTCCTGTACTGTTGTCATGTTGGAGATGACTGCACATATGGGGTTGTTGTTGCCGTTGTTCTCCAGTGAATTACCAATACGAATCTCTGCACCATTGAGCCTATCAGGATTGCTGTTTCTGTTGGTGATTACAACAGTAGTCACGTTGTACACATCCAGCAGGTTCACTCTCCACCAGGGGCAGGCCTCGATCTTTGTGTGGGTGCAGGATCCGTGGTCGGCGTTTGGGTCTTTGTTCCCGTCAATGGCATTAGAAGCTTTCACATGATTATCATCATCATTGTACTGTGATGACTGAGTGGCCACTCCTTGTAACGCAACGTTTACTGTTGAGGTACTGCTCATCTGGGCTAATAACGCAACTCCCATTAAAGAGCAGAGAGATAGACTCCACTGCATGGTTAGTGGTGGAGGCTTAATTCAATCATCTGTCTTCTGTTCGATTTGAAGTTCTCTCTGTGTCTCTCTCACTCGTTCTGTACATCCGTCACCTTTACTTGCCAGTATATCATCCTATGTACACAATGAAACTCTTTCATGATTCATATCCTGGGATGTACAGCCTGCTGTACCTAGCCAGATCTTTATCTATGCTATGCAAAGCAATGTTTTGTAGTTTGACTACATCCTGTTTTTTTTTGGTTTTCCACGCCATTGGTTGCTCCATGCAAATAATGGATATTTTAGTTTTTTTTTGTGGTAACGGGGTGAGAGTGTGCATCCCTCTCCTATTCAAATAGCTTTCTACTCTTCCTCTTTCAAATCATTTAACCAATGACCGATACTCAGTGACCGAAACTCATTGAGTCAGGGAGAAAAACAGAATAGAAAGACACTTTGTAAAGAAAGATAAATCCATAAGCTGAACATTTTTTTTCTTCCAATTTTATGTCTTCGTAGTGAGGGTAGTAGCCCATGCTCTTAGTCCCTGAGCTTCCTGGCTACTCATGTCAAATAGTGAAGATTTTGTGTAGTGGATGTGAAACTCATCTGTAGAATGTTGACTGGATTACATCGGTCACATCACCTAACCTGAGATTCAGAAGCCAACTGTTGCTCCCAGAGTCTCTTTCTCTATTGGCTAAGACAGTTGACTTTGAGTGGCGTCTTGTTGTGCAGAAGGTTGTGAGTTCCAGCCACAGCTCGTGGCATAATATAATGCACTCTGTTACACTTAGATAATAGTGTCCTGAATAAAACCTGTTGGTCTTTATCTGCAGGTTCACTCTGGCTCCTCAGTGGCACCCTGACTGGATGCTCATGTTGGTCTTCACTCACACACACGTCACCGTGACTGTGACTTTGGGGCTGCTGTTTGTACCAAAGGTAACCCTGCTCTCTCTCCTTTCACTTTTCCCTGAATACAGAACCAGTACATTAAACAGCTTCGATAATGGTTATCGTACTGTAATTGAAATGCACCTCTGGGTATTTCTTCTCTTCAGTCCTGTGGAGAACTTTTAAACACTTTCGCTGAGTGGGGAATAAACCGTTCATTTCTAGTCTTAATTAGACGCCTCAAAAGTAGAAAACAATGGGGACATGTTTCACAAAGACACACACACTGTGGAAAAGTGCACCAGAACATTTTAAATAATATCACTCTGTCTGTTTTTTCCCCCCTCTCATTAGTGTCTGTCCACAAGGACCCAGGCGAGTGATGACATTGCCACTGAAACCTATGAAGAGGAGCTGGACATGGGCCGGTCCGGGTCCTACCTCAACAGCAGCATCACCTCAGCCTGGAGCGAACACAGCCTGGACCCCGAGGACATACGGGTGAGCAGGGTCCCTCCCTTTTTTTTCTCTGTTCTGTAAACTTCATTTGTTCTGGTTTTCAAGTTTTCAAGTTTTAATGTCATGGGTGAAAGACTCCCATAGTGAATGGAGAATGGCAAATGGAGAATGGAGAATGGAGAATGGAGAATGGTGAATGGAGAATGGCAAATGGAGAATGGAGAATGGTAAATGGAGAATGGCAAATGGAGAATGGCGAATGGAGAATGGCGAATGGAGAATCCATCGATTTGGATAGCCATGGAGGGTAGCTTGTCCGAGAGCCATGTTTCAGAAAAGCAGAGAATATTGCAGTTTTGAGAGTCCCGCTGGTAGCAAATCCGCGATCGGATGTCATCCATCTTATTATCAAGTGATTGGCCAGTAGAATGGAGGGAAGAGATGGCCTGTTCTCCCTTCCCCTTAATCTCGCTAGTTTCCTCCCTCTCTTGCCTCTGTAACGTCAACGTTTCCTCTTGGGTAGCTCGAAAATTGGGTCAGAATTACAGAAAGATTCCAGAGCAGATGAGTCGAAGATGAAGCCTGAATTGAGGTAAGTAACTGCCGATCTGATGTTAAAAAGTTATTGTCGGTTTTAAGAAATGATAGCGGATACTTTTAGAGAAAATAAAGTAAAAATAAACAACAAAATAATCACAAAATAGCAAAGTTTGGTCGGAGCTTGCAAACGGCGCAATCCAGTATGGCACCAAGATTTTCACATCTTACAATGTAGAGACTGTTTAGATTAAGCACCCATTTGCTGTTTTGTTTTGGAACATTCGGGATTGTAATAATTAGTGATTCAAATGTAATTTGTATAACGCTTTTCATTACAAAGAAATATGCAGCTGCCTAGATTTGATAAAATGGCGATGGTGTCCTGTTTGGTTTTGATGTATACTTGAGTATCAGCAAAGCAGTGAAAGTTGATGATGTAATGTCTGAGTAGTTAGGTGAGTGGGAGCGTGTAGATTAAAACAGGATTGGCCCCAACACTTAACCCTGTGGGATGTCGCTACCTTGTGGCAACATTCCAGTCTGTCAAGGAAATGGACCATGGTTAGTTTGGTTTGTGTCTGTGATGTGTCTGTGATGGTTTGTGTCTGTGATGTCAGTTTATGTCTCTAGAGCAACAACAAAACATTTGCATTGAACAAGCAATATGTTTTCTCATCCACTTCCTTCTCTCTCTCTCTCTCTCTCTCTCTCTCCCAACCCATCCCTCTGTGTCATCATTGTAGGACGAGCTCAAGAAGCTTTACGCCCAACTGGAAGTCTACAAGCGCAAGAAGATGCTGGCCAACAACCCACACCTGCAGAAGAAGCGCAGCTCCAAGAAGGGCCTGGGCCGCTCTCTCATGAAGCGCCTCACTGAGATCCCGGAGACCTTGCACCGACATGGCAGCTATGGCAGCCGTGAGGAACGTGACAGTAGTGAGCACGGGAGCAACCGCAGCACCCTTCGACGGAATCCCTTCGACTCGTCCCATTCAGGTCACAAGTCCAGGGAAGACTCTTTGAAGAGCAAAGTTCTGGGTCTGAATAAGTCACACAGCTACGACCACGTTTGTGACCAAGCTGAGAAAACTGCCGGCGGAGAGGGCTCGGGTGTGGACAAAATGGCCACCGGCGATGGTTCCTTGCTGGGATCTCTCATTAGGAGGCAGGTTAAGAAGTCACCGGAGCCTGCCTCAAAGCAGGAACCGGCTGAGTCAGTGCCCTTGGTCTGCAAGTCAGCCAGCGCGCACAACTTCACAGTGGACAAAAAGCCCATTCAGCTGAGGACATCCATCATGCAGAAGTCACTGAGTGTCATCACCAGTGCCAAAGACAAGATGCCCGGGCTCACCAGCAAGACCCATAGCACAGAGGATGCCAGCAAGAAAGGACTCAAGGGTCGCGATGGGAGGATGCTGTCTGAGGTGGACGAGATGGAGTGTTATCCTAAGATGATCATCAGCCAGTCGGTAGAGTACTCCAGGACACCCATGGCTAAGATGGGCATCATGAAGCAGCAGGTGAGTGGCAGCCAGCCGTCCATCAATACAGAGCCGGGGAGAAACCTGTATGACCTCTCCGAGGTGTGCTCTTGGGATGTGGAGGACCCCCCAACCCCGTCAGAAGGAAGGTCCCAGAAGCATGTGTCCATTGCTCTGGGAGAGACCACCACGGTCCACAGGGGTGATGGTGGTGGTGGCACGGGTAGCACCAAGGGCAGTCGCTCCCAACAGAAGCAGCAGAGAGCCGCGGGGCAATTGCCTGCAGGCCGACAGCGCTCCAAAGAGAAGGGGGGTGAACGAGACGAGGCCAGAGAAACAAGGAAGCCCAGGTCTCCCAGATCTCCGCTCCTGCTCAAACCGGAGGTGTGCCCCTGGGCCTTTGAGGTGCAGCCGGTGTTGGGAGGCGATTCAGACTCCATCTCCCCAGAGAGGATCAGACGTAAGAGGAGCGTCACACCCACTGATGGGAAGCCCAAGATCCTCCACTCAGACTACTCCAAATCCACAGGGAGTCTGCTGCAGCCGCCCACCCAGATGGTGGACATCTGTCCCTGGGACTACAATGAAGCCCCAGCCCCGCCTTCCCCCAGCCAGGAGAAGACCTGCTCCAGTCCCACGGCTCACTCCAAGCGGAAACGAAAAGGTTCGTGCTCCTCCAAAGAAAGGGGAGAGAGGGGTGAGAGAGAGAAAGGAGGGAGGGACAAGGAGGAAGAGAAGCAGCACAGGTCAAAGAGCAAGGAGAGCTCCTCCAGCAGGCCCTCGGAAAGACCACGTGTCAGCCAATCATCAGAGGGTGGTCCGGTCACCGTGCCAACATCCGGGAGACGGAGGAGCTCGACGAGAGACCCGGAGGCGTCGGAGAACAAGAGGGTGGAGGCGTGCCCGTGGGAGGTAGAGGACGCGCATGCCAGCGTAGCACAGACAAAGCCTTCTCCAGCGAAAGAAAACTCTTTGAGTTCTAATTACAAACAACCCGTAAGCACTGCTAAAAGGGTTGACGTTTGCCCCTGGGATTTTGAAGACAATGGGTCAGAGAAAAGTGCATGATAATCAGAATGATAGACTATGTGTTTTGTATTCACGGCACAAAAGCCTTGCAAACTGGGTTATAAAGATAAGGGTGGGAAAAACAGTTGCACTGTGGTTATGTCAAAATAATTTTGTGAAGTAAAACATGACACTACGGTCTGTTAAAGCATTCCAAACAAAGTATTTGTTCAATTACAAAGTCCTGTTGTTAGTTGTGCCATTATGCAGCTTAAAGTCACTTTATCCGCAATGTTGAGAAATGTTTAGTCGGCACTATTTGCTTGTACATTTGCTCAGTTTTCAGTTTTGCACGTTTTGTCACACTCTTTAATACATTAAACACATCCTTACTACCTGTGAGGGAATTTACACTGAATTAATTACAGATAACAATCTGATTAAGACAGGTTTGTACAAGAACGTGAGACTGATTTAACCAGTCCATTTTTGTAAACAACTAATTGATGATATTGTCACATGTTCCATTATACTAGACTGGAGTTCTCTTTTGTCTGTATCCTGCACCTGGGTCATTCCATTATGCTAGACTGGAGTTCTCTTTCATCTGTATCCTGCACCTGGGTCATTCTTGTCAAGTAGTGGGCCAAGTATGAATTCAGCATGTTGGTCATTGGGAAGTGTATAATGTAACTTCCATATGAAGCACAGTGCACAGATAATTATACTGTTCATTCTGGGGCCTTATAGATTATACTAAGGATGTGAATTTGAAGTGTTGAGTAGGAGAAATAGCTACATAGGTGCACCATACATAGTTACCACTTGCATAGCAACATGAGGATGCACCCCCTTAAGGAAGAGTATCTCACCTGTATTTGGTCTCCTTTCAGTCAAACATGCTTTGTGTTCATACAAAAAACAAACTGAAGTTTATCTTTGATGCATATGTTTTGTAAAACTGCTGTAGAATGTGGCAGAGCCTTCCAGAAATTGCTTTGTGTCAATTCATCAACTTACATCCAAAATGCTACAGCATTTAGTAATGGACATTTTTTGCAACAGAAATGTACGTTTCTTATTGGACAAGTTCAACTTTGTCCCTCCCCTGTTTCAGTCTGTTTTCCTCCAGTTGGCTTCCTAGTGAGTAAGACCCAGCTAATCCGTAACACAATTCTTCTCAGTGGTGGAAAAAGTACACAATTGTCATAGTTGAGTAAAAGTAAAGATACCTTATTGGAAAATTACTCAAGTAAAAGTGAAAGTCACCCAGTAAAACAGTACTTGAGTAAAAGTCTAAAAGTATTTGGTTTTAAATATACTTAAGTATCAAAAGTAAAAAGTATAAATCATTTCAAATTGCTTATATTAAACAAGCCAAACGGCACAATATCTTGTTTTAATTTTTTTACGGAAAGCCAGGGGAACACTCAGACATCATTTACAAATGAAGCATTTGTGTTTAGTGAGTCTACCAGATCAGAGGAAGTAGGGATGACCAGGGATGTTTTCTTGATAAGTGTGTGATTGGACTGTTTTCCTGTCCTGCTAAGTATTCAAATGTAACAAGTATTTTTGGGGTTTCTGGATAAATGTATGGAGTAAAAAAGTAAATTATTGTCTTTAGGAATATAGTGAAGTAAAAGTACAAATTGTCAAAAGTATAAATAGTAAAATATAGATATCCCCAAAAAAACACGACTTAAGTAGTACTTTATAAAGTAGTTGTACTTAAGTACTTTACACCATTGATTCTGCTGTATCCAGTAACGCTATAGTAAGGATACAGTAATGCTACAGTGACTTCTGCATGACAGTAAACATATTGGCCCAACGTCTCACTGCTCTTAGCAAACTCTGTTCTGTTATAACCTGTTTGTTGAGTGAACTTGTACCACTGTCGTCTTCTTACTATAATGCTTGGTAACACGCTGTTGCATCCACATAGGAATATTTATATTGTACATTTATATTGTGTTCTGTTGTAGTCGCATGTACATAACTCCCCCCTAAACCTGCAATAAATATTTCTATGAAACTCAATATCTTTTTCTGTTGTTATTTGATGGGTAGTGTCAAACAGTGCTGACCAACCCTGTTCTGGGAGAGAAAACCGACTATTTCATAACACAGAACAACACTACCCCCTGGTGGTGATGAGCATACATAACCAAACTGTTGACAATAACAATGTACACTGAGAGTACAAAACTTTAGGAACACCTGCTCTTTTCACCTGATGAAAAGCTATGATACCTTAGTGATGTCACTTCAATCAGTGTAGATGAAGGTGAGGAGACAATTGTTTTTTTTAATTGATTTTTAAGCCTTGAGACAATTGAGACATGGATTGTGGATGTGTGCCATTCAGAGGGTGAATGGGCAAGACAAAAGGTTTTAAGTGCCTTTGAACAGGGTATGGTAGTAGGTGCCAGGCGCACCAGTTTGTGTCAAGAACTGCAACGCTGCTGGCTTTTTCACGGTCAACAATTTCCCGTCTGTATCAGTAATGGTCCACCACATAAATGATATCCAGCCAACTTGACAAAACTGTGGGAAGTATTGGAGTCAACATGGGCCAGCATCCCTGTGGAACGCTTTTGACACCTTGGAGTCCATACCCCAACGATTTGAGGCTGTTCTGAGGACAAAAGAGGGTGCATACCAATAATTAGGAATGCATTCTTAAGGTTTTGTACACTCAGTGTATATTTTCTGCAGGGCCTGTATTTCAAACCCAAATAATGTCAAAGTCTCTGAAAGTGATTGTGTTGTTGTTTGAAGTTAGTTTGAGATGATTTGGGACATGGAATCTAAAGGATGGTACTTTGGAGAACATTGACTTTTGGTTAGAAAATATTTGTGTTATTGACAATGACAAAGTAAACAAGACTACAGGGTGGATAGCAATCTCTCCTTGTCCATAGACTGCTATCAATAAGGAAACAAATGTGTTCATTTGTAATTTGGCTGAATGAGCCCCATTTAAGGGGCTCACACATGCTCATGACAAGTCTTATAATGGTACTTTCTCACAATCCATAAATTATTGTACAGATTAGAATTTTATTAGGTGTCTAATATCAGACTAATGAAGTCCCAACATAATAAATTATACTTGAGCCTAACAGATGGCTAACTTGTAAAAACCCTTACATTTTTAGACATTTAATCCAGCGCATTGAATTATTAAATATTGAATATACTATTGAATATACTGAACATATATTGAATATGTGTTGATATTATAATATAATAGAAAATACTGTATATCAGAGAATGACAAGCATCTGGTCAGTACTGGGTTAAAGTTGAATACAGAGAGGGACTGTGGGCTGTAGTGCAGGGTCAAAGCTGAATACAGAGAGGGACTGTGGGCTGTAGTGCAGGGTCAAAGCTGAATACAGAGAGGGACTGTGGGCTGTAGTTACTTTGTGTTCTGACAATAAACAACAGAGGCTTTGTCTTTTCTACTTGTGTGTAAATGATGGTGGTTATGCTTATTTGTTTATTAGGAGTTAGTCCATTTTATTACATAATCTACACCGTAACAGAATTTTTTTATTTATAGAGTAATTTGGGGTATTATCAACAGTAAAATACTTTGAAACGTTTTACTCCAGCATGCTGTAAATTATGGTGCATTGTGGGAAAAGGTTGTGGGCCGGGAAAGACTTACTGTATTTTGAATGGTGCTGTAATTCAACCACACCTAATACAGTACCATACCATATCTTTGGAGAGCCTTTTGATCAAGGTATTTTGAAGCGTGCTTTGTAAGAAGCTATATTTGTTGCATCCGTGAGTGAGAATGCTGTACCAATTTATCTTTTATGTGATTATAGTGCCACATCAATGGAACATTTATAGGGGACAGATTGAAGTGGCAGCCAGTCTTGAACCTTAAATGGTTGAGTATTTTGCCATATCTTTTTGGTCTGTTTTGCCCTGTAGTTGCTGCCAGTTTGGAAGCCTTTGTTAAGGCCTTTAAAAGTGCCTCCAAATATTAATTCATATGCTGTAAACACTCTACTTAGCAACCAACCTGCTTGCACCACTCCCTTGTCAATACAGTATAATACTGTGAAATACAAACCCCTCTCATCAATGAATTTCATTCATTCATTCTGATTACGGTAGCGTTTACTTTTTTACAGTATAATACAGTCAATTTTAGAGTATTGTAGTGTGTGTCATTATACAGTACTTGCTTTGCTACCGTATTTATATTACAGTAGGTGTACTGTAATATGAAATACTGAATTTGACTGCCTGAAAACTACTGTAAACTCCTGTCAAATTCATACACGGTAACCCTTTATTTTAAATTTTACATCTTACATTTTATCTCCAGAATAGAATTGAATGTATTGTAAACCGATTACTGATAAGTTTTTGTAATAAAAATCTTACATTTTATCTCCAGAACAGAATTACATGTATTGTATAATGATTACTGATAAGGTTTTGTCTCACCTTGACCGATGTTAATTATTTGTTATATTATGCATGATTTCAATGTATACTGAACAAAAATATGAATGCAACATTCAACAATTTCAAATTGTTTACTGTTACAATTAAAATAAGGTTATCAGTCAATTGAAATAAATGAATTAGGCCCTAATCTATGGACTGTGCAGGGGTGCAGCCATGTGTGGGCCTGGGAGGGCATTGGCCCACCCACTGGGGAGCCAGGCCCAGACAATCAGAATTCGTGTTTCCCCACAAAAGGGCTTTACTACCCCCTCCCCCCCTCAGATGATCCCGCAGGTGAAGAAGCTGGATGTGGATGTCCCGGGCTGGTGTGGTTATACATGGTCTGTGGTTGTGAGACTGGTTGGAGACGTACTGACAAATTCTCTTAAATTAACATTTAATTATTGGGAAACAGCTCTAGTGGACATTCCTAAAGTCAGCATGCCAATTGCACGCTCCCTCAAAACTTGAGACATCTACAGCATTGTGTTGTTTGACAAAACTGCACATTTTAAAATGGCCTTTTATTGTCCTCAGCACAAGGTGCACCTGTGTAATGATCATGCTGTTTAATCAGCTTGTTGATATCAACTTGATATGCCACACCTGTCAAGTGGATGGATTATCTTGGCAAAGGAGAAATGCTCACTAACAGGGATATAAATAAATCTGTGCGCAACATTTGAGAGAAATAAGCTTTTATTGTGCATATGGAACATTTCTGTGATTATTTCAGCTCATGAAACATTCCAAATAATGCCATAGTCTGAAAATAGATTATATAGATTCTAGTCTGTCTGAAGTAACCTGAAAGCACATTAAAAAATGTAATTTAAATCCAATTCGGCTGTGATTATTTTTGATTTGACAAGTTTAAGGACCAGACATTGAAATGGGTTTAGAATATTTATTTGAAGAAATGTAATGGATGTCAGAAAGATTCAGGAAGGGAATGAGAATTGGGCCAGATGAAGCCAAAATCCTTGGAGGAACCTAAGAGATACTAGACAGAAGAGGTCATGCAAAACTTGATCATGCTAGTAACACACAGTGACATGCATTACAGAACACAGAGGAGGAACGTTAGTTTGACCAGGTAGAAAGTAGGGTGGCAGTGGTGATTAAAGAGAGTGAGGACAGGTGTGGAGGCTGATTAGCAATGTGTTGCAGCAATGCTAGTTGAGTTAGTAGGGAACAGCGTTCAAGGCAACTACTGTAGTGAAGTGTTGCGTTCAAGTTTTGTCCTATCTCCTGAATTTTTGTTCATTCTTAACACCATTTATGGTTTAGTTGATTTCAATTCAATATAAAAGTAGTAGCCTATACTTCTTATGTTATACAGTATCAAAACAGTTTAAATCAATGGTTTTAATTCACTAAATCACAGTACACAAACCGAAATGATTCAAGTTAAGTAGCTAGATAGGATGATCACTAAACGCTTTCACCAGTGTCGTAATTAGCCTAGTAAATTGATAAAGGCGGGTGACGTCAGCTATGCTGGCAGGGCTGGTCCTTCGTGTGCAGAAAAGACCTCTTCAAGAGTGAACAGTGAGTAGGACATTGACTGACCCGACACTGTACATCATCCTCGCTGGATTGAAAACAAGAGTTGCAACATGGGCAACGTCCAAGTGAGTGTCAAGTTTTGGACAATTTTCTTTTTAAGTGCGTTATCAGCTTTTGTTGACTTTCTAAGCCTAGTAGCCTATTTGATGCTACTGTACAGTGTAGCCGGAAAGTGAACGAATGAGTAGGCTGCAACGCTCATTTTAAATGCGTCTAGGTACCACTCGACTGAGTCAATGATCTACATGTCAAAGATCTAGTAATTTATATTATGTTAGAATGTAAGAAGAATTAAGCTAAATGGCCCATCCTATTGGTTATCAAGTCACTTTAAAGCTTTAAAATGTGCGTTCTTAGAAAATGTATCCAAATGGGTAGTCTTCATATATGATTTGTGTATGAGTGGAGCATAATTTATCCATAAAGAGCCTACTGTTCATCATAGCCTGTTATAAATGTAGGCTATGCAGCAGGACCATTCATATGTCAACCGACTGTATATCAAATGAGTGTTAGGAGCGTGGCAGCTTGAGTAGGCTGCTTGTCTCTGGAATTTCTCAGAAATGCTCTACACTAAATGATCAATAAGGTTGCATTGTCTTTGCGAGGAAGGGAGGCTGACGCCTAAGTAGCTTTGTAGCAATACGCAATTGCCCCATGACTCAGCGCACAGAGACTGCACCCTTTGCTAGACTAGGAAAGGAGGGGAATCTGGCCTACTGTATTCAACCATGAAGGAAAAGTATTTCTAACCGAAAATTCTTTCATTTTTAGGATGCATTATGTGGCATAGACCTATGATTATTTGAGACATATGATATCATGGGAAAGCATATTTTTGTATGTTATATTAGTGTCATTGGTGTCCTGATTCTGAATGTTTTCTCATAGCCAACTATTACCCCCTATGAGGAGTTCGATGTCGTGGCTGATATCAAGGCCATTCGCAAATCCTGCAAAGGTTTGGGTAAGTGTATGGACTCGTGTACTTCCGTTCAATCACAATATTCCATTCAAGCATTAATCTAGGCCAAAGGCTATAGGATTCTCAAATCTGAGCCTTGAGGTCCACAGTACGGTAGTTTTTCTTGTCTCCCTAATTAATTGATTAATCAATGTCAGTGATTGGCCAGAGCGAAGTTCTAGGGTAGGTCTGAATCAGTTCCTGATTAGAAGGGGCAGAATGTAAACCAGCATTACTGAGGATTAGTACAGGAACTTGTCAATATTTTCCATAGTCCCTTGCATAGGGTCATGTATGTGTTTACTTGCACATCACAGATAGATGCATGACATCATCCATCTGATCAGAAATAAAGTGACCCGATCACTATGTATCCACCAATATGAGTCAATTATGCAGCGACGTAAGGATCAACGGATTATACAATGATAGTAGGACAATATACATCTTATTTATTGACACTGCATAAATGGATAGTTTTGAGCATCCACGGATCAACTGTTTGCAACTTTTTATTTGTTTTTTTTAAGTGTCTTTCTGATTCCTCTCCACAGGGACGGATGAGGAGGCCATCATTGAGATCCTGGCCAATCGTTCATCAGCACAGCGCTTGGAAATCAAGCACGCGTACTTCGAGAAGTATGACGACGTGAGTCGTTTCTCATCCGTAGACTCATGCAGTCAACACATTTAAGAAATGTTTATGTGAAATGCAGAGTCCAACTGTTTTCTTTGACTTTCGCATACTTCGTTTGAGTTGTAGGGGAGAAATACTTTTTGGAGCACAAGATGATGTCCCAAACGATGAGTTAGTGCGGTGAATGAGAGATGGAAATACTAACATGTAAAACATTTTTTAATGAATGTTGATGCCACTGTACAGAATTTCGCCTCCTAGATTTCTTTATTCCACTTTGCTTGCCTCCTTGAAATGGGAACATTTTGTATAGGAATCGAGGTAAGAACTTTCTAGTTTAAAGGAGAGTGGAATTCCACTGTCCTTTCATACATGTATACTTGATCTAGACAGTACAGAAGTAGAGGGAGGATGCAGTGATTGACCCCTGGTCTTTGGTGGGGAGGCAGACGTGACAGCAGCAGGTGTGTTAACACTATACCACAGGGTTTGCACGAGGAAAGACTTTTGAGATCGTCTGTTCTATGTATTGTCCATACTAAGGAGTTGGAGGAGGTGTTGAAGAAGGAGCTGACTGGTAGTTTTGAGATGGCCATCGTGGCCATGCTAGATCCGCCACACATCTACTCTGCCAAGGAGCTGAGGAAGGCCATGAAAGGGGCGGGCACCGACGAGGCAGTTCTGGTGGAGATCCTGTGCACCAGCACCAATCAGGTATGTTGTTACTGGACCATTAAGCCAATTGGGTCTCCTTTAAAAAATATGTAAATAATTTCACCTTTATTTAACCAGGTAGGCTAGTTGAACAAGTTCTCATTTACAACTGCGACCTGGCCAAGATAAAGCAAAGCGGTTCGACACATACAACAACAGAGTTACACATGGAATAAACAGACAGTAGAAAAATCTATACACTGCATATGCAAATGAGGTAGGATTTGGTGGCGAAGTAATTACAATATAGTAGTTTAGCACTGGACTGGTAGGATGTGCAGTAGATTAATTATTCTTGAATAAAGGCTTATCGGGTATGGGTTTATTGGCCCAACTTGCATTGATTTGGACTGTCATGGTCAAATCTGCACTCTGCAGGAATGTACACACACGATAATGACAAACAATGCTGTTCAGCAGATCATTTTACCTGGCCCAATGCTGTTCAACAGATCATTACCTGTCCAACTGAATTTTTTTAGACGGAGCATATTATTATTATGTATATTTAGTGAATGAAAACAGAAATGCTAAAGCAGAATGTCTCTTGTTATTCCCTGACTCTCTCCCAACAGGAGATCCTGACTTGCCAGGAGGCGTATGCCCAGGGTAAGTATTTTTAGCCAGGACTTCATAGCACATTTTATGGTCCAGAATATGGTCCGTCAACCCACACACTACCAGTGTTCTTGTATTTATGTGTGAGTCACTAAGATGAATCGCAGTGGAATCGGTCATGTTTTCCTCTCTCGTTTGCTGGTGGAGATTTGGACATGACATTCTAAATTCATTTTAGAGTAATTTTACAGCTTTAGGGAAATCTCCAAACTGTCGCTGAAACGTGACACTGTTTACCCCCTTAAACAATATGCTGACCCAATGTCTATGCCAGGGGAATTATTGATGCATTCCATGCTGTTGTGATATTGAATTCACATTCTTCTGAAATTGCTGGCCTTTCATAGTATTGCTTTTTGACATTCCATTATTTGGGTTTGTGAACTTTTGTCTTATGTTGCTACTTTGTTTTCCTAACACATCTGAAATTGTGTTTTTCTTTATTTTTACTTTTTCTACATTGTAGAGTAATAGTGAAGACATCACTATGGAATCATGTAGTAACCAAAAAAGTGTTAAACAAATCCTAATACATTTTAGATTCTTCAAAGTAGCCACCCTTTGCCTTTGACAGTTTTGCACACTCTTGGCATTCTCTCAACGACCTTCACCTGGAATGATTTTCCAACAGTCTTGAATGAGTTCCCACATATGCTGAGCACTTGTTGGCTGCTTTTCCTTCACTCTGCTGTCCTACTCATCCCAAACCATCTCAATTGGGTTGATGTCTGACTGTGGAGGCCAGGTCATCTGATGCAGCACTCCATCACTCTCCTTCTTGGTCGGTCAAATATCCCTTACACAGCCTGGAGGTGTGTTGGGTCCTTTTACAAATGATAGTCCCACTAAGCACAAACCAGATGGGCTGGCATATTGCTGTGGTTTCCTTGCTGGTTAAGTGTGCCTTTTGAATTCTAAATAAATCAGACCGTGTCACCAGCAAAGCACCATCACACCACCACCTCCATGCTTCACGGTGGGAACCACACATGCGGAGATCATCCATTCACCTAGGCTGCGTCTTACAAAGACACGGTGGGAAAATCTCAAATTTGGACTCATCAGACCAAAGGACAGATTTCCACTGGTCTAATGTCCATTGCTTGGGCCAAGAAACATGAGCAAGTCTCTTCTTATTGGTGTCCTTTAGTAGTGGTTTCTTTGCAGCAATTTGACCATGAAGGCCTGATTCATGCAGTCTCCTCTGAACTGTTGATGTGTCTTCAACTCTGAAACATTTATTTGGCCTGCAATTTCTGAGGCTAGTAACTCTAAAAAAAATGTATCCTCTGCAGCAGAGGTAACTCTGGGTTTTCCTTTCCTGTGGCGGTCCACATGAGAGCCAGTTTCATAGCGCATGATGGTTTTTGCAACTGCACTTGAAGAAAGTTAAAAAAAATTCAGTATTGACTGACCTTCATGTCTTAAAGTAATGGCGTGTAGTTTCTCTTTGCTTATTTGTGCTGTTCTTGACATAATATGGACTTGGTCTTTTACCAAATAGGGCTATCTTCTGTATACCATCCCTACCTTGTCACAACACACCGGATTGGCTCAAATGCATTAACAAGGAAAGAAATTCCACAAATTAACTTTTAAACAAGGCATACCTGCTAACTGAAAAGCATTCCAGGTGACTACCTCATGAAGCTGGTTGAGAGAATGCAAGCTGTCAAGGCAAAGGTTGGCTACTTTGAAGAATCTCAAATAAAACAAAATGTTTTTATTACTACATGATTCCTTATGTGTTACTTCATAGTTGATGTATTCACTATTCTACAATGTAAAAATATAGAAAAACCCTTGAATGAGTAGGTGTCAACTTGACTGGTACTGTACATTTGGAATAACCTTTGACCTCTACACTGAGACCCATTTGTTTACCCTCCAGTGAACGAACGTGACCTTATGGCTGACATTGAGGATGACACCAGTGGAGATGTCAAGAACCTCCTGATATCTCTTCTGCAGGTAGACGGGGTGATATTCTATGCTTAAAGTTCCTTGTGTCAAATATACACATTTTTGCACCAATTGATCACGTGACAAGGCGAAACAAGACATCAACTGAAGTTGTTCCCCTTTGGGAAGCCAGTCTGGGCCTTGTGCCCACTCTTTCACCACCCCCTCTCACTTCCCCTGCACTAAAAGGTACATTACATATATCCTATCACAATGACCATGTAAATTGATTTGGATAAGAATGACTGCTAGGTATGAACGTTAATAGAAGTAAATGGGGAAACAGGAAAATGCATTTTGGTTTGGGAAACCTTCCTTGTAATGCCGCTTTCACTCACAACATACCTTTGCTTGATGGGTTGATTCTTCCCAGACCTGCTCTCTTTCACTCTTACCCAGTCTGTCTCCATCTTTTCTTTGTCCCCCTTTGCATCTCTTCTTTACCCCCTTCTCTCTACCTCTACCCTGATAGGCTAACCGGGATGAGGGCTTCGAGGTGGACGAGGGACTGGCCGAGCAGGATGCTACCGCTATGTTTGAGGTGAGCTCTCACTATGTACGGTACCAGGCTCTTGTTTTATGTCTGTTACTATCAACCTCTCATGATGCTCTAGGAATCAGTATGAAGGTAAAGGTAAGACTTCATTCCTGTTGTGCAACAACAAATGGCGGTAGAGGAACGTGAGTAACTAATTTCTTTAGAGTAAATCTGCCGTTGACATCAATGCGTGCGGATCTCGAGCCAGAATTCCTTTTATTTTTTTATAAGCACTGACTGTATGTATCCCTGTGCTTTCTGCTGGTGTGTGTATTCTGGTCTTGATGAAAAGTGTCTTTGTTTGTGGATGTCAGGCAGGAGAGGGTCGTTTTGGAACGGACGAGTCCACCTTCAGTTACATTCTGACACACAGGAACTACCTGCAGCTTCAGGCCACCTTCAAGATCTATGAGCAGGTATGTACAGTACACCTGCTATTTTCCACTGGGGGGGGGGGTCATGAACTCTGTCAACACTCTGAATTGACAATAATAGTCAACAGTGTAAGAAAATAACCGTTATTACTAGGTTGGTCCAGTGGCGTAAGACGCTGCCTCATCCCACATACTGCTGCAGATCTGTCCTACTGCTCTTTCCTCGATCTGTCCTATCCAATAAACAAGGAATGCGTGAGGAGTGGGACTGCCCCACTTTTAAAAAAAATAAAGAAATAAAACCATTTGCCTTTTAAATGGAGCCACTTCTAAGTACTTGGGGAAATTGCCTGGCAGTATCAGTTATGTTTTGTACTCAGTATGAACATGGACTTGTTCTTGATTCTGCGTTCACTGTCTTGTTGTGTTCTCTTCAGCTCTCTGGGACAGAGATCCTGGATGCCATTGACAACGAAGCCACTGGGACCTTAAAGGAGTGTTACATCACCCTGGGTATGTCATTTTTAGAGGCCATGTTTTACATGGTTGCTAACTACCTGTAAGTTAAATACATTGAACAAAAATATAAACAACATGTAAAGGGTTGGTTTTGTGCGCTGAAATAAAAGATCCCAGAAATGTTCCATAATGCACATCTTATTTCTCTCTATTTGTTTACATCCCTGTCGGTGAGCATTTCTCCTTTGCCAAGATAATCCATCCATTTCTCTACCATAAGCCACCCCCAACATCGTTTGAGAATTTAGCAGTACGTCCAACTGGCCTCACAACTGCAGACCATGTGTAGGGGCTCCAGGTAGCCTAGTGGTTTAAGAGCGTTGGGTCAGTAATGGAAAGGTTACTGGTTTCAGTCTCTGACCTGACTAGGTGAAAAATCAGTTGACATGCCCTTATTGTTCCTTTAAGTTGCTCTGGGTTCTTCACCTATGGGATAGTCTGAGATCTGCCACCCAGACAGCTGATGAAATTGAGTAGTATATCTGTCTATAAATGAAGCCCTTTTTGTGGGGAAAAAACAAAAATCTGATTGGTTGGGTCTTGCTCCCCTGTGGGTGGGCTTAAACCCACACACTGTGCCCCTTCCAGTCATGTGACATCTATAGATTAGGGCCTAATGAATTTATTTAAATTGACTGATTTTCTTATGAACTGTAACTCAGTGTAATTGTTGCATGTTTTTATATTTTTGTTCAATATCGCTAACTAACTTTGCTAACTGAGGGTGAAACCATTCACTGCCATTTAGTTGTGAATGTGACGTAAAGCAAACGAATTCACCAAGTGTCTGAAGGAGTAATCATGACTTCCTCATGAGATGATAGCATAGTGGGTAGACTCCAAAATGAGGAAGTAAACTTTCATTCATCAAATGTAAACAGAACCGTGGTATTTCCTGTTTTTTGACTGCGTTGACATGACATTGAACCCAATGCTGGAGTTTGACTCGGTGCCCCCTCCACTCGGTGCTTCGTGAGGCACACAGGGAAGTATTCATCTGTCTGCATGCACGTCTCTTTCTCTACAGTGCGGTGTGCCAAAAACCCTCAGCTCTATTTTGCCCGTCGCCTGAATGCTGCAATGAAAGGGGCAGGCACCGACGAAGACACGCTCATCCGCATCATCGTTGGTCGCTCAGAGGTATGACATCAAGGCATGAGACACCAGAATATTACTTTTAAGGGGTTTAGTATCACCGATGTGTTTTCTAAAGCTTTTGTCCTGTTAGGCCTTGCCTTCTCCCCTCCCCCCCTGTTTTCCTAACAGCGTTGTGTAGGGCTTACGATGGAGGGTGGTGCCACAATAATTGTTGCTTGAGCAAATGACATGACCTTGCTCAGGAATCACACTGTTGCTAAAGCAACAATTACTTTGCTTACCGTAATAAGGAAACTGTCACCGTTTTTATAATTTCTTGAGCAACGGAGTGATTCTGTGGACCATGTTTTTTTGTCAAATAATTTGAAACTTTATTAGCTCTATTCATGTGTTGCACGTTTCTTGACAATATTGTTTTGAATGTTTTAGGACTGATGTCCAACTAAGAAAGATTTAGTCTAAAGTGCATTACTGTGGCTTGGAAACATGATGACCTTTTCAAAAGGGGAAAATCTTTATGGTGATGTCGCCAGATTGGCGTTAGATGCAGTATAACTTTAGCTAGCTGAAATGGAGGGGACGGCACTGAAATGTAGCTAGCTAACGTTAGCAATGACTTTTTGTAAATGTAAAACAAAAAAAAAACTTTGCTAGCCATCTCTCCAGTAAATTTGAGGACATTACCTTTTCATTATTTCTTGAGCAATATCATTTAATTTCCAGGCCGCTGTCGTGTTATTTTGATTTGTCTTTCGTTCAGAATGACTGGGCACCAGTGGCCTTTAAGGCACCAGTATGGGTCGTATGTTAATAACAATGGCTGGACTTAGGATCAACCCACGAATACTACTACTTTCCCTAAATAAGAACATATCTAAGTCATATGAGGATAATTATAGAACCAGAAGGTCATGTAAATGTTTGTTTCCAACAGTTTGACCTGGAGACCATTAAGGAGATGTACCTGGAGAAGTATGATGTTCCTCTGAAAGAAGCTCTGAGCTCCGAGTGTGGAGGAGACTTCAAACGTCTCCTACTGGAGATCCTGCACTAAGACCCCTGTTTGTTTTGTTTTTTTTGACTCTTTCTGTTCCTCTTTTTCCTTCTTTGACAGTTAGTCCTAAAACACCTGTCTTCTTACACTTCTACCTCTCTCATCCTCTTCTCTCACCTCTTCCTTCTCTTTGGCTCTGACTGCAACATGGACCAAAAACCAACCACACCATCATGTTACTAACATAGACAAATGTCACTAACTTCTACATCGAGTTATGAACAGAAGACTGCCAGGTAGCCCGGGCTGTATACTGGATAATGAATCAAGTCCTAGACCTGAACTATGGACTTAAAACCAAAAACATTTATATTGATATACTATGTTTATTATCACACATTCCTCAGTTAGGCTCTTCTTACATACAGTAAACGAACCAACTATTTATTATTAGTCATTCTTACTTTCTTTCCCTCTTATTCAAAGCCATGGGAAGTAGGGGTGCTGAAGGTGCTTTAGTGAACTTGCCCTTCAGTACTCCTGTATTAGTTGAGGAAAAATTCTCCCCAGCGTCCTCATCCCCATGCTCTTATTCCTTTGTTTGTGGCTGATAGTTGATGTTGGCTGTAGTATTAGTTCATACCATGTTTACTGTGTCTACCACATAGATGCCTTGACTAGCCTTAAGATATGCCAGTTTATCTTCTTTCTACTGCACCACTCAAGCTCCAAGTAATCTCATTGGAAGCTTTCCGGTACATACAGGATCACGACATGGCACCATTTTGAATCGAGAAGAGATCAAAACATATCTGGTTTAGAATTTCTATCCATCATTTTAGGGTTTTTAACCTGTAGGAAAAGGTTTATAGACCACCTTTTTAGATCAAAGCCTTCTCTTTAGAAATATTTACATTTAGATTGACTTTTTTTTCTAATAAAACTCAATGGAAAACAGCAGTAGTAACCAATCTAATTAGTTGATATAAAGATGTACATTGCAGTGGATGTTAATGCTTTTAGAGAGCAATGGGGCTCTAAAATGAATATATCAATGAAGTAATGCACCATATCATTGATTGTAGTATTTAATCATTTAAAGGAAATATGGTAATTAATCGTAAGGCTTCAAGTACAATCATAAGCATGTAGAATTAAAGGCAACTACTGTATGGTAATGAATAATATTACAGCCTCCTAAAATGGTATATCAAAAATAACACTAACTAGCTTGTGAGTAGGCTTCTGTTGTGTCGGCTATACAGGTGTCAGAACGGTATTGATGGCAACCAGGTCAATGTCAACGACTTGCATTTTGGATGAATGTTATCCTGAACATAGCCAAAGATTTGTGGTTACTGTAAAATATAAATAAAGCATAGCTATATTAAACCGAACAATGCATGTTGCTGTGTTTTCTTTCACTTTTTTTGTCAACCTCCAGATAAAAGTGGAATTGCATTTAATGAGATTGAAATGTGTTCAGTACTACTGATTTCATTTTTTTCGGGGGTCACGTAATGGACTAATAATTACTTTAAACTGTAAAACAGGCTTTTTTTTGGGGGGGGGGGGGGGGGGGTTCCTATGGGCGTTGCCAAAAGTTAAGTGCAAATGAGGAGTGTTAATATGCAGAGCAGTTATTGCCTTGGTATCTATGCCCACTTTCAATTTTAACCTGTAGATGGCACTATAGCTCTACCTTTACCCAACAACCAAACTGCAGGTCTGATGTCTTCGTGCCATCTATACTATTAAGGGGGAATGCAAGGTACTGTTTGTTACATTTGACAAGATTCAGTTCAATTTAGCCCACTCAGTTTTCCCCCAATATAGTAACTCCTTATCTGAAAGATATGCTTTCTTTGACTGTGTCTCTGACCTGGGACCCCAGGAAGAGTAATAAATACTGAAAGCCATAGATGGCTGTACTGGAAAGGAAAGCATAATGTTTAGTGCAGTACATTTGAATACGGTTTAATGTTGTACATTGTTGGATACACTCAATGTCATAAACAACACTTAGGTACATTTTAGTAATTTAGCAGATGCTCTTTTCCAGAGTGACTTAGCGCTTTCATCTTAAGATGGCTAAGTGAGACAACCACATGTCACATGTAAAAAATGTTTTCCTCAAAGTTATTTCGTTAATTGGTGGGGGTATAAGACTCGGATGTCTTAACCTACCTCTTCAAGTATGTCTTCAGAAGATACACTTCGTAATTGGTTTTTCACTTCCTTCGTATGCCTACAGGACAACACAGACATGTTTTTGTATGGCCATTTAGGAAAATCATATGGGTAAGCCTTTTATCTTGAGGAATATAGAGTTAACAGGGAAACTGAGGAAAAAGCTTGCCTGAAATGCCTCCCAAACAAGCCCCAACTTCTTCCAGATGGTGCAGCATCACCTAGAGGGCTACTGTATCCTTCCACAGGAGGTAACTGTAGCTCTCTCTCCTGTCTCTACTTTCCGCTCTGTCTACCCCTCCTATTTTTCTTAGGTTCTCTGGGGTGTCTGTCTCCCTCTCTCTGTCACCCTCTGGGACTGTTTGTCAGTGGGAGACTGTTAATGTGATCTGATGGGTGATTGACACAATCACAAGAGTTCTCAAAAGCAGATATTCTCCTAGTTGCAGTTTGGTCTTCTGTCTGTGAAACATGTGGATACCAGACTTTCTCCCCGGCCCGTCTGCTGTGAAGGCCACGTGTGTGATACTCCCCAAGGACCGAATCCTAATTAGAGATATGAGCATAACGTCAGTGTTTGCATTGAAGCATGCATTGATGTCAATGGACAACCCACCTACTGTTAAAGGGATAGTTTCCTTTTAAGTGAAGTCGGGTGGTGTCATCCATCCATGCAGGCAGGTTTATTTGGGGGTCCAGCATCTCCTGGGCTAGCAATGGTAGTGGAAGTTGTGGTCTCAAAAGCATTAAAAAAAGCATGTCCCTCAAAGGAGCTGACATTGTATATCTGTAATATACTGTACTTGCTATTATATGTGTAGAAGTTGACAATATTTAAATTGTGATGCATTTCCTGATTGCCTTTTCTCTCTGCCCGCCTGCCAGAAAATCATTGCGCGATAGTCTCACAAGTTCCACACACAGTCTGAAAACATGGTGTGACTGTATATTGTTGTAATGGTCTGAAGGACATTTTTGTGGTTTTGAGAACACAGCTAGCTGTGCTAGCCATTTTCACTAGCATTGCTTGCAGTACCCATGATAACTGGGAGATGCTGGACCTAGCTGAATAATGATCTAATGCACTTAACGTTCTGGGTGATTCAACGGTGAACCAGAGACTGAAGAGGAAGTGAGACACTCCACATCTTAATATTGTTCTGGCTACATTAGTCAATTAACTTAGCAGACCTGACCCAGCTGCTATTGCATTGGTGTCTATGGGAGAACCAAAGCAGACTGGAACTGACAATTTTTTCCCCCCCAATGGTAAATGGCCTGAGTGAACCCATCTTCATTTATTCACCATCTTTTTTTAAACTTCAAATAAGCAAACTGTCATTTTAAACTGACTCAGCGATATGACATTGCCACAAGTATCACCGCAGATCTTACAGATGAGCAAAACGATGCACTATAATTCACTCATAGTGTCAGCACGTGCACTTCAATAACTACGTGATAGCTGCGGGACCAGAAATAGTGAAGGTTAGCCTTGCAATACCAATACTCTTAGTTGTTGGGGAAATCGACCCAATATTGCTGTTAACTTTGTGCATTGACGACTCTACCTTGAAAGTAACTGTGCAGTGAAAATGTGACTTTTTAAAAGTAAATGCTATGGTAATGCATACCCAAATGTTGTTGACTCATCCTATACTCGTATTTGTGGCCAAAGCATCAATTGGAGGGGGGGGGGGGGGGGGAACACTCAAAAACCCAACCTCAAACTTGGATCTCAAACAGACCGTTTACAAAAAAAGGTACTATTTCCTCATAGAGGATGAGCTGGTCTAGTAGCGTTCTTATTTCTTATGACACACCTTTCTGTTGTCGGGGGTACGCCCACACCTTTCTGTTGTCGGGGGTACGCCCACACCCTTTCTGTTGTCGGGGGTACGCCCACACCTTTCTGTTGTCGGGGGTACGCCCACACCTTTCTGTTGTCGGGGGTACGCCCACACCCTTTCTGTTGTCGGGGGTACGCCCACACCTTTCTGTTGTCGGGGGTACGCCCACACCTTTCTGTTGTCGGGGGTACGCCCACACCCTTTCTGTTGTCGGGGGTACGCCCACACCTTTCTGTTGTCGGGGGTACGCCCACACCCTTTCTGTTGTCGGGGGTACGCCCACACCTTTCTGTTGTCGGGGGTACGCCCACACCTTTCTGTTGTCGGGGGTACGCCCACACCCTTTCTGTTGTCGGGGGTACGCCCACACCCTTTCTGTTGTCGGGGGTACGCCCACACCTTTCTGTTGTCGGGGGTACGCCCACACCCTTTCTGTTGTCGGGGGTACGCCCACACCCTTTCCAACACAGAAAATGTTTATTTTACATAAATGCAGTTTTTTTTTGGAAGGAAAACAATTGTACACGTGTTGTGATTAATTCTAGGTCATAGAAATCTAGGTCATAGAAATCTGGAAACACTGAACACTTGCATTAACCATAAGGTTAAAGCGCTAAAGTGAGAGGCCAGCTTGGTCCCCAGACAGGGGCCAGCACTAGGTTAAGTTTTTGTTTAGCTATAGCTATAACTATAACTATAACTATAACTATAGCTATAACTCACCAGTCAAAATTGGAGTGGTTTTGATTTCTCCCATGATGACATGCTCCTTGAATGCTTTCCCTTTTTGACCTTGTGGAATAGTCTGTGACAAACACAACCCCTATCCAATATGATTGTTGTCGTCCCCCCCCCCCCCCCCCCCAAAAAAAAATGGCATATTGGAATACAAGTATACATAAGAGGAGGTAATTTTAAAGGTGGATTTTAAAGGTGTAATGCAAATAGCTAAATAAATGGTAAGGGGATTTATTTTGTATATTCTCATAGTTACCTACCATTAGCATCAACATTGTTGATCTCAATATAATGAGCAGGGTTGGAGTCCCACGCTGTAGTGTATATTATAGTGCTTTTGTGGTCTGTAGTATACTGTAGTATTTACTATAGTATTCTGCAGTATACTACAATATTCTATAGTAAGTACTACATATGGTCGAGGTATACTACAATGTGTAGTATATTCTACAGTTTACTGCATAATTCTATAAGTGCTGTAGTATTCTATAGTAAACTGTAGTATTTTTTTTCATGTGGGTGAGTCTGCAGGTTTTTGGTCCTTTTTTATATAGCAACAGATCACATCTCATGACATGCACAGACGAGCTCATTGGCTTCACTAGGACCATGAGTTATTGAATCATTCCTAGTCTGCAGCAATATGAAACTATACATTTAAACTATAACGTGCTCTGAATAAGGTGACGTTTTCACATATTGTGTGCCCTGCTCTGTTGAATTGAATTTCATATGATGAGTATTGTACGTATTGATCTTCAGCCAAGGAATTGGAAACATTCTGAGAAAGGAGAGGTTATAACTGGAAAACTGTTAACCCCTTTCGAATGCCATTTCAACTGTTTAAATTCAATGTAAAAGACCTGCTGTGTCTTTTGATCTGCAATGCAAAACATCTGGGTCTTTTGTTTTTTGCCGACAACACCTGGGTTTAATTCCAGCCATAAGGACAGACATGTCTCTCATGACAACCCAGGTCTTTACATGTGATTACAAAGGTATACAGTATGACAGATTGTCTGTCTTTATGATTACGTTAGAATTAGGGTTAGGGACATATAGCATGGCAGCTTGTAGTAACATTTACACATGCTGTACTGGGAATGACATTATCCTGTCAAAACGTAGATAACGTGTTATAATACATATTATAAACCGGGTAGCTTGAGTCATGGATGCTGATTGGCTGAAACAGCATTTCATTCACCTGTGTGTGTATAATTATATATGAGACATTATACCATGGGTATGATGAAAAAATACTTGTTTACTGTTCGATTTATGTTGGGAACCAGTTTATAATAGCAATAAGGCACCTTGAAGTTTTGAATCCAAGAACAGCCCTTAGCCGTTGTATATTGGCCATATGCCACACCCCCTCGGGCATTAATGCTTAAATATATAACAAACTTTCAACCATTATTAAAATATATAGCCTACAGTCTTGTGCGTTTAAAGCAGTGAGTGTTTAAATCAAATTTATTTATAAAGCCCTTCTTACATCAGCTGGTATCTCAAAGTGCTGTACAGAAACCCAACCTAAAACCCCAAACAGCAAGCAATGCAGGTGATTTAATAAGTATGAGGTTTGGTGTCATAATCAGTGTTTTCTGTTTTAATATTTACAAAGTATGTATTACGGCATTAAAGACTGGCACTTTGGCTGGTGGCATAATTGCTAGTCTTAGAACTCTAAATAGTGGTTGTAGGAAGTCACTACAGGACTCTGTATAATTCTAAACCCGTGCTAATGCACACTTCTTTGTGACTGGTCTAACACGAGTGGACCTCCACACGAGTGTACAAACCCTTTCTTGGTCTCCTGAAAATGGTCATTAACTAAGGCATGCAGCGGACACTCACATTTAGAAAATGGCGGCTAACCTGAAACATATGTTCTTAACACACTTCAGAGTAAAACCAGCCCTGCAAAATTATCCTTGATGAAAGCAAAAGAATTTTAAGTATCTTCTATAAAGCTCTGGCGTCAATGCAGTAACTCAATTATATACTGTAAATACAAGACATACAAAATATGCGCCCAGCAAATGTCAACATGAAAGAAGGTTCATACCAAGAATTGTTGAATAACAATGCTAATTCTAGCATCCTTATAATATCAAAATACAGTATAGAATATGCATAAAATACCATAAAGCTTAAATATTCTCTCTGCCACCCACCAAAACCAACCTTTGGTGTATTTTAAGTAAGGGTACTTTTTATACATGATGTAAACCATGCTAAAATTGGCCAATTTTGTTGATCAAAGGCTAATTGAAGAAGTAAAACATTCGGTAAACCCTGCTTTAGGTGAGCTAGTTATTGTTAGTTTAGTGTTTCTAGACTAGTGATATGCTGCCACCCACAGTATGGAGACGCCGCTCCCCGCCTGATGACTGATCTGATTGATGCGTCCTCGTACGCAGTCCAATGTGACAAAAACTGCCGTGCCATTGTGGACCTGGAAGGAGGCCCGCAGCCCCACACTTGCCCATCCACTGCCCTCTGGCATCTGGCCCCCGAATTGCTGGGCCAGGGGCACTGGCTTGCCCTCCTCCCCAGCCCCCTCGCCTCTATGTCGGAGCAGGGTGATTTTAACCGGGTTGCAGGAGTGGATCAGCTTCAGGTCCAGTGCTAAGCTGGCTGTCCCGCTCTCCGTGAAGACAAACTCGCGTCCTTGTTCAGAGCGACCCTTCCCTGGAAGCCCGACCTGCACCTGCGGCATGTGGGGGCTCACCTGGCGGAAATACAGGGGCTTGTTGCGCACCGCTCCGGAGGGCAAGCCTGTGCGTGCCACGGAGGCAGAGAGGGCGGAGGAGATGGCAGTCGGGACCCACACCAGACTGAGGGCGCTGATGCCGGAATCGTCACCGAAGTAGCGAATGTTGCACTGCCCCGGGGAGAGGATCTCAAAGCCCAGAGTATCGCCGGGGTCGACCCTGGTGGCAGCCGATAGGGTGATGGACGTGTCGCGGTAGTGGACACCAGTCTTATATGTTCGAGCCAGCTCCATGCTGCTCCCATTGTGGTTGATGTAGGCCAGCAGGTGAAAGCCTTCCGTCACGCACGTCTGGCCCATGGAGTAGAGCGCCTGTTGGAACACAAAGCGCACTGTGCCGCTTTCAGTGAAGCGCACTCCACGCCCATCGTGAGTCAGCCCCACAACGTACGGGTCAGAGGTGGACGTGGTTTTGAAGGCGGGCCGGTAGTTGGTGTGGTAGTGCGCCGATGACACTGCCTGCGCCGTCATGGCAACGGCCCCGGTGTCGTGGGACAGCCAGAAGAGACTGAGAGGTGCCACAGATGGGTCATGGAGGTGCAGGCCATCACTTGTGTGGTTGCAATGGTGGCTGGCACTCCTGAGGAGCAGGGAGAGCATACTTCCTGGAGCAACTTCTGCCACCCCACTGACACTGGCACTCTGGAGCGACTTTACTTCCCGCTGCTCCACCCTGACCCCACTAAGGTCCCGCCCCTCGGCCAGGTCACTGGTGTTAAGCTGCAGACACACCTGGATGAAACTGCGACATCCATGGCTCAGGGCCAAGTTCTCGTCTGCCCACACAAGGCCGTGCTGTCGTAGCACCAGATGGCCGTCTTCGGTGGCCAGCAGATTGCTGTCGCCCCGCCCCTGGATATGGAGCTGCAGGTTGGGGAAGGCGTGACCAGGGGCGTGGCTCTTGGCAGGAGGCAGGGTCACATCCCCAGCCCAGGACAGGGACAGCCTGCTGCTGTCAGTGGAGGAGGGGGTGGAGCAGACGGTGTCACTCGTGAAGGTGCAGGGTGTGGCCACTTGCTCCACCTCACACTCCTGACAGGCCTGACACTCCTCCATCTCCGAGTTGTAGAAGTAGGCATGTCCACACAAGCCTGTGCTAGCCTCTCTGTCAGACAAGCCGTGGCACCTGAATCCACCTGGTTCACATAGAAACAGTGGAGGACAGAAGTTAACCCTCTCACACACATACACAAGTAGTATATTTCTAACTATAGAGTGAGTGGATGAGGAATTGTTATATGTAGCATATTTTTAAAAACTCTTTGAGAATAGGTTAACACTGATACAGTAAGGAGTTTTTCACCAAACAGTTTAAACCCTTCTTACCTGGAGTGTTTAGACATTTCTTCTGTTCTGCACACAGGTTTGCTACTTCAAGGCATTCATCTCTGTCCTGTAAATATATAAATAATGATTCATAAAACATAAAACTCCTGAATGGGTGTGTTTGTGCATCTACATTTAGAATATTCAAGCTTATAGCCTCACCTGGCATATCCTGTCAGAATGGATGGAGCACTGGGACACCAGGAAGAAGCCCGCTGGACAGATGGTGCACCTCTCACATTGCGGCCGACCTGTCCTGAAGTCGCAGTACTCCTCCGCTCCACAGGAGCCGCAGGCCAATACGGGGAGGTCTACATCCATCACTCTGGCCTCCATGTCCACCTTGTGCACAGCGTAGGCCTGGGTGTGGTGGGCCCTGGCCTGGCCCCTGAGGGCCACCATGTGGCTCTCTAGCTCCTCCTGCATGCCCTGGAAGGACATCTGCTTGACATTCTCTAGGAGTAGGCCATACTGGGCCTTGACCTGAGATGAGATCAAACACACATTTACTGAAAGAAGGTTCAGGATGGAAACTTTCAATAATGTTGACGTGTTTCGGAGCAAGCTCCTTCATCAGAACAAGCTCCTTCATCAGAGACCTGCAATAACAGTTTTGTTTGTTTGTTTTATTGGGTGGTTTTAGGTAGACTTTATTAAAGGTTTATTGACCAAAATGTTGCTCAAAAGTAATTAATTAAACCTTCCAGTGGTCTATTATTATAAACACAGCAGATGTTATGTGTCATATTGAAGTTGCCGGGCAACAGCAAAGCTTTGCATCATGTCTATTAAAGCTTCCCTCCAGCAAAGGGAAACCACAATGTTTCAGACGTGGTTCCAGACCTGGTCCATCTGTTGGCTCAGTCTGCTCTGCTCCTCCAGGATCTCTCTCTGCTGGCTGACCAGCGTCCCCTGCTGTTGGCTCAGTCTGCTCTGCAGCTCCCTGATCTCTTCCTGCTGGCCCTTCAGCGCCTCCACCAGCTTCTCCTGGCCCTTGGCCAGACGCAGCTGCAGCACCAAGGTGTCCTCCGAGGGCACCTCATTGTTGCCTGTGTTGGAGGGAGGACAGGGTAGCTAGGGATACATGTGTTCACCCACATGCACAAATACTCACCACATTGATCATTTACATAGTGAAATAATTTTTGGGGGGGTTATATTCGAACGGCATACAGAAATACCTTTCAGACTGAATTATTAAACTCAATTGTTCTGAGGTTGCAGTGATAAATTGGTGATAAATCCTGCTAGACTTATATATTCTAGGAAACTATACACTGTTGTTTAATACCTTTATTCTCTATTTTACCTAATTTTTATTGCAAGTGTTAAATTAACTCTAATTGTGTTACATTTAACACTTCAAAAAGTATAAATTATCCCACACTACAGCTATCTTTATAATGTTTTCACAGAGTTTCTGTACCTCCGTAAATAGTTTAGTTACACTGGCCAACTGGTAATTGTTGCATTCACTCAGAGTACATTTCAACTCTCATTTCAGTGTAAACTGAAATTATATATTTTTCTACTAACATTAATTGCTAGCTAAACTATTAATTACTTTGGGAGCATGATCTTTTTAAAAATGAATTGTAGATAAATCTGTATGTCAGACGGTCACATGCTAAACCTGGTTTGATGTCGCATGTCAACTGTATTCCCAGAGGCGATGAACCACGTTCTGATCCAAACTCCGGAATTTCTCCAAGAAATTGCGCCGCTCTATCATGAACCAGGGGGGGCTGCTGCCCTCTAAGGTCTTCGCCACCATCAGTGACACAGCTGTTGCCAATGCACGGTTGAGGCTTCGGCTTGGGTCGCATCCTGAGTGGCAGTTTACATTCAATCCCTTTGCATTCCCGGGGGACACTCTCAGTTCTCGTTGTTCGCGGCTGGGAAGCTTGACAATTCCCTCCTTTGCACCCGGGGTGGTACACCTCCGCTGTAATGGACCTTGGGTTCTCTTTCTGCATGTCGCTTGTGGCCGTGCCACCACGATGTGGTTGAATGATAGTGTATGGTACCTGTGCACTTCTGGTCTGAGGGTTAGTATGGGCATCCTGGTAAAGGGGCTTAACAAACGCTTGCCTGTCTTGCATTACGGGGTTTAAGTGTTGGGGTGCTGCGTCCGTTCGCCGCTGGCAATGCGCCCCTGTACAAGGTCTGGTCCAGTCCTCTGAGCTGAAACAGTGTGTCCCCCTGCATATCTCTGCCACACTCTCGGTTGTGCTGACCAACAATGTCAAGCAGAGCAGAAACAATGGAGTTATGATAGTCATTTTCATATTATCCACGATGTAGAAGAAGAGTTATTTAGCCAACGTAGAATTGTGCCTATTTTGTTGTGCATCCCATCAGGTGCTTTTACGCATTCCGGAATCCAGAGGAATAAGCTGCCTGGTTCACTTCGCGTTTAAATCCTCGTTAGCGTTTCCCCACGAAGGAAAGAGTGCTTTCAGATCATCCACACCTTCTCAATTAATGTAGCCTTTTGGAGTGAGTGAAACCTTTTCAAATGAATCAACTGCCAGCCTTTCTCTCCCTGAGTGGATATGGTATGTACTGATCCTTCTAGCCGATCTGAAGATGTCTAGGCAACATGTGGCATTTCGTGCACTTAATTGGCAACAGGTTTCCTTTCCGTCTTAAATTAACCCATAGCTTTCCCGGACATACCACGGTGCCGAGTCACCCATTTCTATTGATGCTATGCATGTGGTAGATATTTCAAATACTTCATCTACATATTTTTCTCAGACTTCAAGGGAATCGGATGGTTCATCTATCATGCATTGCTCACTCCCTGGGGACAAATTATGGGTCTGTGTTAAAAATATCTTTTTTTTTCTCTCCAGTAATTGGAAATAGTCACCATACATTGCATTGTAATGTCAAATTCACAATGCCAAGAGGTACGAAAAAAAGTGACAACAGAATGTTATCTCATGCTTACATGGTTATGTATCCCAGCTGTGCCCAGGGGCAGACTGGGACAAAAATTCAGCATAAACACACAAAAAATGTATAGTTACACACACACACAGGCAGTACACTATAGTACAGCGTTTCTCAACTTTTACTGTACCAGTGACGGTGAAACACTCCTTTTTTAACCAGCTCTTTTTAACCAGCTTATGTTTAAGACAAATACAACATGTAAAAGCACCACTGGAGATACAATTCAACACTAACAGGGCCTCTGTTTCCTTCCTGTTGCAGAGAAGATGCGAGCGTCTGCATCTTCTCTGCTGTCGCTCTGTCTGTCTGTGCTTCTCCTCGTTCTCGTCTGTCTGTCTGTCTGTCTGTCTGTCTGTCTGTCTGTCTGTCTGTCTGTCTGTCTGTCTGTCTGTCTGTCTGTCTGTCTGTCTGTCTGTCTGTCTGTCTGTCTGTCTGTCTGTGCTTCTCCTCGTTCTCTTCTGTTGTCACTCTGTCTGTCTCACTCCTAAGTGTTAATTGCTATAAAATATAGAGCCAACATATACTGAACAAAAATATAAGCGCAACACGCAACAATTTAAACGATTTTACTGAGTTACAGTTCATATAAGAAATCAGTCCATTGAAAAAAATGAATTAGGCCCTAATCTATGGTTTTCACATGACTGGGAATACAGATATGCAACAACAACAAAAAGTATCTGTGGGGCGTAGATCAGAAAATCAGTCAGTATCTGGTGTAACCACCAGCACTTAATTTGAGCCGGATCCTGCCAGAACAGGATCTGACACCTCTCCGTTTTGGACTGTTTTGTTCTGGAACCTATTTGGCCGGATCCGGTACTTCTCCTGGCATGAAAAATAATTGTCACTTTTTGCAATCAAAGTTAATTCAAGTTGCCTCTTCCTTAATTGTCCTGCCACAGAGGATACATAGCTTATTAAAAATAACCTAGCTGTGGAGTGTAGCCCAATAAATAGGCATAGCCTATAGTCGGGAACGAGCTGTAAATCTCCGTCAACATACAGCATGCAGACAAAACTGGCCTTTCGCAATATTTCAAATAGTCTACAATCGCGGGAAAACACAGGTTGCAAATTGCTCCCGCTGAAAAGAGAAGACTATAATCTGTCAGCTGCAGGCTACCAAAATATTTGATAATCTTCCAAATATTGTCTAAAAAGTTAAACGAGAGAGAGAGGCTTTTGGCACGAGCCCATATGACATCACCAGCTAGTGAGCTGCGCATCATTGGGTGAGTCAGTGAAACTGGAAAGCATTTTAAGGACTATAATTTCCTTCTTATATTGTAGCATACAATATGTCTCCACACACCTAGGCCTGGGCTATTGATGGATTCAAGACAAGGTCGTTTTCACTGATCTCAGATTCTCAGTGTCAAAGTAGCCTGACATTTTGTCCCTTGTGCGGTATTATGGTGCTTTCAAGACAACTGGGACCTCAGGGGAAAAAAGAGGTTGTATCATGACGTCAGTGATCTTCAGGTCAGAAAGTCTGCACGCTAGAAAGAGGCCAGAGTTCCCCACTTGGAATTCCGAGTTGGACGACCATTCAAAACTAATTTTCCCAGTCAGTGCTAGTTTTTTTCCCCAACTTCCCAGTTGTTTTGGACACACTGAAGTCAGAAGTCAGATTTCCCAGCTCCGTGTTCCCTGTTGTTTTGGACACAGCATTAAAAAAGATTATGCCAAAGTCTCCAGTCATGTAAAATTACGTATAATTGTATAATATGCGTTTATAAAAGGACATTCATTTCCCGGCCCCTAGGCCACAAAGACTGTTTTTCCATGTGTGCAACTTCCAGAGGTGTGGACTAGAGTCACATGACTTGGACTCGAGTCAGACTCGAGTCACAAATATGATGACTTGGAAATCGACTTTGACTGTAACACCAATGACTCGTGACTCAACTTGGACTTGAGCCTTTTGACTCGAACTGACTTGATACCCTCCCCAAGCCGAAATATAAAAAATGATGCTATTAAAAAAGTGTGCAGTGCATCAACTCTTCCTTTAACGGATTACAGTTTGAATCTGACAGCAGCCAATCAAATTGTGCCAGCTGAGAAAAAGTTGCACGTGGCAGTGCAGAGGAATGTCGGCGGGTGAATTCAGATGGAGCCCTTGGAAAGATGATACCCAAAATTATTATTTTCGGATATAAAGACTACGCTGTATCAACAAAAAACGGATTGCAACTTGCAAAACATGCGTGAAGAAAATGACAGACGGAGGTGCAACAACTTCCAACTTTGTTCGACATTTGAAGCTGCACAAAGAAGAGTAAGTCGTGGCTATTATAGCCGACAGCTATATCATTCATAACTTTGCCAGTGTAGCATGTTGGCTAACGTAACATTAAATCAATGAGCCTCCACACAGTCAGTCAGTGCGGAAACGTGATCATTGCACCCAAGATTGAGCTACAACTGGCTAGGCAGTTGGTAGCCTAAATCCTGCCTCATGTTACTGCTGTTCCTAAAGCCATTGACATACGTTAGCCTACTGTAACCACACACACAGTGTGTGTTAAGGTTGGGCGATTGTGTACAAGCCTACATTGCCAGATTGCGCCCGATAGCGATCCTCGATAGTCGATCGCTATTGGGGGGGTCTTTCTTATGGCTACCCATGTATTTCCATGGAAATATAACGTTTATTTGGAAAGTAATAAATATGTTTTTAAAAGCATTCATGATTTGCGTAAATGTAATATACTAACTATTACTCTTGTTAAAAATATGAAATGGTATTACATTTGGTGAAGAGCACATTATGACTTGTTTAGGACTCGAAACTTAAAGTTTAGGACTTGAGACTTGACTTGAGACTTGACGGTCTTGACTTGAGACTTGACTCTGACTTGCCTGTCTTGACTTGCGACTTGACTTGGGACTTGAGTGCTAAGACTTGAGACTTACTTGTGACTTGTAAAACAATGACTTGGTCCCACCTCTGGCAACTTTTGTAAGTGCCTCTACTCTACTGCTCTGCCACTACGCAAATGTGATGATATGCATGCACACTTTATTATAAAGGAGATTTTTGTTCTCATGCGTTCCGTTACCTCAGACCACCATCTGCCTCATGCAGTGCGACACATCTCCTTTGCATAGAGTTGATCAGGCTGTTGATTGTGGCCTGTGGAATGTTGTCCCACTCCTCTTCAATGGCTGTGCGAATTTGCTTTATATTGGTGGGAACTGGAACACGCTGTCGTACACATCGATCCAGAACAACCCAAACATGCTCAATGGGTGAAATGTCTAGTGAGTATGCAGGTCATGGAAGAACTGGGACATTTTCAGCTTCCAGGAATTGTGTACAGATCCTCGCAACATGATCATGTGGAAACATGAGGTGAAGGCAGCAGATGAATGGCACGACAATGGGCGTCAAGATCTCTTCACTGTATCTCTGTGCATTCAAATTGCCATCGATAAAATGTGATTTTGTTCAATGTCCGTAGATTATGCCTGCCCATACCATAACCCCACCATGGGGCACTTTGTTCACAACGTTGACATCAGTAAACCGCTTGCCCACCTGACACCATACAGTAAATATGGTCTGCAGTTGTGGGGCTGGTTGGACGTACCACCAAATTCTCAAAAACGACATGCAAGGTGGCTTATGGTAGAGAAATAAACATTCAATTCTCTGGCAACATGTCACGCCCTGACCATAGAGAGCCCTTGCTTCTCTATGGTGTAGTAGGTCAGGGCGTGACTAGGGGGTAGTCTACTATTTCTATGTTGTGTTCTAGTTTATATTTTCTATGTTGGTGTTTTGTATGATTCCCAATTAGACGCAGCTGGTAATCGTTGTCTCTAATTGGGGATCATATTTAAGTAGCTATTGTTCCCACCTGTGTTTGTGGGATATTATTTTGTGTTTGTGCCTGTGCACCACGTAGTCACATTTAGTTGTTTGTTTATTAGATTTTATTAGTTTTTTCTTGACGTTTCACTGTGGAATAAAGATGTGGAACTTTACACACGCTGCGCCTTGGTCCCGTTCTTACGACAACCGTGACACAACAGCTCTGGTGGACATTCCTGCAGTCAGCATGCCTGTGTCATTGTGTTGTGTGACAAAACTGCACATTTTAGAGTGGCCTTTTATTGTCCCCAGCACAAGGTGCACCGGTGTAATGATCATGCTGTTTAATCAGCTTCTTGATATGCCACACCTATCAGGTGGAGGGGTTATCTTGGCAAATAAGAAATGCTCACTAACAGGGATGTAAATAAATTTGTGCACAACATTTGAGAGAAATAAACAATTTGTGCATATTGAACATTTCTGGGATCTTTTATTTCAGCTCATGAAACATGGGACCCTTTACATGTTGCGATTATATTTTTGTTCAGTGAATAAAGGAACTGGCAGTACATCTGTATAGAGACAACTATATGAAGATGGTGCCGAAGAACATGGCTGACGTTTTACATTCTCTCAACCAATTGTGCTATTTTGTTGTTTTTTTGCATTTTGTGTAACTTATTTTTTAACTTATTGTGTACACAATGTTGCTGCTACCATCTCTTATGACCAAAAAAAACTTCTGGACATCAGAAAAGCGATACTCACCTCGGACTGGAAGAAACTTTTTCCTTTAACAAGTCCGACGAGAAGGATATCCTGCTTTCACTGGAACAGGCCCAGATCCACCCCTTTTGCGTGAAGAAAAGACGCCGGAAAAGAGGCTGCAAATCGGACACCCTTCTGAGAATCCGGAGGCAAGTGAGTAAACTCTCATTGCCTTCCATTCTTCTTGCTAACGTGCAATCATTGGAAAATAAAATTGATGATCTACGATTAAGATTATCCTACCAACGGGACATTAAAAACTGTAACATCTTATGTTTCACCGAGACGTGGCTGAACGAAGATACGGACAATATAGAGCTAGTGGGATTTTTCATGCACCGGCAGAACAGAGACGTTACCTCTGGTAAGACGAGGGGTGGGGGTGTGTCTTTTTGTCAATAAAAGATGGTGTGCAATGTCTAATATTAAAGAAGTCTCGAGGTATTGCTCGCCTGAGGTAGAGTACCTTATGATAAGCTGTAGACCACACTATCTATCAAGAGAGTTCTCATCTGTATTATTCGTAGCCGTCTATTTACCACCACAAAGCGAAGCTGGCACTAAGACCGCTCTCAACCAACTCTATAAGGCCATAAACAAAGAAGAAAATTCTCACCCAGAAGCGGCGCTCCTAGTGGCCGGGGACTTTAATGCAGGAAAACTTAAATCAGTTCTACCAAATTTTTACCAGCATGTCACATGTGTAACCAGGGAAAAACAAATCCTAGACCAACTTTACTCCACACACAGAGATGCATATAAAGCTCTCCCCCGCCCTCCATTTGGCAAATCTGACCATAATTCTATCCTCCTGATTCCTTCTTACAAGCAAAAACTAAAGCAGGAAGTACCAGTGACTCACTCAATACGGAAGTGGTCAGATGGGATTCATCCAATGGCATTGAGGAATACACCATCTCAGTCATCGGCTTCATCAATAAGTGCATCGATGACGTCATCCCCACAATGACTGTACGTACATATCCCAACCAGAAGTCATGGATTACAGGCAACATCCGCATCGAGCTAGGCTAGAGCTGCCACTTTCAAAGAGCGGGAGACTAATCCGGACGCTTTTAAGAAATCTCACATCAACAGCATCCTCCTAGACCCACTCCAATTCACATACCGCCCCAACAGATCCACAGATGACTCAATCGCACTCCACACCACCCTTTCTCACCTGGACAAAAGGAACACCTATGTGAGAATGCTGTTCATTGACTACAGCTCAGCTTTCAACACCATAGTTCCCACGAAGCTCATCACTATGCTAAGGACTCTGGGACTAAACACCTCCCTCTTCAATTGGATCTTAGACTTCCTGACGGTCGCCCCCAGGTGGTAAGAGTAGGCAACAACAAGTCTGCCACGCTGATCCTTAACACTGGGGCCCCTCAGGGGTGTGTACTTAGTCCCCTCCTGTATTCCCTGTTCACCCACGATTGAGTGGCCAAACACGACTCCAACACCATCATTAAGTTTGCTGACAACACAACAGTGATAGGCCTGATCACCGACAACAATGAGACGGCGTATAGGGAGGAGGTCAGAGAACTGGCAGTGTGGTGCCAGGACAACAACCTCTCCCTCAGTGTGAGCAAGACTAAGGAGCTGATCGTGGACTACAGGAAAAGGCAGACCGAACAGGCCCCCATTAACATCAACGGGGCTGTAGTGGAGCGGGTCAAGCGTTTCAAGTTCCTTGGTGTCCACATCACCAACGAACTATCATGGTCCAAACATACCAAGACAGTGGTGAAACTTTTTTCCCCCTCAGGAGACTGAAAAGATTTGGCATGGGTCCCCAGATCCTCAAAAGGTTCTACAGCTGCACCATCGAGAGCATCCTGACCGGTTGCATATCCGCCTGGTATGGCAACTGACTGTAAGGCACTACAGAGGGTAGTGCTAACGGCCCAGTACATCACTGGGGCCAAGCTTCCTGCCATCCAGGACCAATATAATAGGCGGTGTCAGAGAAAAGCCCATAAAATTGTCAGAGACTCCAGTCACCCAAGTTATAGACTATTTTCTCTGCTATCACACGGCAAGTGGTACCGGAGCGCCAAGTATATGACCAAAAGGCTCCTCAACAGCTTCTAGGACTGCTGAACAATTCATAAAATCGCCACCGGACAATTTACATTGACTGACCCCCTCCCCCCCCCCTACCTTTTGTACACTGCTGCTACTCGCTGTTTGTTTGTTACTAGTCACTTCGCCCCCACCTACATGTACAGATTACCTCAACTAGCCTGTACCCCTCCACACTGACTCGGTACCGGTGCCCCTGTATATAGCCTCATTATTGTTATTCTTATTATGTTTCTTTTTATTATTACTTTTTATTTTACTCTACTTCGTACATTTCTTTCTTCTTGAACTTCACTGTTGGTTAAGGGCTTGTAAGTAAGCATTTCACGGTAAAGTCTACACTTGTTGTAGACTTGCATGTGACAAATAAAGTTTGATTTGAACATATTAAGGAACTGGCAGTACATCTGTGTCTCTTTGTTTTCTTCATACCTCCACTGCACTCACCTCTGAGGTGTCTTTGCTAAGCCTAGCATCCTTTCTCACTGCACTGAGACCAGAAGACCAGGGGACAACACTGCCTGTGCTGGGCCCAGCTACATCCTAGGGTAACATTTTACAAATCACCATTTATTAATCATTACTCCCACATTTGTAAATGTTAGTGAGCTAGTTATTCACACATATGTGTACAGTTGAAGTCAGAAGTTTACATACACCTTAGCCAAATACATTTAAACTCAGTTTTTCACAATTCCTGACATTTAATCCTAGTAAAAATTCCCTGTCTTAGGCCAGTTAGGATCACCACTTTATTTTAAGAATGTGAAATGTCAGAATAATTGTAGAGAGAATGATTTCTTTCAGCTTTTATTTTTTTCATCACATTCCCAGTGGGTCAGAAGTTTACATACACCCAATTAGTATTTGGTAGCATTGCCTTTAAATGGTTTAACTTCGGTCAAATGTTTCGGGTAGCCTTCCACAAGCTTCCCAAAATAGGTTGGGTGAATTTGTGCCCATTCCTCCTGACAGAGCTGGTGTAACTGAGTCAGGTTTGTAGGCCTCCTTGCTCACACACGCATTTTCAGTTCTGCCCACAAATGATCTATTGGATTGAGGTCAGGGCTTTGTGATGGCCACTCCAAAACCTTGACTTTGTTGTCGTTAAGCCATTTTGCCACAACTTTGGAAGTATGCTTGGGGTCATTGTCCATTTGGAAGACCCATTTGCGACCAAGCTTTAACTTCCTGACTGATGTTTGCTTCAATATATCCACAGAATTTTCCTTCCTCACGATGCCATCTATTTTGTGAAGTGCACCAGTCCTGCAGTAAAGCACCCCCACAACATGATGCTGCCACCCCCGTGCTTCACGGTTGGGATGGTGTTCTTCAGCTTGCAAGCCTCCCCCTTTTTCCTCCAAACATAACGATGGTCATTATGGCCAAACAGTTCTATTTTTGTTTCATCAGACCAGAGGACATTTCTCCAAAAAGTACGATCTTTGTCTCCATGTGCAGTTGCAAACCATAGTCTGGCTTTTTTATGGCGGTGTTGGAGCAGTGGCTTCTTCCTTGCTGAGCGGCCTTTCAGGTTATGTTGATGTAGGACTCGTTTTACTGTGGATAAATATACTTTTGTACCTGTTTCCTCCAGCATCTTCACAAGGTCCTTTGCTGTTGTTCTGGGATTGATTTGCACTTTTCGCACCAAAGTACGTTCATCTCTAGGAGACAGAACGCGTCTCCTTCCTGAGCAGTATGACGGCTGCGTGGTCCCATGGTGTTTATACTTGCGTGCTATTGTTTGTATCGATGAACATGGTACCTTCAGGCATTTGGAAATTGCTCCCAAGGATGAACCAGACTTGTGGAGGTCTACATTTTTCTTTTCTGAGGTCTTGGCTGATTTCTTTTCATTTTCCCATGATGTCAAGCAAAGAGGCACTGAGTTTGAAGGTAGGCCTTGAAATACATCCACAGGTACATCTCCAATTGACTCAAATTATGTCAATTAGCCTATCAGAGGCTTCTAAAGCCATGACATCATTTTCGGGAATTTTCCAAGCGGTTTACAGGCACAGTCAACTTAGTGTATGTAAACTTCTGACCCACTGGAATTGTGATACAGTGAAATAATCTGTCTGTAAACAATTGTTGGAAAAATTACTTGTCATGCACAAAGTAGATGTCCTAACCAACTTGCCAAAACTATAGTTTGTTAACAAGAAATGTGTGGAGTGGTTGAAAAACGAGTTTTAATGACTTCAATCTAAGAATATGTAAACTTCCGACTTCAACTGTATTTCTTTAAACATCCTATGTTGTGTGCTTATTCTTTTACCAGGAACAAATGGAATGTCTACCAATGGCATGGCCATCTTTTTGTAACAAATTACACTGGTCAAACATACATTTGTAAAGTATAAATAGCACTCACTTTTAGATTAGGGAATACAAAAATACTTTACTAATGATTAGTAAATGGTTTATTAATGTGGGAGTAATAATTAATAAATGGTGAACACAATTAATAAATGCCTTACAAATGGTTTATAAACGGTCCTTTAAAATAAAGTGTTACCCTGCCCACTTAGCTAAGTTATGCTCCATATAACTCAATAGAGAAGGAGAGAGAGACCACCAGTTCCTTAACGTTTTGACTGTATAATACAACCATTGGCTACATGAAGGAACTGCCAGTCTCCTTCTCTCCCTCTCTTCTATTGTTTGTCATAGAATCCTCATACTACTTTATGTGGATGTGGACAGATTTCCAGCGTTGTGGTTTGTTTTACAGTGTATGGATATCTTTCTGCCAAGAAATGACAGACCTTTCAGCAAATTAAATAGGTGGGACTTACAAGCCTCCAGTGGCGGTGGTTATGTAATGTTATCTGACACCAGACTCACTTCCACTCATTGGCTCAAGAGACTGAGATTCAGGAGCGAATAAGCATTGTTAAAAGGTCTGTGTATTTTAATTGTTTTAACAGAGGATTATTTAGCAATTATTATTTATTCATTACGTTTTTTTCATAGTAATACACGATGACTTGTATTTAATAAAAAGCAGTAGTACTGTATTTAATGTTTTATAGATGGCTAATGAATTCTGTGTTATAAAAGCCAATCTAACAACTTTTTAAGCTATTGCAAGTTCGTGCCTGTCAAATGTGTTCCCCTGAATTTCCCCTTCCCTCATTAGACCTAAGTGTTAATTAGCCTAATATTTCATACAATATACAGCCAAATTATTAACTGGCAGCTGTAGGCTAAATCTGTGTCACTAGCTAGGTTTCCATCCAATTGGCAACAGATGTTCATCCGAATATTCTAAAATCCACATTAAAACAATATGCAGTTTCCATCACATTGACCTGTTGAGGATAAAATGCTCTGTGTGATTACGTAGGGCACATAAAAATAAATTTTGCAGTTAAATTCCCATGTACAAAATACATTTTAAAAAGTTAAATGACTGTTCATTGCATTTTCAACTCTACTGATGGGTTTCCCACAACAAATGTTTGTGTTATAGTGAGTGTGTCCGCTCTGGTATTGGTATGTGTGCTATAGCCAACAGCTTGAAGGTACGGTGTGGGTATAGCCTTCATGATGAGACGATTCTGGAAAAAAGAGCAAGATTATTTTTATTTGTCAATGACAGACAAGGATCGATGATCATGATTCATGTCACCAGAATAAGACCCTTGATATTTATTGGAAAGGAGCATCAAGCTCATCATCGTGTACTTTCACCACCCTGTGAAGTTCTTCATTATTTATTTAATCTGTAGCCTAATAAACTGCATGCTTTCCCATCGAGTCGTAGAGGGAGGACGACACATGTCATCGCGTGACTCCAAGTTTACTTCGATATGATGGTTAGTTATTATTTCAATATTTGCGCATAGAAGCATTTTACCAACATTTCTCACATAATACATTTTACCGACACAAAAATATCCCACTTTGTTTAGCATATTTTGTTTTGTCGACATGTGTAAAGTTTATCGACAAATGTTCTGTTTCCAGGCCTGTCATTTAAAAAAAATTCTGACATGTACTACTCGCATAAAAAGTTTGGATGGAAACCTGGTTAGTGTGTGTGTGTGTCTTTCTCAGTTTTCTCTCTACCTCGACTGCACTATCTTTTGAAGCAGCAGCTGATTTGTCGGTGCTAAGTCTAACATAATTTCTCAGCACAGACACAGTCACAGCACTCAGACCAGCAGAACCAGAACTTTTAGAAAATACGGCTACTAATTTCACACATTTAACAGCGTCGACCTCAAGAGCCTTTTTTTGTCTCTCTAACTTTTTCGGCACCACCTTTCCGTTTTCAACCAGCCCACCCCAAAAAAATTAAGATGATCCGGCCCATCTAGCGTTTGCCAGAATTGCCAGATGGCCAATCCGCCCATGCCTCCAACGATTTTGTTACCCACTGTGAGTTAGTTTGTAAGGTCGAAAAACACAAAGTTATGTATGGCTGTCTAGTACTTAACTAATTGTGAAATAAAGTAAATCAAACAAAAGGTACTGTTAGTTACTGTAAATTATGAAAGCACAAGTTAATGTTTGATTTACAATGCCTCTGCTATTTTTGCTTCGGAATACAAGCTAATGAAAAATTTGAAATAAAAACAGAAGAATAAATTCCACGCTAAAAGGTATTTGAGACTTCGACAGGGGACGGTATATGTTTCAGACAACAGACCTTTTCCCCCACAAAATTATGTACTATCAAATTTACTCAAGGGGTGAATGGCAGCTTCGAGGGGCGAATGACGGCTTTGATCTCCACTCTAACATTAAGTGCGCAGCGACAGACTTTTTAAAACACAAATCTAAGGAATCGTAAAAAGGAGAGATGAAAACCTAAGTCTGTCATCTTTTATGTATACTTTACAACCTCTCCGTTTCCCTCATCCTCCTTCTGCCATGTGGCTTTGGTTAAAGCATGAGCCTCCAGTTGAAATTCAACCGTGGTTGAATGTTTCCTCTGCTTGCTTTCTTTCATTAAAAATATCACAGGCTTTAATAATGGAACTCCCACAAGCACACAATTTACTCTGATGACTGTGGAGTAAGAGGACTGTGTACAGGAATACTCCTATATATATATGGCCTTTTTCAGACTAATTAGGAATTGCTGTCAGGACCACACGTGTGTTTTGACGTCTACTCTGTAAACCGATGAACTGACAAACCCTTTAGGCTACATCTTTTCATGTTATTAGATGGCCTATGATGCATTCAGTAACATTCCTTGTAACATTAACACCAACTTATGCTGCGTTTTTAAACTGCGAATAGAGTCCGTATCAACTTTATGACATAGTTATAAAACATGTATGAAATCACAACCTACAGTAAAATGAAACCTTTTCAAAGCCTGAACATTGAATCCTCCCTCAAATCTGGACAAGCCCCAAAGCAAATTCACAGTAAGCTTCCAACATTTTGTTTGAACCTAATCCCGCATCCTCAGACCAGTGCAGATTAAGCAGAGGAGACAAGAAGAGAAAGCCAACTCATGCTTAGATACAGTACAAACCAAGCCTTTTCCTGAGTCATGCAACAGTGAGAAGGTCAACTTCCCCGCAGAACAGGAAATAGAGCCCACTATCAGACAAGTCTCAGTATTCATACCAGTTCCAGTTCAACCCCACATGTGCAAGTTGCACATGTACTTTAAGACACCAGAACTACAGATACAATATCTAACCTTGACTCTATGACTGGAGAGTAACCCGGGTGATCGTTCGACTACAAAGGTAAACGCTTTGGTTGTTTTAGACAGGATCCTGTTTATCTTTGAAATGTTTATCTTTGAAATGTATATCCTATGACTTTGCTTCCTTAATACGTCTGTGAATAGACGCTTTACTTGTAGCGTCATCGTCTGTTATGTTATGTTAGGGTCTGGAATTACACTCTTTCGAGGTTTGAGGTTTAATGCTTCTTCTGGTACTGCCAAAGATAAGGACGTGGTTGCTCTTAATGTGACGTTGAATTGCTCATATTTGGCCTTGTATTATTTTCATGTCATGCTGAAATTGTTATGTGCTACTACAGTACATTACTATCACAAATACAGCCCACTGGCCAGTTTAGGGTTAAATACTTGAACATACACATCAGCTTTGGTTAAATAGGCAATCTGGGATTGGTACATCCTTTTTGGATTTATAATTAATGATAGCCATTGAATGCCAGATTGCCCAATTAAAGCAAACACATGTCTTTTACAGCAGCAGCCAGTAATTGCTTATGTATTCAATTATAAAACAGAGGGAGCATTTGACCACAAGAACATTCAACATATGTAGCCTACAGTCACTATCAACAAGCACTGTATCTGTCTCTCTCTGTACAATAAATCATTGTTGATTAGGCGTTGGCCTTTCTGTCTGTCTGTCTGTCTGTTCTTTAGTGTGTCACTTTATGTGTCAATGCAGAAGTAACATGTCCACAGACCACAGTGGCAGCTGAAAGCAGCCTCTTTGCTAGAACAGGATGATGTGGAACGTCAGTGTATGTGTCTGTTTCAATGAGCTATCAGGTCGATGGCTGGCTGAGTGGGTGGGTACTTGGATGGGTGGATGGGTGGATGGGTGGCTGGATGGGTGGATGGATGGATGGATGGGTGGATGGATTGGTGGCTGTGTGGGTGTCTGGGTGGGTGGATGGCTGAGTGGGTGGGTGGCTGGATAGGTGGGTGGCTGGGTGCGTGGGTGGGTGGGTGGCTGGCTGGGTACTTGGATGGATGGATGGATGGATGGATGGATGGATGGATGGATGGATGGATGGATGGATGGATGGATGGATGGATGGATGGATGGATGGATGGATGGATGGATGGATGGATGGATGGATGGCTGTGTGGGTGGATGGATGGGTGGGTGGGTGGGTGGGTGGATGGATGGATGGATGGATGGATGGGTGGGTGGGTGGGTGGCTGGGTACTTGGATGGATGGATGGATGGATGGATGGATGGATGGATGGATGGATGGATGGATGGATGGATGGATGGCTGTGTGGGTGGATGGATGGGTGGGTGGGTGGGTGGGTGGATGGATGGATGGCTGGGTGGGTGGGTGGGTGGCTGGATGCATGGACCTTTGTCAAACAGTTTTTTTGAGAAGTAGCTAAACGTGTAGTCTTGTGCACTAGACACTTGGTCCCTAAGCTGTGTTGAGTTGATGGAGCTGAGTGTCATGAGAGGAGCGTGTTGTTTCCAAGCCCCCGATATGTCACAATGCCAAGTTTGTTATTTCCACCCCCTTTAAAAACACACAGGTTCTGTCAGACAGAATATAGCAGAATCAGGACCTGGAACAAAGACCCACATTGTTTACATCAAGCATTTTGACTTTCATATGGAAACAATACTCACCCCATGCAGCCCTTTTTCTGTTCCTCATTACAACTTAATGGATGGTCTGTTTACTAGTCTGGCAAAACAGAATAGAGTTGAACTATTCAGGCGTTAGCTATGCTGGGTGGACAAGAATTCAGAGAGTGAAAGAAAGTTACTATATCTATTTAATAAAGTTCTAATCTGGACCAACAAAACTTGGTTCAGATGTATTCTTTACTCCATACTATGGATCCTCAGTATGTCCTTACATATGGTCTACTTATGCTGTTCCGATGTTCATACGAGTTATGGTTATAGAATGCCTCTCAACTTTGGCGAGACAGTGCTCCTATCTAAAGGAAAAACTTGAAGAGATGATCCATTTGGCCAGAGCTGCCTGCTAAACATGTACTGGTGCATATTTTACCTAACGTTGGCAATAAACGCTCCCCATTCTCCATATGGACTAACTCAGTAGCTAACCTGAACAGGCCTCTCTCTCAAAGAGCATCAGACTTTGCTTATGGGATGGTTTATTGTGCAGCATAGCCTCTCTCTCTTAAAGGTCCAGTACAGTCAAAAAACTGGATTTCTCTCTGTTTTATACACTACCATTCAAAAGTTTGGGGTCACTTAGAAATGTCCTTGTTTTTGAAAGAAAATCACATTTTGTTGTCCATTAAAATAACATCAAATTAATCAGAAATGCAGACATTGTTAATGTTGTAAATGACTATTGTAGCCGGAAATGGCTGATTTTTAATGGAATATCTACATAGGCGTACAGAGGCCCATTACAGTGCCTTGCAAAAGTATTCACCCCCTTGGCGTTTTTCCTATTTTGTTGCATTACAACCTGTAATTTAAATCGATTTTTATTTGGATTTCATGTAATGGACATACACAAAATAGTCCTGATTGGTGAAGTGAAATGAAAAAAATTCATTGTTTCAAAAATGTTCAACAAATTAAAAACAGAAAAGTGGTGGGTGCATATGTATTCACCCCCTTTGCTATGAAGCCCCTAAATAAGATCTGGTGCAACCAATTACCTTCAGAAGTGACTTAATTAGTTAAATAAAGTCCACCTGTGTGCAATCTAAGTGTCACATGATCTGTCACATGATCTCAGTGTATATATACACCTGTTCTGAAAGGCCCCAGAGTCTGCAACACCACTAAGCAAGGGGCACCACCAAGCAAGCGGCACCATGAAGACCAAGGAGCGCTCCAAACAGGTCAGGGACAAAGTTGTGGAGAAGTACAGATCAGGGTTGGGTTATAAAAAAATATCAGAAACTTTGAACATCCCACGGAGCACCATTAGATCCATTATTAAAACATTTAAAGAACATGGCATCACAACAAACCTGCCAAGAGAGGGCCGCCCACTAAAACTCACGGACCAGGCAAGAAGGGCATTAATCAGAGTCAACAAAGAGACCAAAGATAACCCTGAAGGAGCTGCAAAGCTCCACAGTGGAGATTGGAGTATCTGTCCATAGGACCACTTTAAGCTGTACACTCCACAGAGATGGGCTTTACGGAAGAGTGTCCAGAAAAAAGCCATTGCTTAAAGTAAAAAATAACCAAACACGTTTGGTGTTTGCTAAAAGGCATGTGGGAGACTCCCCAAACATATGGAAGAAGGTACTCTGGTCAGATGAGACTAAAAGTGAGCTTTTTGACCATCAAGGAAAACGCTTTAACTGGTGCAAACCCAACACCTCTCATCACCAAGAGAACACCATCTCCACAGTGAAGCATGGTGGTGGCAGCATCATGCTGTGGGGATGTGCTTCATCGGCAGGGCCTGGGAAACTGGTCAGAACTGAAGGAATGATGGATGGCACTAAATACAGGGAAATTCTTGAAGGAAACCTGTTTCAATCTTCCAGAGATTTGAGACTGGGACAGAGGTTCCTCTTCCAGCAGGACAATGACCCTAAGCATACTGCTAAAGCAACATTTGAGTGGTTTAAGGGGAAACATTTAAATGTCTTGGAATGGCCTAGTCAAAGCCCAGACCTCAATCCAATTGAGAATCTGTGGTATGACTTAAATATTGCTGTACACCAGCGGAACCCATCCAACTGGAAGGAGCTGGAGAAGTTTTACCTTGAAGAATGAGCAAAAATCCCAGTGGCTAGATGTGCCAAGCTTATAGAGACATACCCCAAGAGAGTTGCAGCTGTAATTCCTACAGAAGGTGGCACTACAAAGTATTGACTTTGGGGAGGGGGGGGGGGGGGGGGGGGGGATAGTTATGCACACTCAAGTTCTGTTTTTTGTCTTATTTATTGTTTGTTACATAATTAAATATTTTGCATCTTCAAAGTGGTAGGCTTGTTGTGTAAATCAAATGATACAACCCCCCCAAAAATCAATTTTAAGGCAAGAAAAGAAAATAGGAAAAAGGCTCAAAATGGCCAGAAACAAAGGCCTTTCTTCTGAAACTCGTCAGTCTATTCTTGTTCTGAGAAATGAAGGCTAGTCCATGGAAGAAATTGCCAAGAAACTGAAGATCTCGTACAATGCTGTGTATTACTCCCTTCACAGAACAGCGCAAACTGGCTCTAACCAGAATAGAAAGAGGAGCGGTGCACAACTGAGCAAGAGGACAAGTACATTAGAGTGTCTAGTTTGAGAAACAGGCGCCTCACAAGTCCTCAACTGGCAGCTTCATTAAACAGTATCCGCAAAACACCAGTCTCAATGTCAACAGTGAAGAGGCGACTCCGGGAGGCTGGCCTTCTAGGCAGAGTTCCAAAGAAAAATACATATCTCAGACTGGCCAATAAAAATAAAAGATTAAGATGTGTAAAAGAACACAGACACTGGACAGAGGAACTCATTGGATGTGTCAGGGCTTGCAAACGCGAGCCTACCAGACGAGCTAAATACCTGCTATGCACACTTCGAGGCATGCAACACTGAAGCATGTGTGAGAGCACCAGCTGTTCCGGACGACTGTATGATCACGTGCTCTGTAGCCGATGTGAGTAAGACCAGAACAGGTTAACATTCACAGTGACGAGTACTCAGTGCATGCGCTGACCAGCTGGCAAGTGTCTTCACTGACATTTTCAACCTCTCCCTAGCCCAGTCTGTAATACCTATATATTTTTTTAAGCCAACCACCATAGTCCCTGTGCCCAAGAATGCCAAGGTAATCTTTCTAAATGACTACCACCGCGTAGCACTCACCTCTATAGCCGTGAAATGCTTTGAAAGGCTGGTCATGGATCACATCAACACCATCATCCCAGAAACACTGGACCCACTCCAATTCACATACCGCCCCAACAAATCCATAGATGATGTCAATTCCTTTGCACTCCACACGGCCCTTTCCCACCTGGTCAAAAGGAACACCTGTTTGACTACAGCTCCACGTTCAACACCATAGTGCCCTCAAAGCTCATCACTAAGCTAAGGAGCCTGGGACTGAACACCTCCTTCTGCAACTGGATCCTGGACTTCCTGACGGGCCGCCCCCCAGGTGGTGAGAATAGGCAACAACACATCCGCCATGCTGACCCTCAACCCGGGGGCCCCTCAGGGGTGCGTACTTAGTCCCCTCCTTTACTCCCTGTTCATCCATGACTGCGTGGCTGCGCACGACTCCAACACCATCATTAAGTTTGCCGATGACACAACGGCGGTAGGCCTGATCACTGACGATGAGGAGATGGCCTATAGGGAGGAGGTCAGAGACCTTGCAATGTGGTGCCAAGACAACAACCTCTCTTAACGTGGGCAAGGCAAAGGAGTTTATCGTGGACTACAGGAAACGGATGGCCGATCATGCCCCCATTCACATCAACAGGGTTGTAGTGGAGAGGATCGAGAACTTCAAGTTCCTCAGTGTCCACATCACTAAGGACCTATCATGGTCCAAATACACCAACACAGTCATAAAGAAGGCACGACAATGATCCTCAAAGAGGTATACAGCTGCACCATCCTGACTGGCTGCATCACTGCCTAGTACGGAATCCGACCGCAAGGCGCTACAGAGGGTAGTGCATACGGCCCAGTACATCACTGAGGCCGAACTTCTATACCAGGACCTCTATGCCAGGCGGTGTCAGAGGAAGGCCCTAAAAATGGTCAAAGACTCCAGCACACCCAAGTCATAGACTGTTCTCTCTGCTACCGCACTGCAAGCAGTACTGGAGACCCAAGTCTGGGACCAAAAAGGCTTCTGAACAACTTTTACCCCCCAAGGCATAAGACTGCTGAACAGGTAATGAAATGGCTAGCTGGACTATTTACATTAACTGACCTTTGTTATTTATTTTTGTGTCTTTATTTTGTTTTGCACTGACTCTCTTGCACTGGCTCGATGTACTGTACACTCACTGGAATCTAACCACACACTCACACATACTACACTGACACTCCAACGCACACACACAGACAAACACACACACTCACATGCATACATATTGACGCCACACACACACACACACTCACATGCATACATATTGACGCCACACACACACTCACACTCACACATCGACACACTTTCACACTCTTCAAATACGCTACTGCTACTATTTATTATCTATCCTGATTGGCTAGTCACTTTTACCCCTACCTACATTTACATACTGTATTACCTCCAATACCTTGTACCACTGCACATTGCCTCAGTACTGGTACCCCTTGTTTATAGCCTCGTTATTGTTATTTTATTGTGTTACGATTTACTTTTTTATTTAGCAAATATTTTTCTTACTTTTTAACTCTGCATTGTTGGTTAAGGGCTTGTAAGTAAGCATTTCACGGTAAAGTCTTCACCGGTTTTATTCGGCGCATGTGACCAATAAAATGTGATTTGATTTGAATAATATGTTGAAATTGTGAAAATTCTGATAATGGCCTTTTAGTGTAAGAGCTGTTTGAAAAGACAGCCTGAAATTTCTGCCTGTTTTGGTGGGATTGAGTTTGACATCACCAGGTGGTAAATTAGTTAATAGACCAATAAGAAAGAGAGTTCCAAACCTCTCTGCCAATAACAGCTAGTTTTCAGTTTTCTCCTCCCTACTCAGACCACTCCCAGATTATTGCTTGAGAAGTTGCCCTTTCCTAAGAAGATATTTTTGTTTCGTTTTGACCATTTTAATTGAAAACAATCACAGTAAGGTACTTAATTGTTACCCAGAAAAGATGTGATATTGAGATAAAAACAGCTGCATTGGACCTTTTTAAAGAAACTCTTGTCTGGCAGCTTCTAATAAAAATGTGTCTGCCTCTCAAAGTACAAGCAACATGGAAGCACTTTGAGCCATCACATACCACACTGCCACATTGTAGAGTCTCTGTGGCACTATGGGTATGACATTTAAAACATGCTAACTGGGTACCATTCACTTACATCGTTTTGTCGGTTAGAAAAAAGCTTATATTAGCAGTTGGTGTCAGTAAAAGCCAAGGATGGGATTACAGCCTTTCTTTGTCCATAGACTGCATTCAAGGTTAGGAAACACATGCAATTTAGCTGAATTATGCCTTTTAATTATGATTTTACAAGTTGAAGCGGCTTTGGTTGAGTAGGGCTATTCTCTGTCAACTCCAATGATGTCATGTTTACGGCTCACAGGAAGTCAGTGGTCACCTTAATTGGGGAGGATGGGCTCGTGGTAATGGTATTAAACATGGTTTCCATGTGTTGGATGCCATTCCATTCACGCCGTTCCAGCCATTATAATAAGGCGTCCTCCCCTCAGCAGTCTACACTGGTAGGGCTCATTGATGGTCTTCTTGCGTGTAGCCATTTGTTTTAAACAACTGCTGCTTGTTCTCTGTAACAGATGGAGGACATAGACACCATGTTCACTGACCTGCTTGGAGAGATGGACCTCCTAACACAGGTAAGTTATCACTGGGACCACTCTTATTCATAAACTACACTTCCCATGATTCATCAGAACATCAGCAGCTGTGTTAAAACTTATTTTTTTTGAGACTGTAGCGGTGTAACCCAAGGACTACAGCTAGAAATTAGCCTTTTCTTTTCCAATTTATTTTTTTAAATTATTAATTTAGAGAAGATGTTGATTTATTATGAATGAAGTAAAAGTGAATGATGAGAAATTAAGTAATATCGTCTGGTTTGAGTAATGGACGCGAGTCACTGATTATAAGGTCATCGTAATATGAATATGTCCTCAAGCACTTCGGTCCTCCGTGACACTATTATGTATGAAGCCAGACGAAACATTTTGACACAAATAGAATACTGGCTTAGGCCTACAGTATGTGCATTGTATGCCATGCATTAAACTCCACATAAAGGGACATTTCACTATTTTACAACTTAACATTAGATGTTTCCTCACCTTGTAATTTTATTTTTAGTACCTTTATTTAACTAGGCAAGTCAGTTAAGAACATATTCTTATTTCCAATAACGGTCTACCCCGGTCGACGCTGGGCCAATTGTGCGCCGCCCAATGGGTCTCCCATTCTTGGCCGGATCTGATGCAGCCTGAATTCAAACCAGGGACTGCAGTGACGCCTTTTGCACTGAGATGCAGTGCCTTAGACCGCTGCGCCACTAAGGAGCCCAAAGTAGTCTATGGGCCAGGAGAAACTATAATCCATGGCTTGGTTTTCTTTAAACAGCCATTACAAACCAGCTAATGTAAGCCACCACTAGCTAAACATCAATGAAAGTGATAGGGGCAAATAAGGAATACAAAATAACCAAATTAACTCAATATCGGGTGTGACGTTGCCAAATCACTTCCATAGATTTTTAGCTGCTTGCGGTAGATAAAGTTAGCTGAAGTTTGGAGTGGCTGTTTAAAACATGGGTTATAGTTTCTCATGGCCCATAGACTACTTTCAGGGTGGGGAACCATCTACCATCAAGTTGTAAAATATGGATCTTCCCCTTTAATGAATGTAGATCTAAGGACAGGAGTGGTCCTAAATGGCATTACATTAAAATCAAACAGTACGGAATGGGTCAATTAAACCTCATATGGAGAACCACAAATATGTCACTGTCTAACAGGGTCTTATCCAAATTAGGAAGATTTTTTTATTTGAATAATCATTCTTCCTGAATTTAAGAGGATCAAATGTAATCCAATTATGGCCATGATTGGATTTCTACATAATTTGGGTTATTGCCTGGGAGCATGCAGGCTAATCAGACCTCAGAATCCATCCATGGTTTGCTACCCAATGACTCAAAGGGCTAAAGGTTTAATTGAGCATGGCTTTGAACATGAAAACACATGTTTGTCACCACATTCATCAGGTTTCAGTTGTGTGCCAGGGGAGATCATATGGAAGTTGGCAGGTCGCCCACTTCTATAGACTGTTTAAGATATATAATTACTGGTGTTGCCTGCTGGGGATGTTTATGAAAACATTGCGTTACATCTATAATAATCAGTTTCTCTCTGACATCACATCATTGTCGTAGTGCAGAATTATAGCTTTCTTCTTTTTATTTTTGTTATCTTTCTATTTGACATAAAAAAATACAAGGTCTGAATCTGCTGTGTTCCACACAGCTTATAAGCCTGGCTACCCTGAACGTCCTTGAATAGGGCTTTCTAAGAATTAATTTACAAATGCTGCAACATTGTTTGAGTGTACTCTATACTCTTAGAAAAAAAAGGGTCTATCTAGAACCTCCCCGAAGGAGAACCCTTTGAAGAACACTTTTAGGATTCCAGTAAGAACCCTTTTGAATTCCACAGAGGGTTCTACATGGAACCAAAAAGGGTTCAACCTGGAACCAAAAATGTTTCTCCTATGGGGACAGACGAAGAACCCATTTGGAACCCTTTTTTTGTAAGAGTGTATGTAAAACATACAATTCCTGTTTATTCATGTCCTAAAATATCTGTATGCAAACTCTTCATCTGAAACCTTTGTCTTGACAGAGTCTTGGGTATGAAACGGATCCCTCAGAAATGTCATCCAGCAGTTCACAGATAGAAAACAACTTCTCTATTGGGTTCACAGATTTGAAAGGTGAAAAACACCAGCAACACTAGGTCATCAAACAGTAGAAATGTTATCTATAGAGTTGATGCATATGACATACTGTAAATGTCTTTCAAGCCGTGCTTGCCAATAGCAACCTTACTAAGCACATTTGACTTGTACACGGGTTAGACTGGAAAATAATTAATAAGAAGGGAAGTAGGTGTGTTATAACATTTACCCACAACCCTATTTGATCAGATTAACCCTACTTCCTCTAATTTTCATCTTCCTCTCTGGTAGAATCTCTAAATGAGCTAGAGGATCATGACCTTGACGCTCTGATGGCTGATCTGGGGTCAGATTTGACGGAGACAGAGGAGACACTGAATGCAGCCAAGACGGGACATGTCCACACACAACAGAACAAGTCTGGCTACTACACCGCGCAACAACATCTCCAAGCACCTATCCCCTCATCCCAAATGTCATCCTCCTCTCTCCCTCCTGAACCCTCTGAACCACTGCTAGCGGTAACTTCCCATAGATATGCTGTAATGTGTGACTGACTGGGGTTGGAACCCGGGTTTCCTGCTCACCACAAGACTGTTAGCACTCTGAGCTAAAAGCTAGGCATTAGCCAGGGGAGCTAATGTAAGTCTTCAGGTCTCAGGCAAGAACACATAACTATTTCTGTTATAAATGCAAGGGTACACAACATCAGGCCCTTGAGTTCTGCAGTTATTTATATTTCTGTATATCAAGGCATTTTAACCTTTCTGTTTTTGTAGCTATTTACTTCCAATATACAGTAAAAGGTAGCACTTCTTTACACTCTTGCTCTTTTAATCAAACAGTATACCTTCATTTTTCCAGGGAGAGGCTGAAGCACAAGCCAAAGCTGACAAAATCAAGCTGGCTCTGGAGAAGCTAAAAGAAGCCAAAGTTAAGAAGGTACATTGGGTTCATTTCACTAAACTGGCTATATTAACAGCTTCACTTTGTGAGGAGTTGAGATACCTCCATATCATGTAGGAAAACACCTATATATACACTCCCCTCCGTATGTATTTGGACAGTGATGCTAAAATTGTAAATAACAGCTCTATACAGCAGCATTTCAGATCTGAGATCAAATGGTTCATATGAGGCAACGATCCAGAATGTAACCTTTCATTTCACGTCCTATTGGGCAAAACATCATCCGAAACACAACCAAAACATCATCCGAAACACAACCAAAACATCATCCGAAACACAACCAAAACATCATCCGAAACACAACCAAAACATCATCCGAAACACAACAAAAACATCATCCGAAACAACCAAAACATCATCCGAAACACACCGACACACAACCAAAACATCATCCGAAACACAACCAAAACATCATCCGAAACACAACCAAAACATCATCCGAAACACAACCAAAACATGCTGTAAATGCATCCAACAAGCTTGATGAAGTCATTGTGTGCAAGGGATATATGGCCAAATACAAAACTTTTGGCTACTTTACGCTAATAAGTCAAATCTGTCCAAATACTTATGACATCTTAAAATGGAGGGGACTAGGTACATAAAGTGCTTTCATTTCTAAACTGTGAAACAGACATGTATAAAAAAAATAACTCAAATTAAAGGTGACATTCTCTACTATGAAACATTTGATCTCAAATCCAAAATGCTGGATTATAGAGACACATTTAACATGTTAGCTTTACTGTCCAAATACATACGGAGGGGAGTGTAGATGCACACTACTCTAGTAATCATTGTGCGATGCTCTTCACATAGAAATAGAATTACTAGAATGGCTATCCCCATTCAAGTCAATGATCTGTGATGGGTGAACCGGTGGCCATATTGAGTGTCCCCAATAAGTACTTATATGTCTATGGTTGTTCCTATGTACATCCTTGTAGTTGGTGGTCAAGGTGATGATGAGCGATGGCAGCTCCAAGACACTGATGCTGGACGAGAGACAGACGGTGAGGGACGTGCTGGATAATCTGTTTGAGAAGACCCACTGCGACTGCAGCATGGACTGGAGTCTATGCGAGACCAACCCTGAACTGCAGGCTGGTGAGGCTCACACACCAGACCTGGGTTCAAATAGTATTTGTTTCTGTCAAATACTTTGAGGGTTTGATTGAGCCTGACTGAAATGCCAGTTGGGTGTCGGGTTTGTACTTTTTGGACTCTTCCATTGGTTCCATTGCACCAAGCAAGCTCAGTCAAGTGCAGTCAAAGTATTTGTGGTATGATTTAAGATATATTGTACAGTATGATTTAATGTACATCATTTTCAGAAAGCAATGAAGTTCCTATTTTTTTTCTCAATACAGAAAGGGGGTTTGAAGACCATGAATATCTGGTGGAGCCTCTTTCCGCATGGACACGAGACAGTGAAAACCAAATCCTTTTCCTTCTGAGACCCAACAAATATCTCCTCTTCAAAGACCCCCAGGTGAGTACAGTAGAGACCTGGGAAGTATTGATTCGGCACCAAAAGGAATAACATTTACTGAAACAGGGAGAAACTACCTGAACTTCACTAATAACAAATTTATATTTTTGCTTTCTGTTGCAAAATGTTTTCAAACATTTACTGTTGCATGCCCTTATGAACATGGCCCAGAGTTCACACAAAACAGTGAACTGTGCTTTCTAATTTAACAGTGAAATGGCATGTTGCATGGTTGCTACATATGTCTCTATTTTTGCTAACTTTTTACCAAATGAAAGAGTTGGTTTGTCACGTTCGTCATAGGAATTGGACCAAGGCGCAGCGGGAATGTGAATACTCATCTTCTTTTGTTACAGAAGAAAACCAAAATAAACACTTAATACAAAACAACGACAAAAAACAGTCCTGTGAGGCACACAGCTACACATACGGAACAACTACCCACAAAAACCCATAGAAAAACACCCCTACTAAATAGGACCTTCAATTAGAGGCAACGAGGAACAGCTGCCTTCAATTGAAGGTCAACCCAATAAACTAAACATAGAAATAGAAAAACTAGAACGAACATAGAAATATACTAACATAGAACATTAACCAAAAAAAAACGGAAACACCTAAAACAAACACCCCCTGCCACGTCCTGACCAAACTACAATAACAAATAACCCCTTTACTGGTCAGGACGTGACATGGTTATAGTAGACAAACTGGCAACTAAGCTCTGTGTTTTAGTTCCATTATTGATATCCCTGTGCTGATATTTATATTTGTATTTGTTATGGATCCCCATTAGTTCCTGCCAAAGCAGCAGCTACTCTTCCTGGGTTCCAGCAAAATTAAGGCAGTTTATACAATTTTAAAACATTACAATACATTCCACGGATTTCACAACACACTATGTGCCCTCAGGCCCCTACTCCACCACTACCACATGTCTACAGTACTAAATCCATGTGTATGTATAGTGCGTATGTTATCGTGTGTGTGCGTGTGTGTGTGTGTGTGTGTGTCTGTGTGTGTGTGTGTGTGTGCCAATGTTTGTGTTGCTTCACAGTCCCCACTGTTCCATAAGGTGTTTTTTTTATCTGTTTTTTAAATCTAACATTGTCTTTTCACCTCCAAGATATTCTACCTATGGAAGAAACATAAACAATTTATGAATGAGATAAAAGAATGCCATAAGGAACTTCTGCTAAAGGTGAGTTATCGTCACAAACACACTTATAGTGGATTCTGTAGCCTACATAGTAAACACATTCACTGTACCAATATTTTGTTGAAGGAATTCTCCTTCCTCTACAGCAAATCAGATTTATACAAACCCTCAAACACTTCCACACACCTTATTTTAAACGTCTGAATCCAGGAAAATTTTGAGGGGCCGTCTCTCATCGTCCCAGACCTGGAAGGGCCGCTGTATCTGAGGGAGGACGGGAAGAAATCGTGGAAACGTCGCTACTTCCTGCTGAGAGCTTCTGGGATATACTATGTGCCTAAAGGAAAGACAAAGGTACAGGAAGTGACATAATAACCATCAAAGTCCAGCAAGTCCAGTAAATCTTGTCCAAACATAGAAAGTATTTTTGATATACAGTATACAAGCCATTTATAAACTTTTACAGAGACCTATACATGTTGTTTCTACATAGAACTGAGGTAAACCAGTTAAAAAAACAATTAGTGAAGAAGTCCACAGTCCACACATTCATTCATGTTGGGACATTTCTTACTAAAACACTGCTGTAGGAAATCCTTACTAACTTACTGCATCTTCAATAATATAATCCATATGAACTGAATTCTACTTGTGCAGGTTTTTTCATGTTTTTCTCCCTTGGCAGACATCCAGGGACCTGGCGTGCTTCATTCAGTTTGACAAAGTCAACATCTACACCACCACTGATTACAAACAGAAATACAAAGCACCCACTGACTTCTGCTTCATCCTCAAGGTAGGCCATCCACTTCAGAGGAAACAATAGCATGATGGTTATCCATTTGAGTTTTTTTACTCTTCTCCCATCAACACCCTGAGGTAACAGATGAGGTAACATCACACACACACACACACACACACACACACACACACACACACACACACACACACACACACACACACACACACACACACACACACACACACACACACACACACACACACACACACACACACACACACACTTTTGACAGGCTGAAAGAAGCACAGGGTCAGTCACATTGTAATGGAGTAATTGTGGGGGTTAACTGCTCTGTAAAAACCCAGATGGAGAGGTTCAAATCAAATGACATGAAATGGTATGTGTCACATGCTTCATAAAACAACAGATGTAGACTAACAGTGAAATTCTTACTTACGGGCCCTTCCCAATAATGTAGAGAGAAAACATTGAGAAATAATAAAAAGATAATAACACGAGGAATAGACAATGAATAACGATAACTTGGCTATATACACAGGGTACCAGTACAGAGTGGATGTGCAGGGGTACTAGGTAATGGAGGTAGATATGTACATATAGGTAGGGATAAAGTGACCAGGCAACAGGATAGATAATAAACAGTAACAGCAGCATATGTGATGAGTCAAAACAGTTAGTGCATAAAGGGTCAATGCAGATAGTCTGGGTGCTATTTGGTTAACTATTTAGCAGTCTAATGGCTTGGTGGTAGAAGCCGTTCAGGGTCTTGTTGGTTTTAGACTTGGTGCATCGGTACCGTTTGCCATGAGGTAGCAGAGAGAACAGTCTATGACTTGGGTAGCTGTAGTCTGACACCGCCTGGTGTAGATAGAGGTCCTGGATGGCAGGGAGCTCAGCCTCAGTGATGTACTGGGCCATACGCACTACCCTCTGTAGCGCCTTGCGGTCGGATGCCAAACAGTTGACATTCCAAGCAGTGATGCAGAGAGAGAGAGAGACAGACAGAGAGACAGACAGAGAGACAGCGAGAGAGACAGCGAGAGAGACAGAGGCAGACAGACAGAGACCAACAGACAGACAGACTTAAACGACCTGTCAGTTATCATTTTAATAAGGAACATTTCCCCTACCCAGAATATAATTTTCTCAGAAAATGAATGAAAGCAGGGGGAGTGAGGTGTCAAGTGAGAAAGTACGAGAGAACAAGAGAACAAGAGAATGAGAGAGAGACAGAGAAAGAGAGACAGAGGCAGACAGACCAACACAGAAACAGGCAGACAGACAGAGACAGACTTAAACCACCTGTCAGTCATCGAGAGGCTTTTTAATAAGGAACTTTAACCCCTACCGAGAATATAATTTTCTCAGACAAAGAGTGAGGTCAGTTATAATAGGTCACAATTGGTCAATTATAATAGGTCAGTTATAATAGGTCAGTTATAATAGGTCAGTTACAATAGGTCATAATAGGCCAGTTACAATTGGCCAGTTACAATAGGCCAGTTATAATAGGTCAGTTATAATAGGTCAGATACAATAGGTCAGTTACAATAGGTCAGTTATAATAGGTCACAATGGGTCAGTTACAATAGGTCACAATAGATCAGTCACAATAGGTCAGTCAGTTACAATAGGTCACAATAGGCCAGATACAATAGGTCGGTTACAGTAGGTCAGTTACAATAGGTCGGTTACAATAGGTCAGTTATAATAGGTCACAATAGGCCAGTTATAATAGGTCAGTTATAATAGGTCACAATAGGTCAGTTATAATAGGTCAGTTATAATAGGTCAGTTACAGTAGGTCAGTTACAATAGGTAAGTTATAATAGGTCACAATAGGAGGAACTTGAAGCTCTCTACCTGCTCCACTAAGCCCTGTCAATGTGGATGGGGGCGTGCTCGGCCCTGCATGGTTTGCAACAATACAAATGCAAAGTTTTGAGGGCCAGCAAGGCAACAAATATTTGAATAAATATTTAAATATAAAAAATGTTAACAGGAAGTTGTGTCCTATTGTGTCTACTATAACACATTGCCACGGCACCACCACACACAGACATCTGATGTGGATGTTGCTATAGTTTTGTGTGGTCCATCAGAGATCACTATCTATTATGAGGAACGAAAGAGAGACAGAGAAATAGAGCGACATAAAGAGAGAGACAGAGAGAAAGAGAGTGACAAAGAGAGAGACAAGGAGAGACAGAGAGAAATTGAGACAGCAAGAGACAGAGAGACAGAGAGAGAGGGAAAGAGGGAGACAGAGTGAAAGAGAGAGAGAGACAGCAAGATGGAGAGAAGCATAAAGAGAGAGAAAGAGAGAGACACAGAGAAAGAGCGAGACAGAGAGAGACAGCAAGAGACAGATATATAGAAAGAGAGAGACAGGGAGAGACAGGTAGAGAGAAAGAGAGAGACAGAGATGGGGAGACAGAGACGGGGGGAAAGAGCGAGACAGAGGGAAAGAGCGAGACAGAGGGAAAGAGCGAGACAGAGGGAAAGAGCGAGACAGAGGGAAAGAGCGAGACAGAGGGAAAGAGCGAGACAGAGGGAAAGAGCGAGACAGAGGGAAAGAGCGAGACAGAGGGAAAGAGCGAGACAGAGGGAAAGAGCGAAAGAGAGAGACAGGGAGAGACAGAGCGAAAGAGAGAGAAAGGGAGAAAAGAGTGCAATGGAGACTGAGAGAAAGAGAGAGAGAGACAGTGAAAGAGAGAGAGAGAGAGAGACAGAGAGAGACAGTGAAAGAGAGAGAGAGAGACAGAGAGACAGCGAGAGAGACAGTGGCAGACAGACCGAGGCAGACAGACCGAGGCAGACAGACCGAGGCAGGCAGACAGAGAGAGAAAGAGCGAGAGAGGCAGACATCCCAAGAGACAGACAAAGACAGACAGACTTAAACGACCTGTCAGTTATCATTTTAATAAGGAACTTTAACCCCTACCGAGAATATAATTGTCTCAGAAAAAGAATGAAAGCAGGGGGAGTGAGGTGTCAGTTGGTTGTCAGTTGGTTGTCAGTTGGTTGTCTGACACATGCTGGGTTGTGGCGTCCCTTCAGAAGAGCGTTCAGGGTCAGGTACTTAGAACCTTGCAGCTGGGTTGAGCTGTGTCTGATGGTCCTTAGTTTGCAACTACAATTCACCACTCAACCCCAATGTTCTCTCCAGACCTGGGTTGAAATATTACTTGAAATCTTTCTAATACTTTGAGCTTGCTTTGTTTACTTTATCCTGCTTGGAGTGCCAGATGGGCAGTTTGCACTTTTGCTACTATCCTATTTTTTAAAACTTTTTTTTATTTTATTTAACCAGGCAAGTCAGTTAAGAACGAATTATTATTTACAATGATGGCCTACACCGGCCAAACCAGGAAGATGCTGGGCAAATTCCGTGCTGCCCTATGGGACTCCCAATCACGGCCGGTTGTGATACAGCCTGGATTCGAACCAGGGTGTCTGTAGTGAGCACTGAGATGCAGTGCCTTAGATCGCTGCGCCACTCAGGAGCCCAAGATCTACCCCTATGTTATCTCTATGTTATCTCTGTTGCCTCTGTTTCATATTTTCAGGAAATGAACAGCTCAGTTGATGATAGTGATGGTTCTCATGGTAAGGTCAACCAACAACCAGTAAGGAAGTGAATGTAGTTTAATGTAGTTCACAAGAATGGACTTATATTAGTCCGACTGACCTGTAACTGTTAACAAGTAAGAACATTTTAGAAGATGTATCACCGGTCAGTTAGACTAGGTCAATTATAATAAGTCACAATAGGTCAGTTACAATAGGTCAGTTATAATAGGTCAGTTACAATAGGTCACAATAGTTCAGTTATAATAGGTCACAATAGGCCAGTTGCAATAGGTCAGTTACAATAGGTCAGTTACAATAGGTCAGTTACAATAGGTCAGTTATAATAGGTCAGTTACAATAGGTCGGTCAGTTACAATAGGTCACAATAGGCCAGATACAATAGGCCAGATACAATAGGTCAGTTACAATAGGTCAGTTACAATAGGTCAGTTATAATAGGTCAGTTACAATAGGTCGGTCACAATAGGCCAGTTACAATAGGCCAGTTACAATAGGCCAGTTACAATAGGCCAGTTATAATAGGTCAGATACAATAGGCCAGTTACAATAGGTCAGTTACAATAGGCCAGTCAGTTACAATAGGTCAGTTACAATTGGCCAGTCAGTTACAATAGGTCAGTTACAATAGGTCAGTTATAATAGGTCACAATAGGTTAGTTATAATAGGTCACAATAGGTTAGTTACAATAGGTCAGTTATAGGTCATAGGTCAGTTACAATAGGTCAGTTATAATAGGCCAATTATAATAGGTCAGATACAATAGGTCAGTTATAAAGGTCATTTATATTAAGTCACAATAGGTCAGTTATAATAGGCCAGTTACAAAAGGTCAGTTACAATAGGTCAGGTATAATAGGTCACAATAGGTCAGTTATAATAGGTCACAATAGGTCAGTTATAATAGGTCACAATTGGTCAGTTACAATAGGTCATTTATAATAGGTCACAATAGGTCAGTTATAATAGGCCAGTTACAAAAGGTCAGTTACAATAGGTCAGTTATAATAGGTCACAATAGGTCAGTTATAAAGGGTCACAATAGGCCAGTTACAATAGGCCAGTTACCATAGGCCAGTCAGTTACAATAGGTCAGTTATAATAGGCCAGCCAGTTACAATAGGTCAGTTATAATAGGTCACAATAAGTCAGTTATAATAGGTCAGTTACAATAGGCCAGTCAGTTACAATAGGTCAGTTACAATAGGTCAGTTATAATAGGTCACAATAGGTTAGTTATAATAAGTCAGTTATAGGTCATAGGTCACGTACAATAGGTCAGTTATAATTGGTCAGTTACAATAGGTCATAGGTCAGTTACATTAGGTCATAGGTCAGTTACAATAGGCCAGTTACAATAGGCCAATTATAATAGGTCAGATACAATAGGTCAGTTATAGTAGGTTAGTTATAATAGGTCACAATAGGTCAGTCACAATAGGTCAGTCAGTTACAATAGGTCAGTTACAAAAGGTCACAATAGGCCAGTTAAAATAGGTCAGTTATAATAGGTCAGTTATAATAGGTCATTTATAATAGGTCAGTTATAATAGGCCAGTTACAAAAGGTCAGTTACAATAGGTCAGTTATAATAGGTCACAATAGGTCAGTTATAATGGGTCACAATAGGCCAGTTACAATAGGCCAGTTACAATAGGCCAGTCAGTTACAATAGGTCAGTTATAATAGGTCACAATAGGTCAGTTATAATAGGTCAGTTACAATAGGCCAGTTACAATAGGCCAGTTACAATAGGTCAGTTATAATAGGCCAGTCAGTTTCAATAGGTCAGTTACAATTGGCCAGTCAGTTACAATAGGTCAGTTATAATAGGTCACAATAGGTCAGTTATAATTGGTCAGTTACAATAGGTCATAGGTCAGTTATAATAGGTCAGTTCTAATAGGTCACAACCATGTCTGACAATGATTTGTTTTTAAAGGTACATCACCGGAAGTTGAGTTCCTAACTCTTACCTTGAACTTGAGCTTATATTTCCACGGTATGGTTTATAACGGCAACATACGAGCTGAATCCATTTCTGTTTTGGACACTATTTTCTAGAGGCAAAAAAGTTGGTGTGAAAAAAAGAGTGTATCTTCAAATAAGGGATTTGATTTAAGTCACAATAGGTCAGTTATAATAGGCCAGTTACAAAAGGTCAGTTACAATAGGTCAGGTATAATAGGTCACAATAGGTCAGTTATAATAGGTCACAATAGGTCAGTTATAATAGGTCACAATTGGTCAGTTACAATAGGTCATTTATAATAGGTCACAATAGGTCAGTTATAATAGGCCAGTTACAAAAGGTCAGTTACAATAGGTCAGTTATAATAGGTCACAATAGGTCAGTTATAAAGGGTCACAATAGGCCAGTTACAATAGGCCAGTTATCATAGGCCAGTCAGTTACAATAGGTCAGTTATAATAGGCCAGCCAGTTACAATAGGTCAGTTATAATAGGTCACAATAAGTCAGTTATAATAGGTCAGTTACAATAGGCCAGTCAGTTACAATAGGTCAGTTACAATAGGTCAGTTATAATAGGTCACAATAGGTTAGTTATAATAAGTCAGTTATAGGTCATAGGTCACTTACAATAGGTCAGTTATAATTGGTCAGTTACAATAGGTCATAGGTCAGTTACATTAGGTCATAGGTCAGTTACAATAGGCCAGTTACAATAGGCCAATTATAATAGGTCAGATACAATAGGTCAGTTATAGTAGGTTAGTTATAATAGGTCACAATAGGTCAGTCACAATAGGTCAGTCAGTTACAATAGGTCAGTTACAAAAGGTCACAATAGGCCAGTTAAAATAGGTCAGTTATAATAGGTCATTTATAATAGGTCACAATAGGTCAGTTATAATAGGCCAGTTACAAAAGGTCAGTTACAATAGGTCAGTTATAATAGGTCACAATAGGTCAGTTATAATGGGTCACAATAGGCCAGTTACAATAGGCCAGTTACAATAGGCCAGTCAGTTACAATAGGTCAGTTATAATAGGTCACAATAGGTCAGTTATAATAGGTCAGTTACAATAGGCCAGTTACAATAGGCCAGTTACAATAGGTCAGTTATAATAGGCCAGTCAGTTTCAATAGGTCAGTTACAATTGGCCAGTCAGTTACAATAGGTCAGTTATAATAGGTCACAATAGGTCAGTTATAATTGGTCAGTTACAATAGGTCATAGGTCAGTTATAATAGGTCAGTTACAATAGGTCATAGGTCAGTTATAATAGGTCAGTTACAATAGGTCAGTTATAATTGGTCAGTTACAATAGGTCATAGGTCAGTTACATTAGGTCATAGGTCAGTTATAATAGGTCAGTTCTAATAGGTCACAACCATGTCTGACAATGATTTGTTTTTAAAGGTACATCACCGGAAGTTGAGTTCCTAACTCTTACCTTGAACTTGAGCTTATATTTCCACGGTATGGTTTATAACGGCAACATACGAGCTGAATCCATTTCTGTTTTGGACACTATTTTCTAGAGGCAAAAAAGTTGGTGTGAAAAAAAGAGTGTATCTTCAAATAAGGGATTTGATTTAAAACAGGCAACAAAGTTATGGTTCAAATTAGGGGCCTTTTATTTTTTACTCACCATTTATTTTGGGTGTATGGGAATGTTCATGCATTCTTAACATGATTGAGAAAGGTTCTTACCATTGCAAGTGAAGTACATATGGAGCTCCATCTTATGGCTTGGCTAATGTGAGCATAGGTCGCCTCCTGCAGGCTCTTTGATGAACTTCTAAAAAATAAATACTGGGCTACTTGAACAAAGACGTATTGCATCAAGCATCAATGCAGTCTCTCCTGACAGACATTGCATGCATGGGAGATTTAGCTGTAGGTGCGTTGATTACCATCAATACAATATGTTGTGGTCTTGCTCTGTAGCATCCTCAGATCCAGAAGGAGTCCCAGTACATCAGGTTCCTGTGTTGTGACGATGAGCACACTCTCTCCCTCTGGGTCAACTCCATCAGAGTAGCCAAGGTTCGACTTTACTCATACCCTTTACTATTACCCTTTACTCTTACCCTTTACTCTTACCCTTAACCCTTTACTCTTACCCTTTACTCTTACCCTTTACTCTTACCCTTTACCCTTTACTCCTACCCTTTACTCTTACCCTTTACTATTACCCTTTACTCTTACCATTAACCCTTACCCTTTACTCTTACCATTAACCCTTACCCTTTACTCTTACCCTTTACTCTTACCCTTTACTCTTACCCTTTACTATTACCCTTTACTCTTACCATTAACCCTTACCCTTTACTATTACCCTTTACTCTTACCCTTTACTCTTACCCTTTACTCTTACCCTTTACTCCTACCCTTTACTCTTACCCTTTACTCTTACCCTTTACACCTACCCTTTACTCTTACCCTTTACTCTTACCCTTTACTCTTACCCTTTACTATTACCCTTTACTCTTACCATTAACCCTTACCCTTTACTCTTACCCTTTACTCCTACCCTTTACTCCTACCCTTTACTCTTACCCTTTACTCTTACCCTTTACTCTTTACTATTACCCTTTACTATTACCCTTTACTCTTACCCTTTACTCTTACCCTTTACTCTTACCCTTTACTCCTACCCTTTACTCTTACCCTTTACTCTTACCCGTTACTCTTTACTATTACCCTTTACTCTTACCCTTTACTCTTACCCTTTACTCTTACCCTTTACTCCTACCCTTTACTCTTACCCTTTACTCTTACCCGTTACTCTTTACTATTACCCTTTACACCTACCCTTTACTCTTACCCTTTACTCTTACCCTTTACTCTTACCCTTTACTATTACCCTTTACTCTTACCCTTTACTCTTACCCTTAACCCTTACCCTTTACTATTACCCTTTACTCTTACCCTTAACCTTTACTCTTACCCTTAACCCTTACCCTTTACTATTACCCTTTACTCTTACCATTAACCCTTACCCTTTACTCTTACCCTTTACTGACTGCGGACCTGAACCATACTGTGTTGCCTCAGTTAGTTCCTTTTGACATTATTCCTCCCAGCTCGGTTCCAGCAACTATGGTGAATGAGTAACCAGCACAGTACAGCTTGGCTCAGCACGGTTCAGTAGGGGTACAACAGTCCAATTGTGTATAGGCTGTGAATCCTACGTTGTGTGTACCTACCCGTATCTATCTTTGTTTAGTATGGGGCCACCCTGTACCACAACTATCAGACGGCAGTGAGGAGAGCCTTAACCACCACCTCCACTCTGCATGTGACCAGTCTGCCTGTCTCCAGCCCTCCCACACATTCTACTGGGCATATAGGTGAGACACAATCAAACACACACACACACACACAAACACACGCTCTCTAAATAATACATATTATTTTCCTCTCCTCAGCAACAGTGAGGGCCAATGGACACCCTGATCAGGACTACCTCTCTGAACCGCCCCCAGACTTTATTCCCCCGCCCCCTCCTGGGTGGGGCTCTGGGGTCTAGGGATGGAGCTCCGCCCACTCACCCATGACTACTGTAGAGGACGTTCTCAACCTACCTACCTACAGACAGACAGGCCCAGTGTTCATGGACCAGAGCGATGCTTGCAAAAATAGCACCTCGGGAGGTGACAGGCCCTGCTCCAATACTTCAAAATGCATTCTTCCTTTCTTCCCTCCTTCTTTAAGTAACTGATCTGACAAGATATGATTGGACAACATAATGTAGTGAAGACATTTCCAAACCAGTGACTGATGGGAACGGGGGGATACCTAGTCAGTTGCCTAGTCACAACTGAATGCATTCAACCGAAATGTGTCTTCCGCATTTAACCCAACCCCACGATGCATGTTCTTGAGTTATTTATGTATTGATTGAATAAGTCAGAATTAATAAAACCTAAGTTAACCACAGTAAAGCTATGTTGTAATTGCAACCTGACGAAGATGTACAGCATGTTGGTATGAAGCTTTATCAACACGGAAATAATTGGCTAAGCTAGATCAATTCCTATAGTATTACATGTTGACAGGCAGATGAACATCTCTTTGGCATTGCGCTTCATGTCTTCCATGCAAACTCCTGTTACTATCTGTTAGTTGACAATGAACTTTACTGTTGGTCATTGACCTTACTTCAATGAAAAACTGTGATGTAGAGTTCCTATGGATAGTGTGTTGCAATGAAGTGGCTAAGTTGTGTGTGTGTGTGTGTGTGTTAATGAGTAGTATTATTGGGTGTTAAATTGTTTGGCAAAAAGCCATAGAAACTAATTGGATTTCCAATGCTCTTAATAATAGATTCCATTTAGCTGACACTTTTATCCAAAGTGACTTACAGTCATGCATGCATACATTTTAATGTACGAGTGGTCCCGGGAATCAAACCCACTATCTTGGCATTGCAAGCGCCATACTCTATCAACTGTGATACAGAGGACAACTCTTCCCTCTTCTTTAACTGTCCAAAAGAGAAATCCCCCACCAATGTGTTGTTTCGGTGAGCTGTTTATTACAAAAGACTGTACATAAATGTAAATGAACACATTATATATACAAACCAGGGGCTCTATTCGATCTGCATCGCGGAAGTTCAGCTTTACAGCAAGAAGGCAATGTTCCCACTTTAGCGAAGACGCAATTCACGATAAACACTGCATATTATCAGCTCAATCAGAGATTCCCTTTCAATTTCTATTGCGGCATCTGTAACGCTTCAGCTTTCCAGATTGGATAGAGCCCCAAGAGTCGAGAAATATCACATTCTGTTCCCATGAACAGTTAAGTTACAGATAAACACTTTTTCCACATTTCATCTAATAAAACAGACATCAAATCAAGGCGCATTGTGCCGTGGAGCCCCGAAATGTTTCACGTTTTAGTGGTAAACATAGTGATTGTCTAATAATATTTTTCTAAGAAAATATAAATAAATCAAAATCCAAACTGCTACCAAACCATGACCGGCAGTCTCAGACAGAGTCTCAAAACAATCAATTGCAGTGCTGGAAATGCTTCGGTAGAAAAAAGTTGTTTCTCACAAAATTGACCTCTGATGGAAAAGTTAAAAGTACAATCAATAACTGGATGTAGTGGTAAATTATTATTCCCAATAAAAAATGAAATGTTTTTGTTGTTGATGTATTCATGTAGTCATGCATACATTGAGGTTGAATACTGTTCATGTTGATTATGTTGGCGTTACATGGTCTGCATGTGGCAAGCTTTAACATACCTTTGTCTGTGCGTCATGGCTACTTCATGGTGTCATAACCGTAACCTATGGTCATCACCGTAACCTATGGTCATCACCGTAACCTATGGTCATCACCGTAACCTATTCTTAACATCACTGATGGCTCATGACAAATAAACCTCAAACGTCAGTACGTAAGAGGTATGGACATCCGACCACAAGCAGCCATCATCTTTGCATGGAAGTATTTCATCATAAACTGTATTGGGTCATATCATCATGTCATGTTTGCAAGAAAGTTGTGTATTACGATGCACTGAAATGTGTGTCGAATACAACTTCATCATAAATGTGGAGCCCAAATATGTCTTCTTTTTTTAAAGACAATCGTTTTAGTACATTTGAGATAACAATGCACTGCTAAATTGTCTACATCCACTGTGATAGAAAGGATAAAGCGTTTAAGATTGAACATTTAGCATCGTTACAAATCACCCCGTACTGCTCAATAAGTAGGCTAGCAGCCTATACCATTCTTTGACAGCCTTGCGTCCTTGTTTTGAGGTTGTGTTGATAATGGAAGGTGATAATTGTTATCAAGCACCAAAGATAAGCACCTATCCAGACCCCACTGACAAACCCAGGATGATATAACTAAAAACGATAACGCAACGGTTGGAACGGTTGCAACGGCAACCCAGGTGTCACAGATCAAAACCATATAAATTGAAGTCGTATAAAAAGCCATTGAGAACTAAGCAGACGTTCCAACACAATGGAAGCATGATGGAACAAAAGTACAATAATCCGTTTCTTGACGTTTGCTATTTGAAGCAAGCACATTTCAGGAACCATTTTCTACAGTAGCCTGACAGCATAAAAAATAAGTCAGATACAATTTATTTTCCACATAAAATAAAAAAACATTCTTATCAAGTGACAATTGGCCGAGCCTAGGGTAGAAATGGCACTAAAAGAGAAAAAGAAAATAATACCCGAAACACAACGACAAAATATGATTGAGTTAAACCATCTGTATCTGGCACAACTTGGCTTGCTGTTGACCACTCAAAAGACACCGATGAGAACTCACAGGTAAAACACACTACTGACGAACCAACTGTCAGCTTCACACATTACAGTATATACAAGTTATATAACAAAAACAAAACATCACCCGAAATAAGAAAAATCACGTTCATATCTTTTTGCCTTCTACACTCAGTATTCCCCTTTGACGTCCCCTATTCCCTGTCCCATGGCCCAGCTCCCCACCCCTCCCTTCAACATATAGCATAGTAAATAGACTATTTCGCTTCTTATTAACATCTGCAATTTGGACAAAAACAAACATTCGGTCATGTCCTAATGCACTTCTTTATGTTTGTTTTATTCTTTTTTTCTATGTGTTTCTGTGAAAGTAAAATGTCTAATTTGCTGTGTGGATAAGAGTTGTTGCAGGCCCCCCCCCCCCAAAAAAAAGCCAACATCTTACTAAAACCTACCTTATCGTTTCAAATACTAAACACAGCACTTGATTCAAAATGGTTGTTTTTTTGGTAACATCTTGGCGTTTTTTCTCTGTCAAAATGGCCACCCTTAGTCTGTGTAGTGCATGATGGACTCTACGTAGTTGCCGGGGAAGAGGCCGGTGACGCCGTTGCAGACGCCCTCGTACCAGCCATCATCGTTCTTCTTGATGATGTAGATGATGGAGCCCTCCATGAAGGACAGCTCGTCCTCCTTGTCCTTGGAGTAGTCATAAATGGCCACCACTGTAAAAATACATTTGATTAATTTATTCAAATGTATTCTCTTATACATTAGCAACCTGACCATAGACAGAGCTGAGTGAGAGAGGACAACTGCTGGGAATAGGGTTGTACATGAAAGGATTACTTAGAGACAATACAGTACAGATTCAGTACTAATATTATAGTCGGCCTAAACCCAAGATATACAATTTGTGGGTGTATAGTATGTACTGCACTAAATTGGCCATCCGAATTTGGATACATTTGACCGTCTGTGTCCACAGACATTTACTTTGCCCCATTTAAAAACAATCTTGTAACAGCCCCTAAATCATGCTGAAACGGCAATCAGTGACTGGTCTCGGTATCTCCGGTGATACCAGTCAAACTCACCCTTCTCTGCGTAAGCCTTGGGGGCCCAGTGTGGGTCTCTGTCAGAGTAGGGGTCATTGTAGTGCACTACGGCCGCCTCCTCATCCCCCTGGTAGTCCACGGGCGGGGGCGGGGGAGGGGGCGAGGGCTCATCAAACATGACCACGTCCTCGGGAGGGGGCGGTGGAGGGGGGGCCGGGTCGTCTGTAACTGGACGGGGACGGGGAAGAAATGGCGGACATTATGGAAGTGTAATTTAATCGACTGGTGTAGTAACTCTATTTATTTCTGTGACATCAATAGAGCCAAGGGTTTCTCCTGACCAAGTGACCTGACCAGGGAAAAACTCCCAAATATACAGTACCAGTCAAAGGTTTAGACACCAACTCATTCAAGGGTTTTTATTTATTTTTTATTATTTTCTACATTGTAGAATAATAGTGAAGACCAAAACTATGAAATAACACATTATGGAATCATGCAGTAACCAAAAAAGGGTTAAACAAATCAAAATATATTTTATATTTGAGATTCTTCAAAGTAGTCACCCTTTGCCTTGATGACAGCTTTCTACACTCTTGACATTTTCTCAACCAGCTTCACCTGGAATTCTTTTCCAACAGTCTTGAAGGAGCTCCCACATATGCTGAGCACTTGTTGGCTGCTTTTCCTTTGCTCTGCGGTCCAACTCATCCCAAACCATCTCAATTGGGTTGAGGTCGGGTGACTGTGGAGGCCAGGTCATCTGATGCAGCACTTCATAACTCTCCTTCTTGGTCAAATAGCCCTTACACAGCCTGGTGGTGTGTTGGGTTATTGTCCTGTTGAAAAACAAATGATAGTCCCACTAAGTGCAAACCAGATGGGATGGCGTATCGCTGCAGAATGCTGTGGTAGCCATGCTGGTTAAGTGTGCCTTGCATTCTAAATATATCACTGACAGTGTCACCAGCAAAGCACCCCCACAACATCACACCTTCTCCTCCATGCTTCATGGTGGGAACCACACATGCGGAGATCATCGTTCACCTACTCTGCGTCTCACAAAGACATGGCGGTTGGAACCAAAAATCTCAAATTTGGACTCATCAGATCAAAGGACAGATTTCCACAGGTCTAATATCCATTGCTCGTGTTTCTTGGCTCAAGCAAGTATCTTCTTCTTATTGGTGTCCTTTAGTAGTGGTTTCTTTGCAGCAATTCAACCATGAAGGCCTGATTCTCGCAGTCTCCTCTGAACAGTTGATGTTGAGAAGTGTCTGTTACTTAAACTCTGTGAAGCATTTATTTGGGCTGCGATTTCTGAGGCTGGTAACTCTGATGAACTTGTCCTCTGCAGCAGAGGTAACTCTGGGTCATCCTTTCCTGTGGCGGTCCTCATGAGAGCCAGTTTCATCATAGCGCTTTATGGTTTTTGTAACTGCACTTGAAGAAACTTTCCAGATTGACTGACCTTCATGTCTTAAAGTAATGATGGACTGTTGATTCTCTTTGCTTATTTGAGCTGTTCTTGCCATAATATGGACTTGGTCTTTTACCAGATAGGGCTATCTTCTGTATACCACCCCTACCTTGTCACAACACAACTGATTGGCCCAAATGCATTAAGAAGGAAAGAAATTTCACAAATGAACTTTTAACAAGGCACACCTGTTCATTGCTGGTTGAGAGAATGCCAAGAGTGTGCAAAGCTGTCATCAAGGCAAAGGGTGGCTACTTTGAATAATCTCAAATATAAAATATATTTTGATTTGTTTAACACTTTTTGGTTACTACATGAGTTATTTCATAGTTGTTTTCACTATTATTCTACAATGTAGAAAATGTGTGTCCAAACTTTTGACTGGTACTGTATGTATGCCACTTCAAATCTACAGCTGGGGTTTCCATGTTTAGGTTATATATATTAATATATATATATATATATATATATATATATATATATATATATATATATATATATATTAAAGCAGGGTTTTCCATGTTCAGGTTATATATATTAATATATATATATTAAAGCAGGGTTTCCATGTTTAGGTTATATATATTAATATATATATATATATATATTAAAGCAGTGGGGCAAAAAAGTATTTAGTCAGCCACCAAGTTCTCCCACTTAAAAGGTACACGTCAACTAGGTACACGTCAACTATGACAGACAAAATGAGAAGAAAAAAAATCCAGAAAATCACATTGTAGGATTTTTAATGAATTTATTTGTAAATTATGGTGGAAAATAAGTATTTGGTCACCTACAAACAAGCAAGATTTCTGGCTCTCACAGACCTGTAACTTCTTCTTTAAGAGGCTCCTCTGTCCTCCACTCGTTACCTGTATTAATGGCACCTGTTTGTTATCAGTATAAAAGACACCTGTCCACAACCTCAAACAGTCACACTCCAAACTCCACTATGGCCAAGACCAAAGAGCTGTCAAAGGACACCAGAAACAAAATTGTAGACCTGCACCAGGCTGGGAAGACTGAATCTGCAATAGGTAAGCAGCTTGGTTTGAAGAAATTAACTGTGGGAGCAATTATTAGGAAATGGAAGACATACAAGACCACTGATAATCTCCCTCGATCTGGGGCTCCACGCAAGATCTCACCCCGTGGGGTCAAAATGATCACAAGAACGGTGAGCAAAAATCCCAGAACCACACGGGGGGACCTAGTGAATGACCTGCAGAGAGCTGGGACCAAAGTAACAAAGCCTACCATCAGTAACACACTACGCCGCCAGGGACTCAAATCCTGCAGTGCCAGACGTGTCCCCCTGCTTAAGCCAGTACATGTCCAGGCCCGTCTGAAGTTTGCTAGAGAGCATTTGGATGATCCAGAAGAGGATTGGGAGAATGTCATATGGTCAGATGAAACCAAAATAGAAGTTTTTGGTAAAAACTCAACTCGTCGTGTTTGGAGGACAAATAATGCTGAGTTGCATCCAAAGAACACCATACCTACTGTGAAGCATGGGGGTGGAAACATCATGCTTTGGGGCTGTTTTTCTGCAAAGGGACCAGGACGACTGATCCGTGTAAAGGAAATAATTAATGGGGCCATGTATCGTGAGATTTTGAGTGAAAACCTCCTTCCATCAGCAAGGGCATTGAAGATGAAACGTGGCTGGGTCTTTCAGCATGACAATGATCCCAAACACACCGCCCGGGCAACGAAGGAGTGGCTTCGTAAGAAGCATTTCAAGGTCCTGGAGTGGCCTGGCCAGTCTCCAGATCTCAACCCCATAGAAAATCTTTGGAGGGAGTTGAAAGTCCGTGTTGCCCAGCGACAGCCCCAAAACATCACTGCTCTAGAGGAGATCTGCATGGAGGAATGGGCCAAAATACCAGCAACAGTGTGTGAAAACCTTGTGAAGACTTACAGAAAACGTTTAACCTGTGTCATTGCCAACAAAGGGTATATAACAAAGTATTGACATAAACTTTTGTTATTGACCAAATACTTATTTTCCACAATAATTTGCAAATAAATTCATTAAAAATCCTACAATGTGATTTTCTGGATTTTTTTTCTCATTTTGTCTGTCATAGTTGAAGTGTACCTATGATGAAAATTACAGGCCTCTCTCATCTTTTTAAGTGGGAGAACTTGCACAATTGGTGGCTGACTAAATACTTTTTTGCCCCACTGTATATTAAAGCAGGGTTTTCCATGTTTAGGTTATATATATTAACATATATATATATTAAAGCAGGGTTTCCATGTTTAGGTTATATATATTAATATATATATATTAAAGCAGGGTTTCCATGTTTAGGTTATATATATTAATATATATATATTAAAGCAGGGTTTCCATGTTTAGGTTATATATATTAATATATATATATTAAAGCAGGGTTTCCATGTTTAGGTTATATATATTAATATATATATATTAAAGCAGGGTTTCCATGTTTAGGTTATATATATTAACATATATATATTAAAGCAGGGTTTTCCATGTTTAGGATATACTGCCTATACCTACAGTATGAATACCATGCATGCAACAAGTATAATTTCAATAACCAGTTGTCATGGAATTGTTATGTCAGCCTTATGTCAGTCTTATGACAGGTTACCATTTACATGATGTATCGCCCACAGGCTGCTCATATAGCGTTATCAAAATGAGCTCAGCTCTGCCACTCCAAACTGAACAAACAACTTCAATAACTTCCAAATGCCCCTAACAGTACATTGCTTCTGAACATTATACAAACAAAACATGAATTAATATATTCTATTTTATGCAGAAGTCTGATCTTCCAGACATGTGATTACCTGTACTGGCCAGCAGATGGCATGACAGAGCACAGTGTACTCTCTTCTTATCTGTATTTTATTTTACCTTTATTTAAATTGGCAAGTCAGAACAAATTCTTATTTACAAATTCTTATTTACAATGACGGCCTAGGAACAGTGGGTTACCTGCCTTGTTCTGGGGCAGAACGACAGATTTTTATCTTGTTAGCTCAGGGATTCGATGAAACAACCTTCCGGTTACTGGCCCAACACTCTAACCAGTAGGCTACCTGCCGTCCCCACACTCTAACCAGTAGGCTACCTGCCGCCCCTACACTCTAACCACTAGGCTACCTGCCGTCCCTACACTCTAACCAGTAGGCTACCTGCCGCCCCTACACTCTAACCACTAGGCTACCTGCCGTCCCTACACTCTAACCAGTAGGCTACCTGCCGCCCCTACACTCTAACCACTAGGCTACCTGCCGTCCCTACACTCTAACCACTAGGCTACCTGCCGCCCCTACACTCTAACCACTAGGCTACCTGCCGTCCCTACACTCTAACCACTAGGCTACCTGCCGCCCCTACACTCTAACCACTAGGCTACCTGCCGCCCCTACACTCTAACCAGTAGGCTACCTGCCGCCCCTACACTCTAACCAGTAGGCTACCTGCCGCCCCTACACTCTAACCAGTAGGCTACCTGCCGCCCCTACACTCTAACCACTAGGCTACCTGCCGCCCCTACACTCTAACCAGTAGGCTACCTGCCGCCCCTACACTCTAACCAGTAGGCTACCTGCCGCCCCTACACTCTAACCACTAGGCTACCTGCCGCCCCTACACTCTAACCAGTAGGATACCTGCCGCCCCTACACTCTAACCAGTAGGCTACCTGCCGCCCCTACACTCTAACCAGTAGGCTACCTGCCGTCCCAACACTCTAACCAGTAGGCTACCTGCCGTCCCTACACTCTAACCAGTAGGCTACCTGCCGCCCCTACACTCTAACCAGTAGGCTACCTGCCGCCCCTACACTCTAACCAGTAGGCTACCTGCCGTCCCTACACTCTAACCAGTAGGCTACCTGCCGCCCCTACACTCTAACCAGTAGGCTACCTGCCGCCCCTACACTCTAACCACTAGGCTACCTGCCGCCCCTACACTCTAACCAGTAGGCTACCTGCCGCCCCTACGCTCTAACCACTAGGCTACCTGCCGCCCCAAAACTCTGACCACTAGACTACCTGCCGCCCCTACACTCTAACCACTAGTCTACCTGCCGTCCCTACGCTCTAACCACTAGGCTACCTGCCGCCCCTACACTCTAACCAGTAGGCTACCTGCCGCCCCTACACTCTAACCACTAGGCTACCTGCCGTCCCTACACTCTAACCACTAGGCTACCTGCCGTCCCTACACTCTAACCACTAGGCTACCTGCCGTCCCTACACTCTAACCACTAGGCTACCTGCCGCCCCCACACTCTAACCACTAGGCTACCTGCCGTCCCTACACTCTAACCACTAGGCTACCTGCCGTCCCTACACTCTAACCACTAGTCTACCTGCCGCCCCTACACTCTAACCACTAGGCTACCTGCCGTCCCTACACTCTAACCACTAGGCTACCTGCCGTCCCTACACTCTAACCACTAGGCTACCTGCCGTCCCTACACTCTAACCACTAGGCTACCTGCCGCCCCTACACTCTAACCACTAGGCTCCCCTGTCGCCCCTACACTCTAACCACTAGGCTACCTGCCGTCCCTACACTCTAACCACTAGGCTACCTGCCGCCCCTACACTCTAACCACTAGGCTACCTGCCGCCCCTACACTCTAACCACTAGGCTACCTGCCGCCCCTACACTCTAACCACTAGGCTACCTGCCGCCCCTACACTCTAACCACTAGGCTACCTGCCGTCCCTACACTCTAACCACTAGGCTACCTGCCGCCCCTACACTCTAACCACTAGGCTACCTGCCGTCCCTACACTCTAACCACTAGGCTACCTGCCGTCCCTACACTCTAACCACTAGGCTACCTGCCGCCCCTACACTCTAACCACTAGGCTACCTGCCGTCCCTACACTCTAACCACTAGGCTACCTGCCGCCCCTACACTCTAACCACTAGGCTACCTGCCGTCCCTACACTCTAACCACTAGGCTACCTGCCGCCCCTACACTCTAACCACTAGGCTACCTGCCGCCCCTACACTCTAACCACTAGGCTACCTGCCGTCCCTACACTCTAACCACTAGGCTACCTGCCGTCCCTACACTCTAACCACTAGGCTACCTGCCGCCCCTACACTCTAACCACTAGGCTACCTGCCGTCCCTACACTCTAACCACTAGGCTACCTGCCGCCCCTACACTCTAACCACTAGGCTACCTGCCGTCCCTACACTCTAACCACTAGGCTACCTGCCGTCCCTACACTCTAACCACTAGGCTACCTGCCGCCCCTACACTCTAACCACTAGGCTACCTGCCGTCCCTACACTCTAACCACTAGGCTACCTGCCGCCCCTACACTCTAACCACTAGGCTACCTGCCGTCCCTACACTCTAACCACTAGGCTACCTGCCGCCCCTACACTCTAACCACTAGGCTACCTGCCGTCCCTACACTCTAACCACTAGGCTACCTGCCGCCCCTACACTCTAACCACTAGGCTACCTGCCGCCGAGTAAGAGACAGACCCAGTAGTTCAGAGACCTATAGCTCCTGAAGGTCTAAATGCTAAATAATGACCGGAAGGATGAAACTGTGATCTGAGAGCTGGAAAAACCACTAAGGTCACCTGGATAAGAACACGGAGGCATTGGGAGGGTCACTGTGACCCGGGTCTGATTAAAACTGTGCTTGACTTGGTTGAGACTATGCAGTTTTCCAAACCTTAAGTCAGGTGTGTTCAGTGAACAGAGATGGAACCATAGAACACTCTCCACTGTCTCTCAGTGACCATGGCAACAGACAAGACATGGAAGGGGCGTGTCATAAGGCAGTAGGGAGCGTGTGAAAAAGGCATGCCAGACAATACATGGAAGGGGTGTGTCTAAAGGCAGTAGGGAGCGTGTGAAAAAGGCATGCCAGACAATACATGGAAGGGGTGTGTCTAAAGGCAGTAGGGAGCGTGTGAAAAAGGCATGACAGACAAGACATGGAAGGGGTGTGTCTAAAGGCAGTAGGGAGCGTGTGAAAAAGGCATGACAGACAAGACATGGAAGGGGTGTGTCTAAAGGCAGTAGGGAGCGTGTGAAAAAGGCATGACAGACAAGACATGGAAGGGGTGTGTCTAAAGGCAGTAGGGAGCGTGTGAAAAAGGCATGACAGACAAGACATGGAAGGGGTGTGTCTAAAGGCAGTAGGGAGCGTGTGAAAAAGGCATGACAGACAACATAAAAGAGGATTAATAGGTCCTGGTCTGATATATAGGACTGAGGGAGTGGTTTTGATGTTACCCGTGTGTGTGTGTGTGTGTGTGTGTGTGTGTGTGTGTGTGTGTGTGTGTGTGTGTGTGTGTGTGTGTGTGTGTGTGTGTGTGTGAGACTTACTGGTCTCCTGCACTCTGGCCACAAAGCCGGTCAGAGGGATCTGAGGAGTCAGCTGGACCATAGGAGGAGGAGGAGGCGCTACAGACACTGGAAGCAGCAGCACAGACAGGCAGAAAGAGGGACAGACAGACCAGCGAGAGAGAGAGAGAGAGAGAGACAGACCAGAGAGACAGACAGACCAGAGAGAGAGAGAGAGAGACAGACAGACGGACAGACAACAGAGAGAGAGAGACAGAGACAGACAGACAAGAGAGAGAGACAGAGAGAGAGACAGACAGACAGACAGACAGACAAGGGAGAGGGACAGATAGAGAGAGAGAGACAGAGAGAGAGACAGACAGACAGACAAGAGACAGACAGACAAGAGAGAGAGACAGAGAGACAGACAGACAAGAGAGAGAGACAGAGAGACAGACAGACAAGAGCGAGAGAGACAGAGAGACAAACAGACAAGAGAGAGAGACAGAGAGAGAGATAGAGAGACAGACAGACAAGAGAGAGACAGACAGACAAGAGAGAGAGAGACAGAGAGACAAACAGACAAGAGAGAGAGACAGAGAGAGAGATAGAGAGACAGACAGACAAGAGAGAGAGAGAGAGACAGGGAGAGAGAGACAGACAGATAAGAGAGAGAGACAGAGAGACAGACAGACAAGAGAGAGAGACAGAGAGACAGACAGACAAGAGCGAGAGAGACAGAGAGACAAACAGACAAGAGAGAGAGACAGAGAGAGAGATAGAGAGACAGACAGACAAGAGAGAGAGAGAGAGACAGAGAGAGAGAGACAGACAGATAAGAGAGAGAGACAGAGAGAGAGACAGACAGACAGAGAGATAGAGACAGACAGACAAGAGAGAGAGACAGAGAGAGAGACAGAGATAGGGTGGGGGGGAAGGTGTGAGGAACACAAGATAAATATGCTTGTCAGAGATCAAAACAAAGCAGTAAGACACTTAATGTGTGAGTAAATAGGGTTTTTGCTTCAGCTTTTTTCAATTAGCTACCACGGCTTTATTATCAGAGTATCTTCCAAATGTATATTTTATCTAGGATAGTGGCAAGTTACAGATATTACAATAAAACGAGTGGCACTGAAACAAGACAATAAGAAAGATAGCAGAATAGAAATGCCTTGTGGGATGCTTGTTCTCCATAGATAGTAAAACATGCCCAGCGATGAGGTTATCACAACCACAAACTGGTTGAAAGTATGTCATTATGACGTCTTTTCAACCAGTTTTGGCCACTGGGTATGTAGACAAACAACATGGAGCACGGTAACATGATATTTCACAGCACTCTATTAGACACCGTGTTGAATGAGGTGCTATTTCATGCATAGTTCCCAATATTATAGGAATGATTTGAAACAGTTTGCAGGCCACTGGACCCTGTATGGAAAACTGTTGAAATGACATCATTACAATCAGAAACTGTTGAAATGACATCATTACAATCAGAAACTGTTGAAATGACATCCTTATAATTAGAATTTCTGGTTATCTACTATAGTCTCTCTCTCTCTCTCTCTCTCTCTCTCTCTCTCTCTCTCTCTCTCTCTCTCTCTCTCTCTCTCTCTCTGTGTGATACACACACCATGACTTTTCCAGGATTTTCACTGCAGACCAAAAATGTGCTATAACTCACCAGTAATTATTATCAACAAATGTGAGAACATAGCAAGGCTCGCTTTGATCTCAAAAAACGCATCTCGCGACTCCATAATTAAAAGACCAGTCGTGCCTATCAACGCAGGCTGACAATAATTATACTCGGATGTGCTCTGCAGAGACTGAGAGGACAGTGAGCAAAACATCACGTCCGGAGGACACACTGATCCAATTCTGATCGGAGTAGCCTAATTGGTTGATATTACTTTTCCATTCGGACAACTTAAATCTATAATCTGCTTGTCCAACAATGTATTTTACTTGCCCCGGGCAAGCAGACAAGCGATAATGTCGAGCCCTGAAAGACAACATAGAGCTACCTTCAGACACATAGACCAGTCACCTGGGTACAGCCATAGAGCTGCCTTCAGACACATAGACCAGTCACCTGGGTACGGCCATAGAGCTACCTTCAGACACATAGACCAGTCACCTGGGTACGGCCATAGAGCTGCCTTCAGACACATAGACCAGTCACCTGGGTACGGCCATAGAGCTGCCTTCAGACACATAGACCAGTCACCTGGGTACAGCCATAGAGCTGCCTTCAGACACATAGACCAGTCACCTGGGTACGGCCATAGAGCTGCCTTCAGACACATAGACCAGTCACCTGGGTACGGCTATAGAGCTGCCTTCAGACACATAGACCAGTCACCTGGGTACAGCCATAGAGCTGCCTTCAGACACATAGACCAGTCACCTGGGTACGGCCATAGAGCTGCCTTCAGACACATAGACCAGTCACCTGGGTACGGCCATAGAGCTGCCTTCAGACACATAGACCAGTCACCTGGGTACGGCTATAGAGCTGCCTTCAGACACATAGACCAGTCACCTGGGTACAGCCATAGAGCTGCCTTCAGACACATAGACCAGTCACCTGGGTACGGCCATAGAGCTGCCTTCAGACACATAGACCAGTCACCTGGGTACGGCCATAGAGCTGCCTTCAGACACATAGACCAGTCACCTGGGTACGGCCATAGAGCTACCTTCAGACACATAGACCAGTCACCTGGGTACAGCCATAGAGCTGCCTTCAGACACATAGACCAGTCACCTGGGTATGGCCATAGAGCTGCCTTCAGACACATAGACCAGTCACCTGGGTACAGCTATAGAGCTGCCTTCAGACACATAGACCAGTCACCTGGGTACAGCTATAGAGCTGCCTTCAGACACATAGACCAGTCACCTGGGTACGGCCATAGAGCTGCCTTCAGACACATAGACCAGTCACCTGGGTACGGCTATAGAGCTGCCTTCAGACACATAGACCAGTCACCTGGGTACAGCCATAGAGCTACCTTCAGACACATAGACCAGTCACCTGGGTACAGCCATAGAGCTGCCTTCAGACACATAGACCAGTCACCTGGGTACGGCTATAGAGCTGCCTTCAGACACATAGACCAGTCACCTGGGTACGGCCATAGAGCTACCTTCAGACACATAGACCAGTCACCTGGGTACAGCCATAGAGCTGCCTTCAGACACATAGACCAGTCACCTGGGTACGGCCATAGAGCTGCCTTCAGACACATAGACCAGTCACCTGGGTACGGCTATAGAGCTGCCTTCAGACACATAGACCAGTCACCTGGGTACAGCCATAGAGCTGCCTTCAGACACATAGACCAGTCACCTGGGTACAGCCATAGAGCTGCCTTCAGACACATAGACCAGTCACCTGGGTACGGCTATAGAGCTGCCTTCAGACACATAGACCAGTCACCTGGGTACAGCCATAGAGCTGCCTTCAGACACATAGACCAGTCACCTGGGTACAGCCATAGAGCTGCCTTCAGACACATAGACCAGTCACCTGGGTACGGCTATAGAGCTGCCTTCAGACACATAGACCAGTCACCTGGGTACGGCCATAGAGCTGCCTTCAGACACATAGACCAGTCACCTGGGTACGGCCATAGAGCTACCTTCAGACACATAGACCAGTCACCTGGGTACAGCCATAGAGCTGCCTTCAGACACATAGACCAGTCACCCAGACTTGTGCACCTCTTATGGGTCAATGTTATGTGTGACGTTCGTCTTAAATCTCCTCTTGTCTGTCACCTAATGTGGCGTGTGGATGTCTGTCTTCCACTGCCCTGAATATCCTCCTCTTTTAGCTGAAGTGAAAGTGAGCTACCTCACATGGACTCCTATCCGAGACACATGGTGAGCCGAGGCCTATTGACGTTGTTCTTTGGTCAGACTCAACATTCCTTCAACCTAAAAACTCCTTTCCATGGTCTTACCTGAGTTCTGGGGGTAGGCAGGGCCCCCGTTGAGGTGGGGCTGCTGGGACATGGAGAAATGGGAGCTGCCGGAGGGCGCCCGGCGGTAGGTACCCGTGGCCGACACCATGGAGGCTGAGGAGGTGGTTGAGTTGTGGCGGGAGACCTGTCGTGAGATGGTGCCAAACTGGGCCATAGGGATGGGACCCAGGCCTGGGCCTTGGTGGGCCGCTGCTGTGGTTATTGTGGTGGGGAAAGGGGAGAGTTATAGGGACAAAGAAGGTAGGGGAAGGAGAGTGAGTTAACTAGTGAACGAGAGAGGTGGAGAAGTATTTGCCTTTCAAATTGAATGAAGTCAACCCAGGTCATTTATTTATATGTGGATAGGAGAGACTCAGCTGTGACTAGAATGTCTGAGTACAACAACCAAACCACACAGAAAA